>NW_027362761.1:879745440-882145440 GCF_046119375.1 Phyllobates terribilis
TTCCTCAAGGCATAACTGCTCCAGCATCTTCAAGTCAGATGGTTTCCTCTGGTGAACAGTAATCTTTAAGTCTGACCACAGATCATAGAATCATAGAATGGTAGAGTTGGAGGGGACCTCCTGGGTCATCTGGTCCAATCCCCTGCTCAAAGCAGGATTCACTAAATCATCTCAGACAGATGTCTGTCCAGCCTCTGTTTGAAGACGTCCATTGAAGGGGAACTCACCACCTCTCGTGGCAGCCTGTTCCACTCATTAATCACCCTAACTGTCAAAAAGTTTTTTCTAATATCTAATCTGTGTCTCCTCCCATTTAGTTTCATCCCATTGCTTCTAGTCTTTCCTTGTGCAAATGAGAATAAAGATGATCCTTCTACAATGTGACAGCCCTTGACATATTTGTAGACAGCTATTAAGTCTCCTCTCAGTCTTCTTTTTTGCAAGCTAAACATTCCCAAATCCTGCAACCGTTCCTCATCATAGGACATGGTTTGCAGACCAGTCACCATTCTGGTCGCTCTTCTCTGAACTTGCTCCAGTTTGTCTATGTCTTTTTTAAAATGTGGTGCCCAAAACTGTACACAGTATTCCAGATGAGGTCTGACCAAAGAGGAGTAAAGACCGATAATGACTTCACGTGATCTAGACTGTATGCTTCTGTTAATACATCCCAGAATTGTATTTGCCTTTTTTGCTGCTGCATCACACTGTTGACTCATGTTCAGTCTATGATCTATTAGTATACCCAAGTCTTTTTCACATGTACTGTTGCTTAGCTCTATTCCTCCCATTCTGTATATGCTTTTTTCATTTTTATTGCCCAGATGTAGTACTTTGCATTTTTCCCTGTTAAAAATCATTGTTGGTTGCTGCCCACTGCTCCAGTTTATTTAGGTCTTTTTGAATCCTCTCTCTCTCTTCTCTAGTATTAGCTATCCCTCCTAGCTTTGTGTCATCAGCAAATTTAATCAGTTTACCCTCAATTCCTTCATCTAAATCATTGATAAAGATGTTGAACAATACAGGTCCCAGGACGGAGCCCTGTGGTACCCCACTTGAGACATTCATCCAGCTGGATGTGAAGCCATTTACAACCACCCTTTGAGTCCGATCACTAAGCCAGTTATGAATCCACCTAACAGTTGCCTGGTCCATTGCATACTTGGTCATTTTTTCAATAAGGATGGTGTGAGGTACTTTGTCAAATGCTTTGCTGAAGTCAAGATATACTATATCTACAGCATTTCCCTGATCCACCCAGTCAGTGATTCTGTCATAGAAGGAAATTAAGTTAGTCTGACATGACTTGTTAGTTACAAACCCATGCTGACTCTGGTTAATCACTTCATTCTTATCCAGGTACTTACATACATGTTGTTTAATAATTTGTTCAAAGATCTTTCCTGGTATAGAAGTCAGACTCACCGGCCTATAGTTCCCTGGGTCCTACAATGGTGTCCTTTCCATTGTTCTCTCCTTGTATTCTTACCCAAACAGTTTCCACAGAACTCCCAGTCTCTGAAGCTTCAATCTCTGTGCAGATATACGCTTTTCTAACATACAATGCGACACCTCCTCCTCGTTTATCAAGTCTGTTTCTTGCAAATAAGTTGTATCCTTTTAGCCTTTTATTCCAATCATGTGTATCGTCCCACCAAGTTTCAGTGATTCCAATGACATCATATTCCTTTTCCTGCATTAGTAGTTCCAATTCTCCTTGTTTGTTGCCCATGCTTTGTGCATTTGTATAAAAACATTTTAGTTTGTGATTGGTTTCTCTTCCTCCCATATTTTTATTATTTAAATTGTTTTGTCTTTGTTCTTCCTTTCCACTTCCAGTAGCAGAGATCTCAATAGTATTTGTCAGCTGTATGGCTTTTTCTGGCCTTTTGCTTCCCTTCCCACATTGTTCTAGTTTAAAGCTCTCCTGATGAGTGTAGCAAGGCGACTTCCAAATACATGTTTTCCAGTCTTCGTAAGGTGCACCCCATCTCTAGCAAGTAGTCCATCGTATAGGTAATTCATTCCGTGATCCAGAAATCCAAATCCTTGTTGACGGCACCATCGACGTAGCCAGTTGTTCACCTGTAGAATCTTATTCCACCTCATTGTTCCATGGTCATCCACTGGGAGGATGGATGAGAAGACCACCTGCGCTCCCAATTCTTTCACTTTCTTGCCTAAGTCTTCAAAGTCTCTGCAGATGGTTTCCAGGTCCTTTCTTGCGGTGTCATTTGTCCCCACATGTATTAGCAGGAATGGGTAGTGATCTGTAGGTCTGAAGAGTCTTGATATCCTGTCAGACACATCTTTAATTTTTGCTCCTGGAAGACAGCACATTTCTCTTGAGGTTATGTCTGGCCTGCAGATAGCGGCCTCTGTTCCTCTCAACAGGGAATCCCCCATGACCACCACTCTCCGTTTTTTCTTCACAACATTCTTCTTTCTCCATCCAGGAGGATTCTGAGGGCTTACAAGGTTATTCATTGCTGGCAAAGTCTTATTTTGCTGTATTTCTTCATGGTTCTCCTGCGTGAGAGCCTGGTACTGGTTCCTGAGCAGTATGGGTGCTGACTGCCTCTCGATCCTCCAGCTTCTGTGGGTCACATGCTTCCATTCCTCTGTTTCCTCAGGTGCAGTTCGAATTTCTTCTCTTTCTGAATCATGAAGAGATAATTCTGCTCTGTCTAAGAACTCTTCACCTTCCTTAATGATTTTCAAGGTAGTTAACCTCTCTTCTAGATTTCGCAACTTTTCCTCCAACAGGGACACAAGCTTGCATTTCTGGCATGTTAATCCAATTGCATTCTCAATTGGATTAAGGTCTGGCCTTTGAGTAGGCCACTCCAAAACATTTAAGTACAGGTTGTAATGTGACAACATAGGTAAAAAGCCAAGGGGGAGGCAAGTGGGTGAATATTTTCACAAGCCACTGTAAATCTCATGGCATGTCACAACACTGTACACCTACATTTATGCAACAGTGTTTTCCCCTATTGCTATATACTATACTCCTCAGCATTGAAATTGCAGCATCAAGAAAAAGCCATGGAATTATGGAAATCACGGGATCTATAGACACGTTAATGATATGCACATAAAAATAACGGAAGCAAAATTTTCAAAGCATCTCGATTTATCCTGTATAGTGTATGAGCACCAAAATAGACACACTTACACACCTTGGCATGTTACCAATGAGGTTATAAATGGTTGTCTCAACAATATTTTGCCACACTGAATACACCAACCAATGATGTCCCAGATGTGCTTGAAGGGAGACAAGTCCAGAGATGCTGCAGGGCATGGTAGAACAATATGACCATGGCAGGATGCTCACAGTAGCACAAGCAATATGCGGCCTGACATAATGTTGACCAATGGTTCTCCTAGAACATTTGAAGAAATGGTCGTACTACTGGATTCACAAATGAATATTCTGTACTGCAAGTAAAATTGGACATCACATACCAGGCCGAAGGCGTCAAACTGTGTCTACACAAACCATCAGAAGACATTTGCACATCAAACCTGATGCCCAGCTACAGGTGATCTATTGACCTCACACCACCATTCTCAAAAGCTATCATGGTGAAGAGCAACATGGCAATGGAGGAAGGTCTAGCCTCTTCAGAGATGAGTCCCGCTTTTGTTTTAGATGCAATCATAGCTGGAGTTTGGTCTGAAGATTATGTGGGTAAAGCCATGGAGAGGCCTTCATAAGGTAACGTCACAACAGTCCTATTCCCGAGATTATGGTGTGGCTTAAAGTATGGTAGCTGGATCCCTTTAGTCTTTATTACAGGTACAGTAACAGCACCGTGTTATATTGATTTGGTTGTGCAATCTGTGGTATGGCCATTTCTCCAAAAGTAGACCAAGAGCAGTCTTTCAACACAATACCAGGTTGTATGTTGCTCGTGCTACTGTGGGCAGCCTGTGTGGCCTAATCGTGTTGCCATGACCTGCACCATCTCTGGATTTGTCTCACATTGTGCATTCAGCGTGGTAGAACATTCGTCAGTCAACCATTAACAACCTCATTGATAACATGCCAAAATGTGTAGCCGTGTATTTCGGCGTGTGGCGCTCACTCAATGCTCAATAAATCAGCATGTTTTAAAAAAATTTTGTTTACACATTTCTTACCATTTGCAGATCACTAACATGTCTACGTCCTGTGATTTCCATAATTTCAGTACATGATGTTCGTTTCTTGGTGTTGTGGTTTCAATGCTGAGTGTATATTTCCAATATTCTCAGAGACATAAATTAAGTTTAAACGAACATGCAGTCTAAATAACGGAGGTATTCCAATGAGCTATATGCCATATATCTGTCTAAATACTGACAAATATCATGAAACACATGTGGAGGCAAAGTTATGCACTTTCCAGTCTGCACACACACAGATTACATCTAACAGATTTCAGAAGACAGCCATTAGGCCATGTAGAAAGTCTTTCACACTTTAACTTCAAACAGTCCCAGAATAAATGGCATACTACAATCCCCTACTCTTTATGGTTTGTGGTCAATCACTTTATATATCAAATACTCATAGCTGGCCCCAGTGCTCACCAGCATGAGTGAGCAATGGAGTACTGCTCTTCACTTATCATAGGTCCCAGGCAATTAGGTCTACAACATTTCCTAGGTCTTCAAACTGTGACCTCGCCATGTATACAGTGCATTTATAAACGACATGCAATCACAATGAATGCCACAGCCACTCAAAATGTTACAAAATACTGTAATTTCTGGAGATAAAGTGTTAAAAATAGTTAAAGGGAACCGGTCATGTCAAAAAAAAGCTATAAACCAGCAGGTAAGTCAGGACCATAGTGAGAGGTGGCTATAACCACACTGTGGCACTGTGATAGCCGAATCAGCAGGACATCATTGCAGACCCGGCTGTCAGTCAGTGCCAGGGTGTGGTCACTATGTGCTTAGCAGTAACTGAAGCCATGCCGGCCACATCTCTATGACTGAAAGCCAGAGGCTGCCAGGAGGAATAAAGTAAATTTCCTCCTGGCAGTGGGGCTTTCAGTGAGGAGATCAGGCAGCTTTAAAATGCTATTAATCTGCGGATTAACCTAATATCTGCAGGCTAATAAACTTTATTTTTTTACAATACAGGTTCCCTTTAATATAGCAGAATATAAAGACAATAGGTACTATTATAGGCTATAGAAGCAGAAATAAATTAACGGAAACTCTTCAAATCAGCCATCAACAAAATCATACATACCTAAGAAGCAGACCATGCAGCTTATATGGGGACTGTGGAGAGAGGGCTATGTGAACCCATTACAACTGTGCTTAACTCCTCTCCACAGCAACTGCATAGGCAGCAAAAGAGTGGTAATGAGTCCAGCAATAAAGGAACAAGCATGTTAGGGGGAAACCCTGCATTGGAAAGAGCAGGCTAATTACATACTTGCTATGTAGGCAAATTATCTATTTACTTCAGAGGACATCAACACAAAACGTGGACGTTGACTTTAGACTACACTTTTTTTTTATTCCAATTTCTGATGATGGTAGAGTTCAGCACAAGAGGATGTTACGTGCAACAGCTACATGCTGGGGTGACAGAGGAAGCGCCCTACTTTTGCTTATCGCTGGCCACATACGCCTGTTCACCTGTCAGCTATCTTTCCTGACTTGCCCATACCTTATTCGAGGGATACAATGTTGTAAATGAGCCCTGGGGAGAAAGCAGCTGCAGACTCCTATGCCAAAGAGTTATCTTCCCTGGAAGCATACGATTTTAGTGTTTAAATTTCAATGGCCTGATCCTTGTCATTCCCAACATCATCTGTCAAGAGAGGCAGGAGGCCCCCATACACATCATATAGTCAGCCAGTAGCCATGAAATCAGTGGGTTTGGCCAACTTTCATGTAATGTGTAAAAGGAGCCTTAATCATAGGTATCCAAAGTTCTAAACAGTTGAATAGGAGTCATCTGTAATATACATCTGATGCAAGCTGCAGATTGTGCCGACTCCCACGCCTGTACTTTCCCCAGCGCTGTAAATTTTTGAAAAGATGTAAGAAGTCCTTCCTTATAAGAGACTAAGTAACATTAAGGCTAAAATATGATTACTACATATAACCAGGGCTGTGGAGTTGGTAAGCCATACCTCCGACTCCTCAATTTCCATGACACCGACTTAGGGAAAATATATATATTCTCGTACCGTGTTAGCCAGTAGATAGAAAAATATTTAGATTTGAGAGTCCTCAGAGGTTGATACCTTTTAATGGCTAACTGAAAAGACGGTAACAAATTGCAAGCTTTCGAGACTACCTTGGTCTCTTCATCAGGCTAGTATACCACAAAATCTGAAGAGTCACATATTTATACACAATAAGACATAATAATAATGCAATAGATAAGACAGATGATGAAAAGCAGAGTTATTATGGAAGAGATAAACAGTTCTTGCTATAAATATTTTAGCAGTTAATAGAGAAGTGTGAAGGTTTTATTGTCCTGTGACTAGGTCCAGTGTTATGATGGCCTCACAAGTCTGAGGGGCACATTCCTTAGTTGATGTAGAATGACATAAATCCATGCGACACATTCATTCCTCCTCTGAAAGTGTTAAAGGTCATCATCAGTTTATATTCTGAGATTCTTCTTTCTCTTTGAGATTTGAAGTTACATTTTAATACCAGTAATTTCATGTCTTTCATGCTGTGATCAGGGGAACAAAAATGCTTGGCTACAGGTAGATCTATTCTTTTTTCTTTAATTGTGTGGCGATGATGATTCATCCTTGTCCTAAGTTTTTGCCCCGTCTCCCCTACATAAAGACCCCCAGCTGGACTCCAACTCCGACTCCCTCATACATGGCTCATTTGTTTAAGTGATAAATTTACTGTAGCACAGATTCATCTCATCTAAAAGTCTAGACCCTTAGATCAGGAATAGGACAGACATTTATAGGACATTTCATAACTTTCCTAAATTCTTATGAAAAAATATTCCCCACAAACTGCATTGAACTACTGTATCCAACTACTGGGTACTGTACCCAATTTATTATATATTTTAGGAATCAGAGTTGGTCCATTTTATACCGACTCTACCAAAATGGGCTCCAACTCAGACTCCACAGCCCTGCTTATAACTAATCATTTTAAACTGTAATAATCGGTTTAGTAATAGAGAATGTGATTCGCTTACCATCCAACAAACAATCAAAATGAAGGCACTGTAAGTATTCCCTTTCCCTCATAAAGCCATTAAGAGGTGTTGCCCAGCCTTCTGCCAGCACCTGAACCCACTGCATATCAACCTGTACAATGGAAAGAAATTGTAAATATTTCTTAGATTTATTCACTTTTAAATAGCTCAATAGTAAAGTTAGTTAAGGACTACTAAAACCAGGTCCTATTTGGATCAGGTCAAGAGAATGTGGCCTGCAGCAGTTCTCTGCACAGCAATATGCAGCACTATGGCTCTGAATTATAAGGACTAGTGGCGTGCTCAAGTTTGGACCTCCATCAACCACAAAATGATGGATTATCCCAGTGATATGTCATTCCTTTAGGAGATGGGAATATTTCACACTTGAGACAGTTCTTTTTCACCAGTTTCCAATGCTTTTTGAGGGCAAGAATAGGGTAGCGTCCTACACTATTCTATCCAGTAGAAAAATGGACACCCAATTGACTTTAGTTTGACAATCTCCCTTAGAATGGCTGTATCTCAAGTTAATAAACTGAGCATTTTAGGAGTCCAGGCAGAGCTCATATAATGCTTATGCCAATCATTCCCAGAAATGCTCAGCCTTATACAACCAATTGATTTTCAAAGTACATCAGTTTTAGCATCTAAGGGATCCATAATACAGTATATGTGGCTTCTTTTGAAAACTTTGAAGTCAGATCTGTCTTAAGCAATCAAATTTGTGATCCAGTAATGGCTTAACGCTCCCCTTTATCCCAAAAGTTGTTAGATATGCCTTGCTGAATTAACATTATTTCCAAAACTTTCTCTTCACCTTATTGATTTCTAATGCTGGTAACGTGTCAGCATCTGTCTTTACCAGCTCCAGTTTGTTCTCTGGTACGTACAACTCCTTGACTTCATAAGATGCATCCACCGGCACAATATCCTATTAGAGAGAAGAAATCAGAAGACTTCGTATATTCAGCTGTTGGACAGATGCATTGAGCTTATCAAGAAAGGGAGGTAAAACAACATGTAATATCAAAGTTCATAATGATTTTTTTTCTGGCTCAGGAGTTTAATATTTCTTGCAATATCTTGAGGAAAAAATAATAAGTGCAAGTGTTCTGTGGGTTTAGGTGAATATATTTTCTGGACAGAGCCCGTGGCTAGGATCATGGGAAGAACACAGATTTTCACTGTGCCCGGCCAATGAACCTGAAGAGGACTCCAGGGGAAATTCATAAAGTACTGGGCTAAAAAAAAAATATTCTGGGTCTACAGAGTTTAGCAGTGCACCATCCTGGAGAAGCTTAGCATGCACAACATGAAGAAAGGAAAGTAGCCAGATGCCTGCACAGAACAAAACAATGAGCAAAATGGGAAAAAAATGTGACACAAACTAGGTTGCAATATTCACATTTTTCAAATCGAAAAATTAAAAAAAACAAACAAACAATTGGAATCTGAGGGAAAACACTCATATTACTTACACTCTATGGGTTAATGTGGTGCATCAGTGGGTAGTACTCTTATTTGTCTTGGGTTTCTGAGTTTTATATAAATGATCTGGCCAACTATAACATACCCTAAATGGGCAGAATTATGTGGACGCATCTAATTATTGAGATTAGGCGTTTCTGCCACACATCAATAGTGGTAAAGCTAGGGTAACATCAGCGTATATTCTCCCATTCGAGAGAATCGAACTAATAATGCTGATCACACTCTGATCATAGTGTGCTCAGATAAGAAGATAGAAGAAAAAATTTCTCCATCTCCTCCATTCTGTCAATTCCTGAAAAATCAGACAGATGTCATCTGAGTGCAGCCCAATTTCTTCCAAGGATTCACTGAGTTGCATGACAGAGTGCGATCCAATAATTTAATCCAACTTGGGCATGCTGCAATTTTTTCCTCGGATTGAAAAATCAGACATGTGCACGCCCCATAGAATAACATTGATCCGAGTGTGATGCGATGTATTTTCAGGATTGTACTTGGACAGAAAATATGGCCATGTGCACAAGCCCTAAGGGTCATACTTCACTCCTGATCTGTCCCGAACAACTGTAAGTGCTTCTTAGGAAATGGAAGCATCTTGAAAAAAATAGCAGCTCAGCTATGAAGACATACACCATGAATATCAAGTTGGGCAGCAGAGATCTGAAGCATCTGGCACAAAAGAAATGGCCCATGCATTGTTGCATTACTAATAGTTGTAAACCGCTTCTAGGAGTGATATTTGTACGAGAACTGTGGGTCAGGAATTTCATGAAATAGGTGTCCATGGTCAAATTGTAAAAGATAATGAAGAAAACACATTTTGGACATTTGTGTTTCCAACCTTGTAGGAACAGGTTGGGGAAGGCTGTATTTGTTCCAGCATGACTGTGCCTCAGGACACAAAGAGAGGTCCATGAAGACACATTAACAATCTTGGTGTGGAAGAACTCATGTGGCCAGAAAAAACAATCTAAAATCCTGTTAGAAGCTCCATACGCCTACATAGTGGACCATTGTTACTCTCATATCCCTGCTCCCACAGTGTGCCACTCCTCTTCTTCCTGACATTAGCGTATCTGTGTGCAGACGGCTGAGAGAAACACAGAATAGCATTGTGTTTGTGCAGGTTGTTCCCCCCCAGTATGTACGATAACCAGCATACAGTAAATATGACACACTTGTACAGTAAAACAGTAAAGTTAGGACCAATCGAACACTGGAAAGTATTCACTGAAACCCATGCAAGTTCCTAACAGTGTATAAATGGGATTTTAAAATCCTGTTGACTATAGTAGGCAAATTGCCTCTTCAAAGAGGAAGAGGACTAGAACTCTATAGCGCCACCTGTTGGTAGCAGCAATCCTACAAGTCGCTATTGACCCTTTAACAAGCCTTGCCATATGTTTTAGGATAAAAGCCAAATCAGAATCTCAATTTGCAGTCACGATGTTTGGGGCTGTTGAGCCTCATCAGTGCAAAGTATGAGAACTGATTTGGCTAGATGAGAGGTTCTGGACTGAGGTCTAAGGGGTAAAGTTTCTCCTTGTGGAGAGTGACATACAGGCTCTGGCATGACAAGGTAAGGAGGCATATTCGCAGTGTAATGCAACGCTGGGAAATTTAATATGCAAATTGCCTCTTCAGAGAAGAAGACTTGAACTCTATAGTGTCACCTGTTGAAAGTAGCAATCATTCAAGTCCCTATTGACCCTTTAACGAGGAGAAACGTTACCCCTTAGACCTCAGTCCAGAGCCTCTCTTCTAGCCAAATCAGTTCTCATACTTTGCACTGACGAGGGCCAACAGCCCGAAACACCGTGTCTGCAAATTGAGATTCTGATTTGGCTTTTATCCTGGCAAGACTAGTTAAAGGGTCAATACTGACTTGTAGGATTGCTGCTTCCAACAGATGGCGTTATAGAGTTCAAGTCCTCTTCCTCTCTGAAGAGGCAATTCGTATATTAAATTTCCCAGTGTTGCACTGCACTGCGAATAAGCCTCCTTACCTTGGCATGCCAGAGCCGGTATGTCACTCTCCACAAGAAGAAACGTATTCACTATAGTGTATGAGACATGTGTGACTGCAGTCTTAAAACTCTTAATAGGCATTTTAGATGTGATATCCCTTTAAAACTGCGGAGAAAAATAAATGCATATACTTGCACAATAGACAGCTGAGGAAACAAAAGCATTAGAAAGTGATTCACTGTGATTAAAAGGAAGTCACTTACAATATTACTCTGCTTAGAAAAATACAAGTGTCGTTTTAGTGGACAATAAATAAGACACATGAAAGGATGGAAATTGTTGTCATAAAGAAAAAGCAAACACGCCCCGGCACCAATGATGTATACCCCTGATCCGGCCAAACATGCAGCTTGTAATTGGAAACTGAAAATGATTAGTACAAGGGATGAGTTAAAAATTCCAGATACAAGACGGCTGCAGCACCATACATCAAACACTCCTGAGAACAAGCTCTTTGTAGCGTGCTCGCTGTTCTGTGATAAAGAGCAGACTTGGTCTGTGGAGCATCGCTGAAAAGTACAATAATGGCCTTTAGCACGGGGACGGGCTGCTGATGAACTACATCTCCCACAAAGCCAATCCGCAGCCGTCAGGTCCACCTCATCTATGCAGCACTTATGAACGGTCACTAGCTATCAAAAGCATATATTAGTAAAGTTCAACAGACGCGTAATATATAATGTAATTTTCAATCTAGGTGTTATTTCTAACATATCTGGTTTAACATTATTAAAAAAAAGTAACACTGCACCATGATATGTATTGAAAAGTGCCATCCAATGTCTGGCACAACAACACAACTGGTAGCTGGATGGCATCACTTTCGTTTTTTCCGCCATACTTCTGCCATTTTTTAGCCTCCCTTCAAGTTAAAATTAGAAAAAATGTCAAAGCATCTGATATCTGACAGATGTCTCAGCATCTATTAGGTTTACAATAGTTTTTTATTTTTATTTTAGTGTGCATGTAGTTAGACCGTGGAACACGCTGCCAAGCGATGTAGTAATAGCAAAGTCTTTGGAAAAGTCAAAATCAAGACTGGATGCCTCACAAGTGATCGTATCAATAGCCAGGAAACTTAAATTATAAGTGATCCAGGGTGAGGGAGCTGACTGTAAGGAGTAGAGAGCAAATAGATTCCCCACTATGGAGGCTATGTTTTGTTCTGCCTTGTCCTGGATCAACAGGAGAAATAAAAGATAAAGTTCCAAAATGGTCTCATGACCTATGAGACTTTGGGCCTGGAATGGCAGAAAGGCATGCTGAGTGGTGAAGTAAAGCGGCATTTAGACGGACAAACGCCTGTAGAGTTTCTTACATTGGGTTCATTAATTAGTACAGAATCCATGCACAATATTTGCCATGTGTTTATTTTACAAGTAGCCCTTGTTGTAAGTCCCCAGTTCCAATTGTACAATGGATCTCCAGTCTTCAATATAAGGCCAGTCATTGGTTCCTATTGATTATGGCGATCAAAAGGTTAGAACGTGAGCAAAGCTGTTCGCACATTCTACAGTGATGTAAAATAAAAGTATGGATGTAATCGTACCGACCTGTAGACTCATGATTCCCGGTCATATTTACAGCACAAAAGACTGTGAAAAAACAAAAACACCAAAAAACAATTGCGTTGTTTGTTGCAAAATTTCATCACACTTGGAATTTTTTTTCCCCATTTTCTAGTACATTGAATGGAAAATGAATAATGCCATTCAAAATTACAACTTGTTACTCAAAAAATAAGCTGTTACTTGGCTATGTTGATGGAAAAATAACTCTTCAAAGAAAAAGAGGAAAAAATGAAAGCGCAAAAACAAAACATTGGTTGAGAAGGGGGTTAAAAATTATCTTGTCTCATCCATGAACAATCACCCAGTGACTAGGGGACTCCTTTCTATCCAATTTGCTGTCTCTAGCAGCACAGATCCCAAAACTAATTTCAGGAAGTGTAGACAGACTGTCTCTCTGCTTCAACTCTGTCTATCAAACTGTATATTGGATAATGGCAGGTGCAATGCATGTTGGGCAGGTAAGGAAAGGTAGTTCCTGCACCTATAGTGCTGGCAGAACAGTGATAAAATGAAACGGTCAGCTTAAAAAAAAAAAAAAAACTGGATGGAAAGCTACAGAGCATGAGAATCAGAATTGATCTTGGACATATTACACATACATTGTGTTCACCAGAAACATTACAATAAAAAAAAAAAAAAACAACCTATACTCACTTCCAGCACCAGTGCAGACAGCGATGTCTCAGGTGACATTGGCAGCACTCATGTGAGATACCCATCAGTGGCTACTAATGGACCGCTTCGTTCTCACTTCCCTCGGACATCTGGGAATGGAGTGAGCGCTGCAGCCTATTAGTAGCTGCTGTGATGCAGGTGGTCAGCATAAGATTTATTGTATTTTTTAATTATTACTCAGGAAGGGGGAGGGTGGGCAACAGCATCAAAGAAAGGGTTATCCAAGTAGTGGACAATCCATTTAAAATTGTAAAAGACGAGGACAAGGTTTAGCTCTTCTACAGGTTTTGTGCAAAAGGATGCTTTAAATTAAATAGTATTCCAACAATCCAGAAAACTTAATAGTCCTGCACATACTGAAAAGAAACAGCACTATAGCAGTATGAAGCAGGATTCTGAATTCTTACATTTTCAAAATGTAGAAGTCCAAGGAAATGACACATTATTCTGTCACTTAGATGCTAAATTATGTTGTAAACAATGATGCAAATATTTACCAGTAAATTGAAACCTCACTTTTCTATTACTTTCCCATGTAACTAATGCAGCGTGAATATGACATCTAGTGGACATCTTGAGATTTGCACCTACAGATAAAAGCTTAAAAAAAAAAATTGCTTGACATTAGCGTCAGCTTGATCGATTAACCAGATATGAAATGTGTGCTGATATTTTAATTACATTTCTTATAACTAGCTCACATTTCAATGCAAATACTTAAAAAATGTAAATTGGCAGAATTTCTTAGGATAAACATAGCGCATAGTAAACATCTGCAAAATGCCTTCTGGCGTACAATGTGTGGGGTTTTTTTAGTCTTTTTTTTTACGTGCATTCAAAACTTCAAAAGTGTAATAAAAGCCAAATTCGGTCAACATTTACATTTTGTTCTGAAACTTTTGTCTGTGCAGAAAACAACAGCAGTTACTTTACACATGTATCAGGGAAAGGGGCTAAACTGGACTGAATCGGGCTCACATTGCCTTTATTAGCCATCTGCTGATGAGGTGCAAGAAAATTCGACTGACACTTTTATGGTTCATCAATTATTTGCAGCAGAGGAAGCTTTATGGTTCTACATAACAACACTAAAGCTTAGGAACTAAGGTTTGCCAAGTCCCTGTATTGACTACAATATGTGTAAAGACTTGGTTTTACAGATCTTTCCTTCAGGATCAATTGAAATATATCCAATTTCTGACAAAAGCAGGGAACACAAAGTAGAAACGACCACCTTGGACCACTGATACAACACCAGGGGAACGTAGAAAGCACCAGGGGGAATATTTCCCATATGTAAGACATGACTAGGGTAGATTCTTTTCCTTGGAATTTTTTATTATTGTTTCTTCGTAAAACACCACATATGGAAACTTGAGAAACAACCTAACCCTCCATGTCTCCATATGGGGCGTTTTATGTATAGGTGACAATAAAGGATATCAATGAAGAGATGTAGGAGAACTTCTTTTCTGTCTCTCCTTTGACTAGTGGTTAAATAAGACCTCACCCATTAGAGGTGGTAGTGTAGTGTGGTTACATTTTTCAGAGCTTTTTTCCTTCGGTCTGATTCATATAGTATTGAATATTAAAGGGGTACGAGATGTAGTTTTGAATGGAGCCATTCAATTTACCATTTAGTGTACTGGAAAAAAGTAAAAAGAATTCCAAGTGCGGTTAAATTGCAAAAGAAAAAAGAAAAACACACTTGTCAGCATGATTCTTCAGGTCAGCACCATTATAACGATACCAAATAAAAAAAATAAAAAATTCGTAAATATCACTTGTGTCTCCATTTTCCGAGACCTTTAATGTTTTGGCCATTGAAGTTGTGTGAAGGCTTCTTTTTTGTGTGGCGAGTCGACATTTTTATCGATACCATTCTAGGTATACATATGACAATGTGATTGCTTCTTATTGATTTTTTTTTTTTGTAAAGTTGTGGTGACTTAAAGAAAAGCAATTCTGGAGTCTGGATTCATTTTTCCTGTTCCACAGTTTACCTACCTGGTTAGTTCAGTATAACCTATGTTTCAATAATTTAATCCTATGTTCTTTTCAGAATTTTTGGTCCAGTGGGAGGTTCTATCAGTGAAAATCCCAGAAAGGGCAAACATTTAGATTATAAAAGTTGTACAAAATCTTTTGTCATAAACCTATAAATCAATCTGCTCTAAAACATGCTGCCTGCAGATTGGACTGCATTGTCATGGTGTCAAATTCTATTGAAGGCATTAACAGTAGCGAGCAGAGCCTGCTTCTTTTCGCTGATGGTAGGGGTAGATGATGGCTGTATAATACAACCATCATCTGCCAGGAAAGATGCAAACTCGGCTCTTAATAATACTAGCAGATGTCACTAAGGGGTTAAAGGTCGCAGCTGTGACGTCACAGTGCTGCCATGACACTGCAGATGTAAATGGCACAACAGCCAAGCTCACCACCCAGTTATATAAAAAAAAGTGAAAAAGTTTATTCACATGCCTCACACAAAATGCAACGTTTGAACCCATGCAGAGGTCTTTCACAATGTTAATTTCTAAGTCACGTAAATGTACCATTTCTTGCAGCAGCTCGACAACTTGTTGAATGCAGTCATTTACGTCACAAGAATCCGTTTTTAATACCAACTCTGGTGCTTCCGGCTTCTCATACTCAGCATCAATACCTGTAAAACCTAAAATTGAATGTAGAGAAAAACAAATTAAGCATATTTTCCCGAATACAAGAAATGTGTCTACATCTTCTAATCTTAAAGGAGAACTCCCATCAAAATTTTTATCCTCTTAATATATTGCAGTCATCATATTATATAGCACTGTGTACTTACAATTGCTCATTTTGCCTTTCTACCCAGTTACTTCTTATTTATTCTCTTTTCTCTGCTCTATGTAGTAACAGGAAATCTCTTGTCCCTGCAGAAATCATTCCTGTCTTCAACTCCTGACCCAGTTGCTCCCTCCTCATCCTGCCAGGGACTTTTGCAGTGACTTATGACTCATACATGGAAAATTGACCTCCTGTTTTTATATAGAGCTCAGAAGGATTCAGCTAGTCAGTTTTTAATCATGTGATGTCATAGCAGTAATGTAAAACAGAAGAATTAACTGGGTAGAAAGGCAAAATGAGCAATTGTAAGTACATAGAGCCATATAGTATGATGACTACAATATATTAAGAGGATAACAACTTTAATGGGAGTGCTTCTTTAATTCCAGTTTTTAGGCAGCAATGAATTAAAATAAACCTTATACTGCAAAAATAAACAGCTTACAGATTGCTTTCATGAGATGGTGCCAGTGCAACAAGCTGAAAATTAAAAGGGAGACAAACAGTTCTCTAAATACAGCCTGGTGAGTCAGTCTTCTGAAAGTTTTGTACCTTCATCTAGTAGAGGTCAATGCATGATAAAGTGTCAAGGAGTTAAGCATTTTCACTTAGTTGTAATAAAACGTCTGCTTGTGTACAAGTGATTTCTTGCCATATTATATGAAGTCTATAGGGCTGCTGGATATTACACTGTTAATAAGTAACTTATTTTTTTTTTTTAATACTTTTCTCCAGCATGGAAAGTTCTAAAACTTTGCAAATCACTTTAGAGGATTTGTATTCAATCCTATAAAAATGTGCATGCTAGTGGCTTCCAAACCCCTGCCTTTCCCAGTCTAGTTACCTGCCTTGAGATGCATCAATATGAGAACATACTCATTTGGAGTACAGATGCTGACGTTGAAAAGGTCAGCGCCTGTCTCCTCCTGTGAGTGGTCAGTTTATCAGATTCTTATAATATTGGGATGTGAAAATTAAAAATTATTTTTTTTCCACTTGTTTGTTTTTGTCTCATATTTGTCATTTTCACAGGAGGCAACAGGAGAAAATGCACCCTAGAATTTATTGTTCAAATTCTAATGAGTACATTCACGTACCATAGGTGCTCAGAAACTACTATTTGGGCACATGGCAGGGCTCGTAAGGGAAAGAGCGCTTTTTAAGGCTATGTGCCCACGATGCAGAAATGCTGCATATTTTTTCTGCTTCTCCCTGGCAGGAAAAACGCATGGGATAGAAGCGTTTGTCAAGCGTTCTTCACTTGCATTTCTGCATACGGGTTATCAAGCGCTTTTCCAAGCGATTTTAGCATCACTTGGAAAAGTGCTTCACAACTTGTTCACACTATGTAAATCAATGCAAACGGCATGGATTTATAGGAGTGTGACCAAGTTAGTTAAAAAAAAAAAATGAATAAGAATGGTAAAAAAGAAAAAAAAAAAAAAAAAAAAAAAAAGATTATACTCACCTTCCGATGTCCTCCCGGTGTTTTCTCCGCTGCGTCCGGTGTCTTGGGCGGCTCGCGGTGGTGTGAAGGACCTGCGGTGACGTCATTGAGTCATGTGACAGGTCATGTGACTCAATGACGTCATGGCAGGTCCTTCACAACACCGCGACCCATACAGCAGACCAGACGGAGGGGAGAAAACACCGGGAGAACATCGGAAGGCGAGTATAATCTTTATTTTATTATTATTTTAAATTCTTTTTTTAACAGGTTCTATGGTACCCAGGTCTGGAGGAGAGTCTCCTCTCCTCCAGACCTGGGTACCATCCGCACATTGAACGGTGTGATATCCGTTTGTGCAGATGAAGTGATGCGGATGTCACGCGGTCCAATGCAAATCAATGGCGGCGAATACGCTGCGTGTCCGCAAAATTAATGGACATGCTGCGGATTTTTCCGCAATGATAATCCGCAGTGGAAATTTCCGCAGCATGTGCACAGCACATGCGGATTATCATTGGGGACCATAGGGCACATATTACCAAGCGTTGTCGCTGCGGAAATTCCGCGGCAAAAACGCTTAAAAACGCATAGTAGGCACACAGCCTTACTTTTTGGCTGGAATAGATTGCAGATGCTATGTCGCAGAGTCCTAAAGTAGATTTATCAAATAAATAAATAAAATAAATAAAGAAATATAAATATAAATATAAATATATATATATATATATATATATATATATATATATATATATATATATATATATATATATATATATATATATATATATATGTTTTGCTACTTTTTGACACTAAAAAAAAAAATCTTGAGAGCTGTAACCTTTCTATTTTTACAGGTGACAGCTTCATCATTTTTTTTTTGTGGGATCAGTTGAATTTTTGCTTATTAGTACTATTTTAAGATACATTGCATTTTTGATGGCTTTCTACTCCAATTTTTGGGAGGTATAGTGACCAAAAATAATAGAAATTCACAAATAGTTTTTTATCATTCATTCATTTATGTTTATGAAGAGCACCATGCGGTATAAGAGATAAAACTGCATTATTCCTCAGATCAGTATGATTACAACAAGACAATACCATTTCAGGCAGATTCCAAAAATTGAAAATAACGCACAGCAATGTAAAGATTACATTACTTTGTACATGTGCAATCTTTTCACTGCTTCAAGGTTAAGAGACTGTGAAGCGGTTAAAAAATGAAACATGGTCATTATTTGGGCGGTTTCCGCTCACTAGCTATAGCTTAAATTATTGAAAAAAAGGCACCTGCAACATGGCTGCCGCAATATTGATGAAGAATACCACCGGCATCTTAAAGAAGCCGAGGGCACATACCCTTATTAGGTTTTATTTTAAATGTCTTTCTACTTTTGCTCACTAAAACTTTTGTAGAAAAAAATAAAATTGTTTATACATAGCCATATTCTGAAACCTGTAACCTTTATATTTTACCACTGAGAGTTGAGTGAGTGCTTGTTTTTTTCTGCGTGTTCAGTTACATCATTGTTCTTTACATAACATTTAAATTGTGTTTTATTCCACTTTTTATGCACCAGTGTGATGAGAAAACCGCATTTTTTTGTAGGATTTTTTTTTTACAGTTCACTT
Source organism: Phyllobates terribilis (assembly GCF_046119375.1). Classification (NCBI taxonomy): domain Eukaryota; kingdom Metazoa; phylum Chordata; class Amphibia; order Anura; family Dendrobatidae; genus Phyllobates; species Phyllobates terribilis. The sequence goes on from NW_027362761.1 coordinate 879,764,315, forward strand.
TAAATACTGTGATTGTAAAATTACTCTGGATCATTCCAGGTGCGACAATACAAAATGTGTAATTTATTTACCTTTTTTTGATGTTAAAAAAATGGGCTTTTAAATGAATAATATTTTTTCCGTAATTTTTTCATGTTTTTACATTTTTATTGTTTGACTTTTTTACTTAGTCCCTTTATGAAGATTTTATTGTGTGATTATAATAACTATAACTAACTATGTTTATATTGCAGGGCACTAGCCCTATCACTTTTACACTGTCAAGGACGGCTGTTAGACCCTGCTTATGGCAGGCAAACCCTGATCGCAAATCACGATCGTGTCACGGTGGAGGGGTCAATGTGGTGACAGCGGGAAAGCCCCCCTCCCACCCGCTCTCTTTCACAACCTTTTAAATAGCGCATTCACAAATGATCGTGTCGTTTAGACACTTAAACTTCCAGCGAGAGAACTGGCACTGGCCCTGGCTGTTACTGCAGAAGCTCAGCTGTCATTTACGGCTAAGCCGAGCTCCCGCGGTGATTGTGCCGAGCACAGCTACCAGAACATCCATTTGGGGGAAGACCTAGGAAGAAAGGGCATACTGGTTTGTCCTAGGTCAGGAAGGGGTTAACCAAAGTAACACATCCATCAAATGGACCAGAAAAAGTTAAACAGAAATTTGGAACAATGTTTGAGTTGATAGATATAAAGGTCATTTCATCTTGGTTTATACAAGAAGTATTTTGTTAAAAAAAAAATGTTTTACTTAATAAATCACAGCGTGATTCTAGAGGAGGTAATGCTATCACATCCTTGCGAAGAAATCTGGAGTTATAACATTTCCAGATGAAGCTGTACCTTTGATTTCCCCAGCTCTTGCCATTTTATATAGGCCTTTGACATCTCGCTGTTCACAAACATACAAAGGGGCATCCACAAACACTTCATAAAACGGCAGACTAGCGGCCTCGTGAATTTGCCGGGCATTGTTACGATCCTGAATAAAGCAAAAACAAGCAAGAGAGTTAATAAGCTATTGGGGGGCTTTATAAATACCAGGCAGACCTTCAAAGTTACAGAAAAAAATAATGAACTCTTTGCTTTGATATCAAACATAGAATAAAATAAAAAACATGTAATGCCTTTAATACAGGGTTGGGCAATTAATTTTCTCACATGAGAGAACGTGACTGCTGTTGTTCAACCAAGAGGCTGAGATTAATTCTGCTCAATATTGATATTAACATATTAATTATAATTATTTATATTTCATGTTCATTTTACTACTTAATATTGAGCAGAAGTAAGTATGCTGAAATCCCCCTATATACCATATGAGCCCGCATAGTCCCTCTATATACCGCATAAGCCCGCAAACAGCCCCAAATATACCGTAAAAGCCCCAACATAGCCTCCTATATCCAGTATGAGCCCTCCATAGCCGCCTACATTCAGTATGAGCCCCCACATGGCCCCCTATATACAGTATGAGTCCCCACATAGCCTCCAATATACAGTATGTCAGAGGCTATGTGGGGGCACAGGCTGTATGAGCCCCCCACATAGCCTCCATATATAGTGCGAGTCCCCCACAAAGCCTCACTATATGCAGCATAAGGCCCCCCATATCCTGTTATACAGCATGTGCCCCACATAGCCTCCTACATTCACTACCAGCCCCCCACATAGCCTCAATATATAGTGTGAGTCCCCCCCATATCCTGTTATACAGCATGTGACCCACATAGCCTCACTATATACAGTAGGAGCACCCCACATAGAGTCCATATTTATTGTGTGAGCCTCTCAAAGCCTCCATATATACAGTGTGAGCCACACGTAGCCTCCTATATACATACAAATATCACATACAAAAAAAAAAACCAACACATTCACCTCGCTCCCTTACCCCCGGCGTTCTGCCCCTGTCTACTTCGCACTGAGTCTCATCAGCAGCAGCACGATTAAATGACGTCATTGCGTCTGCAGTCTCACACGTGGATTGGTGGAAGATTGAGCCGGCGGCCCCGTCCTCCACCAATGTATTCATCGCTGTCTGTATCCTGAGGATGCAGAAGCAGTGACAGCGGGTGGTGAATGGATGGCGGGCAGGGGAGGCATGGTGTGTTTTCAGTCGTTCAACTGTCTCGGTCCGTGGGCCGGACTGGAACAGTCAGAGGGCCGGATGTGGTTCGTGGGCCGCAGTTTGCCCGGGTCTGCTTTAATGTATTTTCTTCTAACAAAAATAAACACTTGTTAAACCAAGAGAACAGAAATAATCAAATTGTTATGATCATCTGTGTTCACAAGTTAGTACTGCATAAAAAACTGATTTTTACTGAATTGACAAGCCCTTTTTTCAGTAAGTGATTAACATAAATTCTAATCTCTGCTCAGTTTCACTGAAAGGTGCATCATGGCGAGGCCAATCATTTATATACACCTTCCCACCTACTTAGTTTCCCTGTATCTCCACCGTTCTCTGACTATGAAACCAGAGCTGTCAATCAAAGAATAGTGGGGGTGGAGATAGAGGGAAAACAAGCAGGTGTGTATTTGTAAGGAGACAGCCAATGTGGAACCAGAACAGCATGGAGGCGTGGGAGAGGGAAGGAGTTTTATCAGGCCTCTGGGGACAGCATTGTCAGAGAAATGAGCTGAGGAGAAAGACCGCACATGTGCAAGTTCTGAGGTGATTCTGACATAGAAGAGAGAAACGGGAGGAGCAACAGCAGCGTCCGAAGCTCCTGTCAGGAAGAAAGGTGCAGCATATCCGCCCAGCCATCGACGGTCAAGCCCAAAAGACCTAAGCGACGCCAGTCAAGGTTCTTCACCCGGGTGACGTCGGTCGACAGAACAGGAACAGGTTGCGGCGGCACGGTTCTCAGACATGTGCACCAGTGACAGGACGCTACAGAAGCTTCGGAGGTGTCAGATCGGAGATTCACGGTCGGGTCGGCAACCATGAAGGGCGCACGAGAAGGGCCGTTACCTCTGACAGGAACATATGGTACCAGGCACGGATAGAGGGAAAGACAGTAGTCAGACAGGGACCAGCAGACGCCAGAGTGGCATCACGAAAGTGGATAGGGAGTTACGGGGGAAAAAGGCAGCGAGTTGTGATAGGAACAGAGTATTGCCAAAGCTTTAAAAGACTGCCCCTTGCCCACTATATAATTTTAAACTACCAGCCCCTGAATTCTAGTGTATTCTGATAACAGAATAAATTACGTGATTTCCTGCTTATTTTACTGTCAAACGTTGTAAAGAAATTGTTACAATATAATACATGTTTTACAATTAATATTAGTTGTTAAATAAAATAAATATACTGTTGTTCTACCTGTGTCTCCGCTGTTGCATACGGTTTACCTGCATTATATATTTAAAATGATTGGCCGTGTCATGGTGCACCGAGCAGCGGTACTTAGTTTGAACAGGCATTGTGCTGACAAAGTCCCTTTAACCCCTTCACCACCCAGCATGTTTTCACCTTCCTGACCAGGCCAAATTTTACAATTCTGACCAGTGTCAATTTATGAGGTAACAACTCTGGAACGCTTCAACACATTCCAACATTCCAGTGATTCTGGGTCTGTTATTTTGTGACACATTGTACTTTATGTTAGTGGTAAATTTAGGCCGATATTTTTTGCGTTTATTTGTGAAAACCAAATCCCATTTGAAGTTACTCTGAGGAGCCTGCGTGACAGAAAATACCCAAAAGTGACACCATTTTAAAAACTGCACCCGTCAATGTACTCAAAACCACATTCAAGGAGTTTATTAACCCTTCAGATGCTTCACAGGAATTAAAGCAACGTAAAAGGAAAAAATGAAAATTTTATTTTTCCCCACCAAAATGTTCCTTTAGCCCCAAATTTTGCATTTTCACAAGGGGAACAGGAGAAACTGGACCATACAATTTGTTGTGCAATTTCTCATGAGTATGCAGATACCCCATATGTGGTGGAAAACTACTGCTTGGGCGCACGGCAGGGCTCAGATGGGAAGGAGTACGTTTGACTTTTGGAGCATAAAATTGGCTGGAGTCGATAGCGAACACCACGTCGTGTTTGCAGAGTCCCTGATGTGCCTAATCAGTGGAAACCCCTCATAGAATTTTATTAAGTTGTGCTATGGGGGAAAAAATAAAAATCACATTTTTCCCACAAAAATGTTGATTTAGCCCCAAATTGTTAATTTTCACAAGGGTAACAGGATAATATGAACCATATAATTTGTTGTGCAATTTCTCCTAAGTATACAGATACCCCATATGTGGGGGAAAACTACTGTTTGGGCAGATTTGGCAAGAATAGACTGCAGGCGCCATGTTGCATTTGAAGAGCCGCTTTGGCGCCAAAATGGCAGGTACCACCCACGTGACCACATTTGCACATTTCAGGAAGTATACCTCTTAAGGAATTTATCTAGGGATGTAGTGAGCATTTTAGACATTTAAACCCACAGATGATTCAAAGAATTGTGTAACACTGGGCTGTGGAAATGAAAAATTTAATTTTTTTCCACTAAAACGTTGTTTTAGCCACGAGTTTTTAATTTTTCAAAAGGGCTATTAGGAGGAAATGGACCACAATTTGTTACACAATTTCTCCTGATTATGCCAATATCCTATATATTTTACTGGAATGGTTTGCGGGTGTCATGTCATATTGGCAGAGACCCTGAGGTGCCAGAACAGCAGAATCCTCTATATGTGACCCCATTATACAAACTGTATGCCTCAATGAATACATCTAGTGATGCAGTGAAGATATTGACACCACAGGTGTATCACAGAATTTTATACCACTCTGTAGTGAAGAACTAATAATTACATTTTTAAATCACTAAAATACTGTTTTAGCCCCTTTTTTTATTTTCACAGGGGGAAATGGGTAAAAAAGACCCATAATGTGTTAAACTCTTTCTTCTGAATATGACAATACCCCATAAAAGGCGGTACAGTACTGTTTGGCAACACAGCAGGGCTCGGGAGGGAAGGAGCGTTGTTTGACGTTTGCATAGCAGATCTTTCTAGAATATTTTGTGGACTCCCTTTGCAGAGCCCCTGGTGTGCCTAAACAGTTGAAACCCCCCTCAAATTACCCCTTAGTGGAATTTACACCCCGCTGGGAATTTATTTATTGGTATAGTGAAGATTTTTAGCTATGGTTGTTTCCAGAAACAAACACGCAGTTTAAGTTGCAGAGTGAAAATTGCAAATATGCCACTATCCCAATACATTGTGCCCAGCTTGTGCTCCACGCACCCATAAATTAAGTGGGCTCTCCTCACTACGTTAATGTCAAACATGTGAGTACTAACTGCGGTTTAGGCACACTGTGGGGCTCAGAAGGGAGAGGTCATTTGGATTTAGGAGCGCAGATATCGGTAGATTTCTTTAGATGGGAGCCATGTAGCTTTTCCAGAGCCCTTGTGCTACCAGTAACTTGGACACCCCCTGTATTTCTGTTAACAGGTGAGGGATTTGAGTGGGAACTTGCTTTTTGTGGGTTGAATTGAAGCTTTTATTGGTGGCATTTTTTGGGTAGAAAACAATTTGGAACACATTTATCCTGCGCTCTACGCTGAGTACTTTGGCCTCTGGTTAGCGGTGTCTGGCTTTTCAGAGGTGGAGAAAACTGTGGCCGACTGCGCTTTTGTGCAGGCCGGAAAAGATGGACACCGCCGCACCTTAGCAGCGTCCAAAGTGTCCACTGCCTCATTATAGGTAATGTTCCGCCGGGGGTTCTGTCAATCACATATTTCAGAGATTTACAGGGAAACCCCGATGTAAGCGCTCAGAGTAGAGTGCAGGATAAATGCGAGTCAAGCCGAAGCAAATAAAGAATTGGTTTCATTTATTTTTTACGGTGTTCGTGTGGATAAGCGATTACAGTGATACCTGATTTGTATCGTTTTTTTTTTTATGTTTGGGTGCTGTCACACACTAAAAAATGCTCTTTATTGCCATATTTTGAGAGCTATTATTTTTCCATATTTCTGCCGACAGAGTCATGTTTTTTGCGGGACTAAGCGGACGTTTTTATTGGTACCATTTTCGGGCACATGACATTTTTTGATCACTTTCTATTCCGATTTTTGGGAGGCAGAATGAACAAAAACCAACAATTCAGGAATTGTTTATTGTTTTGTTTTATAATGCTGTTCCGCGTGTGGTAAAATGGATAAGGCAGCTTTATTCATCGGGTCAGTACGAGTACCACCTTTGTATTGTTTGTTTTAGGTTTTGCACAATAAAAACTATTTTACGGAAAAAAATTGTTTTTGCATCTGTATTCTGAGAGGTATAGCTTTTTTACTTCTCCGCTGACGGAGCTGTATACTGGCTTGTTTTTTGCGGGACAAGATGACATTTTCAGAGGTACCATTTTTTTTACATTTGTCTATTTGATCACGTTTTATTTCACTTTTTGTTCGATGGTTTAATGAAAAAGCATAGTTTTTTGCCACAATTTTTTTTTACGGTGTTCACTGAATGGGTTAAATAGCGTGACAGTTTTTATAGATCGGGTCGTTCCGGATGCGGCAATAACAAATGTGTGTCCTTTTTTTGTTTATTTTTGTTTTTACATAAATATATGTATACATATAATATTTTTTATTTATTTTGTTTTAAATATTTTAAGTGTCTTTTTAAACTTTTTTTTACTTAGTTCCTCTATGGGAGCCACTGACAGAACGCCTTTTAGACCATGCTCTCAGCATGATCTAACACGCACGCCATAGCTGGCTTACCCGGAGGTCACCATGTCACCTTGGGTTGCAATGGCAATGAGGGGCAGCCCGCGATGATGTCGTGGGGGTGCCGATCATGAGAGAGAGGGAGCCCCCTCCCTATCCCAGCCTCCTAAATGCTGTGATCACTATTGATCATGGCATTTCGGGGGTTAAAGAGCCTGGGGTGGTGAAGGCACCGCCACGGGCCATGACTCGACTATCACTTAAGTCAAGCTCCCGGTGGCGATCACCATGACGTACCAATACGCCAAAGGTCGTAAAGGGGTTTAAAGGTGTTGTCCCGTGATTGATTTTTTGGAGAGAACCCATTTCCTGACACCCAGCTTCTTGACTGCTAGGGGGAAGTGTGCTGCTGATAGAGGACTAGCATTCTGGGCCAGCCTCATTGTTGCACCACTGGACCACACTGCGCACTCACCATCTTTACAAGAAGAGGCAGATTTTCCTTTACAGTATCCAAGGAGTGCTGTGGCACTAAAGCGGTCTGGATCCAGCGATTTGGCAGAGGCAGCGATTACATTACAAAATTTACATATATCTATACACACATATTGTATATATATATATATATATATATATATATATATATATATATATATATATATATATATATATATATATATATATATATATATATATATATATATACATACACACACACATATAGCAGGTAAAATAGAAAATTAGCGACATGTTCAATACCTAAGTAAATGTATTTCTAAAGGTGCTACGGACATGAAAGAATTTGAGAATAACTGTTCTCAATGTTAGAAAACCCCCTTTTACTATATGCAAAGAGTTAACAAAGGATGGGTCCACGTTTATCATGTCTAGATCTGGAGGACCTGTTCTGCATTATGCCTCAGTCAGACATCAGTGTCTTTCACATACGTAAAAAAAAATGAAAACTTACAAGAGTGTCATCAGTGTTTAGTTAGTTTTTTCACATATGGATAAATACCGTATATTCCGGCGTATAAGACGACTTTTGAAGACTGAAAAATCTTCTGTCTAGTCTGGGGTCGTCTTATACGCCGGTAATGCTTTTGAACTTTCAGAAATTGACATGCGGGGATACTCTGGGGGTGTTAATAAGCTGCCGTGGCCGTATCCCTGCCATGTCGGAGTTAATATAAGGTGGAGGGAGTTAAAATACGGCGGCGGTAGGTCCAGACAGTCAGCGCTTCTGTGCTGAAACGGACACATCGCTGCGTATTCCCAGCTCCGGACACAGCGCAGGGCTTCTGTGCCAACAGCTTTCACTTGTCACAGAAGCGGTGCGCTGTGTCCGGAGCAGGGAAGTTCGCATCGCTTCTGTGACAATATATGAAAAGCCGGCAATTCAGCAGCGGCATAAGCCGGCACCCGACAATTTAGAATAGAAAGAATAGAGCATCACACATAGATTAGATAGATAGAAACATGTCAGTCACATATATATGAAGTACAGTGACAGTGCTGGTTACTGTACTTGTCATCTAGTGTTAAAATAACGGATTTATTAAAAAAAAAATTGGCGTGGGGTTCCCCTTAATTTTAGTCTCTAGCGAAGGTTAAGCAGACGGCTGGGGCAAATGTTTGAAGCCTGGGAAGGGGGTAATACCCATGGAGGTTCCCAGGCTACTAATATCAGCCCCCAGCTGAACACCTAGCCTTTACTAGCTATTAAAATGGGGGACCCCCCCAAAAAAATGACGTGGGGTCCCCCCTATTTTAATAGCTAGCAAAGGCTAGGCAGACAGCTGGGGGCTGATATTAATAGCCCAGGAAGGGAGCCATGAATATTGGCCCCCTCCCAGACTAGAAACACCAGCCCTCAGCCGCCCCAGAAATGGCGCATCCATAGGATGCGCCAAATCTGGCACTTAGCCTCGCTCTTCCCACTGCCCTGTAGCGGTGGCAGTGGGGTAATAGGGCTGGGGTTGATGTCAGCTTATAATGCCAGCTGACATCAAGCCCAGGTTAGTAATGGAGAGGGGTCTATAAGACACCCCCATTACTAACCCCATAGTCAAAGTTAAAAAAAACACAAACACCCAGAATAAAGTCCTTTAATTGAAATAAAGACACAAATCTTTATTGTTCTAAATTAAACCATACTTACCATCACACCCATTCCAGCTGAAGCCAACGATCTCCTGCAATAAAAGAAAAATAATAAAGCAACCTCATCCTTACCTTTCCATGGTTCCCAGGACAGCTCCAGCTCTGCTACATCGAGATGACAGGCTGGACCGCAGCAGAACGCTGCCATCCAGCAGACACTGAGAAGCGCAGGCATGCTTGTGCTCCTCAGTGTCTGACTGACGGCATCCAGATGAGCCGACAATGAACTCAGCTCACCTCCTGGACGTCCGTCACTGACAGCGTGGGAAACTTCTACTGCGCATGCGGGGAGCAGGAGAATTTTCCCACGCTGTCAGTGACGTGCATGAGGTGAGCCGAGTTCATTGGACATGATCTCGGCTCATCTGGATGCCGTCACAGTCAGACACTGAGGAGCACAAGCATGCCTGCGCTTCTCAGTGTCTGCCGCATGGCAAGCTGAACGGCAGCGTTCTGCTGCGGTGCAGCCTGTCATGTGAATGTAGCAGAGCTGGACCGGTCCTGGGAACCATGGAGAGGTAAGGATGATGTTGCTTTATTATTTTACTTTTATTGCAGGAGATCGTTGGCTTCAGCTGGAATGGGCGTGACTGTAAGTATGGTTTAATTTAGAACAATAAAGAATTGTGTCTTTATTTCAATTAAAGGACTTTTTTCTGGGTGTTGTGTTTTTTTTAATTACTTTACTAGAAATTCATGGTGGTCATGTCTAATATTGGCGTGACCCCATGAATTTCGGGCTTAGGGCCAGCTGATAATGCCAAGCTGGCCCTAACCCCTTTATTACCCAGTGAGCCACCGCACCAGGGCCCTGGATGAGTTGGGTACAGCGCCAGAAGATGGCGCTTCTATGAACGCGCCATTTTCCGGGGTGGCTGCGGACTGCAATTTGCAGCGGGGGGGGCCCAGAAAGCTTGGGCCTCCCTGCGCTGCAGATTCCAGCCCCCAGCTGCCTAGTTGTACCTGGCTGGACACAAAAATAGGGCGAAGCCCCACGTATTTTTTTTTTTTAATTATTTCATGAAATAATTTTAAAAAAAAAGGGCTTCCCTATATTGTTGTGTCCGGCCAGGTACAAATAGGCAGCTGGTGGTTGGGGGCAGCCCGTTCCTGCCTGCTGTACCTGGCTGGACACAAAAATATGGCGAAGCCCCACGTCAACATTTTTGGGAAAAATTAATTACAACATTAATAATTTAGGGACTGCATCTTTATTAACCCCTCAATTGTCATTTAGTGTTAAAATAAAGGATTTTTTAAAAAGAAAATTGGCGTGGGATCCACCATCATTATAGTCTCTAGCGGAGGTTAAGCAGACGGCTGGGGCAGATGTTTGAAGCCTGGGAAGGGGGTAATACCCACGGAGCTTCCCAGGCTACTAATATCAGCCCCCAGCTGAATACCTAGCCTTTACTAGCTATTAGAATGGGGGACCCCCCCAAAAAATGACGTGTGGTCCCCCCTATTTTAATATGTTTATGAGTGACAGTTTTCCTGCTATATACCTGCATGTCATAAGAATTTAAATTAAAAAAGGACCATGTTAAATTCAAATCTGTTTTTTTTTAATTTTTACCGGTGTTTGGTATGCGTTGGAAAAGGGGTAGTCTTATACGGTGAATATATCCTAAACTCTATATTTTAACAGGAAAGTAAGGGGGTCGTCTTATACACCAGGTCGTCTTATACGCCGGAATATACGGTAGATAAAATTACAAAGCTTCTCCTATCCATTACTATGTTAATCACTAACAGCACATGGATTGCACACGGATGCAATCTGTGTGCTGTCCGTGTTTTCACAGACCCATTGACTTGTCTTGGTACTTTTCATCAGTGCTGCAAGAAAAAAAATAGACATATAAATAGCAGCATAGATTAGAATGGGTGCGTGATTTATCTGTGAAAAATACATGTAACATGGACATCTGAATGAGACCCTACACCGACAACCTATTGCTAGTACTTGGCTGATTAGTGGACTGAGCTGAAGATTGGAGAAACTTATTTATAATCACTTTATTAGAAGAGCTTCATATACATGTTAGGTCCCGGTCCTTTGATGTTTTTTATTTTTGTTTGGTGTATACTAGTATTAGTATATCTGTTTGTGTTATTAGGCTGCGTGCCCACCTCACGTTTCTCAAGCGTTTTTGCAGTGGAATTTCCGCAGCGAAAACACTTAAAAAACGCTTGGTAATATGTGCCCAATGGTCCCCAATAGTGTTGAGCGAGTATGTTCTGTCCGAGTATGCTCGGGCCGAGCTCCGAATATTTACAGCTGCTCGGTGATATGGTTGAATCGCTCCGGTGTGCATGATTTGCAACTGTTTTACAGTTTTATTACATGTGAGGAATGTGTAAGAAATAGACATTCCTTACATGTAATAAAACTGTCAAACAGTTGCAAATCATGCACAAGGGAGCGATTCAACCATATCACCGAGCAGCTGAAAATACTCGGAGCTCGGCCCGAGCATACTCAGCGAAAGGGTTAATAGAACATACTCGCTCAACACTAGTCCCCAATGATAATCCACAAGTGCTGTGCACATGCTGCAGAAATTTCCACTGCGGATTATCATTGCGGAAAAATCCTCAGCATGTCCATTAATTTTGCGGACACGCAGCGTAATTGCCGCCATTGACTTGCATTGAACCGCATGATATCCGTATGAATGCATTTGCACAAGCGGATATCATACGGTTCAATGTGCGGATGGTACCCGGGTACCATAGTACCTGTTAAAAAAAAAGAATTTAAAATAAAAAATAAAGATTATGCTTACCTTCCGATGTCCCCCGGTCTCCTCAGCGATGCGTCTGGTCTGTTGTATGGCTCGCGGTGGTGTGAAAGGACCTGCCATGACGTCATTTAGTCATGTGACAGGTCACGCGACCGCCGACGTTTCCAAGTGATGCTAAAATCGCTTGGAAAAGCGCTTGATAACACGCATGCAGAAATGCATGCAAAAATGCTTGATAAACGCTTCTACCTGGCAGGAAAAACGCATGTAAAATCCGCATGCGTTTTTCCTGCCAGGGAGAAGCGGAAAAAATATGCAGCATTTCTGCATCGTGGGCACTTAGCCTTACTATGCAGATAAAAAGTAATAAAGGCCCAAATAGGCCGAAAATAAATCTTTTTGCGACTGAGAAATAAACTAACAAGTTTAACATTATTCTCTTTTGTGTGCCGAAGATTTTTTTTCCATGAGGTCCCAGTCCTAAATCTGGGAAAGATTTACCTTGGCATATGGAGATATGAAACTAGTAATGCACACAAGACCAGCATCAGCAAACAGCTTGGCAACCTCAGCAATGCGGCGGATATTTTCTTCTCTGTCTTCCTGCGTGAAACCAAGATTTTTGCTCAGCCCGTGACGTATGTTGTCCCCATCTAAAGTATAGCAAGGAATGCCATGACACACCAAATACTCCTCCAGCGCCATGCTGACTGTGGTCTTTCCAGCACCAGAAAGGCCTGGGAACAAAATACAAGAATAGGAAGGCTGATTAAAATACAAAATGCTGGGGATATTACTATTACCTATTTTCTGACAAATTATATCAAATTCAATGGTGTATAGTGCAAAGCAAAATGGTGATAATAGTAAAACTGACGGCAAGATTAACTATTTTACAGTACATTTTTTTACATACAATCCAAAGACAACTGTAGGCAGCCCCTTAGTGTTACTCGCTGTATTATTACAGATAACTATATATAGTTAAGTGCCCACGTAGCGTTTTTCAAGCGTATATGCTGCGGCATTTCCGCAGCATAAATGCTTGTTAAACGCTAGGTAATCCGCACCCCATGGCCCCCAAGGGGATTCCGCAAGTTCTATGCCCATGCTGCGGATTTTTCCACAGCGTTTATGCTGCGTTCAAAAATCCGCAACATGTCCATTAATTTGGCGGAAGCGCGGCGTAATCGCCGCCATTGACTTGCATTGAGACGCACATAATCCGTGTCAGTACATTTGTACTCACGGATTATATGCGTTTCAATGTGCGGATGGTACCCAGTTCTGGAGGAGAGAAGACTCTCCTCCAGACCTGGGTACCATTGTACCTGTTAAAAAAAGAATAAAATAAAAAATAAAGTTTATATTCACCTTCCGACGGCCCCCGGTCTCCTTCCCTTTGCTTGCGGGCAGGACTGCAGGACCTTCGGTGACGTCACAGTCATGTGACCGCAGGCCCTTCAGTGCAGTGTCCCGCGATCAGCTGGCAGACAGGAGCGAGCGCAGCTACACACCCCGGGCCATCGGAGGGTAAGTATAGGTTTATTTTTTTTATTTTTAAACATTCTTACGGTCACACTATATAAATCCATGCTGGTTGCATGGATTTATATAGTGTGACCTAGTTGTCAAGCACTTTCCAAGTGATGCTAAAATCGCCTGGAAAGCGCTTGTCAATCCGCATGCAGAAACGCATGTGAATAACGCTTCATATCCGCATGTCCCTGGCAGGAAAAACGCATGCACAATCTGCATGCGTTTTTCCTGCCAGGGAGATGCAGAAATGATGGAGAAATTTTCTGCTTCATTTCTGCATCGTGGGCACATAGCCATACACTTAGCGCACAAGGACACAGCTGACAGCACAACCTCACACCCCCTTAGGCTGTGTTCACACGTTGCGTTTTTGCTGGGGGGGGGGATTTCCTGCGGTTTTTATGCAAATTCTAAGCTGTGTTTTACAGTATCAGCAAAGGCTATGAGACTTCAGATATCTCCTGCACACACGTTTTTTTTCCTGATTGACTTGGAAAACTGCTGCATTTTTGCAAAATGCAGCATGTCACTTCTTTCAGCGTTTTTTCACCCATAGGCTATGTGCACACGATGCAGAAATGCTCCGGATTTTTTCCTGAGCGTTTCTGCATCTCCCTGGCAGAAAAAAACGCATGCGGATTGTACAGGCGTTTTTCCTGCCAGGGATATGCGGAAGTGAAGTGTTCTTCACATGCATTTCCGCATGCGGGTTGTCAAGCGCTTTCCAAGCGATTTTAGCATCACTTGGAAAGTGCTTTTCAACTTGGTCACACTATATAAATCCATGCAAACAGCATGGATTTATATAGTGTGACCCGAGAGAATGTCAAAAAATAAATATATACTTACCCTCTGATGGTCCCCGGTGTCTTGCTTCGCTCGGTCCCGGCTGCCGGCAGTGGTAGAGTGAAGGACCTGCCGACGTCAGCGTCGCGTGACCCGTCACATGACTCTGACGTCAGCGCAGGTCCTTCATTCCATCGCGAAGTGTCGGGAAGCAAGGAGGAGCGCACAGCGGGCCGCCAGAAGGTAAGTATACATTTATTTTTTATTTTATTATTTTTTTTACAGCTTTTTTAATGGTACCTGGGTGTGGATGAGACTCTCCTCTCCTCCACACCCGGGTACCATCCGCACATTAGAACGCGCCAATTACGCAAGTACAGATGCAGTCTTGCGGAATTGGCGCGTTCTAATGCAAGTCAATGGTGGCGAAAACGCAGCACTTCCGCTAAATAATTGGTAGTGCTGCGTTTTTTTCCGCAATGATAATCCGCAGCGGAAATGTCCGCAGCATGTGTACAGCACATGCGGATTATCATTGGGGGACATGGTAGGCCTTCTACCATGCGTTTTTTAATTGCGGCAAAAACGCTGCAAAAACGCTTAAAAAACACATCATGGGCACACAGCCATAGAAAGCAATGGCTCAGTGTAAAAAGCAGCAACAAACGCAGGTATCAGGTTTTGCTGCATTTTTGGTGCAAAAACCTGAGGAAGTTGAATGATGTTTTTTTTTTTGCACTAAACTTTATCAGCATGCACAAGAAACAAATGTACCTTAGAAAAATGCAGCAAAACCTGTAAGCAGCATCTTTACTGCCAAGAGAGCAGGTTTTGCCTGCGGGAAAAACGCAACAAAAACGCAACGTGTGAACATAGCCTTAGGCTTTAGTGCTTGAGCTTATGCAGTAGAATTTCTTGCAATATTAAACACAATGAAGACAGGAAAGTATTGGAAACAGACTGTGGGAAGTTATAGGAAAGGTGAAAATTTCACTGAGGTGCATTGCAAGGCTTGAAAGTCTGCTCACCTTGACATGTCACTCTTTGCAAGGAGAAACGTTATACCTTGGATCCCTAGCAAATGCTATAGAAATTCCTAAATTATTGCTACATATAGCCAATGCTATTTGACCCCTAATTTCAACTAGCACCATAGCAGATTTTTTTTTACAATAATCAATCATAAACATATGTTGTCGTCCATATAGATGTTACAGTTACTGCCCATATTTATAGCTTATAACCAATTATTAGTGTACCGGTTAGCCACACTGTGCAACCCCGAAATCCACTTCTTGTTCCAAGAACTTGCCCTCTCTTGTTCCTGCTGACATGGTGAGCTTGGTAGGTAACATTGGTTGCCCGCTGCATTCCCTATAGGAGGGGAAAAAAAAATGTTTCAGAAAGGATACCCTCTATGTATACTGTACATAATATGGTACATGGAAAAGTGAAGATTCAAAGCAAACTATTCTAAAAACAAGATGTAAAGAAAAGATATAAATCAAATTTAAAAATATTAAACCAGGGGTATTTTACAAACTTTCCTCTACTTTTACAGAACACTACTAATGTAATACTATTCACATTTGAAACAAAGAAAAATTTTTTTGAGAAGAAAAACATAAAATTTTTGAAAAAATTCCATCTTTGAACAAAAATAAAAAGGCTAACAAAACTATCATGTAATGATTTATCTATACAAGACGGCACTGGACAACTCAATACTGGATGAAGAGATTAACATTTCCTTTTTGTCAGAAGCAATGTTCTAGGTATAGAGGGAAACAAAACCCACCATTTTCCAAAGAGCCAACCATACAATGTATTTAGGGGGTGTCGGACTGGTCTGAAGGAATAGGTCAGAAAAAAAAAAAAGGATTGGACATGACACTGGATCCTTTTGTTCTCAGAAGCTGCCCCCAAAGATATCTTCCAGAGACTTATTTTGCTTTCCCTACAGAGAACACATACATGCTCGCACAAGGCATATGGCTGTCTTAACATGATTATGACAAATACAGGCTGTGTGTATCAAATGGCATAAATAATAAGTGACCCATGTAATGTTAAAGTAGCATTGCTTTCCTGATTTTTAATTATTAAAAGGGAACCTGTCATGTTGAAACTTGTATCTGATCTGCAGGCAGGATGTTATGGAGCAGGAGGAGCTGAGCAGATTGATGTACATTTTTGATTGGTTTCAGTAAAACTTGGATTTTATTCATTGGAATCCCTGGTGTTTGAGGGTATATGAGTCCAGTGGGCAGTGCTGTATAGCGATTGACAGTCTTCTCTGTGTGACTGTGCATGTAGAGGACCACCCACTTGACGAATATGTCCACAAACAGCAGGCATTTCAATGAATAAAATACAAGTTATACTGAATCTTTTCCAACAAACATATCATTCTGCTCAGCTTCTCTTTCTCTATACTATGCTTTTATTGGAAAAGCTCCTTTAGTGCACACAGGGCTGTTTTTTTCACGTTATTTTGAAGTAAAATACAAAGCTTATTCAATAAGTATTTAAAGCATTTTTATGTGGATTTGCAGAAAAATCCTCTTCTAAAGCCTCGTTAAAAAATTGTGTGAATAGGTCTTAAAGAGGGAGAGGTGAAGCATGTACATGGCTCTCTACAATAGACCACTGGGTTTTCTTGCTTTCTGTCTGTTTCAGAACTCCCATAAACTACAGTGGCGAGAGCCACAGACACAGAAGCCTCCTGTCCAATTCACATAGTGCTTTCTAGATTGCCAAACTGGTTAAGAGACCCCATTCTCCTGATGTATGAGGCATCCACAGATGTCTACACAGGGCACTATCACTGTATTTTTCGGACCATAAGACGCACCCCAAATTTTGGGGTGGAAAACAGAAAAAAAATATTTTTTATAAGATGGAGGTCCATCTTATTATCACGGGTGTGTCAGAGGTGACAGACAGTCGCCCTGCAGTGGGTTGCAGGAGATCTCTACGTTTTGCATTGCAGATAGCCTCTTATCTAAGAAGCTGTCTTTAGGACTGAGCGGCTACCTCTCTCTTGCTAATTAGCTCTCTGGCCTGGGTGTATAAATACCTGGTGTGTCTGAGAGGGAGTCGCCGGTTATACTCCTTTCTACTTGTGAAGATTAGCAGGAGCAGTACTTTGTCCTCTCTGGAGCTTGAGGCCGTGTGCTTATTTGGAGTTCATCTAAAGCTATGCCGTTTTCCCCGTTTTGTCTACCCTTGTTGTCTATAGAGTTTAGCGGAGGTTAAGTAGTCCTCATCACCTCCCATCCCTAGCCGCAGCCATACGCCAGGTAGAGTAGGGCGAGGCAAGCGTGTGGAGATTGCTGAAGAGGCAATATAGGGACGATAGTTGAGACAGGGTGATGCCAGATCAGACTAGGAGGTCTCCACTTTCCCCTTTCCCTAGTGTCTGGACTCCCTTTTCCCTCTGTGTTGAACTAAGTCTTTCCCACACCTGGCGTGACACTTATAGTCTGAACAGGTACGTTATCTTACCTGGGGGGCAGTGGAGCGAGGGTCACAGCCTCAGCCTCAGCCAGAGGCCCACTCATGACTTTAGTGTGTTCATTGGCTGTAAGCCACAATCAACAACATTAACAGAAATAAACACTTGAAATAGATCACTCTGTAATGATTCTATATAATATATGAGTTTCACATTTTGTATTGAAGTAAATGATATTCTAATTTAGTGAGATGCACCTGTATGTAAACTTTTGACTTTGCAGTAAGTAATAAAAATGCCTTAAAACATTCTCTCTCTCATTATTCCGACATTTGGCAAATATAAAAAATTGATGGTAATCCTAATTGACCTAAAACGGGAAAGGTTTATTCTGATTTCATGTCAGATATTGAGAAAAACATGCAAATGTGTCTTTTATATAGTGTATGGAAACTTCTGGTTTCAACTGTATCTATTCTACTGGGAGGCTATGACAGCACCAAATCCCAATCGCGGTGTGTAGTCCCACAGAGTGCAGCATACAGTACAGACCAAAAGTTTGGATACACCTTCTCATTTAAAGATTTTCCCGTATTTTCATTACTATGAAAATTGTACATTCACACTGAAGGCATCAAAACTATGAATTAACACATGTGGAATTATATACTTAACAAAAAAGTATGAAACAACTGAAAATATGTCATATATTCTAGGTTCCTCAAATTAGCCACCTTTGGCTTTGATGACTTGTTTGCACACTCTTGGCATTCTCTTGATGAGCTTCAAGCGGTAGACACCAGAAATGGTTTTCACTTCACAGGTGTGCCCTGTCAGGTTTAATAGGTGGGATTTCTTGCCTTATAAATGGGGTTGGGACCATCAGTTGTGTTGTACAGAAGTCTGGTGGATACACAGCTGATAGCCCTACTGAATAGACTGTTAGAATTTGTATTATGGCAAGAAAAAAGCAGCTAAGTAAAGAAAAATGAGTGGCCATCATTACTTTAAGAAATGAAGGTCAGTCAGTGCGAAAAATTGGGAAAATTTTGAAAGTGTCCCCAAGGGCAGTTGCAAAAACCATCAAGCGCTACAAAGAAACTGGCTCACATGAGGACCGCCCCAGGAAAGGAAGACCAAGAGTCACCTCTGCTTCTGAGGATAAGTTTATCTGAGTCACCAGCCACAGAAATCGCAGGTTAACAGCAGCTCAGATTAGAGACTAGGTCAATGCCACAGAGAGTTCTAGCAGCAGACACATCTCTACAACAACTGTTAAGAGGAGACTTTGTGCAGCAGTCCTTCATGGTAAAATAGCTGCTAGGAAACCACTGCTAAGGACAGGCAACAAGCAGAAGAGACTTGTTTGGGCTAAAGAACACAAGGAATGGACATTAGACCAGTGGAAATCTGTGCTTTGGTCTGATGAGTCCAAATTTGAGATCTTAGGTTCCAACCACCGTGACTTTGTGCGATGCAGAAAAGGTGAACGGATGGACTCTACATGCCTGGCTCCCACCGTGAAGTATGGAGGAGGAGGTGTGATGGTGCTTTCCTGGTGACACTGTTGGGGATTTATTCAAAAGGCATACTGAACCAGCATGGCTACCACAGCATCTTGCAGCGGCATGCTATTCCATCCGGTTTGCGTTTAGTTGGACCATCATTTATTTTTCAACAGGACAATGACCCCAAACACACCTCCAGGCTATTTGACCAAGATGGAGAGTGATGGGATGTTACATCAGATGACCTGGCCTCCACAGTCACCAGACCTGAACCCAATCGAGATGGTTTGGGGTGAGCTGGCCGCAGAGTGAAGGCAAAAGGGCCAACAAGTGCTAAGCATCTCTGGGAACTCCTTCAAGATTGTTGGAAGACCATTTCTGGTGACTACCTCTTGAAGCTCATCAAGAGAATGCCAAGAGTGTGCAAAGCAGTCATCAAAGCAAAAGGTGGCTACTTTGAAGAACCTAGAATATAAGACATATTTTCAGTTGTTTCACACTTTTTTGCTAAGTATATAATTCCACATGTGTGAATTCATAGTTTTGATGCCTTCAGTGTGAATGTACAATTTTCATAGTCATGAAAATACAGAAAAATCTTTAAATGAGAAGGTGTGTCCAAACTTTTGGTCTGTACTGTATGTAGGTGCATACCATTAGGTTCTCTGTATATGGAGAACCAGACAGAGTGCCGTTGACTATTGCTATGTAACAACTTATTAATCGTCTATGTCTGTATGATTCTAGGAACAGACAAGCAGAATTTAGGCTGTGTGCCTACTATGCGTTTTTTAAGCGTTTCCGCAGTGGCAATTCCGCTGCAGAAACGCTTAAAAAACGCTTGGTAGAAGGCCTGCAATGTTCCCCAATGATAATCCGCATGTGCTGTGCACATGGTGCGGAGATCTCCGCTGCGGATTATCATTGCGGAAAAATCCGCAGCACTAGCAATTATTTTGCGTTATCGCGGCGTTTTCGCCGCCATTGACTTGCATTGAAACGCTTGATATCCGCATCACTACATGTGCACATGCGGATACTAAGCGATTCAATGTTCGGATGGTATTCGGGTCTGGAGAAGAGGAGACTCTCATCCAGACCGGGGTACCATAGTACATGTAAAAAAAAAAAAAGAATTAAAATAAAAAATATACATTATACTCACCTTCTGATGGCCCCCAGTCTCCATAGCGATGAGTCCTGGCTCCCCGGCAGCTCGCGATGGTCTAAAAGGAACTGCCATGATGTCATTTAGTCATGTGACGGGTCACGCGACCGCTGACGTCGGCAGTCGCGTGACCTGTCACATGACTAAATGACGTCATGGAAGGTCCTTTCACTCAACCGCAAGACAACGGGAAGACCGGACGCATCGGATAAGGAGACCGGGGGCCATCTGAAGGGGAGTATAATGGTTTTTTTTTTACCATTTTATTCTTTTTTTTAACTAACTTGGTCACACTATATAAAATCCATGCCGGTTGCATGGATTTATATAGTGTGACCAAGTTGTCAAGCACTTTCCAAGGGGAAAGCTTGGAAAGTGGAAAGCGCTTGACAACCCGCATGCAAAAATCGCATGATCAAAATGCTTCACTTACGCTTGTCCCTGTAAAATCCACATGCGTTTTTTCTACCAGGGAGATGCAGAAACGCTCAGGAAAAATCCGGAGCATTTCTGCATCGTGGGCACTTAGCCTTAATGTTCAAATCGGTTGGGTTGCAGATGCAAACAGAAGCATTCCTTTAACTACTATGGGATCCGTCTGAGTACCTTTTTAGATAGAGAGGGAAAAAGAATTTCAGCATGATGTACTTTTTTGTTTTTGTTTTAATAATTGGACACATAATAGAACCCAGACAGACCCCATAATCTTTGGCTTTCATATGCCTCATTCAACGGACCCATTTCGGAGATACATTCCCTCTGCCTGTTCTATTCTAGGAAAAAAGAGAAATGCAGAGGTAAACACTGGGATGCCATGCTCTATCAGATTCAATATTACATGTTTCTAGGGGTAGATATCTCTGTTACACTGTGCCAAGGAGGCACAATAAAAACAGCATGTGGAGAACCTAGGGCTCTTTAAAAGAGACTCGTTGTGCCTCAATGCAAGCGGCGTAATCCAGACCCTAATATGTGGATGCACTAGGGGCTAAAATTAGCCCATTAAAAAAAAAAAAGAAAGGTCTCAAACAGAAAATTAAAGAAGTACACACAGAACATGAAAACTGAGTTCAATGCCCACATGCTTCAGATTTGCAGCAGCAGAAGGCAAATTACTTAGTCACAAGACCTCTTACATACCCCAATGCTGAGACCTGAATAAGCCCTCACTGACAGATCATTAGGGGGTTAAACTGTAGGAACTCACACAGATCCTTAGAATGAAGTATCGGGGAAATATGATTGGTGCAGAAAAGACAAAATTCCTATTTGATGAAAAACTTGAATTACAAATTATAGTGAAGGAAAAATATCTGGCCCCAACATGCAAGTGGCTCCCTATCAACCATATTGCTCTGTTTCCATTCCTTTGCAGAATGAGTGACAATGAAGTTGGCCAGATCCACCTTGCTTCCAAACAGCGTTTACAAACCCTATTCGAAGATCTTGTAAGTGCTGTAAACTCCTTGCCTAAAAGACTGACCACAGCTGTTAGACTGCAGAAGTAGCAGGTAACCTAGGCAGCGAGCAGTAAACAAAAATAAGAAAATAACAGTTTTGGAGGTCCGAGTTCATTTTAAATAACAAGTATATTGCAAAGTTTCTTGTTTTTCCAACCAGTTTGCAATTTTAACCATTTAATATAATGAGAATAACCCTTTAAGGCTGAACAGGAGAACTGCAGTATGTAGTAATTTTATAATAGGGCACAGTGATTACTAGATAAGAGTTATCCACAAAAGACACCCACTTATATCACTGTTTTGTTGGGTCTTAAAAGCGTATTTTCTAGTTATTCAATTTCTTTAATTAGTTGGACAAAATGAAAATAAGTTTGCAATTTACTTGCTTTTTCTATTTATGGTACTTCTCCTGCAATGAGAGCTTTTATCTTTCATTGTGTAGAGCTAGTATCCATGTAGCTTGGCCACTAATGCCTCTCCAGACCAGGGCTGTGGAGTCGGGAGTCGTGGAGTCGGAGCCCACTTTGGTGGAGTCGGTATAAAATGGACCGACTTAGACTCTTAAAATATATAATAAATTGGGTACAGTAGTTCAATGCAGTTTGTGGGGAATATTTTTTCATAAGAATTTGGGAAAGTTATGAAATGTCCTATAAATGTCTGTCCTATTCCTGATCTAAGGGTCTAGACTTTCAGCTGAGATGAATCTGTGCTACGCTAAATTTATCACTTAAACATGAACCATGTATGAGGGAGTTGGAGTCGTGGAGTCAGAGTCGGAGTCATGGAAAATGAGGAGTAGGAGTTGGAGGTTTGGCTTACCGACTCCGCAGCCCTGGCTGTCAGACACTAAAAAACGCTTTTCATTGCAAAAACTAGCATCGCCACATTTTGAGAGCTATCATTTTTCCAAATTTCGGCTGACAGACATGTGACAGCTTGTTTATTGTGGGATGAGATGACGTTTTTATCGGTACCATTTTTTGGCACGTGACATTTTTTGATTGTTTTCTATTCTTATTTTTGGGAGGCAGAATGAAAAAAAATCAGCAATTCAGGAATTACTACATTTATATAGTTTTTTTTACGTTTTGGCACTTTTACACAATAAAAACTTTTATAGAAAAAGTTATTTTTTTGCATTGCTTTATTCTGAGAGCTATAACTTATTTTTCGGCTGATGGAGCTTTATGGAGGCTTGCTTTTTGTGGGACAAGATGACGTTTTCAGCGGTACCATTTTTATTTACATTCGTCTTTTTGATCGCGTTTTATTCCATTTTTTGTTTGGCGGTATGAGGATAAAAAACGAAGCAAAAAAATTATGCTTTATTATTTTTTTTTACCGTATTCACTTAGGGGGATAACTAGTGGGACAGTTTTATAGGTCAGGTCGTTCCGGATGCGGCAATACCAAATGTGTGTTCTTTTATTGTTCTTTTTTTCCATAATAATATTTATTTATGGGTACAGTATATTTTTTTATCATATATATATATATATATATATATATATATATATATATATATATATATATATATATATATATATATATATTTGCAATTTTTCCCCCACTTTCTTACACTGTTTTTTACTTTTACACTTTGTCCCACTATGGGACTTTCAGTTTTTGCAGGCTGATCGCTTGCATAGCATAAGGATGCAGCATGCTGTCAGCCCCTGCAGACACAAGTTAGATAGATAGATCGTGCACTGAGCACAGTCTAACTTGCTGATGCCTGGTGACCCAGATGTTGTCATGACGACATCGGGTCACCATGGCAACGATAGGGACCATGCGCACACAGTGTGGGGTCCTGATCCAAGGTAAGAGGAGCGCTCTTACTGCTGCCTGCCCCGGAAATGCTGCGTTCGACTTTGATCGCAGCATTTCAGGGTTTAATGTGCCGGGAGCGGTGCGGGACCTCTCCTGGCACATAGTACCGGGTGTCAGTTGTGAGAATCAGCTGACACCGGGCGGCGATCGCCCTGCACAGCTTCTGTGCGGGCGCAATCACATTGTGCGTACTAGCGCGTACCTGGTCCAATAGGCCCGGGGCACATGGACTTACTATTACTGACAATGTCACTAAGGGATTAAAAAATATATATATTTTTTTTCTTATTATTTATTTTTTTACTTTTTCACTTTCTCCAGTCTGATCGCTTGTATAGCATAGGGATGCAGGAGCCCCCTGTGCGCGGGCGATCACTATGACGTATATATACACTGCATCGGTCGGGAAGTCCTTCCCGAGGATGACGTATATATACTGCAAATGTCGGGAAGGTGTTAAATGCCCTGTTATCTATATATGTAAAGACTGTGATAGCTGTGTAAACTCCAGAACAAACCACTAATAGATGAATGTGTTACAGTAGAACTTGTGATGAGCTTTATAGTTCTACTAATAATGTGTTTCTCTGAAAATAAGAAAGTGTATTTATACAAATTTTTGCTCCAAAAGATGTGCTAAGCCTTATTATCAGGTGATATCTTATTTTTCCATGAACAACAATTTACATTTATACGTGGGAAAAAAATAAATTAATCAACATTTATTTAAATATAGTCATGTCTAAAGCCAAACCCAAAGCCTTTGCTCTCCTGTCAGCAACCCATTTACAGATCATGTTTTCCAGGTCAGGAAATAATGGTTGCTGACCTGATCCACACCTGCGCTTTTTAGCATTTTCCTTGCACACTTGTTGACTGAGGTTATCATCTTCTCTTTGCAGAAAACAGTAAGATTTTGCCCTGAAAGTGTTCCATGATTCCTTTCTTTTAACCAACGGAATAGCCCTTTCATTTTTGCACTCATGTTTTCTGGGGGCAGTCAACATACCAGTACGGTATATTTCTTGCTCACCTGTTTACACTGCATTATATCGTAGTAAATGGTGCATAGCCCCTTCACCACGAAAAGCAGACACCCCCAAAAGAATCGCACTCAAAAGACTCCATGAGTCCCAAAACAATAAGGGTTAGCAAGTACCAGGCTCTGCTACACAGATCGGGAAGTTCTGCTAATGTCACTCCTGTCACAGGCGCGTTGTTACATGCCGTCAGGTCCCTTGGCGTTCCAGCTGCTCTCTTCCACGTTACACTGCAGCCAACTTTAGCGGTTGGCTCGGGAGTGGAGTGACGTTAGTGGGACTACTCGATCTGTGTTTGAGAGCCTGGCACTTGCCAACCCTTATTGTTTTGGGTCTCGTGGGGTCTTTTGAGTGCGATACTTTTGTAGGTGTCTGCTTTCCTTGGTAAAGGATCTGTCCTGCTGAATTGTATTGCCAATCGAATTTACTTTTTTACATGTATAGTTGCCTGAACACTATTTAAAATTACTTTTTTCATCAACTGTAACTAGGGCTCATTTTTGGAGTAGGGCTTATATTTTGAACAGCCTCAAAAATCCTGAAAAGTCATGCTAGGGTATATTTTTTAAGGGTAGGTCTTATTTTCAGGGAAACAGGGTACTACAGTTCTGCTGCTCAACAAAACTGTCACTCAAAAGGGAGATCTTGCCCTGCCATAGACCAGGAAAATAGGAGACTGCATAGCACAGAGATATTCAAGAGACAACTTAAGAATACCCCTTTAATAGGCAGAAAAACATTACAAAATGGATCTGTAGGAATGCTTTAAAAAAATGGAACCAATGATGCCAAAGTGAACAGAGCATTATATTGCCAGTGCTATCAGTATTTTTAAAACCAGTTTTTTTTATGTAGCAAACAAAATAAATATGTCAAGAACAAATGAAAAATCATCAGACGCCAACCCATCCAACTGTGAAGAAAGTAAAACGATTGCTAACTACACAATGAACTTACTGGGTCATGCCCACAAGTGCATTAAAGTTTTCCCAACAATTTTACAGATTTATTATTCACGACTCATGAATAGAATGGTTGTTCATAAACGCCAAATGTATAAATTATCTACTGACCTGACAAAGAACCACAAAAGAACAAGGAACATGGTCTGCACAATTACATCTCCACCTTAAAATGCTCAAGGTCACCTGCCTTATAACCAAAGCAAACAAGAAATCACTATGACAAGTTACAGGGACCTGCCTGTAACATGACACACACAGTACAGTTATAACAATTTATTACCTCCACTAGAAACAAACTTTGAGACTTAAACAGGCACACAGGTATAGCAGAACTTTACAATTAAAAAAGCAAGGGACACGTCTGACATGGACAAAAAATGACGTTCCATATGTTAGTGATCAACTTTAGTCAATTAAAATTGCATTTTCATTCTCTGCACCATTCATGCCTTCATTTATTTTCAGTAACAAAGAAAATGACAGCACTTCAACTCTTAGTAAGCACCTGTTCACACCTTCTTCTTGTACATACTATGTATAAACTATGTACAAGAAGAAGGTATGAACAGGTGCTTACTAAGAGGATCTCCTCTTAGTAAGCACCTGTTCACACCTACTTCTTGTAGTGGAACTGCTGTCATTTTCTTTGTTACTAGATTTAAGCTTTGACTGAGCACTCCACCCCCATGCCTCAGATGGTTTTAATTGCATCAGGATCTTACTTTCCCACACATAAGCAGATGGATGTCCCTTAGAGAGGTATTCACATTGGTAGGTCCTGACATCGAGAAACGCCTTATCGCGGCTGTCAGGTACACATGAATTGGCCAATTTATGCGCTAAGATTTCTCATTTATTTCTATATTCTACAGCAGTAATGCTATTCATATTTCATACTTCATATTTACATACTCAGCATTACAGAGTGTTACTTTGTTTGTTCATTTATTTTCAGACCCCATGATATGCAGTTTGTAAACTGCTCCAAGTTTAAGATTTTTCTCTTGTGGGAGTCTCTCCCAGTGATACAGGCTGGATGGAGCATCTATACTGCACTATATTACATTCATATTGCTTTTCAAATGCTATCTTCCTTATTTATGGCCTGTTTTCTGCCATCCCTGAGACTGCATGTTTTTTCTAGTTTGCATAAGTTGTGGAGATCTGTGTATAAACCCTCACCCTCCTGCTATCTAAGCGTAGGGCCACACACAATAATGCATCTACAACCCCTGGCAAAAATTATGGAATCACCGGGCTCGGAAAATGTTCATTCAGTTGTTTAATATTGTTGAAAAAAAGCAGATCACAGACATGGCACAAAACTAAAGTCATTTTAAACGGCAACTTCAGGGCTTCAAGAAACACTAAAAGAAATCAAGATAAAACTCAGTAAGGGTAAATTTTTTCAGACCAAGCAGAGGGAAAAAACAAACACACAAAAGAACACTCCAATACATCACTAGTATTTTGTTGCACCACCTCTGGCTTTAATAACAGCTTGCAGTCTCTGAGGCATGGACTTAATGAGTGACAAACAGTACTCTTCATCAATCTGGCTCCAAATTTCTCTGACTGCTGTTGACAGATCAGCTTTGCAGGTTGGAGCCTTGTCATGGACCATTTTCTTCAACTTCCTCCAAAGATTTTCAATTGGATTGAGATCCAGACTATTTGCAGGCCATGACATTGACCTTATGTGTCTTCTTTCAAGGAATGTTTTCACAGTTTTTGCTCTATGACAGGATGCATTATCTTGAAAAATTATGTCATCATCCCCAAATATCCTTTCAATTGATGGGATAAGAAAACTGTACAAAATATCAATGTAAACTTGGGCATTTAATGAAGAAGTAATGACAGCCATCTCCCCAGTGCCTTTACCTGACATGCAGCCCCATATCATCAATGACTGTGGAAACTTGCATGTTCTCTTCATGCAGTCATCTTTATAAATCTCATTGGAATGGCACCAAACAAAAGTTCCAGCATCATCACCTTGCCCAATGCAGATTTGCGATTCATCACTGAATATGACTTTCATCCAGCCATCCACAGACCACGAATGCTTTTCCTTAGCCCATTGTAACCTTGTTTTTTTTCTGTTTAGGTGTTAATGGTGGCTTATGCTTAGCTTTTCTGTATGTAAATCCCATTTCCTTTAGGCGGTTTCTTACAGTTCGGTCACAGACATTGACTCCAGTTTCCTCCCATTCGTGCCTCATTTGTTTTGTTGTGCATTTCCTGTTTTGGAGACATATTGCTTTAAGTTTCCGGTCTTGACGCTTTGATGTCTTCCTTGATCTACCAGTATGTTTGCCTTTAACAACCTTCCCATGTTTGTATTTGGTCCAGACTTTAGACACAGCTGACTGTGAACAACCAACATCTTTTGCAACACTGCGTGATGATTTACCTTCTTTTAAGAGTTTGATAATCCTCTCTTTTGTTTCAATTGACATCTCTCGTGTTGGAGCCATGATTCATGTCAGTCCACTTGGTGCAACAGCTCTCCAAGGTGTGATCACTCCTTTTTAGATGCAGACTAACAAGCAGATCTAATTTGATGCAGGTGTTAGTTTTGGAAATGAAAATTTACAGGGTGATTCCATAATTTTTTCCTCTGCATGGTCTGAAAAAAATACCCTTACTGAGTACCACATTTTTATCTTGATTTCTTTTAGTGTTTCTTAAAGCCCTAAAGTTGCCATTTGAAATGACTTTAGTTTTGTGCCATGTCTGTGATCTGCTTTTTTTCAACAACATTAAACAACTGAATGAACATCCTCCGAGCCCGGTGATTCCATAATTTTTGCCAGGGGTTGTAGTAGTGCGGGGTTAGATAAAATAGGAGGCAGATGAGTGAGCAGTCATAAGAGCATACAGATGAATATGTAAGCAGAGCACTAGATAAAGAGCCCCCCACAGGCCACCCCGGAGCACGAGCATATCATCTCCAAACTGAAAATAAAGATTACTCAAGAACCACAGGACAGATTTCATCAACCAAGGCATCATATTAATCAGTGTAATGTCACCCACCTGACAGTGAATGTACACTGTGTGCAGAATTATTAGGCAAATGAGTATTTTGATCACATGATACTTTTTATACATGTTGTCCTACTCCAAGCTGCATAGGCTTGAGAGCCAACTACCAATTAAGTAAATCTGGTGATGTGCATCTCTTTAATGAGGAGGGGTGTTGACTAATGACATCAACACCCTATATAAGGTGTGCTTAATTATTAGGCAACTTCCTTTCCTTTGCAAAATGGGTCAGAAGAGAGATTTGACAGGCTCTGGAAAGTCCAAAATTGTGAGATGTCTTGCAGAGGGATGCACCAGTCTTGAAATTTCCAAACTTTTGAAGCGTGATCACCGAACAATCAAGCGTTTCACGGCAAATAGCCAACAGGGTCGCAAGAAGCATGTTGGCCAAAAAAGGCGCAAAATAACTGCCCATGAATTGAGGAAAATCAAGCGTGAAGCTGCCAAGATGCCATTCGCCACCAGTTTTGCCATATTTCAGAGCTGCAATGTTACTGGGGTATCAAAAAGCACAAGGTGTGCGATACTCAGGGACATGGCCAAGGTAAGGAAGGCTGAAAAACGACCACCTTTGAACAAGAAACATAAGATAAAACATCAAGAATGGGCCAAGAAGTATCTTAAGACTGATTTTTCAAAGGTTTCATGGACTGATGAAATGAGAGTGACTCTTGATGGGCCAGATGGATGGGCCAGAGGCTGGATCAGTAAAGGGCAGAGAGCTCCACTCCGACTCAGACGCCAGCAAGGTGGAGGTGGGGTACTGGTATGGGCTGGTATCATCAAAGATGAACTTGTGGGACCTTTTCGGGTTGAGGATGGAGTGATGCTCAACTCCCAGACCTACTGCCAGTTTCTGGAAGACAACTTCTTCAAGCAGTGGTACAGGAAGAAGTCGGTATCGTTCAAGAAAAACATGATTTTCATGCAGGACAATGCTCCATCACATGCATCCAATTACTCCACAGCGTGGCTGGCCAGTAAAGGTCTAAAAGAAGAAAAAATAATGACATGGTCCCCTTTTGTTCACGTGATCTGAACCCCATAGATAACCTGTGGTCCATCATAAAATGTGATATCTACAGGGAGGGAAAACAGTACACCTCTCGGAACAGTGTCTGGGAGGCTGTGGTGGCTGCTGCACGCAATGTTGATCGAAAACAGATCAAGCAACTGACAGAATCTATGGATGGAAGGCTGTTGAGTGTCATCATAAAGAAAGGTGGCTATATTGATCACTATTTTTTTGTCAGAAATGTTTATTTCTAAATTTTGTGCACTGATATTGGTTTACCTGGTGAAAATAAACAAGTGAGATGGGATTATATTTGGTTTTTATTAAGTTGCCTAATAATTCTGCACAGTAATAGTTACCTGGACAAACAAATATCCTCCTAAGATAGCCAAATCTAAAAAAAAAAAAAACACTCCAACTGCCAAAAATATTAAGTTTGGATATTTATGAGTCTTTTGGGTTGATTGAGAACATAGTTGTTGATCAATAATAAAAATAATCCTCTAAAATACAACTAGCCTAATAATTCTGCACACAGTGTAATTTACTGAGAACAATCCTGCTGACAGGTGCGCTTTAATGTAGGCTCGCTGGAGTACGAAGCGCTGAATTCATTAAGAGGCACACATGTCACTGCTGCGCCTGGCCAGAAATGCTACTCCAGCCAAGGGAACCTGCACCATACTACAGGTAGCGTGCTTCAGTCACTGTCTGCATTATTGCAGCCAGGTAGGATTAACTCTGAAATGCAGCTGTGCTTCAGAAGAAAAAAAACGAACTCTAGCCGCGGACTGCGCCAAGGCTGCCAGCCTAGAGAAGCGGGACGGGAGAAGCCACCGGGGATGTGCCTGGGTGTTTGCACTACAAACCACCTGTTATCACCTTAGTATATACAACCTCATTAACAACAGTGTGACAAGAGCAACACCAAACAATTGTGGAAGATCAGAAAAGTGATGAAACCAACTTTATCCATCTAGACAACCGAATGATGTATTAATAGTTTTTGAGGCCTTCAAAATCTATGGGCCTGATTCCTTAAGACTGGCATTGTATACACCAGTCTTAAAGAGGTTGTCCACTACTAGGACAACCTCTTCTTAAACTAAATGTTCAGCTTCGATAAAATAAAAAACACCTATACTCCCCTCTTGTGCCGTCTCTGTTCCAGCGGTGTCAGCACTCGCGGCTCCGGGGCTGTGATGCAGAGGAATGACACGTGATGCCCGGCGCCCAATCAGCGCTGGCGTCACTGTCCCTGTCTTCAGACAAACTGAACATGAAGAGGAAGTCCAGGATCAGCTTCTGCCCTGACTTCTTCATGTTCAGTTTGTCAAAAGACGAAAAAATTATGCCAGCGCTGATTGGGCTCCAGGCATCATGTGTCACAACAGAGCACGAGAGCCCCGGGGTGAGCGAGTGCTGACACCGCTGGAACAGAGACGGCATGGGAGGTGAGTATAGATGTTTTTTTTTATTTTATCGGGGCCGAACATTTAGTTTAAGATGGGTTTGTCCTCGTAGTGGACAACCCTTTTAATGAAGGGGCATTTTGGAGTAGGATGCACCAAATTTATTAAGGCCACTTCTAAAAAATATAATAAATTGGGTACAGTAGTTCAATGCAGTTTGTAGGGAATATTTTTTTTCATAAGAATTTGGGAAAGTTATGAAATGTCCTATAAATGTCTGTCCTATTCCTGATCTCAGGGTCTAGACTTTTAGCTGAGATGAATCTGTGCTACAGTAAATTTATTACTTAAACATGAGCCATGTATGAGGGAGTCAGAGTCTGTGTCATGGAAATTGAGGAGTCGGAGGTTTGGCTTACCGACTCCACAGCCCTGACAAATACTGAGGTGAAAATCTCACCAAATACTCAACGTGTGCACCACACCACTTATTCTTCTCCATGCACCTCACCAGAAATGTTACTCCTTTCAGTGCCCAGAATAACAGTTCTCTGTTAGTTATACCACTCAAGTTTAGTTTCGAAACTTTCCATGAACTGGCCAGTGGGCACTGTCGCACCCTGTCCATGCTCTGCCCACTTTGGTGGAGATGGCCGGGACGTCTGTGAAAAAAATTCTGGTGTAAATACTCTAAGGGCTCGCTCACACCAACGTATACATCGGATGGGTGCTATCCGATTTTTTATGAGATATAACTCGGACCAATGATATTCAAAATGCTGCGATTTCACTCTGAAATTAGAGGACTCTCAACCATTCAAGTTTAGGTGTGCATGGAAAACATCCAAGAAAAATCCAATTTCCGCAGTTTATTTTTATTAATTTTGTTCTCCATCTTCTCCTCACAGTGTGCTACGGCTCTCATCCGAGAGAATCAGATCACATTATGCTGACACAGAGTTTGATCAGCGTGTCATTAGCATAATCGGCCCAATTCTCTCGGATGAGAGAATCTATGGTCATGTGAGTGAGCCCTTAGAGTTGGAGTGAAAGAGGCTTCAGTTCTACAGCTCCATTTGAATATCAATTCAAAAGCTTGATTTCTCAGTAAAGAAGGAACGTACTAGCCATGTACAGATATTGCTGGACATGTCTTTGAAATAGCTACTTGCACATACAAATACTTAGGGTTGTGAAATCCTGCTGACAGATTTCCTTTAAATGGGTATTCCAGTCTACCAAAAATGATCACCTATCCTCTTGATAGGTGATCATTTCTAAACAGTGTCTGTGGGGACCCCTATAGATACCCAGGATAGGGTCCCACATGACTGCAACCATGAAAAGCTAAATGTAGGTGGCGCTCACACAAGCACCCAACTGCTTCATTCACTGCCTACTGGAGTGATGATCCTAGCCAAGCTCTGTGACACACGCTGATCTATCATCACCCATCGAGGGGATACATGATCATTCCTGTACACTGGACTACCCATATAAAAGAGAGGGAGCGCTAAGAGTCTCTAGTGATTGACAAGCGGAAATTGCTAGAAAAGTGACTGAGCAGCGTCTGTGGCCCGGGCCTGCTGATCTCTGTGTAATCACCAGGATCTGAAAGGAGGTTGTGATGTTTGTGTAATATAATGAACAGATGACAAAATTACATAACTATTACATTACTCCACTCCCGTCAGTACTGGTGGGCTGTATAACAGACTTATATCACAGACTCCCATAACTGGCATCCTGCACACTGCGGACATTCCTGCAGGCCAGTGGGGGACAATTTACCATAGATGAAAGCTCCACTCTCAGCCCTAAGTGGTTCTATTTTATCATTAAAGGGGTATTCCCATCTCCAAGATCCCATCCCAATATGTAGTAGGTGTAATAATAATAATATTAGCAAATACCTCCAATTAGAAATGTAGTATAGTTTTTCTGATTCGCTATGTCTCTTTCCTCATGTGCAGGCATCACAGGACCTTAGGTATCCATGGTTACATGCACTGATATAGTGACAGTTATCTAGCTGCCAATGGTCATAACCATGGATACCTAAGGTCCCGCAATACCTGCACATGAAGTGACATAGCGAATCAAAAATACTATACTACATTTCTAATTGAAGATATTTGATAATATTATTATACCTACTACATATTGGGATAGGATCTTGGAGATGGGAATACCCCTTTAAATTTTATCCATTTCCAACAGTACATTTCATTACTATACTATTGTTTTTATCAGTCTCTGCTCTAGCTATTTGATTCTGCCAAGTTTTTCTATGTAGTACTACAAGTTCCAGCATCTTAGCTTAACATATTCATTTTAATTATCTAGCCTTTTCTTTTTCCTCTCTAATCAATATTACCTTGTGCTTTTTTACATAGAACTTTTGTTTAGTACTCGTTATCCTGATCACCATGTCCGCTTATATTGGTACTACAAGTCCCTGTCTTCTCTCTTTTTTCTTTAACATGTAGTTTTGCCTTATTATTCCTATATTAGTTGTATGCTATGTTGTTCAGTGTTCTCCTTTGTGTGCTTTTACATGGTCTCACTTCCCTATTTGCACTGACCCCCGACCCCATGATGTCAGTGCACAACCTTCTTTTAGAGCTCTCTTTTCAACATTAGATGCGGCTTATATTGTATTCCTAGTTTGTACCGCACACCACTTAATGTCAGCATCAAGTACGTTATCCCATTTGTTATGTGCACTGACCCTTGATTCCATGATGTCAGTGAGTGACTCTTTTCCTTCCTTTTTTTGTCAATTTAAACCCTGTCTGCTGTACTGGTAACATACATGCCCGGCCTGAGGAAGACATCTGTCCGATGATGAAACGTGTGGCCCTTATTCTTTTAATAAATTAATATGAAGATTTTACCAGCTTGTCGCACTCAGCAGCGCTTATTTCACCACTTTTATTATTTTAATTTTGTTCCGACTATCAGATAGGCAGTTATAACATCTATGTAATATACCAGCCAGTGCCACAGGGAACCTGGCATAAGACAAATCAGTGGTCTGGACAGGGGCACTGCCAATGACTGAGGCAGCATGTGTACTGCCCCCAGTATATATACCAGCCAATGTCAGAGAACCTGACATAAGGCGATAAGTGGTCTGGAACGGCACTGCCAATGAATGAGAATGAATCTGTACTGCCCCCTAAGGTGTATACCAGCCAATGCCATATCACTGGACATGGGCACTGCCAATGAATGAGGCTGTATAAGTTTGGTCCCCACAGGGGATATACCAGCCAATGCCATATCACACTGGACATGGGCACTACGACTGAATGAGGCTGCATGTGTACTGCCTCCAGGATATACTGTATATACCAGCCGATGTCAGAGAACCTGGCATAAGACATACTGTAAGTGGTCTGGATTGGGCACTGCCAATGAATAAGACAATGTGTACTGCCCCCCTAAAGTATATAACCAGCCAATGCCCGATCACTGGACAGGGGCACTGCAAATGAATGAGGCTGTATAAGTTAGCTTCGCCCAGAGTATATACCCACCAATGCTACAGGAAACCTGGCATAAGACATAAGTGGTCTGGACATGGGCACTGCCAATGAATGAGACTGAATGTGTACTGTCCCGCTAAGGTATATACCAGCCAATGAATGAGGCTGCATGTGTACTGCCTGCAGGATATATACCAGCCAATGTCCGAGAACCTGGCATAAGACATATCAGTGGTCTGGATGGGCACTGCCAATGAATGAGGCTGCATGTGTACTGCCTGCAGGATATATACCAGCCAATGTCCGAGAACCTGGCATAAGACATATCAGTGGTCTGGATGGGCACTGCCAATGACTGAGGATGCATGTGTACTGCCTGCAGGATATATACCAGCCAATGTCAGAGAACCTGGCATAAGACATATCAGTGGTCTGGATGGGCACTGCCAATGAATGAGACAATGTGTACTGCCCCCCTAAGGTATATACCAGCCAATGCCCTATCACTGGACAGGGGCACCGCCAGTGAATGAGACAATGTGTACTGCCTCCCTAAAGTATATACCAGCCAATGCCGTATCACTGGACAGGGGCACTGCCAGTGAATGAGGCTGTGTGTGTGCTGCCCTCCCGGGTCACCCTGGTTGATCTGCCGCCGCACTCCATACCTGAAGGCATGGGACGAGTAACCAGACACCCAGAGTCCTCCGCGGCCAGACTACGGAGAAAATAGCCCCGTCCATAGCCGCCACTCACCCAGTTCTGCAGCTTGCTGCTCAGCTTCACCTTCTTGCTCCGGTTCTCAGATATCTCCATGGTGCTCGGGTGTCTTCAGGCTGTGCCAGGTAACAGCAGCAGGATGCAGGCAACAGCGATACCCGAGGACAGGGGCGTGCCTGCGAGTATTCCTCCCCCTTCAGTCGTGCCGGGGCTCAGCTACCGAGCGGCTGTAGTGCGCCTGCGCCGAGCCTCGGAAATGAGGCAATTGTGAGCTGACAGGCTGCCGGCTGCAGGAAGTGGTCCGCAGTTATTCCAGAGGGGTGGGAAACGGAGCGCGCAGCCGCCGGGTGTACGGCAAGTCCCGTGCAGGCTGCTGCCCATCACTGCTTGTGTTCAGTGAATAGCTGGCCGTCATCATCAACACAGAGGACATTTTTCCGATGTGCTGATTCTAGTCTACAAAACTTGGATAGTTTGAACTCAATCCTGAACTATGTTAACCCTCTCAAGACCTGGCAATTTTTTGTTTTTGCCCTGTCGTTTTTTTGCCTTCCCCCTTCCTTAAAAAGTGGTATTTTCTTTTTGTTTCCATCTACACAGCATGTTCTGTGCGGTTTTCAATCATTCATGTCATGATGACGGTGTCATTGTGCCGTGAAGCTGACCGTGTAGATCCTCCTCCAGGTCACTATGATGTCGATAACAAACCTAACATTAGCTGAGCTTTTTAAGAATTTGGTAGCTAAAAGTATTTAGAACCTTGTAAAACATTTTTTTTTCTCTGCTGCCAGTTTGCGACCTGTGACTTTTATTTTTCTGTCAAAAGTTCTGCAGAACTACAGTAAAAAAAATCTAAGTAGAAAATCATAAATCAACATTTTCCTTTTGAGAACCTTAAAAAAAAAGGGGGATTCTTGTGATTTAAGTGTTTGTTAGCAGCCACATCTATTCCTTACATAGTTAAATACAATATCATAGTTTAACACAAGAACATAGTTTTGTTTTTTTACTTACTAGTTTCCGTAGTTTTTTCTGCTTTTATCTGGACCGTTCATCCCCATTTAATATGTGTTCCATGGACAATGCTGCCATGTGTGCATCTTGTGAGATGTATGTATGCCTTGAACAGCCGTTTGAGGGTTAATATATCTGCGCTCGATGTCAGCATGTTAGGCTATGTTCACATGTCCAGTAATGATCCGTTGGCAAAGAAGTTGTGCAGACAACTTTCTAGTTTTTAAAAAAACTGATCTCTCTTTGATCCATTTTTTTTAACTTGCTTTTTCTGCCTGTGAGCGGCGCTATCGGTGGCCGCTTACAGGCATCACGTGACCCCGTGCTGACGTCACGACAAGTGAGACGTGACTCAGCGCTGGGGTCCCCGCGGTGGCTGCTGGGTTGTGGGTGGGGTAACCCGCGTCACACCCAGCATCCACCGCGTGCTTTCCTAATGAATGGGGAGAGGCAGAGCGCGAGGTGGATGCCGGGTGTGACGTGGGTGGGTAACCCCGCCCACAGCCTGGCATCCACCATGGAACCAGGAAGACAGACCCCCAAGCTGCTAGCACAGGACTTGACATCAGCGGATGTCAGAGCCAGCTGCTGCCGGGGGTCACGTGATGCCTGTGAGCGGCCGGTGATAGCGCCGCTCACAGGCAGTATCTGCAACGTAAGCTAATTACAAAAATCCTTAGGGGCCCCGGGGTGATATATTGGGGGGGTAATCTAAAGTACTGGACAACCCCTTTAAACAAAACATCCAGCAGAGATCAGCTTTTAAAAAAACTGCCTGAAAAGTTGTGTCTGCACAACTTTTTTGCCAATGGGTTGCTGCTGGATCATTACTGGACATGTGAACAAAGCCATACATATTTGGAAGCCCAAGTAATGGATCTACATGTGCAGCTTGCAACACTCGGGAGCATTGCAAACCTGGAAAGGAGTTTAGAGCTCACTGAGCATGCTCAGGCTGGGACCAGTGATGTGGGGATGGGTGGAGGTTGGGAAGATCAGGACCCAGAAGTAGGTAGCTGGGAAACAGAAGAAAGGGTATGGGGAAAAGTGCCAGGGAGCCCAGTTCTGATCTGACACAACCCAGTAAATATGCCTGTTTGATATTAGGAATGCAAGCCCAGGACTGGGATCACTGCAGCAGGATGTTGCCCCTAGCAGCCAGTAAACTGACTTGTGTAGGAAGGCGGGAAATAGGAGTGCAGCAAAGGCCAGACAGATGTTGGTGGTAGGGGACTCTATAATTAGGCGGACCCACAGAATCATCTGCCGCCGGGACCTTGAATGCCAATACTGTGTTCGGGATCGGCATATTACGGATCGGATAGACAGATTGCTGGGTGGGGCTGAGGAAAACCCAGTGGTCATGTTACACATTGGTACCAATGATAAAGTTATAGAGAGAGGTGGGAGGTCCTTAAAAATGACTACAGGGAACTAGGAGAGAAACTGAAGTCCAGGACCTTCAAGGTTGTGTTTTCAGAAATACTGCCGGTGCCACGAGTGTCACTAGAAAGACAGTGGGAGCTCAGGGTGATAAATAAGGGACTTAGAATTGGTGCAGGAAGGAGGATTTTGGGTTCATGGAGTACTGGGCCGACTTCTCTGTTGGCTACAGGCTCTACATTAGGGATGGGTTGCACCTCAATGGAGTGGGTGCAGCTGTGCTGGGCAAAAAAATGGTCAGACGGATAGAGGAACTTTTAAACTAGTATCTGGGGGGAGGGAGAGTAGTTGTGTAATGTGGCGCAAGGCGGTAGCCGAGGGCAACTTACTTGTCTCTTCCACCACGGCACGTTACATGGAAGTGAGGGTCCTGGCTGGGTGTGTGGACTTGTGCTGTGATTGCGCTATGCCCCTGCAGGCCACATGTAACCGATGCTGGTTTACCAAGACCAGGTGTTGGACTGTTCTATGAGGATGACCACCATTTGAAAATGAACTTTTTACTGAATGGGAACTTGGTAGGGAATTTATACAAGAGATAGCGGGTACACAGTCTTTTGAACGTTGCCTTTACAACTCGAAGCATTTTCCTCACAGTTTCTTTCCTTCTCCTAACTGGACACCAGTCCTTTGGGTTAATTTCGCCACTCTTTGTAAGGGCCCTCAAGTTGCACAACACTGCACAGTCCATCCCTGTAAGGGTAGCCCTACACAGTAAGGGTAGCCCTACACAATAAGGGCACAGTCTATTGTCCCCCCATCAGTAGGACAGGGACACAGTCCTTCAACTCCACTCCTGTTCACGAGACCGATACACACACAGTGCCTTAGTGACGATGTCCATCCTGACCTTTATCGTGGGATAGTTCTGGATACATGTGGATCCTAAACCCGCTGGAATGTCGCCCTCAGAAACATTAAACTGCCCCTCCGATTGGGTGCACCTAGCACAAAGCGGCCTCCTCCAGCTTCCGACTCCATTGTCTTTCTCACTGGTGTTCCACCTGTTTTGGGGGAACTTGAGGACAATCTCTCTTTTCACTCGGATCACGTCTGCAATCCACCAGTCCTTGGTAGTGGGTGCTCGCTCCAGAGTGGAGACTACATTTGTAGTCGACGGGGAACCCACCGGCGTCTGGCCCCGTAAGGCCTACAGGCACTTGATCCTTCTGTGAGCCATGAACTAGGTCAGGGGCTCAATCTCCGGCTCATATCCTGCCTCTGACTCTTCCTCAGGAACCTGGTCACCTCTTCCATCAGGAAGTCTGACCTCACCTCTTCCTTCATCAGCGCCATCAACTGCCCTCGCCCGATCCTCTCGGATGGCTCACTAAGCGCCAGACCTTCTCTTGTCAACCCACGCTCCCACTCTGCCATTATCACTCGATCACCGTATCGCACTGGACTTCCAACCAAGAAATGGCGCCTTCTCTTCCGCTTCTTGGTGCTCATCATGACTCGGCCTTTCGCTGGGTGGGGTTTTCTCTGGCTCACCATCTCATTTCTCTAACTCCTCCGCCAATTCTCTTGAGTCACTCCTTAAGGTCCTGGGTGGGCCTTTTCTTTCCATTTCGTTTTCCTGCAGTGGCCACTCATCGCTGTAGGTTGGCACTTTCAGTTTCAACACTCCCTTCTGTAGGTGTAACCTCTGAAGGACTGGACAACGCTTTGTGCCATTTCGTTCCTTCTACACCCACGATGGGCGGGACATTTCTTGTCGTTCTGCGCTACTAACCGCCATTTTAAAGTTCAGGCTCGACGCCATCTTAGACCGTGTAACAGTTGACATCCTCCACGTAACTAGAGTCTTCCCCACATCACTCTGCTCTTCCAGCTGCAAGACTCGATCCTGCCGACTATGCGAAGTGTTACTTGGCACTGCGCGTTAGCCATGGGTGAGCTACTCGTCTCTTACATCCTGGCACATTACATGAAAGTAGGGATCCTGGCTGAGTGTGTGGACTTGTGCTGTGAGGGCGATACGCCCGTGCAGGCCGCCTGTAACTGATGTTGCTAGTTTGCCAGGACCCGGTGTTGGACTGTTCAGTGAGGGAAACCACCTTTTGAAAATAAATTTTTTGCTGAAAGGGAACTTGGTAGGGAATATATAGAAGAGAGAGCGCGTACACAGTCTTATGAACGCTTCCTTTACAACTCGAAGCATTTTCCACACAGTTTCCTTTCTTCTTTTCTCTCTTGCTCTCCTTTCCTTTTTACTCTCTACTTGTCTTCTGTATCCACTATTTCCCACTATTCACCAAAACCCAGCTCAACACAATAGTCCTGTGCCGCAAGAGTCCTTTACTTGACCCTCAGTTCCGTGTCTTTTTTCCCCTCAGGGTGCCAGTATGCTAGTACTTATCTTCTCTAGTGCTGATGCACTGGAACTCCTGTCAAGGACAGTCTATTCATCTCATGTACTCAGTCCTGTTTAGGCCCATTACCTTCAAGAGTTATAAACTCTGGGCCTTTCTGCTAAGCGTCCTGTACCAGGACCCGTCTCTGTTTGATTACTCTGTCTCTTAGTTACTTTTGCTCCGGTTCTCGCTATCTTTTCATTTTGGTCTCCTCTCACTTTAGGGACACCC
Organism: Phyllobates terribilis; assembly: GCF_046119375.1. Taxonomy (NCBI): domain Eukaryota; kingdom Metazoa; phylum Chordata; class Amphibia; order Anura; family Dendrobatidae; genus Phyllobates; species Phyllobates terribilis. The sequence continues at coordinate 879,804,414 of NW_027362761.1, forward strand.
AAGAATGTGGCTCTTCTCAAATATACTTTAGGTCCTTTCTTTATGCACTTTAGGTCCTATCTGCCTCACTACCAGGAAACTGTCACTTTCCCTTCAACTTGGCCTCTTCCACTTTGGGCTAGTCCCAAACTTAACTCTAACTGTCTCTGTTAACTATCTGTTGCTGGGCAGAATACAGCCTCGTCACCAACAACACAGATTACTACACATAGAAACATCATCATCGCATATCACTATTCACATTACACAATATAACCTTACACATGTTTTGTTAGAGGGAACGTGGGCAGTATGTCCATCTCTTTACATTTGTGCAAATAACGGGATAGATAGAATAGACAAAGTGAGTGGGTCAGTGAGGATTTACGGGGGCTGGGACATGCAAGGAAAGTAGAGAGGTGAGTGGGAGTAATGTGCTAACAGAGTTAAATGTCTGCTGGTGAATGCAAACAAAATTAATGAATTGGAGACTCTTATGTCGGTCACCGATTACGATGTGGTGGGCATTACGGAGACCTGGCTGGATGACAAGCGTAGAGGGTTACACTGCATTCAGAAAGGACAGGAAAGACAAAAAAGGTGGAAGGATGTGTATTTTTGTTAAATCCAACTTAAAGGGGTTTTCCCACAAACAAAATTTCATTGTAATCAATGGCTGTGTCGGACCATGTACGGAACATGGTCTGATGATACCACAGCTCCTGGGCAGAGCCGGAAGCAAAAGAGAGTATACAGACATTTCAGCAGGAGATCACAGAGGATTCGTTTTGTGAGGTAAAATATTGTTTAAAAACAGGCAGTAAAATGTTTTACCTTGCAAAATGAATCCTCTGTGATCCTCTGCTGAAATGTTTGTATACTCTTTTGATCCCTCCCCTGCTCAGGAGCTGTGGTATCATCAGACCAAGTTCCATACACAGTCAGACACAGCCATTGATTAAAATGAACTTTTGTTTGTGGGGAAACCCCTTTAAGACCCATGATCAATGAGGACATTGGGGGGAGCTGCGACAATGTAGAGTCAGTATGCGTAAATGTACATGGGGATGGCAATAAAGGAAAGATGCTAATTGGAGTTTGCTATAAGCCTCCTAATATAGCTGAGCAGGTAGAGGATGAAATGCTGCAACAAATTAGAAATGCAGCAAATAAAAATAGGGTCATTGTTATGGGGGATTTTAACTATTCAGACATTCAATAGGACGTAGAATCTTCTGATTATGCTAGAAGCTGCACCCAGAGGTCATGATTTGCTGGCAACATCTGGAGAACTATTCTCTGCTATCTGGAGCAAATAGAATCTTGAAGGAAGGATCAGAACCTTTTTGTCCACTACTATGGACCAAATAAGGGGAAAAAAGCTTCAAGAAGTTCCCTGGCAAATAGAATCAAGAATGCGATCATACAATCATATGGAAGCCAAGATCTGTCTCCTGAAACGCTGAAAGCTTATGCCACAAGAGCTGTCTGTCTCCTGGGCCTAAAGGGCTAGTCCATACCTTTGCTAAGCACTATAGTTTAGATTTATTGTCTATAAAATATTTAGCCTTTGGTAGGAAAGTCCTCCAGGCAATCATCCCTCCCTAGAATTATTCTTTGATATTTCTCCTGTGGTGCTGTCATGGAGGGGATTAGATAAAATAAAATAAGACTTATTGGTAATTCGGTTTCTAAGAACCCTCCACGACAGCAATCGTAGTTTCCTCCCCTTTTTGTTCTTAAGCATTCATACTTGTGTGGTCCTTTAGAAAAACAGTGAGGATGAGAGGGAAAGGAGGGGCTATTTAAACCTCTTTGTGTTTCCTGTCCCTAATTAGGATGGGGAGGCCACCTCCTGTGGGGCTGTCCTGGATGGTTCTTAGATACCAAATTACTTATAAATCTAATTCTATTTTTTCATTACATTCATTCCCCTTTGCGTTAACTCCTGTCAAGCACCTAAAGGGTTAACAAACTACCCGAAAGCAGTTTTGAATACTGTGAGGGATGCTGTTTTTAAAATAGAATCAATTTTGGGGGTTGTCCAATATATAGGATCCTCATAGTCACTTCCAAACCGAACAGGTTTTGTAAATTTTTTGAAAAGAATGAAATATTGCTGCTAAACTTTTAATCCTTGTGATGGGTGGACATGGGTGCTCGGCCCTGAAGGATGCATTTATATGTTTGTATATTGGCCACATAATATATTTGTGCACCTGTACTTTAATTTAATACTAAAGGTATGCAGGCCCATTTTAGCTATTTTTTTTGTAGTATACATTGGGGGAGGGGGTGGCCCTCTCCAGGACTTAGCACTTTTATCTACACATTCTTCCCAACCAAAGCTTTAAGTACAAGCTATACCTGGTTTCTTTTCACTTCCCCAGTTCAGATGAGGCCTTGTTTGGCACATGGAGAGGTAGGACATTAGTGATAAGGACCATCCAAATGAGGTCACCTAGTCGCGGTTGGATTGCTTTACACTTTTTGATCAAAAAATGTTAACTAAGGACCTTTCGTTTTTTATGTGTATAGCAATAGTCTCATGTATGCTTTAGTAGCAGTGTGCTGATGCACAGTGTATGTTTGTATATAGGCCATATATTGTATATGTGCACCTGTACGTCATTTTAATACTGAAGGTGTTTGGGCCCTATTTTTTTCTTTTTTTTGTAGTACACATTGAATAGTATAGCCCCTCTAGGGCCAAGCTCCTTTGTCCACCCATCTTTCTGGAACATGGAGAGGTAGAACATTAAGGATAAAGACCTTCCGAAATGAGGTCAGTATTGGCGTTACTGTATTCATTAATCGCAATGTGCTGTCGCATAGTGTATATAGCAAAATAAAAGGACATTTGAAAAATGATGCTGATGTAAAGTAGACATATGGTAAATGTTATTTATGAACTAATATTCAGCATAACTACTGTTATAGAAGGGTTAATGTTTTTCCTCTCTGCTCTATATTTCTTTACATACTCTCGATTCTTGACCTTTCTCCATCTTATACTTTGTTTAACCCCTTAAGCCCCGCGGGTGGTTTGCACGTTAATGACCGGGCCAATTTTTACAATTCTGACCACTGTCACTTTATGAGGTAATTACTCTGGAACGCTTCAACGGATCCCCCTGATTCTGAGTTTGTTTTTTCGTGACATATTGTACTTCATGATTGTGGAAAAATTTCTTCGATATCACTTGCATTTATTTGTGAAAAAAACGGAAATTTGGCGAAAATTTTGAAAATTTTGCGATTTTCAAAATTTGAATTTTTAAGCCCTGAAATCAGAGCGATATGTCACACAAAAGAGTTAATAAATAACATTTCCCACATGTCTACTTTACATCAGCACAATTTTGGAACCAAAATTTTTTTTTGTTAGGGAGCTATAAGGGTTAAAAGTTGACCAGCGATTTCTCATTTTTCCAACAAAATTTATAAAACCATTTTTTTAGGGACCACATCACATTTGAAGTCACTTTGAGAGGTCTTTATGACAGAAAATACCCAAAAGTGACACCATTCTAAAAACTGCACCCCTCAAGGTGCTCAAAACCACATTCAAGAACTTTATTAACCCTTCAGGTGCTTCACAGGAATTTTTTGAATGTGGAAGAAAAAAATGAACATTTAACTTTTTTCACAAAAATGTTACTTTAGACCCAATTTTTTTTATTTTCACAGGGGTAACAAGAAAAAATGGACCCCAAAATTTGTTGTGCAATTTCCCCTGGGCACGCAGATACCCAATATTTGGGGAAGAAACACTGTTTGGGCGCACGGCAGGGCTCGGAAGGGAAGGAGCGCCATTTGACTTTTTGATTGTAAAATTTGCTTGAATAATTAGCGGACGCCATGTTCTGTTTGGAGAGCCCCTGTGTGCCCAAACTTTGGAGCTCCCCCACAAGTGACCCCATTTTGGAAACTAGACCCCCCCAAGGCACCTTTCTAGATGCATAGTGAGCACTTGGAACCCCCAGGTGCTTCACAAATTGATTCGTAAAAATGAAAAAGTGAAAAAAAAAACACTTTTTCATTTTTACGAATCAATTTGTGAAGCACCTAGGGGTTCCAAGTGCTCACTATGCATCTAGATAGGTGCCTTGGGGGGTCTAGTTTCCAAAATGGGGTCACTTGTGCGGGAGCTCCAATGTTTGGGCACACAGGGACTCTCTAAATGCAACATGGTATCCGCTAACAAATTGAATGGAAAATCGGCTCAAATTGTTAGCGGACACCACATTGCGTTTGGAGAGCCCCTCTGTGCCCAAACTTTGGAGCTCCCCCACAAGTGACCCCATTTTGGAAACTAGACCCCCCAAGGCACCTTTCTAGATACATAGTGAGCACTTGGAACCCCCAGGTGCTTCACAAATTGATTCGTAAAAATGAAAAAGTGAAAAAAAAAAACACTTTTTCATTTTTACGAATCAATTTGTGAAGCACCTAGGGGTTCCAAGTGCTCACTATGCATCTAGATAGGTGCCTTGGGGGGTCTAGTTTCCAAAATGGGGTCACTTGTGGGGGAGCTCCAATGTTTGGGCACACAGGGATTCTCGAAATGCAACATGGTATCCGCTAACAAATTGAATGGAAAATCGGCTCAAATTGTTAGCGGACACCACATTGCGTTTGGAGAGCCCCTCTGTGCCCAAACTTTGGAGCTCCCCCACAAGTGACCCCATTTTGGAAACTAGACCCCCCAAGGCACCTTTCTAGATGCATAGTGAGCACTTGGAACCCCCAGGTGCTTCACAAATTGATTCGTAATAATGAAAAAGTGAAAAAAAAAACACTTTTTCATTTTTATGAATCAATTTGTGAAGCACCTGGGGTTCCAAGTGCTCACTATGCATCTAGATAGGTGCATTGGGGGGTCTAGTTTCCAAAATGGGGTCACTTGTGGGGGAGCTCCAATGTTTGGGCACACAGGGACTCTCCAAATGCAACATGATATCCGCTAACAATTTGAGCCGACAATTTGTTAGCGGATATCATGTTGCATTTGGAGAGTCCCTGTGTGCCCAAACATTGGAGCTCCCCCACAAGTGACCCCATTTTGGAAACTAGACCCCCCAAGGCACCTTTCTAGATGCATAGTGAGCACTTGGAACCCCAGGTGCTTCACAAATTGATTCATAAAAATGAAAAAGTGTTTTTTTTTTCACTTTTTCATTTTTACAAATCAATTTGTGAAGCACCTGGGGGTTCCAAGTGTTTACTATGCATCTAGATAGGTGCCTTGGGGGGTCTAGTTTCCAAAATGGGGTCACTTGTGGGGGAGCTCCAAAGTTTGGGCACAGAGGGGCTCTCCAAACACAATGTGGTGTCCGCTAACAATTTGAGCCGATTTTCCATTCAATTTGTTAGCGGACACCATGTCGCGTTTGGAGAGCCCGTGATGTTCCTAAACAGTGGAGCTCCCCCACAAGTGTCCCCATTTTGGAAACTATACCCCTCAAGGATTTTATTAAGGTGTATAGTGAACATTTTGAACCCAGAGATACGGCACAGAATTTGTTTACATTAGGTCATCATATTGAATAAGTTGTCATTATTCTTGAGCGCAAGTGCTCGCTACTTGAGTTTGCATCGGGTACTCAGGTATGCACCATGTACAGCGTGTGCTTGAGTGACATGCTTGAGTCCCTGCTCCGCATGTTTCACGGTTATTAGGCACCCAAAAAAAAACATGCGGGGATCGCTCGTGCATGGCAGGCAATCCCCGTAAAGTTTTTTGGCCGCGAAGCATATGGGGCAGAGACTCGAGCATGTCACTCAAATACCCACGATACTCAATGCATACCAGAGCACCCGATGCAAACTCAAGTAGCGAGCACTTGCTCTCAACACTAGTCACCATATCGTCATCTTTTTTTCTTACTTTTGAAAAAAATCCCAACCCCAGCCCTAGCCCTAGCACAACCCTAGCCCTAGCACAACCCTAGCCCTAGCACAACCCTAGCCCTAGCACAACCCTAGCCCCAGCACAACCCTAGCCCCAGCACAACCCTAGCCCCAGCACAACCCTAGCCCCAAACCCAGCCCTAACCCTAGCCCAATCCTAACCCAAGAGTTTATTTTTGACGCCGTTCCTTGTGCGGTATAAGTGATTAGACGACTTTATTCTTCGGGTCGGTGTGATTACAGCAATGCCAGAATCATATGGGGTTTTTATGACTGACAGCTGTCACACACTAAAAGACGCATTTTTTGTAAAATCTAGTTTTTGCATCGCCATATTTTGAGAGCTATAATTTTTCCAGATTTTGGCAGACTGTCATGTGACGGCTCGTTTTTTGCGGGATGACTTGACGTTGTTATTGGTGCCATTTTCAGGCACGTGACATTTTTTGATCGCTTTCTATTCCGATTTTTGGGAGGCAGAATAAACAAAAACCAACAATTCAGGAATTGTTTTTTTTTTTTTTTTTTATTCTGTTCCGCGTGTGGTAAAATTGATGAGGTAGCTTTATTCTTCGGGTCAGTACGTTTACAGCGGTACCACATTTGTATAATTTTTCTATGTTTTGGCGCTTATACACAATAAAAGCTATTTTATAGAAAAAAATATTTTTTAGCATCACTTTATTCTGAGAGCTGAAACTTTTTTATTTTTCGGCTGATGGAGCTGTATGGCGGCTTGTTTTTTGTGGGACGAGATGACGTTTTCAGCGGTATCATTTTTATTTATATGCGTCTTTTTGATCGCGTGTTATTCCACTTTTTGTTTGGCGGTATGGTGATAAAGCATTATTATTTGCTATGTTTTTTTTTTTTTTTTTTACCGTGTTCACTGAAGGGGTTAACTAGTGGGACAGTTTTATAGGTCAGGCTGTTCCGGACGCGGCGATACCAAATATGTGTACTTTTATTGTTTTTTTTTTATAATAATATTTATTGATGGGTACATTATATTTTTATTTTTGGTGTATTATTTTTTTTATTTTTTTATAATATTTTTGCACATTTTTTTTTTTTTTTCCACTTTCAGACAGTTTGTACACCTTATTACTTTGTCCCACTCTGGGACTTTCACTTTTTTTTTTCTGATCGCCTGCATGGCATAGGAATGGAGCACCATCCCTATGCCATGCAGGCTGTCAGAAGTGCACAGTGTTAAGATTGCTTGGAGATGCACTGCGCATGTCCAAGCAATCTTCCTGCTCTCTGGTGACCCGGATGTTGTCATGACGACATCGGGTCGTCATGGCAACACCCGGGAAGCCGCTGCAGTCTGCGCTGGAAGCCGGAAGAGGAGGTGAGTATCGCCGATCACCTCCCCTTGCCCCTGCAATGCCGCGATCGATTTCGATCGACTTCGATCGCAGCATAGCGGGGGTTAATGTGCTGGGAGCGGTGCAGGACTGCTCCTTGCACATAGTACCGGGTGTCAGCTGTGACAATCAGCTGACACCCGGCGGCGATCGCGCCCGCACAGCCTGTGTGCGCGCGCGATCGCCATGACGTACTAATACGGGTCTGGCTCTTAAGTCCCAGGGCACAGACGCGTATTAGTACGTCAAATGTTATTAAGGGGTTAAAGTGAAACTGGCTAGTAGTCTCCGCTCAAGGACCTTATGCTCCTTATCTGCATATGTAACATTCTGCTAAAATCATGTTATGGAACAGGATGAATAAAGTCATCATGACCTGGACAAAGGGGGGGCTATGCAGGCTGCATTGAGTTGCTTGTAAATGGTATAAAAATGATTACTCTTCATATGAATAAACAGAAACTGATGTGCTCACGACCTGTGCAGCAGTCATTTCTCCGAGCGCTTGTAATATTGGAGGACCTAATCTCAAATTCGGCCTCACAGGCATATCTGACTGTTGGGTCAGAATCAAAATAGCTACAACACTACTAAATATTAATATTTTGAAAATGGCAAAATTTTGTAAAACATACTTGTCCAGGCGTTTTCCTAAATCAGGAAAAACAAGTAAAGACACAAGTGAAATAAGGTTTATGAGATTAATCAGGCCAGTTGTATTATCTTTAAATATCCACTAGATGCCACCCTATGCTTTATGACAATTATATTTGCTAAACCTTACTAAAAATGTGGTCATTGTTTTTCACTGCCTGTTGATCAGATAACTTAAATACTAATTCTCTGTCACAGAATAGTTTTAGAGTATATATTAGACCTATGTTCATAACAGTTTTAAGGCCATGGTGATATGATCAGAAAAACATTAAGAAATAATAGCTGATCATATGGATTCACAACAGCAGGATCCTCTGTGATCAGTTTCCCTCAGCAGGGCTGCAATCTGGAATATGATTAGCTTCTTATGATAAGATCTTTCTCAGTAAACATGCTTTTTCTAGCTGAGTACTTCTGTAACAAATTACTTTTGTAGACATCACCATTATACACATATACTGTATATAGATGCTAATATACGATATTACATCCAACATCCAGAACCTCAGACCGTTCTATTAAACCAAACATAGGCCACCATGGGGGCTCTATGTGAGTTTTTTTGTGGAATCTCACCCACTTTTAAACAGATTAAGGAATTTTTTAGCATAAGTTCACCAAAGGTACACTGATTCTTTTGTGCTAAAAATAAAAAATCTGTATAACAAGGAAATGAATGACCTTAGTTTTATCCATTATTCAAACAAACCTTGATGTGATGAGTTGTATAAATTAAACATATTACACAAGGTATGCGAGTTTTGGCTTGGTTGTGATGGCTGAGTATTTCTAGTTTGTTAGAACGTGAAGATCTAAATGTCAAGATAAAGCATTCTGGCTCCTTACAAGACAAACACAGCTTTAATTTCTGTTTCTTATTTGCAAGCAGTGAGAGAGCGGATACCCTGCATAAGGAAATGCCATTGATTCCTGGCTAAAAATAGATATTTCAATAATTGTGAATGTGGAGCTCAGTGGATGCGATCTGCTGCACCCTTGGTGTTATTATGTAATTGTAGAAGATAGATTTGTAGAGTACTTGTGCACAGAATCTGTAAATGTCATGTTCCTGGAATGGTATATCCAAATAAGCTGTCAATTTATACCAATTCAAACATATTTGATTGTGTTGTGGTGTTTTTTACGTGTGCCGCAGCAGTGTAGCAGAAGTAAAGAAACCCATCAGTATTTAGTAGGGTTAAGCCGTTCTTTTGAAATTGCTAGCTTTGCCAGATTTCCCCCAAAATTTTACTTTGCCATAAATATTAAACCTCTAATTGCCCTGATAAGACATATAACACTTCAAGGTCTCCTAGGATTGTATTGACCCCTTTTTTAATTCAATAAAGCAATCACAGTTTTAATAATCTCTATGTGACCTCAACATACTGGTGGTACCGCCCTTCTTAACAACACACTGCAGTATCACACTTTTTAGGCTACTTCAAGTATAAAAATTGTCTGTGTTGCTGATGCCTCCTTTACTTGTAGTGTATGTACAGCTCTAATATTGGATTATTACAACAGGAAAGTGGGTCACACTTTCTCAGACACACAAGCCTTGGTTTCAAGATTTTACTTCAGAAACAAAATTAGGACAGAGGGCTATTTCACTGCCCTCCTTGTTGGCAATGTGTAAAGAATAAAAAAAGCTGTTATTAAGGTGCTGTTACTGTTGTACATCATAGATTAATCAATTCACAGTCACACAGACTGTGGTCCAGCATCTCCCAATTACTTGAATCTTTGGATTATTATTCACAGATTGAGACCATCATTCCTTTTTTCGATGTGCTTCAACACTGCAGCAGTACATCACATTCAAATTAAATCCTTTTTCTAACCCTACGTGATGAGCTGTGCACTATGAGCTCCTATTTTTAAGCTGTAAAATCCTAAAATGGCACTGCTTGACCGGCCCGCATCTTTTATAGTGGCTCCGTTAGACTATGTATTGTGACAGATGCAAAGCATTATGGGAAAGCCCGCTCTGCCACGCCTGACATAATTATACTTAGTCTTTGGCTACATTATACCTTCATGAAAGGCCATGTTCACATTTCGAATAGGATATTCCATTTGATTGGAATTAATATCCAATGTACATCAGTTATGATGTGTTGCATAACTGATGCAAACGGTAGCCGAGGAGCCCCACTGATTATTATGGATTCCATCTGGATTCTGTAATGTGATAGTTTTTTAAAATGGAAGAAAAAGCGCATCATGCCAAACTTTTTCTTCTGTTCTTAAAACAAGCCAAACATAACAGAACCTAGACGGTCCCGACAGTTCTCGATGTTGAAACTCTGCTGCCATCCTGCCATTTGCATCAGTTTTTGCAACACATCCATTTTGGATGGTAACTCAATTTGTCTGTTCCTCGAAACAAAATATCTGATTGGACAGCCTAAGATTGAATATCATAAAATATGAAGTAAATAAAAATGGATTAGTGGCTTGAAGAGATAGCTCTATCACTTGTAAACAAAGGACTGTAAAGGGCTTTAGCAGTACCTGAATAGACAGGTAAAGTGAATACAGTTAATTTTCGTCATCCTGAATTCTCTTTTTACAAGGGACTGGTAATGATGGACACAATGCATTACTATTAGTAAAACTTCCTTTTTCATTGAATCACAACCTGGTACATTAGTTTACCCTTATCGGCCATCAATACGCATTTAAACGGCAGCCGCTAAAGGGCCTTATTCCCTCATTGCAGTTTTAAAATGTCAATCAGAAACAAGGGTATAATAGCACCCCCCAGAGTTAGAAAATCTCTCGTGTCTCAACTACCGGGGGTAGCTGAGACCCTGGAGAACACAATTGGGGCCGGATTTTGCGGTCCCTGATCACATAAAAAAGTGTGCCCGCTATTAAAATCATTTCTCTCTCTTCTGACATGATATACATATCAAGGGAGAGAGAAATGATGTCCCCAAGCTCCCCCCTGTACCTCCGCCATCCCCGGGTTCCTCCTGCCCCGTCTCCCGGCCCTCCACTTCCTCTTCCTGAAAAAAAATGCCTGGATCTGCTGGCACTGGCAATAGCAGTGATTTTTCCTATTGGTTCCTTTTGATCACTGTGATAGACCCTATCACAGTGATCAAAGTAAATAATTAGTATGTCATTCCATTAGTCAGATTAATTTATTTTTATTTTATAATTTATTTTTATTTTATAATTTTTTTTTTCTTTCATTCTTTGCCGTTAGGGTTAGGGTTTGGCTTAGGGTTAGGGTTGAGGTTAGGATTTTCAAAAGTAAAAAAAAAAAAGATGATGATATGACAACTTGTGATAAGCGCAAGTGCTCACTTCTCGAGTTTGCATCGGGGTGCTCAGATATGCACTGAGTATTGTGGGTGCTCGAGTGACATACTCGAGTCTCCGCCCCGCATGTTTCGTGGCTGCCAAAAAACATGTGGGTTTGCCTGCCCTACACATGCGGGGCGGGGACTTGAGCATGTCACTTGAGCACTCGCGATACTCGGTGCATACCCGAGCACAAGATGCAAACTTGAGTAGCGAGCACATGCGCTCAACAATAATGAGGATATATTCAATATGATGACCTAATGTTATCAAATTCTGTGTAGTACGTTTGGGTTCAAAATCCTCACTATACCCCAAAATCCTTGAGGTGTGTAGTTTCCAAAATGGGGTCAGTTGTGGTGGGGTTTTTTGCTGTTTGGGCACCTTAGGGATGCTGCAAATGTGACACGTCACTTGCAATCGATTTCAGCCAATTTATGTTCCAAAATTCAAATAGTGCCACTTCCCTTCTGAGCTCTGCTGTTTGTCCAAACAGAACTTTTTGACTACATGTGTAGTATCACCACGCTTATAAACTGGGTAACAAACTGTGAGGTCTATTTTTGGTGTTCCCTCTTGCACAAGTGAGAAATTTGAGGCTAAAGCAAAATTTTTGTGAAAAAAATGAGTTTTTTCAATATGATGACCTAATGTTATCAAATTCTGTGTCGTACCCGTGGGTTCAAAATGCTCACTATACCCCTGGATAAAATCCTTGAGGGTGTAGTTTCCAAAATGGGGTAATTTGTGGGGACTTTCTGCTGTTTAGGCACCGTATGGGCCCTGCATATGCAACATTGTGCCCACCATCTCTTTCAGCCAAATTTGTGTTCCAAAATTCAAATATTGCTCCTTCCTCTCTGAGCCTTGCTATTTGTCCAAACAGAACTTTATGACTACATGTGGGGTATCGTTGCACTCTGTTAGAAAGTGGATAACAAACTGTGGGATCCACTTTTTGGTGTTACCTCTTGCAAAAGTGAGAAATTTGGGGCTAAAGCAAGATTTTAGAGGCAAAATTTACATTTTTTTCATTCCACTTTGCGTTAATTTCTGTGTAGCAACTGAAGGGTTAAAAAATTTCCCGACAACAGTTTTAAAGTATTTGAGGGGTGCGGTTTCTAAAATGCTATCACTTTTGGGGAGTTTCCAATATATAGAGTCTTCAAAATCCACTCTCCCAGTGGGTCATGGCACCCGCAAACCATAACATTAAAATCTGCATTAAATTATGGCGCTCCTTCTGTTCTGAGTTTTTCACTGTGCTTCAAAAGTAGTTCCCGATTACATGTAGGGTATTGGCTACAGGAGAAATTGCACATCAAACTGAGAAGTCGATTTTTTTCTATTAGCCCTTATCAAAGTTAAAAATTTGGGCCTGAAACTAAATATTTGTGGTAGAAATGTAATTATTCTTTCTTCGCCGCCCAATGGTATAAATTTCTGTGAGGCACATGTGTCAACATGCTCACTGCACCCCTAGAAGAATTTAATTGATGTAGTTTGTAAAATGACATCACTTATGGGGGGTTTCTGCTGTTCTGGCACCACATCTGCTCTGCCAATGGGACATGGCACCCTCAAAGCATTCCATCAAAGTTTTAACTCCAATATGGTGCTTTTTCCATTCTGAGCTTTGCACTGTGCGTCAAAAGTAGTTTTCGACCACATATGGGGTATTGCTGTTCTCAGGAGAAATTGCACGACAAATTGTGTGGTCCATTTTGCTCCATTACCTTTGTGAAAATGAAAAATTTGGGGCAAAACCAACATTTTTGCGGGAAAAATTTATTTTTTAGTTTTCATAGTTCAACGTTATAAATTTCTATGAAGCACCTCTGGGTTCAAGGTGCTCACTACACATCTAGATACATTCCTTGAGGAGTCTATTTTCCAAAGTGGGGTCACTTGTGGGGGTTTCCACTGTTTAAGCACATCATGGGCTCTCAAAACACAACATGGCGTCCACTAATGATTCCAGCAAATTTTGCGTTCAAAAAGTCAAATGGTGATCCTTCCCTTCCGTGCCCTACCGTGGGCCCAAACAGTAGTTTTCCCCCACATATAGGGTATCGTTGTACTCAGGAGAAATTGCACAACAAATTGCATGGTCAATTTTCTCCTGTTACCCTTGTGAAAATGCAAAATTTGGGACTAAAATAACATTTTTGTGGTAAAAATGGAAAAAATGTGATTTTTTTTTTTTTATTTTCACAGCTCTACGTTATAAACTTCTGTGAAGCACTTGGGGGTTAAATGTGCTCTCCACACATCTAGATTCATTGCTTGAGGGGGGTCTAGTTTACAAAATGGGGTCACTAGTGGGGGGTTTCCACTTTTTAGCTACATTGGGGGCTCTCCAAATTCAAAATGGCATACGCTCTCAATTCCAGCTATTTTTGCATTCAAAAAGCTAAAAAGTGCTCCTTCCCTTCTGAGCCCTGTCGTGCACCTAAACAGTAGTTTTCTCCCACATATGGGGTATCGGCGATCTCAGGAGAAATTGCACAACAAATTTAGGGATTCATTGTCTCCTGTTGCCCTTGTGAAAATAAAAATTTGGGGGCTAAAAAAACATTTTTGTGGAAAAATTTTATTTTTTATTTTCACTGCTATATGTTATAAACTCCTGTGAAGGACCTGGGGGTTCAAGATGCTCACCACACATCTGGATACATTTCTTGAGGGGTTTAATTTACAAAATGGGGTCACTTGTGGGGGGTTTCCACTGTTTAGGCACATCAGGGGCTCTCCACATGGCGTCCGCTCTCGATTCCAGTAATTTTAATGTTCAAAAAGTCAAGCAGTGCTTTTTCCCTTTCTAGCTCTGCCGTGCACCCAAATACAAAAACTGGAGAAAACTGAGTACACGGCATAAATAGAAAAAGTTTTATTGAGAATAGAAAAATCACATTAAAAAAATCACATGTCTCAAATACATGTGAGTTGCAGAACATGTCAGAGTATAGAAATAGATAAGAAAAATGGCCATGGTCACACTGCAGCAAAGGAGAGGAAGGTACCCATAGGAATAAGTAGTCAGAAAAAAGTCCTGATACAGACTACAAATAAATCGGTCCTCCCAAAGCGCAGGGCTAACAAGGCCTATATAAATAGTAGAGCACTAAGATATGAGCAATGAGTGTATTACTTTAAAAGCCAGTGGCAATCTGGATATACGATGTATACATATATAGACAACTTAAGGCATCAGACATTAAAGAGATATCCAAGATATCGATTACATTAGATTTAAGTAACTCACCAGTGTGAACACCAACAGTTGCTCCAAAAGAGGGGGGGGGGGGAGAGCCGTAGGGAGAGGTGAGGGAGTGGACCGAGAGAGCAGGAGCAAGCAGGCTTGCGGGCCCCACACTTGCTCGCTCCTGCTCTGTCGGTCCACTCCCTCACCTCTCCCTACGGCTCTCTTCCCCCCCCCCCCTTTTGGAGCAACTGTTGGTGTTCACACTGGTGAGTTACTTACATCTAATGTAATCGATATCTTGGATAGCTCTTTAATGTCTGATGCCTTAAGTTGTCTATATATGTATACATCGTATATCCAGATTGCCACTGGCTTTTAAAGTAATACACTCATTGCTCCTATCTTAGTGCTCTACTATTTATATAGGGCTTGTTAGCCCTGCGCTTTGGGAGGACCGATTTATTTGTAGGCTGTATCAGGACTTTTTTCTGACTACTTATTCCTATGGGTACCTTCCTCTCCTTTGCTGCAGTGTGACCATGGCCATTTTTCTTATCTATTTCTATACTCTGACATGTTCTGCAACTCACATGTATTTGAGACATGTAATTTTTTTAATGTGATTTTTCTATTCACAATAAAACTTTTTCTATTTATGCCGTGTACTCAGTTTTCTCCAGTTTTTATATTTACCTTTGAGTAGGCAATTTCTCATGATTATGGAGTATAAGCTGTATTTCTTCTATATCTCCTATCCATGATGTTTTGTATGTTGGCCGATGTGTTTATAACGTGCACCAAAATAGTAGCTTTTCCCCCACATATGGGGTATCCGCGTACTCAGGAGAAATTGCACAACAAATTTTGGGGTTCATTTTCTCCTGTTACCCTTGTAAAAAATTGGGCTAAAGTAAAATTTTTGTAAAAAAAAATAAAATGTTAATTTTTTCCTTCCACATTCCATTAATTCCTGTGAAGCACCTGAAGGGTTAATAAACTTCTGGAATGTGGTTTGAGGACTTTGAGGGGTGTAGTTTTTATAATGGTGTCACTTTTGGGTATTTGCTGTCATTTAGGCCCCCAAAATCACTTCAAATTTGATGTGATCCCTACAAAAATTGTTTTGTAACTTGATGGAAAAGTGAGAAATTGCTGATCAACTTTTAACCTTTCTAACTTAAAGGGGTTGTCCACTACTTTTACATTAATGCCCTATCCGTACGATAGGGCATCGATGTATGATCGTCCGGGGCCCCACACACGGTACCTCCGCCGATCAGCTGTTATCGGTGCCGGCGGCTGACGGCCGGAAGTGCTCACCTGCGGGGCTCTGCCGTCAAGTGGTAGTGGCCGCTGCGGTGTACTGCATATCCGCCTCCTATTCAATTGAAAGGGAGGCGAATATGCAGTACACCGCGTCAACCACTACCACTTGATGGCGGAGCCCCACAGGTGAGCACTTCCGGCCGCCGGCACCGATAACAGCTGATCGGCGGGGGTGCCGTGCGTGGGACCCCGGCCGATCATACATTGAAGGGCATCAATGTAAAATTAGTGGACAACTTCTTTAACAAAACAAAACTGGTTCAAAAATTATGCAGATGTAAAGTAGACATATGGGAAATATTATTTTGTGTGGTATAACTATCTGATTTAAGGGCATACAAATTTTAAGTTTCAAAATTGCCAAATTTTCTCATTTTTTGACAATTTTTTTATATTTTCATAAATATACACAAATCATATTATTGACCAAAATTGACCACTAACATGAAGTACATTATGTAACAAAAAAACAATCTCCGAATCACTGGGATCCATCGAAGTGTTCCAGAGTTATTACCACATAAAGTGACACTGGTCAGATTTCAAAAATTTGGCCTGATCGTTAAGGTCAATCTTAACTCTGTCACTAAGGGGTTAACAAAGCACTCCCATGAAAGCTTTTATCCTTTTAATATTTTTCAATCATCATATGATATAGCACTATGTATTTACAATTGCTCATTTTGCCTTTCTACCCAGTAAATTCTTCTCTTTTCTCTGCTCTATGTAGAAACAGGAAGTCTCTTTTCCCTGCAAAACTCATTTACCTCTTCAACTCCTAACCAGCCAGTAACTTTTGCAGTGATGACTCATGCAGGAAAAATTGACCTCCTATTTCTACATAGAGCTTAGAAAGATTTAGGTAGTCGGTTTTAAATCACATGATGTCATAGACGTAATGGAAAACAGACAAATTAACTCGGTAGAAGACCAAAATGAGCAATTGTAAGTACACAGTGATATATAATATGATGATTGCAATTTATTAACAGGATAAAAACTTTGATGGGTATTGAACATCTGTAGTAGTAAGCCTTATCATAGGACTGACACGTGTTAAACATACACCATGGGCAAAGAATCCATGGTGTTACGTCCTGTCTAGGACATAATTGTGATGAAGGACATAGGGATGTAAAAAACACCAGAAGGGGAACCCCTGTGTCACGATTTGCCCCCTCATATTCTGCATTAGACATAACAATTTTTTCATTTGCATATTTCTATAGTCCTAACACTTAAGAAAATGAAAAGGCTTTGTCTCTTATGAGTTGAGTGGGAAAATTGCTTATCCTGAGGCCAGTGGGGAGGGAAACTTTAATGGGCGTTATCCCTTCAAGCATCATATATAGTAGTGTTCAAAATAATAGCAATCCAACATGACTAGCCAGATTAATCACTGTTTTTTGTATAAATTATATTACCACATGTCAAGCAATTTACCAGTTGGTGCCGTAAATTCTAAGAAAACCAACAGACTCAGCATTCATGATCTGCATGTTTTTGAGTCTGTGTATTTGAATAATGAATTGAAAGGGGGTGTGTCCAAAATAATAGCAATGTGGAGTTCAATTAGTGAGGTCAATCATTCTCTGAAGAAATAGGTGTGAATCAGGTGGCCCTTATTTAAGGGTGAAGCCAGCACACTTTGTACATGCATTTCTCCTTGAAAGCTTGAGAAATATGGGTTGTTCGAGACATCGTTCAGAAGAACAGCGTACTTTGATTAGAAAGTTGATTTGAGAGGGTAAAACTTATAAAGAAGTGCCGACAATGATAGGCTGTTCAGCTAAAATGATCTCCAAAGCTTAAAATGGAAAGCAAAACCAGAGAGACGTAGAAGAAAATGGAAGACTACTATTCGAATGGATTGAAGATTAGCCAGAATGGCAAAGGCTCAGTCAATGATCAGCTCCAGGATGATCAAAGACAGTCTCAAGTTACCTGTGAGTACTATGACAGTCAGAAGACGCCTGTGTGAAGCTAATCTCTTAGCAAGAAGTCCCTGCAAAGTCCCACTGTTTAAAAAAAGACATGTACTGAAGCGGATACAATTTGCCAAATAAGATATCAACTGGCTTAAATTTAAATGGAGAAACATTTTGTGGACTGATGAAAATAAAATTGTTCTTTTTGGGTCCAAGGTCCGCAATCAGTTCGTCACACAACCCACAAACTCTGCATTCAAGCCACAGTACACTCTGAAGACAGTGAAGCATGGTGGTACAAGCATCATATGGGTATGTGTAGCGCCGGCGTCCCTGCCCTCTGCTAGGCAGGGACGCTGTTCCCCTCACCTCTCTGCTCTGAGCCCGGCATCCTCCTCCCGCTCTGCTGGCAGCACGCGCTCCTTCCTGGCCACTGTGCTTAGGGCGCGCGCTCCCTCCCTCTTAAAGGGGCCGCACGCGCCGTCCTAAGGAGTCCCCGGCCAATGGCCGGAGGCCTTCTCCATATATAAGGCACCTCCTCCAAAATGGAGGTGCCCGAGCAATGTTGTTGCACTGTTCACTACTCTGCTTCAGCCCTCAGGTCCCGTTGCCTGCAACCTGCCAGTTACCTGCCAGAATCCTGCCAGTTTGCTGTCTGTTTCCTGCTTGATATTCCTGCTACCTGCCTGCTAGCCTGAGGTCCGACGGTCTGCCTTCCAACTCCTGTCAGTCTGTCTAAGGACCAGCTTGCCCGCTCACCTGGGAGCGCACATCTGCTACCTGCCTGCTAGCCTGAGGTCCGACGGTCTGCCTTCCAACTCCTGTCAGTCTGTCTATGGACCAGCTTGCCCGCTCACCTGGGAGTGCACATCTGCTACCTGCCTGCTAGCCTACCTGGAGGCTCCGCCGTCACGTGCTGTGACCACCTGCCTGTCCAGAGACTCCTGCCCGCTCACCTGGGAGCGCTCATCTGCTGCCCGTCTGCTAGCCTACCTGGAGGCTCTGCCGTCACGTGCTGTGACCACCCGCCTGTCCAGAGACTTCTGCCCGCTCACCTGGGAGCGCTCATCTGCTGCCTGTCTGTTGGTCTTCCTGGAGGCTCCGCCATCACATGCTGTGACCACCCGTTTATCCAGAGACTCTCGCCTGCTCACCTGGGAGCTCACGTCTACCATCAGCCGCCACAGGTCGTACCAACCCTTTACCCAGAGACTGCCCCGGTCACTTGCCGTGACCTCCTGCCCGTTCATCCAGAGACTGTCCCGGTCACCTGCTGTGACTGCCTGCCTGGTCGCCACCCGCTCCCTTACAAGGACCGCCCCCTTGTATAGTAGCTCAGAGGTTCCGCCTCCCAGACCCGTTACAGTTTGCTCGGGCCATGGAACCCGGTGGCACCCAAGCTCCCTCGCTCTCGGACCTGTGTCATGAACTGTCCCGTCAGAGGTCCCAACAGGAGTCCATCCTGGGTCACCTGCGGAATGTCAATTTTCGCCTGGACACTCTGACTGCTCCACCAGCAACCACCGCCAGTGCCATGACTCGCAATCCGGCAGCTCCGCTGTCCACTAATACCATGATATCCTACCCCGGACCCCGGCTTTCTGCACCTCCTCGCTTCGGAGGCGACTCCGCCCAGGCTCGAGGTTTCATAAATCAGTGCACCCTGCACTTTGAACTTCTGTCCCACCAGTTTAACTCCGACCAGGCCAAAATTGCCTTCATCACGTCCCATCTCACCGGGGAGGCCCTGGCCTGGCTAAATCCTCTATGGGAGAGAGGAGACCCCCTGGTGTCCGACTTGCCTGCCTTTCTCACGGCTTTCCGGAAAGTCTTCGACGAACCTGGACGGAAGACCTCATCCGCATCATCACTGCTACGCCTCCGTCAGGGTAGTCTCACCGTGGGCCAATATGCCATACGGTTCCGTACCCTTGCCTCGGAGCTGGCCTGGGATAACGACGCCCTGGTATCCGTCTTCTGGGAGGGTCTGTCCGGCCGTATTAAAGATGAACTCGCCGGTCGGGACATTCCTACCACTCTCGATGACCTAATAACTCTTGCCACCCGGATTGACCTACGGTTCCAGGAGCGTGCCAAAGAGGTCACCCGTGAGAGGAGGTTTCCACGTCTAGCTCCTACTTTTCAGAAACCCGTCACTCCCTCCGTCTCTCCCCAGGTACACTCTCCTGAGCCTATGCAGGTCGACCAGACCAAGGTGGTTAAAACCCGTCAGGACTTACGCCGTGCCGAGGGGAGCTGCTTCTACTGTGGCAGTAAGGAGCACCGGATCCGTGTCTGCCCGGAGAGGTCGGGAAACGCCTGTGTCTAGGTTCGCTCAGAGAGGTCGACCTAGACAAGAATAAATCCTCTCCATCTCTGCTGTTGTCAGTCTCAATCGTCTGCGGGGAGAACCGTTATTTCGAATTAGCCCAACTTGACTCTGGAGCAGCCGGGAATCTTATTTCACAGTCCCTGGTAGAAAAATACCGCATCCCCACCAAACCTCTGGCTGTACCCTTGTCTGTTGCTGCCGTGGATGGGGGCCTCTTACCACGCCCCATCCAACTCATCACCGAATCCATTACTCTGCAGGTGGGAATGCTGCATTCTGAGAGTATCTCCTTTCATGTTCTGCCTGGACTCTCTCACGCCCTCTTGCTAGGCCTGCCTTGGCTCCAGAGACATGCACCCGTGCTTGACTGGCAGACCGGAGAAGTCCTTCGCTGGGGACAGGACTGCCATAAGACCTGTCTGGTTCCCGTCCATCCTGTCCGTTCTTCTCCTACCCCAGCTAATCTACCTGGACTTCCGATTCCTTATTGGTCTTATGCTGATGTCTTTAATAAAAAGGAGGCAGAGACACTACCCCCTCATAGACCATACGACTGCCCTATCGACCTGTTACCCGGCACTACTCCTCCCCGTGGGCGTATTTATCCATTATCCGCTGCTGAGACCCGGTCGATGTCCGAATATATTGAGGAGAATCTGGCCAGGGGATTCATCCGGAAATCTACCTCCCCGGCGGGAGCAGGCTTCTTTTTCGTCAAAAAGAAGGACGGCTCTCTCCGTCCCTGTATAGACTATAGAGGCCTTAACCAGATCACGGTGAAGAATAAGTACCCCCTTCCGCTCATTCCGGAGTTATTTGATCGTCTGAAGGGGGCTAGAATCTTCACCAAACTGGACCTCCGTGGGGCGTACAACCTGGTCCGTATCCGTCAGGAGGATGAATGGAAGACGGCATTCAACACCCGGGACGGCCACTAAGAATATCTGGTTATGCCCTTTGGTCTCTGTAACGCTCCTGCCGTCTTTCAAGAGTTGGTCAATGACATCTTCCGGGACCTTCTCTACTCCTGCGTAGTGGTGTACCTGGACGACATCTTGGTCTTCTCTCCGGATCTCCAGACTCACCGGAGGGACGTTCGTCAGGTCCTGCTCAGGCTCAGGCACAATCACCTCTTCGCTAAATACGAGAAGTGCCTCTTTGAGCAGACCTCGCTTCCGTTTTTGGGCTACATTATTTCTCAGACCGGCCTACGAATGGATCCAGAGAAACTGTCTGCCATCGAGAAATGGCCTCGACCGGAGGGGTTGAAGGCCATTCAGCGGTTCCTGGGCTTCGCCAACTACTACCGCCTCTTCATACCACACTTCTCTTCCCGGACTGCTCCAATTTCCGCACTCACCCGTAAGGGTACTAATCCCAAAGAGTGGCCACCCGAAGCAGAGGAGGCCTTTCTTTCCTTAAAACAGGCCTTCTCTTCCGCCCCGGTGCTGCATCGTCCGGACGGTAACAAGCAGTTCTTCCTGGAAGTTGACGCCTCCTCCTCTGGAGCCGGAGCGGTACTTACTCAAAAATCATCTTCCGGGAGGATGGTAACTTGCGGCTTCTTCTCTAAACTCTTCTCCTCAGAGCGCAATTATTCCATAGGAGACCGAGAGTTATTGGCCATCAAACTGGCATTGGAGGAGAGGCGTTACCTGCTCGAGGGGGCTCTTCACCCGGTAATAATTTACACTGACCACAAGAACTTGGCTTACCTCCAGCATGCCCAGAGACTTAACCCGCGCCAAGCCCGGTGGTCCTTGTTTTTTGCTCGCTTTGATTTTGTTCTTCATTTTCGCCCGGCTGACAAAAATGTCAAGGCGGACGCCTTGTCTCGATCCTTTCTAGTGACTGATCTCGAGGAAGATCCGAAACACATCATCGATCCCGCCAGAGTAATGCAGGTGGCTCCCGTGAGTCTAAATCGTCTCCCTCCCGGAAAGACTTTCGTATCAGTACCTGATCGGGAGAAGATCCTTCACTGGGGTCACTCGTCTAAACTGGCTGGCCACGCCGGTCAGAAAAAGACCCTCCAGCTTATTACCCGGCACTACTGGTGGCCTACCCTGCACAAGGACGTAATAGACTTTGTTTCTGCCTGTGTGTCCTGCGCCCGCAACAAGGTTCCGAGACATCTGCCAGCCGGTCGCCTCCTTCCGCTTTCTGTACCTGCTGCCCCCTGGCAGCATATTGCAATGGACTTTATAACTGACCTTCCAGTCTCTGCCGGTTGTACGATCATTTGGGTGGTCGCTGACCGCTTCTCCAAGATGGCTCATTTCGTTCCCCTGCCAGGCTTCCCGTCTGCACCCGAGCTAGCTAAAGACTTTATCCGCCACATCTTCCGTCTCCATGGCCTGCCCCTCCACATCGTGTCGGATCGTGGGGTACAGTTCACCTCACGCTTCTGGAGAGCCACTTGTAAACTGCTGGACGTCACCCTGGACTTCTCTTCCGCTTACCACCCACAGTCTAATGGTCAAGTGGAGCGGATCAATCAGAACCTGACCAGTTACCTCCGGCACTTCATTAATGCCCATCATTCAGACTGGGTGGATCTCCTACCATGGGCCGAGTTCTCTTACAACAATCACGAGAGCGAATCCTCCTCCAAATCCCCGTTTTTTGTAGTCTTCGGTCAGCATCCTCGGATTCCTTTTCCTGTCTCCACCTCTGTGGACAACCCGGCTGCGGAATCTCTCGTTAGCAAATTTTCCTCCATTTGGGAGAGTACCCGATCCGCACTCCTTCAGTCGTCCGAGCGGATGAAAAGACACGCTGACAAAAAACGCCTGGATCCTCCACAATTTCGTCCAGGGGATAAAGTCTGGCTCTAATCTAAATATGTCCGACTCAAGATACCTTCTTACAAGTTAGGGCCTCGGTTCATCGGTCCTCTGGAGGTCATCAGTCAGATCAACCCGGTGGCCTATAAATTGAAACTCCCGGCCAACTTACGGATCCCTAACTCCTTCCATGTATCTCTCCTCAAACCTGTGGTACTTAACTCTTTTTTCAAGTCTACAGGTACGCCTCCTGCTCCGGTTTCTGCTGAAGACGAGTTTGAGGTAGAGAACATTCTTGCCACCAAAAGGGTAAGAGGAAAGACCTTTTTTCTAGTAGATTGGAAGGGGTTTGGTCCTGAGGAGAGAACGTGGGAGCCCCGGGAGAACATCCATGCCCCTCTTATCCTTGCTAAATTTCTGTCTGGCCTAAAAAAGGGGGGGCCTAAAGGGGGAGGTACTGTAGCGCCGGCGTCCCTGCCCTCTGCTAGGCAGGGACGCTGTTCCCCTCACCTCTGTGCTCCGAGCCCGGCGTCCTCCTTCCGCTCTGCTGGCAGCCGTCCTAAGGAGTCCCCGGCCAATGGCCGGAGGCCTTCTCCATATATAAGGCACCTCCTCCAAAATGGAGGTGCCCGAGCAATGTTGTTGCACTGTTCACTACTCTGCTTCAGCCCTCAGGTCCCGTTGCCTGCAACCTGCCAGTTACCTGCCAGAATCCTGCCAGTTTGCTGTCTGTTTCCTGCTTGATATTCCTGCTACCTGCCTGCTAGCCTGAGGTCCGACGGTCTGCCTTCCAACTCCTGTCAGTCTGTCTATGGACCAGCTTGCCCGCTCACCTGGGAGCGCACATCTGCTACCTGCCTGCTAGCCTACCTGGAGGCTCCGCCGTCACGTGCTGTGACCACCTGCCTGTCCAGAGACTCCTGCCCGCTCACCTGGGAGCGCTCATCTGCTGCCCGTCTGCTAGCCTACCTGGAGGCTCTGCCGTCACGTGCTGTGACCACCCGCCTGTCCAGAGACTTCTGCCCGCTCACCTGGGAGCGCTCATCTGCTGCCTGTCTGTTGGTCTTCCTGGAGGCTCCGCCGTCACATGCTGTGACCACCCGTTTATCCAGAGACTCTCGCCTGCTCACCTGGGAGCTCACGTCTACCATCAGCCGCCACAGGTCGTACCAACCCTTTACCCAGAGACTGCCCCGGTCACTTGCCGTGACCTCCTGCCCGTTCATCCAGAGACTGTCCCGGTCACCTGCTGTGACTGCCTGCCTGGTCGCCACCCGCTCCCTTACAAGGACCGCCCCCTTGTATAGTAGCTCAGAGGTTCCGCCTCCCACACCCGTTACAGTATGTTGTTCTTACTATAGTGCCGGACCTATTTACCGCATACTAGGGATCATAGACCAGTTTGCATATATTAAAATACTTGAAGTGGTCATGTTGCCTTACGCTGAAGAGGTCATGTTGCCTTATGCCCTTGAAATGGGTGTTTCAACAAGACAATGACCCTAAACACACCAGTAAACAAGCAAAATCTTGGTTCCAGTCCAACAAAATTGAGTTTATGGCGTGGCCAGCACAATCCCGAACCTTAACCTGATAGAACACTTGTGGAGTGACATCAAAAATGCAATTCTGAGGCAAAGCCAACAAATGCCAAAAATCTGTGGGATGTAGTCAAAGCATCCTGGGCTGGAATAACAGTTGACAGGTGCCAGAAGTTGGTTGACTCTATGCAACATAGATGTGAAGCAGTTCTAAAAAACTGTGGATATACAGCTAAATATTAGGTTAGTGATTCACAGGAATGCTAAATCCTCAAAAAAAAGAGTACATATTGTGAATTTGTAAAGACAGATGCAGACACTGCTAATTTTTAGAACAGCCCAATGTTAATTTTTTGTTATTTTCTGTAAAATCGTTACAATTCTATACAGTTGTGCTCAAAAGTTTACATACCCTGGCAGAATTGTTCCTTTCTCGGCTTTGTTTCAGTGAAAATTTGAATGATAACAAAAAAAACTTTTTCTCCACTCATGGTTATTGGTTGGGTGAAGCCATTTATTGTCAAACTACTGTGTTTTCTCTTTTTAAATCTTAATCACAACCAAAAACATCAAAATGACCCTGATCAAAAGTTCGCAAACCCTAGTTCTTAATACCGTGTATTTCCCCCTCTATCATCAATGACAGCTTGAAGTCTTTTGTGGTAGTTGTGGATGAGGTTCTTTATTTTCTCAGATGGTAAAGCTGCCCATTCTTCTTGGCAAAAATCTTCCAGTTCCTGTAAATTCCTAAGCTGTCTACTGTAGCATGAACTGCGCGCTTGAGATCTCCCCAGAGTGGCTCAATGATATTGAGGACAGGAGACTGAGATGGCCACTCCAGAACCTTCACTTTGTTCTGCTGTAGCCAGTGACAGGTTGACTTGGCCTTGTATTTTGGATCGTTGTCATGTTGGAACGTCCAAGTACGTCTTATGCGCAGCTTTCGTGCTGATAACGTGCTGCATTCATCTTTCCTTCAACTTTTACCAAGTTTCCTGTGCCTTTGTAGCTCACACATCCCCAAAACATCAGCTATCCACCTCCGTGCTTTACTGTAAGAATGGTGTTCCTTTCATCATAGGCCTTGTTGACCTCTCTCCAAATGTAACATTTATGGTTGTGGCCAAAAAGTAAAATTTTGCGCTCATCACTCCAAATTACCTTGTTCCAGAAGTTTTGAGGCTTGTCTCTGTGTTGGTTGGCGTATTGTAGGCGAGATACTTTGTGGCATTTGCACAGTAATGGCTTTCTTCTGGCAACTTGACCATGCAGCCCATTTTTCTTCAAGTGCCTCCTTATTGTGCATCTTGAAACAGCCACACCGCTAGTTTTCAGAGTCCTGAATTTCAGCTGATGGTATTTGTGGGTTTTTCTTTGCATCCCGAACAATTTTCCTGGAAGTTGTGGCCGAAATTTTTGTTGGTCTACCTGACTGTGGTTTGGTTTTTACAGAGCCCCTGCTTTTCCATTTGTTAATCACAGTTTGAATGCTGCTGATTGGCATTATCAATTCCTTGGATATTTTTTTGTATCCTTTACCTGTGTTATACAGTTCAACTACCTTTTCCCGTAGATCCATTGACAATTCTTTTGCTTTCCCCATGACTCACAATCCAGAAACGTCAGTGGCTGGATGTAAGATGCAAGAGTCTGTCTAGATCCCAGAAACTCACTCAGCTTTTATGCACACACACTGATTACAAGCAAACTGGTCACAGGTGAGGATGTTACCTTTAGTAGCCATTCAAACCCATTTGTGTCAAATTCTGTGCATGTTATCAGGCCCAAATCACCAGGGTATGTGAACTTTTGATCAGGGTCATTTTGATGTTTTTGGTAGTCATAAAGGTTTAAAAAGAGAAAACACAATAGTTTGACAGTAAATGGCTTCACCCAACCAATAACCATGAGTGGAGAAAAAGATTTTTTGTTATCATTCATATTCTCTGAAACAAGGCTAAGAAAGGAAAAATTCTGCCGCGGTATGAAAACTTTTGAGCACAAGTGTACATTTCTCTTCATGTTTTGAATTAGAAAACAGTGTGCAATGTTCCCAATGCATGGAAATAAAAAGTAGTATAAAGATTTTGTGCTTAACTCATGTTTTTGAAGACACTATTATTTTGAACACTACTGTATAGAAGTCGGCCCCAGTGATACAATCCCTTTAAACACAGGTACATAACAATGCGTCCATATGGGGGATACTGCACAATAAATAAATGTAATAAATTATCACGGTACTAACTACTGGAGGTAACTTACGACCAACGTAAAGTAAAACAAAAGTCATTTTTACAAATATGTATTATACATTTGTAAAGCCTTGGTGCCCTTAAATGTTGTACTCTAGGCAAGCTGACCCAAGCCTGTCAAAATTGTCAGAAAATACTCTTAAAACATCAAGTCCTCTTTACATAAGCCAGTTTTGATTTGGGATGGCTTTTACCGCTTCATCATACAGACTGACTTGTCCTTTGCTATGCTTTAGTAGATTTTTGACTTACTTAACAACAGCACTGTTGTATTTACTTTTATATGGTTTCAATGAGATATACATTGCCCTTAAGAATGTATTTTATCTTGTTGACATCTTATAATATTTTCCTTGAAAAAAAAAAGAAAAACTCCCATAGAGGATTATTTTTCCTGCCAGAAGCAAACTCTGCAAACCTTCCAAACCTGAGCTGGCCACCCAGTGACTGGGCTTTATTATAAACACAGGGACGTAAATCAAATGTTGTGTTTAGGAGATGTGTTCCAGGTGCTTTGCTATTTGACTTTATCTTGAAATCTTGCTTAGGACTTGGTTGGTTAAGAGGGACCCTGTCTATTATGTTTATATGAGGTTATGTTACAATAGGTAATAGGTTTACATTAAGCTACGTAAATCCAGAAAGTGTGGTTACAAAGAAAGATCATGCACCTAGTATTAGTGCAACAGACTTTCATTGATGGGACATTCGTTCATTTAGCTTTTGTAAGTCATATGTGATGGAATAGTCCCTCAACCATAACAGTCTTCCTGCTGATGTACTATCACTCAAAACAATGTGAGAATCTAAAGGCAAACAAGCATACATAGGAATGATCATCGGCTTCTTTAAATGTCTTGTTCATTGGCTATATGAATGATTCACGGAGGCCTATAAACCATCGTTGTCAACAGCAAATCTCCAAGTGTAAACAGCGGATATGCTGCCAACAATATGCATGCTTTATGGGGACAGGACGATCCGAGTAGCGGTCGCTCAGTCCCTATACAGTTTATCAGCCCACATGAAAGGTCCCTAAACAAGCCACAAGTGAATAGATATATAATCTCAAACCAAGTTTAAGAGTTTAACGCGTTTGTTTTTTAGGGTGTCCTACCCCTATCCTCATATACACGATTTAATGTGTATGGAATTTTTTAGCAATCACAGTAAAGGATTTTTTTTTTAATATCATCACAATTGGAAGCTGGATCGACTTTTTAACATAACTGCCATGTAAAAAAACTAGTCCACCACTACAGAATGGGTCTTTAAAGAAGTAAAACAGGTTGGAAAATGCAGAGTCCTGCAGAAATGGCAATCCCTTTAAATATGTCATTCTTGTTACTTACAATGAGCAGATTTACTAAAACAGGCTACACAGCATAATCTTAGTCTAGACAACCTAGAAAATTAGTATTCACTTCGTACTAAGTCATCCCCTTTCTGTTTTGCAATGTTCGCCTAATAAATGTGGTACAAAGCATAGAAGTCTGCTTTTGGCACAAATTGAGCCAGAATTTTAGTACATTTATCTCAATAAATGTTCCCCATTATGTGTTAAAGGGGTTGTCCTGTACTTTTATGTTGATGGACTATCTTTAGGATAGGTCATCAATGCAAGATTGGTGGGGATACAACACCTGGCACCCTGGCTGATCAGCTGTTCCCTATTGTCAGCCGGATGTGCTCAGTGTGGAGTGGAACTAAAGCACAGCTCCATGGTCACCCTCATATTGAGCATAGAGACATAGATTTACTTTGAATTGTAAATTAGGATCATGGAAGAAGAGCAAACACTCTCTTCCTCCCATTTGCTCTATGACCCCCAATTTTATGCAGCCACCTCCTGTGGAGTATTTAGTATGAATAATAAACAGGATGGTAAGGTGATTCTTACTGTCCATGTGTAAATTGGTCCTTCCTGACTTCAAAGAATCACACAGAGCAATGGTTTAGATACATTAGTGCCATATACTAGATATGAGTATTGTTTTTTTTTGTGACAGGTGTAGGTTCTATAGATATGAGAGACATATTTTCGGCATAGTGTTGCAGTGCCAAACACAGCGCATTCACTTGCATTGCTGTGCTGCCTACCCATTAGGTCAGAATTAATATCAGTCAGAGGGATAAAGTTGTATATACCATGTCTCATATGTGTAGAAAGCTAAAATCATGATAGGAAATAGGGCGTTAATATCTCCTGCCTAGGACTTCCAAGGGAGTCAGATATCCTAAAGATCAGAAATCTCATAATTTTTGGTACTTGAGCCTGCATTTCGATTACCAGCCCCCATCTGAGATCACAAGGGGAGGTAGGTGGGAGTGGCTGGTACCTGGTAGAAGCAGGTTCTGACCTAGAGCCATTGTTCTGTGCTGGGAGATACAGCGTGTTGTAAGTACTGTGCCATTTTCTAAACGGTGTGCTCCCCTTCATATCATGATATGTGCCATTCCAATGACAACAGGTATAGTAACTTTGTTTTGTTTATTCCTTTTATTTTTATGTAAATGTATATACTTTATTGTCTTATCCTCTTTTCAACATATTTTGTATATTTTTATAAGCAATGCCTAATTGTTGGATTAAATTTATAAAATTTAATAGCTTAGTTCATTTATCTCTATAAACCGCACCCCTGAAGCCTCATGACGCTCAACGTTACCAGTTACGAGTGTCCAATCGGCTTGTAATAAACAATTGGTGGTTGCAGCTACTAAATGATATCTGGAGGAAGTGAGAGCTGCAGCTGCTCTCTCAATTTCTCCGGATGTCTTGATTTGTGCGAAGGAGGGGAGAGTGAAGCCTGCTCTGATTGTGAGCTCCAGGACATCCAGTGCCAACACCGCTGGAATGGCACCAGTGGTGAGTATAAGTTATTATTTTACTGGGGGGAAAACAGGGATTGAGAAGGGGTTGTCTGAGTAGTGGACAACCCCTTTAACCCCCCATTCATTTGAGATGGCTGTTGGCAATCTCTACCATACACAGAACCATTCTATGAAAGAAGCACTACCAGACATCTCTGGCAGCGACTAATCTCAGGAAGAAGAAAAGGTTCAGCAATCAAAAATTGGAAATGACGGTTCCTTAATGACCCAATTTGATAATTGGCCGAACAAATCAATGTCTTATACAACTCCAAAAATGAATAATGAGATTAAAGGCAATACACACTGTAGTAATACACATTTCACAATACCGTGCCGCCTTCATGAGGCTGCTTGTCTTTTTAAAAACAATCACTTTGTGACATTCAGAGTTGCAGTATAAAAGAGGAATAGTATCTTCCAAGGGAGCTCCTAAGTATATTTATCAGGTATTTTCTGCACTGTATATTTGATTTAGATGCACTTAACATTCATCAGGATGTAGAAATCTAGAAGAAAGACACACAGGTGCAGAGTTATAAGGGAAAAGTAGCTATAATGAACATGAATAGCTTCAATGTAAAGAGAAATTAGCTCAAATATCAAAGCCATTCAATTATGTGTTTGTATGTTCCATTCATGGCACCAAAACATAACACTATTTCATCCAAATTTCAAAGATGTTCTTTGTAATGTAATGAGAAACCAGTACATGTAAACCATGTGACCATTTGAACCATATCTCGATGCTTCCTATTTTTTATCCTGTAAGGTCAATAGCATTAGTGGCGTGCTGTCTTTAATAACAAGTCATGTTGTTGTTTGAGGGAACGTGTTTATTTTTTCCCACGCAGTGACATGAACGGCTGTAATGATCACTTCCTTTCTATTATGCTTGACTACAGAGTATCATAACTATACAGAAATTAGATTTTTTAAAAGTTTATAGCTGTTGCAGTAAAACTAAGTTTAGAAATGACCTGATGTTGTCATAGTCTGCAATGTATATCTTCTTTAAGGGGTTGTCCAAAGTAATTTTCACCCTAAATCCCTATCTATTTAGTGCTGCAATCTAAACTATTTCTACTATACTGGAATTAAAATGTCTCTATCCTTCCCTAACTACTCTGTTTTTCTTTCTTTTGTTTGCATGCTGGGATACTCAAACAAAGTATCATCAAAAAGGAAGTGGAAAAAAAGGAAAAGAAAAACAGTTAGATGGTGTAGTTAGGGAAGGATTTTTAACCCCTTCACAACCTTTGACATATAATTACATCAAGGATCATGTCCCTGCTTTTGGGCAACACACTAACATCTTTCGCCGCACATGATGACTGATTTAATCAGTCATCATGTGCCTTTAACAGCTGCGGGATTTAACACGCGTCGGCAGGAAGAACTTCATACATTCTGCCCAATCCTGTCCTGAATGTGTACCAAACACAGTAGATTTTGTATATACCGCTCATCAAACTATGCTATTAAAGGCAATCTCTCAGCAGGTTTTTGCTGTGTAATCTGAGACCAGCATGATGTAGGGGCAAAGAATTTGATTTCAGCTATGTGTCACTTAAGGGGCTGCTTCATTCAATGGTGGGTGCGGGGTTACACAGATTAGCTGGACTGGCTTGCACGAGACCCCTAGTCCGCATTGATAATCTACTGCTGATAAAACACTGTTTTGAAACTACTGTATAGGCATGAGCGAACATTTCAATGTTCGGTTCGGAAAAGTTCACCGAGCAAATTGATATTTGCCGAATTTATTCGCCGAATGTTCGTCGAACATTTCCGAATCCCATAGGAGTCAATGGGGGGACCAAAAAATGCATATACAACACATAGAAACGGAACCAAAAGCTGCCAAAACACATCAAATTAGGTGTAGACACCAGGGAAGTGCCATCAACTGACCCAGAGTACAAGTACTATAATTATTATTACTGTGACAGCGACATTTATTCATCTGCAGCAGGCAGAGTCTGTATCAGAGTGCAGAAGGCAGAGTCTGTATCAGGAGTGCAGCAAGCAGAGTCTGTATCAGGAGTGCAGCAGGCAGAGTCTGTATCAGGAGTGCAGCAGGCAGAGTCTGTATCAGGAGTGCAGCAGGCAGAGTCTGTATCAGGAGTGGAGCAGGCAGAGTCTGTATCAGGAGTGGAGCAGGCAGAGTCTGTATCAGGAGTGGAGCAAGCAGGGTCTGTATCAGGAGTGGAGCAGGCAGAGTCTGTATCAGGAGTGGAGCAGGCAGAGTCTGTATCAGGAGTGGAGCAGGCAGAGTCTGTATCAGGAGTGCAGCAGGCAGAGTCTGTATCAGGAGTGCAGCAAGCAGGGTCTGTATCAGGAGTGGAGCAGGCAGAGTCTGTATCAGGAGTGGAGCAAGCAGGGTCTGTATCAGGAGTGGAGCAGGCAGAGTCTGTATCAGGAGTGGAGCAGGCAGAGTCTGTATCATGAGTGCGGCAGGCAGAGTCTGTATCAGGAGTGCAGCAGGCAGAGTCTGTATCAGGAGTTCAGCAGGCAGAATCTGTATCAGAATGCAGTAGGCAGAGTCTGTATCAGGAGTGCAGCAGGCAGAGTCTGTATCAGGAGTGCAGCAAGGACTTGTACGCAACCTTACACAACTTAGACTGCAGAACAGGAAGGTTCCACTACAGCCAACCCAATAGATGGAGACCCAATCAGGATTCCCCACATTTAAAAAAAATTAGTGGCAGATGCCAGCAAAGTGGCATCAATTTCATTACTGTAGAAATAGTGTAAATAAGACCTACACCTCTTCCAGTACAGCCAACTCAGGAGATGGAGACCTAACCAGGAGTGTTCACATTGCCCTAAATGAGGGCCTAACACCACCGAAGTGGCGTAAATGTCATCAGACTACAAGTAGTTTAACGCAGACCCAAACCTGTCCCACTACAGCCAACCCAATGGATGGAGACACAATCAGAATTCTCCACATTTCCCAAAATTAGGGCCTAAAACCTGCAGCAGCAAGGGCAGGCACAGAAGCCATATCACAGACTGTAATTTCAAGAGATCAACGCAGCACCCTCAAAACGACAACATCGCCTACTCTGTAAAGTCTGCAATTGGGGTGCAAAAGTCCTTGGAGATCCATGACTTGTTCATCTTGATGAAAGTTAGGCGGTCTACACTTTCAGGGGACAGCCGGGTGCACTTATCCGTCAAGACACTACCAGCAGCGCTGAAGACACGTTCAGAGAGAAAGCTGGCTGACAGGCATGATAAAACCTCCAAGGCGTGAGAGGCGAGCTCAGGGCATTCATCCATTTTTGAAGACCAAAATGTAAAAGGGTCCAAACCCTCCCTGATGATATTGATATTGAACTCTAGATACTCCTGCACCATCCTCTCCAGTCGTTCACCACGTGTCAGACTTTACTCTGTTGTGCTGGTGCACGAGCTGGTGCAAAAAATGTGTGAAAGGACTCCCTGAAATTGCTTCTGCCACTTACTCTGCTGCTGCTAATGTTTCGGCGTTGACGAACTGACGTGCCGGAGGTTGAAAGACTACAGCTGCGATGCACACTGTGTGCCTCACTGTTATCTTAGGGAAAACCTCTATTAAGGTTGCTTAAAAGCTTGTTTCGATACTCCAACATAAGTGGGTCCCTTTCCTGGGCGGGAAGCATCTGGCAAAATTGACTCTTATAACGTGGATCTAACAGAGTGGCAACCCAGTAGTCAGCATTATTTCGAATCCTAACTATACGGGGATCATGTTGCAGATAGTGCATCAAAAAGGCACTCATATGTGGGGCTCTTCCAGGAGGTCCGAAGCCAGGCTGTATTGTGGGCTGCGTAACACTGATGCTTGTTTCCTCCATCCCCGCCTGCCAAACACATCCAAATGAGAGGGGATGATTATCTTCTTCATCCTCTGACAGCTGCTTGTCCATCACCTCTTCCTCCTCCATTAGTTCCGCGGCTTTTGCACCTTCACTAACAGTTTGCCTGGTGTCACCAAACCCCCTCAATCGCTGTAATCCACTGTCACTTGGCATCCAGCTTGAGAAATTTGAGACATTGGTATCCCTTCCGCATCCTCCTCTTCTTCTAGGGCCACCATCTCCTGCCACAGGTTATTCAAAGTTTGCTCCAGCATGTATATGACTGGAATAGTGATGCTGATGACGGCATCATCAGTGCTAACCAGTTTAGTAGCCATTTCAAAACCGTGCAGAAGGGTACAGAGGTCCTTAATCTGTTCTCACTTCGCAAATGTGATATTCCCCAAGTCCGTACTGCGTTTCCCCAAGCTATACGTCATGACATACTGCGTCAGAGCTCGTTGCTGCTGGCACAGTTGCTGCAACATGTGCAGAGTGGAATTCCACCACGTCGGCACATCACAGATCAACCTGTTAACTGGCACGGACAAAGACCTCTGTATTGATCCAATCAATGACATGAGGGGTGCGAACGGCGTAAGTGAGCACACAGCTTCCGTACTTTGTGAAGCAGCTCATCCAGGCCAGGATAGTGGCGGAGAAATCGCTGTGCCACCAGGTTGAGCACTTGAGCCATGCAAGGCACGTGTGCGAGATTGCCTCGGCCTTGGGCCGCTAACAGGTTCGCACCGTTATCACACACGGCCTTCCCTGGTTCTAGGTTCAGCGGAGACAGCAATTGCTCAAACTGAGCCTGGAGAGCTGCCCACAACTCTGCACCTGTATGACTGCGATCTCCAATGCATATTAATTTGAAGACTGCCTGATTACGGTGAGCCCTGACTGTGCAGTACAGAGGTGGTGTGTATTCTCTCCGCAGCCTTGGAACGCTTGTCTCGTTAAGGCAGAGGTTGAGTGCACAGGTGGAGGCCCTAGAGGAGGTGGAGGATGCAGAAGCAGCGGAGGAAGTGGGAAATACAGAGGTTTCTTCTGCAAGCCTTGGGGATTCCATGATTTGTGTAGCAGCCCCTTCCCCGCCTGGCCCCACAGCCACCAGAGTCACCCAGTGCCCAGTCAGAGAGATGTAACGCCCTTGGCCATGCTTACTTTTCCAGGTGTCTGTGGTGAAATGCACCCTGGCACACGTAGATTTAGACAAGGAGGGACAGCTTTCTTAGAGAAGTAATGGCGACTGGGCAACTGGTACTGGGGGACTGCGACGGCCATCAGTTTTCGGACACTGTCTGTATCTACCAGGCGGAAAGACAGGATTCCCGTGGCCAACAGATTGGAGATGGTGTTCAACATCTTAGCTTTGTCATGCATAGGATGAAACAATCTTTTACATGACCACAACTGTGGGACCGAGGACTGGCTATGGTTGGTGAGAGAGGGCGGAGTATGGTGAACCGGAAACTGGTGGAGCGTGAGTGAGGTGCAGATGTTACGGTGGATTGAAAAACATGCCATGTGCTTTGTGAAACAAACACAGCAGTTGTGTCCGCTTCCGTTACAGCTGACGGGCTGTCACTTAGCCTGACTGGAGCAGGTAAAGAACCGGAGTTTCTGCGATTGAAGACCTGCATGACAATACTTGGCACGGTAACAGAGAAGGAGAAAGAAGCAGTGGATGCATTTGATCGGGCAGCTGATGGTTGTTGAGGTGCACTGGTCCGCATTTCAACGCGGTAAGATTCCCAGCATAAAGAATGTTGTCCAATTATTACAGTTTTTCCCTCTACTGAGTTTTTTATCGCAAAGTTTGCAGATAACGTGAGTTTGCTCATCCAAGGCCCATGCTTGGCAACCCTTTCTTCCCCTGCGAGCTGCAGACCTGTGACCGCTGCTGGCCACAGCCATGATTGTGGCTAAGGATGCAGTGCTCCTCGTGCTTGCATCAATCTGTGTCTGCGCCGTAGGGCGCAATGTAGCCTCCTCGTCTTCCTCCTCCACCTCCTCAGATGAGCTACTCGGTTTTGTGACTCTGGGTTCACACCAAGTAGGATCTTCAACCTCGTCATCATCCAATGTGTTATCCCATTCCTCACCGTCAGAGTGACTCCTCTACTCTTGTTGCCCTGACAGCACAGTACAGTCCGTATAAGCCTCAGGTATCTGAGTCTCATCTTGATCACCTCCCTTCCCTGCGGTTAAAGTCTGGTGACAAGGGTCAGGAGCCTGCTTGGACCCTACTTCCTCCTGCCTGAATCCAAGCTAAAAAAATTTTGGGCATCGGTGCAGATGCTTTCCTCCCCTTGACTCTGTGACTGTTTGGAGTACACTTCTGATGCCCATGGTGTAGAATGGGTGAAGAGTTCTACACATTACACGCCCATCTGTGGTTCGCTACAGTCAGTTGTGCAGTTGGCCAGTTGTGACGCGGGGGGAAGCAAGGGTAATTGGGGTGCCACCTCTGTGGACTGTACTGAGTGTGATGTTGAGGTGGAGGAAGAAGAGGAGAGGGCACTGGAAGCAGAGCTTGCCATCCACTGGAGCACCTGCTCTTTCTATGCCTTATCAACAAGGCGTATCGCTGTGCAGCTGCCAAAGGAAGGGAGTGCAGTAGGCCGTCCACTAACATAAGTTGTCAGTTGTCTTTGGATAGGACCTGTTTGTATTGGTTCACTAGTGCTTTCACTAACATTACCACATACCCCACGTACACCTTGAATACCAAGCCTATTCCCCCTTCCACCACGCCCTCTCTTTTTCCCACTCATGTTGGTCAGATACAGTGGTAGGAGCCCGCAAATAACTAAAGAAAAATATTTTTTTTCCTGTGCAATAGTTCAGCACACACCTGAATTTCAGCGACACTAAATGACAAGGTAAGATATGTGTGCATGAGGCAGATAAAACCTATGAGATATTCTCCAAACAATTTCAAACTGAGATGTCCCCTGCTGTATTACTTTAGGAACAGAAGAATTTGTTTTTTTTGAATGTGGAAGAGGCCAGTATGGCCGATTATATGCTCCAAAATATTTTAAACTCAGATATAGCCAGCTGTATCACTTTACACAGAACAAAAAATATTTTTGGGTTACTCTGCATAAGCTCTGCGTCCAGCTGACTTTGACCGCCACTGACATAGTAGCTGGCTTATAGCGCTGTATGTCTTTTGGCACAGGAAAAAATATTTTTTGGACTGGCTCTAGTAAGAGAAGTTTTATTTTTTTTACTGTGAAACCAGGACAAGGCCACTAAAATAGGATTTGTCTTTTAGAAGACTGGATCAACTTTGCCACAGTAAAAAACCTTTGGTGGACTCTGCCTACCAACCAAAAATATATATAAGTTTGACTGTGCATACAAGCTGAATTTGACCGCCACTGACGTAGTAACTGGCTTATTGCACTGTATGACTTTTGGCACAGGAAAAAATATTCTTTTGACTGGGCGTAGCAAGACAAAAAATGTATTTTTTTACTCTGAAACCACCTGAAGTTCAACTCCACTAAAATAGCATCTGACACTAAAAAAAACTTTAGTGCACACAGCTTTCAGTATCACAATAGCAGCAGAAAAAAAACAACAGATTTAGTGCTCTGCAGTAAGAAGCTCTGCAGACTGTGCAGAGCACAATTTCAACCCCACTAAATGAAAAGGTGCACTGCACTTGCTTGATCACATTATCAAGTGCAGAAAAAGATTCAGGGTATACTGAGACATGGAGCTCTATGCCAGCGGTGCACAGCACTATTGTATGGCTTGGGCCCTCTATTTTTGTCAGAATCTCAGTACTTGCACAAGAACACCAAAAATGTGCTGCATCAACGGTTGCAGAGGTACACAGGCCAGGAATTATCTACACTATCTCACTACCACACAAGCGCCCATCTATCTAGCTAATATCTCTCATTACACAGGAGAACACTGAGCTGCGTCTGTCTCCAGCAGTGACATGAATATAATGGTGCTGAGGGAACATGGCAGCTTTTTACATTGAGAGGACATGTGATTTCTGCAGCCAATTGCAGAAACCCTTATGTCTGGACAGTGTAGATGCTTCCTGCGCTATGATTGGCTGGCTGCGCTTTCCTCAGTTAAAGTTACCGCCCACAGGAAAAAAAAACAAAAATACAGTGCACCGCTGATCTGACCTGTTCTAAGCTCTCCACAGCCCCCACACTCACCTGGCACATGTCACTGCTCATCATATACTTGTACTATGCTAACAAACCTGTTCAAAACGCTGTGGTTGCCCTATATTCGCTTTCCCACACAAATTCATCTAACTTTTCTGATTTTAAGAAAATTTGCTCGCCTTTGCGATCAAGAATCCGAATGTGCCATATTTGTGCCGAATTTGAAACTTTCGAACATTCGCCGAACAAATTTTCTCAACACTACTACTGTACAGTACACAGACTAATAAGTGACATATCCCTGTAATCAGGTTCTCTGCCCCTACATTATGCTGCTTTCAGATTAAATAGCACAAAC
Source organism: Phyllobates terribilis (assembly GCF_046119375.1). Taxonomy (NCBI): domain Eukaryota; kingdom Metazoa; phylum Chordata; class Amphibia; order Anura; family Dendrobatidae; genus Phyllobates; species Phyllobates terribilis. The sequence continues at coordinate 879,842,249 of NW_027362761.1, forward strand.
CTAGTGAAAGATTCCTTTTAAAATCGCAATACTATATGGTACTGTATACTTTTATTGAAGAGCTCTAACACTTTGCAGTATTACAACTACAGGCATGGACACCCCCTTATATATAGTACAATTAAATATAATGACCACTCAAACAGACCACAAAGCTCGGAGAGAACCAGGAGCTCATCCAAAAGTTTCTGGTTGAAAAACCTTTTAGGTACCCTTGTGCCAATGTGCTCACTTTTCCCTGACCTATCATCTTTGAGCAGAGTTGTGTATAATAATGAACGATTTTGTGTCTGTAGATGATTGCATGTTGTGAACTAATTTGTAATCTTAGCAGCATAAGTTAATATATTTAAAAGTAAAAAATATGGTTGTGTCATCAATGCTGCATTTCTGGAAACGGCTGAATAACTTGGTGTCTGAAATAGTTTTTTCCCTGAATGGTCTATACCAAACTGTATTCTAATGTTGGCAGATGGGTCTATCTTCATGTTACCGGTTGGTTAACAAATGTAATTAAACAAGCACTGACTCAATATGTTACAAGATCTAGTTTGGCTCAATATATTTTCACAATTCATCAGGGAGCATAATTACTTGAATCAGTTTTTCGACGAGTTAAAGTAAAATATGATGAAGATCTTAGTTTTTATAACAAATTGAAAAGTGATAATTTAGAATGTAAATCTGTTTTCCATTAGTCCTGTCAGAAGCAGAACATATGGGGATATTCTCTGCCTTGCGACCGGTGTCAATATTAATTGACACCTGAACACTGTATAAGATGCATCAAACTCCGCTCCTTTGTGTATTTTAAACTTTATTAGCACACTGACTAATATTACAGGGAGGGAAGCTTCTCCTGCCAGTTGGGAAACTGATTTATATTACTAATAGTGATGAGCGAGCATACTCGCAAGTACTCAGTACTCGTTCGAGCATCTCAGTACTCGAGATGCTTGGAGCTCGCCGAGTACTTGTGAGATGCTTGGGTGGATGCTCGGGTCCCCTCCCTGCATGTTTGGCGCTCTTTAGAGCGCTAATGAACATGCAGGGATGGCCTGCCATTCACTGTAATGCCGCAGTCATGTTGGGTGTGGCATTACAGTGATTGGCTGGCCACACAGCGTCATCAGGTTTATATCATACCTGGCGCCTCTGTGCTCGTCAGTCTACTCCGCAATCAGGCAGTGTATGGAGAGGTGCTGCTGAGCTAGGGAGAGATTTGGTTGTGTATTAGGTAGTGTAGGGAGAAAACAAGTACATTACACATATCCATCTTAACAAACAGTTCTTCTGAGGACTAATCCATCTGCAGAGATATCAGGCCGGCAGTGTATATAGGCAGGCAGGAAGTGTATGTAACAGACTGAAGTGCATATAGCACAAGAGGCTCCATTCCAGTTCTGCCTTCTGCTGCTGTTAGACATTTCTAGACAAAAGCCCAGGTCTCAGGGGCCAGGAATAATTTTTTTTGGATCTTAATCCTCATTATTTGCTTAAAAAGCAATCCAGAGAACACCGTTTTTCTGCGCCATTTGCTTTTTGGCACTGCAGAATACAGCCAGGTCCTTTCCATATTACAGCGCTAAAAATCCAGCTATTTACTACTGTGGTTTGTCCGTCACACGGATCACATATAATTGCACTTAAAATACTGCCATTTTTGGCCTCCATTCAAATTTTTTTTCAGTGTGTCAGCAAAGTTTTTGACAACGGTTTGCTGTTCAAAATAGTTACCTACTAGTGTTGAGACACCCCCGTAGTGTTCGGGTTCGGTTTGCTCTGCAGTGTCTATGAAGGATGGCATGCTGAATGGCAGCGCTCAGCTGTGATTCAGCCTGTCATCTCAATGCCATCCCAGCTTGGGAGAATTCTCCTGCTCAAGCGCTGAGCGCTGAGAATTTTCCCACGCTGTCAGTGACGTGCATGAGGTGAGCTGAGTTCATAGGACATGAGCTCACCTCATGCACGTCACTGACAGCTGGGAAAATTCTCCTGCACTCACCGCATGCGCAGGAGAATTTTCCCACGCTGTCAGTGACATGCATGAGGTAAGCTGAGTTCATTGGACATGAACTCGGCTCATCTGGATGCTGTCACAGCCAGACACTGAGGAGCGCAAGCATGCCTGCGCTTCTCAGTGTCTGCCGCATGGCAAGCTGGATGGCAGCGTTCTGCTGCGGTCCAGCCTGTCATGTGAATGTAGCAGAGCTGAAGCTGTCGTGGGAACCATGGAAAGGTAAGTATGATGTTGCTTTATTATTTTTCTTTTATTGCAAGAGATCGTTGGCTTCAGCTGGAATGGGCGCGATGGTAAGTATGGTTTAATTTAGAACAATAAAGAATTGTGTCTTTATTTCAATGAAAGGACTTTATTCTGGGTGTTTGTGGTTTTTTTTTAACTTTGACTATGGGGTTAGTAATGGGGGTGTCTTATAGACGCCTCTCCATTACTAACCTGGGCTTGATGTCAGCTGGCATTATAAGCTGACATCAACCCCAGCCCTATTACCCCACTGCCACCACTACAGGGCAGTGGGAAGAGCGAGGCTAAGTGCCAGAATTGGCGCATCCTATGGATGCTCCATTTCTGGGGCGGCTGACGGCTGGTGTTTCTAGCCTGGGAGGGGGCCAATATTCATGGCACCCTTCCTGGGATATTAATATCAGCCCCCAGCTGTCTGCCTAGCCTTTGCTAGCTATTAAAATAGGGGGGACCCCACGTCATTTTTTTTGGGTTCTCCCATTTTAATAGCTAGTAAAGGCTAGGTATTCAGCTGGGGGCTGATATTAGTAGCCTGGGAAGCTCCGTGGGTATTACCCCCTTCCCAGGCTTCAAACATCTGCCCCAGCCGTCTGCTTAACCTCCGCTAGAGACTAAAATTACGGGGAACCCCACGCCAATTTTTTTTTTAATAAATCCTTTATTTTAACACTAAATGACAAGTACAGTAATCAACACTATCACTGTACTTATTATATATGTGACTGACAGGTTTCTATCTATCTAATCTATGTGTGATGCTCTATTCTTTCTGTTATAAATTGTCGGGTACCGATGCTGAATTGCAGGCCGGCTTTTTTAAAGAGACGGTGCATGAAAACACTAATATTTTTTTTAATAAATCCTTTAACACTAAATGACAAGTACAGTAACCAACACTGTCACTGTACTTCTTATATATGTGACTGACATGTTTCTATCTATCTAATCTATGTGTGATGCTTTATTCTTTCAGTTCTAAATTGTCGGGTACCGGTGTATGCCGCTGCTGAATTGCCGGCTTTTCATGTTTCACTGTGAGCACTGTTCCCATCGATTTGGGCAACCACTGTAATGCCACAACCACCATGGCTGTGGCAATACAGTGAGTGGCAGACAATCCCTGCATGATTGGTGCTCTAAATAGCGCCAGACATGCAGGACACGCTTTTGGTGCACGAACAGTTATCGAACATAACCTCGAACAGCCGAATTTTTTGCAAATCGTTCGCGTTCGTCGAACGACTCGAACACCGCCAAAAACAGCTCGAATTTGACATTGGCGAACAGTTCTAGTCGAACACCGCTCATCTCTATTACCTACAGGTCAGGTATTTAAAATTGTGGTTTCTCCGTCACACAGATCACATATAATTGTGCTGAAAATACTGCCATTTTTGTCCTCCATTCAAATCTTTTTCAGTGTGTCAGCAAAGTTTTTGGCACCGGTTTGCTGTTCAAAATAGTTACGTACAGGTCAGGTATTTAAAACTGTGGTTTGTCTGTCACACAGATTATATATAACTTTGCTTAAAATTCAGCCATTTGTAGTGAGCGTGGAAGATATTGTCCTCCATTTAAAATGGGCAAGGCGCGTGACAAGGGATGGGGAACTGGACGTGATGGTGATGGTCATGGTGCATGCAGAGGCCGAGGCCGTGGGCAAGCTGAAATTGTGACACACACCCACATCTTCTCGCCCTACCTTCCTGTCCCAATTCCTAGGGAACCGCAGCACACCACTATTGAACCCAGAGCAGTGTCAAAAGGTTGTTGGTTGGATAGCGGATAATGCTTCCAGTCACTTAGCCACCACCACCACCACCACCCTGTCTTCCACATGGTCAAGTCTCAGTAGCCGTGAGTCTGTACTGCATATTCCTCACCTTGATCCTCCTTCCTCCCACCATGTCGAGTGCCCGGAGACAACTGATCCCACACTTTGACACTCTGAAGAGCTGTTCACTTTTCCTTTTATAGATTCGGGGGTCTCTCCCGGTCCACGTGAAGCGGAGCAAGAGGAGATCGCATGTAGCGATGCCCAAATATTTGAACAGCCACGGTCACACGAAGGCTATGATGGGAAAGTGTCACAAGAGGTGGACAATGATGAGACACAATTGCCAGAAAGTCAGGAGGAGGACCAGGGTGCGGAAATGGAAGACGAGGTGGTGGATGATATAGTAACTGACCCAACCTGGCAGGAGGACATGCAGAGCGAGGATAGCAGCACACAGGGGGAGGGAGACCGAGCACCCCAACAGGCAGTCAGAAGCAGTGTTGTGGCCGCAGACAGAAGGCAGGCAACCGTTGCCTGACCACCACCAGCATGATCAGGCACATGGCAGCAAAGCACCTGACTTTGTGGGCCGAACCCCAGGCTCCAGGAGCAGTGTCTGCGGGTGGCACCATTGCTTCTTCCGCTGTTGTGCATGCAAGCAAATCCCCTGTCCATGGTGCATGTGAAGATGCCTTCTGACCTGCACCTGTCGTTGCGCATTCTCAAGTAGCGGCATCAGGAAGCATGTTCACGTCCTTGTCCCAGCGCAGCATTCAGTTGTCCATACCCCAGTCCTTGGAACGCAAGCGCAAATACACAGCCAATGCCCCACAGGCCACACTACTAAATTCCCACATTTCACGACTGCTAGCACTCGAAATGTTGCCTTTTAGGCTCGTGGAGACGGAAGCATTCCACAACATTATGGCGGCGGCCGTCCCTCGGTACTCGGTACCCAGCTGCCACTATTTCTCCCTGTGTGCCCGCATTACACAAGCACGTGTCCCAAAACATTAGCCGCGCCCTCAACAACGCAGTTACCGGGAAAGTTCACCTAAACACGGACAAGTGCTTGTGGGCAGGGATGGCACACTGATGGCACACTGGGTTAACATAGTGGAAGCCGGGACCCAGTCGGACCTTGGGACGGAACACGTCCTCCCGACGCCAAGAGCAGGCAGATCTGTGGCTCACACCACTGAACCTACAGCCAGGCATGGTCGTGTGTGACAATGGCCGGAACCTGCTGGCGGCTCTCAGGCGAGGCGAGCTCACACACGTACTATGCCTAGCCCATGTGCTTAACCTCGTGGTTTAGCGGTTTCTCAAATCCTACCCGGAGCTGCCGGATCTGCTTGTTAAAGTACGCCGCCTGTGTGCCCATTTTAGAAAGTCACAGCTACAGCTTCCGTTGCCCTTGCCATGTTTCAGCAGTGTTTGCAGCTTCCGGGTCACAGACTGGTGTGTGATGTCCCCACGCATTGGAACTCTACACTGCAGATGTTGGGAAGGATTTGTGAGCAGAAGAGGGCAGTTGTTGAGTACCAGCAGCAACAAGGACGTTGGTATTATGTTCAGACTCCACACATAAGACCTCAGGAGTGGACATGGATGTCAGACATATGTACAATCCTCCAAAACTTTGAGGACTCCACCAAGATGGTGAGTGTAGATGACGCCATAATTAGCGTCACAATCCTGCTTCTCTGTCTTCTGAAATGCTCTCTGCTCACAATCAAAGAGGATGCATTGCTGGCAGAGCACGATGAGATAGAACAAGGAACAATACAGGGTGATTACACACAGCCCAGCCTCATCTCATCCCAACGTGGATTGGGTGACAATGAGGAAGAGGAGGAGGAGGAGGAAGAACAGGAGCTAGTTTCATGCACTATAGACGGTACTACCTGCACAACTGTCATACCGTCTGTTCAGCGTGGATGGCCAGAGGACAGAGAGGAGGAGGAGGAGGAGAGCATGGTCAGTCTTGCCTGTTAGCAGTCTCGCATGCATGGCTGAGTTTATGTTACGCTGCCTTTCCCATGACCCTCGCGTTCTCAAAATTTTGGGTGACCGTCATTACTGGTTGGTGACACTTCTAGACCCACACTACAAGGAGAGCTTTATATCTCTTATTGCTGAGGCGGACTGGTCTACAAAAATGGGGCAGTACCAGAAGGCCCTTGTTGTGGAACTAGTAAAAAAATTCCCATCTGAAAAGGCTGGCGGCAGAGGTCACAGTTTGTTAGACAAGCAAGGAGTACAGGCGAGAGAGACACAACTTCAATCTAGCAGAGGCAGGGGAACACCGTCAAAGTTCTGGGAGAATTTTCTCAGCCCCTCCCATCGCACAGGCCCTGATGCGCGGAGTACTCTCACAAGGAGTGCAAAGTTTGGGAAGATGCTGAGGGAGTACCTTGCTGACCGTACCAACGTCCTCCGTGATTCCTCTGTGCCTTATAATTATTGTGTATCCAAGCTGGATACGTGGAATGAACTGGCTCTACGCTTTGGAGGTCCTGGCGTGCTCTGCCGCTAGCATTTTATCAGAGCGGGTTTTTAGTGCCGCTGGTGGAATTATAACTGATAAGCGCATCCGCCTGTCAACTGAAAATGCTGACAGGCTGACTCTTATAAAAATGAACAAGGGTTGGATTGGGCCAGACTTCTCAACACCACCGAATGATAGCAGCGTAACATAAACTCAAATCCAGTGTCTTTTTTTTGTATTCCCATGCACCTCTTCATACCCACACATGTATATGCGCTTCCTGATTTGGGCTATTTGCTCTTATCCTCCTCCTTCTCCTCATCCTCATCCTCCACCACCATATCACCAGGGTGACCGTGGTCCGTGATTCAACACCCACATAATTTTTTTAAAGGGTGTTTATGATGCCCGTAAAAAAAAAATTCTATACAGTATGTTCATGTATACCCCCCACGGGTAAATGTTTGTCAGCTCATACACGTAGTGCATGGGCATTACAAGTATAGGAGACCCTCTCCTTTCTAATGGGAACATTTTTTATGAGGCCCTCCTCCACGTCTCTTCCAAGGAGCATTGGAGTGCCTACAAATTTTTGGCAACCCTTGCATTCACTGCATAGGCAAACACTATGGGAGACCCACTTCCTAATAATGGGAACATTGCTTTCAGGAGGCCCTCTGACCTCCACGTCTCTTCCAAGGGGCATTGGAGTGCCTCTAAATTTTTGGCAACCCTTGCATTCACTGCATAGGCAAACACTATGGGAGACCCACTTTCTAATAATGGGAACATTGCTTTCAGGAGGCCCTCTGACCTCCACGTCTCTTCCAAGGGGCATTGGAGTGCCTCCAAATTTTTGGCAACCCTTGCATTTACTGCACAGGCAAACACATTGGGAGAACCACTTCCTAATAATGGGAACATTGTTTTCAGGAGGCCCGCTGACCTCCATGTCTCTTCCAAGGGGCATTTGAGTGCCTCCAAATTTTTGGCAACCCTTGCATTCACTGCATAGGCAAACACAATGGGAGACCCACTTCCTATTAATGGGAACATTGTTTTCAGGAGGCCCTCTGACCTCCACGTCTCTTCCAAGGGGCATTGGAGTGCCTCCAAATTTTTGGCAACCCTTGCATTCACTGCATAGGCAAACACAATGGGAGACCTAGTTCCTAATAATGGGAACATTGTTTTCAGGCGGCCCTTCTCTAAGTCTCTTCAAAGGGGTATTGGGGTGCGTCCAAATTTTCAAAATGATATTGGGGTGCGTCCGTAAAAGTGGCGTAATACCTCTGACAACGTTGTTGACAGAAGTGACCTGGGAGTCAGAAATGCTTCCACGGGTCTTCCCCATGCTGTTCCCATGTCATTGTAAGCATTGTCCCTTCGATTTGGGCAATTTTTAGGCCCTCTGCAGACCACCGGGGGGAACCGCCTGAAAAATGCTTGAGTTCCCCATAGACTTACATTGGGCTCGTTGCTCTGGTCGAGCACCCGAATAATCCAATGTGCTCGACCCGAGCATCGAGCACCCGAGCATTTTAGTGCTCGCCCATCACTAATTACTAAGTCATTCAATCCCTTATACTGTATTTCTACAGCAGTACAACATGGGAAGGTAGCAAGCAAAACCCTAGGAAGGGACTCACTGCACAGATTTTAAATTTGACTGTTAAAAGCAATCTTCTCTGTTGTTCTTTCACAAATACATACAGTACCGTAAGTACTGTAAATAAAAAAACATCAGATGTGACTGAGAAGCCGCATTACATTTTGCTTCACTGATACAGCAGTCATTGAGGACAATACTCAAAGCTTAGGATATCTTACTTCCTTTTAAAGCATCACTCCAGCATTTTTTTTTTATTTCACAGGTGGGGTGGTGTCACTGATGTAAGTTCCCGGCCCTTAGTAATATATTTAACAACTGCCATCTTATGTTATCAGCACCGCTCCAGCTTCGGTCATCTTCTGCAGTTCATGACCTGCCGGATCGCTCCAGTGTTTGTTGGACGAGCCAGAGGTCACTTCTCAATGTAAGTCTATGAGAGCCAAAACGAGGTTCTCATAGACTTGCATTAAAACTTGTGACCATTACCTGTTACTTCCAGTTAGTCAGAAGCTGTATAGCATATATAGAGAGCATTTATAAAAGTAGGTGATGCAACTGTAATTAGGATTACATCATCGGAGCTGATTTGTCAGCCTAAGATGTGTAAGGTAGCACTATTCATCACGCTGGGGGGCACTCGCTTCACCGGGTCAATTAAAGCACACATGCAACATTTTCTCGGTAATAGAGATGAGCGGTGTTCGACTCGAACTGTTCGCCAATCTCAAATTCGAGCTGTTTTGGGCGGTGTTTGAGCCGTTCGGCGAACACGAACAATTTGAAAAAAATTCGGCTGTTCGAGGTTATGTTCGATAACTGTTCGTGCACCTAAATCATAACTGGATTTTTTCTCAGTAATGCTGAAAATTAATGTTAATACGCAGTTTGAGTGTACAGCGGGGCAGGGGGAGGGGCAGGGGATGGATCTCTGCAGAAATAATGAAGATCTCCATTTTTTTTCTCTTTCCCGCATTTAGAGTGGGGAGGTGCAATCTGTCAGCCTATCAGCAGCGCACACACGGAGCGAACTGCTTTTTTTCACACAAGCAAGGGCATGTGTCATTGGCAGTGTATGTCACATGTCCTTGCCCTATAAGACCCAGCCATTTTCCCCGTCGCCACCATTTTCTCACTGCTGCAGCTGCGTGTTAGACGGCACCGCTGTTGCTGTGTGCGCTATACTTTGTTAATTTCAAGCCAATTTTTGCACAAATCTACAGATAGCTTGGGAGTAGGGAATAGTTGTGATTGCAGTCCTTTTAAGGACTAGGTTACATCAGTTCCTATCACTTTTATCAGGCAGGTCTGTGCTCTTAAATAGATAGGTTGGGAGTAAAGACTAATTGTAATTGCAGTCCTTTTCAGGGCTAGGTTACATCAGTTCCTATCACTTTTATCAGGCAGGTCTGTGCTCTTAAATAGATAGGTTGGGAGTAAAGACTAATTGTAATTGCAGTCCTTTTCAGGGCTAGGTTACATCAGTTCCTATCACTTTTTGCCAGGCAGGTCTGTGCCAGTGCTGTGCAAGTTTTTTTCACAGCTTTTGGCTAAATCTAGCAAAGCAAATCCTTTTTGTCCTCTTGCAGTGTGTGTTAGTCAGTGGAGCAGCCTATCTGTGTTGCAAGCTACACCACCTGTGTATAGAATACAATTTTTTTTACTGCACCTAGTGAAGTAAAACCTTTTGGGCATAGCATCATTCTATTAGTCCATCAATACTAACCTCCACCAGGTTGCAAATTCAATATAATTTTTATCTGCATCTAGCTCTGAAAAAATATTTTGGCTTGTAGCAGTGTGTGTGACTTGTTCTATTAGTCCATCTATACTAACCTCCACCAGGTTGCAAATTCAATATAATTTTTATCTGCATCTAGCTCTGAAAAAATATTTGGGCTTGTAGCAGTGTGTGGGACTTGTTCTATTAGTCCATCTATACTAACCTCCTCCAGGTTGCAAATTCAATATAATTTTTTTCTGCATCTAGCTCTGAAAAAATATTTCGGCTTGTAGCAGTGTGTGAGACTTGTTCTATTAGTCCATCTATACTAACCTCCACCAGGTTGCAAATTCAATATAATTTTTATCTGCATCTAGCTCTGAAAAAAATATTTGGGCTTCGGCTTGTAGCAGTGTGTGGGACTTGTTCTATTAGTCCATCTATACTAACCTCCACCAGGTTGCAAATTCAATATAATTTTTTTCTGCATCTACCTCTGAAAAAATATTTCGGCTTGTAGCAGTGTGTGAGACTTGTTCTATTAGTCCATCTATACTAACCTCCACCAGGTTGCAAATTCAATATAATTTTCATCTGCATCTAGCTCTGAAAAAATATTTCGGCTTGTAGCAGTGTGTGGGACTTGTTCTATTAGTCCATCTATACTAACCTCCATCAGGTTGCAAATTCAATATAATTTTTTTCTGCATCTAGCTCTGAAAAAATATTTCGGCTTGTAGCAGTGTGTGAGACTTGTTCTATTAGTCCATCTATACTAACCTCCACCAGGTTGCAAATTCAATATAATTTTTATCTGCATCTAGCTCTGAAAAAATATTTCGGCTTGTAGCAGTGTGTGGGACTTGTTCTATTAGTCCATCTATACTAACCTCCATCAGGTTGCAAATTCAATATAATTTTTTTCTGCATCTAGCTCTGAAAAAATATTTCGGCTTGTAGCAGTGTGTGAGACTTGTTCTATTAGTCCATCTATACTAACCTCCACCAGGTTGCAAATTCAATATAATTTTTATCTGCATCTAGCTCTGAAAAAATATTTGAGCTTGTAGCAGTGTGTGGTACTCATTGTATTAGGCCATCTATACCAAGCTCCACTAGCTTTGAAATTAATAATAATTTTTAGCTGCATCTAGCCCTGAAAATAATTTTTCTTCCCAATAGTGGTAGCAATAGAAATATGGGGCGCGCGCCTGGCTAGCAAAAATATACGCTTCATAACAAAAAACACCAGCCTAGTGCACTGCATTAATAAGATGGCATCATCGTCTCTCCCAGTGCTAGGCCTACTACGCCGGCTAGCATTCCTGTGCCTAAAATACATTGTGTGGGTCCGCGCTAGCCACGATGCTCAGGGGTCTAAAGCTGCTGCTAACGCTTTATCACAATTTTATTGGCAGATTTTCACAGAGCTCTTCCCCAACGCCCACCCATCGGGCAACAGTTGCCCACCCTCCCTATGGGATCTATTGGCGAATAGTTGATGCCATTAATCAGAGCGTCAGTTGCCCCGTCGACGTGGCAAGCATACGGTAAGTCATGGGAAGAGTGGACTCGACTAGTAGCAGGCAGACGGGTTGACCAATGTGAACAAGCCAGATTACAAGTCACCATAGAATTTCTCCAACAGCTAATGATGAGGAGCATATCAGGGGTGTCAGCGCAGCGGTGTCTGACCTGAGTAGCATTTCACTTCCAACTACTGAATTGGGGAGATGTGACAAAGAGATTCATCATCAGACAATCCATAAAAGGGTGGAAAAGGGGTCAGCCAAGTCAGGAGTGTAGACGTCCTGTCCCATGTCACTAAAACTGATTTCTCACATCATATCCCTAACACCATTAACATGACACTCACAATTTGAAGCAACACTACTGTCTACTGCATTTGCGATCGCCTTCTTCGGGGCGCTATGCATAAGCGAATTAGTCCCTCAATCCAAAATTACCACCAGTGGAGGCTTATTACACCAGGACGTAGTCATAGCCAATAATGCAATACGTCTACACATACGCCAATCGAAAACAGTTCCAGCGGGCAGGGGCACTTGGCTACTTCTACAACCCACAAACGGTACACTGAGTCGGGTAACAATAGTAAAAACATATATAACCATCAGATCACAAAGTAATTTCTTCCTATCACACATTGATGGAGCGCCATTATCAAGATACCAGTTCCAAGCTATATTTAATAAATGCATAACATCGGCAGGGAACCACCCCAAAGATTACGGGACACACTCATTACGCATAGGCGTGGCCACGGAAGCAGCAAGAGCAGGACTGTCAGAAACGGAAGTTCAGAGGATAGGGAGATGGCGATCCACGTGTTTGGCGAGATACATAAGACCGGACTTGTTATCCTAACGTGGTTTGTTTCTTTTACAGGTGACGCTAAGCCAACAGTGTGGGTGATAGGCCACTCTTATATATATATTGGGCAGAAAAAAGGGCGAAAGTCCGCCCAGGCGGGAGGAAATTAGAGTTTCATAACACATATTTCAACTGGAGACGTATTAGACGCCTGCTATGGCCACAGGTACTAATGGAGGTAATCAAGGTAGGGAGAGAGGCAAGAGATCCGGTCATCTTAGTTATACAGGCCCGGGGAAACGACCTAGGTCATCACAAGAGCGCATAACTAATGGCAATAATGAAACTAGACACTGAGCGCTTCAGAGAATTTTTCACAAAACTAACTATAGTATGGTCAGAGATTGTGCCGATAGCGGTATGGCAAGGTGCGCGAGACATCCCGGCCATCGAACAGACAAGGCGGGTAATAAATATTTGGATGGCAAAATTTAGAAGAGACAGAGGTGGTGTAGTGATAAAACACCGACGACTGGAAGGAGATAAAGCAGGCCTCATACGGCCCGACGGTGTTCACTTAATGGATATTGGACTGGACATATTCCTGTCAGGACTCCAGGACGGAGTGGAACAAGCAAGAGTGATGGATGGGGGTTAGAGTCCTGCATACGAGTACGCAGGATCCTCCGTGGCCTGGAAATAGAAAGGACATGTTGGAGAGTTACACTTGTTGGCCAACTTGCCGGTGTGGAGACCCAGGGCATGCTGCAACAAGCTGAATTATTTTAGAAATAAAATGCCTTTCTAATGGAATGAGTATAAAGAGTTAATAAAGCTGTGACCGATCCTCACCCATCCAGTTGTAAGAGTTACATTATTGTATTGTCAAGGAAAGGGGGGCGGTAGGGGGGCTGAGCGTCTGGGTTTGGTTGGGGTTCCCCACAGTCTGCCTAGGCTAGATGCATTGAAAAATTCTTATTAGATACACAGGCGGAGCAGCTTGCTTCGCAGCTGGGCTACTATGCCCAAAGTATTGCCTAGGCTAGATGCAGTTAAAAATTCTACGCTGACTAGCAGACACTGAAGCTTTGGAGCAGACCTCTGAGTAAACAGCTCTTCAGATTCAATCATCTGTGTTACCCCAAGCCATAGTGTATGTAGTTTCTTACAGTTAAAAGGGGGGGGGGGGAGATTCCGAACCCACCTGAAATTGACGATGCCAACGTCACGTAAGACACAGCAAGGGGACTCCAAAAAGAGTCTCCATTTTTTCCCAAAATTGTGGCACAGACACCACTTAACCCTAGAACGCATACCTGGGACCTCGCAGGCCCGCCCTGTTAATTGTTTTCTATTTTCTGCAAGATTACTTTAGTTAGAATTTTGAAACTCTAGGTATTCTTCATGTATATAGTTGTTTATCATTTGAGTTTGAGTTATTCCATGTTATTTGCACACAGGCCTAAAAGGCCCCAGGTATGTGAAAGTGTAGATTTTTATGGTCATGCGCTCTAGGGTTAAGTGGCATCAATTGCCCCACAGTTGCTTAAAACGGTTGGTGAGGTGATTTTACCAAATCCTCAAGCTTTTAGTCTCCCCAGGATGACACAGGGGTAGAAAAGTCCTTGCGAATCCATGATTTGTTCATCTTTATGAACGTGAGTCTGTCTATATTCTCAGTGGACAGCCGCGTGCGCTTATCTGTCAGCACACCACCAGCAGCGCTGAACACACGTTCAGAGAGAACGCTGGCTGCAGGGCATAACAAGATCTCCAAGGCGTGAGTGGCGAGCTCCGGCCATTTTTCCAGATTGGAATCCCAAAATGAGCAAGGGTCCAGTGACACAGTCATGGCTTCGATGTTTACTTGGAGATGCTCCTGTACCATCCTCTCTAGGCGTTGACTATGTGTCAGACTTCTTGTCTCCTGTGGCCTTGCAAAGGATGGTCTAAAAAAGTGGTGAGACGATTCCACAAAATTGCTGTTACCAGCAGATACTGTGTTACTGTTACGGTTTGATTGATGAAGACTCGTCAGTCCCACGGTTGGCAAGTTAGAACTGTGAGATTCACTACGTGCACCACTGGTGTTTTGTGGAAAAGCACATGTAAGATTCTGCAACAGCGTCTGCAGATACTCCTGCATACGTGAATCCCTTTCTATGGCAGGAATTATTTTGGAAAATTTACTTTTGTACCGGGGATCTAAGAGTGTGGCAACCCAGTAGTCGGGATTACTTCGAATTCTGACAATCCGAGGGTCATGTTGCAGGTAGTGCAGCAAGAAGGCACTCATGTGTCTTGCGCATCCAGGAGGACCAAGTCCTTGTTGTGTTGGTAGCGAGGTAAGAATCATGCTTCCTTCCTCTGCCCTCTCCCCCCAACCTCGCACAGTCCCAGGTCCCTAGCTGGTGGGAGGGTCCTATGTAGTGGGTGCTTAGGGGAGCAGCTTAGGGGAGCACATGACAGGGAGAGTATAAATAGGAAGCCATCTTAGAAAGAGCAAGCCAGTCAGAGGAGGAGTAGTGACAGAAGCAGAGGCTCTGCATGAGCTCTGCTCCGGAGGCGGGCCTAGCCTGGGAGGCCCAGGACTGAATGAGAGAAGAGAGGAGTGGGAGCAGGAAGGCTCCAGGAACCGAAGGGACCCTAGGGGTACGGGCCATGCAGATGGCTACCCGTACGCCCGCTGCCACCAGGACGTAGAGGGGTCAGGCCAAATAAGGGGAACCGGTCCCTCAACTAGCGGAGAAACAGCAAGGCTCACTAGAAACCGGAGGCTGCAGCATTTCATGTACTGCAGGCTAAAGTCCACACCAGTCTCATTAAGAAGGTAGCCACATAGGACCCAGGGGACGGAACACACGTCGCCCGCCAAGGCCCGAGGATACCGGATAGAAGTGTCACTGGGTGTGAGGTGCAGGGAGAAGGCCAGAGAAAGGACACACAGAAGGGGGTCCTGCTAAGTACTCCGGAGCTATCTGGGGGTGGACTGAGCCCCTCACTGAGTACGCACAGCACGACGGGGAGATTGCTCTGGTACCTGTAATCTGGACTGCAACAACTGTGAGTAAAGATCTTGGGACTGCATCACACGGACTCTGTGTTCATTACTGACTCCCTGAATTACAACCACCATCATCCACCCACACTGCCCTGAAGCTACACTCTTCCTGTGGGGAGTAATAATACCATTGCTGCAAAACCACCAGCTTCAGAGGACTGTTCCGCAGCGGCGGCCCCTTTGGCCGCACTCCACAGGTGGCGTAGTCGGACATTATAAAATCCATATATACAAATTACCCTTGGATTGACCGCCCTGGGTCACGGACCGGGTCACCGCCACAGTGACTACAATCCCCAGCGTCTACCGGCCCGGCTCCGGGTACCCCACGGCCCAGGGGGCGCGTCAACTTCATAGGTCCCTGATCTGAGACCACTCCTGCAGCGTGATTTGCCCCACCTCTGGATCTCGTTGGCCCAGGCTATACGTCAGAACGTATTGCACCAGGGCTTGTCGGTGCTGCCACAGTCGCTGCAACATGTGCAGAGTTGAATTCCACCGTGTTGGCACATCGCATTTCAGCCGGTGAACTGGCAGGCCCAACCACTTCTGTAGAGATGTAAGTCATTGAGCTGCGGGATGCGAACGGCGGAAGTGAGCACACAGCGACCGTGCCCTCTGCAGAAGGCCATCTAGTCCGGGATAGTGGGCTAAAAATTGATGGACAACCAGGTTCAACACGTGAGCCATATAAGACACCTGTGTGACATTGCCCCGGCTAAGGGCCGCACCCAGGTTTGCAGCATTGTCGCACACAGCCTTCCCTGGTTGCAGGTCCAGTGGAGACAACCATTCATGAAACTGGGTCTCCAGAGCTGACCACAACTCCTCAGCTGTGTGACTCACATTTCCCAGACATTTCAAAGTAAACACTGATGCCGTTGAACCCTGCTGCCAGCATAGTAAGGAGGTGTGCAGGATTCCTTCTGCGCAGTTAGAAAGCAGGTGGCATTACCAGACAGGCTTTGGGTGCAGGTGGAGGACCGAGAGGAGGTTGAGGAGGCAGAAGCAGTGGAGGAACTTCGAGATAAAGAGGATTGACGCACAACTCGTGGGACGGTAAGACTTGGACAGCAGCCCCTTGTCCTGCTGTCACCATAGTTACCCAGTGCCCAGTCAGCGACATGTAACGCCCCTGTCCATGCCTACTTGCCCAAGTGTCTGTGGTGAAATGCACCCTGTCACACACAGAGTTTCTCAAAGAAGCGGTGATGTTGTGTGCGACATGCTGGTGGAGCGCAGGCACACCTTTCTTTGAGAAGTAGTGCCGACTGGGCATCTGGTACTGGGGCACTGCGACGGACATAAGGTCTCGAAAATCCTCTGTGTCCACCAGTCGGAAAGGCAGCATTTCTGTAGCCAACAGCTTGCAGATGGTGAAATTCAACCTCTTAGCTTTGTCATGGCTAGGAGGAAATGGTCTTTCACTTGTCCACATCTGAGGGACCGAGGGCTGGCTGTTGTGCTTAGACGGGGTTGAGTAGGGTGTCCCCAGCAAACTGCCGGTCTCTGAGGAAGATGCAGGCGGACATGTTAGGTTGCCTTGATCCAAAGGTGGTGCTCTCGATGTCGGAGAGCTCTCAACACCAGCAGGTGTTTCCACTTCCAAAGGAACTGACGACCTGCCAATCAAACTGGCTGTTGCGGGTAAAGAGGTGGCAGGTCTGCAGCCAAAAACATGTGTGACTGCTGTCCCCCCAGTCACAAAGGATGAAGAGGCCGCGGATGCACAAGATGGGGCAGACGGTGGTTGGCCCGGCCCGCTAGGCCGCATTGTAGCACAGTGAGCTCCCCACTGCAACTTATGTTTCATATCCATGTGACGGTTCATGCATGAAGTACTCCATCTCTGGATCTTTTGGCCTCTACTTTGCTTTTGGTGACAAATATTACAGATAACACGAGTTAGGTCATCCTTATCGATCTGAAAAAATGCCCAGGCTAAGCAAGGCTTAGAGCCCATGTGACCTGAAGAGCCACTACGACTTGTGGTCAGAGGCAGAGTTGTGGTTGAGGATGCAGTTGTTGACGTGCTTCCAGTACTCCGTCTCTGTCCAGGAAGGCGCAACCTAACCTCGTCTTCAATAGCATCTGTGACGCCCCGCTGCGCTTGGTATCACAGATCCTAGAAGAGTGCATTGATGGAATCCTCCACAAGAGGCCCCCATAAACATTCACACATCTCCACCCTCCACCTCAGACTAGCAGAGGAAGCCCGTTAGGGATATAAATAGGGAAGGTGGAGCTAGGCAGTTCAGTTCCTCTGAAGAGTTCCAGCAGTAGAGAAGCCTAAGAGAGGTCAGTCTGCAGTGGAGCTCAGTCCAGTCTAGAGAACTCAGTTAATAGTTCAGCAGTGGAGCACGAGGCTCCTGCTAGCTAGATTCAGGGAGCCCAGTTAGAGCTTAAGGTGTGCCGGCGCCATAAGATCGGTGAAGCGCGGCAAGCTGCCGTTAGTGTGTATAGCCTAGTGAGGGCCCGAGTAGGCCGAAGGCGAGTGGCGAGTTAGTACATAAGGGGCAGAGGAGCTTAACCAGCTCACCCCGAAGCATTTACCGGACACCGGATCCGAGGTTACCGGGATCTCTATGACCCAGTAAGGCATAACCGGAATCCCTGGAGAACTACAAGTCCTAGGATCACTAAGGTGCTGATACGTAACAGAGCCAGGAGACGCTTAGGCCCCGCATACTGGGAGCGTGAACTCCCAAGACAAGGCCCTACCATAAGGTCAGCCAGCGCAGGACAGAGACAAAGTTAGGCCTAGCTCCAGGCAGGTCAGAAACTTACTACGCAGAGGCAAGAAACAAGAGGCCCTACACCCGCTCATTGGGGAGGATCCTGATATGCACCCTTCACAGTGCTCCGGGATGTGCCTGAATATCCACCAGTAAAAGGTACTGAAGTGACTACCGTGTCCGTTCCCATTCTTGCTCTGACCCAGCTGGGTCTCGCCTGTCCTGCATTCCCCCTGCATACGCTTTTCTGAGGCCTAGCTCCACCTGTGGGGAGCTATACCATCGAGCTGCCTTATCACCGGCCTCAGTGGACTGCTGCAGCGCTGGTGCTTCTCACCAGATACCACAGGTGGTGTCACGAACTGTTATAAAATTAACAATTATCCACCCTTTTAAAGAGTGACCCCAGGGTACGGGCCCGGGAGCCGACCACCGCGACATCCCCAAGGCCAGGCAAATTCCCGGGTACCGAGTCATCCCCATCCCCTGGGCTAGTCACATCCTCCTCCACCTCCTCTGCTGACCTCATCGACTGGCTGACTGTGGGTTGACAGTAAGTGGGATCTCCAACCTCGTCATCATCACCCTGTGTGTTCTCACACCCGTCGTCCTCAGAGCCAACCTCTTCCTGCCCTGACCGAAAAGTCAAGTTGTCGCTCAAATCAGGTATTTGAGTCTCATCATCGTCTTCATCATTGTCTCCACCAACAGGAGTTACAGTTTGGGAACGAGGGTCTACATTATGCTCAGAACCTTCTTCATCTGGTCCTGGATCCGACTTTTAAAGATTCTGGGCATCAGTGCAGATCATTTCCTCGTCTGGATTAACAGAATCTCTGGAGCAGACCTCCTTTTCCCAGGCTATAGTATGAGTAAACAGCTGTGCAGACTCAACCATCTGTGTTACCCCATACTCAGATGGGCAGCTGGAGACTTGGGAGCTGTGAGGAAGCAAGTGCGATTGAGGTGACACCTCTGAGGACTGGAGTATTTGTGATGTTGAAGTTGACGTGGAGGAGAGCCCACTTGAAGGAGCACTTGATATCCGTTGAAGCACCTGCTGTTTTTGTGCCTCATCTGGAATTTGTAGCGATGGGCGTGTCCGTAAGAAAGAGATCGTATCACATTGTCCACGAAAAGAAGTAGACATCTTAGTTTGGCTGGAAGATGGTCTTTCTTCTGCAGATGTTACTCCCCCCCCCCTCCGCGGGGGGGCTCGACCCACCAGCGGACAGGCACCAGTATTGGGAGTGGGGGGCTGGCCGTCAGGGTCCACCGCGGCTCTGGCACAAACCCGGCGACACGGAGGTGGCACGGGCAGGAACGGACTGGCCGTGTCAGCTTCGCACTTTTTTGGTTTTAGAAGGGCATGACATGCCTATATCTGTGTCTCCCCCTCCTTTTACTCCTCTACCTCTTTTCTTTTCGCATGACTATATGTACTTGGCACTTTTCCATGTGTTAGTTGTGTCTTCTGAGCAGTTTGTCAGCTTTTTGAAGGTGTTTTCTATGTGTTTCTATGTGTTTTTGTTTGCCTGCAATTGGTTTTAACGGTGTTCGAAGGTGTTCGACGAACAGTTCGGCGAACATACGGGTGTTCGACGAACCGAACTCGAACACTACGGGGGTGGCTCAACACTACTCGGTAATTCACAGTCCAGCAGTTTATTACATCTCATAAACCGCTCATAACATAGTCCATCTCAGTGGCTCGCCGACATGTTACACATAATATCCCAGAGCCTTTCTAGTGACAGATATGCCCATTTGGCTCCAGACACAGCCTTCAGCAAGGTAACAATATCAATGTCCACATCAAGCAATGTTTTTACCTTTGCCGGGTTGCCGGGTCGTAGCTGCTTCAGTCAGCTCGGTTCTGCCACAGCTGTGGCTTTAAGGCTTCCCATATGGGGCTTCCGGGCCACGTACCTTACAAGGCTAGTGGAGCCCCACACAGGGACCAGGCCTCTCTCTCTAGGCCTCACCAGGCCACTCTTTCTCCCGATGTTTCACAACTACCAGGATTTATATATCCTTTTGTGCTCACAGGACCTGTGATGATGTCACAGTCATGTGATCAGTCACCTGAGGGGGAGGTAAATGGTCAGCCAGAACACACCCCCTGGACATTCCAGTAATGCCGTAAGCCGCTCTATTACAAATGATAGAATACTGAAGGCTCAATAGACTAAATAGATGATGTACAGTGCTGCTCACCATTATTAATTTTTTTAATAGACTGTAAAATATCTTCAGAAAGAAATGGAAATGTACCAAAGTTATATCCTCAGGATTTTTATATAAGTGGTCCAAAGTAATATAACAATAAAACAGTGTTTTTCAAATTCCATGTTGCAATTTCAAAGAAAAAACAGAATAAAGAGCATGTGCAGCAATAAAGGCACCCCCAATTAATACTTGGTTGCACACCCTTTGGTATTGATGACAGCCTCCAAACGTTTCTTGTAGCCATCTATAAGCTTCTTGCACTTCTCAGCTGGAATTTTCTCCCACTCTTCCTTTGCAGTTTATTCAAGCTTTTGAATGTTTGCAGGGTTCTTTTTCCCAATGGCAGATTTCAGCTCACCCCAAAGATTTTCAATGGGATTGAGGCCACACTCAGGAGTCAGGACTCATTGCTGGCCATTTTAAAACAGTCCATTTTTTCTTTTTCAACCATTCCTGCGACTCAAAACAAGTTTTCTTACACTGGGTAGGACATTTCGCTCTAAAATCTCTTGATAATTCTTTGATTTCATGATTCCTCTGATATGGTCAAGGCCTCCAGGTACCAGATGCAGCAAAGCAACCCCACAGCATTATGGATCCTCCACCATGCTGAACTGTTGGTTAGGTGTTCTTTTCCTTATAAGCTTCATTTCGCTGTTTGTAAACAAACTGTTGCTTTGCATTGCCAAAAAGCTCTATTTTTGTTTCATCTGTCCACAGAACATGTTTCCAGAATGATTGTGGTTTGTGAAGGTACTCTTTGGCAAAGATCAGTCGTTCCTTTTTATGTCTTTTCTTCAGCAATGGTTTCTTCCTTGGCCTATAAAGCTCTGCTTGGTTTAGTGTGTGGCGTATGGTACTTATTGAAACCATGACACCAGACTATTCCAGGTTCGCCTTCAGGTGTTTGGATGCTTGACATGGTGTTTTTTCCACCATTTGCACCAACCTTCAAAGACATCTCTTCTCAATTTTCTTCTTTCCCCCACATCCAGGGAAGTTCTTGACTGTTCTATGCTTGGCAAACTTCTTAATAACATTGCGGTCTTTGCAGATGGCCTTATACCCTTTGAAAGTCTTGTGTTTGCTAATAATAGTAGTTCTGATGTCTTCAGACAGCTCCTTTGTCTTCACCATTGTGACAAAGGAACAGGGCCTACAATGTGGCTTTTTAAAACACTGAAGTCATCATTCATTGGCTAATTCATGTCACATGGGCACTTTTGTGATTTACCACAGGCGAGTCAAAATGTGTTTCCATACTAAATTAATCTAAGGGGTGCCAAGACCAGTGACACAGCAAGTTTTAGGTTTTTCTATTTTTCCCTTCCATTATTTTTTGTTTTAAACTATCGTTTAACATTTGCTCTTTTGTATTTAACAGTACCGAAAACTCTATTGGGGTAGAGGTATCAATAGTGTGTGAAAACATGAAAACCTCTAAAACTATCAATTTTATTCTGATTATTTTTTAAAAAAACACCAAATAACCATGTGATGTGCGGGTTAAAAAATTTGTCATTATATCCAAATCAAACCAATATCCCTCAGGGACTATTTTTGAAATAAGAGACAATGGAAATAGATAATCATATATGGGCCAGTAAAGTCTTATACATGATAAACATTCATACACAATATAGACTTACGCCGGTCCTGTCACAAAACGCCTCAACTGATAATGCCTGTCGTGGAGGTTGGCACCCTAGTATATGAGTTTAGCGCCCCCATTCAACGGTGGCTGTCCCTCACTTTCCCTGTTAAGCCCTGATAGTGTGGGTTATAGACTGGTAATGAGGATATATTGTTGAGAGGATGTCTTCTCTATACCTCCAGGTGGAGGTTCCCCATTGGGGGAATATTATCTATAGATATTAAATTCATATACATCTACTTTTCCAATTTCTTTGAGTTGATTTAAAAAAAAAAACCACCCCTCCCTTCCTCCTCATTTCCAGGTCTCTATAGACTTTAGAATTTTTAGACCGCATGTGGCTTGATGTATGTCTATATAACTATATTTGGTAAATGCATGTATTGTCTGCAAATATTAAAAAGTTATAAGCTGAGGCCTATGTTTCTATATTCAACGGTTATAGATAGAATTGAGCTATGAAGGGATATTTATCAAGTCTGGAATGGATGCATGCGGGGCAGTCTCTATTATCTTGCGCCTCAGTGTGGAATGCAGGTATCACAGCGTGATGCGTGCGCAGTAATCTTTTTTTCTCTTGCACTTCAGCCTGGAACGCAAGCACTATAGCTGTTCTGGAAGTGACAGTGGGGCGCATGCGCGAGACCAGCAGGCCCCCTTGCAAACCAACATGGAACGCAAGCATCATCTCCGGCAAGGGAAGTGACGTCTGTGCGCTGGCCGTCGGAGACGCAACCTCTAGCGTCCCGGGAATTGGCCATGCGCAGTACCATCTTGTAGACAGGAGACTACGCAAGGAGGGGAGGAGGATTTTGGGAAGTGGGCGTACGAGATACACAGGACTATGATTGAGCACGGTATTTAAAGACAGCCACAGCATATACCAGCACAGCCTGCTACATCCGTCATTGATCTTTATCTATGCTTATGACTCTCTGGAGTCCTCTACATCTGGCCTCCTGATGAACCTACAGTAAGGGGAAACGCGTTGGGGCGATTTCCAGAATACAAGATAAGCTTGCCATTGTGTTGTACTCTCTTTATTTATTTACTAGCATAGTATGAAAAATGTATTAGATGAGGCAGTCACTCATTACCTGTCTATAACCCACACTATCAGGGCTTATCTCGCCCAGCCATGTCTCAGATATACCCACCATGTCATAATTATTTTCCAACAAAATTAATTCTAATTCCTCCATTTTGTTGGTGAGGCTTCTGGCATTAGTGTACATGCATTTTATGTATCTCTCTGTACCTCTTTTCCTTCGTACTAATTTGACTGTTCTAAGCCCACCCCACTTTCTTTATTTGTGCGTAGGTCACTATCTGCACTATCTTCCCCACCTATAAAATGAATACCCTCCCCCCAATCCCTAGTTTAAATACTCCTCCAACCTTCTAGCCATTTTCTCCCCCAGCACAGCTGCATCCTCCCCATTGAGGTGCAGCCCGACCCTAGCGTAGAAACTGTAGCCATCTGAGAAGTCAGCCCAGTTCTCCAGGAACCCAAACCCCTCCTTCCTACACAAATTCCTGAGCCACTTATTTATCTCCCTAATCTCCCGTTGCCTCTCTGGCGTGGCACGTGGTACAGGCAGTATTTCAAAGAATACCACCTTGGAGGTACTTGCTTTAAGCTTGCAGCCTAATTCCCTGAAATCATCTTTAAGGACCTTCCACCTACCTCTAACTTTGTCATTTGTGCCAATGTGCACCATGACCGCTGGGTACTCACTAGCCCCTCCAAGTAATATGTCAACCCAATCAGTGATGTGCCGGACTCGAGCGCCAGGTAGGCAGCACACTGTTCGACGATCCCTGTCTTTGTGACAGATTGCCCAATCTGTTCCCCTAATAATTGAGTCCCCCACTACCAGCACCTGCCTTGGCTGCCCTGCTCTCCTATTTCCCCCCTAACTGGAGCTGACACTTCTCCGGCTTTCAGAGGACATGCCTTGCTGCAGTAGTGCTACCCCTGTACTGACACCCCCCTCATCTGACAACTTTGCAAACTTATTGGGGTGTGCCAGATCAGGACTAGCCTCCCTGGCACTCTTCCCTCTACCCCCCTTCTGTCACCCAGCTAGCTGCCTCACTGTCCTGCAGCTCCCTACTACCACCCTCCCCCACATCTACCCCAGTGAGCAGCTGCTCAGTGAGCAGCAGACTCCTTTCCATATTGTCTATAGATCTCAGTGTTGCCAGCTGCTCATTTAGATCCAGTACCTGGGCTTCCAAACGCACAGCGTGCTCACATCTCGCACAGCAGTATGTACCCACGACCGGCTCTTCAAGGATTGCATACATGTGGCAAGATGTACACTGGATAGCATTGTCAATAATGGAGCTCATTTCCTAATGGGGATTGCACTAGACCGAAATGTTAAGTAAAAAGAAAAGTAAAGAATTAATAAAATACAGACAGCAATTCAGTCCAAATTCTTCCCTTCCAAACTCCTTGAATCCAAAGTCACTGAATCACAAGTCACACACTTACTTCCGTTTGCACTTACGCTCTGGTCACACTCAGCTCGTTCACACTCGCTAAGGAAGAAGATTTAAACAGGTTTTTTTTTCCCCTTTAGCAGCAATCCAACCTACAGCTCAATGCACTTCCAAAGGTTTGGAAGCCCCAACCAGCTGCCCTTTATAAACCCTTAATTATGACCCCTCACCCTTAATTAACCCCTTGTGAGTATAGCTACACCTCAGGATTTAAGTGCATTGTAGTTAACCCTTAAACACACAGGTAGTAAAATAAGAGACTGTAAAACTGTAGAAAGAAAATTGGTTTTAAAAAGCCTAATAAAATTAAACTGGTAGAAAAGCACTCAGCAGTTCACAATTCAGCAACTCACAGCAATTCACACATATTTTCTGCAGGATTCCCAAATACCTCTTCACTGAATCACAAGTCACACACTTAGTTCCGTTTGCACTTACTCTCCGGTCACACTCAGCTCATTCACACTCTCTAAGAAAGAAGATTTAAAGGGGTATTACCATCTCCAAGATCCTATCCCAATATGTAGTAGGTGAAATAATAATAATATTAGCAAATACCTACAATTAGAAATGTAGTATAGTATTTTTGTTTCTCTATGTCTCTTTCCTCATGTGCAGGCAATACAGGACCTTAGGTATCCATGGTTACGTCTAGTGTTGAGCCACCCCTGTAGTGTTCGAGTTCGGTTCGGTTCGTCGAACACCCGTGTGTTCGCCGAACTGTTCGTCGAACACCTTCGAACACCGTTAAAACCAATGGCAGGCAAACAAAAACACATAGAAACACATAGAAAACACCTTCAAAGGTGTCCAAAAGCTGACAAACTGCTCAGAAGACACAACTAACACATGGAAAAGTGACAAGTACATATAGTCATGCGAAAAGAAAAGAGGTGGAGGAGTAAAAGGAGGGGGAGACACAGATATAGGCATGTCATGCCCTTCTAAAATCCAAAAAGTGAGAAGCCGACACGGCCAGTCCGTTCCTGCCTGTGCCACCTCTGTGTCGCCGGGTTTGTGCCAGTGACGCGCCCCCTGGGCCAGTGTTGTTTGGGGGATACCCGGAGCCGGATCAGATGGGGGTTGTAGTCTCCGAGTGGCGGTGACCCGGTCCGTGCCCAGGGTGTCAAGCTCAGTGTGTGGCAGTCCTACAGATGTTGCTGGATGTTCTTTAGTGTCGACTACGCCACCCGTTGATTTGCGGTCAATACGGCCGCCGCTGCAGCAGGGTCCGCTGAGGCTGGTGGTGTGTGTGCAGCTTCTGGTAGTATAACCCCCAACGGGAGGGGTATAGCCTCAGGGGGTCAGTTGTAGAGGGTGGTGGTTGTGGTGGTGCAGTGAGGATGGTAATAAGACTCAGAGTCGGGCTGTGCAGTTCAGGGTTTTTACTTACTGCTGTTGTGCTGGTCACTCCGGCCTTGAGTGACCGCCCGAGCCGCGCTGCGTCCACCAGGTCCTGGACTCGGCCAACCCCCAGGTAATTCTGGAGCGTGATCCTGAGCTCCCTTTCTGACGTTCCTTTTCTCTGGCCTTCCCCACCAGGGATCCACTTATGTCCGGCTCCCTCGGGCCTCTTGTTGGTAAAACCCTTGTCTCTGGGTTCCCTGACCCTATACTCGGTGTGCCTTCGCAGTGGATTTAGTGGGGGGTCGTGGCAGATCCTGCCCACAACCTCCGGTCTCTGGCTGAGGATTAGTGCCCTCCACCAGCTTGGGATCCGGTACCCTTGTGCCAACCCTTCACCCTTCTGGTTGTATTTGGGCTCTTGGGGTTCCCTCTTCTTCCCCTCTGGGTCCTTCTCTTCTCCTCTCTCTCTTCTTTCAGGACTGCTTGACCCTCTACAAAAGACTGACTGGTAACTGTCTGCCTGTCTGACCCTGATCTAAGATGGTTCCCACCTTATATACTCCCTCTATGTGTGAGCTCAGGTGACCAGCACCCAATGAGCTCCTAGCATTACCCAGACTGCTCCCCCTATCTGCCCCTACACTACTGGGATGTTCCACCCCCCTCCCACTCCAGCCAGGGACAGACACTATCGTACCTGCACATATATTGGTGGGAGTACCGTTGATCTGTCCCCCGGAAATGGGATGTATGTAGTGCATGCAGCCTACTGAGCTCAGTTCCACACTCCATCCTTACCCGGGAGTGGAATATCACACCTCTGGCTTGAGGTGCAATACCCCTGTAGCAGCCGAATCCTCAGGGTGCTACACCAGAGCCGCGGTGGACCCTGACGGCCAGCCCCCCTATCCCAATACTGGTGCCTGTCCGCCGGTGGGTCGAGGCCCCCCACGGTGGGGGGTAACATCTGCAGAAGAAAGACCATCTTCCAGCCAAACTAAGATGTCTACTTCTTTTCGTGGACAATGTGATACGATCCCATTCTTACGGACACGCCCATCGCTACAAATTCTAGATGAGGCACAAAAACAGCAGGTGCTTCAACGGATATCAAGTGCTCCTTCAAGTGGGCTCTCCATCACCTCAATTTCAACATCACAAATACTCCAGTCCTCAGAGGTGTCACCCCAATCGCACTTGCTTCCTCACAGCTCTCAAGTGTCCAGCTGCCCGTCTGAGTATGGGGTAACACAGATGGCTGAGTCTGCCCAGCTGTTTACTCATACTATAGCCTGGGAAACGGAGGTCTGCTCCAGAGCTTCTGTTAATCCAGATGAGGAAATGATCTGATCCGATGCCCAGAATCTTTATAAGTTGGATCCAGGACCAGATGAAGAAGGTTCTGAGCATAATGTAGACCCTTGTTCCCAAACTGTAACTCCTGTTGGTGGAGACAATGATGAAGACGATGATGAGACTCAAATACCTGATTGGAGCGACAACTTGACTTTTCGGTCAGGGCAGGAAGAGGTTGGCTCTGAGGGCGACGGGTGTGATAACACACAGGGTGATGATGATGAGGTTGGAGATCCCACTTACTGTCAACCCACAGTCAGACAGTCGATGAGGTCAGCAGAGGAGGTGGAGGAGGATGTGACTAGCCCTGGGGATGGGGATGACTCGGTACCCGGGCATTTGCCTGGCCTTGGGGATGTCGCGGTGGTCGGCTCCCTGGCCCGTACCCTGGGGTCTCTCTTTAAAAGGGTGGATAGTTGTTAATTTTATAAGAGTTCATGACGCCACCTGTGGTATCTGGTGACAAGCATCAGCGCTGCAGCAGTCCACTGAGGCCGGTGATAAGGCAGCTCGATGGTATAGCTCCCCACAGGTGAAGCTAGGTCTCAGGGCAGCGTATGCAGGGGGAATGCAGGACAGGCGAGACCCAGCTGGGTCAGAGCAAGAACGGGAACGGACACGGTAGTCACTTCAGTACCTTTTACTGGTGGAAATTCAGGCACATCCCGGAGCACTGTAGGGTGAAGGGTGCATATCAGGATCCTCCCCAATGAGCGGGTGTAGGGCCTCCTGTTTCTTGCCTCTGCGTAGTAAGTTTCTGACCTGCCTGGAGCTAGGCCTAACTTTGTCTCTGTCCTGCGCTGGCTGACCTTGTGGTAGGGCCTTCTCTTGGAGTTCACGCTCCCAGTATGCGGGGCCTAAGCATCTCCTGGCTCTGTTACATATCAGCACCTTAGCGATCCTGGGACTTGTAGTTCTCCAGGGATTCCGGTTATGCCTTACTGGGTCATAGAGATACCGGTAAGCTCGGATCCTGTGTCCGGTAAATGCTTCGGGGTGAGCTGGTTAAGCTCCTCTGCCCCTTATGTACTAACTCGCCACTCGCCTTCGGCCTACTCGGGCCCTCACTAGGCTATACACACTAACGGCAGCTTGCCGCGCTTCACTGATCTTACGGCAGCGGCACACCTTAAGCTCTATCTGGGCTCCCTGAATCTAGCAAGCAGGAGCCTCGTGCTCCACTGCTGAACTATTAACTGCGTTCTCTAGACTAGACTGAGCTCCACTGCAGACTGACCTCTCTTAGGCTTCTCTACTGCAGGAACTCTTCAGAGGAACTGAACTGCCTAGCTCCACCTTCCCTATTTATATCCCTAACGGGCTCCCTCTGCTGGTCTGAGCTGGAAGGTGGAGATGTGTGAATGTTTATGGGGGCCTCTTGTGGAGGATTCCATCAATGCACTCTTGTAGGATCTGTGATACCAAGCGCAGCGGGGCATCACAGATGCTATTGACGACGAGGTTTGGTTGCGCCTTCCTGAACAGAGACGGAGTACTGGAAGCACGTCAACAACTGCATCCTCAACCACAACTCTGCCTCTGACCACAAGTCGTAGTGGCTCTTCAGGTCACATGGGCTCTAAGCCTTGCATAGCCTGGGCATTTATTCAGATCGATAAGGATGACCCAACTCGTGTTATCTGTAATATTTGTCAGCAAAAGCTAAGTAGAGGCCAAAAAATACATAGTTTGAGTACTTCATGCATGTACCGTCACATGGATATGAAGCATAAGTTGCAGTGGGAAGCTCACTGTGCTACAATGCGGCCTAGCCGGCTGGGCCAACCACCGTCTGCCCCATCTTGTGCATCCGCAGCCTCTTCATCCTCTGTGACTGGGGGGACAGCAGTCACACATGTTTTTGGACGCAGACTTGCCACCTCTTTACCCGCAACAGCCAGTGTGATTGGCAGGTCGTCAGTTCATTGGGAAGTGGAAACACCTGCTAGTGTTGAGCGCTCTCCGACATCGAGAGCACCACCTTTGGATCAAGGCAACCTAACATGTCCGCCTGCATCTTCCTCACAGACCGGCAGTTGCCGGGGACACCCTACTCAACACCGTCTAAGCACAACAGCCAGCCCTCGGTCCCTCAGATGTGGAAAAATAAAAGACCATTTCCTCCTAGCCATGAGAAAGCTAAGAGGTTGAATTTCACCATCTGCAAGCTGTTGGCTACAGAAATGCTGCCTTTCCACCTGGAGGACACAGAGGATTTTCAAGACCTTATGTCCGTCACAGTGCCCCAGTACCAGATGCCCAGTCGGCACTACTTCTCAAAGAAAGGTGTGCCTGCGCTCCACTAGCATGTCGCACACAACATCACCGCTTCTTTGAGAAACTCTGTGTGTGACAGGGTGCACTTCACCACAGACACTTGGACGAGAAGGCATGGACAGGGGCGTTACATGTCGCTGACTGGGCACTGGGTAACTATGGTGACAGCAGGACAAGGGGCTGCTGTCCAAGTCTTACCGTCCCCACGAGTTGTGTGTTAATCCTCTTTATCTCGAACTTCCTCCACTGCTTCTGCCTCCTCAACCTCCTCTCGGTCCTCCACCTGCACCCAAAGCCTGTCTGGTAATGCCACCTGCTTTCTAACTGCGCAGAAGGAATCCTGCACACCTCCTTACTATGCTGGCAGCAGGGCTCAACACATCAGTGTTTACTTTGAAATGTCTGGGAAATGTGAGTCACACAGCTGAGGAGTTTTGGTCAGCTCTGGAGACCCAGTTTCATGAAAGGTTGTCTCCACTGGACCTGCAACCAGGGAAGGCCATGTGCGACAATGCTGCAAACCTGGGTGCGGCACTTCGCCGGGGCAATGTCACACACGTGCCTTGTATGGCTCACGTGTTGAACCTGGTTGTCCAGCAATTTTTAGCCCACTATCCCGGACTAGATGGCCTTCTGCAGAGTGCACGGTCGCTGTGTGCTCACTTCCGCCGTTCGCATCCCGCAGTTCAAGGACTTACATCTCTACAGAAGTCGTTGGGCCTGCCAGTTCACCGGCTGAAATGCGATGTGCCGACACGGTGGAATTCAACTCTGCACATGTTGCAGCGACTGTGGCAGCACCGACAAGCCCTGGTGCAATACGTTCTGACGTATAGCCTGGGCCAATGAGATCCAGAGGTGGGGCAAATCACGCTGGAGGAGTGGTCTCAGATCAGGGACCTATGCACCCTTCTGCACAGTCTTGAAATGGCGACGAAGATGTTTAGTGCTGACGATGCCATTATCAGCATGACTATTACGGTGATTTACATGCTGGAGCACATGTTAAACAGAATTCGGAGTCAGGTGGTGGGACAAGAGGAGGTGGAGGAAGTAGAGGAGGAGTCGTATGCGGAAGGGATAACATCTCCAAGGTCCAGACGGTTGGCAGCACCAAGGCGGCAGGCATGGGAGGGTGGGGGAGAGGGATTAACCAGGGCGCATGGTAGCAGCCAAACTGTTGAGGAAGGTGCAGGAGCCGAGGAAGAAGTGGAGGACGAACTGGCAATGGGCATGGAAGACTCATCAGATCAGGGAGACCTTGATCACATTTCTGTTGTGCGAGGTTGGAGGGAGAGGGCAGAGGAAGGAAGCATGATTCTTACCTCGCTACCAACACAACAAGGACTTGGTCCTTCTGGATGCGCAAGACACATGAGTGCCTTCTTGCTGCACTACCTGCAACATGACCCCCGGATTGTCAGAATTCGAAGTAATCCCGACTACTGGGTTGCCACACTCTTAGATCCCCAGTACAAAAGTATATTTGCCGAAATAATTCCTGCCATAAAAAGGTATTGACGAATGCAGGAGTATCTGTTGCAGAATCTTACATGTGCTTTTCCACAAAACACCAGTGGTGCACGTAGTGAATCTCACAGTTCTAACTTGCCAACGGTGGGACTGTCGAGTCTTCATCACTCAAACAGTAACAGTAACACAGTATCTGCTGGTAACAGCAATTTTGTGGAATCGTTTCACCACTTTTTTAGACCATCCTTTGCAAGGCCACAGGAGACAAGAAGTCTGACACATAGTCAATGCCTAGAGAGGATGGTACAGGAGAATCTCCAAGTGAACATCGAAGCCATGACTGTGTCACTGGACCCTTGCTCATTTTGGTATTCCAATCTTGAAAAATCGCCGGAGCTCGCCACTCACGCCTTGGAGATCTTGTCATGCCATGCAGCCAGCGTTCTCTCTGAACGTGTGTTCAGCGCTGCTGGTGGTGTGCTGACAGATAAGCGCACGCGGCTGTCCACTGAGAATGTAGACAGACTCACGTTCATAAAGATGATCAAATCATGGATTCGCAAGGACATTTCTACCCCTGTGTCATCCTTGGGAGACTAAAAGCTTGGGGATTTGGTAAAATCACCTCACCAACCGTTTTAAGCAACAGTGGGGCAATTGATGCCACTTAACCCTAGAACGCATGACCATAAAAATCTACACTTTCACATACCTGGGGCCCTTTAGGCCCGTGTGCAAATAACATGGAATAACTCAAACTCAAATGACAAACAACTATATACATGAAGAATACCTAGAGTTTCAAAATTCTAACTAAAGCAATCTTGCAGAAAATAGACAACAATTAACTGGGCGGGCCTGCAAGGCCACAGGTATGCATTCTAGGGTTAAGTGGTGTCTGTGCCACAATTTTGGGAGTCCCCTTGCTGTGTCTTACGTGACGTTGGCATCGTCAATTCCAGGTGGGTTGGGTCGCACCCCCCCCTTTTAACTGTAAGAAACTACATACACTATGGCTTGGGGTAACACAGATGGTTGAGTCTGAAGAGCTGTTTACTCAGAGGTCTGCTCCAAATCCTCAGTGTCTGCTAGTCAGCATAGAATTTTTAACTGCATCTAGCCTAGGCAATACTTTGGGCGTAGTAGCCCAGCTGCGAAGCAAGCTGCACCGCCTGTGTATCTAATAAGAATTTTTAAATTAATCTAGCCTAGGCAGACTGTGGGGACCCCCAACCAAACCCAGATGCTCAGCCCCCCTACCGCCCCCCTTTCATGGACAACCCAATAATGTAACTCTTACAACTGGATGGGTGAGGATCGGTCACAGCTTTATTAACTCTTTATACTCATTCCATTAGAAAGGCATTTTATTTCTAAAATAATTCAGCTTGTTGCAGCATGCCCTGGGTCCCCACTCTGGCAAGTTGGCCAACAAGTGTAACTCTCCAACATGTCCTTTCTATTTCCAGGCCACGGAGGATCCAGCGTACTCGTATGCAGGACTCTGACCCCCACCCATCACTCTTAACGATTGTTCCACTCCGTCCTGGAGTCCTGACAGGAATATGTCCAGTCCAATATCTATTAAGTGAACACCGTGGGCCGTATGAGGCCTGCTTTATCTCCTTCCAGTTGTCGGTGTCGTATCACTACACCGCCTCTGTCTCTTCTAAATTTTGCCATCCGAATATTTATTACCCGCCTTGTCCATTCGATGGCCGTGATGTCTCGCGCACCTTGCCATACCGCTATCGGCACAATCTCTGACCATACTATAGCTAATTTTGTGAAAAATTCTCTGAAGCGCTCAGTGTCTAGTTTCATTATTGCCATTAGTTATGCGCTCTTGTGATGACCTAGGTTGTTTCCCCCGGCCTGTATAACTAAGATGACCAGACCTCTTGCCTCTCTCCCTACCTTGATTACCTCCATTAGTACCTGTGGCCATAGCAGGCCTCTAATACCTCTCCAGTTGAAATATGTGTTATGAAACTCTAATTTCCTCCCGCCTGGGCGGACTTTCGCCCTTTTTTGTGCCCAATATATATACGAGTGGCCTATCACTCACACTGTTGGCTTAGCGTCACCTGTAAAAGAAACAAACCACGTTAGGATAACAAGTCCGGTCTTATGTATCTCGCCAAACACGTGGATCGCCATCTCCCTATCCTCTGAACTTCCGTTTCTGACAGTCCTGCTCTTGCTGCTTCCGTGGCCACACCTATGCGGAATGAGTGTGTCCCGTAATCTTTGGGGTGGTTCCCTGCCGATGTTATGCATTTATTAAATATAGCTTGGAACAGGTATCTTGATAATGGCGTTCCATCAATGTGTGATACGAAGAAATTACTTTGTGATCTGATGGTTAGATATGTTTTTACTATTGTTACCCGACTCAGTGTACCGTTTGTGGGTTGTAGAAGTACCCAAGTACCCCTGCCCGCTGGAACCGTTTTCGATTGGTGTATGCGTACACGTATTGCATTATTGGCTATGACTACTTCCTGGTGTAATAAGCGTCCACTGGTGGTAATTTTGGATTGAGGGACTAATTCACTTATACATAGCGCCCCGAAGAAGGCGATCACAAATGCAGTAGACATTAGTGTTGCTTCAAATTGTGAGTGTCATGTTAATGGTGTTAGGGATAAGATGTGAGAAATCAGTTTTAGTGACACGGGACGGGACGTCTACATTCCTGACTTGGCTGACCCCTTTTCCACCCTTTTATGGATTGTCTGATGATGAATCTTTGTCACATCTCCCCAATTCAGTAGTTGGAAGTGAAATGCTACTCCGGTCAGACACCGCTGCGCTGACGCCCCTGATATGCCCCTCATCATTAGCTGGTGGAGAAATTCTATGGTGACTTGTGATCTGGCTTGTTCACATTGGTCAACCCGTCTGCCTGCTACTAGTCGTGTCCACTCTTCCCATGCCTTACCGTATGCTTGCCACGTTGACGGGGCAACTGACGCTCTGATTAATGGCATCAACTATTCTCCACTAGATCCCATAGGGAGGGTGGGCAACTGTTGCCCGATGGGTGGGCGTTGTGGAAGAGCTCTGTGAAAATCTGCCAATTGAATTGTTATAAAGCGTTAGCAGCAGCTTTATACCCCTCAGCATAGTGGCTAGCGCGGACCCATACATTGTGTTTTAGGCACAGGAATACTAGCCTGCGTAGTAGGCCTAGCACTGGGAGAGACGATGATGCCATCTTATTAATTCAGTGCGCTAGGCTGGTGTTTTGTGTTATGAAGCGTATATTTTTGTTAGCCAGGCGCGTGCCCCATATTTCTATTGCTACCACTATTGGGAAAAATTATTTTCAGGGCTAGATGCAGCTAAAAATTATTATTAATTTCAAAGCTGGTGGAGCTTGGTATAGATGGCCTAATACAATGAGTCCCACACACTGCTAGAAGCCCAAATATTTTTTCAGAGGTAGATGCAGATAAAAATTATTTTTAATTTGCAACCTGATGGAGGTCAGTATAGATGGACTAATAGAGAAAGTCCCACACACTGCTAGAAGGCCAAATATTTTTTCAGAGCTAGATGCAGATAAAAATTATATTCAATTTGCAACCTGATGGAGGTCAGTATAGATGGACTAATAGAGAAAGTCCCACACACTGCTAGAAGGCCAAATATTTTTTTCAGAGCTAGATGCAGATAAAAATTATATTCAATTTGCAACCTGATGGAGGTCAGTATAGATGGACTAATAGAACAAGTCCCACACACAGCTAGAAGCCCAAATATTTTTTCAGAGGTACTGTAGATGCAGATAAAAATTATTTTTAATTTGCAACCTGATGGAGGTCAGTATAGATGGACTAATACAACAAGTCCCACACACAGCTAGAAGCCCAATATTTTTTCAGAGCTAGATGCAGACAAAAAATTATTTTGAATTTGCAACCTGATGGAGGTCAGTATAGATGGACTAATAGAGAAAGTCCCACACACTGCTAGAAGGCCCAATATTTTTTCAGAGGTAGATGCAGAAAAAAATATATTCAGTTTGCAACCTGATGGAGGTCAGTATAGATGGACAAATACAACAAGTCCCACACACAGCTAGAAGCCCAATATTTTTTCAGAGGTAGATGCAGAAAAAATATATTCAGTTTGCAACCTGATGGAGGTCTGTATAGATGGATTAATAGAACAAGTCCCACACACAGCTAGAAGCCCAATATTTTTTCAGAGGTAGATGCAGAAAAAAATATATTCAGTTTGCAACCTGATGGAGGTCAGTATAGATGGACTAATACAACAAGTTCCACACACAGCTAGAAGCCCAATATTTTTTCAGAGGTAGATGCAGAAAAAAATATATTCAGTTTGCAACCTGATGGAGGTCTGTATAGATGGATTAATAGAACAAGTCCCACACACAGCTAGAAGCCCAAATATTTTTTCAGAGGTAGATGCAGATAAAATTATTTTTAATTTGCAACCTGATGGAGGTCAGTATAGATGGACTAATAGAGAAAGTCCCACACACTGCTAGAAGGCCAAATATTTTTTCAGAGCTAGATGCAGATAAAAATTATATTCAATTTGCAACCTGATGGAGGTCAGTATAGATGGACTAATAGAACAAGTCCCACACACAGCTAGAAGCCCAAATATTTTTTCAGAGGTACTATAGATGCAGATAAAAATTATTTTTAATTTGCAACCTGATGGAGGTCAGTATAGATGGACTAATACAACAAGTCCCACACACAGCTAGAAGCCCAATATTTTTTCAGAGGTAGATGCAGAAAAAAATATATTCAGTTTGCAACCTGATGGAGGTCTGTATAGATGGATTAATAGAACAAGTCCCACACACAGCTAGAAGCCCAATATTTTTTCAGAGGTAGATGCAGAAAAAATATATTCAGTTTGCAACCTGATGGAGGTCAGTATAGATGGACTAATACAACAAGTCCCACACACAGCTAGAAGCCCAATATTTTTTCAGAGCTAGATGCAGAAAAAAATTATATTCAATTTGCAACCTGATGGAGGTCAGTATAGATGGACTAATAGAATGATGCTATGCCCAAAAGATTTTACTTCACTAGGTGCAGTAAAAAAATTGGTATTCTATACACAGGTGGTATATCTTGCAACACAGATAGGCTACTCCACTGACTAACACACTCTGCAATAGGCCAAAAAGGATTAGCTTTGCTAGATTCAGCCAAATGCTGTGAAAAAAACTTGCACAGCACTGGCACAGACCTGCCTGGCAAAAACTGATAGGAACTGATGTAACCTAGTCCTGAAAAGGACTCCAATTACAATTAGTCTTTACTCCCACAACCTATCTATTTAAGAGCACAGACCTGCCTGATAAAAGTCATAGGAAATGCTGTAACCTAGTCCTTAAAAGGATTGCAATCACAACTATTCCCTACTCCCAAGCTATCTCTAGATTTGTGCGAAAATTGGCTTGAAATTAACAAGGTATAGCGCACACAGCAACAGCGGTGCCGTCTAACACGCAGCTGCAGCAGTGAGAAAATGGTGGCGACGGGGAAAATGGCTTGGTCTTATAGGGCAAGGACATGTGACATACACTGCCAATGACACATGCCCTTGCTTGTGTGAAAAAAAGCACTTCGCTCCATGTGTGCGCTGCTGATAGGCTGACAGATTGCACCTACCCACTGCAAATGCGGGAAAGAGAAAAAAAAATGGAGATCTTCATTGTTCCTGCAGAGATCCATCCCCTGCCCCTCCCCCCACCCCGCTGTACACTCAAACTGCGTATTAACTTTAATTTTCATCATTACTGAGAAAAAATCCAGTTATGATTTTGGTGCACGAACAGTTATCGAACATAACCTCGAACAGCCGAATTTTTCTCAAATTGTTCGTGTTCGCCGAACGGCTCCAACACCGCCCAAAACAGCTCGAATTTGAGATTGGCGAACAGTTCGAGTAGAACAACGCTCATCTCTAGTTACGTCCACTGATAAAGTGACAGTTAGCTAGCTGCTAGTGGTCGTAACTGTGGATACCTAAGGTCCTGTATTGCCTGCACATGAGGAAAGAGACATAGCAAAACAAAAATACTATACTACATTTCTAATTGTAGGTATTTGCTAACATTATTATTATTACACCTACTATATATTGGGATAGAATCTTGGAGATGGGAATACCCCTTTAAAGAGGTTTTTTTTTCCCTTTAGCAGCATTCCAACCTACAGCTCAATCCACTTCCAAAGGACTAAGTAATTACAACCTCCTCTGGATCTTTAAAATTAGAGCCAATCAGCAAATTTAAGCATCATATTCGTTTTCACAACTACAAAATAATTTAAATTCAACTGTTTTCATCTTTGAACCAATTTAGCTGTAGAACAGTGTAATTTTTTAAATGCAATTTATTCAAGCAGTGGTGCAGTAAAAATTCTGCATCTTTCAAGAAAACCATGATTTTAACAAGACAATGCTCCATCGCAACATCAAAGTCCTCCACTGCTTGGATAGCCAGTAAAGGCTTTAAAGATGAAAAAATAATGACAAGGCTACAGACTTCACTTCACCTAAAGTGGGACCTTTTTAGATGGACTATTTAAAATTGAGAAAAACAGTACACCTCTCTGAACAATGTCTGGGAGGCTGTGGTTAGCACTGCCCAAACAGCTGATCAGCTGTTATCGGTGTCAGCGGCTGCCGGCCGGAAGTACTCACTTGCCGAGCTGCTCCGTCTACTTGTAGTGGCCGGGGCTTGGTACTGCACAACACCTCCTATTCAAAGCAATAGGAGGCGGAAGTGTACACTCCCTGACAGAAGTTATGTCGCTTATCCATGTTATGTAAATAAAAGCTTATAACCTGATGTTAAATTCATCCATTGGTTTTATAAATTACTCTTTTGAAAGCTGAAACCCTCCCAAATTTGGTTTAGGTTAAGAAAATAAATTGGCATCAATGCTGAAATATTGATCATTTAATGAACACAGAATGTTCAAATTTTGGCAAGACAAAAGTTTTGTCGCCTGGTCATATAATGCACCCAATCCTAGTTTACATCCTCACCAGTGCTAAGTAAATGATCGGTTAATTAGTGGGTGTGTATATAAAGAAACCCAGCACCCCAGACCTTCACTTGAACTGCAACTTGAGCTCTGACAGCATGGCAAAAATCAACCCTGCGACCAAAGCCTTGATCATCAAGAGGCTGAAGACCAGATCCACTGCAGAGGTGGCTGGCACCTTTAATGTGTCTCAGCGTCAAATACGAAGAATTAAAAAAAGATTTGAAGAGACTGGAGATGTGTTTGACAAGCACAGGTCCAGCAGACCACGCAAGACAACTGCTCAGGAGGAACGTTTGATGGTTAGAAAATCCAAAGCAAGCCCCTCTTCCACTGCAGCAGAGCTCCAACAGCCTGGTCACCTCAAGTTCCTGTGTCAACTAGAACAGTTTGTAGGATTCTGTCTCGAAATGGCCTCCATGGTCGAATCAGTGCCCAGAAGCCAGCACTAAACAAAAGGCAAATAAAAAAACGTGTGGCATTTGCAAAGTCCCACAGCCTGCTAAACAGATGGATGCTGGAAAAGTGGCAGAAGGTGTATTTCTCTGATGAATCTTCAGTAGAATTACACCACATCCGCCGCAAATACTGCAGGAGACCTACTGGAGCCCGTATCGATCCAAAATACACCCAGAAAACAGTTAAATTTGGTGGTGGAAAGATCATGGTCTGGGGTTACATTCAGTATGGGGGTGTGCGAAACATTTGCAAGGTGGAAGGCAATATCAATAGCCTAAAATATCAAGTAGTATTAGCTACCTCTTACATTCCAAATCATAAAAGGGGTCAAATTCTGCAGCAGGATGGTGCACCATCTCATACATCCATCTCTACAACAAAGTTCCTCCAGGCAAAAAAGATCAAGGTGCTCAAGGACTGGCCAGCCTAGTCACCAGACATGAACATCATTGAGCATGTTTGGGGTAGGATGAAAGAGGAAGCTTGGAAGACAAAACCAAAGAATCTAGATGAACTCTGGGAGGCATGTAAGACTGCATTCTCTGCTATTCCTGATGACTTCATTAATAAATTGTATGCAACATTGTTGAACCGCATGGATGCAGTCCTTCAAGCTCATGGAAGTCACACAAAATATTAAATATGACTCTATTAGCACCACAACTTCATTCACCAATGTTATGTAACATATATTTGTATTTTACGATAATTATTTGTTTGAATATCACATTACTTTCTGTGGGAGACAAAACTTTTGTCTTGCCAAAATCTGACCATTCTGTATTCATTAAATCATCAATATTTTAGCATTGATGCCAATTTGTTTTCTAAGCAGAAACCAAATTTGGGAGGGTTTCAGCTTTCAAAAGAGTAATTTATAAAACCAATGGATGAATTTAATGTCAGGTTATAAGCTTATATTTACATAGCATGGATAAGCGACATAACTTCTGTCAGGGAGTGTAGTACCCTGCAACAGACACTACAAGTAGACGGAGCAGCTCGACAAGTGAGTACTTCTGGCTGGCACCCGTCCCCGCCAGCACCAATAAAAGCTGATCGGCGGGGGTGCTGGGTGTCAGACCCCGACCGTTCAGAAATTGATGATCTATCCTAAGGATAGATCATTAATGTAAAAGTAGGTGACAACTTCTTTAAGTGATTCACAGAATTGTATAACATTGAACTGAGTCAATGGAAAATTAAATTTTTTTTCCACTAAAAAATTTCTTTGGCCTCAAGTTTCCAATTTTCAAAAGGGATAATAGGAGAAAGGGGACCACAAAATATGTTACGCAATTTCTCCTGCGTACACCAATACTTCATATGTGGTTAAAACCTCCTTTGAGGGACAGGGGAAAGCTCAGAAGGAAAAGAAGCACCATATTGTAGTGCACATTTTGCTGGAATGGTTTGACAGTGCCATGTCACATTGGCAGAGTCCCTGAGGTGCCAGAACAGCAGAACCTCCTTATAAGTGACCTCATTTTACAAAATACACCTCTCAATGAATTCATCTAGGGGTGCAGTGATCATATTGACACCACAAAAATTAAATTTTTACTAAAAAATGTTGTTTTAGCCCCAGATTTTACATTGTCACATGGGGAAATGGGTAATAATGGCACCAAAATTTGTCACATAATTTCTGCTGAATATGCCAATACCCCATATGTGGCTGTACAGTACTGCTTAGCCACACGGTGAGACTTGGAATGGAAGGAGCGCTATTTGACTCTTGGAGAACAAATTAGTACAGAATCGTTTGCGGACTCCTTATACAGAGCCCCTAAGTGCCAGAAAAAGCAGAATACCCCCCTCAAGTGACTCCATTTTGGAAATTACACCCCTCTGGGAATTTATCTACAGGTTCAGTGATGATTTTGACTCCATGTGTATTTTCCAGAAATACTGTAAGTAGCAGTGAATGCTGCTGAGTGAAAATTGCAAAGCTGCCATTGTAGTGTCCAGATGTTTTAGTGCCCATACATTGTAGTACCCATATATTGTGCCCAGCTCGTGCTTCTGGGGACATGGACCCCATAAATTAAGCAGGCTCTATTCACTACAGAAATGTGAAACGTGGTTGCTAAATGCGGTTTAGGCACACTGGGGCTTAGAAGGGAGGGGGACGTTTGGATTTGAGAGTGCAAAATTCGCTGGATTTCTTTTAGGGGGCGAGGAGCCATAGCGCTTTTCCAGAGCCTTTGTACTACCAGTAACGTGGAATTCCCCTATGTTTCTGTTAACAGTTTATGTACCTGAGTGGGGACATTTTTTCAGTTAAAGCTTTTGTTGTGAACGATGTAATGCAGCGACTTGCTGGCATTACGGTAATGGTCCAGGATGTGTTTTACCTGACCATGTACCTTCCCCCTCAGGTGACTGGTCACATGACTGTGACATAGCACAGGTCCTACGTGCACAGAATGTCTGTCTGATCACATGACCATCAACAAGGTCCTGTCAGTATGTGTGTGTGTGCACGGGATGCATATATAAACCCTGCTTGATGGGAGACAGGCGTGTTCTGTGAGAGAGGCGTAAGGCCTGTTCCCGTGTGTGTGGGACACCGACCGTGTGAAGCCTAGTGAGGCCGAGTGAAGCCTGGTGCCTGAAAGGTCGAGACTGGATCCTGTGTGGATGCTAGTGGCCTTGGAAGGCAGAGGCTTGATGAAGAGTCCTGAAAGGCAGAGCCTGGATCCTGTGTGGATGTCAGTGGCCTTTGAGGGAACGATGGCTGGAGACCCCTACCTGGGAAGCCGCAAAGCCGCAGTGGTGGCAAGCCTAATGGACTGCAGCAGCTAAACCCGGCAAAGGTAATACACTGTGTTATATGGACATTAATATGGACGTTGCTATGTTATTACCTTGCTGAAGGCTGTACCTGGAGCAAGTGGGCCGGTCTGCCACTTGGCTCCTGAACATTATATATATATATATATGTGTGTCGGCATGCCACTGAGTTGGACCCTGTGAACTGTGGTTTATGAAGTGAAATAAACTGCAGCATTGTGAAATACTGGAAGGACATTGCTGGTGTGCTTTGATTTACCCGGTGCAGCGAGTATCCCCATTATGATGACTAGTGCTGCCTTACAACGATTTACATAAGATTTTGGATCATGTTTATCCTGTGCTCTACGTTGAGCACTTACATCGGGATTTCCATCTAAACCTCTGAATTACTTGATTCAGATGAAACCCCCGAGGGATCTGTTCACTATAATGAGACAGCAGAGTTACTCTGTACTCTGTCTGGCCTCTGTTCAGCGGTGTCCTTCTTTTCAGAGGTGCAAAAAACTATGGTTGACTGCGCTTTTGTGCACGCTTAAAAGATGGACACCGTCAAATCACAGATCAGATGGCGTCCATAGTGACTCCATCTGCCTCATTGGGAGGAATGAACAAATCAATGAATAAATCAATAGGTGAAAAATTGGTTTTATTTTTTACAACATTTCTCATGCAGTATAAGTGATTAAACAACTTTTTTCTTTGGGTGGGTGCAATCACAGCGATACCAGATTTATATCAGTTTTTTTGTTTGGATGCTGTCACACACTAAAAGACGCCTTTTTTTTTGCAAAAACAAGTTTTTGCATCACCATATTTGAGACCTATAAATTTTCTATATTTTTGCCAGAGTCATGTGAGGGCTTGTTTCTTGCGTGACGAGTAGTAATGAGCGAACGTGCTTGCCACTGCTCGGTACTCGGCCGAGCATCTCACTGCTCGAGATGCTTGGCGAGTATTTCCGGGATGCTCGAGCGGGAGCGCGGGTCCCCTCCTCGCATGTTTGGCTCTCTTTAGACAGCCAATTAACATGCAGGGATTGCCTGCCACTCACTGTAATGCCTTAGCCATGTTGATTGTGGCATTACAGTGATTGGCTGGCCGCATATCGTCATCAGGTGTACATGAGACCTGGTGACCCTATGCACGTCACAGTGTACCCTGCAAACAGGCAGAGTAGGGAGAGCTGCAGCTGAGTGAGGGAGAGAATTGTTGCTTTTTTGGTATTCCACACCAGCAATACACTCCCTGACAGAAGTTATGTCGCTTATCCATGTTATGTAAATAAAAGGTTATAACCTGACGTTAAATTCATCCATTGGTTTTATAAAATACTCTTTTGAAAGCTGAAACCCTCCCAAATTTGGTTTAAGTTAAGAAAATAAATTGGCATCAATGCTGAAATATTGATCATTTAATGAACACAGAATGGTCAGATTTTTGCAAGACAAAAGTTTTGTCGCCCACAGAAAGTAATGTTATATTCAAACAAATAATTATCTTAAAATACAAATATATGTTGCATAACATTGGTGAATGAAGTTGTGGTGTTATTAGAATCATATTTAATATTTTGTGTGACTTCCATGAGCTTGAAGGACTGCATCCATGCGGTTCAACAATGATTCATACAATTTATTAATGAAGTCATCAGGAATAGCAAAGAATGCTGTCTTACATGCCTCCCAGAGTTCATCTAGATTCTTTGGTTTTGTCTTCCAAGCTTCCTCTTTCATCCTACCCCAAACATGCTCAATGATGTTCATGTCTGGTGACTGGGCTGGCCAGTCCTTGAGCACCTTGATCTTTTTTGCCTGGAGGAACTTTGTTGTAGAGATGGATGTATGAGATGGTGCACCATCCTGCTGCAGAATTTGACCCCTTTTATGATTTGGAATGTAAGAGGTAGCTAATACTTCTTGATATTTTAGGCTATTGATATTGCCTTCCACCTTGCAAATGTTTTGCACACCCCCATACTGAATGTAACCCCAGACCATGATCTTTCCACCACCAAATTTAACTGTTTTCTGGGTGTATTTTGGATCCATACGGGCTCCAGTAGGTCTCCTGCAGTATTTGCGGTGGATGTGGTGTAATTCTACTGAAGATTCATCAGAGAAATCCACCTTCTGCCACTTTTCCAGCATCCATCTGTTTAGCAGGCTGTGGGACTTTGCAAATGCCACACGTTTTTTTTTTTGCCTTTTGTTTAGTGCTGGCTTCTGGGCACTGATTCGACCATGGAGGCCATTTCGAGACAGAATCCTACAAACTGTTCTAGTTGACACAGGGACTTGAGGTGACCAGGCCTGTTGGAGCTCTGCTGCAGTGGAAGAGGGGCTTGCTTTGGATTTTCTAACCAACAAACGTTCCTCCTGAGCAGTTGTCTTGCGGGGTCTGCCGTACCTGGGCTTGTCAAACACATCTCTAGTCTCTTCAAATGTTTTTTTAATTCTTTGTACTTGATGCTGAGACACATTAAAGGTGCCAGCCACATCTGCAGTGGATCTGGTCTTCAGCCTCTTGATAATCAAGGCTTTGGTCGCTGGGTGGATGTTTGGCATGTTGTCAGAGCTCAAGTTGCAGTTCAAGTGAAGGTCTGGGGTGCTGGGTTTCTTTTTATACACACCCACTAATTAACCGATCATTTACTGAGCACTGGTGAGGATGTAAACTAGGATTGGGTGCATTATATGACCAGGCGACAAAACTTTTGTCTTGCCAAAATCTGACCATTTTGTGTTCATTAAATGATCAATATTTCAGCATTGATGCCAATTTATTTTCTTAACCTATACCAAATTTGGGAGGGTTTCATCTTTCAAAAGAGTAATTTATAAAACCAGTGGATGAATTTAACGTCAGGTTATAAGCTTTTATTTACATAACATGGATAAGCGACTTAACTTCTGTCAGGGAGTGTATATACATCTAAACTAACAGTCCTTCTGAGGACTAATCCAGCTGCATATATTACTGGTGAGGGTGATAGCAGGAGTTAGGCAGGGTTTGTGGACAGTGTATACCGCACAATAGGGTCCATTGCACATTCTGTCTGCTGCTGCTGTTACAGATATCCATAGCCCTACATATCAGGGCTATTTTTTTTTTGCTCTTAATCCTGATTATTTGCTTAAAAAGCAATACTCAATTTTTCTGCTCCATTTGCTTGTTAGAAGAATACAGGCAGATTTTTTTTATTTTATTCACATTGCTGTATTGTGTAAGCAGAGAAACTTTTCCATCATCACACGTGATCCCATATTACTGCGATAATAATCGTGACATTTTTTGGAGCGTGCCAAATATTTTACTCCATTTAAAGTTAGCCATCTGTGTTATGTTGAACCTATTCACACTTGGTCGCTGACCAACACCATATCTATAAGGCCACTTTCTAAAACCGTGGTCATCACATGTGATCCCATATTGCTGCTGTAATAATACAGACATTTTGTGGAGTGTGCCAAATATTCCACTCCATTTAAAGTCAGCCATCTGTGTTTTGTTAAACCTATTCACACTTGGTCTCTGACCAAAACCATATCTATAAGGCCACTTCCTAAAACCGTGGTCATCAGACGTGATCCCATATTACTTCGGTAATGATTGTTAGAACTCTCCTGTTAGGTTTTTTCTAGTTTGCTGGTCACATGACATTTTTTGCCTATTTAATCCTGCTCCGCCCTTCTGGCCTTGCTGGACTTCATTGTATTTCTACTCTTAAGCTAGCCAGGTGCTTTGTTACCTTACTCCGTCAGTTTAGCTAGGTCTCTTGACCTCTTTGTTCTATGTTGTTTGTTTTTCCTTTTCTGCTAAAATTTCTGCTAGGAGGTGT
The DNA here is from genome assembly GCF_046119375.1 of Phyllobates terribilis. Taxonomy (NCBI): domain Eukaryota; kingdom Metazoa; phylum Chordata; class Amphibia; order Anura; family Dendrobatidae; genus Phyllobates; species Phyllobates terribilis. The sequence continues at coordinate 879,887,237 of NW_027362761.1, forward strand.
CCATCTTACTCCCAGTCCCTAGTTCTTGTAGGGATCCCTCCCTCACATCTATAGGTCTTCGTACAGACTAGCTGAGGACTTTAGCGGGTCTGACCGCAGGATCTGGCTCCCCGTTACATCGTAGGGATCAAGCTTAGTTCTATTGTAGGGACAGATCTCCTGTCTTTCCTTAGTGCTTGTAGCAGATCATAGCAATGATACTGACATTTTGTGGAGTGTGCCAAATATTCCACTCCATTTAAAGTCAGCCATCTGTGTTTTGTTGAACCTATTCACACTTGTTCTCTGACCAATACCATATTTATAAGGCCACTTCCTAAAACCGTGGTCATCACACGTGATCCCATAATACTGCTTTAATAATACAGACATTTTGTGGAGTGTGCCAATTATTCCACTCCATTTAAAGTCAGCCATCTCTGTTTTGTTGAACCTATTCACACTTGGTCGCTGACCAATACCATGTCTATAAGGCCACTTCCTATAGCCATGGTCATCACACATGATCCCATATTACTGCGGTAATAATCGTGACATTTTTTGGAGTGTGCCAAATATTTCACTCCATTTAAAGTCAGCCATCTGTGTTTTGTTGAACCTATTCACACTTGGTCTCTGACCAATACCATATCTATAAGGCCACTACCTATAACCGTGGTCATCACACGTGATCCCATATTACTGCAGAAATAATTCAGACATTTTGTAGAGCGTGCCAAATATTCCACTCCATTTAAGATGGTAAAGGAGCTTGGCAAGGGATGGGGAAGTGGACGTGATGGTGCACGCAGAAGCCGAGGCAGTGGGCAAGATGAAACTGTGCCTCCTGAGGGAGCACAACAAACGCCCACATCATGTCGAACTACCTTCCTGTCACAATTACTAGGGGGCCGCGGAACACAACTACTGCTAGAGCAGTGTGAAAAGGTAGTTGCTTGGATAGCAGATAATGCTTCCTGTCAGTTTTCCACCCCCACCACCACTCTGACTTCCACACAGTCCAGTCTCAGTAGCCGTGAGTCTGGGCCACATATTCCTCACCCTGACACTTCTTCCTCCCACCATGCTGAGTGGCCAGAGACAAATGATCCCACACTTGGACACTCCAAAAAGCTTTTCACTTTCCCATTTATAGATTCAGGCCTCTCGCCCAGCCGCTTCAAGCGAGGCAAGAGGAGATCGCATGTAGCGATGCCCAAATATTTGAGCAGCCACGGTCACACGAAAGTGACGGTGGGAAAGTACATTTACTGTCAAGAGGTGGATGATGATGAGACATAATTGCCACCAAGTCAGGAGAAGGCCAAGGGTTCGTACGTGGAAGACGAGGTGGTGCGATGAAGTCACTGACCCAACCTGGCAAGGTGATAAGCATAGCGAGAACAGCAGCACATAGGGTGAAGGAGGCGTAGGACCACAGCAGGCAGGAGCAAGCAGTGGAGTGGCCACAGATACAAGGCGGGCAACTGTTCCCCGGAACACCAACACGAGGGAAGTTGCCAGTCCAACTGTTAGGTCTTTCCAAGCCTGATTCTTTTTTTAAAGACTGTCCAGATAACCACAAAAAGGCCATTTGCAACATCTACCAGGCCAGCATCAGCAGGGGCAGAAAAACTACCAGCCTGACCACCACCAGCATGCTCGGGCACATAACAGCAAAGCAGCCGACTAGTGACACCACTGCTTGTTCCGCTGTTGTGCGTGCACGCCAATCCCCTGTCCATGGCACAGGCGAAGATGCCTCCCGCCTGCACCTGTCGTTGCACACTTGAAACCATCACCGTCACCATCCACTTCCATGTCCCAGCGCAGCGTTCAGTTGTCCCTATCCCAGGGACAAACACAACTACGCAGCCAATGCCCCACAGGCCACACTACTAAACTCACACAATTCTCAAATGCTTGCACTTGAAATGTTGCCTTTTAGGCTCGTGATGATGGAATCTTTCTGCAACCTGATGGCAACGGCCATCTCTCAGTACTCGGTCCCCAGCCGCCACTATTTCTCCCAGTGTGCCATCCCTGCATTACACAAGCACGTGGACCACAACATTAGCCGTGCCCTCAGCAACACAGTTACTGGGAAGGTCCACCTAACCACGGACATGTGGACAAGTACTTGTGACCAGGGATGGTAAATCTCACTGATGGCAAACTGGGTTAATCTAGTGGAAGCCGGGACCCAGTCGAACCCTGGGACGAAACACGTCCTCCCGATGCAGAGGATTGCGGGTCCTGGGTCAATTAGGGTTGATCCCACATTCTACAGCTCCTGCACCTCCTCATCTTCCATCTCCGAAATGACCACATCAGTCGGAAGCTGGAAGCCCTGTAGCACTGCCTTGGCCAAGCGGCAACAGGCTGTGCTGAAGCTAATATGCTTAGGGGACAAACCGCATATCTCTGAAGAGTTGTTAACACCTGTAACAGAGCAGGCAGATCTGTGGCTGTCACCACTGAACCTACAGCCAGATATGGTCATGTGTGACAATGGCCGGAACTTGGTGGCAGCTCTGAAGCTAGGCAACCTCACACACTTACCATGCCTAGCCCATGTGCTCAACCTAGTGGTTCAGCGGTTTCTCAAAACCTACCCAGATCTGCCTGAGTTGCTTGTCAAAGTACACCGCTTGTGTGCCCATTTACGAATTCAAATTTTGTCACCTACAGCTTCTGCCGTCGCCTTGCTTCAGCAGCGTTTGCCGCTTCCAGCTCTCCGATTGGTGTGCGATGTCATCACGCATTGGAACTCAACCTTTCAGATGTTGGGAAGGATTTGTGAGCAGCAGAGGGCAGTTGTTGAGTACCAGCTTAAACATGCCCTTCAGCATTCAGGTCAGCCTCCGCACATAAGAACTGATGAATGGGCATGGATGTCAGACATCTGTGTCATCCTCCAAAACTTTGAGGACCCCACCAAGATGGTGAGCGGCAATCACACCATCCCACTTCTCTGTCTTCTGAAACGCTTGGCTCACAAATAAAGAGGAGGCATTGCAGGCGCAGCATGATGAGATGGAGCAAGGAACCATACAGGGTGATTCCACACAGCCCAGCCTCATCTCATCCCAATTCGAATTGGGTGCCAATGAGGAGGAGAAGGAAGAGGATGAGGAGAAACAGGGGTTGGTTTCCTGCGCTACAGACGGTACTACCCATACCACATTCATACCGTCTGTTCAGCATGGATGGCCTTAGGGAAGGGAGCATGAGGGGGAGGAGAGCATGGACAGTCGTCCTCTTGGTCAGGACAGGGAAGACTTGGCTGGTGGCAGTCTGGCACACATGGCTGACTTTAAGTTCCTCTGCCTTTCCCATGACCCTCGCGTTGACGAATTTTGGCCGACAGTAATTACTGGTTGGTCACACTTCTAGACCCATGCTACAAGGAGAACTTTCTATATCTCCTTCCCGTGGCGGAGAGGTCTAGTAAAATTTTGCAGCACCAGAAGGCCCTTGTTGTGGAATTATTAGAAAAATTCCCATCTGAAAACACTGGCAGCAGAGGTCACAGTTCCTTGGACAAGCAAGGAGTACAGGCGAGGGAGACACAAATACGATGCAGCTGAGGTAGGGGAACACGGTCAAAGGTGTGGGATAGTTTTTTCAGACCCTCCCAGGGCCCAGGCCCTGATGTGTGTGGTACTCTGACAAGGAGGGAAACGTTTTGGAAGATACCGAAGGTCTACCTTGCCGACTGTACCAACGTCCTCCGTGATTCCTCTGTGCCTTATAATTATTGGGTATCCAAGCTGGACACATGGCAAGAACTGGCTCTTTATGCCTTGGAGGTCCTCCCTGCCCTGCCGCAAATGTTTTGTCAGAGCGGGTTTAAAGTACCGCCGGGGGCATTATAACTGACAGGCTGACTCTTATAAAAATGAACAAAGGCTGGATTGGGCCAGACTTCTCAACACCATCGGAGCGAAATATAAAGTCAAATCCAGTGGCTTTTTTGGGGGGTCTGTTCCCATGCTTCTCTTCACACCCAGACATGGGTATACGCTTCCTCATTTTTTCTATTTTCTGTTGTCCTCCTCCCTCTCCTTCTCCTCATCCTCCACCACCATATCACCAGGGTGACTGTGATACAACACCCACATAATTTTTTTGTAAGGGTGTTTATGATGGCTGTAGGAAATTTTTTTAGAGGCCTACCTCTAACATTCTGTATGTTATACAGTATGTTCGGTTCATGTATAACCCCCAGGGGTAAATGTTTTTCAGCCCATGCACTTAGTGCATGGGCATTACTAGTATAGGAAACCCAATCCTTAACAATGGTAACAAATTTTTTAATGAGGACCTCCTCTACATCTCTTCAAAGGGGTAATGGTGGGCGTCCAATTTTTTGGCAGACCTTCCAGTCACTGCATGGGCATTACCATTTTTTAACAATGGTAACAATTTTTTTTAATGAGGACCTCCTGTACGTCTCTTCAAAAGGGTATTGGAGTGCGTCCTAATTTTTGGTTGCATTTGCAGTCCCTGCTTATGCAATAACAGTATAGGAGACTCACTCCTTCATTATGGGAACATTTTTTTTACTGAAGCCCTCCTCTATGTCTCTTAAAAGGAGTATTGGAGTGTGTCCTCATTTTTGGCAGCACTTTCAGTCACTGCATACGCAATAACAGTATAGGAGATCCACTCCTTTATAATAGGAACATTTTTTTTTACTGAGGCCCTCCTCTATGTCTCTTCAAAGGGGTATCGGAGTGCATCCTAATTTTTGGCAGCACTTGCATTCACTGCATGGGCATTACCACTATAGGAGACCCGCTCCTTAATAATGGGGATTTTTTTTTTTTAAATCAGGCCCTCTATGTGTTTTCAAAGGGGTAGGGTTTTTCCAAATTTTGGGCAGGCCTTACAGTTACTGCATATGCTATAACAGTATAGGAGACCCGCTCCTTAATAATGGGAATTTTTTTTTTAAATCAGGCCCTCTAAGTGTTTTCAAAGGTGTATTGTTTTTTTTTCCAAATTTTGAGCAGGCCTTACAGTTACTGCATACGCTATAACAGTATAGGAGACCCACTGTTAGAACCCTCCTGTTTGTTTTTTCCATCTTTTGTTTTGCGGTCATGTGACCATCTGCCTTTATATTCCAGCTCCGTCCTTTTGGCTGTGCTGGACTTCAGTGTTTGATTGTTTCTCTAGCCAGGTGCTTCTGTGCCTTTCTCTGTCAGTTCGCTTGGTCCTTCTGGGACCTCTAGTACCTTTTTGTCAGTTTGTCTTTTTGTGTTCTGCAACAACTTCTCTGTTTAGGAGGTGTCCCATTTTTGTCCAAGTCCTCAGTTCTTTTAGGGACCCCTCCCTTTATGCTATAGGTCTCCGTTCAGACTAGCCGAGGACTAAGGCGGGTCTGTTCGCTAGGAACAGGCAGCCCGCTACATCGTAGGGATTCAGCTTAGTCTTACTTTAGGGACAGCTTTCCCCTATCTTTCCTTAGTTCATGTTGTAGATTATAGCAGTAAGTCCAGCCCAAAAAACTAAAAGGAAAGAAATTCGGGCATCACTATGGTTTCTGTCCAGGATTTGGCTCAACGCCTGCAGGGATTGTCTCTGCAGGTGGCCAAGCTTGAGCAACACGTGAGTAGCTGTTCTGGAGCGCATTTTGTCGAACCCAAGGTAGGACTGCCTGATGTTTTTTATGGTAAACAGCAAGATTTTTTTCCTTTAAAAATGCTTGTTTGTTATATTTTCATTTGAGACCAAGGTCCTCTGGGAATGAATCACAGCGCATTGGTTTTATTATGTCACTTTTGCGCAATGAACCACAGGGGTGGGCCTTTTCTCTCCAACCTAATGATCCGTGTTTAAGGTCTGTTGAAGAATTTTTTTCTGCTATGGGGTTATTATATGACGATCCTGATTGAATCTCATCTGCTGAGGCAGAACTCAGGCGTTTGAATCAGGGGTCAGGTGATGTTGAAAATTATTGCACACACTTCAGGAGATGAGCCTCAGAAGTTAAATGGAATGATCCTGCTCTGAAATGTTTATTTCTTGCTGGTCTGAGTGAAAGGGTTAAGGATCTGCTAATTGCATTCCCTGCACCTGAGACTCTGCAGGATGCCATGCAATTAGCTGTTCATGTGGACAGGAGGCTGAGGTGCAGGCTGAATGAGGTAAAGACTCCTGTAATGTCAGTTCCTAGTCCCCAGAAAATCTGCTCAGACGGCGGAGAACCGATGGAGGTTGGGGCGATGTCACTAACGTTCTCAGGAAGAGACCGGAGGTTCGCCGAGGGATTGTGTCTTTATTGTAGTAAAGCTGACCATTTGATTAAGTATTGTAAGCTTCGTTTAAGTAAAGAAAAAAAAAGGTCAGTTACGCCCGTATAGCTTGTTTACGATCTGCAGGAGTATTTCTTTCTGGGAGTACTACTTTGCAGGAAAACTTGATTGAATTTCAGGTATTTGTGGACTGTGATTCAACACTTAATGTGATTGATAAAGGGTTTTTGGAAAACCTTAAATTGAAATCCAAACCTTTGTCATTGCCTATTTCTGTGATTGCAATTGATAACACTCCCTTGAAATGTATTACTCACAAGGTTGCTGCATTTCCCCTCACTATCAATGGAGTTCACCAAAAAATTTTGGACTTGGTTGTTTTAGATAATTTACCCTCTCCGGTTGTTCTAGGATTGCCTTGGTTAAAACTGCACAATCCTTTACTGGACTGGTCTACTAATGTGATTAAGTCTTGGAGTCCGAAGTGCTATGATAGATGTTGTAATGGTTGCATTGCGGCTGTGGAAAAAGGGGAATTACCTGTACCTATTCAAGATTTTTGGAGGGTTTTTTCGGAGGAGGAGTCGCAAGTTTTACCTCCTCTTAGGGATTATGATTGTGCCATTGAGTTTGTTCCGGAGCTACTCTTCCCAAGAGTCACTTGTTTAATCTGACTATCCCTGAAAGAAAAACCTTGGAGGAATACATACAGACTAGCCTGGCTGCTGGTCACATTAGACCTTCTAAGTTGGATTTTTACGGGGGTTTACGTCCATGTCTGGATTTTCGTGAAATTAATAAGATTAACGTACTTAATTCCTACCCATTGCCGTTAATTCCTGACTTGTTTAACCAGTTAGTTGGGGCCAAGTGGTTCTCTAAAATTGATCTCCGGGGGGCATACAATTTATTACGAGTGAAGGAGGGTGATGAATGGAAAACTGCTTTTAACACTCCGGTAGGTCATTTTGAGAATCTGGTGATGCCTTTTGGTCTTACCAATGCACTTGAATTTTTTCAGAACCTTATTAATGACATCCTGAGACCTTTGATTGGTAAGAATGTGCTTGTGTATTTGGATGACATTTTGATTTATTCACCAGATCTAGAGTCCCATTGGCAGAGTGTACGTGAAGTTTTGCAGTTATTGGGTGATAATTCACTTTTTGCTAAGCTGGAGAAATGTGAGTTCGCTGTGCAGAAAATTAGTTTTTTGAGCTACATTGTCTCCAGTGAGGGATTTGAGATGGACCCTGTGAAGGTTCAGGCTGTGCAGGAATGGCCTAGGCCTATTGGTTTGAAATCTATACAGAGATTTTTGGGTTTTGCCAATTATTACAGGAAATTCATTAAGAATTTTTCTGTAATTGTTAAACCTCTAACCCAGTGTTTCTCAACTCCAGTCCTCAGGACCCCCAAGAGGCCATGTTTTCAGGATTTCCTTAGTATTGCACAGGTGATGGAATTATTATCAAGGCATCAAAAAATGCCCCAGGTTCTCTCACCTGTTCAATACTAAGGAGATTCTGAAAACCTGATCTGTTGTGGGGTCCTGAGGACTGGAGTTGAGAAACGCTGCTCTAACCGATCTCACCAGGAAAGGTGCGAATACGGCCCAGTGGACTACTGAGGCCATTGAAGCGTTTGAGTATCTCAAAGAGAGGTTCAGTTCTGCCCCTATCCTTATGCAGCCTGATGAGACCAAGCCTTTTTTGGTCAAGGTCGATGCTTCATCGGTGGGGGTCGGAGCAGTTTTTTCTCAGGAGAACAAGGGTGGAGTACATCCTTGTGCCTTCTTTTCGAAAAAAATTTCGGAAACCGAACTGAATTATGATGTTGGAAATCGGGAGTTGCTGGCTATTAAACTCGCGTTTGAACATTGGCATCATTTTTTGGAAGGCGCTAGATTTCCTATTCAGGTTTTCACAGATCATAAGAATTTGATCTATCTGGATGCTGCCAAGCGCTTGAATGCCCGTCAAGCTAGGTGGGCACTTTTTTTTTCTCAGTTTCATTTTTCTGTTATCTATATCCCTGGTACTAAGAATGTTAAAGCCGATGCTTTATCTCGCAGCTTCTCTACTACGGTCAGTGCCGAGGAGGAGGAAAGCATTTTACAGAAAGAAGTTGTGGTGGTGGCGGCATTGGACTCCGTTTTGGAGAATGGGATTCTGAAAGCACAAGCTGATGCTCCATCTAACACCCCCCATGGGAGGTTGTTCATGCCTAGAGCCTTTAGGAGAGATTTGTTTGTGGAGTGTCATGAGTCTCGGTTGACAGGTCATCCAGGAATGTCGGAGACTAAGAGACTTATCAGTCGCAGTTTTTGGTGGCCAGGATGGCAGAGGGAGGTCATCAAGTGGGTGCGTCAGTGTACTGTGTGTGCTAGGTCAAAGGCTTCACATACTCCTGCTGCAGGGTTGCTTTGCCCTCTGGAGGTTCCTAGTGCGCCTTGGACGCATCTCACAATGGATTTTATTACTGATCTTCCGGTGTCCGAGGGTTTTACTGTCATCTGGGTGGTCGTGGACCGTTTTAGTAAGATGTGTCATTTGGTTCCATTCATTAAGTTTCCCTGCGCCAAGACACTTGCTAAGGCGTTTGTTAAGGAGATTGTCAAGCTCCATGGCGTTCCCACGGATATTGTTTCTGATAGAGGACCTCAGTTTGTGGCTCGCTTTTAGCGTGCTTTTTGTGACAGGTTAGGAGTGCATTTGTCATTTTCGTCTGGTTATCATCCTGAGTCTAATGGACAGACTGAAAGAAAGAACCAGGATGTTGAACAGTTTTTGCGTTGTTTTGTGGCGGACAATCAAGAGGTGTGGTCTGAGTTTCTGCCTCTCGGAGAATTTGCTCTTAACAATCATACATCCTCCTCTGCTGGGTGCTCTCCTTCTTTTTGTTGTACTGGGAGACATCCGTCTTTTGGTTCGTTCTCCAAATTGGGGTCGGCAGTGCCGGAGGAGGAGAATTTTTCCGTTAATTTGGAGAGAGTTTGGACTAATGTACAGTGCTGGCCAAAAGTATTGGCACCCCTGCAATTCTGTCAGATAATACTCAGTTTCTTCCTGAAAATGATTGCAATCACAAATTCTTTGAGTCTGAGGACTTGAGAAACCAAATTGTGAGGAAGCATGAGCAATCTCAAGGCTACAAGTCCATCTCCAAAGACCTGAATGTTCCTGTGTCTTCCGTGCGCATTGTCATCAAGAAGTTTAAAGCCCATGGCACTGTGGCTAACCTCCCTAGATGTGGACGGAAAAGAAAAATTGACAAGAGATTTCAACGCAAGATTGTGCGGATGGTGGATAAAGAACCTCGACTAACATCCAAACAAGTTCAAGCTGCCCTGCAGTCCGAGGGTACAACAGTGTCAACCCGTACTATCCGTCGGCGTCTGAATGAAAAGGGACTGTATGGTAGGATACCCAGGAAGACCCCACTTCTTACCCCGAGACATAAAAAAGCCAGGCTGTGGTTTGCCAAAACTTACCTGAGAAAGCCTAAAACGTTTTGGAAGAATGTTCTCTGGTCAGATGAGACAAAAGTAGAGCTTTTTGGCAAAAAGCATCAACATAGAGTGTACAGGAAAAAAAAAGAGGCATTCAAAGAAAAGAACACGGTCCCTACAGTCAAACATGGCGGAGGTTCCCTGATGTTTTGGGGTTGCTTTGCTGCCTCTGGCACTGGACTGCTTGACCGTGTGCATGGCATTATGAAGTCTGAAGACTACCAACAAATTTTGCAGCATAATGTAGGGCCCAGTGTGAGAAAGCTGGGTCTCCCTCAGAGGTCATGGGTCTTCCAGCAGGACAATGACCCAAAACACACTTCCAAAAGCACTATAAAATTGTTTGAGAGAAAGCACTGGAGACATCTAAGGTGGCCAGCAATGAGTCCTGAATCCCATAGAACACCTGTGGAGAGATCTCAAAATGGCAGTTTGGAGAAGGCACCCTTCAAATATCAGGGACCTGGAGCAGTTTGCCAAAGAAGAATCGTCTACAATTCCAGCAGAGCATTGTAAGAAACTCATTGATGGTTACCGGAAGCGGTTGTTCGCAGTTATTTTGGCTAAAGGTTGTACAACCAAGTATTAGGCTGAGGGTGCCAATACTTTTGTCCAGCCCTTTTTTGGAGTTTTGTGTGAAATGATCAATGATTTGATTTTTGCTTCATTCTCTTTTGTGTTTTTTCCTTGCAAGCAAATTAAATGAAGAGAATAATACCAAAGAATTTGCAATTGCAATCATTTTCAGGAAGAAACTGAGTATTATCTGACAGAATTGCAGGGGTGCCAATACTTTTGGCCAGCACTGTACGTTGCAACCTTCAAGAGGCTAACAAGAAGTCCAAGAAGTATTTTGGAAGGAAACGTAAGGAGGTTTTGTTTACTGTGGGTGACATGGTTTGGTTGTCCTCGAAGAACCTGCGGTTGAGGATTCCCTCTAAAACAACTGGGTCCTAAGTTTGTGGGTCCATTTAAAGTGCTTCAGGTTGTTAACCTATCTGCTGTTAGGTTGGATGTCCCTACTTCCTGGAAGATTAATCCTGTGTTTCATGTTTCCTTGTTGAAAAAGGCTGATGTATCTGATAGGGACGCCACTGTCACAGTTCCTCCTGTGGTGGAAGACGGTGAATATGAAATTTCTCGTATCTTGAATTCTAGATGGCATAGAGGGAGATTACAGTATCTCGTCTCCTAGAAGGGTTTCGGCCCTGAAGACAACTCCTGGGTAAGGACTAGAGATGAGCTGTGTTCGACTCGAACTGTTCGCCAATCTCAAATTCGAGCTGTTTTGGGCGGTGTTCGAGCCGTTCGGCGAACACAAACAATTTGAAAAAAATTCGGCTGTTCGAGGTTATGTTCGATAACAGTTCATGCACCAAAATCATAACTGGATTTTTTTCTCAGTAATGCTGAAAATTAATGTTAATACGCAGTTTGAGTGTACAGCGGGGCGGGGGGAGGGGCAGGGGATGGATCTCTGCAGCAATAATGAAGATCTCCATTTTTTTTTCTCTTTCCCGCATTTACAGCGGGGAGGTGCAATCTGTCAGCCTATCAGCAGCGCACACATGGAGCGAACTGCTTTTTTTCACACAAGCAAGGGCATGTGTCATTGGCAGTGTATATCACATGCCCTTGCCCTATAAGACTCAGCCATTTTCCCCGTCGCCACCATTTTCTCACTGCTGCAGCTGCGTGTTAGACAGCACCGCTGTTGCTGTGTGCGCTATACTTTCAGTGTTTATTTCAAGCCAATTTTCGCACAAATCAACAGATAGCTTGGGAGTAGGGAATAGTTGTGATTGCAGTCCTTTTGAGGACTAGGTTACATCATTTCCTACGACTTTTATCAGGCAGGTCTATGCTCTTAAATAGATAGATTGGGAGTAAAGACTAATTGTAATTGCAGTCCTTTTGAGGGCTAGGTTACATCAGTTCCTATCACTTTTTGCCAGGCAGGTCTGTGCCAGTGCTGTGCAAGTTTTTTTTCACAGCATTTGGCTAAATCTAGCAAAGCAAATCCTTTTTGGCCTCTTGCAGTGTGTGTTAGTCAGTGGAGTAGCCTATCTGTGTTGCAAGCTACACCACCTGTGTATAGAATACAAATTTTTTTACTGCACCTAGAGAAGTAAAACCTTTTGGGCATAGCATCATTCTATTAGTCCATCTATACTAACCTCCACCAGGTTGCAAATTCAAAATAATTTTTATCCGCATCTAGCTCTGAAAAAATATTTCGGCTTGTAGCAGTGTGTGGGACTTGTTCTATTAGTCCATCTATACTAACCTCCACCAGGTTGCAAATTCAATATAATTTTTATCTGCATCTAGCTCCGAAAAAATATTTTGGCTTGTAGCAGTGTGTGGGACTTATTCTATTAGTCCATCTATATTAACCTCCACCAGGTTGCAAATTCAATATAATTTTTATCTGCATCTAGTTCTGAAAAAATATTTGGGCTTCGGCTTGTAGCAGTGTGTGGGACTTGTTCTATTAGTCCATCTATACTAACCTCCACCAGGTTGCAAATTCAATATAATTTTTATCTGCTTCTAGCTCTGAAAAAATATTTGGGCTTTACCTTGTAGCAGTGTGTGGGACTTATTCTATTAGTCCATCTATACTAACCTCCACCAGGTTGCAAATTCAATATAATTTTTATCTGCATTTAGCTCTGAAAACATATTTGGGCTTCGGCTTGTAGCAGTGTGTGGGACTTGTTCTATTAGTCCATCTATACTAACCTCCACCAGGTTGCAAATTCAATATAATTTTTATCTGCATCTAGCTCTGAAAAAATATTTGGGCTTCGGCTTGTAGCAGTGTGTGGGACTTGTTCTATTAGTCCATCTATCTTAACCCCTTAATAACATCTGACGTACTAATACGCGTCTGTGCCCTGGGACTTAAGAGCCAGACCCGTATTAGTACGTCATGGCGATCGCGCGCGCACACAGGCTGTGCGGGCTTGATCGCCGCCAGGTGTCAGCTGATTGTCACAGCTGACACCCGGTACTATGTGCAGGGAGCGGTCCTGCACCGCTCCCAGCACATTAACCCCCGCGATGCTACGATCGAAGTCGATCGAAGTCGATCGCGCCATTGCGGGGGCAAGGGGAGGTGATCGGCGATACTCACCTCCTCTTCCGGCTTCCAGCGCAGTCTGCAAAGGCTTCCCGGGTGTTGCCATGACGACCCGATGTCGTCATGACAACATCCGGGTCACCAGAGAGCAGGAAGATTGCTTGGGTATGCGCAGTGCATCTCCAAGCAATCTTCACACTGTGCACTTCTGACAGCCTTCATGGCATAGGGATGGTGCTTCATTCCTGTGCCATGCAGGCGATCAGAGAAAAAAAAGTGAAAGTCCCAGAGTGGGACAAAGTAATAAAGTGTATAAACTGTGTGAAAGTGGAAAAAAAAAAAAAATGTGCAAAAATATTATAAAAAAATAAAAAAAATAATACACCAAAAATAAAAATATAATGTACCCATCAATAAATATTATTATAAAAAAAAAACAAAACAATAAAAGTACACATATTTGGTATCGCCGCGTCCGGAACAACCTGACCTATAAAACTGTCCCACTAGTTAACCCCTTCAGTGAACACGGTAAAAAAAAAAAAAAAAAAACGAAGCAAAAAACAATGCTTTATCACCATACCACCAAACAAAAAGTGGAATAACACGCGATCAAAAAGACGCATATAAATAAAAATGATACCGCTGAAAACGTCATCTCGTCCCGCAAAAAGCAAGCTGCCATACAGCTCCATCAGCCGAAAAATAAAAAAGTTATAGCTCTCAGAATAAAGCGATGCTAAAAAATATTTTTTTCTATAAAATAGCTTTTATTGTGTATAAGCGCCAAAACATAGAAAAATGATACAAATGTGGTACCGCTGTAAACGTACTGACCCGAAGAATAAAGCTACCTCATCAATTTTACCACACGCGGAACAGAATAAAAAAAAAAACAATTCCTGAATTGTTGGTTTTTGTTTATTCTGCCTCCCAAAAATCGGAATAGAAAGCGATCAAAAAATGTCACGTGCCTGAAAATGGCACCAATAACAACGTCAAGTCATCCCGCAAAAAACGAGCCGTCACATGACTGTCTGCCAAAATCTGGAAAAATTATAGCTCTCAAAATATGGCGATGCAAAAACTAGATTTTACAAAAAATGCGTCTTTTAGTGTGTGACAGCTGTCAGTCATAAAAACTCCATATGATTCTGGCATTGCTGTAATCACACCTACCCGAAGAATAAAGTCGTCTAATCACTTATACCGCATGAGGAACGGCGTCAAAAATAAACTCTTGGGTTAGGATTGGGCTAGGGTTAGGGCTGGGTTTGGGGCTAGGGTTGTGCTGGGGCTAGGGTTGTGCTGGGGCTAGGGTTGTGCTAGGGCTAGGGTTGTGCTAGGGTTAGGGCTGGGGTTGGGATTTTTTTCAAAAGTAAGAAAAAAAGATGACGATATGGCGACTAGTGTTGAGAGCAAGTGCTCGCTACTTGAGTTTGCATCGGGTGCTCTTGTATGCATTGAGTATCGTGGGTATTTGAGTGACATGCTCGAGTCTCTGCCCCATATGCTTCGCGGCCAAAAAACTTTACGGGGATTGCCTGCCATGCACGAGCGATCCCCGCATGTTTTTTTTTGGGTGTCTAATAACCATGAAACATGCGGAGCAGGGACTCGAGCATGTCACTCGAGCACACGCTGTACATGGTGCATACCTGAGTACCCGATGCAAACTCAAGTAGCGAGCACTTGCGCTCAAGAATAATGACAACTTATTCAATATGATGACCTAATGTAAACAAATTCTGTGCCGTACCTCTGGGTTCAAAATGTTCACTATACACCTTAATAAAATCCTTGAGGGGTATAGTTTCCAAAATGGGGACACTTGTGGGGGAGCTCCACTGTTTAGGCACATCACGGGCTCTCCAAACGCGACATGGTGTCCGCTAACAAATTGAATGGAAAATCGGCTCAAATTGTTAGCGGACGCCATGTTGCGTTTGGAGAGCCCCTGTGTGCCCAAACATTGGAGCTCCCCCACAAGTGACCCCATTTTGGAAACTAGACCCCCCAAGGCACCTATCTAGATGCATAGTGAGCACTTGGAACCCCCAGGTGCTTCACAAATTGATGCGTAAAAATGAAAAAGTGAAAAAAAAACCACAATTGTCGGCTCAATTTGTTAGCGGATATCATGTAGCATTTGGAGAGTCCCTGTGTGCCCAAACATTGGAGCTCCCCCACAAGTGACCCCATTTTGGAAACTAGACCCCCCAAGGCACCTATCTAGATGCATAGTGAGCACTTGGAACCCCAGGTGTTTCACAAATTGATTCATAAAAATGAAAAAGTGTTTTTTTTTTCACTTTTTCATTTTTACGAATCAATTTGTGAAGCACCTGGGGGTTCCAAGTGCTCACTATGCATCTAGAAAGGTGCCTTGGGGGGTCTAGTTTCCAAAATGGGGTCACTTGTGGGGGAGCTCCAAAGTTTGGGCACAGAGGGGCTCTCCAAACGCAATGTGGTGTCCTCTAACAATTTGAGCCGATTTTCCATTCAATTTGTTAGCGGATACCATGTTGCATTTAGAGAGTCCCTGTGTGCCCAGACATTGGAGCTCCCCCACAAGTGACCCCATTTTGGAAACTAGACCCCCCAAGGCACCTATCTAGATGCATAGTGAGCACTTGGAACCCCTAGGTGCTTCACAAATTGATTCGTAAAAATGAAAAAGTGTTTTTTTTTCACTTTTTCATTTTTACGAATCAATTTGTGAAGCACCTGGGGGTTCCAAGTGCTCACTATGCATCTAGATAGGTGCCTTGGGGGGTCTAGTTTCCAAAATGGGGTCACTTGTGGGGGAGCTCCAATGTTTGGGCACACAGGGACTCTCCAAATGCAGCATGATATCCGCTAACAAATTGTCGGCTCAATTTGTTAGCGGATATCATGTTGCATTTGGAGAGTCCCTGTGTGCCCAAACATTGGAGCTCCCCCACAAGTGACCCCATTTTGGAAACTAGACCCCCCAAGGCACCTATCTAGATGCATAGTGAGCACTTGGAACCCCTAGGTGTTTCACAAATTGATTCATAAAAATGAAAAAGTGTTTTTTTTTTCACTTTTTCATTTTTACGAATCAATTTGTGAAGCACCTGGGGGTTCCAAGTGCTCACTATGCATCTAGAAAGGTGCCTTGGGGGGTCTAGTTTCCAAAATGGGGTCACTTGTGGGGAGCTCCAAAGTTTGGGCACAGAGGGGCTCTCCAAACGCAATGTGGTGTCCGCTAACAATTTGAGCCGATTTTCCATTCAATTTGTTAGCGGATACCATGTTGCATTTAGAGAGTCCCTGTGTGCCCAAACATTGGAGCTCCCCCACAAGTGACCCCATTTTGGAAACTAGACCCCCCAAGGCACCTATCTAGATGCATAGTGAGCACTTGGAACCCCTAGGTGCTTCACAAACTGATTCGTAAAAATGAAAAAGTGTTTTTTTTTCACTTTTTCATTTTTACGAATCAATTTGTGAAGCACCTGGGGGTTCCAAGTGCTCACTATGCATCTAGATAGGTGCCTTGGGGGGTCTAGTTTCCAAAATGGGGTCACTTGTGGGGGAGCTCCAAAGTTTGGGCACAGAGGGGCTCTCCAAACGCAATGTGGTGTCCGCTAACAATTTGAGCCGATTTTCCATTCAATTTGTTAGCGGATACCATGTTGCATTTAGAGAGTCCCTGTGTGCCCAAACATTGGAGCTCCCCCACAAGTGACCCCATTTTGGAAACTAGACCTCCCAAGGCACCTATCTAGATGCATAGTGAGCACTTGGAACCCCTAGGTGCTTCACAAATTGATTCGTAAAAATGAAGAAGTGGTTTTTTTTTTCACTTTTTCATTTTTACGAATCAATTTGTGAAGCACCTGGGGGTTCCAAGTGCTCACTATGCATCTAGAAAGGTGCCTTGGGGGGTCTAGTTTCCAAAATGGGGTCACTTGTGGGGGAGCTCCAAAGTTTGGGCACAGAGGGGCTCTCCAAACGCAATGTGGTGTCCGCTAACAATTTGAGCCGATTTTCCATTCAATTTGTTAGCGGATACCATGTTGTATTTAGAGAGTGCCTGTGTGTCCAAACATTGGAGCTCCCCCACAAGTGACCCCATTTTGGAAACTAGACCCCCCAAGGCACCTATCTAGATGCATAGTGAGCACTTGGAACCCCTAGGTGCTTCACAAATTGATTCGTAAAAATGAAAAAGTGTTTTTTTTTTCACTTTTTCATTTTTACAAATCAATTTGTGAAGCACTTGGGGGTTCCAAGTGCTCACTATGCATCTATAAAGGTGCCTTGGGGGGTCTAGTTTCCAAAATGGGGTAACTTGTGGGGGAGCTCCAAAGTTTGGGCACACAGGGGCTCTCCAAACACAACATGGCGTCCGCTAATTATTCAAGCAAATTTTACAATCAAAAAGTCAAATGGCGCTCCTTCCCTTCCGAGCCCTGCCGTGCGCTCAAGCAGTGTTTTTTCCCCAAATATTGGGTATCTTCGTGCCCAGGGGAAATTGCACAACAAATTTTGGGGTCCATTTTTTCTTGTTACCCCTGTGAAAATAAAAAAAATTGGGTCTAAAGTAACATTTTTGTGAAAAAAGTTAAATGTTCATTTTTTTCTTCCACATTCAAAAAATTCCTGTGAAGCACCTGAAGGGTTAATAAAGTTCTTGAATGTGGTTTTGAGCACCTTGAGGGTTGCAGTTTTTAGAATGGTGTCACTTTTGGGCATTTTCTGTCAAAAAGACCTCTCCAAGTGACTTCAAATGTGATGTGGTCCCTAAAAAAATGGTTTTGTAAATTTTGTTGGAAAAATGAGAAATCGCTGGTCAAATTTTAACCCTTATAGCTCCCTAACAAAAAAAAATGTTGGTTTCAAAATTGTGCTGATGTAAAGTAGACATGTGGGAAATGTTATTTATTAACTCTATTGTGTGACATATCGCTCTGATTTCAGGGCTTAAAAATTCAAATTTTGAAAATTGCAAAATTTTCAAAATTTTCGCCAAATTTCCGTTTTTTTCACAAATAAACGCAAGTGATATCGAAGAAATTTTTCCACAATCATGAAGTACAATATGTCACGAAAAAACAATCTCAGAATCAGGGGGATCTGTTGAAGCGTTCCAGAGTAATTACCTCATAAAGTGACAGTGGTCAGAATTGTAAAAATTGGCCCGGTCATTAACGTGCAAACCACCCGCGGGGCTTAAGGGGTTAACCTCCACCAGGTTGCAAATTCAAAATAATTTTTAGCTGCAGCTAGCCCGGAAAATAATTTTGGGCTTAGTACCAGTGTGTGGTACTCATTGTATTAGGTCATCTATACCAAGCTCCACCAGCTTTGAAATTAATAATATTTTTTAGCTGCATCTTGCCTGTAAACTAATTTTGGGCATATTAGCAGTGTGTGGTACTCATTGTATTAGGCCATCTATACCAAGCTCCACCAGCTTTTAAATTAATAATAATTTTTAGCTGCATCTAGCCTGGAAAAAAATTTTTCTTCCCAATAGTGGTAGCAATAGAAATATGGGGCGCGCACCTGGCTAACAAAAATATTACGCTTCATAACAAAAAACACCAGCCTAGCGCACTGCATTAATAAGATGGCATCATCGTCTCTCCCGTCTACGCCGGCTAGCATTCCTGTGCCTAAAACACAATGCATGGGTCCGCGCTAGCCACGATGCTGAGGGGTCTAAAGCTGCTGCTAACGCTTTATCACAATTCAATTGGCAGATTTTCACAGAGCTCCTCCCCAATGCCCACCCATCGGGCAACAGTTGCCCACCCTCCCTATGGGATCTAGTGGCGAATAGTTGAAGCCATTAATCAGAGCGTCAGTTGCCCCGTCGACTTGGCAAGCATACGGTAAGGCATGGGAAGAGTGGACACGACTAGTAGCAGGCAGACGGGTTGACCAATGTGAACAAGCCAGATTACAAGTCACCATAGAATTTCTCCACCAGCTAATGATGAGGGTCATATCAGGGGCGTCAGCGCAGCGGTGTCTGACCAGAGTAGCATTTCACTTCCAACTACTGAATTGGGGAGATGTGACAAAGAGATTCATCATCAGACAATCCATAAAAGGGTGGAAAAGGGGTCAGCCAAGTCAGGAGTGTAGACGTCCCGTCCAGTGTCACTAAAACTGATTTCTCACATCATATCCCTAACACCATTAACATGACACTCACAATTTGAAGCAACACTACTGTCTACTGCATTTGCGATCGCCTTCTTCGGGGCGCTATGCATAAGCGAATTAGTCCCTCAATCCGAAATTACCACCAGTGGAGGCTTATTACACCAGGACGTTGTCATAGCCAATAATGCAATACGTCTACGCATACGCCAATCGAAAACGGTTCCAGCAGGCAGGGGCACTTGGGTACTTCTACAACCCACAAACGGTACACTGAGTCGGGTAACAATAGTAAAAACATATATAACCATCAGATCACAAAGTAATTTCTTTCTATCACACATTGATGGAACGCCATTATCAAGATACCAGTTCCAAGCTATATTTAATAAATGCATAACATCGGCAGGGAACCACCCCAAAGATTACGGGACACACTCATTCCGCATAGGCGCGGCCACGGAAGCAGCAAGAGCAGGACTGTCAGAAACGGAAGTTCAGAGGATAGGGAGATGGCGATCCACGTGTTTGGCGAGATACATAAGACCGGACTTGTTATCCTAACGTGGTTTGTTTCTTTTACAGGTGACGCTAAGCCAACAGTGTGGGTGATAGGCCACTCGTATATATATTGGGCAGAAAAAAGGGCGAAAGTCCGCCTAGGCGGGAGGAAATTAGAGTTTCATAACACATATTTCAACTGGAGACGTATTAGAGGCCTGCTATGGCCACAGGTACTAATGGAGGTAATCAAGGTAGGGAGAGAGGCAAGAGATCCGGTCATCTTAGTTATACAGGCCCGGGGAAACGACCTAGGTCATCACAAGAGCGCATAACTAATGGCAATAATGAAACTAGACACTGAGCGCTTCAGAGAATTTTTCACAAAACTAACTATAGTATGATCAGAGATTGTGCCGATAGCGGTATGGCAAGGTGCGCGAGACATCACGGCCATCGAACAGACAAGGCGGGTAATAAATATTCGGATGGCAAAATTTAGAAGAGACAGAGGTGGTGTAGTGATACAACACCGACAACTGGAAGGAGATAAAGCAGGCCTCATACGGCCCGACGGTGTTCACTTAATGGATATTGGACTGGACATATTCCTGTCAGGACTCCAGGATGGAGTGGAACAAGCAAGAGTGATGGATGGGGGTCAGAGTCCTGCATACGAGTACGCAGGATCCTCCGTGGCCTGGAAATAGAAAGGACATGTTGGAGAGTTACACTTGTTGGCCAACTTGCCGGTGTGGAGACCCAGGGCATGCTGCAACAAGCTGAATTATTTTAGAAATAAAATGCCTTTCTAATGGAATGAGTATAAAGAGTTAATAATGCTGTGACTGATCCTCACCCATCCAGTTGTAAGAGTTACATTATTGTATTGTCAAGGAAAGGGGGGCAGTAGGGGGGCTGAGCGTCTGGGTTTGGTTTGGGGTCCCCACAGTCTGCCTAGGCTAGATGCATTTAAAAATTCTTATTAGATACGCAGGCGGTGCAGCTTGCTTCGCAGCTGGGCTACTATGCCCAAAGTATTGCCTAGGCTAGATGCAGTTAAAAATTCTACTCTGACTAGCAGACACTGAAGCTTTGGAGCCGACCTCTGAGTAAACAGCTCTTCGGACTCAACCATCTGTGTTACCCCAAGCCATAGTGTATGTAGTTTCTTACAGTTAAAAGGGGGGGGAGCGGCCCAACCCACCTGTAATTGACGATGCCAACGTCACGTAAAACACAGCAAGGGGACTCCAAAAAGATTCTCCATTTTTTCTAAAAATTGTGGCACAGACACCACTTAAGTGGCATCAATTTCCCCAGAGTTGCTTAAAATGGTTGGTGAGGTGATTTTACCAAATCCTCAAGCTTTTATTCTCCCCAGGATGACACAGGGGTAGAAAAGTCCTTGCGGATCCATGATTTGTTTATCTTTATGAACGTGAGTCTGTCTACATTCTCAGTGGACAGCTGCGTGCGCTTATCTGTCAGCACACCACCAGCAGCGCTGAACACACGTTCAGAGAGAACGCTGGCTGCAGGGCATGACAAGATCTCCAAGGCGTGAGTGTCGAGCTCCGGCCATTTTTCCAGATTGGAAGGCCAAAATGAGCAAGGGTCCAGTGACACAGTCATGGCTTCGATGTTCACTTGGAGATACTCTTGTACCATCCTCTCTAGGCATTGACTATGTGTCAGACTTCTTGTCTCCTGTGGCCTTGCAAAGGATGGTCTAAAAAAGTGGTGAAACGATTCCACAAAATTGCTGTTACCAGCAGATACTGTGTTACTGTTACGGTTTGAGTGATGAAGACTCGACAGTCCCATGGTTTGCAAGCTAGAACTGTGAGATTCACTACGTGCACCACTGGTGATTTGTGGAAAAGCACATGTAAGATCCTGCAACAGCCTCTGTTGATACTCCTGCATGCGTGAATCCCTTTCTATGGCAGGAATTATTTCGGCAAATTTACTTTTGTACCGGGGATCTAAGAGTGTGGCAACCCAGTAGTCGGGATTACTTCGAATTCTGACAATCCGAGGGTCATGTTGCAGGTAGTGCAGCAAGAAGGCACTCATGTGTCTTGCGCATCTAGGAGGACCAAGTCCTTGTTGTTTTGGTAGCGAGGTAAGAATCATGCTTCCTTCCTCTGCCCTCTCCCCCCAACCTCGCACAACAGAAATGTGATCAAGGTCTCCCTCATCTGATGAGTCTTACATGCCCATCGCCAGTTCGTCCTCCACTTCTTCCTCGGCTCCTGCACCTTCCTCAACTGTTTGGCTGCTACCATGCGCCCTGGTTAATCCCTCTCCCCCACCCTCCCATGCCTGCCGCCTTGGTGCTGCCGACCGTCTGGACCTTGGAGATGTTATCCCTTCTGCATATGACTCCTCCTCTACTTCCTCCACCTCCTCTTGTCCCACCACCTGACTCTGAATTCTGTTTAACGTGTGCTCCAGCATTTAAATCACAAGAATAGTCATGCTGATAATGGCATCATTGTCAGCACTAAACATCTTCGTCGCCATTTCAAAACTGTGCAGAAGGGTGTGTGGCGCCCCTGAGGGTTCAGTCGCCACAGAGGTACTGCATCTCACCCAGAGGTGTGGTATCTCACCCTCAGGTAAGGAAGGAGTATGGCTCGGGACCCTAACACCTGCATCCAACACATACCCGCAGTGGGGGTAGGGCGAGATTGCTCCTAAGAGAGAGCACAGTCCCAGGTCCCTAGCTGGTGGGGGGGTCCTATGTAGTTGGTGTGGCGGGAGAAAGCAGCTTAGGGGAGCACATGACAAGGAGAGTATAAATAGGAAGCCATCTTAGAAAGAGCAAGCCAGTCAGAGGAGGAGAAGTGACAGGAGCAGAGGCTCTGCATGAGCTCTGCTCCGGAGGCGGGCCTAGCCTGGGAGGCCCAGGACTGAAGGAGAGAAGAGAGGAGTGGGAGCAGAAAGGCTCCAGGAACCGAAGGGACCCTAGAGGTACGGGCCGTGCAGAAGGCCACCCGTACGCCCACTGCTACCAGGAGGTAGAGGGGTCAGGCCAGATAAGGGGAACTGGTCCCTCAACTAGCGGAGAAACAGCAAGGCTCAACTAGAAACCGGAGGCTGCAGCATTTCATGTACTGCAGGCCAAAGTCCACACCAGTCTCACTAAGAAGGTAGCCTCATAGGACCCAGGGGACGGAACACACGTCGCCCGCCAAGGCCCGAGGATACCGGATAGAAGTGTCACTGGGTGTGAGGTGCAGGGAGAAGGCCAGAGAAAGGACACACAGAAGGGGGTCCTGCTATCTGGGGGTGGACTGAGCCCCTCACTGAGTACGCACAGCATGACGGGGGAGATTGCTCTGGTACCTGTAATCTGGACTGCAACAACTGTGAGTAAAGATCTTGGGACTGCATCACACGGACTCTGTGTTCATTACTGACTCCCTGCACTACAACCACCATCATCCACCCACACTGCCCTGAAGCTACACTCTTCCTGTGGGGAGTAAAAATACCATTGCTGCAAAACCACCAGCTTCAGAGGACTGTTCCGCAGCGGCGGCCCCTTTGGCCGCACTCCACAGGTGGCATAGTCGGACATTATAAAACCCATATATACAAATTACCCTTGGATTGACCGCCCTGGGTCACGGACCGGGTCGCCGCCACAGTGACTACAACCCCCAGCGTCTACCGGCCCTGCTCCGGGTACCCCACGGCCCAGGGGGCGCGTCAACTTCATAGGTCCCTGATCTGAGACCACTCCTGCAGCGTGATTTGCCCCACCTCTGGATCTCGTTGGCCCAGGCTATACGTCAGAACGTATTGCACCAGGGCTTGTCTGTGCAACATGTGCAGAGTTGAATTCCACCGTGTCGGCACATCGCATTTCAGACGGTGAACTGGCAGGCCCATCGACTTCTGTAGAGATGTAAGTCGTTGAGCTGCGGGATGCGAACGGCGGAAGTGAGCACACAGAGACCGTGCCCTCTGCAGAAGGCCATCTAGTCCGGGATAGTGGGCTAAAAATTGCTGGACAACCAGGTTCAACACGTGAGCCATACAAGGCACGTGTGTGACATTGCCCCGGCTAAGGGCCGCACCCAGGTTTGCAGCATTGTCGCACACGGCCTTCCCTGGTTGCAGGTCCAGTGGAGACAACCATTCATGAAACTAGGTCTCCAGAGCTGACCACAACTTCTCAGCTGTGTGACTCACATTTCCCAGACATTTCAAAGTAAACACCGCCTGATGCCTTTGAGCCCTGCTGCCAGCATAGTAAGGAGGTGTGCAGGAATCCTTCTGCGCAGTTAGAAAGTGGGTGGCATTACCAGACAGGCTTTGGGTGCAGGTGGAGGACCGAGAGGAGGTTGAGGAGGCAGAAGTAGTGGAGGAACTTCTAGATAAAGAGGATTGATGTACAACTCGTGGGGACGGCAAGA
The DNA here is from genome assembly GCF_046119375.1 of Phyllobates terribilis. Classification (NCBI taxonomy): domain Eukaryota; kingdom Metazoa; phylum Chordata; class Amphibia; order Anura; family Dendrobatidae; genus Phyllobates; species Phyllobates terribilis. The sequence goes on from NW_027362761.1 coordinate 879,911,147, forward strand.
CTTGGACAGCAGCCCCTTGTCCTGCTGTCACCATAGTTAGCCAGTGCCCAGTCAGCGACATGTAACGCCCCTGTCCATGCCTACTTGCCCAAGTGTCTGTGGTGAAATGCACCCTGTCACACACAGAGTTTCTCAAAGAAGCGGTGATGTTGTGTGCGACATGCTGGTGGAGCGCAGGCACACCTTTCTTTGAGAAGTAGTGCCGACTGGGCATCTGGTACTGGGGCACTGCGATGGACATAAGGTCTCGAAAATCCTCTGTGTCCACCAGGCGGAAAGGCAGCATTTATGTGGCCAACAGCTTGCAGATGGTGAAATTCAACCTCTTAGCTTTCTCATGGCTAGGAGGAAATGGTCTTTTACTTGTCCACATCTGAGGGACTGAGGGCTGGCTGTTGTGCTTAGACGGGGTTGAGTAGGGTGTCCCCGGCAAACTTGCCGGTCTGTGAGGAAGATGCAGGCTGAAAAGTTAGTTTGCCCTGATCCAAAGGTGGTGCTCTCGATGTCGGAGAGCGCTCAACACCAGCTGGTGTTTCCACTTCCAAATGAAATGATGACCTGCCAATCACACTGGCTGTTGCGGGTAAAGAGGTGGCAGGTCTGCGTCCAAAAACATGTTTGACTGCTGTCCCCCGAGTCACAGAGGATGAAGAGGCCGCGGATGCCCAAGATGGGGCAGACGGTGTTTGTCCCGGCCCGCTAGGCCGCATTGTAGCACAGTGAGCTTCCCACTGCAACTTATGCTTCATATCCATGTGACGGTTCATGCATGAAGTACTCAAACTATGTATTTTTTGGCCTTTACTTAGCTTTTGGTGACAAATATTACAGTACTACTTTGACCCTATTGGGGTTATATTGGCGTATCTGGGAAAAAGTATTTTCCCAGATCGCCAAACCGTGCCAACTCATAGAAAACATGAATAAATAGGAGGATAACACGAGTTGGGTCATCCTTATCGATCTGAAAAAATGCCCAGGCTATGCAAGGCTTAGAGCCCATGCGACCTGAAGAGCCACTACGACTTGTGGTCAGAGGCAGATTTGTGGTTGAGGATGCAGTTGTTGACGTGCTTCCAGTCCTCCGTCTCTGTCCAGGAAGGCGCAACCGAACCTCGTCGTCAATAGCATCTGTGACGCCCAGCTGCGCTTGGTATCACAGAGCCTAGAAGAATGCATTGATGGAATCCTCCACAAGAGGCCCCCATAAACATTCACACATCTCCACCTTCCACCTCAGACCAGCAGAGGGAGCCCGTTAGGGATATAAATAGGGAAGGTGGAGCTAGGCAGTTCAGTTCCTCTGAAGAGTTCCTGCAGTAGAGAAGCCTAAGAGAGGTCAGTCTGCAGTGGAGCTCAGTCTAGTCTAGAGGACTCAGTTAATAGTTCAGCAGTGGAGCACGAGGCTCCTGTTAGCTAGATTCAGGGAGCCCAGTAAGACCTTAAGGTGTGCCGGCGCCGTTAGTGTGTATAGCCTAGTGAGGGCCCAAGTTGGCCGAAGGCGAGTGGAGAGTTAGTACATAGGGGGCAGAGGAGCTTAACCAGCTCACCCCGAAGCATTTACCGGACACCGGATCCGAGCTTACCGGGATCTCTATGACCCAGTAAGGCATAACCGGAATCCCTGGAGAACTACAAGTCCCAGGATCGCTAAGGTGCTGATACGTAACAGAGCCAGGAGACGCTTAGGTCCCGCATACTGGGAGCGTGAACACCAAGACAAGGCCCTACCACAAGGTCAGCCAGCGCAGGACAGAGACAAAGTTAGGCCTAGCTCCAGGCAGGTCAGAAACTTACTACGCAGAGGCAAGAAACAAGAGGCCCTACACCCGCTCATTGGGAAGGATCCTGATATGCACCCTTCACCCTACAGTGCTCCGGGATGTGCCTGAATTTCCACCAGTAAAAGGTACTGAAGTGACTACCGTGTCCGTTCCCGTTCTTGCTCTGACCCAGCTGGGTCTCGCCTGTCCTGCATTCCCCCTGCATACGCTTTTCTGAGGCCTAGCTCCACCTGTGGGGAGCTATACCATCGAGCTGCCTTATCACCGGCCTCAGTGGACTACTGCAGCGCTGGTGCTTCTCACCAGATACCACAGGTGGTGTCACGAACTCTTATAAAATTAACAATTATCCACCCTTTTAAGGACTGACCCCAGGGTACGGGCCCGGGAGCCGACCACCGTGACATCCCAATGGCCAGGCAAAGGCCCGGGTACCGAGTCATCCCCATCCCCTGGGCTAGTCACATCCTCCTCCACCTCCTCTGCTGACCTCATCGACTGGCTGACTGTGTGTTGACAGTAAGTGGGATCTCCAACCTCGTCATCATCACCCTGTGTGTTCTCACACCCGTCGTCCTCAGAGCCAACCTCTTCCTGCCCTGACCGAAAAGTCAAGTTGTCGCTCCAATCAGGTATTTGAGTCTCATCATCGTCTTAATCATTGTCTCCACCAACAAGAGTTACAGTTTGGGAACAAGGGTCTACATTATGCTCAGAACCTTCTTCATCTGGTTCTGGATCCGACTCATAAAGATTCTCGGCATCAGTGCAGATCATTTCCTCGTCTGGATTAACAGAAGCTCTGGAGCAGACCTCCGTTTCCCAGGCTATAGTTTGAGTAAACAGCTGTGCAGACTCAACCATCTGTGTTACCCCATACTCAGTCGGGCAGCTGGAGACTTGGGAGCTGTGAGGAAGCAAGTGCGATTGAGGTGACACCTCTGAGGACTGGAGTATTTGTGATGTTGAAGTTGAGGTGGAGGAGAGCCCGCTTGAAGGAGCACTTGATATACGTTGTAGCACCTGCTGTTTTTGTGCCTCATCTGGAATTTGTAGCGATGGGCATGTCCGTAAGAAAGGGATCGTATCACATTGTCCACGAAAAGAAGTAGACATCTTAGTTTGGCTGGAAGATGGTCTTTCTTCTGCAGATGTTACTCCCCCCCACCGCGGGGGGGCTCAACTCACCAGCGGACAGGCACCAGTATTGAGAGAGGGGGGCTGGCCGTCAGGGTCCACCGCAGCTTTGGCACAAACCCGGCGACACGGAGGTCGGAACGGACTGGCCGTGTCAGCTTCGCACTTTTTTGGTTTTAGAAGGGCATGACATGACTATATCTGTGTCTCCCCCTCCTTTTACTCCTCCACCTCTTTTCTTTTCGCATGACTATATGTACTTGCCACTTTTCCATGTGTTAGTTGTGTCTTCTGAGCAGTTTGTCAGCTTTTGGACACCTTTGAAGGTGTTTTCTATGTGTTTCTATGTGTTTTTGTTTGCCTGCCATTGGTTTTAACGGTGTTCGACGAACAGTTCGACGAACATACCGGTGTTCGACGAACCGAACCGAACTCGAACACTACGGGGGTGGCTCAACACTAGTAAGGACGGATTATGTCTCTGCTCCTAGGCTTGTTAAAGCTTTCCACAAGAGGTTTCTGGTTAGGCCTGGGCCTGGAGGATCTGGAGGATCCTCATAAAAGACTGGTCTACTGTTAGAACCCTTCTGTTTGTTTTTTCCATCTTGTGTTTTGCGGTCATGTGACGATCTGCCTTTATATTCCAGCTCCGCCCTTTTGGCTGTGCTGGACTTCAGTGTTTGACTGTTTCTCTAGCCAGGTGCTTCTGTGCCTTTCTCTGTCAGTTCGCTTGGTCCTTATGGGACCTCTAGTACCTTTTTGTCAGTTTGTCTTTTTGTCTCCTGCAACAACTTCTCTGTTTAGGAGGCGTCCCATTTTTTTCCCAGTCCTTAGTTCTTTTAGGGACCCCTCCCTTTATGCTATAGGTCTCTGTTCACACTAGCCGAGGACTAAGGCGGGTCTGTTCACTAGGAACAGGCAGCCCGCTACATCGTAGGGATTCAGCTTAGTCTTACTTTAGGGACAGCTTTCCCATATCTTTCCTTAGTTCATGTTGCAGATCATAACACCCGCTCCTTAATAATGGGAAAAAAAACATTTTTAAATCAAGCCCTCTATGTGTCTTTAAAGGTGTATTGTTTTTTTTTTTCAAAATTTTAGGCAGGCCTTACAGTTACTGCATATGCTATAACAGTATAGGAGACCGCTCCTTAATAATGGGATTTTTTTTTTTAAATTAGGCTCTCCACTATGTGTAGTCAAAGGTGAATTGGGGATTTTCCAAATTCTGGGCAGGCCTTGCAGTTACTGCATACGCAATAACAGTATAGAGAAGCCGCTCTTTAATAATGGGAACAACAAAGCATAGCCAGCTGATGGCCCTCTAACAATAGTGAGGGCCGACTGCTGGCCCTTTAACAATAATAAAGGCCCCCTGATGGCCCTATAAAAATAGGCTTTGTGACTTACAGAGTTCCTCCTTCATAAATGAAACAAGATGTCTCTGATCATGTCTCACACTCCACATGGGCAGATAAGGTAGTAAAATGTTAAAATTACATTTACTAGTGAATGTATTTTTCACTGTTGAAAGCAATGCCAGAGTGCAAAAACGCATCAAAAATGCTACGTTTGAACATAGGCCAAGGTGTGGAGAAGCATTTTTTGGGGGTTTATTTATTTTTCCTTATATGCAAGTCATTACCCTGGAAAGAATGTTTCTTAACGTTTTTCCCAGGAAAATCCATTTTGGTTTAGCTTTTGTAGGTTTTATTTTGAGTCCGTAAAAGTGGCGTAATACTCTAACAACTTTGTTCACACCAGTGACCTGGGAGTCAGTAATGCTTCCAGGGACTTCCCCATGCTGTTCCCATGTAATTTGAGCACTGTTCCCATCGATTTGGGCAATTTTTAGGCCCCCTGAAGACCTCCGGGAGGGGGGGTCGTTGGAAAAATGCTCGAGTTTCCCATAGACTTAAATTGGACTCATTTCTGAAGTCGAGCACCCGAGCACTACAATTTGCTCGACCCGAGCAACAAGCACCCAAGCATTTTAGTGCTCGCTCATCACAAGTGACCAGTTGATGTTTTTATTGGTACCATTTTCAGGCACATACAGTCATGGCTGAAAGTGTTGGCACCCTTGAAATTGTTCCAGAAAATGAAGTATTTCTCAGAGAAAATTATAGCAATTACACATGTTTTGTTATACACATGTTTATTACCTTTGTGTGTTTTGTAACAACACAAGAAAAACAGAAAAAAAGGCAAAGTGGACTTAATTTCACAAAAAAAATCCCAAAAAAGGGCCGTACAAAATTGTTGGCACCTTTCCCAAATTGTGGGTTAAAAACTTCGTTTCAAGCATGTGATGCTCATTCCAGCTCACCTGTGGCAAGCAACAGGCGTGGACAATATGAACACCTGAAACCAGATAAAAAGGGGAGAACTTGACTCAATCTTTGCATAGTGTGTCTGTGTGTGCTACACTAAGCATCGCAAACAGAAAGAGGAGAAGAAAACTGTCTGAGGACTTGAGAACCAAAATTGTTGAAAAATATTGTAAAGATGTGCGGTTGTGGATTTTAATAATTACCAAGGCAGGTTATCGATGCAATTAGTTTTATTCCTTCTGACCACGGTGAACAGCAATTGCAGGTAAATGTCCAACAGGCAATTCTCTTAGTCCTAGAGTTTCCAACCTGAGTTCAGTAGGTCCACTGCCCTGTACCAGGTGATACCCACTGTCCCCCAACTTTTGGTTGGCCCACAGCTTTTTGTCTCTCCCGCCGGTATATTGGCAGTCACAGCATATTCTCCTTTGGATGATGGATATCTCGACCACAGCCCGTGATACCACCCAGCTCTCAGTCCGACTAGCAATGAATCTTCCCTTTCTCCTGCACAGGGTTCAGCCCCCTGAATCGGCAGAAGAGCTCACCCCTCCCTTCCCCAGCTAATTGTGACTTAGGTTAAGTGCCCACGTAGCGTTTTTGTAGCGTTTTTGCGGCGTTTTTACGGCTGCAAAAATGCGCGAAAATGCTTGTAAAACAGTCTTGTAAAAGCAATGTGAATTCGGATGTGCTGTGCACATGATGCGCTAATTAGAGCGCTGAATTCGCATTGCATTGCAAAACACAGCATGACCATTTCTACCGCGATTACGCTGCAAATTCGCGGCCATTGAGGAACATTGAAACACAGCAAACCCGCAGGTATATGTGGATTTTCTGCGTTTCAATTAAATTCAATAGCCGTGAATTTGCAGCATAATCGCGGTGCGTGTTGTACTACAACTCCTCTTCATCCCTGCTACCACGCGGTGAAAAAAAGAAATAAAAAAGTTAAAAAGAAAAAGAAAACTGTATATTCACCTCTCCGGCGGCCCCCAGTCTGCTCCCGGCGGCGTCCTCTCTCTTCGTCGTCCCACAGTGTACTGTCAGGACCTGTGGTGACGTCATTTAGTCACCTGATGGTCACGCGACCGCTGACGTCGGCGGTCAGGTGATGGTCGCGTGACCATCAGCTGACTAAATGACGGCACGGCAGGTCCTGACTGTACACTGCGGGACGACGAAGAGAGGGGACGCCGCCGGGAGCAGACTGGGGGCCGCCGAAGAGGTGAATATACAGATTTTTTTTTTTATTTATAACGTTTTAATTCTCTTTTTTTTTTACTATAGATGCTGCATTTAAAGCATCAGTTGTTCACACATTATAAATCCATGCCGGTTGCATGGATTTATATTGTGTGACCAACTTGTCAAGCACTTTTCCAAGTGATGCTCAAAATCGCTTGGAAAACTGCTTGAAAAAACACATGCGAAAACGCATGTAAAAACGCTGAAAAAACGCTTCTCTCTGGCAGAAAAAACGCATGTAAATCTGCATGCGTATTTTTCTGCCAGAGAGAGGCAAAAATGCTCTGCATCAAGTCTGCTACGTGGCCACATAGCCTTAGTGGAGATATTTTCTCAGGTGGAACCCATCCCCTGGGTTTGCATGTGAGACTACCTGTGGTGACGGAGAGAACAATGGCCCAAGGTCTCGGAGATATGGTCACTGAATGGAATAGATACCTGAGGTTGAACTGATGAGCAAACAAATCACTAACAGAACACAGCAAGCAAATTTCTAACAAAACACAAAATTAAGATTGACGAAAAGGGGTGCTCAGTGCTGGAAAAGTATTTAGAAAGTGGCCAGGTTCTCACACTCCTCCCCCACTTTTCCAGCACGGCCAGCGCTGGTCTCTATTTCCTGGGATTGACTGTCCACCTTCCTCTGGCGGCAATTACCGGGGTTCAGGGCTTCCTCAGTTTGTCTCGATAGGCCATCAGCGTTGCCATGGTCTCTCCCCACTGGCAGGGGGTTGTCAGCATGTCGAGATCGCTCTGTTCCCTCTCGGCTGATGCAGTGTGAACTGGTCCTTGACTTCGGGTTATAACATTGGCCCAGTGGCAAACCAAACCTGCTCCTAGGTTGTTTCCCAGCAACACATGTAGTGGTAGGTGCCGAACTACTCCTACATCCACTATTCCATGACTGTGACCCCAGTCTAAATATAGTCGGGCCCTTCGAATGAGATTCTCCCCCAGCTACATGGACTAACATCCAGCTGGTGAGAACAATACATTGGTCCGGTATTAGGTGGTCTTTGATCAATGTGACTGAGGCTCCGGAGTCACGGAGCCCCACAGCCTCAACGCCCTCTACGCAGACCGGCTGCAGATGCTGGTTCAAGGACGCTGAGGTGTCCCATCTAGTCCGAGACACTTGTCCTCTTCCTCTTCTGGTCGGGGAAGTGGAATCCTCTCTCCCTCAGTATTCCAGCCCCATTGCTGTACAGTGTTCACTTGTTGGGGACGTGGATGATATGAGCTAGAACGTTCCCGGCTTTCCCTGGCAAAGTGTCCCATGCGTCCACAGTTATGGCAACTTAACCCTCGTCACCGTGATGTGGGCCGTACTTGGGGGCTTGGGAAACCTCCCCCTCTTTGTGAAGTACAGAATCCCGCAGTGCCTCTTCTCGGTGGTCCATGGGTCTCACTGGCCTCAGTGTAAGCCCTGTTTCCAGACTCACTGGGGCTGTACTTCCATGTTGCCCGGGTCGATTGGCAGACCAATCAGCCAATCTGGCAGCCTCATCCAGGCTGAGTGGTTTTCTATCTGCCACCCATTCTTTTAAATTACCTGGGAGCTTTGACATAAATTGTTCCAGCATGATTATGTCCATTACATGTTCTGCTTCCCGAGACCCCAGTCCTTCTATCCACCGAGTGCATGCCGTCCATAGCGTATTGGCAAACTCCCGATGTGTGTGTGCAGTGGGCTTGTCAGTCTCCCGGATCTTTCTCCGGTAGGTTTCCGGCGTGACGGCATACCTCTCTAGCAATGCACTGTGAATGGTAGAGTAACATATTTGATCCACCAAAGACAAGTTATTAAAAGCTTCTCTTGCTTTTACAGTCAGGCCAACGCTCAAAAATATGGGCCAATCACGGATTGACACCTCATGCAGAAGGCAGAGGTTCTCAAATAACCGGAGATGTTCATCAATATCTGAGGTGTCCTCATTAAACTGTGGTATATCTCGGTACTTTAAAGATGTAGGCCCCTCTCTCCTGTTATCCATTGTCATCTGCACTGGGGCGGGTGGGGGTATCGCTACATGCACACCCAGATATTTGCTTAGCACTGCCGCTCGCTCCATCTCCGTGGACCGCTCTCCTAGCACGTCCAGCAGCCGCCTCAACTCAGTTGGTTGATCCTCTGCCATCTGGATGACAGTCCTGGGCTGTGGTCCCTCCAGGGAGATGCCCTCCTCCACGTCTGAACTGACCTCCTCCTGTGGCTGTTCACGATCCCAATCGTCCAAGCGTTGTATTAGGGTCGCACGGTTCCTCTGGCAACCACTCTAGCTCTCTCCCAGAGCAAAGAGTTCTCAGCTCCTCCTTTTTGAGCCTCTTGGAGATGGAGTCTGCCATCTCTTCTGCCAAGTCACCGCTCAGTAACTTTCCCTGGTATGCTGTCCAGAGATAGGTGATCCCACCGCTGCCACCACTTGTAAAGATGTGCGGTTGTGGATTTTAACAATCACCTAGTGTAACATACCTGGCAGCGTCCTTGCATAGTGGTCCATCTCCCACTGTGCAAGTGCGCGCACTTGATCTCCAGTCCAGTCTGCTAGCCTGGCTTCCCTCCTTGCTGTCTGCTTGCCTCTGTGTCTGCTGCTTAAGGGCGGCGCCCGATCACTTCCTGTTTCTTGTACCTGCTGCGGGCACACCCCTTGTGCGTCCTCAGCCTATTGCTGTCTGTCACCTGGTATTTAACCCAGCTGCTCCAATGAATCCCTGCCTGAGCATTGTGTTTCATTCAGTGTGCTCTTTCACTCTGAATGTGCCAGGTCCCTTTCTGTGTTTGCTTGCTTGCCTTTTTTGTAGGCTGTATTTCCAGTCCTGTGTGAACACGCTCCTTGCCTGTTCGTTCCGCCTTCTAGGGGCCGCATACCTAGACCCGCTCCCGTATCTTGTCTGTCCTGTCTGAACACGCTCCTGCCTGTTCGTTCCGCCTTCTAGGGGCCGCATACCTAGACCCGCTCCCTTATCTTGTCTGTCCTGTCTGAACACGCTCCTGGCCTGTTCCTCCCGCCTTCTAGGGGCTGCATACCTAGACCCGCTCCTGTATCTTGCTACTGTGTCTGTCCTTGTCTGTATACTCTTCTAGCCTGTTTCCTGTGTTTCTCTATGTCCGTACCTTTCCTTTTTCTGCAGAGTCTGAACTCGTACCTAACTCCTGCTCATTGTCACTGTACTTCCGTTTTTGAGTTTGTGGTCCACTCGCTACTTCACTGCAAGTACCCTGTGGGTATCTGGTTCTGCCTTTCCCTTCCTGCCTGTTCCGTGTGTACAGAGCCCTGTCCCCCCTGCTCTGCCTTGCTCACCGCTCCGGCGGTTCTAGCCTGCTCTGCCTTGCTCACTGCTCCGGCGGTTCTAGCCTGCTCTGCCTTTGCTCACCGCTCCGGCGGTTCTGGCCTGCTCTGACTCTTTGCTCACTGCTCCGGCAGCCTTGCTCCGCTCTGACCCTTTGCTCACTGCTCCGGCAGTCTTGCTCCGCTCTGACCCTTTGCTCACTGCTCCGGCAGTCTTGCTCCGCTCTGATCCTTTGCTCACTGCTCCGGCAGTCTCGCTCCGCTCTGACCCTTTGCTCACTGCTCCGGCAGTCTCGCTCCGCTCTGACCCTTTGCTCACTGCTCCCGCAGTCTTGCTCCGCTCTGACCCTTTTGCTCACTGCTCCCGCAGTCTTGCTCCACTCTGACCCTTTGCTCACTGCTCCCGCAGTCTTGCTCCGCTCTGACCCTTTGCTCACTGCTCTGGCAGTCTCGCTCCGCTCTGACCCTTTGCTCACTGCTCCGGCAGTCTCGCTCCGCTCTGACCCTTTGCTCACTGCTCCGGCAGTCTTGCTCCGCTCTGACCCTTTGCTCACTGCTCCGGCAGTCTTGCTCCGCTCTGATCCTTTGCTCACTGCTCCGGCAGTCTCGCTCCGCTCTGACCCTTTGCTCACTGCTCCGGCAGTCTCGCTCCGCTCTGACCCTTTGCTCACTGCTCCCGCAGTCTTGCTCCGCTCTGACCCTTTTGCTCACTGCTCCCGCAGTCTTGCTCCACTCTGACCCTTTGCTCACTGCTCCCGCAGTCTTGCTCCGCTCTGACCCTTTGCTCACTGCTCTGGCAGTCTCGCTCCGCTCTGACCCTTTGCTCACTGCTCCGGCAGTCTCGCTCCGCTCTGACCCTTTGCTCACTGCTCCGGCAGTCTCGCTCCGCTCTGACCCTTTGCTCACTGCTCCGGCAGTCTCGCTCTGCTCTGACCCTTTGCTCACTGCTCCGGCAGTCTCACTCCGCTCTGACCCTTTGCTCACTGCTTCGGCAGTCTCGCTCTGCTCTGACCTCTTGCTCACCGCTCCAGGCGGCCTCGTCCTGCTCTACTCTTGCTCACCGCTCCAGGCGGCCTCATCCTGCTCTACTCTTGCTCACCGCTCCAGGCGGCCTCGTCCTGCTCTACTCTCGCTCACCGCTCCAGGCGGCCTCGTCCTGCTCTACTCTTGCTCACCGCTCCAGGCGGCCTCGTCCTGCTCTACTCTCACTCACCGCTCTAGGCGGTCTCGTCTTGCCCTGCTCTCGCTCACCACTCTGGGCGGCCTTACCCTTCTGTGTTTGTCCGCCACATCTGTGGTTCTGTTCCTGAGTCCCAGTGTGTACTGGGTCCTATCCCGCCTGTGTTCCTACCTGCTAGTGCCTCACTGTCTGCACTCTAGCCGTGCTTGCCTGTACCCCCCTGCCTTCATACCCGCCTGCCTGCATACCAGTCGTGCCTGCCTATACCCACCAGTCTGTGTGCCAGCCTAACTTGTCTGTTCCTGTATTCCCCTGTGTGGGTCAACAGCCGTGTCCGGGGTCTGTCCTGGAGTAGCACCTGGTCCCTCTGCTCGGTTCCTCCTTGGTGCACTGGCGTCGTATGCCGTCGTGCGACCCTGGTCGGATCGGGTGAATACCTAGTTATGCCCCTCCAGGCATTCACTCTCCGGCACGGTCCAGTGGAATCACACGCACACGCCGCTCAGCCCGGGCGTGTGCATTACAGCATGCTCAGGCCATGGTACCCGTTGAGCCCCACGGCCTTCGCTCTCTGAGACGATTTCCAGCGAATACGTGCATTAAAAACAAATAAAAAAAATATATATATTTTTTTTCTTTAGCTGAGTTCCAGGTGAATTACGCACCCGTCCAGATCGATCTTTCTGCACTCGTTCCTGCGGATCCGCCACGGTACTATGGGGATCCAAGACAGAGTCGTGCATTTGTGGAGCAATGCTTGCTACACTTCAAATTCTACCCTCTTTGCTTTCCCACCGATCGGGTTAAGGTGGGATTCATTATGTCTAACCTAGCGGGTGATGCCTTGGAATGGATCAACCCCCTATGGGAAACACAGGATCCTATCCTCCTGGACCTTCAGGCCTTCCTGGTGGCCTTTCTAATGGTCTTCGATGACCCTAACCCGGAGACCCCTGCTGAAGCTTCACTTCCCAAAATCCCGGAGCAGCCCCGATGGGTAATGTGTGTGGGTAGCGCACTAGTCCTCCTGCCCGAAGAGACTACTGCCCATCCAGAATCCACACAGGATGACTACGCTTTCCGGAATACTTCTTCCAACCTCAAGAGGCAGTCCAGACGTGCTAGGCGTAGAGGCAAACCGTCACGCCTGGGTCTGTCCTCCCAAAGACCTCCTGATCCCAACCTTGAAGTCCCTGCTGAAGCTTCATTTCCCGGTATCCCGGAGCAGCCCCTACGGGTAATATGCGTGGGTAGCGCACCTGTTCTCCTGCCCGAAGAGACTTCTGCCCACCTAGAATCCTCCGGGATACCACCTGATGACAAATGGAGAGAGACTTCCCTACACCCGATACCCGATACTTCGTCCGCTCCGTCCTGTGAGCCTGACAATGGGTACCTCAAAGCGGTAGTTAACCCCGAGTCTCTACACCCCTCCGACCAGGCGGAGGACCTCCAGTTGTCTCCAGAACCCTTCGGGGTGCTACCTGGTAGCAAATGAACAGAGTCTTCCCTATACTCTGTACCTGATACCTCGCCCGCTTCATCCAGTGAGTCCGACCTAGTGTACTCCGAAGCAGAGGTTATCCCCGAGTCTCTACACCCCTCCGACCAGGCGGAGGACCTCCAGTTGTCTCCTGAACCCTTCGGGGTGCTACCTGATAGCGAATGGACAGAGACTCTCCTATACTCGGTACCTGATACCTCGGCCGCTTCTTCCAGTGAGTCCGACCTAGTGTACTCCGAAGCAAAGGTTACCCCTGAGTCTCTGCACTCTTCCGACCCGGCGGAGGACCCCCAGTTGTTTCCTGAATCTTCCGGGGTACCACCTGATAACAAAGAGACAGTGACTTTTCTACATCTTGTACCTGATACCTCGCCCATTTCATCCTGTGAGCTTGACAAGATGTACCCCGAAGCAGAGGTTACCCCCGAGTCTCTGCACCCCTCCAACCCGGCGGAGGGCTTCCAGTTGTCTCCTGAACCCTCTGGGGTGCTACCTGATAATAAGTGGAGAGAGACTTGCTTGTATGCTGTTCCTGGTACTCCACCCATTTCGTCTGTTGCTGAGGATGGCTGGATAGGAGGTAGCATCCTAGCTACCCAGAGGAGACCAGTTTTTCCGGTGGACAGTGGAAGTGATCTCCTTGAAGTAAAGGATTGGCCCTCGAATTCCCTGCGGAACTTTCTGGCAGGCCTGAAGAAGAGGGGGCGTAAGGGGTGGGGTACTGTAACATACCTGGTGGCGTCCTTGCATAATGGTCCTTCTCCCACTGTGCAAGAGCGCGCACTTGATCTCCAGTCCAGTCTGCTAGCCTGGCTTCCCTCCTTGCTGTCTGCTTGCCTCTGTGTCTGCTGCTTAAGGGCGGCGCCCGATCACTTCCTGTTTCTTGTACCTGCTGCGGGCACACCCCTTATGCGTCCTCAGCCTATTGCTGTCTGTCACCTGGTATTTAACCCAGCTACTCCAATGAATCCCTGCCTGAGCATTGTGTTTCATTCAGTGTGCTCTTTCACTCTGAATGTGCCAGGTCCCTTTCTGTGTTTGCTTGCTTGCCTTTCTTGTAGGCTGTATTTCCAGTCCTGTCTGAACACGCTCCTTGCCTGTTCGTTCCGCCTTCTAGGGGCTGCATACCTAGACCCGCTCCCTTATCTTGTCTGTCCTGTCTGAACACGCTCCTGCCTATTCGTTCCGCCTTCTAGGGGCCGCATACCTAGACCCGCTCCCGTATCTTGTCTGTCCTGTCTGAACACGCTCCTGGCCTGTTCCTCCCGCCTTCTAGGGGCTGCATACCTAGACCCGCTCCTGTATCTTGCTACTGTGTCTGTTCTTGTCTGTATACTCTTCTAGCCTGTTTCCTGTGTTTCTCTATGTCCGTACCTTTCCTTTTTCTGCAGAGTCTGAACTCTTACCTAACTCCTGCTCGTTGTCACTGTACTTCCGTTTGTGAGTTTGTGGTCCACTCGCTACTTCACTGCAAGTACCCTGTGGGTATCTGGTTCTGCCTTTCCCTTCCTGCCTGTTCCGTGTGTACAGAGCCCTGTCCCCCCTGCTCTGCCTTGCTCACCGCTCCGGCGGTTCTAGCCTGCTCTGCCTTGCTCACCTCTCCGGCAGTTCTAGCCTACTCTGCCTTGCTCACTGCTCCGGCAGTTCTAGCCTGCTCTGCCTTGCTCACCGCTCTGGCGGTTCTAGCCTGCTCTGCCTTTGCTCACCGCTTCGGCGGTTCTGGCCTGCTCTGACCCTTTGCTCACTGCTCCGGCAGCCTTGCTCCGCTCTGACCCTTTGCTCACTGCTCCGGCAGTCTTGCTCCGCTCTGACCCTTTGCTCACTGCTCCGGCAGTCTTGCTCCGCTCTGATCCTTTGCTCACTGCTCCGGCAGTCTCGCTCCGCTCTGACCCTTTGCTCACTGCTCCGGCAGTCTCGCTCCGCTCTGACCCTTTGCTCACTGCTCCTGCAGTTTTGCTCCGCTCTGACCCTTTTGCTCACTGCTCCCGCAGTCTTTCTCCGCTCTGACCCTTTGCTCACTGCTCCGGCAGCCTTGCTCCGCTCTGACCCTTTGCTCACTGCTCCGGCAGTCTCGCTCACCACTGACCCTTTGCTCACTGCTCCGGCAGTCTCGCTCCGCTCTGACCCTTTGCTCACTGCTCCGGCAGTCTCGTTCCGCTCTGACCCTTTGCTCACTGCTCCGGCAGTCTCGCTCCGCTCTGACCCTTTGCTCACTGCTCCGGCAGTCTCACTCTGCTCTGACCCTTTGCTCACTGCTCCGGCAGTCTCGCTCTGCTCTGACCCTTTGCTCACTGCTCCGGCAGTCTCGCTCCGCTCTGACCCTTTGCTCACTGCTTCGGCAGTCTCGCTCTGCTCTGACCTCTTGCTCACCGCTCCAGGCGGCCTCGTCCTGCTCTACTCTTGCTCACCACTCCAGGCGGCCTCGTCCTGCTCTACTCTCGCTCACCGCTCCAGGCGGCCTCGTCCTGCTCTACTCTCGCTCACCGCTCCAGGCGGCCTCGTCCTGCTCTACTCTCGCTCACCGCTCCAGGCGGCCTCGTCCTGCTCTACTCTCGCTCACCGCTCTAGGCGGTCTCGTCTTGCCCTGCTCTCGCTCACCACTCTGGGCGGCCTTACTCTGCTGTGTTTGTCCGCCACATCTGTGGTTCTGTTCCTGAGTCCCAGTGTGTACTTGTTCCTATCCCGCCTGTGTTCCTACCTGCTAGTGCCTCCCTGTCTGCACTCTAGCCGTGCTTGCCTGTACCCCCCTGCCTGCATACCCGCCTGCCTGCATACCAGTCGTGCCTGCCTATACCCACCAGTCTGTGTGCCAGCCTAACCTGTCTGTTCCTGTATCCCCCTGTGTGGGTCAACAGCCGTGTCCGGGGTCTGTCCTGGAGTAGCACCTGGTCCCTCTGCTCGGTTCCTCCTTGGTGCACTGGCGTCGTATGCCGTCGTGCGACCCTGGTCGGATCGGATGAATACCTAGTTACGCCCCTCCAGGCATTCACTCTCCGGCATGGTCCAGTGGAATCACACGCACATGCCGCTCAGCCCGGGCATGTGCATTTCACCTAGGCAGGTTATCGATGCAATTAGTTTTATTCCTTCCGACCACGGTGAACAGCAATTCCAGGTAAATGTCCAACAGGCAATTCTCTTAGTCCTAGAGTTTCCAACCTGGGATCAGTAGTTCCACTGCCCCGTACCAGGTGATACCCACTGCCCCCCAACTTTTGGTTGGCCCACAGCTTTTTGTGTCTCCCGCTGGTATATTGGCAGTCATAGTATACGCTCCTTCGGATGATGGATATCACGACCGCAGCCCGTGATACCACCCAGCTCTCAGTCCAACTAGCAATGAATCTTCCCTTTCTCTTGCACAGGGTTCAGCCCCCTGAATCGGCAGAAGAGCTCACCCCTCCCTCTCCCAGCTAATTGTGCCTTAGTGGAGATATTTTCTCAGGTGGAACCCATCCCCTGGGTTTGCATGTGAGACTACCTGTGGTGACGGAGAGAACAATGGCCCAAAGTCTCGGAGATATGGTCACTGAATGGAATAGATACCTGAGGTTGAACTGATGAGCAAACAAATCACTAACAGAACACAGCAAGTAAATTTCTAACAAAACACAAAATCAAGATTGACGAAAAGGGGTGCTCAGTGCTGGAAAAGCATTTAGAAAGTGGCCAAGTCCTCACAAATATCAACAATCTCAAGGTGACAAGTCCATCTCCATAGATCTTGATGCTACTTTGTTCACAGTGCGCAACATAATCAAGAAGTTTACAACCCATGGCACTGTAGCTAATCTGGACATGGATGGCAGAGAAAAATTGATGAAAGGTTGCTACGCGGGATAGTCCTGATGGAGGATAATCAGCCCCAATCAAGTTACAAAGAAATTTTAGCTGTCCTGCATGCTTATGGTGCATTAGTGTCAGCTAGTGTTGAGCGAGTATGTTCTGTCCGAGTATGCTCGGGCCGAGCTCCGAGTATTTATAGCTGCTCGATGATAAGGTTAAATCGCTCCTGTGTGCATGATTTGCAACTGTTTGACAGTTTTATTACATGTGAGGAATGTGTAAGAAATAGACATTCCTCACATGTAATAAAACTGTCAAACAGTCGAAAATCATGCACATGGGAGCGATTCAACCATATCACCGAGCAGCGGCGAAAGGGTTAATAGAACATACTCGCTCAACACTAGTGTCAGCACAAACTATCCTTCGACATTTGAATGAAATGAAACACTATGGCTGGAGATGCAGGAGGACCCTACTGCTAACAAAGCAACATGAAAAAGCTAGGCTGCAGTTTGCCAAAATGTACGTGTGTAAGCCAAAATCCTTCTGGGAAAGTGTCTTTCGGACAAATGAGACCAAAATAGAACTTTTTTGGTAAAGCACATCATTCTACTGTTTAGTGAAAATGGAATGAGGCCTACAAAGAGAAGAACACAGTACCTAAAGTCAAATATGGTGTAAGTTAAAGATGTTGTTTTGGGGCTGTTTTGCTGCCTCTGGCAACTGGCTGTCTTGATTGCATCATTAAATCTGAAGATTACAAAAGGATTTTGGGTTGCAATAATAATAATCTTTATTTTTATGTAGCGCCAACATATTCTGCAGCCCTTTACAGACATCATCATTGCTGTTCCCATCGGGGCTCACAATCTACATTTCCTATCAGTATGTCTTTGAAGTGTAGGAGGAAACTGGAGAACCTAGAGGAAATCCATGCAAACATCGAGAGAACATACAAACTCCTTGCAGATGTTTTCCTTGGTGGGATTTGAACCCAGGTCCCCAGCGCTGCAAGGCTGCAGTGCTAACTACTGAACCACTGTGCTGCCCATGTCAGTGTCTGAAAGCTGGGTTTGAGTCCTAGGTCATGGGTTTTCTAGCAGGACAATGACCACAAACATACTTCAAGAAACGAATGGAATCAAAGCGCTGGAGAGTTCTGAAGTGGCCAGCAATGAGTCCAGATCTTAATCCCATTGAACACCTGTGGAGAGATCTTAAAATTGCTATTGGGAGAAGGCGCCTTCAAATATGAGAGACCCGGAGCAGTTTGCAAAAGAAAAGTGGCCAAAATTCCACTTAAGGGGTGTTAGGGTACGTGCCCACGATCAGACAGAAATTGACATGCTGCGGTTTGTAAAGCCGCGACGCCGGTGAGTTTACGCGGCATGAAATAGAAGCACAGTGGACATGGGATTTCTTTGACAGAATTTAAGCCGAGTGTCATTTGCATAATCGGCCTGATTCTCTGACACAATTGACAGCCGTGTGACCCTGGCCTAATCCAGATACTCATTCCACATAAAATGAAATAACTAACATTTCCCTCATGTCTGCCTTACATCAGCACCATTTGTAAAATGTTCTTTTATTTTGTTAGGATGTTAGAAGGTTTAAAAATGTAGCAGCAACTTATAATTTTTTCAAGGAAATTTACCACATTTATTTCTTTTAGGGATCTATTCAGATTTTAAGTGACTTTTAGGGAACCCCCTAATAGTGATACCATTTTAAAAACAAAACCCCTCCACATATTCAAAACTTCAGTCAGGTAGTTTATTAACTCTTCAGGTGCTTTTCAGGAATTAATGCAAAGTGGCGTGACAGAAATGAAAAAAATTTTTTTTCCATCTAAATGTTGCTAATTTCTGAATGGGTCTCTATAGCCGGCAGACTCCAAGGCTGTTATTTGGCCAAGAATTGCCATTGCAAACATTAGGACCACAGTGAGGCTCTCAGGGTGCTGATGGGGTTAAAAAGGGAGCCGCCACACTCTGTTAACCGTCTAGATGTCATAGTCATCATTGACAGACGCATTTAAAGGGTTAAACAGCCATGGTCGGTGCCAACATCGTGGCTGATTCAGCAGGGTGTCAGCTATAGTATACAGCTGACAGTGGCAGCATTTTCACCCATTGGGGGATGTTATTCTTTATTATCTCAGTCAGGTCAGTAAAAAGACATATTGGTAGTCACTAAAGGGTTTCCATAACACAGGACTAGAGCTTTCAAAATTTTCTTTAATTTCTTTCAAAATGCCTAATTGTTCTGATTGCACTTGCACAGAACCAGCTGACACTGAGAAACTTAGGCCACGGTCCCACTATCAGTATTTGGTCAGTATTTTTTCTCAGGAGTGGGAGCCAAAACTATGAGTGGGTGATAAATGCAGAATTGGTGACTTGTTTCTATTATACCTTTTCTCTGATTGTTCCTCACCTGGTTTTGGCTTCCACTCCTGAGAAAAAATACTGACCGAATACTGACCAAATGCTGATAGTGGGGCCGTGGCCTTACAGGTATACAGGAAATTAATAAATAACATTTACCATATGCCTAATTTACATCACCATTATTTTTCAAACATTTTTTTATTTTGCTAGGGAATTAAGGCTTGAAGATTTAAAAGCAAATTTTCAAGGAAATTTACAAAACCTGTTTTTTAAGGACATATTCAGTTTTGAAGTGACTTTGAGGAGCCTATATATTGGAAACCCCCCAAAAGTGATGCCTTTTTAAAAATTGCACCCACCCCTCAATGTATCAAAACTGCTCTTTGGCTATTGTGCAGTTTCTTCAAAAAGTCAGCAACACCCCTCATGCAGTCAAAAAGCACTGTTTAGGCACATGGCAAATTGCAGAAGGAAAGCTGTGCTATTTGACTTTTAAAGTACAAATTAGCCTGGAATAACATTTTCAGAACTTCTGAGGTGCCAAACAGCAGAACCCCCACAACTCGCTGTATTTTAGAGTTTATTTCTCAATTAATGCATTTAGTGCTGTTGTGAGGATTTTGAGCTTAGAGGTAGAATTTTAGAACATTTGACTGTGAAAATAAAAAATTATGGTTCGTCAATTAAATTGTTTATCTAGCCTCAAATTCTTCATTTTCTCAAAGTGCATTAGAAAATGGATCCTATAATTTGTTATGCAATTTCTTTTAAATCCAGTGATACACCATATGTATTAAGAACTAGTTTGCTAAATGCTGACCTTAGAAAGAAGGAGCGCTATTTGACTTTTGGAGCCCAGATTTTGCTGTAATAGTTTGTGGATGCCATTTTCAGAGACCCTGAGTTGCAATAGTAGCATAAAAAACTACAAGTGACCATATTTTAGAATTCACACCCCTCAGTAAATTCACCTAAGTGTATAGTGACTGTTTTGGTCCCATAGAGTTTTCCAGAAATAAGACACACAAAGAAGGAGAAAAATGCACACTTCAAAGGCAGCACTTCTTAAAATAGAAAATATTTATTGAGACCAATCAACCAACAATAAACATTGAAAAACAATTAAAAACAGCCACATGGTAAGAAACAACCATCAATCAGTAAACAACTCAAATCTCTGGTCTAGACAGTTATAGATCATAAGATTCCCTCCATAAGTATAAAATATATAACAAGTATACCAAGGATATAAATAGAAAGAAACACCCAGCAAAAATATATTAAGGGTATGTGCACACGATGCAGAAATGCTCAGGATTTTTTCCTGAGCGTTTCTGCATCTCTCTGGCAGGAAAAAACGCATGCGGATTGTACATGCGGTTTCCTGCCAGGGACATGCGGAAATGAAGCGGTCTTCACTTTCATTTCCGCATGCGGGTTGACAAGCGCTTCCCAAGCGATTTTAGCATCACTTGGAAAGTGCTTGTCAACTTCACACTATATAAATCCATGCAGCCGGCATGGATTTATATAGTGTGTGATGTCAAAAAATAAAAAATAAATCTATACTTTACCCTCTGATGGCCCCCGGTGTCCTGCTTCATCGGTCCCGGCTGCCGGCAGTGAAGACTTTAGGACCTTCCGACGTCAGCGTCACGTGACCCGTCACATGACTCTGACGTCAGCGAAGGTCCTTCTTCATTCAACCGCGAAGTGCCCGGGAAGCCGGCAGGACGCAGCGCGGGCCGTCAGAAGGTGAGAATATATATATTTTTTATTTTATTCTTTTTTTTTTAATGGTACCTGGGTCTGGATGAGAGTCCTCTCCTCCACACCCGGGTACCATCCGCACATTAGACCGCATGAAAAGCGCATCAACATATACAGTGATGCGGATTCCATGCGGTCTAATGCAAGTCAATGGCGGCAAAAGAGCAGCGTTTCCGCAAAATTAAATGACATGCTGCGGATTTTTTGGGCACAGCACATGCGGATTTCCATTGGGGAACATTGCTGCCCTTCTACCATGCGTTTTTCATGCGTTTCCGCGGCGTTTACGCAACTGCAAAAACGCCGCGGAAACGCATGAAAAACGCATCGTGTGAACTCAGCCTCAGTGCTGATAGTAGTAAACAGTAAATAAATAAATAAATAACAATCCAAATACAAGCCAGTGCATAAGTATGATATTCAGTTGAAAAACATGTTCAGAAAGTAACCTAAATAAATGACTGTGGTTACCAATGGGGGAGAGATTGGTATTTTGTGTTTTGTTATGTTTTTTTTACACAATAGCTAGCACTTTAGATTTATTGTTATTGGGCTGTGCCCGCCACACTCAGTGAATTTCTAGAAGTAGGCATGCAGTTGGTGTTGACTAGTGATGAGCGAAAGTGCTCGCCACTGCTCGGTACTCGCCCGAGCATCACTGTGCTTGACAAGCTCGGCGCTCGGCGAGTATCTCCGGGTTGCTCGGGCGGGAACTCGGGTCCCCACCCTGCATGTTTGGCGCTCTTTAGAGAGCCAATGAACATGCAGGGATTGCCTGTCACGCAATGTAATGCCGTAGCCATGTTGGTTGTGGGCATTACCGTGATTGGCTGGCCGCACAGCATCATCAGGTGTATATAAGAACGGGCGCAACCATGCTCATCACAGTGTACCCCGAAATCAGGCAGAGTAGGGAGAGGTGCTGCTGTGTCAGGGAGAGATTTGCTTGTTTATAGTTAGTATAGGTATTTCACTATATATATATCCAACTGAATTAACAGTACTTCTGAGGACTAATCCAGCTGCGTTTATTCTGTGGTG
This sequence comes from Phyllobates terribilis, assembly GCF_046119375.1. Lineage (NCBI taxonomy): Eukaryota > Metazoa > Chordata > Amphibia > Anura > Dendrobatidae > Phyllobates > Phyllobates terribilis. The sequence continues at coordinate 879,932,616 of NW_027362761.1, forward strand.
ATAGCAGGAATTAGACAGGGTATGTGGAAAACTGCAGTGTATGATACAGCACAAGAGGGTCCATTGAACGTTCTGTTAGTATAGGTATTCCACAACATATATATATATATATATATATATATATATATATCCATCTGAACTAACAGACCTTCTGAGGAGACTAATCCAGCTGCATATAATCAGTACTAGGCAGGCAGTCTGTGTATGTGGCAGACTACAGTGTATGATACAACACAAGAGGGTCCATTGAAGGTCCTGTCTGCTGCTGCTGTAATAGTTACAGATATTTGTAGACATAGCCCCAGATATCAGGGGCAAGGGACAATTTTTTTTTTATCTAAATCCTGGTTATTTGCTTAAAAAGCAATCCAGAGTACACCATTTTTCTGCTCCATTTGCTTGTTCTCACTGCCCAATAAAGCCAGATCTGTTCCATATTTCAGCGATAAAAATCCAGAAATTTGAACTGAACGTGGAAAATATTGGCCTCCTTTTCCATTCTGTTGCAGTGTGTCGGTCAAGCTATTCACACTAGGTGTCTGTGAAGAATAGTATTAGTAAATTACAGGCCTGCTATTTAAAACCGTGGTTCTCTGTCAGACATGTCACCTATAAGACTGTTCCAAAATCAGACATTTCTTCCATTTCCATTCTGTTGCAGTGTGTCGGTCAAGCTATTCACAGTAGGTCTCTGTGCAGAATAATATTTGTAAATTACAGGCCTGCTATTTAAAACCGTGTTTCTCTGTCAGACGTATCATCACATATAACTGCATTCCAAAATTAGCCTTTTCTCATGAATGTGGAAAATATTGTCCTCCATTAAAAACGGGCAAGGTGCGTGGCAAGGGACGGGGAAGTGGACGTAATGGTGCATGCAGAGGCCGAGGACAAGCTGAAATTGTGCCACAACAAACACCCACATCTTGTCGTTTGACCTTCCTGTCCCAATTATTAGGAGACCGCAGTACACCACTATTGAACCCAGAGCAGCGTCAAAAGGTTGTTGGTTGGATAGCAGATAATGTTTCCAGTCACTTTGCCACCATCACCACCACCCTGTCTTCCACACAGTCAAGTCTCAGTAGTCGTGAGTCTGGACCGCATATTCCTCACCCTGATCCTCCTTCCTCCCACCATGCTGAGTGCCTGGAGACAACTGATCCCACACTTGGACACTCAGAAGAGCTGTTCACATTTCCATTTGTAGATTCGGGCCTCTCGCCCGGCCAGCTTCAAGCGAGTCAAGAGGAGAATGCATGTAGCGATGCCCAAATATTGGAGCAGCCACGGTCACACGAAGGCAACGGTGGGAAAGTGCAATCACTGTTGCAAGAGGTGGATGATGATGATGAGACACAATTGCCAGAAAGTCAGGAGGACTTTAAAAACAACATATAAGTACATATGCCAAATATAGCATCCAGGTTATATATAGGGAGGATATATGGAATAAACATGCAAGGAGCAACACAGTCTCATATAGGGTAGGAAATAGCATCATAAGGCCAAGAATAGAGGTATCAGTAAAGAATCAAAGGTTGTCCATATAGTACAGATGAAAACCCCCATCTAGAGACCGAAGGCAAAAAGTCTGCTTCAAATCTAAACATGCTTGTGCTCACCCATATTAGACCCAGACTGAGTGCCCTCCTTGTGGCCTCTGACGCCCTTTTAGCATTTGCTGCTTTCTCAAAGGGGTGTGATCAAACTTGTCCTGTGATGTGTCACTATATATACTGTGGCCAGCTGATATTGATTATCCTGGCGCATTCGCTCCGGTCTCCCGGCCTGTGTACTCACTTACTGGATAGTCGTCGCATATAGTAAGGTAGGATGTACCTACAAATAAATGCCTACAAATATTGATTATAAGGTACAGAAGTGTCGCTATTAAAGTGACAAGGTGTGCCATATTAAGATAAAGTGACAGTGCAATATATTAAAGATCGAACAAAATCAATTCACGTGTAACAATATGGGAAGGATGCAAGGTAACAAGAAAATTGAAAAAATATGTACCTGCAAATATTGATTATAAGATACAGAAGTGTGAAGATCATGGTTGGACCTTGGATCTATTGTCATATATCTTAACCCCTTAAGGACGGAGTCAATTATGTCCTTAAAGACCAAGCCAAATTTTACAATTCTGACCACTGTCACTTTATGAGGTAATAACTCTGGAACGCTTCAATGGATTTCCCTGATTCTGAAATTGTTTTTTCGTGACATATTGTACTTCATGATAGTGGTAAAATTTCTTTGATATGACTTGCGTTTATTTGTGAATAAAACGGAAATTTTACAATTTTCAAACTTTGAATTTTCATGCCCTTAACTCAGAGAGATAAGTCACACAAAATAGTTAATAAATAACATTTCTCAAGTTATAAGGGTTAAAAGTCGACCAGCGATTTCTCATTTTTCCAACAAAGTTTACAAAACCATTTTTTTAGGGACCACTTCACATTTGAAGTGACTTTGAGGGGTCTACATGACAGAATGTACCCAAAAGTGACATCATTCTAAAAACTGCACACCTCAAGGTGCTCAAAATCACATTCAAGAATTTTAATAACCCTTTAGGTGCTTCACAGGAACTGAAGCAACGTTCAAGGAAAAAATGAACATTTAACTTTTTTCACACAAATTTTACTTCAGGCCCCAAATTTTTAATTTTCTCAAGGGTAACAAGAAAAAATGTGCCACAAAATTTGTTGTGCAATTTCTCGTGAACACGCCGACACCCCATATGTGGGGGAAAACCACTGTTTGGGCGCACGACAGGGTTCGGAAGGGAAGGACCGCCATTTGACTTTTTGAAAGTAAAATTTGCTTGAATTATTAGCGGACGCCATGTCGCGTTTGGAGAGCCCCTAATGTGCCTAAACAGTTAAAAAAAAAACACAAGTGACACCATTTTGGAAACTAGACCCCTCAGGTAACTTATCTAGATGTGTGGTGAGCACCTTGAACTCCCAGGTGCTTCACAGAAGTTTATAACATTGAGCCGTAAAAATAAAATTTTCACATTTTTCCCACAAAAATGTTTTTCAGCCCTCAATTTAGTGTTTTCATAAGGGTAACAGGAGAAATTGCTCCATAAAATTTGTTGTGCAATTTCTCCTGAGTAAGCCGATACCTCATATGTGGGGGAAAAACACTGATTTAGCGCACTGCAGGGCTCGGAAGGGAAGGAGCGCCATTTCATTTTTTGAATGTAAAATTTTCTTGACTAATTAGCGGACGCCATGTCACGTTTGGGGAGCCCCTGATGCACCTAAACAGTGGAAACCCACCAAAGTGACCCCATTTTGGAAACTAGACCCCTCAAGGATTTTATCAAAGGGTATAGTGAACATTTTGAACCCAGAGGTACGACACAGAATTTGATAACATTAGGTCATTATATTGAATAAGTTGTCATTAGTCTCGCTACTCGAGTTTGCATCGGGTACTCGGGTATGCACCAAGTATCACGGGTGCTCGAGTGACATGCTCGAGTCCCCGTCCTGCATGTTTTGCGGTTGTTAGACACCCAAAAAAAGACATTCGGGGATCGCTCGTGTGTGGCAGGCAATCCCTGTGTGGTTTTTTTTTGCTGTATAACAACCGCAAAACATGCGGGGCGAGGACTCGAGCATGTCACTCGAGCACCCACAATACTTTGTGCATACCCGAGCACCCGATGTAAACTCAAGTAGCTTCCATTAATTATTCAAGCAAATTTTACATTCAAAAAGTCAAATGGCGCTCCCTCCCTTCCGAACCCTGCCGTGCGCCCAAACAGTGGTTTTCTCCCACATTGGCTTACTCAGGAGAAATTGCACAACAAATGGAATTAGGCTGCAAGCTGAAAGCAAGGACCTCCAAGGGGGTATTCTCTGAAATACTACCGGTACCACGTGCCACGCCAGAGAGGCAACGGGAGATTAGGGAGATAAATAAGAGGCTCAAGAACTGGTGTAGGAAGGAGGGATTTGGGTTCCTGGAGTACTGGGCCGACTTCTCAGTTGGCTACAGACTCTACGCTAGGGACCGGCTGCACCTCAATGGGGAGGGTGCAGCTGTGCTGGGGGAGAAAATGGCTAGAAGGTTGGAGGAGTGTTTAAACTAGGGATTGGGGGGGAGGGTATTCATTTTATAGGTGGGGAAGATAGTGCAGATAGTGACCTGGGCACAAATAAAGAAATTGGGGGTGGGGTTAGAACAGTCAATAAAGTAAGAAGGAATAGAGGTACAGAGAGATACATAAAATGCATGTACACTAATGCCAGAAGCCTCACCAACACAATGGAGGAATTAGAATTAATTTTGTTGGAAAATAATTATGACATGGTAGGGATATCTGAGACGTGGCTGGACAAGAGCCATGACTGGGCAGTTAATTTACAGGGCTATAGTCTGTTCAGATATGACCGTACAAACAAGCGAGGGGGGTGTGTGTGTTTATATGTAAAATCATCCTTAAAACCCGTCTTGCGGGAGGATATATGTGAATCTAATGAAAATGTAGAGTCCCTGTAGGTGGAGATAAGGGGAGGGGGAAAAATAATAAATTACTGATAGGGGTTTGTTATAAGTCTCCAAAATTAATGGAAGTAGCGGAGAATATCCTCGTAAAGCAAATAGATGAAGTAGCGACTCAAGGAGAAGTCATTATTATGGGAGACTTCAACTACCCTGAAATACATTGGGGGACAGAAACATGTAGTTCCAGCAAAGGTAATAGGTTTTTGACAACTATGAGAGACAATTACCTTTCACAACTGGTTCAGGACCCAACAGGAAGGAGGGCACTGCTAGACCTAATATGAACAAATAGGCCAGACCGCATATCAAATATACGAGTTGGGGGTCACTTGGGTAATAGTGATCACAAAATAATACGTTTTCATGTAACCTTTAATAAGATGTGTAGTAGAGGGGTTACTAGGACACTAAACTTCAGGAAGACAAATTTCCAATGGTTGAGAGATGATCTTAGTGCAATAAACTGGGACGATATCCTGAGACATAAAGCTACACAAAGCAAATGGGAGACATTTATTAACATCCTGAATAGGACCTGTGCATAATATATACCCTTTAGGAATAAACATGCTAGAAATAGGAGGAAACCACTATGGCTAAATAGAGCTGTAAGGGACGCAATAAGTGACAAAAAGAAAGCATTTAGAGAGCTAAAGCAAGTAGGTAGTGATGAGGCATTAAATAAATATAGAAAATTAAATAAATTATGTAAAAAAAAAATCAAGGCAGCAAAGATTGAGGCAGAGAGAATCATTGCCAGAGAAAGTAAAAATAACCCCAAAATATTCTTTAACTACATAAATTGTAAAAAACTAAAAAATGATAGACTTAAAAATAGTCTGGGTGAAATGGTGGATGAGGATGAGGAAAAAGCCAATATGCTAAATGATTTTTTTTCAACAGTATTTACACAAGAAAATCGCATGACAGAAAACATGATTAGTGATAACAAATATTCTCCATTAAATGTCACTTGCTTAACCCAGTACGGCGGTGTCTAAAAATTACTAAAGTTGACAAATCCCCGGGCCCGGACGGGATACACCCGTGAGTACTGCAGGAATTAAGTAAAGTCATAGATAGACCATTATTTTTAATCTTTAAAGATTCCATAACAACTGGGTCTGTACCACACGACCCCACCTGATGAAGACGGCTTAGACCGTTGAAACGCGTTGTGGCAGTGGTATTGGAGGAAGAATAAAAGTCGGTTGACATCTATTAAATTGTCCAGTATTCCTTTGGCGCTCCCTGAGACTGCTGCACCATTGTTTACTTGTACCACACGACTGGCGTATAGCAAACGTGGTGCCAATATTCAAAAAGGGGACAAAAACTAAACTTGGAAATTATAGGCCAGTAAGCTTAACCTCTACTGTGGGTAAAATCCTGGAGGGCTTCCTAAGAGATGCTATAATAGAGTATCTGAAGAAGAATAACCTCATGACCCAATATCAACATGGGTTTACGAGGGACCGTTCCTGTCAAACTAATCTGATCAGTTTTTATGAGGAGGCAAGTTCTGGACTGGACCAAGGAAATGCAGTGGATGTTGTGTATATGGACTTTTCAAAAGCTTTTGATACGGTTCCACACAAAAAGTTGATACATAAAATGAGAACAATGGGGATAGGGGAAAATATATGTATGTGGGTTAAGAATTGGCCCAGTGATAGGAAACAAAGGGTGGTTATTAATGGAAAACACTCAGACTGGGTCTCAGTTAACAGTGGGGTACCACAGGGGTCAGTATTGGGCCCCCTTCTTTTTAACATATTTATTAATGACCTTGTAGGGGGCATACAGAGTAATATTTCAATATTTGCAGATGACACTAAACTCTGCAGGGTAATCAATACAGAGGAGGACAATTTTATATTACAGGAGGATCTATGTAAACTAGAAGCTTGGGCTGATAAATGGCAAATGAGCTTTAATGGGGATAAATGTAAGGTAATGCACTTGGCAGAGGAAATAAAATGTATAATTATATGCTTAATTGTAAAACACTGGTCAAAACTGTAACTGAAAAAGACCTGGGTGTATTGGTGGACGACAAGCTCACGTTTAGTGGCCAGTGTCAGGCAGCTGCTGCAAAGGCAAATAAAATAATGGGATGCATTAAAAGAGGCATAGATGCTCATGAGGAGAACATAATTTTACCTCTATACAAGTTATTAGTGCGACCACACTTAGAATACTGTGTACAGTTTTGGTCTCCGGTGTATAAGAAAGACATAGCTGAACTAGAGAGGGTGCAGAGAAGAGCGACCAAGGTTATTAGAGGACTGGGGGGTGTGCAATACCAAGACAGGTTATTACACTTGGGGTTATTTACTGTGGAAAAAAGAAGGCTTAGGGGTGATCTTATTACTATGTACAAGTATATGAGGGGACAGTACAAAGACCTTTCTACTGATCTTTTTACTCTGAGGCCAGAGACGGGGACAAGGGGGCATCTTCTACGTCTGGAGGAAAGAAGGTTTAATCATAATCACAGACGGGGATTCTTTACTGTAAGAGCAGTAAGACTATGGAACTCTCTGCCGCATGATGTTGTAATGAGTGATTCACTATTAAAATTTAACAAGGGCATGGATGCCTTTCTTGAAAAGTATAATATTACAGGTTATATATGCTAGATTCCTTGATAGGGCGTTGATCCAGGGAACTAGTCTGATTCCCGTATGTGGAGTCGGGTGGGAATTTTTTCCCCCAATGTGGAGCTTAGTGTTTGCCACATGGGGTTTTTTGCCTTCCTCTGGATCAACATGTTAGACTATGGGTTGAACTAGATGGACTTAGTCTTCCTTCAACCTTAAAAACTATGTTACTATGCTACTATGTATGGTGCAATTTCTCCTGTTACCCTTATGAAAATACAAAATTGGGGGCTGAAAAACATTTTTGTGGGAAAAATGTGAAAATTTTATTTTTACGTCTCAATGTTATAAACTTCTGTGAAGCACCTGGGGGTTCAAGGTGCTCACCACCCATCTAGATAGGTTCCCTGAGGGGTCTAGTTTCCAAAATGGTGTCACTTGTGGGGGGTTTCCACTGTTTAGGCACATCAGGGGCTCTCCAAACGCAACATGGCTTCTTCCATTCTGAGCCCTGCTGTGCGCCCCAACAATGGTTTGCCACCACATATGGGGTATTGGCGTGCTCAGGAGAAATTGCACAACAAATTTTGGGGTCCAATTTTTCCTGTTACCCTTGCAAAAATAAAAAAATTTGGGCCTGAAGTAACATTTTTGTGAAAAAAGTTAAATGTTAATTTTTTATATCCCCATTCCAAAAGTTCTTGTGAAGCACCTGAAGGGATAATAAACTTCTTGAATGTGGTTTTGAGCACCTTGAGGTTTGTAGTTTTTAAAATGGTGTCACTTTTGGGTATTTTCTGTCATAAAGGCCCCTCAAAGTCACTTCAAATTAGATGTGGTCCCTAAAAAAAATGGTTTTGTAAATTTTGTTGGAAAAATGAGAAATCGCTGGTTAACTTTTAACCTTTATAATTTCTTAACAAAAAAAATGTTGGTTCCAAAATTGTGCTGATGTAAAGTAGCCATGTGGTAAATGTTATTTATTCACTATTTTGTGTGACATATCTCTCTGATTTTAGGGCATGAAAATTCAAAGTTTGAAAATTGAGAAATTTTCTAAATTTTCGCCAAATTTAATTTTTTTTCACAAATAAGAGCACTTTATATCGATTAAATTTTACCACTATCATGAAGTACAATATGTCACGAAAAAACAATCTCAGACTCAGTGGGATCCGTTGAAGCGTTTCAGAGTTATTACCTCATAAAGTGACAGTGGTCAGAATTTAAAAAATTGGCCTGGTCATTAACGTACACACCACCTTCGGGGGTATAGGGGTTAAAGTCTTGTTGGCATGTTTTTTCATACTTGTATCTTTTTTTATGTATTTTTGCTTTTTTTTTCCACACACTTCTATACATTGGTTTTAATGATTGCAAGTTTCCTGTTACCTTTCATCCTTTGAACAAAAACAATTCATGTGCAACAATATGCAATCTCTAATATATTGCACTGTCACTTTATCTTAATATGTAGAGAAGAACGCAGCACAACTGGATCAGGGTGCACGAGTAGGATCCAACACCGTAGTAACAATAGTAAAATCTCGGCACACCAATGGTTAGAATTTAATTGAATTTATTATTAGAGCAGTCCACATATACGTTTCGGTCCGAAAATTGGACCTTCATCAGTGTACTGCAGAAAAAAGGATCAAAAAGAGAAATTGTCGCTTATACAAATGAAAATCAAAATACAAGTGTAACAACATAGGTCAAAATTGTGCTACAATTAGTTAAATGCATTAGCAGATTCTGTCAACAATATCAAAGCTGTACAATATATAGCCAATGAACACTTACTGAGTGTGGAATGGGGGAAGAGAAAATAGAATAGAAGAACGCTGTGTTCTTAGTGTGGAACCTGTGGACACAAGGGACATTGGTGGTTTAAGTGAAATAGCCTGAATAGTGGAAGACGCTAAGTTGGTCAGTAATACCTGGAAGATCCTGCTATACCTGGGCGCACATGGAGTGGGAGTGATGGCATGCGGTATCCACCGCTAATGACCGGCATAGTGCTATGAGAAAACGCGCCGTGTGTAACTAGAGGGTGGGCGGGATCGGAAAGAAGCGATGGCCAATCAGCAAACGGGAGTTTGATAGACATGTTGGCCATATCCGGTAACAATACCGGAAGTGACGTTAGCGGTTACGGGGAACGCTAGTGATTGGTGGAAGTACGCGCATGCGCTAATGCGTGCGTGTCAGCCGATGGCAGAGTGCGTTCCACAGAGTAGGAAGAGGAGATAACAGCTGATCTGTGCATTCCACCTTAGGGGAGTCGTAGATGACGTGATGGGTGTGGAGGGAAGAGGCAGGAGGAGGGCGGATAATGGAATACAGGGAAATCTGAAATGGAAGGAGATAATAGTTAGTACTGATGTAGGTAGACATATTAAGAACAAAATGTTTAAGAGAGGAGGACTTCAATGATAATATCTGATGAGACAAAACACAGTAAAAAATAAAACAAAATAAACAAATGATATGAAACAAAGCACTATAAGATGATCACGGTCTTGATCAGGTGTCACATGAAAGCAAGGGGGTCATAGTCTCTGTTAAGCCCTCTAGGGGCTAAGGATTGTAATTCATGTATCCAGTAAGCCTCTCTTTGTTTCAGTTTCTGAATGCGGTTGCCACCGCGTCGAGGCTGCTGGATATGCTCAATTACCTGGAATCTAAGTTGTGTGACACTATGTCCTGTTGTGACGAAATGATGGGGGATAGGTAGCAGCAGATTTTTGCACCTGATCGTAGATTTATGCTTTGATATCCTATCCTTGATGGGTTGAGTTGTCTCCCCAACGTATATTAAACCACAGGGGCATTTTATGAGGTATATCACAAAGCTGGTATCACATGTGAAGAAACCTTTAACTGGGTATTGTTTACCGGTTTGGGGATGATGGATGTTATTACCTTTAAGAATGTTATTGCACTGATGGCATTGGAGACAAGGGAATGTACCCTTCTTAGGAGTTTGGAGAAATCTCTGTCGTGGGCCTAGTGTGGTGGATCCTATGTCCGTTCGTATCAGAGAGTCTTTTAAATTCGGTGCCCTTTTGAAACATGGTAAAAATGGACGTTGAAATTCAGTGATGGTTGGGTATCCTGTGCTTAATATGTTCCAATGCTTACGTATAGTTCTATGTAATATATAAGCTGAAGGGTGGAACGTGTGTACAAAGGGAATACGGTTAGAGTTATTGGTCCGTGGGCGATTCTGTTCGCTCAATTGTTCATCTAACAATGGCTGTGGATATCCCCTTTCTTGAAATTTGAGGGACATTTCTAGTAGTCGCTGTTGACGAAGAGATGTATTAGAAACAATACGTCTAACTCTCTGGAACTGAGACTTAGGAATGGCGCGTTTGATGGAGGTAGGGTGATTGCTGGAGTAATGTAGTAGAGTATTACGGTCAGTGGGTTTCCGGTAAAGGTCAGTGTAGAGAAGGCCTGATTCATCTTTGATGACTAGTGTGTCCAGGAAACTGATTTGGTTTGGATGTGAGTCCATGGTGAAATTTAGATTGGGCCATGCTGAGTTCATCTGATTGAAGAACTCAGTGAGGGATTCTTGGGAGCCCCCCCATATGCAAAAGATGTCGTCTATATAGCGTTTCCAGAGAATAGAATGTCTCTGGAAGAGTGAGTTAGAGTAGACGTTCTGAGCTTCAAAAGCGGCCATATAGCAATTTGCATAAGGGGGGGCTACATTTGAGCCCATTGCGGTCCCTGTGGTCTGCAGATAGAAGGTATCCTGAAATAGGAAATAGTTCTGTGTTAATACTAAAGTCAGGAGTGCTGTGGAGAGGTCAATGATAGATGGATCTGTTTGTGAATTCCTGAGCATAAGTTCGACCATGTCGATACCTTGGGTATGGGGAATAGATGTATACAAACTTGATACATCAAAGGAAACTAGTATTGCTCCAGAGGGGACTTGTTTTAATTCTGTCAGGATATTAAGGAAGGCCCCAGTGTCAAGTAGATATGACGGACTTTTTTGAGTTAAAGGAGTTAATATTTTTTCAAGAAAAATAGATAGCGGTGATAAGACGGAGTCAGTGGATGCTACTATGGGGCGGCCCGGTGGTTTTGTAAGATGTTTATGAATTTTAGGTAAAATGTAAAACACTGGGATAATCGGGTGTTTGCTTGTCAAATAATCACGTGTTTTCGTATCAATCACTCCAGCCATCAGGAACCGCTGTAAGACTGAGGCTATTTGGATTTGAATGGAGGATGTGGGGTCTTTAGGAAGTTTCCGGTAGGTGGTCTCATCCTGTAACTGCCTTAACGCTTCCGCAATATAGTCACACTTGTTCATGACCACGATTGCACCGCCTTTATCGGCTGGTTTTATGATTAGATCCCTATCTTCCTGTAAGCTGCGGAGGGCTTGTTGATCTAGATGGGTTAGATTTTTATGATAGTGTATTCTGCCTTTGTCGATGTTACCGCGTAGTTCCTGAAACGTGTTCTCAACAAAGGAGATGAAAGTCTCCAATGCAGGTGTACCCCGGGGGGGTCTGTAGGTGCTTACGGATCTAAGGCCCAGGCTTTGAGACGTAATACATACTGGTGGTTCTGGTGGTGGAATGGTAGGTGGTTTGTTAGCGAAATGTGTTTTGAGGCGCAAAGTTCGAAAGAAACGTTGTAATTCCATGTCGAGTTTGAAAGTACTGTATTTATATGTGGGGCTAAATGATAGACCTTTTTGTAATACTGAGGTTTGGGCAATGCTCAGGGTTTTGGAGGAGATATTTACCACCAGTGATGTGTCTGGGACCTGGTGATCCTGGTGAAGTCCATATTTCTTCTTCCGCCGGCCGCCTCGCCTCGTCTTCTTCGGGGTTGACGGCGTCTGGGTAGGTCTAAAAAAGAAGCAGACTGTGTAAGAGGTTCTCTGTGTTCGGCCTCGGATCCGGAGGTAGAGAAGTCTGTGGATGATTTCGCTGATCGGTGGGTGTTCCTGTCGGAAAAGGAGTAGTCCCGCCATTTATAGACTCGTTTTTGTTCGTAGTCTTCACAATCCCTGGCGAACTTGTTCCTCTTTCTGGTCTCCGTATCGCGTTTATGTAGATCAATATTAGCTTGAATCTTACTTTGTAGTTCCTGGAAATCTTCTGTGCTGATTGAGGATATTAGTTGCGTCTCTATGTTCTTGATTCGTTCCTTAGTAGTGGAGATTGCCTTGTGTAAGAAATCAACCGTTAGTAACATAAGATCAAAGGAACATTTGTTAAGGATAAGTTCAAATTTAGTGCACAACGTTTCTTTCGAACTTTGCGCCTCAAAACACATTTCGCTAACAAACCACCTACCATTCCACCACCAGAACCACCAGTATGTATTACGTCTCAAAGCCTGGGCCTTAGATCCGTAAGCACCTACAGACCCCCCCGGGGTACACCTGCATTGGAGACTTTCATCTCCTTTGTTGAGAATACGTTTCAGGAACTACGCGGTAACATCGACAAAGGCAGAATACACTATCATAAAAATCTAACCCATCTAGATCAACAAGCCCTCCGCAGCTTACAGGAAGATAGGGATCTAATCATAAAACCAGCCGATAAAGGCGGTGCAATCGTGGTCATGAACAAGTGTGACTATATTGCGGAAGCGTTAAGGCAGTTACAGGATGAGACCACCTACCGGAAACTTCCTAAAGACCCCACATCCTCCATTCAAATCCAAATAGCCTCAGTCTTACAGCGGTTCCTGATGTCTGGAGTGATTGATACGAAAACACGTGATTATTTGACAAGCAAACACCCAATTATCCCAGTGTTTTACATTTTACCTAAAATTCATAAACATCTTACAAAACCACCGGGCCGCCCCATAGTAGCATCCACTGACTCCGTCTTATCACCGCTATCTATTTTTCTTGAAAAAATATTAACTCCTTTAACTCAAAAAAGTCCGTCATATCTACTTGACACTGGGGCCTTCCTTAATATCCTGACAGAATTAAAACAAGTCCCCTCTGGAGCAATACTAGTTTCCTTTGATGTATCAAGTTTGTATACATCTATTCCCCATACCCAAGGTATCGACATGGTCGAACTTATGCTCAGGAATTCACAAACAGATCCATCTATCATTGACCTCTCCACAGCACTCCTGACTTTAGTATTAACACAGAACTATTTCCTATTTCAGGATACCTTCTATCTGCAGACCACAGGGACCGCAATGGGCTCAAATGTAGCCCCCCCTTATGCAAATTGCTATATGGCCGCTTTTGAAGCTCAGAACGTCTACTCTAACTCACTCTTCCAGAGACATTCTATTCTCTGGAAACGCTATATAGACGACATCTTTTGCATATGGGGGGGGCTCCCAAGAATCCCTCACTGAGTTCTTCAATCAGATGAACTCAGCATGGCCCAATCTAAATTTCACCATGGACTCACATCCAAACCAAATCAGTTTCCTGGACACACTAGTCATCAAAGATGAATCAGGCCTTCTCTACACTGACCTTTACCGGAAACCCACTGACCGTAATACTCTACTACATTACTCCAGCAATCACCCTACCTCCATCAAACGCGCCATTCCTAAGTCTCAGTTCCAGAGAGTTAGACGTATTGTTTCTAATACATCTCTTCGTCAACAGCGACTACTAGAAATGTCCCTCAAATTTCAAGAAAGGGGATATCCACAGCCATTGTTAGATGAACAATTGAGCGAACAGAATCGCCCACGGACCAATAACTCTAACCGTATTCCCTTTGTACACACGTTCCACCCTTCAGCTTATATATTACATAGAACTATACGTAAGCATTGGAACATATTAAGCACAGGATACCCAACCATCACTGAATTTCAACGTCCATTTTTACCATGTTTCAAAAGGGCACCGAATTTAAAAGACTCTCTGATACGAACGGACATAGGATCCACCACACTAGGCCCACGACAGAGATTTCTCCAAACTCCTAAGAAGGGTACATTCCCTTGTCTCCAATGCCATCAGTGCAATAACATTCTTAAAGGTAATAACATCCATCATCCCCAAACCGGTAAACAATACCCAGTTAAAGGTTTCTTCACATGTGATACCAGCTTTGTGATATACCTCATAAAATGCCCCTGTGGTTTAATATACGTTGGGGAGACAACTCAACCCATCAAGGATAGGATATCAAAGCATAAATCTACGATCAGGTGCAAAAATCTGCTGCTACCTATCCCCCATCATTTCGTCACAACAGGACATAGTGTCACACAACTTAGATTCCAGGTAATTGAGCATATCCAGCAGCCTCGACGCGGTGGCAACCGCATTCAGAAACTGAAACAAAGAGAGGCTTACTGGATACATGAATTACAATCCTTAGCCCCTAGAGGGCTTAACAGAGACTATGACCCCCTTGCTTTCATGTGACACCTGATCAAGACCGTGATCATCTTATAGTGCTTTGTTTCATATCATTTGTTTATTTTGTTTTATTTTTTACTGTGTTTTGTCTCATCAGATATTATCATTGAAGTCCTCCTCTCTTAAACATTTTGTTCTTAATATGTCTACCTACATCAGTACTAACTATTATCTCCTTCCATTTCAGATTTCCCTGTATTCCATTATCCGCCCTCCTCCTGCCTCTTCCCTCCACACCCATCACGTCATCTACGACTCCCCTAAGGTGGAATGCACAGATCAGCTGTTATCTCCTCTTCCTACTCTGTGGAACGCACTCTGCCATCGGCTGACACGCACGCATTAGCGCATGCGCGTACTTCCACCAATCACTAGCGTTCCCCGTAACCGCTAACGTCACTTCCGGTATTGTTACCGGATATGGCCAACATGTCTATCAAACTCCCGTTTGCTGATTGGCCATCGCTTCTTTCCGATCCCGCCCACCCTCTAGTTACACACGGCGCGTTTTCTCATAGCACTATGCCGGTCATTAGCGGTGGATACCGCATGCCATCACTCCCACTCCATGTGCGCCCAGGTATAGCAGGATCTTCCAGGTATTACTGACCAACTTAGCGTCTTCCACTATTCAGGCTATTTCACTTAAACCACCAATGTCCCTTGTGTCCACAGGTTCCACACTAAGAACACAGCGTTCTTCTATTCTATTTTCTCTTCCCCCATTCCACACTCAGTAAGTGTTCATTGGCTATATATTGTACAGCTTTGATATTGTTGACAGAATCTGCTAATGCATTTAACTAATTGTAGCACAATTTTGACCTATGTTGTTACACTTGTATTTTGATTTTCATTTGTATAAGCGACAATTTCTCTTTTTGATCCTTTTTTCTGCAGTACACTGATGAAGGTCCAATTTTCGGACCGAAACGTATATGTGGACTGCTCTAATAATAAATTCAATTAAATTCTAACCATTGGTGTGCCGAGATTTTACTATTGTTACTTTATCTTAATATGGCATACCTTGTCACTAGTGTTGAGCCACCCCCGTAGTGTTCGAGTTCGGTTCGGTTCGTCGAACACCCGTGTGTTCGCCGAACTGTTCGTCGAACTGTTCGTCGAACACCTTCGAACACCGTTAAAACCAATGGCAGGCAAACAAAAACACATAGAAACACATAGAAAACACCTTCAAAGGTGTCCAAAAGCTGACAAACTGCTCAGAAGACATAACTAACACATGGAAAAGTGACAAGTACATATAGTCATGCGAAAATAAAAGAGGTGGAGGAGTAAAAGGAGGGGGAGACACAGATATAGGCATGTCATGCCCTTCTAAAATCCAAAAAGTGAGAAGCCGACACGGCCAGTCCGCTCCTGCCCGTGCCACCTCCGTGTCGCCGGGTTTGTGCCAGAGCCGCGGTGAACCCTGATGGCCAGCCCCCCTCTCCCAATACTGGTGCCTGTCCGCTGGTGGGTCGAGCGAGCCCCCCTGTGGTGGAGGCAGCTCTAAGCTTTTTAATTTAAATTGTCTCTCTAATTTGAATGAATACACTTTAAATCCATTTACAAGGATCTATTGGAGGGCAAGTCTCATGCCAGCAGCCGCGTAATTCCAGCTCCAGTAGCGTCCACTAAAGCTGCTGCAGTTAAAAAGCTTTTATAAGGATCGAGCTCGGCTGTCCACCGCAAGGCATCCTACTGCCAGTCCCAGCCCCTATGCCTTGGGGTGCCTCCTGATGCTCTTCACTGAGTATCCCGTGGTCCCGAAGCATTTACTTTGAAAAAATGAAGTGTCCAAACTACAGGTGGTGTAGCTTGCTTAACAGCCGGGATAATCCGCTGACTAGCAGACCCTGCTACTAGGCACAAAGTATTTCCTGGGCTAGATGCAGTTAAAAATTTGTAATTAGATACTCTCGTTGGATGCTGAGAAAGCATTCCATAGAGTGTCCTGGCACGCCATATATGATTCTCTTAAAAAGCTTGGGGTAGGGGTCTAGGGGACCCTTTTATAGCCAAAATCACGGCCCTGTATCGCAATACGTCACCTAGGCTGAAGATAAATGGAACTGTAGCACCCTGAGGGCTCGGTTGCTACAGAGGTATTGCACCTCACCCAGAGGTGTGATATCTCACTCTCAGGTAAGGATGTAGTGTGGATCAGGACCCGACACCTGCATGCATTACACCACATTGCCGTGGGGCAGGGCGACCAATATGCCCCTGAGATGGGCACGACAGTCCCTGTCCCTGGCTGGAGTGGGGGGAGGGAACACTGAGGAAGGGGAACCCTGTAGTGCAGGAGCAGGGAGGAAGCAGTTCCTGGGTGCATTGAGAAGGGAGTATAAAAGGTGGGCACCATCTTAGTTCAGTGCAGAGAAGTCTGAGCAGAAGTGGCAGGGAGCAGGGGCTCTGCATGAGCTCTGCTCCGGAGGCGGGCCTAGTAACAGAGGCCCAGGCCTGGAAGAGGGAGAAGGAAGGAAGAGGAGCGGAGAAGGCTCCAGGAATGAGGAACGAAGGGATCTCAGGGGTGCGGACGGGCGAGTCGCCACCGCACGCCAGAATCCACCTGCGTGGAGGGGTCAGGCCAAAGGGGGAGACCGGTCCCCGAAACTAGTGGAGGCAGGAAACGACCCTCAGCTAGAAACAGGAGGCTGTGACATTTTATGTGGCGCAGCCCCTCGCTACACCCGCTAGGAAGGCACCACATAGGGTCAGGGAAACTGGCGCCAAGTTTACCAAGAGGAGGCCCGAGGCAGCCGGACAGAAGGGTTGGTAAGAAAGGCCAGACAAAGGACACACAAAGGGGGTCCTGTGAAGCACTCCAAAGTTATCTGGGAGTTGTCTGAGCCCCTCACCTGGTGAGCACAGTACGACGTGGGCAGCCGTTACCTGCAGACGTGGTCTGGATAATAAGAACTGTGAGTAAAGGCCCTGGACTGCATCACTGACTCCGTGTCATTACTGCTGCTGCCCTGCACCATCACCCCCATCCTCCGCATACACTGCCCTGAGGCTATACTCCTCCTGTGGGGAGTTATGCTACGCTCTGCTGCACCCACAACACCAGCCTCAGCGGTCTGCCCTGGAGCGGCGGTTCACTCTGACCGCAATCCACGGGTGGCGTAGTCGGACATTTAAACATCAAAACCACATAAATAGTTCCGCCACTGGTTTGACCGCCCTGAGCCACGGAACCGGGTTGCCGCCACGGAGACTACAACCACCAGCATCCACCAAAAAGGGTCCGGCTCCGGGTGTCCCAAGGCCCAGGGGGCGCGTCAGAACATTTTCATCACCTTTCACAATCACCAATGGGACAAGGCAGGGATGTTCTCTGTCCCCTCTCTTATACATCCTAGTGACGGAGCACCTGCTCTCATCAATTCGCCATAACCCCAATATTAGGTGGATTGAGGTGGGAGGCACCGAGTACAAGTGCTCTCTATTTGCTGATGATGTCCTAGTATATATCACTCAATCACATATATCCATCCATGCTGTTATGGCTGAAATAGATCACTTTGTTACATGGTCAAATTTTAAAATCAATGCAGCGAAGTCTGAGGCCCTCGATGTCTCCCTCCCCAAATCCATATAGGATTCCATCCAGTCCAACTTTCCCTTTGCCTGGCCCTCACAGGGTATCAAATACTTAGGAATTCCTATTCATAGAGACCTCTCCCATCTATGTTATCTTAATTTTGGGCCCTTTATTGAACAACTCCATACAGACCACGGTTGGCAAGTTAGAACTGTAAGATTCACTACGTGAACCACTGGTGTTTTGTGGAAAAGCACATGTACACTGTGTTCCAAATTATTATGCAAAAAGTGTTTAGGAGTGATAAGGGAAGAATTTGTTTGTTTGTCAGTTAAACTCATTGATGGTGATGTGTGTCAGGGCTCTTTATATCACTGTAAGCAATTGCAGACACCAGTGCTAATTAGTTTGGCAGGTGTGTCCAATGAAAGGCAAGACTACTTAAGAAGGCTCTCTCACATTATTCAGCAGCCTACATTTTCTGCCAAAATGGGAAAGAAAAAGGATGTGTCGGCTGCTGAGAAGCAACAAATTGTGGAGTGTTTAGGTCAAGGCATGACTACAATCAACATTGTGCGATGATCAGGATGAAGTGTCTTGGCAATCAAGAAGTATGTAGCTGATTCACAGTACACACGTGTGCGTGCTGATAAGGGCAAATTGAGGACTCTTTCCTACAGGCAATTACGTCAGGTTGAAAGAGCAGCGGCAAAAAAGCCTTGTCATAGCAGCAGACAAGTTTTTGAAGCTGCTTGTGCCTCCAACGTCCCCCGAACAACAAGATGCAGGGTCCTTCAGAGGTTTGCAGCTGTGCATACGCCATCCTGTCGACCTCCTCTATCCACTTCACAGAAGCAGAAACGGCTCCAGTGGGCCAAACATTACATGAAGACTGATTTCAAAACTGTTTTGTTCACGGATGAGTGCCGTGCAGCGCTCGATGGTCCAGATGGATGGAGTGGAGGATGGCTGGTTGATGGACACCCCACGCAAACACGGCTACAGCGCCAACAAGGAGGAGGTGGAGTAATGTTTTGGGCTGGAATCATGGGGAGAGAGATTGTCGGCCCCTTTAGGATCCCTGAAGGCGCTAAAGATGAATTCCATAATGTATGTGGATTTTCTCAAACAGCACTTCCTGCCATGGTTCAAGAAGAAGAACCGTGTATTTCACAGCAAGATCATTTTTCTGCATGATAATGCACCATCTCATGCTGCACATAAAACATCTGCATCTCTGGCTGATATGGGCATAAAAGGGGACAAACTTATGGTGTGACCCCCATGCTCCCCTGACCTCTACCCCATTCAGAACCTTTGGAGCATCATTAAAAGGAGTGTCTATGATGGCGGGAGGCAGTTCACATCTAAGCAACAGCTCTGGGAGGGTATTCTGTCCTCATGCAAAACAATTGAAGCAGAAACCATCCAAAACCTGACAAATTCAATGGACGAGAGAGTTCAGAAGCTCCTTTCGAACAAGGGGTCCTATGTGAAAATGTAACATCACCTAGAATAAAGTTTTGAGTTGAAAACTGTTTGATTTCAGTTTCTAACAACCTGCTAATGCTTATAATTTCAAAAATGACCATTTTTTTGGTCTTTATTAAAATGAAAAGGTTGATCGAAAAGTTTGCGGGATCTAAGAGTGTGGCAACCCAGTAGTCATGATTACTTCGAATTCTGACAATATGAGGGTCATGCTGCAGGTAGTGCAGCAAGAAGGCACTTATGTGTCTTGCGCATCTCGGAGCCCCAAAATTATTTTCCGGGCTAGATGCAGCTAAAAATTATTTTTAATTTTAAATCTGGTGGAGCTTATTATAGATGGCCTAATAGGATCAGTGCTGCACACTGCTACAAAGCCCAAATTATTTTCCAGTCAAGATACAGATAAACATGATTAGTAATTTGAAAGCTTAAAACGGTTGGTAGGGTGATTTTAAACAATCATCAAGCTTTTACTCTCCCCAGGATGACACAGGGGTAGAAAAGTCGTTTCGGATCCATGATTTGTTCATCTTTATGAACGTGAGTCTGTCTACATTATCAGTGGAGAGCCGCATGCGCTTATCTGTCAGCACACCACCAGCAGCGCTGAACACACGTTCAGACAGAACGCTGGCTGCGGGGCATGACAAGATCTCCAAGGCGTAAGTGGCTAGCTCTGGCCATTTATCCAGATTGGAAGCCCAAAAAGAGCAAGGGTCCAGTGACACAGTCGTGGCTTCAATGTTTACTTGGAGATACTCCTGTACCATCGTCTCTAGGCGTTAACTATGTGTCAGACTTCTTGTCTCCTGTGGCCTTGCAAAGGATGGGCTAAAAAAGTGGTGAAATGATTCCGCAAAATTGATGTTACCACCAGATACTGTGGTTCTGTTACGGTTTGAGTGCTGAACACTTGACGGTCCCACAGTTGGCAAGTTGGAACTGTGAGATTCACTACGTGCACCACTGGTATTTTGTGGAAAAGCACATGTAAGATTCTGCAACAGTCTCTGCTGATACTCCTGCATGCGTGCATCCCTTTCTATGGCAGGAATAATTTCTGCAAATTTATTTTTGTACCGGGGATCTAACAGTGTGGCAACCCAGTAGTCAGGATTATTTCTAATTCTCACAATTCGAGGGTCATGTTGCAGGTAGTGCAGCAAGAAGGCACTCATGTGTGTTGCGCATCCAGGAGCACCAAGTCCCTGTTGTGTTGGTGGCGAGGTAACAATCATGCTTCCTTCCTCTGTCCTCTCCCCCCAACCTCGCACAACAGAAATGTGATCAAGGTCTCCCTCATCTGATGAGTCTTCCATCAGTTCGTCCTCCACTTCTTCCTGGGCTCCTGCACCTTCCTCACTAGTTTGGCTGCTACCATGCGCCCTGGTAAAACCATCTCCCCCACCCTCACATGCCTGCCGCCTTGGTGCTGCCGACCGTCTGGACCTTGCAGATGTTAGCCCTTCCGCATACAACTCCTCCTCCTCTACTTCCTCCACCTCCTCTTGTGCCACCACCTGACACCGAATTCTGTTTAACATGTGCTCCAGCATGTAAATCACCGGAATAGTCGTGCTGATAATGGCATTGCCCCACCTCTGAATCTCGTTGGCCCAGGCTATACGTCAGAACGTATTGCACCAGGGCTTGTCGGTGCTGCCACAGTCGCTGCAACATGTGCAGAGTTGAATTCCACCGGGTAGGCACATCGCATTTTAGCCGGTGAAGTGGCAGGCCCAACGACTTCTGTAGAGATGTAAGTCGCTGAGCTGCGGGATGCGAACGGCGGAAGTGAGCACACAGCGACCGTGCCCTCTGCAGAAGGCCATCTAGTCTGGGATAGTGGGCTAAAAATTGCTGGACAACCAGGTTCAACACGTGAGCCATACAAGGCACGTGTGTGACATTGCCCCGGCGAAGGGCCGCACCCAGGTTTGCAGCATTGTCGCACACGGCCTTCCCTGGTTTCAGGTCCAGTGGAGACAACCATTCATGAAATTGGTTCTCCAGAGCTGACCACAACTCCTCAGCTGTGTGACTCACATTTCCCAGACATTTCAATGTAAAAACCGCCTGATGACGTTGAGCCCTACTGCCAGCATAGTAAGGAGGTGTGCAGGATCCCTTCTGCGCAATTAGAAAGCTTGTGGCATGACCAGACAGGCTTTGGGTGCAGGTGGAAGACCGAGAGGAGGTTGAGGAGGCAGAAGCAGTGGAGGAACTTTGACATAAAGAGGATTGACGCACAACTCGTGGGGACGGCAAGACTTGGACAGCAGCCCCTTGTCCTGCTGTCACCATAGTTACCCAGTGCCCAATCAGCGACATGTAACGCCCCTGTCCATGCCTACTCGTCCAAGTGTCTGTGGTGAAATGCACCCTGTCACGCACAGAGTTTCTCAAAGAAGTGGTGATGTTGTGTGCGACATGCTGGTGGAGCGCAGGCACACCTTTCTTTGAGAAGTAGTGCCGACTGGGCATCTGGTACTGGGGCACTGCGACGGACATAAGGTCTCGAAAATCCTCTGTGTCCACCAGGCGGAAAGGCAGCATTTCTGAAGCCAAGAGCTTGCAGATGGTGAAATTCAACCTCTTAGCTTTCTCATGGCTAGGAGGAAATGGTCTTTTACTTGTCCACATCTGAGGGACCGAGGGCTGGCTATTGTGCTTAGACGGGGTTGATAAGGGTGTCCCCGGCAAACTGCCGGTCTGTGAGGAAGATGCAGGCGGACATGTTAGGTTGCCTTGATCCAAAGGTGGTGCTATCGATGTCGGACAGCGCTCAACACCAGCTGCTGTTACCACCTCCAAAGAAAATGATGACCTGCCAATCACGCTGGCTGTTGCGGGTAAAGAGGTGGCAGGTCTGCGCCCCAAAACAGGTGTGACTGCTGTCCCCCCAGTCACAGAGGATGAAGAGGCCGCGGATGCACAAGATATGGTAGACGGTGGTTGGCCCGGCCGGCTAGGCCGCATTGTAGCACACTGAGCTTCCCACTGCAACTTATGCTTCATGTCCATGTGCCGGTTCATGCATGAAGTACTCAAACTATGTATTTTTTGGCCTCTACTTAGCTTTTGCTGACAAATGTTACAGATAACACGAGTTGGGTCATCTTTATCGATCTGAAAAAATGCCCAGGCTATGCAAGGTTTAGCACCCATGCGACCTGAAGAGCCACCACGACTTGTGGTGAGAGGCAGAGTTGTGTTTGAGGATGCAGTTGTTGACGTGCTTCCAGTACTACGTCTCTGTCCAGGAAGGCGCAACCTGACCTCGTCGTCACTAGCATCTTCCTCCACCTCCTCTGCTGACCTCATCTCTGGGCTGACTGTGGGTTGACAGTAAGTGGGATCTCCAACCTCATCATCATCACCCTGTGTGTTATCACACCCATCGTCCTCAGAGCCAACCTGTTCCTGCCCTGACAAAAAACTAAAGTTGTCGCTCCAATCAGGTATTTGAGTCTTATCATCGTCTTCCTCATTGTCTCCACCAACAGGAGTTACAGTTTGGGAATGAGTGTCTACATTATGGTCAGAACCTTCTGCGTCTGGTCCTGGATCCGACTCATAAAGATTCTGGGCATCAGTGCAGATCATTTCCTCGTCTGGATTCACAGAAGCGCTGGAGTCGACCTCTGATTCCCAGGCTATAGTATGAGTAAACAGCTCTGCAGACTCAACCATCTGTTCTACCTCATACTCAGACGGGCAGCTGGAGATTTGGGAGCTGTAAGGAAGCAAGTGCGATTTGGGTGACACCTTTGAGGACTGGAGTATTTGTGATGTTGAAGTTGATGTGGAGGAGAGCCCACTTAAAGGAGCACTTGATATCCGTTGAAGCACCTGCTGTTTTTGTGCCTCATCTGGAATTTGTAGCGATTGGCGTGGCCGTAAGAAAGGGATCTTATCACATTGTCCGCTAAAAGAAGTAGACATTTTAGTTTGGCTGGAAGATGGTCTTTCTTCTGCAGATGTTACTGTTGCTTTAACACCTACCCCACGGACACAACCTTTTTTCCCCTTCCCAACACGCCTATTCCCCTTTCCACCAGCAGCAGGCCTTTTTCCACTCATTTTGGTGGTTAACTAATTCACAACTCTGGAGTTGTTTGCACAAAAAAACAATGGATGGTAACCGAGCAGAGCTGAGTGGTCAAACTGTGGTATTAGGCCAAAACTATTGGCTGGGTTAGATGCAGAAAAAAATATATTCAGTTTGCAACCTGATGGAGGTCAGTATAGATGGACTAATACAACAAGTCCCACACACAGCTAGAAGCCCAATATTTTTTCAGAGGTAGATGCAGAAAAAAATATATTCAGTTTGCAACCTGATGGAGGTCAGTATAGATGGACTAATACAACAAGTCCCACACACAGCTAGAAGCCCAATATTTTTTCAGAGGTAGATGCAGAAAAAAATATATTCAGTTTACAACCTGATGGAGGTCAGTATAGATGGACTAATACAACAAGTCCCACACACAGCTAGAAGCCCAAATATTTTTTCAGAGGTACTGTAGATGCAGATAAAAATTAGTTTTAATTTGCAACCTGATGGAGGTCAGTATAGATGGACTAATAGAGAAAGTCCGACACACTGCTAGAAGGCCAAATATTTTTTCAGAGCTAGATGCAGAAAAAAATTATATTCAGTTTGCAACCTGATGGAGGTCAGTATAGATGGATTAATAGAACAAGACCCACACACAGCTAGAAGCCCAATATTTTTTCAGAGGTAGATGCAGAAAAAAATATATTCAGTTTGCAACCTGATGGAGGTCAGTATAGATGGACTAATACAACAAGTCCCACACACAGCTAGAAGCCCAAATATTTTTTCAGAGGTACTGTAGATGCAGATAAAAATTATTTTTAATTTGCAACCTGATGGAGGTCAGTATAGATGGACTAATACAACAAGTCCCACACACAGCTAGAAGCCCAAATATTTTTTCAGAGGTACTGTAGATGCAGATAAAAATTAGTTTTAATTTGCAACCTGATGGAGGTCAGTATAGATGGACTAATAGAGAAAGTCCGACACACTGCTAGAAGGCCAAATATTTTTTCAGAGCTAGATGCAGAAAAAAATTATATTCAGTTTGCAACCTGATGGAGGTCAGTATAGATGGATTAATAGAACAAGACCCACACACAGCTAGAAGCCCAATATTTTTTCAGAGGTAGATGCAGAAAAAAATATATTCAGTTTGCAACCTGATGGAGGTCAGTATAGATGGACTAACAGAGAAAGTCCCACACACTACTAGAAGGCCAAATATTTTTTCAGAGCTAGATGCAGAAAAAAATTATATTCAGTTTGCAACCTGATGGAGCTCTGTATAGATGGATTAATAGAACAAGACCCACACACAGCTAGAAGCCCAATATTTTTTCAGAGGTAGATGCAGAAAAAAATATATTCAGTTTGCAACCTGATGGAGGTCAGTATAGATGGACTAATACAACAAGTCCCACACACAGCTAGAAGCCCAAATATTTTTTCAGAGGTACTGTAGATGCAGATAAAAATTTGTTTTAATTTGCAACCTGATGGAGGTCAGTATAGATGGACTAATAGAGAAAGTCCGACACACTGCTAGAAGGCCAAATATTTTTTCAGAGCTAGATGCAGAAAAAAATTATATTCAGTTTGCAACCTGATGGAGGTCAGTATAGATGGATTAATAGAACAAGACCCACACACAGCTAGAAGCCCAATATTTTTTCAGAGGTAGATGCAGAAAAAAATATATTCAGTTTGCAACCTGATGGAGGTCAGTATAGATGGACTAACAGAGAAAGTCCCACACACTACTAGAAGGCCAAATATTTTTTCAGAGCTAGATGCAGAAAAAAATTATATTCAGTTTGCAACCTGATGGAGGTCTGTATAGATGGATTAATAGAACAAGACCCACACACAGCTAGAAGCCCAATATTTTTTCAGAGGTAGATGCAGAAAAAAATATATTCAGTTTGCAACCTGATGGAGGTCAGTATAGATGGACTAATACAACAAGTCCCACACACAGCTAGAAGCCCAAATATTTTTTCAGAGGTACTGTAGATGCAGATAAAAATTATTTTTAATTTGCAACCTGATGGAGGTCAGTATAGATGGACTAATACAACAAGTCCCACACACAGCTAGAAGCCCAAATATTTTTTCAGAGGTACTGTAGATGCAGATAAAAATTAGTTTTAATTTGCAACCTGATGGAGGTCAGTATAGATGGACTAATAGAGAAAGTCCGACACACTGCTAGAAGGCCAAATATTTTTTCAGAGCTAGATGCAGAAAAAAATTATATTCAGTTTGCAACCTGATGGAGGTCAGTATAGATGGATTAATAGAACAAGACCCACACACAGCTAGAAGCCCAATATTTTTTCAGAGGTAGATGCAGAAAAAAATATATTCAGTTTGCAACCTGATGGAGGTCAGTATAGATGGACTAACAGAGAAAGTCCCACACACTACTAGAAGGCCAAATATTTTTTCAGAGCTAGATGCAGAAAAAAATTATATTCAGTTTGCAACCTGATGGAGCTCTGTATAGATGGATTAATAGATCAAGACCCACACACAGCTAGAAGCCCAATATTTTTTCAGAGGTAGATGCAGAAAAAAATATATTCAGTTTGCAACCTGATGGAGGTCAGTATAGATGGACTAATACAACAAGTCCCACACACAGCTAGAAGCCCAAATATTTTTTCAGAGGTACTGTAGATGCAGATAAAAATTATTTTTAATTTGCAACCTGATGGAGGTCAGTATAGATGGACTAATACAACAAGTCCCACACACAGCTAGAAGCCCAAATATTTTTTCAGAGGTACTGTAGATGCAGATAAAAATTAGTTTTAATTTGCAACCTGATGGAGGTCAGTATAGATGGACTAATAGAGAAAGTCCGACACACTGCTAGAAGGCCAAATATTTTTTCAGAGCTAGATGCAGAAAAAAATTATATTCAGTTTGCAACCTGATGGAGGTCAGTATAGATGGATTAATAGAACAAGACCCACACACAGCTAGAAGCCCAATATTTTTTCAGAGGTAGATGCAGAAAAAAATATATTCAGTTTGCAACCTGATGGAGGTCAGTATAGATGGACTAACAGAGAAAGTCCCACACACTACTAGAAGGCCAAATATTTTTTCAGAGCTAGATGCAGAAAAAAATTATATTCAGTTTGCAACCTGATGGAGGTCTGTATAGATGGATTAATAGAACAAGACCCACACACAGCTAGAAGCCCAATATTTTTTCAGAGGTAGATGCAGAAAAAAATATATTCAGTTTGCAACCTGATGGAGGTCAGTATAGATGGACTAATACAACAAGTCCCACACACAGCTAGAAGCCCAAATATTTTTTCAGAGGTACTGTAGATGCAGATAAAAATTAGTTTTAATTTGCAACCTGATGGAGGTCAGTATAGATGGACTAATAGAATGATGCTATGCCCAAAAGATTTTACTTCACTAGGTGCAGTAAAAAAATTGGTATTCTATACACAGGTGGTATATCTTGCAACACAGATAGGCTACTCCACTGACTAACACACTCTGCAATAGGCCAAAAAGGATTAGCTTTGCTAGATTCAGCCAAATGCTGTGAAAAAAACTTGCACAGCACTGGCACAGACCTGCCTGGCAAAAACTGATAGGAACTGATGTAACCTAGTCCTGAAAAGGACTCCAATTACAATTAGTCTTTACTCCCACAACCTATCTATTTAAGAGCACAGACCTCCCTGATAAAAGTCGTAGGAAATGCTGTAACCTAGTCCTTAAAAGGACTGCAATCACAACTATTCCCTACTCCCAAGCTATCTGTATATTTGTGCGAAAATTGGCTTGAAATTAACAAGGTATAGCGCACACAGCAACAGCGGTGCCGTCTAACACGCAGCTGCAGCAGTGAGAAAATGGTGGCGACGGGGAAAATGGCTTGGTCTTATAGGGCAAGGACATGTGACATACACTGCCAATCACACATGCCCTTGCTTGTGTGAAAAAAAGCACTTCGCTCCGTGTGTGCGCTGCTGATAGGCTGACAGATTGCACCTCCCCACTGCAAATGCGGGAAAGAGAAAAAAAAATGGAGATCTTCAATGTTCCTGCAGAGATCCATCCCCTGCCCCTCCCCCCACCCCGCTGTACACTCAAACTGCGTATTAACATTAATTTTCATCATTACTGAGAAAAAATCCAGTTATGATTTTGGTGCACGAACAGTTATCGAACATAACCTCGAACAGCCGAATTTTTATCAAATTGTTCGTGTTCGCCGAACGGCTCGAACACCGCCCAAAACAGCTCGAATTTGAGATTGGCGAACAGTTCGAGTAGAACAACGCTCATCTCTACTTGTCACTTTAGTAGCGATACATCTGTACCTTATCTACTATATAATCGGCTTATCCCGTCTGTCTGTCCGTCCAGGAAATCCCGCGTCACTGATTGGTCCGGCCGCGGCCAATCAGCGACGCGGGATTTCAGAACAAGTCGGGAGATAGCAGGGCTGACTCTGCCCATGTGGTCATGTGACTCACCAACTGCCCATGACGTACTGGATATGTTTTGTCAGTCACAGTGTGTGATGTACTTCTGTCACGTTTAATGAATACGTTCTGTCAGTCACAGTGCGACATAGTTCAGTCACGTTTACTAAACACGATCAGTCACAGTGTGATGTACTTCTGTCACGTTCAGTGAACACGTTCTGTCAGTCACAGTGTGACGTACTTCTGACACGTTTCATTCACCGTGGTATGCGGAACAGTAGACCCCTGGCTGCAGCCGCAAATACTCGTGATGTAAGCGGAAGCAAGAGCCGGCTGCAGCCGGGGGAATTACGTGATGGCTGTTCGTGGTCAACGATGTTGTCATAAGCAGTATTGACAACATGACGTAATTACAAAATTCATTAGGGGCCCCGGGGGGATACATTGGGGGGTTAATTTAAAGTAGTGCACAACCCATTTAAACACTGCTTCGCTGATTAGTCGTGCCCGGTCGGCCGCATACATATTCTAGAATAACCAATGCGTTAGAATCGGGCCACCATCTAGTAATCAATATTTGTAGATGCATCCTACCTTACTATATGCTGCTGTGCCACTTTGTGTCTTAGGCTAAGTGCCCACGATGCAGAAATGCTCCGGATTTTTCCTGAGCGTTTCTGCATCTCCCTGGAAGAAAAAACGCATGCTTATTTCACATGCGTTTTTCCTGCCAGGGACAAGGGTCTTTCACATGCATTTCCGCATGCGGTTTGCCAAGCGCTTTCCAAGCGCTTTTAGCATCACTTGGAAAGTGCTTGACAACTTGGTCACACTATATACACTACCGTTCAAAAGTTTGGGGTCACCCAGACAATTTTGTGTTTTCCATGAAAACTCATTCTTTTATTTATCAAATGAGTTGCAAAATGATTAGAAAATATAGTCCAGACATTGACAAGGTTAGAAATAATGATTTTTATTAGAAAGAATAATTTTCTCCTTCAAACTTTGCCTTCGTCAAAGAATGCTCTCTTTGCAGCAATTCCAGCATTGCTGACCTCTGGCATTTTAGCTGTTAATTTGCTGAGGTAATCTTGAGAAATTTCACCCCATGCTTCCAGAAGCCCCTCCCACAAGTTGGATTGGCTTGATGGGCACTTTTAGCGTACCATACGGTCAAGCTGCTCCCACAACAGCTCAATGGGGTTGAGATCTGGTGACTGCACTGGCCACTCCATTACAGATAGAATACCAGCTGCCTGCTTCTTCCCTAAATAGTTCATGCATAATTTGGAGGTGTGCTTTGGGTCATTGTCCTGTTGTAGGATGAAATTGGCTCCAATCAAGCGCTGTCCACAGGGTATGGCATGGCGTTGCAAAATGGAGTGATAGCCTTCCTTATTCAAAATCCCATTTACCTTGTACAAATCTCCCACTTTACCAACACCAAAGCAACCCCAGACCATCACATTACTTCCACCATGCTTGACAGATGGCGTCAGGCACTATTCCAGCATCTTTTCAATTGTTCTGCGTCTCACAAATGTTCTTCTGTGTGATCCAAACACCTCAAACTTTGATTCGCCTGTCCATAAAACTTTTTTCCAATCTTCCTCTGTCCAATGTCTGTGTTCTTTTGCCCATATTAATCTTTTCTTTTATTAGCCAGTCTCAGAAATGGCTTTTTCTTTGCCACTTTTCCCTGAATGAAGGCCAGCATCCTGGAGTCGCCTCTTCACTGTAGACGTTGACACTGGCTTTTTGCGTGTACTATTTAATGAAGCTGGCAGTTGAGGAGCTGTGAGGCGTCGATTTCTAAAACTAGAGACTCTAATGTACTTGTATTGTTGCTCAGTTGTGCAGCGGGGCCTCCCACTTCTCTTTCTACTCTGGTTAGAGCCTGTTTATGCTCTCCTCTCAAGGGAGTAGTACACACCTTTGTAGTTTCTTGGCAACTTCTCGCATGTAATAGCCTTCATTTCTAAGAACAAGAATAAACTGTCGAGTTTCACATGAAAGTTCTCTTTTTCTGGCTATTTTGAGAGTTTCATAGAACAAACAAATGTAATGCTCCAGATTCTCAACTAGCTCAAAGGAAGATCAATTTTATAGCTTCCCAAATCAACCAAACCATTTTCAGCTGGGCTAACATACTTGTGCAAGGGATTTCTAAACATCCATGAGCCTTCTTACACAGTTAGCAAATACAATGTACCATTAAAACACTGGAGTGGTGGTTGTTGGAAATGGGCCTCTATACACCTATGTAGATTTTGCAATAAAAACAAGACGTTTGCAGCTAGAATAGTCATTTACCACATTAACAATGTATAGAGTGTATTTCTGATTCATTTAATGTTAGCTTCATTGAAAAAAAATGTGTTTTTCTTTAAAAAATAATGACATTTCTAAATGACCCCAAACTTTTGAACGGTAGTGTAAATCCATGCAACTGGCATGGATTTATATAGTGTGACCAAGTTAATAGTTGAAAAAAAGATTAAAAATGGTAAAAAATAAAAATAAAACGTACAAGAGCCGTACAAGAGACCGGACGCAGCGGAGAAAAGACCGGGGGCCATCAGAAGATAAGTATAATGTATTTTTTTATTTTAATTCTTTTTTTTTTACAGGTACCATGGTACTTGGGTCTGGCGGAGAGTTTCTTCTTCTCCAGACCCGGGTACCATCCGCACATTGAATCGCTTAATATCCGCATGTGCACATGTAGTCATGCGGATATTAAGCGATTCAATGCAAGTCAATGGCGGTGAAAACACCGTGATTACGCAAAATAATTGGTACTGCTGCGGATTTTTCCGCAATGATAATCCACAGCGGCAATTTCCGCAGCATGTGCACAGCACATTGGATTATCATTGGGGAACATTGCTGACCTTCTACCAAGCGTTTTTTAAGCGTTTCTGCATCAGAATTGCCGCTGCAGAAACGCTTAAAAAACGCATAGTGGGCACACAGCCTTACTCACGTACTGGTTTAGCCTTGAGACATTTTCTGTTCATGACTACCTTCCCAAAGATGGCTGCACCCGTAGTCTACTTAAAAATGGCGTTTTGATTGTGCGCATGCGCATCGCAACCTTGCGCCTCTCACATTCCTGGTGTTTGTCTACAGGATGCTTTGAGCATTTCTAATGACATCAGAGGGTGGAAGTTCACCCGACATGTGCACTCATGGTGACGACTAACCAGGAAGTGAGTACATAGGCCAAGAGACTGGCGCGCATGCTCCAGGATAATCAATATCAGCTGGCCGTGGTATATATAGTGACACATCACAGGACAAGTTTGGTCACACTCCTTTGAGAAAGCAGCAAATGCAAAATGCGCTTCAGGTTATATATAACCTGTAATATTATACTTTTCAAGAAAGGCATCCATGCCCTTTTTAAATTTTGGTAGTGAATCACTCATTACAACATCATGCGGCAGAGAGTTCCATAGTCTCACTGCTCTTACAGTAAAGAATCCGCGTGTGTGATTATAATTAAACCTTCTTTCCTCCAGACGTAGTAGATGTCCCCTTGTCACCGTCTCAGGCCTCAGAGTAAAAAGTTCAATAGAAAGGTCTTTGTACTGTCCCCTCATATACTTGTACTTAGTAATAAGATCACCCTAAGCCTTTGTTTTTCCAAATGAAATAACCCCAAGTGTAATAACCTGTCTTGGTATTGCAGACTTCCCAGTCCTCTAATAACCTTGGTCGCTCTTCTCTGCACCCGCTCTAGTTCAGCTATGTCTTTCTTATACAATGGAGACCAGAACTGCACACAGTATTCTAAGTGTGGTCACACTAGTGACTTGTATAGAGGTAAAATTATGTTCTCCATATGAGCAGCTATGCCTCTTTTAATGCATTTCATTATTTTATTTGCCCTTGAAGCTGCTGCCTGACACTGGCCACCAAACCACTGAGCTTGTCGTCCACCAATACACCCAGGTCTTTTTCAGTGACAGTTTTGCCCATTGTTTTACAATTAAGCATATAATTATACATTTTATTTCCTCTGCCAAAGTGCATTTGCCATTTATCAGCCCAAGCTTCTAGTTAACATAGATCCTCCTGTAATATAAAATTGTCCTCCTCTGTATTGATTCCCTGCAGAGTTTAGTGTCATCTGCAAATATTGAAATACTACTCTGTATGCTCCCTACAAGGTCATTAAATAATATGTTAAAAAGAAGTGGGTCCAATACTGACCCCTGTGGTACCCCACTGTTAACTGTGACCCAGTCTGAGTGTGTTTCATTAATAACCATCCTTTATTTCCTATCACTGAGCCAGTTCTTAACCCACTTACATATATTTTCCCCTATCCCCATTCTTCTCATTTTGTGTGGAACCGTATCAAAAGCTTTTGAAAAGTCCATATACACAAAATCCACTGCATTTCCTTGGTCCAGTCCAGAACTTACCTATTCACAAAAGCTGGTCAGATTAGTTTGACAGGAACGGTCCCTCGTAAACCCATGTTGATATTGGGTCATGAGGTTATTCTTCTTCAGATATTCTAGTATAGCATCTCTTAGAAAACCCTCCAGTATTTTACCCACAGTAGAAGTTAAGGTTACTGGCCTATAATTTCCAAGTTCGGTTTTTGTCCCCTTTTTGAAGATTGGCACCACATTTGCTGTGGTACAGACCATGTCATTATCGAATCTTTAAAGATTAAAAATAATGGTCTATCTATGACTTTACTTAATTCCTGCAGTACTCGCGGGTGTATCCCATCCGGGCCTGGGGATTTGTCAACTTTAGTGATTTTTAGACGCCACCGTACTTCCTGCTGGGTTAACCAAGTGACATTTAACCACTTCGCGCCAGAGCCTGTTTTTGCCTTCGTGACCGGGCCAATTTTTTCAATTCTGACCACTGTCACTTTATGAGGTAATTACTCTGGAACGCTTCAACGGATCCCCCTGATTCTGAGATTGTTTTTTTGTGACATATTGTACTTCATGATAGTGGTAAAATTTCTTTGATATCACTTGCGTTTGATTGTGAAAAAAATCGGAAATTTGGTGAAAATTTTGAAAATTTTGCAATTTTCAAACTTTGAATTTTCATGCCCTTTAATCAGAGAGATATATCACACAAAATAGTTAATAAATAACATTGCCCACATGTCTACTTCACATCAGCACAATTTTGGAACCAAAATTTTTTTTTGTTAGGAAGCTATAAGGGTTAAAAGTTGACCAGCGATTTCTCATTTTTACAACAAAATTTACAAAAACATTTTTTTTAGGGACCACATCTTATTTGAAGTGACTTTGAGGAGCCTTTATGACAGAAAATACCCAAAAGTGATACCATTCTAAAAACTGCACCGCTCAAGGTGCTCAAAACCACATTCAAGAAGTTTATTAACCCTTCAGGTGCTTCACAGGAATTTTTGGAATGTGGAAGAAAACAATGAACATTAAACTTTTTTTCACAAAACTGCTACTTTAACCTCAAATTTTTAATTTTCACAAGGGCAGCCAGAAAAAATGGACCCCAAAATGTGTTGTGTAATTTCTCCTGAGCACGCTGATACCCCATATGTGGTGCAAAGCCACTGTTTGGGTGCACGGCATGGCTTGGAAGGTAAGGAGCGCCATTTGACTTTTGGAATGGAAATTTGAATGGAATGGATAGCGGACGCCATGTTGCATTTGGAGAGCCCCTGAGGTGCCTAAACAGAGGAAACCCCCAACAAGTGACCCCATTTTGGAAACTAGACCCCTCAAGGAACTTATCTAGATGTGTGGTGAGCACCTTGAACCCCCAGGGGCTTCACAGAATTTTATAACGTTGAAGTGTGAAAATAAAAAAACACATTTTTAACACAAAACTGCTACTTTAGCCTCAAATTTTTAATTTTCACAAGGGCAGCCAGAAAAAATGGACCCCAAAATGTGTTGTGCAATTTCTCCTGAGCACGCTGATACCCCATATGTGGTGCAAAGCCACTGTTTGGGCGCACGGCATGGCTTGGAAGGTAAGGAGCGCCATTTGACTTTTGGAATGGAAATTTGACTGGAATGGATAGCGGACGCCATGTTGCATTTGGAGAGCCCCTGAGGTGCCTAAACAGAGGAAACCCCCAACAAGTGACCCCATTTTGGAAACTAGACCCCTCAAGGAACTTATCTAGATGTGTGGTGAGCACCTTGAACCCCCAGGGGCTTCACAGAATTTTATAATGTTGAAGTGTGAAAATAAAAAAACACATTTTTAACACAAAACTGCTACTTTAGCCTCAAATTTTTAATTTTCACAAGGGCAGCCAGAAAAAATGGACACCAAAATGTGTTGTGCAATTTCTCCTGAGCACGCTGATACCCCATATGTGGTGCAAAGCCACTGTTTGGGCGCACGGCATGGCTTGGAAGGTAAGGAGCGCCATTTGACTTTTGGAATGGAAATTTGACTGGAATGGATAGCGGACGCCATGTTGAATTTGGAGAGCCCCTGAGGTGCCTAAACAGAGGAAACCCCCAACAAGTGACCCCATTTTGGAAACTAGACCCCTCAAGGAACTTATCTAGATGTGTGGTGAGCACCTTGAACCCCCAGGGGCTTCACAGAATTTTATAATGTTGAAGTGTGAAAATAAAAAAACACATTTTTAACACAAAACTGCTACTTTAGCCTCAAATTTTTAATTTTCACAAGGGCAGCCAGAAAAAATGGACCCCAAAATGTGTTGTGCAATTTCTCCTGAGCACGCTGATACCCCATATGTGGTGCAAAGCCACTGTTTGGGCGCACGGCATGGCTTGGAAGGTAAGGAGCGCCATTTGACTTTTGGAATGGAAATTTGACTGGAATGGATAGCGGACACCATGTTGCATTTGGAGAGCCCCTGAGGTGCCTAAACAGAGGAAACCCCCAACAAGTGACCCCATTTTGGAAACTAGACCCCTCAAGGAACTTATCTAGATGTGTGGTGAGCACCTTGAACCCCCAGGGGCTTCACAGAATTTTATAATGTTGAAGTGTGAAAATAAAAAAACACATTTTTAACACAAAACTGCTACTTTAGCCTCAAATTTTTAATTTTCACAAGGGCAGCCAGAAAAAATGGACCCCAAAATGTGTTGTGCAATTTCTCCTGAGCACGCTGATACCCCATATGTGGTGCAAAGCCACTGTTTGGGCGCACGGCATGGCTTGGAAGGTAAGGAGCGCCATTTGACTTTTGGAATGGAAATTTGACTGGAATGGATAGCGGACGCCATGTTGCATTTGGAGAGCCCCTGAGGTGCCTAAACAGAGGAAACCCACAACAAGTGACCGAATTTTACAATCTACTCCTCTGTATAAATTAATCTAGTGGTGGGAAAATAAGTAGATAGGTAAATGGTCACTAAACCCATAGATGAATTCCCACAGAGGTGTCATTTCTATAATGGGGTCACTTCAGGGGGGATTATGCTGTTCTGGCACTTTTCAGAGTACCAGAGCTAAAGAATCCCCCCTGAAGTGACCCCATTTTGGAAATGAAACCCCTCTGGGAATTCATCTATGGGTTTAGTGACCATTTTAACTCAATGGATGATTTCCAGAAACAAGCACGCAATGTAAGGTTTAGATTCTGGAGAACCCCCCCTGGAAATTAAGTGAGCTCTACTCGAATGTGTCATTCACTAAATGAACCAAATGTTTGAATGACAAATTGGGATACATTTTTACAGTTTAAAAACGTGGTTCTGTGTGGAAGATTTTAAAGCAGTCAGTGACGCATAAGGCTGGCAATGATGGGCATTGTGGGCAATAGTAGCGGGTATCACGCCTCATTCCTCTCTTAGTACATACACGACATCTTTTCTGGGGGTTCCTTCTTGTTTCCGTTGCTGGAATAAGTGCAATAAAATGTCGCTCAGTGAGTCTTTTCACATCCTCAGATTCTAATGGATGAGCGGGGCTAACACTTTGAAAGACAAGATTTTCAATTACCTTTTCTTGATAATCAAGAAAAGGATCTGAATTTCCTGCTTTTTTGTACAACACAAAAGAATTGTATGTGGCCACCTGAAACAAATAAATAACCAACTTTTTATACCAGGTATAGGACTTTCTTGATACCTGGTATGGCTGTAGAACCTGGTCTGCAAGGTCCACACCCCACATGTGTTTGTTGTAGTCAATGACTGACACAGGTTTTTGCTTCGGAGTGGTGGATCCTAGTTCTACAGTGGCCCTTGTGGCATCTGTGTGGATCGAGCTGAGGACAAAAATATCCCTCTTATCCCTATATTTCAGGGCAAGCAGCTCTCCGTTGCGTACAGCCCCTGACTGCCCCTTTTGAAACTTTTGGTTGACCAATGGTTGTGGAAACCCCTGACGGTTTTTACGGATGGTCCCACAAGCCCCGATGTTGTGTTCAACCAGACTTTTAAATAGGGGTATGCTGGTGTAATAATTGTCCACATATAGATTGTAGCCTTTTTGAAAAAATGGACTTATCAGCTCCCAAACAATTTTTCCAGATGTCCCCAGATAAGTAGGGCATCCTGGTGGGTTTAGTTGGCTATCTTTCCCCTCATATATGCGAAAAGTGGATGTGTATCCGTTTGAACTTTCGCACATTTTATAGAGCTTTATTCCAAACCTTGCCCTTTTAGATGGGATAAATTGCTTGAGGTGCAGTCTTCCTTTGAATTTTACAAGGGACTCGTCTATAGAAATATTTTGTGTTGGGGTGTAGAGGCTTAAGAATTTTTCTGACAAATTTTCAATGATGGGTCTAATTTTATATAACCTGTCATGTTCTGGGGCATTTCTGGGCAGGCATTGACTATTGTCGTTAAAATGCCAAAACCGCATGAGCATTTCATAACGGGTCCTAGGCAGAATGACTGAAAACATAGGGGTGGCTTGAACAGGGTGGTTGGACCAGTAGGATCGAATACTCGGTTTTTTAACAAGCCCCATGGCAAATGTAAGTCCTAAAAATTTTTTTATTTCCGGGACATTAGTTGGTGTCCATAAATTTGCCCTAGCATAGTAAGATCGGGGATTCTGGCTTATGAATTGGGACGCGTATAAATTTGTTTGCACGACAATATGCTCTAGCAAGCTGTCTGTAGAAAACAAATTAAAAAAATGAATTGGTCCAAAATCTTCCACCTCCACATTTATACCAGGAATGGCGTTGAAATCAGGGCTGAATGGAGCAGCCGAATCTGAAGCCTCCCATCTGGGAAATGCTAGATCATGTGGCAACGCCCCTTGTACACTGGCGTGCGCCAATTCACTAGTAGCAGGGACAGCGCTTGTACTGGGCAGTGTTCCCTGATTTGGAGACGTTTCTCCAGTAGCGCTATTTGCCCCTGTTGCTGTACTGGTCCTTGGGCTTGAGGATGGAACAGAATCACTGCTCATTTCTGGGCTCTCAGTGTCGCCGCTACTAAAGCCCTCAAAATCCATATCTCCATCTGAGATTGCGCTGTCATCAGTGTCAGAACACAGCAGGGCATACACCTCCTCTGCGGTATAAGTCTGACGGGCCATTTTATTTTTATATTTTTTGACTGGACTGAACGGACCGGACTGAAAGGACGGGACCGGACTGGACTGACCGGACTGATCTGACAGGACTGACTGACTTATGTGACAGGACTGACTGACTGATCTGACAGGACTGACTTTCTGACAGATCTGACAGGACTGACTGACTGACAGATCTGACTGACTGACAGATCTGACAGGACTGACTGACTGACAGATCTGACAGGACTGACAGATCTGACAGGACTGACTGACTGACAGATCTGACTGACTGACAGATCTGACAGGACTGACTGACTGACAGATCTGACAGGACTGACTGACAGATCTGACAGGACTGACTGACTGACAGATCTGACAGGACTGACTGACTGACAGATCTGATAGGACTGACTGACTGACAGATCTGACAGGACTGACTGACAGATCTGACAGGACTGACTGACTGACAGATCTGACAGGACTGACAGATCTGACAGGACTGACTGACAGATCTGACAGGACTGACTGACTGACAGATCTGACTGGACTGATCTGACAGGACTGACTGATCTGACAGACTCACTAACCCTAACTCTTACTTTCTTTTTTATTTATTTTTTTTTTTACTTTCACAGTGGCAAGGCTGACAGCTCTTGTCACACTGTTTCTCCTCTGCTCTCTCACTGAGATCGGAGGAGAAACTGCATTTATCAGGCAGATCGCCCGGGAAAGTTTGTTGCTAAAACAAACTTCCCTGGTGATCTCTCTGATTGGCTGGTGTGACGCTGACATCATCGAGACCTGAGCCAATCAGGTCTCGATGATGTCAGAGGTCACAGCACCGGGATCCCCGCCGCTGACAGGTATGTGGGGGGTCCCGATCGCCGACCACCGGCTGTCCCTATCTTTTAAATGCCGCGATCGCTATGGATCGCGGCATCTAGAAGATAGGAACAGGTTAACATCATGGGGACCTGATCCAATCAGGTCCCCATGATGCCACATGTCAGAGCTATCGCTCTGAACCGGTATCGCAGCGCTAGCAGGACCCTGGGGGTCCTGAGCGCTGCGGGACCACCCACCGTTTTTAAACGTCGGCGCTGCACAGAGCCCAGGCAGCGCCGACGTTTATGTACAGTGGGCGGTCCTGAACCGGTTAAAGGAGAATTTTTGTTATCACTGATCATGTTTTCTGTCATGCGATTTTCTTGTGTAAATACTGTTGAAAAAAAATCATTTAGCATATTGGCTTTTTCCTCATCCTCATCCACTATTTCACCCAGACTAGTTTTAAGGGGGCCAACACTATCATTCTTTAGTTTTTACAATTTATGTAGTTAAAGAATATTTTGGGATTATTTTTACTTTCTCTGGCAATGAGTCTCTCTGTTTCAATCTTTGTTGCCTTGATTTGGTTTTTACAGGATTTATTTAATTTTATGTATTTATTTAATGCCTCATGACTACCTACTTGCTTAAGTTCTCTAAATGCTTTCTTTTTGGCACTTATTGCGCCCCTTACAGCCGTATTTAGCCATAGTAGTTTC
The DNA here is from genome assembly GCF_046119375.1 of Phyllobates terribilis. NCBI lineage: Eukaryota > Metazoa > Chordata > Amphibia > Anura > Dendrobatidae > Phyllobates > Phyllobates terribilis. Next base: position 879,971,784 of record NW_027362761.1, read on the forward strand.
CTCCTAAGTTTAGTGTCCTTGTAACCCCTCTACTACACATCACATCTTATTAAAGGATACATGAAAACTTATTATTTTGTGATCACTATTACCCAAGTGACCCCCAACTCGTATATTTGATATGTGGTCTGGCCTGTTGGTTAATATTAGGTCTAGCAGTGCCCCCCTTCTTGTTGGGTCCTGAACCAGTTGTGAAAGGTAATTGTCTCTCATAGTTGTCAAAAACCTATTACCTTTGCTGGAACTACAGGTTTCTGTTCCCCAATGTATTTCAGGGTAGTTAAAGTCCCCCATAATAATGACTTCTCCTTGAGTCGCTGCTTCATCTATTTGTTTCATGAGGATATTCTACTGCTTCCCTTATTTATAACAAACCCCTATCAGTAATTTATTATTTTTTCCCCCTCCCCTTATCTCCACCCACAGGGACTCTACATTTTCATTAGATTCACATATATTCTCATGAAAGATGGGTTTTAAGGATGATTTTACATACAAACACCCCCCCCCCTCGCTTGTTTGTACGGTCATTTCTGAACAGACTATAGCCCTGTAAATTAACTTCCCAGTCATGGCTCTCGCCCAGCCATGTCTCAGATATCCCTACCATGTCATAATTATTTTCCAACAAAATTAATTCTAATTCCTCCATTTTGTTGTTGAGGCTTCTGGCATTAGTGTACATACATTTTATGTATCTCTCTGTACCTCTATTCCTTCTTACTCTATTGACTGTTCTAAGCCCACCCCCAATTTCTTTATTTGTGCCCAGGTCACTATCTGCACTATCTTTCCCACCTATAAAATGAATGCCCCCCCCCCCAATCCCTAGTTTAAATACTCCTCCAACCTTCTAGCCATTTTCTCCCCCAGCACAGCTGCACCCTCCCCATTGAGATGCAGCCCGTCCCTAGTGTAGAACCTGTAGCCAACTGAGATGTCGACACAGTTCTCCAGGAACCCAAATCCCTTCTTCCTATACCAATTTCTGAGCCACTTATTTATCTCCCTAATCTCCCGTTGCCTCTCTTGCGTGGCACGTGGTTCAGGCAGTATTTCAGAGAATACCACCTTGGAGTCCTTGCTTTAAGTTTGCAGCCTAATTCCCTGAAATAATGTTTAAGGACCTTCCACCTACCTCTAACCTGCCAATGTACACCATGACTGCTGGGTCCTCACCAGTCCCTCCCAGTATTCTGTCAACTCAATCAGCGATGTGCCGGACTCAAGCACCAGGTAGGCAGCACACTGTTCGACGATCCCTGTCTTTGTGACAGATTGCCCTATCTGTTCCCCTAATAGTTGAGTCACCCACTACCAGCACCTGCCTGGCCTGCCCTGCTCTCCTATTTTCCCCCTTATTGGAGCTGACACTCCTCAGGCTTTCAGAGGACATGCCTTGCTGCAGTAGTGCTACCCCTGTACTGACACCCCCCTCATCTGACAACTTTGCAAACTTATTGGGGTGTGCCAGATCAGGACTAGCCTCTCTGGCACTCTTCTCTCTACCCCCCTTCTAACTGTCACCTAGCTAGCTACCTCACTGTCCTGCAGCTCCATACTACCACCCTCCCCCACATCTACCCCAGTGAGAAGCTGCTCAGTGAGCAGCAGACTCCTTTCCATATTGTCTATGGATCTCAGTGTTGCCAGCTGCTCATTTAGATCCAGTACTTGGGCTTCCAAAAGTACAACGTGCACACATCTCGCACAGCAGTATGCACCCACGTCCGGCTGTTCAAGGATTGCATACATGTGGCAATATGTATACTGGATAGCATTGTCAATAATGGAGCTCATTTCCTAATGGGGATTGCACTAGACAGAAATGTTAAGTTAAAAAAATGTAAAGAATTCATAAAATACAGACAGCAATTCAGTCCAACTTCCTCCCTTCCAAACTCCCTGAATCCCAAGTCACTGAATCACAAGTCACACACTTACTTCCGTTCGCACTTACGCTCCGTTCACACTCGCTAAGGAAGAAAATTTAAAGAGGTTTTTTTTCCCTTTAGCAGCAATCCAACCTACAGCTCAATTCACTTCCAAAAGAGGTGATAGGCTTGTCTAAACAGATGTGTTTTTAAAGCACGTTTGAAGACATGGGGGCTAGATATCAGTCAGATCGTTTGGGGCAGTGCATTCTAGAAAACTGGTGCGGCACCAGAGAAGTCTTGGAGACGGAGGTGTGAGGTTCGGATTAAGGAGGATGTTAGTTTTAGATCAGTTGCAGAACAGAGGGCACTGGAGGGAAGATAGACAGAAATGAGGGATGAGATATTGGGCGGTGCAGAACTGTGGAGAGCTTTGTGGATGAGAGAGATGAGTTTGTATTGTATTCTGTGGTGAATGGGTAACCAGTGATATGACTGGCACAGGGTAGAGGTGTCGGTGAAACGGCCTGATAGAAATACGACCCTGGCTTCTGCATTCAGAATGGATTGAAGAGGAGAGAGTTTGTTTAGAGGGAGACCGATTAGAAGAGAGTTGCAGTAGTCCAGACGAGAGTGAATGAGAGCAACAGTAAGAGTTTTTGCAGTATCAAAGGTGAGAAAAGGTTGGATTCTGGAGATGTTTTTAAGGTGCAGGTGACATAAGCAAGTGAGTGATTGAATATGGGAAATAAAGTAATGTTGTGTGTCAAATATGACTCCAAGACAGCGAGCTTGCTGCTTGGGAGTTATGGTGGCACCACCCAAGGAAATTGAAAAGTCAGGTATAGGTAGGTTAGTAGAGGGAGGAAAAATAAGGAGTTCAGTTTTGGAGAGATTCCATTTCAGGTAGAGGGAGGACATGATGTTAGAGACAGCGGACAGACAATCCCTGGTATTTGGTATTAGAGTGGGGGTGATGTCAGGTGAAGAGGTGTATAGTTGGGTGTCATCAGCTTAGAGATGATACTGGAAACCAAATCTGCTGATGGTTTGTCCAATAGGGGCAGTATACAAGGAGAAGAGGAGGGGACTTAGGACTGATCCTTGTGGAACTCCGATAGTAAGGGGAAGATTAGAGGAAGAAGAGCTGGCAAAAGATACCGTGAAGGAGCGGTCAGAGAGATAGGAGGAGAACCAGGAGAGAGCTGTGTCCTTGAGGCCTATAGAGATGAGCATAGTGAGGAGGAGCTGGTGATCCACAGTGTCAAAAGCGGCAGAGAGATCCAGGAGAATCAGCAGGGAGCAGTGATCTTTAGATTTAGTTTTGGTAGAGTGTGAGGAGCGGAATCCGGTCTGTAAAGGCTTGAGAAGACAGTTATCTCAGAGATAGCAGATTAGACGGGAGTGGACCAAGCGTTCCAGGAGTTTAGAGATGAAGGGAAGATTAGAGACCGGTCTGTAATTAGCAGTGCAGTGCTCGTCCAGGGATGGCTTTTTAAGTAAAGGGATTATGATGGCATGTTTGAAAGAAGAGTGAAAGATACCCAAAAGAAAGAGATGTTAAATATTTTAGTTAGGTGGGTAGTGACAGCTGGGGAAAGGGACTGAAGGAGATGTGAGGGAATAGGGTCACTGTTGCAAGTTTTAGGGCAAGAAGAAGCAAGGAGTCTTCTGCTCACTTCTTCGTCTGTGACCGGCTCGAAAATGGAAAGTGAACTTGAGGTGCGGGAAGGAAAGGGATCCAGACTCTGAGGGGATTGTGCAAGACTGTCTTGACTTATATGATGGATTTTTATGTAGGAAATGAGTGGCCAGATCGTCAGTGCTTTGGTTGGTGACGGGGGTCTGTGCTTTAGGGCTCAGGAGGGAGTGGAAGGTTTAAAAGAGTTGTTTAGGATTGTTGGCTAGAGATGTGATGAGAGTGGTAAAGTAGACATGTTTAGCCAGATGGAGAGCAGAGTTATAAGTTTTGAACATGAACTTATAGTGGATGAAGTCTGCTGCTGAAAGTGATTTTGTGGGGGTCGTGATGACATTCCACTCGTCCTCCAGTCACTCCAAATTCAAACTATGAGCATGGGTCAACCATTCAAAGAATGAGTCAGACAACAAGCTGGCTCAAACTCAGAGCATGCTCAAAAGACTACTACAGACAACGTTCTCAGCAATGTTCTGTGTTTATTTTTTACATGCACAAACCTAAATACACTACATAATGGGGAGGGGATAGGGGTTGTCCGGGGCGGGATAAGCCATGAAAGTCCAGTGTCTGGCCACTCCTGATTGGTCCACATCTCCTTATCTCAGTCTCTGGGCAGATATTGCAGCCGTCAGCTTATAATCTTGTTTCGTTTCTCTGAAATAAATCTTGGCAACACTGGAACTGTCTTAGTTTAAGTTTCGATTTGAGTAATATGTAGCAAGGAAAGCTTATTGTTATAAGACACAAAATGGTGGTTAGTACATTAGCAAAAAAGCGTATAAAAGTTACAAAAGTATAAAAGTTACAAAAATATATATTCTCTTTTACCCCGACATTCCCCCCTAAACACTAAGCTTTCCTTTGCTTCGGGTCCTTTGAGACTGTCCATGTGTGGGGAGAGGGGAGGTGGATTTCTTCACCCAATCATCTTAGAAGCTGCCCCCTTATGGGACGCCCCCAGACAATCGAGCCCTATCCTGGATGACACATGGAGTTCTCCCAACTGTCCCTAAACTAAATCTTTCAATTGGACTTTGTCATGGGGGGGGGCTGGTCAGGCTTGTTCAAAGGAGTGTATTTCTCCATATCTTCTCTTGATTCAGAAATGTCCCGGAGATTGGGACAGCATTGGTTATAGCTTTCCTGTATAAGGGGACTATGCAGCACAGGACCACCAGGCCCAATACTAGTAGACCTCCCATTACTAGACAAACTTGTTGGAGAAATCCCTTGAGCCCTCCCAACCAACCTGAGAAGAAGGAGATATCTACCCCTGTGTGGTAGCTGTCCACCCTGGGACAGACAGTAAGCATATGGAAAGGATATAGAAGAAGGTAGTCATCTTTTATAGACTCGTTCTGTCTCTCTTGCAGTGGGAGGCGTGAATCCAGGTGCTCTTGCCCTCAAGCTTCAGAGCCGTCGGGGTGGTGAGAAGCACAGTGTACGGTCCCTCGAACTGCGGCTGGAGGCAGTCTTTCCAGACAAACTTCTTCACATACACTAGATCGCCTGGGATGAAATCATGTACTGCATCACCTGTAGATTCTGGGAGAGAAGCAGATACTGGAGAGCGGGTGTTAGTCAATTCTCTAGACAAGGCAATCACAAATTTTACCACTCTATCATGTGTTTCAGACAACTCTTGGGGCCTAATCTCTCCTATCTTGGGTGGGGTCCCAAACAAAATTTTTATAGGGAGTCAGCCCATGTTTGGCCTGAGGAGTGTGTGTGATATGATACAATACTATGGGGAGTAGGTCGGGCCAGGGGAGGGGATGATCTTAGGTCATTTTCAAGAGCTGGGTCTTGAGTGTGGAATTCATTCTCTCCACTTTGCCTGAACTGGCAGGATGGTATGGAGTGTGAAGGCCCAAATCTGTTCCCAACATGTTCCAGAGTTCTTTGTAGATATTTGCTGTGAAAGCTGGTCCTTGATCCGATTCTATGACTTGGGGAACTCCAAATCTGCAGGCAATTTCGGTGATCAGTTTCTTGGCTGTGACTTTAGCAGTCATGTCGACAACCGGGTAGGCCTCGGGCCAGGCTGAGAACATATCCACGGCTACCAAAACGTACTCGTATTTTCCTGCTTTAGGCATTTGGATATGGTCGACTTGTATTCTCTGCCAAGAGTAGTCTGGTTTAGCCAGGTGTTGAAGAGGGACCCGTGCCGTACACGTTGGGTTGCAGGTAGCGCAGACAGAGTAGGATTTTGAGTACGCAGTCACAGTGGAAGAGATTCCGGGTGCAAAATACAGTTTCTTGATACATGCCAAGGCTTGATTCTTTCCTCTGTGTGTAGGCCCGTGAGCCCATGCTGCCACAGCTGAGTACATGCGTCTAGGCAAGCAAGGCTTCCCATCCACTTGGTAAAGAGTCGAGTTGACCTTTGAATCTTTGCGACCTGCCAGCACAGCTCCTGCCGCTTTCCATTGCTTGACTTCTTCAGTGGGGGGTCTTCCTTTGTTCCTCACACAATTTTTCTTCAGGCATCCTGACCCCCCTGGATTCCACTCGTGTCTCCGCTGGACTTGTATGATCTTCCGCCGGCTGTTCTTTGGCTCTTGCTCTAGTGAGCGCCACAGCTACGGTTTGCAGGGTCTCCCCCATCTCTTCTTCCTTTTCCTGCCACTTTGATGACACATTCTCCACTGCTGCAGTCTTGGCTGCTTGGTCAGCCAGGTGGTTGCCCCTGGCTTCTCTGGATTCTAGTCTTCCATGAGCCTTGACCTTGATAACAGCAACCTGAATGGGTAGTTCCAGGGCCTTCATTAGGGCCTTAATCCATGAGACATGTTTCACTGGTGTACCTGCAGCTGTGATGAATCCTCTAGACTTCCACAAGAGTCCAGAATCATTGCAAATTCCATGTCCATACCTGGAATCGGTATATATATATTCGCCTTTGTTCCTGCTGCCAGGTGGCAGGCCTCTGTGAGAGCCACAAGTTCAGCTTCTTATGCAGACATGTATGGTGGTAGAGCTTCAGCCTTGAGGACTGTTAGGTCTGTTGTGACAGCATATCCCGTGTGGAACTTCCCTTGAAGGTCTGCGAAACGGGATCCATCAGTCCATAGGTGCAAGGCAGGGTCTGCGAGCGGATGTGCCACCATATTCTCTGGAGCAGAAGTCTCTTCCTGCAAAATTTTTATACAATCATGAGGTTCCACCAATGGACCTTCACCCTCTTCACCTTCCCCCCTAGAAGGTGGAAGCAAAGTGCCAGGGTTGATAGTCAGACATCTGATAAATGTTATATTGGAGGGCAACAATAGGGAACACTGCAGCTGCAGGTGTCTTTGGTTGGTTAGATGTTTCGGAGATGTTTGTTGCAGAACAGCTGAGAGATCATGGCCGGCCTGTATAACTAGATCATGTCCAAGGACGATATCAGCTGACTTGTCAAGGAGGATGTGAGCAGCGTGGACCGCCTTAAGGCACATGGGGGCAGTTCGGGCGACAGGGTCCAGGCGGGCTGAGTAGTAGCCCAAAGGCCGATACTTATGATCATAGCGTTGTGCTAGAACTCCAGAGGCATGACCTTCCGATTCCGAGACAAAAAGGTGAAATGGCTGAGTATAGTCTGATAAGCCCAAGGCCGGGGCAGAGACAACAGCCTGTTTAAGGCGGTCAAAACATAGTCTGTGTTGATGAGAAACACGTGGATCTTCAGCATGAAGCCAAACTGAGCCTTCATTCTTGAGACAGTCGTATTGCCTGCAGTAAGTGATGAGGCCAAGGAAAGTCTGCATAGCGGAATAGGTGGTTGGGAAGGTGATATCTATGATGGCTTGCTTTCTTTCTTCAGTCAGATGTCTAACACCTTGTGAAATACAATGTCCGAGGAAAATGACCTTGGGCAGACACCATTGAACTTCGCCTTTCGAGACTTTACAGTTAGCTGAGTGAAGAAACCAGAATAGGGATGCTGACATCTCCGGCAAATTTTCTTCAGTGCCACAGAGTAAAAGATTATCCACATACTGTAGAAGGGTGACCTGAGGGTTCTCTTGAACCCATGGCTCCAGAATAGACTCCATAGAATGAGTGAATTGGTTAGGAGAGTTCTGGGCTCCTTGTGGAGTCCTGGTCCATGTAAACTGTGCTCCTTGAAAGGTGAAGGCAAAAAGAAACCACGAATCTTCGTGTAAGGGTATACTGAAGAAGGCGTTGGCCAGATCTAACACCGTAAACAAGGTGTTCGTTGGAGGCACCTGAGACAAGAGGGTGTTTGGGTTGGGTACCACTGGAGTTTCTAAAATGGTAGCTGCATTGACGGCTCTGAGATCCTAAACCAACCGGTATCTTGGAGGCTCTCCCGGAGCGGTTTTCTTTTTTTACAGGAAAGAGGGGTGTATTGCATGGAGATACACATCTGACAAGGACTCCTGATTTCAGAAGGGAAGCGATTTGGGTACCCAAGCTTTGTTCTTGTGCAGCCTTGAGGGGGTATTGTGGCAACTGTGGGTACCTGTGTCCAGGCTTGAGGTGTACTCGGACCGGGGGAACCTGCAGGAGGCCGACGTCCTCTGACCCACTGGACCACAGAGAGTGAGGGAACTGTGAGGTATCAAGAAGAGTGTGAGGTTGTATGGTCATCATCATGAGAGGGAAGGCTTTAAGAACACAGCGGTCTTCAGTCCCTTGTTCGGAATGAGGGTCCCGCAAAAGAAGCTCCATACCATGGTTTCCGAAGGTAATTGTTGCCTTCATCCGCTCTAAGAGATCGGCTCCCAACAGATTGATAGGGCAAGTTTCAGAGACCAAGAAACTTGTGAGTACTCCGGTGAACGGTCCTGTAGACACAGGGACTGTGAGTGGAGAAGAAATATGTTGGCCTTCCACCCCAACACAGGTGAGGGTATCCGGTGATAGGGATACAGAAGGAGGGAGCTGTGCAGAGGAAATGACAGATGTGGCCGCCCCAGTGTCCACCAGGAACTCCAGTGGTTGATGGTCCACCTGTAAAGTGACAGTCCCACAGGCGGCCGTGAGATGCGTAGCCGGGAAAGTGGACACTGGTTGACCGAGCCGTCATTGGCGTGGATGAGATGGTTCACGGGAAGGTCCATGGTTGTGTGGACCGTCACGGAACGACCGGTCATGGTACTGTCTGCGGGTTGGACAGTCTCTGAGGATGTGGTCAAGGCTACCACACTCCCAACACAACATTCGTCCTCCAGAATCATGAGATTGTCTTCTGTTTCTAGATGGTCCCTTGTCATCTCTTCTGTCTTGTTTTCTATATGTGGGAGGAGTATCATCACCTGTGCCTTTAACCATTACCCACTTGATTCCATGTTGGTTGCCAGGGGGTGGGTAGCTTTCATGAGCTTGATATACCATGGCAGGAGCGGCTTTCTTCCTTGGCTTAGTATCCTTTTCCATTTTTAGCATTGATTTTTGGAAAGCTTTAACGATGTCCACCGCGTCGTTGAAAGAAGAACGAATCTCGGGCCGTACTCTCAGGACTTCATCTCTGAGAGCGTCTTGTAGGCCATCTACTAGGGCCTGAACCAACAGGGCGGCCTGCGTCTTGACGTGAGGACTGTATCCGAGATCCTCAAAATGCATGCTGAGTCTTGCAGCATATCTTCCCACTGATTCATCAGGGTCTTGTTGAACATCTTGTACAGATCCAGCTTGATCTGACAAGCGATCCTGAGCCCAGGCCTTTAACTGTTTCATGTATTCTAGGCCGGATTCATACGTACTAAGGGATCCTGCTTTTGTGGAATCCATGGCCTTTTCGATAGTAGGCAAGAAATATTCCTTGGCCTTCACAGATGTGATACCTGCTAAATCAGCCCAGGTTGCTCCATAAATGGCTCTGGTTGTGTCCAAGCGTCTAGCATACTGCATGGGAGATTTATCGGGATCAGGAAGCTTTGAGACCAGAGTGTCTACTTGTACTGGGGTAAAGGGTTGATATTTGATCATCCCTAAAGGTCCAGGAACTTGTTGAGGACCGGGCAGCGTTGCTTGTTCCTTGGTGGTGTTTGGGGTGGCCGCTAGGGAGGATTCTTCAGGCAACAGAACCGCATTGGGAATCGGTGTCGGGGAGGAGGTTGCCACTAGTAGCTCAAGGGCCAAAGGCATAGCAACATGAACTGCAGGACTACGGACACAGACAATGCGTATCGAGTCCAATCCATGAGGGAGGGTCTCTATGCCTTCCTTGAGGGCCAGTACATGTTCCTTCATGCACGGCCCGAGTGGGTAGCCGAAAATTCCAGAAGATATGAGTGGTATCGCTAAAGTGTGTCTGGGCATATCCTGATGGCTCAATTTTCCTGCATGAAAAAGTACTGAACGGATGGTAGATGCGAGAGTGGAACGTGGCTCTTCAGGGTTCCGGGAGTCATAAATAGGACCCACTGCATGTATGATGACATCAGCGGGCAGTTTACCCGCACGGGTGACTAAGGTCTGGCCTTGTGAAAGCTCTCCGTTTTCGGCTAAATGAGCCTGGCATTCTGCAGCTTTCATGTATCCGAACAAAGGCTCGGCATTCTCTGTTCCCCCCTGCACCATCTACTCTAAGATGTGTCTGAGCCTGGTGCAGGAGTCCTCACCTAGCTTTCCCAATTTCTGTGTAACACATTCTTTCTACACTGAAAGTTAAAGCCTGCCTGTACTGGATAAGCTTATCATGTTATACAAATTCCTAACATTCTTCTTGCCTTCTTGCCTTCCCGTAACTCCACTAATTGGCTTAACTCCTACAGCAGCATTCCGCAACTTACGAGATCTTTCAAATTTGAATATACGCAACATTTTCTTATAGAATGCAATGATCTGTCGCGACTCAGATCACTGGTGCAGCCGACAGGTCGCCACTCGTCAGTGTAGAGTACTCCTCAATACACTGATAAGATAGAGAGTACACCTCAATCTATCCCTTCCCTAACCTTGAATGGCGACTTTACAGTACGACTCACCACGGCACCCTGACTGACAGCAGAACCCCTCCTTATGAGGTTTCTCTGTATAAGACGAAGAGTACCCCTCAATCCGTCTTCTTTCCTACTACGGCACCACCCGTCAGTGTAGAGTACACCTCAATACACTGATGAGATAGAGAGTACACCTCAATCTATCTCCTTTCCTAACTTTGACTTTACAGCAGTCTCTGTGGTAGACGAAGAGCACTTCTCAATTCGTCACAGATCCTTTCTCCCTTACACTACAATTCAGGAATGCTTTGAAATTTCGATTATCAGTCACGGGAGGCAGCTATCTAAGAAAAGTACAGTGACCGGGGGAGGAGGAGGTGGTGTTCACACGAGCACGCGCAGGCATGCGACGTCACTCGTTTTAACACTTGCTGGTTCAGGACGTGGTGCGGGACGCCTGAGGTCTCACCACTCGACCGATCACCCACCCAGATCCAACCTGACAACCCAACAGGAACCGCTGCGGCTGACACACAGGCAAGTGAGACATATAAAATACATCTCAACTTACCGTGTTAGATGGAGGTTGATCAGGCCTCAAATTCAGCCACCGCGGTCACCACCAGGGAAGTCAGCAATATGGGTCCGGGAGGGCGGCGTACCGCTAGCCACGCCGCACGTTGAGCGCCATTTGTGGGGGTCGTGATGACATTCCACTCGTCCTCCAGTCACTCCAAATTCAAACTATGAGCATGGGTCAACCATTCAAAGAATGAGTCAGACAACAAGCTGGCTCAAACTCAGAGCATGCTCAAAAGACTACTACAGACAACGTTCTCAGCAATGTTCTGTGTTTATTTTTTACATGCACAAACCTAAATACACTACATAATGGGGAGGGGATAGGGGTTGTCCGGGGCGGGGTAAGCCATGAAAGTCCAGTGTCTGGCCACTCCTGATTGGTCCACATCTCCTTATCTCAGTCTCTGGGCAGATATTGCAGCCGTCAGCTTATAATCTTGTTTCGTTTCTCTGAAATAAATCTTGGCAACACTGGAACTGTCTTAGTTTAAGTTTCGATTTGAGTAATATGTAGCAAGGAAAGCTTATTGTTATAAGACACAAAATGGTGGTTAGTACATTAGCAAAAAAGCGTATAAAAGTTACAAAAGTATAAAAGTTACAAAAATATATATTCTCTTTTACCCCGACAATTTTCTCTGCAGATGCTCAACACCTTGAGCAGCGCTGGAGAAAACGTATTTGTATCGTGTGCCTGGGCTGCCGTCTATGCCGGGTTATTCTACGTGTAGCAGGTGCTGCTTCATCCAGGGCACTCCGCAATGTGTTGTTATAGTGTGACAATGCTGAGTCTGGACAGGAGAGGGAGAGGATGGGGGCTAAAAATGACTGTAGGTTGTTCATAAGTTGCTTGATATTATTGGCACTTAGAATTCTGTGTGTATGGTAAGTGGGCGTGTCCTGGGTGAGGAGACTGTTCTTGACAAAGAAGGAAAGAAGGTTGTGGTCAGAGAGTGGTAGAGGGGAGTTAGTAAAGTCATGCAGCGAGCAAAGTCGTGAGAATACCAAGTTCAGAGTATTCCCGTCTGTTACGCACACGCCCGGACTGACTGGCGTGAGCATGATTAGGGATCCCACTGGACCTTGAACCGAGGAGTGCCTGGAGGGGCGTAACTAAGTATCAACTTGGTCCGACCAAGGTCACACAGCGGCTCAATCGACTCCGTGAGCCAGGGAGAAACCGAGCAGAGGGACCAGGTGCTACTCCAGATCAGACCCCGGTCACAGCTGTTGACCCACAACGGGGAATGCAGGAACAGGCAGGTTAGACTGGCATACAGACAGGTGGGTACTGGCAGGCAGGGCTGGTATGCAGACAGGTGGGTATTGGCAAGCACGGCTGGTATGCAGACAGGTGGACACTGGCAGGCACGGCTGGCATGCAGACAGGTGGGCACTGGCAGGCACGGCTGGAATGCAGACAGGCGGGTACTGGCAGGTAGGAACACAGGCAGGATAGGGACCAGTACAGACTGGGACACAGGAACAGAGCCGCATGTGCGGTAGACAAGCAGAGCAGAGCAAAACTCGCAGATGCGGTAGACCAGCAGAGCAGAGCAAAACCCGCAGGTGCGGTAGACAAGCAGAGCAGAGCAAAACCCACAGGTGTGGTAGACAAGCAGAGCAGAGCAAAACCCACAGGTGCGGTAGACAAGCAGAGCAGAGCAAAACCCGCAGGTGCGGTAGACAAGCTGAGCAGAGCAAAACCCGCCAGTGCGGTAGACAAGCAGAGCAGAGCAAAACCCGCAGGTGCGGTAGACAAGCAGAGCAGAGCAAAGCCCGCAGGTGCGGTAGACAAGCAGAGCAGAGCAAAACCCGCAGGTGCGGTGAACAAGCTGAGCAGAGCGAAACCGCAGGTGCGGTGAACAATCTGAGCAGAGCGAAACCGCAGGTGCGGTGAACAAGCAGAACAGAGCAAAACCGCCAGGTGCGGTGAACAAGCAGAGCGAAACTGCCGGTGCGGTGGACAAGCAGAGCGGAGCGAAACCGCAAGTGTGGTGGACAAGCAGAGCAGAGCAAAACCGGCAGGTGCGGTGAACAAGCAGAACAGAGCGAAACCGCCGGTGCGGTGGACAAGCAGAGCGGAGCGAAACTGCAAGTGTGGTGGACAAGCAGAGCGGAGCAAAACCGCAGGTGCGGTGAACAAGCAGAGCGGTGCAAAACAACAGGTGCGGTGAACAAGCAGAGCAGAGCGAAACTGCAGGTGCGGTGAACAAGCAGGGCAGAGCAAAACCGCAGGTGCGATGAACAAGCAGAACCAGATACACACAAGGTACTTACAATGATGTAGCGAGTGTACACAAAACTCACAAACAGAAGTTCAGAGACAACGAGTTGGAGTTAGGTGCAGGTTCAGACACTGCAGGAAAAGGGAAGGTTCGGACATAGAGAGAAACATGTAACTAGAGATGAGCGTTGTTCTACTCGAACTGTTCGCCAATCTCAAATTCGAGCTGTTTTGGGCGGTGTTCGAGCCGTTCGGCGAACACGAACAATTTGAGAAAAATTCGGCTGTTCGAGGTTATGTTCGATAACTGTTCGTGCACCAAAATCATAACTGGATTTTTTCTCAGTAATGATGAAAATTAATGTTAATACGCAGTTTGAGTGTACAGCGGGGTGGGGGGAGGGGCAGGGGATGGATCTCTGCAGGAACAATGAAGATCTCCATTTTTTTTTCTCTTTCCCGCATTTACAGTGGGGAGGTGCAATCTGTCAGCCTATCAGCAGCGCACACACGGAGCGAAGTGCTTTTTTTCACACAAGCAAGGGCATGTGTCATTGGCAGTGTATGTCACATGTCCTTGCCCTATAAGACCAAGCCATTTTCCCCGTCGCCACCATTTTCTCACTGCTGCAGCTGCGTGTTAGACGGCACCGCTGTTGCTGTGTGCGCTATACCTTGTTAATTTCAAGCCAATTTTCGCACAAATATACAGATAGCTTGGGAGTAGGGAATAGTTGTGATTGCAGTCCTTTTAAGGACTAGGTTACAGCATTTCCTACGACTTTTATCAGGGAGGTCTGTGCTCTTAAATAGATCGGTTGTGGGAGTAAAGACTAATTGTAATTGCAGTCCTTTTCAGGACTAGGTTACATGAGTTCCTATCAGTTTTTGCCAGGCAGGTCTGTGCCAGTGCTGTGCAAGTTTTTTTCACAGCATTTGGCTGAATCTAGCAAAGCTAATCCTTTTTGGCCTATTGCAGAGTGTGTTAGTCAGTGGAGTAGCCTATCTGTGTTGCAAGATATACCACCTGTGTATAGAATACCAATTTTTTTACTGCACCTAGTGAAGTAAAATCTTTTGGGCATAGCATCATTCTATTAGTCCATCTATACTGACCTCCATCAGGTTGCAAATTAAAACTAATTTTTATCTGCATCTACAGTACCTCTGAAAAAATATTTGGGCTTCTAGCAGTGTGTGGGACTTGTTCTATTAGTCCATCTATACTGACCTCCATCAGGTTGCAAACTGAATATATTTTTTTCTGCATCTACCTCTGAAAAAATATTGGGCTTCTAGCTGTGTGTGGGTCTTGTTCTATTAATCCATCTATACTGACCTCCATCAGGTTGCAAACTGAATATATTTTTTTCTGCATCTACCTCTGAAAAAATATTTGGCCTTCTAGTAGTGTGTCGGACTTTCTCTATTAGTCCATCTATACTGACCTCCATCAGGTTGCAAATTAAAACTAATTTTTATCTGCATCTACAGTACCTCTGAAAAAATATTTGGGCTTCTAGCAGTGTGTGGGACTTGTTCTATTAGTCCATCTATACTGACCTCCATCAGGTTGCAAACTGAATATATTTTTTTCTGCATCTACCTCTGAAAAAATATTGGGCTTCTAGCTGTGTGTGGGTCTTGTTCTATTAATCCATCTATACTGACCTCCATCAGGTTGCAAACTGAATATATTTTTTTCTGCATCTACCTCTGAAAAAATATTTGGCCTTCTAGTAGTGTGTCGGACTTTCTCTATTAGTCCATCTATACTGACCTCCATCAGGTTGCAAATTAAAACTAATTTTTATCTGCATCTACAGTACCTCTGAAAAAATATTTGGGCTTCTAGCAGTGTGTGGGACTTGTTCTATTAGTCCATCTATACTGACCTCCATCAGGTTGCAAACTGAATATATTTTTTTCTGCATCTACCTCTGAAAAAATATTGGGCTTCTAGCTGTGTGTGGGTCTTGTTCTACTAATCCATCTATACTGACCTCCATCAGGTTGCAAACTGAATATATTTTTTTCTGCATCTACCTCTGAAAAAATATTTGGCCTTCTAGTAGTGTGTCGGACTTTCTCTATTAGTCCATCTATACTGACCTCCATCAGGTTGCAAATTCAAAATAATTTTTTTCTGCATCTAACCCAGCCAATAGTTTTGGCCTAATACCACAGTTTGGCCACTCAGCTCTGCTCGGTTACCATCCATTGTTTTTTTGTGCAAACAACTCCAGAGTTGTGAATTAGTTAACCACCAAAATGAGTGGAAAAAGGCCTGCTGCTGGTGGAAAGGGGAATAGGCGTGTTGGGAAGGGGAAAAAAGGTTGTGTCCGTGGGGTAGGTGTTAAAGCAACAGTAACATCTGCAGAAGAAAGACCATCTTCCAGCCAAACTAAAATGTCTACTTCTTTTAGCGGACAATGTGATAAGATCCCTTTCTTACGGCCACGCCAATCGCTACAAATTCCAGATGAGGCACAAAAACAGCAGGTGCTTCAAGGGATATCAAGTGCTCCTTTAAGTGGGGCTCTCCTCCACATCAACTTCAACATCACAAATACTCCAGTCCTCAAAGGTGTCACCCAAATCGCACTTGCTTCCTCACAGCTCCCAAATCTCCAGCTGCCCGTCTGAGTATGAGGTAGAACAGATGGTTGAGTCTGCAGAGCTGTTTACTCATACTATAGCCTGGGAATCAGAGGTCGACTCCAGCGCTTCTGTGAATCCAGACGAGGAAATGATCTGCACTGATGCCCAGAATCTTTATGAGTCGGATCCAGGACCAGACGCAGAAGGTTCTGACCATAATGTAGACCCTCATTCCCAAACTGTAACTCCTGTTGGTGGAGACAATGAGGAAGACGATGATAAGACTCAAATACCTGATTGGAGCGACAACTTTAGTTTTTTGTCAGGGCAGGAACAGGTTGGCTCTGAGGACGATGGGTGTGATAACGCACAGGGTGATGATGATGAGGTCGGAGATCCCACTTACTGTCAACCCACAGTCAGCCAAGAGATGAGGTCAGCAGAGGAGGTGGAGGAAGATGCTAGTGACGACGAGGTCAGGTTGCGCCTTCCTGGACAGAGACGTAGTACTGGAAGCACGTCAACAACTGCATCCTCAAACACAACTCTGCCTCTCACCACAAGTCGTGGTGGCTCTTCAGGTCGCATGGGTGCTAAGCCTTGCATAGCCTGGGCATTTTTTCAGATCGATAAAGATGACCCAACTCGTGTTATCTGTAACATTTGTCAGCAAAAGCTAAGTAGAGGCCAAAAAATACATAGTTTGAGTACTTCATGCATGAACCGGCACATGGACATGAAGCATAAGTTGCAGTGGGAAGCTCAGTGTGCTACAATGCGGCCTAGCCGGCCGGGCCAACCACCGTCTGCCATATCTTGTGCATCCGCGGCCTCTTCATCCTCTGTGACTGGGGGGACAGCAGTCACACCTGTTTTGGGGCGCAGACCTGCCACCTCTTTACCCGCAACAGCCAGCGTGATTGGCAGGTCATCATTTTCTTTGGAGGTGGTAACACCAGCTGGTGTTGAGCGCTGTCCGACATCGATAGCACCACCTTTGGATGAAGGCAACCTAACATGTCCGCCTGCATCTTCCTCACAGACCGGCAGTTTGCCGGGGACACCCTTATCAACCCCGTCTAAGCACAATAGCCAGCCCTCGGTCCCTCAGATGTGGACAAGTAAAAGACCATTTCCTCCTAGCCATGAGAAAGCTAAGAGGTTGAATTTCACCATCTGCAAGCTCTTGGCTACAGAAATGCTGCCTTTCCGCCTGGTGGACACAGAGGATTTTCGAGACCTTATGTCCGTCGCAGTGCCCCAGTACCAGATGCCCAGTCGGCACTACTTCTCAAAGAAAGGTGTGCCTGCGCTCCACCAGCATGTCGCACACAACATCACCGCTTCTTTGAGAAACTCTGTGTGTGACAGGGTGCATTTCACCACAGACACTTGGACGAGTAGGCATGGACAGGGGCGTTACATGTCGCTGACTGGGCACTGGGTAACTATGGTGACAGCAGGACAAGGGGCTGCTGTCCAAGTCTTGCCGTCCCCACCAGTTGTGCGTCAATCCTCTTTATGTCAAAGTTCCTCCACTGCTTCTGCCTCCTCAACCTCCTCTCGGTCTTCCACCTGCACCCAAAGCCTGTCTGGTCATGCCACAAGCTTTCTAACTGCGCAGAAGGGATCCTGCACACCTCCTTACTATGCTGGCAGTAGGGCTCAACGTCATCAGGCGGTTTTTACATTGAAATGTCTGGGAAATGTGAGTCACACAGCTGAGGAGTTGTGGTCAGCTCTGGAGAACCAATTTCATGAATGGTTGTCTCCACTGGACCTGAAACCAGGGAAGGCCGTGTGCGACAATGCTGCAAACCTGGGTGCGGCCCTTCGCCGGGGCAATGTCACACACGTGCCTTGTATGGCTCACGTGTTGAACCTGGTTGTCCAGCAATTTTTAGCCCACTATCCCAGACTAGATGGCCTTCTGCAGAGGGCACGGTCGCTGTGTGCTCACTTCCGCCGTTCGCATCCCGCAGCTCAGCGACTTACATCTCTACAGAAGTCGTTGGGCCTGCCACTTCACCGACTAAAATGCGATGTGCCTACCCGGTGGAATTCAACTCTGCACATGTTGCAGCGACTGTGGCAGCACCGACAAGCCCTGGTGCAATACGTTCTGACGTATAGCCTGGGCCAACGAGATTCAGAGGTGGGGCAAATCACGCTGGAGGAGTGGTCTCAGATCAGGGACCTATGCACCCTTCTGCACAGTTTTGAAATGGCGACGAAGATGTTTAGTGCTGACGATGCCATTATCAGCATGACTATTCCGGTGATTTACATGCTGGAGCACATGTTAAACAGAATTCGGAGTCAGGTGGTGGCACAAGAGGAGGTGGAGGAAGTAGAGGAGGAGGAGTTGTATGCGGAAGGGCTAACATCTGCAAGGTCCAGAAGGTCGGCAGCACCAAGGCGGCAGGCATGTGAGGGTGGGGGAGATGGTTTTACCAGGGCGCATGGTAGCAGCCAAACTAGTGAGGAAGGTGCAGGAGCCCAGGAAGAAGTGGAGGACGAACTGATGGAAGACTCATCAGATGAGGGAGACCTTGATCACATTTCTGTTGTGCGAGGTTGGGGGGAGAAGACAGAGGAAGGAAGCATGATTGTTACCTCGCCACCAACACAACAGGGACTTGGTGCTCCTGGATGCGCAACACACATGAGTGCCTTCTTGCTGCACTACCTGCAACATGACCCTCGAATTGTGAGAATTAGAAATAATCCTGACTACTGGGTTGCCACACTGTTAGATCCCCGGTACAAAAGTAAATTTGCAGAAATTATTCCTGCCATAGAAAGGGATGCACGCATGCAGGAGTATCGGCAGAGACTGTTGCAGAATCTTACATGTGCTTTTCCACAAAATACCAGTGGTGCACGTAGTGAATCTCACAGTTCCAACTTGCCAACCGTGGGACCGTCAAGTGTTCAGCACTCAAACCGTAACAGAACCACAGTATCTGCTGGTAACATCAATTTTGCGGAATCATTTCACCACTTTTTTAGCCCATCCTTTGCAAGGCCACAGGAGACAAGAAGTCTGACACATAGTCAACGCCTAGAGACGATGGTACAGGAGTATCTCCAAGTAAACATTGAAGCCACGACTGTGTCACTGGACCCTTGCTCTTTTTGGGCTTCCAATCTGGATAAATGGCCGGAGCTAGCCACTTACGCCTTGGAGATCTTGTCATGCCCCGCAGCCAGCGTTCTGTCTGAACGTGTGTTCAGCGCTGCTGGTGGTGTGCTGACAGATAAGCGCACGCGGCTCTCCACTGATAATGTAGACAGACTCACGTTCATAAAGATGAACAAATCATGGATCCGAAACGACTTTTCTACCCCTGTGTCATCCTGGGGAGAGTAAAAGCTTGATGATTGGTTAAAATCACCCTACCAAACGTTTTAAGCTTTCAAATTACTAATCATGTTTATCTGTATCTTGACTGGAAAATAATTTGGGCTTTGTAGCAGTGTGCAGCACTGATCCTATTAGGCCATCTATAATAAGCTCCACCAGATTTAAAATTAAAAATAATTTTTAGCTGCATCTAGCCCGGAAAATAATTTTGGGGCTCCGAGATGCGCAAGACACATAAGTGCCTTCTTGCTGCACTACCTGCAGCATGACCCTCATATTGTCAGAATTCGAAGTAATCATGACTACTGGGTTGCCACACTCTTAGATCCCCCAAACTTTTCGATCAACCTTTTCATTTTAATAAAGACCAAAAAAATGGTCATTTTTGAAATTATAAGCATTAGCAGGTTGTTAGAAACTGAAATCAAACAGTTTTCAACTCAAAACTTTATTCTAGGTGATGTTACATTTTCACATAGGACCCCTTGTTCGAAAGGAGCTTCTGAACTCTCTCGTCCATTGAATTTGTCAGGTTTTGGATGGTTTCTGCTTCAATTGTTTTGCATGAGGACAGAATACCCTCCCAGAGCTGTTGCTTAGATGTGAACTGCCTCCCGCCATCATAGACACTCCTTTTAATGATGCTCCAAAGGTTCTGAATGGGGTAGAGGTCAGGGGAGCATGGGGGTCACACCATAAGTTTGTCCCCTTTTATGCCCATATCAACCAGAGATGCAGATGTTTTATGTGCAGCATGAGATGGTGCATTATCATGCAGAAAAATGATCTTGCTGTGAAATACACGGTTCTTCTTCTTGAACCATGGCAGGAAGTGCTGTTTGAGAAAATCCACATACATTATGGAGTTCATCTTTAGCGCCTTCAGGGATCCTAAAGGGGCCGACAATCTCTCTCCCCATGATTCCAGCCCAAAACATTACTCCACCTCCTCCTTGTTGGCGCTGTAGCCGTGTTTGCGTGGGGTGTCCATCAACCAGCCATCCTCCACTCCATCCATCTGGACCATCGAGCGCTGCACGGCACTCATCCGTGAACAAAACAGTTTTGAAATCAGTCTTCATGTAATGTTTGGCCCACTGGAGCCGTTTCTGCTTGTGTGAAGTGGATAGAGGAGGTCGACAGGATGGCGTATGCACAGCTGCAAACCTCTGAAGGACCCTGCATCTTGTTGTTCGGGGGACGTTGGAGGCACAAGCAGCTTCAAAAACTTGTCTGCTGCTATGACAAGGCTTTTTTGCCGCTGCTCTTTCAACCTGACGTAATTGCCTGTAGGAAAGAGTCCTCAATTTGCCCTTATCAGCACGCACACGTGTGTACTGTGAATCAGCTACATACTTCTTGATTGCCAAGACACTTCATCCTGATCATCGCACAATGTTGATTGTAGTCATGCCTTGACCTAAACACTCCACAATTTGTTGCTTCTCAGCAGCCGACACATCCTTTTTCTTTCCCATTTTGGCAGAAAATGTAGGCTGCTTAATAATGTGAGAGAGCCTTCTTAAGTAGTCTTGCCTTTCATTGGACACACCTGCCAAACTAATTAGCACAGGTGTCTGCAATTGCTTACAGTGATATAAAGAGCCCTGACACACATCACCATCAATGAGTTTAACTGACAAACAAACAAATTCTTCCCTTATCACTCCTAAACACTTTTTGCATAATAATTTGGAACGCGGTGTACATGTGCTTTTCCACAAAACACCAGCGGTTCACGTAGTGAATCTTACAGTTCTAACTTGCCAACCGTGGTCTGTATGGAATTGTTCAATAAAGGGCCCAAAATTAAGATAACATAGATGGGAGAGGTCTCTATGAATAGGAATTCCTAAGTATTTGATACCCTGTGAGGGCCAGGCAAAGGGAAAGTTGGACTGGATGGAATCCTATATGGATTTGGGGAGGGAGACATCGAGGGCCTCAGACTTCGCTGCATTGATTTTAAAATTTGACCATGTAACAAAGTGATCTATTTCAGCCATAACAGCATGGATGGATATATGTGATTGAGTGATATATACTAGGACATCATCAGCAAATAGAGAGCACTTGTACTCGGTGCCTCCCACCTCAATCCACCTAATATTGGGGTTATGGCGAATTGATGAGAGCAGGTGCTCCGTCACTAGGATGTATAAGAGAGGGGACAGAGGACATCCCTGCCTTGTCCCATTGGTGATTGTGAAAGGTGATGAAAATGTTCTGACGCACCCCCTGGGCCTTGGGACACCCGGAGCCGGACCCTTTTTGGTGGATGCTGGTGGTTGTAGTCTTCGTGGCGGCGACCCGGTTCCGTGGCTCAGGGCGGTCAAACCAGTGGCGGAACTATTTATGTGGTTTTGATGTTTAAATGTCCGACTACGCCACCCGTGGATTGCGGTCAGAGTGAACCGCCGCTACAGGGCAGACCGCTGAGGCTGGTGTTGTGGGTGCAGCAGAGCGTAGCATAACTCCCCACGGGAGGAGTATAGCCTCAGGGCAGTGTATGCGGAGGATGGGGGTGATGGTGCAGGGCAGCAGCAGTAACGACACGGAGTCAGTGATGCAGTCCAGGGCCTTTACTCACAGTTCTTATTATCCAGACCACGTCTGCAGGTAACGGCTGCCCACGTCGTACTGTGCTCACCAGGTGAGGGGCTCAGACAACTCCCAGATAACTTTGGAGCACTTCACAGGACCCCCTTTGTGTGTCCTTTGTCTGGCCTTTCTTACCAACACTTCTGTCCGGCTGCCTCGGGCCTCCTCTTGGTAAACTTGGCGCCAGTTTCCCTGACCCTATGTGGTGCCTTCCTAGCGGGTGTAGCGAGGGGCTGCGCCACATAAAATGTCAGAGCCTCCGGTTTCTAGCTGAGGGTCGTTTCCTGCCTCCACTAGTTCGGGGACCTGTCTCCCCCTTTGGCCTGACCCCTCCACGCAGGTGGATTCGGGCGTGCGGTGGCGACTCGCCCGTCCGCACCCCTGGGATCCCTTCATTCCTCGTTCCTGGAGCCTTCTCCGCTCCTCTTCCTTCCTTCTCCCTCTTCCAGGCCTGGGCCTCTGTTACTAGGCCCGCCTCCGGAGCAGAGCTCATGCAGAGCCCCTGCTCCCTGCCACTTCTGCTCAGACTTCTCTGCACTGAACTAAGATGGTGCCCACCTTTTATACTCCCTTCTCAATGCACCCAGGAACTGCTTCCTCCCTGCTCCTGCACTACAGGGTTCCCCTTCCTCAGTGTTCCCTCCCCCCACTCCAGCCAGGGACAGGGACTGTCGTGCCCATCTCAGGGGCATATTGGTCACCCTGCCCCACGGCAATGTGGTGTAATGCATGCAGGTGTCGGGTCCTGATCCACACTCCATCCTTACCTGAGAGTGAGATATCACACCTCTGGGTGAGGTGCAATACGTCTGTAGCAACCGAGCCCTCAGGGTGCTACAGTTCCATTTATCTTCAGCCTAGGTGACGTATTGCGATACAGGGCCGTGATTTTGGCTATAAAAGGGTCCCCTAGACCCCTACCCCAAGCTTTTTAAGAGAATCATATATGGCGTGCCAGGAGACTCTTTGGAATGCTTTCTCAACATCCAACGAGAGTATCTAATTACAAATTTTTAACTGCATCTAGCCCAGGAAATACTTTGTGCCTAGTAGCAGTGTCTGCTAGTCAGCGGATTATCCCGGCTGTTAAGCAAGCTACACCACCTGTAGTTTAGACACTTAATTTTTTCAAAGGAAATGCTTCGGGACCATGGGATACTCAGTGAAGAGCATCAGGAGGCACCCCAAGGCATAGGGGCTGGGACTGGCAGTAGGATGCCTTGCGGTGGACAGCCGAGCTCGATCCTTATAAAAGCTTTTTAACTGCAGCAGCTTTAGTGGACGCTACTGGAGCTGGAATTACGCGGCTGCTGGCATGAGACTTGCCCTCCAATAGATCCTTGTAAATGGATTTAAAGTGTATTCATTCAAATTAGAGAGACAATTTAAATTAAAAAGCTTAGAGCTGCCTCCACCACAGGGGGGCTCGCTCGACCCACCAGCGGACAGGCACCAGTATTGGGAGAGGGGGGCTGGCCATCAGGGTTCACCGCGGCTCTGGCACAAACCCGGCGACACGGAGGTGGCACGGGCAGGAGCGGACTGGCCGTGTCGGCTTCTCACTTTTTGGATTTTAGAAGGGCATGACATGCCTATATCTGTGTCTCCCCCTCCTTTTACTCCTCCACCTCTTTTATTTTCGCATGACTATATGTACTTGTCACTTTTCCATGTGTTAGTTGTGTCTTCTGAGCAGTTTGTCAGCTTTTGGACACCTTTGAAGGTGTTTTCTATGTGTTTCTATGTGTTTTTGTTTGCCTGCCATTGGTTTTAACGGTGTTCGAAGGTGTTCGACGAACAGTTCGACGAACAGTTCGGCGAACACACGGGTGTTCGACGAACCGAACCGAACTCGAACACTACGGGGGTGGCTCAACACTACATGTAACAGGCTAGGACACAGTTCAGACAGGAACTGAACCAGGAATAAGATACAGGAACGAGCCTGGGAACTCAGCCCCCAGGGTGGCGGAGACAGACTAGAAGTCACAGATACAGGTAACAGGCCTGGGTATACAGCCTCCAGGGGCGGAAACAGACAAGATACTGGACAGGACCTGGCAACTCAGTTGCACAGAACAAGCAGAATGAAAGTGTTGCTCAGGCACCCCCTACTGGGTGGAGGGGGTTTAAGTATCCAGTGACTCACGACAATAGGCTGGGGAGGCATTAGGAGTCCGCACACAGTAACTATAAGAATCAGGCAGTAGCCGCGCCGCCACCCTAAGAAAACAGACAAGAGACACAGCAGGTACTGGAGCAAAGTGTGCAGCCTGAATTGATAGGTAAGATGGCGGTCTTGCATGGTGGGAGGTGGTAAGCCATGCCAGCACGCCGCCAGGGATGTTACAGTACCCCCCCTTTACGCCCCCTCTTCTTCAAGCCTGCAAGGATTTTCTGCAGAGAATTTGGAGGCCGATCCTTCTCTTCAAGAAGATTACCTCTTCTGTCCACTAGAGGGAACGAAACTGGTCTCACCATCTTGGTGACTAGGATGCTTCCTCCCATCGAGCCATCCTCAGCAACAGATGAAGTGAGTAAAGTACCAGGAACAAGACACAGGAAACTCTCTCTCAATTTGTTAATATCGGGTAGCACCCCAAAGGATTCACGGGACAACTGGAGATCCTCCACCGGGTTGGAGGGGTGCAGAGACTCGGGGGTAACTGCCGCCTTGATGTACACTTTGCCAAGCTTACTGGATGAAGTGGGCGAAGTACCAGGTTCAGGGTGCAGAAAAGTCTCTTTCCATTTGTTATCAGGTAGCACCCCGGAGGATTCAGGAGGCAACTGGAGGTCCTCCACCTGGTTGGATGGGTGTAGAGACTTGGAGGTAGCCACCGCCTTGATGGACTTATTGCCAGATTTGTTAGAGATGGAGGATCCTTGCTTAGGGACCAACTTCAGTCTGGTTTCTGAGATGACACGTCTGCGAGGCGGGGCGGTGCCTAAAGCCAGATCATTGGTACAATCGTCGAGACTGTGTGGGGACAATGCCTCTGCTTCCATTCCTTCGGAGACTTCAGCGCACAGCGAGTCAGCAACTTGCAGATCTGGTGAAAAAGAAGAAGAAGACACTGCTGACTGTCCTGAAGATATGGGTACTGGACACCCGTTGTACCTCAGCAGTCCCCCAGGAAACACCATGCAGGATCTCCAGACCTGAGCAGGCACTAGATCTCTCGGCTCTGGACGACCTGTGGGTAAACCAGACAGCACCTGGAATGTGAACTTCTTCATGTGTAATGCTCCAATCTGGAGCTTAATTTGTACAGACATATTTTAACTGTTTCTAGGGCTCGTTCTTCCGCTGACAATGCCCAAACCGGATTCTGGAATTGTCGGACGGGAATCAGACACCGACTCTTCAAGGCTTTATGCCCGAAACTTCTGGTTAATCCGAGGCCTTCACTTGCCACGGAGACAGTCACAGTCATCTGTGGAGAGGAAACACTAACGCCAAGGGCAGCCTCTCCTACAGGCCTAATGTCTTGGGATTCTCCAACCTTCGCTGGACAGAGACCGTCAGGGTGTTCCAAACAACCGCAGCGGGACCGCAATCCGATTTTGTGACTGAGTTCCGGCCTCTGCTTTGCCTGACGAACATGGTCATCCTTCATGGATTCTGTGCGGGTAGCTGCCTCAACAGGCTGGGTAACAGGACAAGCAGAGCAGAGCAAAACCCGCAGATGTGGTAGACAAGCAGAGCAGAGCAAAACCCGCAGATGCGGTAGACAAGCAGAGCAAAACTCACAGGTGTGGTAGACAAGCAGAGCAGAGCAAAACCCGCAGATGCGGTAGACAAGCAGAGCAGAGCAAAACCCGCAGGTGCGGTGGACAAGCAGAGCAGAGCAAAGCCCACAGATGGGGTAAACAAGCAGAGCAGAGCAAAACCCGCAGGTGCGGTAGACAAGCAGAGCAGAGCAAAACCCGCAGGTGCGGAAAACAAGCAGAGCAGAGTAAAACCCGCAGGTGCGGTGAACAAGCTGAGCAGAGCGAAACCGCAGGTGCGGTGAACAAGCTGAGCAGAGCGAAACCAAAGGTGCAGTGAACAAGCAGAGCAGAGCGAAACCACCGGTGTGGTGAACAAGCAGAGCGAAAACGCCGGTACGGTGGACAAGCAGAGCGGAGCGAAACCGCAAGTGCGGTGGACAAGCAGAGCAGAGCAAAACCGCAGGTGCGGTGAACAAGCAGGGCAGAGCAAAACCGCAGATGCGATGAACAAGCAGAACTAGATACACACAAGGTACTTACAATGAAGTAGCGAGTGTACACAAAACTCACAAACAGAAGTTCAGAGACAACGAGTTGGAGTTAGGTGCAGGGTCAGACACTGCAGGAAAAGGGAAGGTTCGGACATAGAGAGAAACAGGTAATGGGCTAGGACACAGTTCAGACAGGAACTGAACCAGGAACAAGATACAGGAAGGAGCCTGAGAACTCAGCCCCCAGGGTGGCGGAGACAGACTAGAAGTCACAGATACAGGTAACAGGCCTAGGTATACAGCCCCCAGTGGCGGAAATAGACAAGATGCAGGACAGGACCTGGCAACTCAGTTGCACAGAACAAAATGAATGAAAGTATTGCTCAGGCACCCCCTACTGGGTGGAGGGGGTTTAAGTATCCAGTGACTCACAGCAATAGCCTTGGGAGGCATTAGTAGTGTGCACACAGTAACTATAAGAATCAGGCAGTAGCCGCGCCGCCGCCCTAAGCAAACAGACAAGAGACACAGCAGGTACTGGAGCAAAGTGTGCAGCCTGGATTGATAGGTAAGATGGCGGTCTTGCATGGTGGGAGGTGGTAAGCCATGCCAGCACGCCGCCAGGGATGTTACACCGTCTTCATGCGTAGGAGAGTTAGTAAGCTGTGAGAGGCCGAATGATGTGGTTAGAGAAAGAAGATGAGAGGCAGATGGGGAAAGCGGCTTATCAATGGGTATGTTAAAATCCCCCATGATGAGAGTGGGAATATCACAGGATAGGAAATGTATAAGCCAGGTGGCAAAGTGGTCCAGAAACTGATGGGAGGGGCCTGGAGTGTGATATACAACCGCCACTCGCAGGGAGAAGGGTTTGAAGAGTCTAACGGTGTGGACTTTGAAGGAAGGAAACATAAGCGAAGGAACTGGGTGGATGACCTGGAAAGCACATTGTGGTGAAAGGAGCAAACCAACACCTTCACCTTGTCTGCTCTCAGGTCTGGGGATATGTGAAAATTGTAGGCCATCATACGAGAGAGCAGCTCTGGCTGTTGTGTCAGAATGCTGGATCCAGGTTTCAGTGAGAGCCAAAAGTTTAAGGGAATTTGAAAGGAAGAAATCTTGGATATAGAGGAGTTTATTGCGAGCTGAGCACGAGTTCCAAAGAGCACAGTTAAAAGAGACAGGAGAAGGCAAGCAATGAATGTTTAAAAGATTGGCAGGGCTTCTGTGTGCAGTAGGATGAGAGTTATGTTTGCTAGTGTGTGGGGGCCCAGGGTTGAGGGAGATGTCGCCAGCAACTAGGAGAAGGAGACAGAAGAGAAAGCAGGTGGTTAATTGATTTGTATGAGTGTTTTGTTCACTGTATGGTGGTAGTGGATGGTTGGGAGTGATTGAGAAAAGTCAGTAAGGCCTCAGTGTTGTACACAGGAGAGGGGAGGAGAGAGGGAATGATGTAGAGAGACTGTAGAATATGTCAGAGGGCGGTAGAGATGAAAGGAAACAGCAGTTAGGACATACATGAAGCAAAGAGATATGGAAATTAGATTTTGTAGTGCAACTGAACAAAGGCATCTTTGTTTGAATATCTGGCACATCTGGCCCGTCTCCTGCTGTCATCTTGCCATATTTATCTGGCGAGACACCGTGAATATTTTGGACATAGAATTAATTTCACAAGTGCCTCAGCACACATATTCTCTTTAA
Source organism: Phyllobates terribilis (assembly GCF_046119375.1). Lineage (NCBI taxonomy): Eukaryota > Metazoa > Chordata > Amphibia > Anura > Dendrobatidae > Phyllobates > Phyllobates terribilis. The sequence continues at coordinate 879,999,543 of NW_027362761.1, forward strand.
GCCAGATCTGGATATATTCGAAGTATGTGCTGGGATGTAGGGCCAGTTTTCCTTCTTGAATAGCAATTAGCAAGAGACCGCAGCAGGCATTACTATGCAAGATATACAAACATCCACACTGGACAGACAGACCACAAATCATCAAGTGAAATAAGCAGAAAAGAATTAGAGCAAGCACCTTCGTGAATGGTCCCTTCTGGTCACTTCTGGGACATTTCCTGGGATATTTCCACAAGCCACTTTGAAAACTGCCACTTAGGATAACTGCCAGAGATCATGGTCAGAGACCAGGGCCTCTAAATTTATACCTCTTAACTAATTACACATGAAAGAAGCCAGGTGTAAATAGAAGGGAGGAGGCACAGGGAGACAGGTAAGAATTAAAGGGAAGGTGCCGCATTTTTTGTATTAATAATTATTGATTATATAATCAGTTATTTTTAATACAAAATTAAACTCACTGATTGAACCGTTTTTTTATTATTATTATTTTAGTCAACAGCTGGGGGCTGCCATTTGCATTTGCTGGTGTGTAACAGCAGTTACACACCTCAAATACGGCAGCCCCTGTACATAGGACTCTGCAGTCGGCCTCCGACTGCATATGCTGCATTAAAACAGCTTTAGCTGTGACCTGGGCATGCCCACTGGGCTGTCCAGGTCACACCTATGGGAGGAGATCGGCGCCATCTTTCTGAAGCCCACAGCTATGCTGTGAGCTCCAGTTTCCACCTGGATGATGTCACAGCAGTGGGCGGGGCCTTCTCCTCCACCAGGAAGCTGCCTTGTGCTCATGCTGCCGACTCCAAGCAGGAGATAGGTTGTGTGAGAGCTGAGCGGCTGTATGATTGAGCTGTGGAGATGGGGAGGGGACAAGAGGGGCACAGACGCTGGGGGAGAGAGGGGCACAAGAGACAGACAGACGCTGGGGTACAAAGACAGACACCTCCAGAGCTGCGGTCACTATTCTGTGTCATCATGTAACAGAATAGTGAATGCTGCTCTGGAGGTGACTGGAGAATAAGACAGCACGTCTTATTCTCCAGTCACCTCCAGAGCTGCACTCACTATTCTGTTACATGATGACAGAGAATAGTGACCCCAGCTCTGGAGGTGACTAGAGGATAAGACACAATGTAACAACAGAATAGTGAGTGCAGCTCTGGAGAATAAGTCGTGATGTCTTATTCTGCAGTCACCTCCAGAGCAGCATTCACTTCTGTTACATGATGATGCAGAATAGTGACCGCAGCTCTGGAGGATAAGACACAATGTCCAGTCACCTCCAGAGCTGCGCTCACTATTCTGCTGTTACATCTGGTCTTATCCTCCAGTCACCTTCAGAGCTGCGCTCACTATTCTGCTGTTACATCTGATCTTATCCTCCAGTTACCTCCAGAACTGCACTCACTATTCTGCTGTTGCATCTGGTCTTATCCTCCCCAGAGCTGCGGTCACTGTTCTGCTGTTACATCTGGTCTTATCCTCCAGTCACCTCCAGAACTGCACTCACTATTCTGCTGTTACATCTGGTCTTATCCTCCAGTCACCTCCAGAGCTGCGCTCACTATTCTGCTGTTACATCTGATCTTATCCTCCAGTTACCTCCAGAACTGCACTCACTATTCTGCTGTTACATCTGGTCTTATCCTCCAGTCACCTCCAGAGCTGCGCTCACTATTCTGCTGTTACATCTGATCTTATCCTCCAGTCACCTCCAGAGCTTCGCTCACTATTCTGCTGTTACATCTGATCTTATCCTCCAGTTACCTCCAGAACTGCACTCACTATTCTGCTGTTACATCTTGTCTTATCCTCCCCAGAGCTGTGGTCACTATTCTGCTGTTACATCTGGTCTTATCCTCCAGTCACCTCCAGAACTGCACTCACTATTCTGCTGTTACATCTGGTCTTATCCTCCAGTCACCTCCAGAGCTGCGCTCACTATTCTGCTGTTACATCTGATCTTATCCTCCAGTTACCTCCAGAACTGCACTCACTATTCTGCTGTTACATCTGGTCTTATCCTCCAGTCACCTCCAGAGCTGCGCTCACTATTCTGCTGTTACATCTTGTCTTATCCTCCCCAGAGCTGCGGTCACTATTCTGCTGTTACATCTGGTCTTATCCTCCAGTCACCTCCAGAACTGCACTCACTATTCTGCTGTTACATCTGGTCTTATCCTCCAGTCACCTCCAAAGCTGCGCTCACTATTCTGCTGTTACATCTGGTCTTATCCTCCAGTCACCTCCAGAGCTGCGCTCACTATTCCGCTGTTACATCTGATCTTATCCTCCAGTCACCTCCAGAGCTGCGCTCACTATTCTGCTGTTACATCTGGTCTTATCCTCCAGTCACCTCCAGAGCTGCGCTCACTATTCTGCTGTTACATCTGATCTTATCCTCCAGTTACCTCCAGAACTGCACTCACTATTCTGCTGTTACATCTTGTCTTATCCTCCCCAGAGCTGTGGTCACTATTCTGTTACATCTGGTCTTATCTACCAGTCACCTCCAGAGCTGCGCTCACTATTCTGCTGTTACATCTGGTCTTATCCTCCAGTCACCTCCAGAGCTGCGCTCACTATTCTGCTGTTACATCTTGTTTTATCCTCCCCAGACCTGCGGTCACTATTCTGCTGTTACATCTGGTCTTATCCTCCAGTCACCTCCAGAACTGCACTCACTATTCTGCTGTTAAATCTGGTTTTATCCTCCAGAGCTGCGGTCACTATTCTGCTGTTACATCTGGTTTTATCTGCCAGAGCTGTGGTCACTATTCTGCTGTTACATCTGGTTTTATCTGCCAGAGCTGCGGTCACTATTCTGCTGTTACATCTGGTTTATCCTCCAGAGCTGCGGTCACTATTCTGCTGTTACATCTGGTTTTATCTGCCAGAGCTGTGGTCACTATTCTGCTGTTACATCTGGTCTTATCATCCAGTCACCTCCAGAGCTGTGGTCACTATTCTGTTACATGATGACACAGAATAGTGACCGCAGCTCTGGAGGTGACTAGAGGATAAGACACAATCTAACAGCAGAATAGTGAGTGCAGCTCTGGAGGATAAGGCGTGATGTCCAGTCACCTCCAGAGCTGCACTCCCTATTCTGCTGTTACATATGGTCTTATCCTCCAGTCACCTCCAGAGCTGCGCTCACTATTCTGTGTCATCATGTAACAAAATAGTGAATTCTGCTCTGGAGGTGACTGAAGAATAAGACAGCACGTCTTATCCTCCAGTCACCTCCAGAGCTGCGCTCACTATTCTGTGTCATCATGTAACAAAATAGTGAATTCTGCTCTGGAGGTGACTGAAGAATAAGACAGCACGTCTTATCCTCCAGTCACCTCCAGAGCTGCAGTCACTATTCTACTGTTACTTGTCACTGGTACCTAATCCATAACATGAGAGGTCACATGACTGGCGACCCTTTATATTTGCATTTATAATGAAAATACAAATTATTAAATAAAACTGAAACATTTAAATACATTATATACAAAATAAATAGTAAGAACACAAGGACAATATTCAGTCCAGGCCTGGGCCGCAGAGCTGACGCTCTAATATCAGACCTCAGTGACCGCTCTGTACTATATACTCCTGTATATCCAGGCCTGGGCCACAGAGCTGACACTCTAATATCAGACCTTGCTGCATAAGGATCTGCATGTAGTTGTGTGTTGGTATCACTATGTGTCTACGGCTGTGTGCCCACATAGCGTTTAAGAGTCTTTTCCGCGTAAATTACGCAGCGCAAACACTTGAAAAACGCTAGTATATGCGCCCCCCATGGTCCCCTATGTGAGAACGCAAGTCATGTGCACATGCTGCGTATTTTTACGCAGCGTATTATCGCTGCGTAAAAACACGTAGCATGTCCATTAATTTTGCGGTTACGCGGCGTAATCGCCGCCTTATGCGTATGTCCATGCCCACCATGTGTATATTGTGTGCTTCAATATGTGTATGGTACCCGGGTCTGGAGGAGAGGAGACTCTCCTCCAATCCCAGGTACCATAAAACCTGTTGTAAAAAAGGAATTAAAATAATAAATATCTATATACTTACCCTCTGTCAGCCCACGATCTCCTCACCGCCGCTGCCTCCGAACCCAGAGATGCATTGCGGCAATGGCCTGCGATGACGTTGCGGTCATGTGACCGTGAAGTCCTCACAGGTCCTGCCGCTCTGTATCTATGGGAACAAAGCTGCCAGGGAGTAGCGGTGAGGAGACTTATTATTTTTTACATTCTATCTTTTACTATTGATGCTGCATATGCAGCATCAATAGTAAAAAGTTGGTCACACTTGTCAAGCACTATGCAGTGTGACCAACCTGTCAAGCACTTTTCCGCGTGATGCTAATATCGCTTGGAAAGCTCTTGACAATGTGCATGCTAAAATGCATGGAAAAACGCTTGATTTGCGCTTGTGTTTTGCGGGAAAACTCATGTGAATTAGGCTTGCGCTTTCCCGCAGCACGGGGATGCGGAAATGATGCAGAAATTTCTGCTTAATTTACGCAAAGTAGGCACATAGCCTAATATCAGACCTTGTGCATAAGGATCTGCATATAGATGTGTGTTGGTATCACTGTCTACAACAAAATGGCTCCTCACTGTGAGAGATCCTAATTCCTAAACTTCATTGTCTCTTATCCATTTGTAAACACCCAGAAAGGGAGGGGGAGGAGGAGACATCAGACATGGAGCAAATCCAGCCCAGATTTTCAGCAGTCAGCTCTACACAAGGTTTTCATGCCAAATTTCAGTAGCTGCTCCCCCTAGTGTTTCAAAGTGGAACATATCAAACTTTTTAAATTATTTTTCATATTTTACTCCATTAAAAAAATATGATAATATTGGAAAAACGAATCAAAACGATAATACTTTACGTTTTCGCAATTGTTAAAAAAAAATTTTTTTTGATGGCACCTTCCCTTTAAGCATATGGGGTAAATTAAACAGACAGGAGATAAGAAAAGCTTGCGACCAACACAGCAGGGAATTAAATAGGAAGAGGACAATACCACAAAACTGACACACAGCTTTCAATAGGGAGTATGTATGGGGAGGAATTAGTATGGTCTTTGGAAGGAATAAGTATGTATGGGGAGGAATTAGTATGGTCTTTGGAAGGAATAAGTATGTATGGGGAGGAATTAGTATGGTCTTTGGAAGGAATAAGACATGTGCCAGTACTTTGTACTGACCACACATATATTTGTACATGTAAATGAGATCTCCTCTGAGACGTCTTTTCTCTAAAGGTACCGTCACACTTAGCGACGCTACAGCGATACCGACAATTATACGACCAGACAGGGGTCGTTGCTGCGTCGCTGTGTGGTCGCTGGTGAGATGTCAAACAGTCAGATGTTCCCAACGACTCTGCAACGATACGGCGCTGGTGAGATGTCAAACAGTCAGATCTTCCCAACGACGCTGCAACGATACGGCGACCTGTATAACGATGTCGGCGGTCATTGGGAATTTGTCACATAGCAGCTACTCTGACGATTCAGACCTCGATGAGGGACGTACTGTGACGCTGTAGTCACACAGGCGTGCATTTGCGTTGCCTTTTCCACGCCCCCTCAGCTCTGATTGGTGGTCACTACTGCGTTCTGATTGGCGGCCTTAAGAAGGCAACATAGTAGCGCTTCCGTCCTTTGTTCTTGACCGCGTGCTGGTTTGCAGATCGTAGTAGAGTTCTCCGGGCTGTGACTCCACATTGATTTATCTATTCTTCAACGGTTCTTCTGACACCTATACTCTGTGTGCACGGTAGGTATCGTTTGGGGTCTCAAATGCGTTTCCATTTTTACTTAATTTATAGGACACCTACCAATTATCTGCTATCATTGCTCTGGAGGGAGGGAGGGCTTGGCTTCTATCTGTGTACATATGCTTTTGCATGGGCAGCCATTTTAGGGGGTCTCGTGTGCACACATCTAACAAACAGTAGTGCGGTTCAAACGGTATTTTTTACTTTTTAAAATGTTCCATGTATGCTCACTGTATGCTATTCTTTATTTCAGATGTCTTACAATAGCGAGGAATTTGTCCGTGAATTGATTGAGATGTATCGGTCCCTGCCCTGCCTTTGGCAGATTAAATCGGCCGAGTACAGCAATAGAAATAAAAAAAGGGAGGCATATGAGAAACTGGTTGCTCTCTTTAAGCAGCATAATCCCTGCGAGAAGGTGGATGACAGCGTTGTTAGAAAAAATATCCAGGGTCTACGCACCGTCTATAAAAAGAGCTCAACAAGGTGGAGAAGTCAAGGAAGTCTGGTGCCGGCACAGATGAGGTTTATGTGCCCTCATTATGGTACTATGACTTGCTTGGCTTCACCCGTGACCAGGAGCTACCTCGGACAATGGTATCTTCGATGCGGCCGACCCTGGAACAAGACCCTGAGATCCCGACTGCCTCCCCTGTTGGAGATGTAAGTACCTTCTTTGCTTCCCTGTAAATATCAGTTAAACTTTGTATGTACATGTCATAGTTGAATAGAAAATATTAACTAAGGTTTTACCTGCTTAATTCTGCAGTTTACAAAAGTTATCCCTTCCAGTTCAGATAAGTACACTCCTTTACTATTTTCGCCCCACTCAGTTCTCATACCGTTGAATGACATTTCATATCCTGTACTGCTAGTGCCTCCCCTCACATTTGTTTCCAGTGCACGTTTACCCATGCTGGTCATGATATATCCAATGCCAACACATTTCTGTGGTGTGGTGCTGGATGTTGTAAAATAATTTTTCGGTTTTGCTTTAACATTAATTTTCTGTTCCCGCAGCACCGTCAGCAAGATCTGTCGACCACAAGAAGTGACGACATCCCGGGTAGTGAACCTAGTATGGAGGAGGCTAGTGAGGGGTCGAGTGAAGACCCTTCGCCCTCAACTGTACCTCGGCGAGTAACAAATTCTCGTAAAAGAAAGGCCACCTTGTCGCCATCACCAGATCTCGTCTCTTTGGCAAACCAAATTTTAATGCAGCAACACCAACACCGGCATGGACAGCTTTGCAAACTTCGCTGCTGATAGACTTCGGAAGCTGGATGACAGACAGAGGATCCACGCCGAAAGGGTAATTTTTGAGACATTATGTAAAGCGGCAGCTGGTCAACCTCGATGAAACGTTGACCGTAAATAGTAGGATCGACCGTGATCCTTGTTCACTGCAGTCATGGACCCAAATGCCAGAGCCACTTCATAGCACATCATTGCGGCGGATTGGGCCTCCGCAAAACCTGCCACTTGCCCCCCCCACAATATCCCATGTTTTCTCAGTCTTTCCTTTCACAACTATCTTCTCCGCCCAGGAAAGGATATGTGAAAGCAGACAACCAATATGAAGATGTGTAGTGACGTTTTACTTTACTTTTAGGGTTTAAGTTTAATTGTTAAATTGTTAAGTAATTGTTAATTTAATAGTTAATTTAATTGTTTCATTGTTAAAATACTTGTTTGATTGTAATAAAAATGTTTTTTTGGTTTAAAACTTGCAGCCTGCTTTACTGAATTCAGCATATAGTTATTAGCAAGCCTACTAGGCGGGGTAATGGGCTGGGTGCATCTATACAGATGCATAGATATAATGGGTGTGAGTGATGAAACATGTTATTATTTTTTTTTAACAAAGCTTACACAACAGCAGATATAAACTTTAAGCCTTTTTTATAACAACATCAATAACAACAAAAAACAAAAAAATTAGTGGCTGCTGCCCTGCTGTTGGGCTGCCACAAACTTTGCCAGCATCACTCCGTGCTGTTCGACTACTTCAGTCAGTGTCCGCTGTGCCACCATCATCCTTCTGTGTGAAGCCAGGAGGTCGTCTAATGTAGGGATTTCTACGGAGGGAATGGTAAAATTTAACAAGAATAATTCTGTACATGCTTCTAATTAACAAATACGTGTTTGTTATTCAACACTTACGGTTTCTGGTTTGCTCCACTTCGGGTGATGACGAGCTGAGGGACCACCCGGATCCTCTGGCATCACCGGCTAGGGAAAGACACAACACTTCATAGTACACGAGAACCCTATCCTTTCCAAGTTGTATGGACCTTATTTTATGTGCAAGAATTACCGGAAGGCAAACCTGCACCCATGTCACGGAGTGATGCTGGTAAGACTGCAGGTGACTCCTGCTGGGGCTCCATGTCTGCAGGTGACTCCTGCTGGGGCTCCGGGTCTGCAGGTGCTGGAGAAAAAAAAACCTTATTACATACCTGAGGTACAGCACAGTAATTACTGTTGTAACCAATGTGCCTCCATATACTGTGCTAACCTATGTTAACGCCACTCAACACGATGGGGCAGGCTCTGTGACCGGATACTGGCGATGCGATCGCTGGATCTGTACTGCAGATCCGCCAGCTTCTTTCGGATTTGGGTACTGGAGCGCTGCACCCCAAATCTTCGGGCTAGGCCCCGACTGATCCTCCGCAGCACAGCCTGCTTGTGGAGGACTGGATGTCCTGGGTGTTTATGACACTCATAATCCCTGGCATCCACCTCTGTAACCAGGTAGCGCACCTCTGCGTCCCCCTCATTCCATTCCGTTAGCGCGCGTGCCAGAAAACATGCTGTATGGGTGAGTGCACACGAGACCCCCTAAAATGGCTGCCCATGCAAAAGCATATGTACACAGATAGAAGCCAAGCCCTCCCTCCTTCCAGAGCAATGATAGCAGATAATTGTTTGGTGTCATATAAATCAAGTAAAAATGGAAACGCATTTAAGACCCCAAACGATAGCTACCGCAGGCGGAGTATAGGTGTCAGAAGAACCGTTGAAGAACAGATACAGTACAGACCAAAAGTTTGGACACACCTCATTTAAAGATTTTTCTGTATTTTCATGACTATGAAAATTGTACATTCACACTGAAGGCATCAAAACTATGAATTAACACATGTGGAATTATATACTTAACAAAAAAGTGTGAAACAACTGAAAATATGTCTTATATTCTTGGTTCTTCAAAGTAGCCACCTTTTGCTTTGATGACTGCTTTGCACACTCTCGGCATTCTCTTGATGAGCTTCAATAGGTAGTCACCGGAAATGGTTTTCGCTTCACAGATGTGCCCTGTCCGGTTTAATAAGTGGGATTTCTTGCTTTATAAATGGGGTTGGGACCATCTGTTGTGTTGTGCAGAAGTCAGGTGGATACACAGCTGATAGTCCTACTGAATAGACTGTTAGAATTTGTATTATGGCAAGAAAAAAGCAGCTAAGTAAAGAAAAACGAGTGGCCATCATTACTTTAAGAAATGAAGGTCAGTCAGTGCGAAAAATTGGGAAAACTTTGAAAGTATCCCCAAGTGCAGTTGCAAAAACCATCAAGCGCTACAAAGAAACTGGCTCACATGAGTACCGCCCCAGGAAAGGAAGACCAAGTGTCACCTCTGCTTCTGAGGATAAGTTTATCCGAGTCACCAGCCTCAGAAATCGTAGGTTAACAGCAGCTCAGATTAGAGACCAGGTCAATGCCACACAGAGTTCTAGCAGCAGACACATCTCTACAACAACTGTTAAGAGGAGACTTTGTGCAGCAGGCCTTCATGGTAAAATAGCTGCTAGGAAACCACTGCTAAGGACAGGCAACAAGCAGAAGAGACTTGTTTGGGCTAAAGAACACAAGGAATGGACATTAGACCAGTGGAAATCTGTGCTTTGGTCTGATAAGTCCAAATTTGAGATCTTTGGTTCCAACCACCGTGTCTTTGTGCGACGCAGAAAAGGTGAATGGATGGACTCTACATGCCTGGTTCCCACCGTGAAGCATGGAGGAGGAGGTGTGATGGTGTGGGGATGCTTTGCTGGTGACACTATTGGGGATTTATTCAAAATTGAAGGCATACTGAACCAGCATGGCTACCACAGCATCTTGTAGCGGCATGCTATTCCATCCGGTTTGTGTTTAGTTGGACCATCATTTATTTTTCAACAGGACAATGACCCCAAACACACCTCCAGGCTGTGTAAGGGCTATTTGACCAAGAAGGAGAGTGATGGGGTGGTACGCCAGATGACCTGGCCTCCACAGTCACCAGACCTGAACCCAATCGAGATGGTTTGGGGTGAGCTGGACCGCAGAGTGAAGGCAAAAGGGCCAACTAGTGCTAAGTGTCTCTGGGAACTCCTTCAAGATTGTTGGAAGACCATTTCCGGTGACTACCTCTTGAAGCTCATCAAGAGAATGCCAAGAGTGTGCAAAGCAGTCATCAAAGCAAAAGTGGCTACTTTGAAGAACCTAGAATATAAGACATATTTTCAGTTGTTTCACACTTTTTTGTTAAGTATATAATTCCACATGTGTTAATTCATAGTTTTGATGCCTTCAGTGTGAATGTACAATTTTCATAGTCATGAAAATACAGAAAAATCTTTAAATGAGAAGCTGTGTCCAAACTTTTGGTTGGTACCAACTCTACTACTATCTGCAAACCAGCTCGCTGACAGGAACAAAGGACGGAAGCACTACTATGTTGCCTTCTTTTAGGCAAGGCCGCCCAATGAGAACGCAGTAGCGACCACCAATCGGAGCTGAGGGGGCGTGGAAAAGGCAACGCAAATGCACGCCTATGTGTCTCAGTTCTGAGTCGCTAACTAGGTTGTTGGTAAGGTGTCAAACGCACCGATGCATGCTACCCAGCGGGACCTCAACGATCAAAAAATGGTCCAGGCCGTTCTGACATGACCAACGATCTCACAGCAGGGGCCTGGTCACTGCTACGTGTCAAACGTAGCGAGATCGCTATTGAGGTTGCTGTTGAGTCACAAAACTTGTGACTCAGCAGCGATCTCGCTAGCGATCTCGCTTAGTGTGACGGGGCCTTAAGCTAAACAAGTCCAACTTTTTCACCCTCTCATCATATGAGAGGCTTTACATCCCTTGCAATAATCTAGTTGCCCGCATTTGAACTGACTCTAACTTCTGAATATCCTTTTTAAAATGTGGAGCCCAAAACTGCATCCCATATTTTAGATGTGGCCTCACCAGTGATTTGTAAAGGGGTAACAGTACTTTCGATCGCTGCTTTTTTATCTCTCTTTTTATAGATTCTAAAATCTTGTTTGCTTTTGCAGCTGCTGCTTGACATTGAGTACTGCTGCTCAGCTTACTTGTAACCAGAATACCCAAGTCCTTCTGTTCTGTAGTCCCGAGTATACTCCCATTTAATGTATATGCAGCAAAAGGATTACTCCTTCCTAGGTGCATTACTCTACAGTTATCTACATTAAACCTCATGTGCCAAGTGTTTGCCCATTCAAACATCTTATCCAGATCATTTTGCAATACTGTAATGTCAAAATCAGATTTTAATATCTTACATAGTTTGGTGTCATCAGCAAAAACTGACACTTTACTCTCAATCCCATACCCAAGGTCATTAATAAAGAGATAAATAAAACTAGGTCCTAGCATAGATCCCTGCGGTACCCCACTGCTGACTATCCATTTAGAGAATGTTCCATTTATCATGACTCTTTGTTTCCTGTCATTTAGCTAATTCCTTACCCATCCGCATATAGTTCCCCCAAGTCCTTGCTTCTCTAGCTTCAGTATAAGGCTGTTATGTGGTACAATATGAAATGCCTTTGCAAAGTCCAGGTAAATCACATCAGCCACATTACCAACTCATAGAAACCCAACATGTTGGTTAGACACGACCTATCTTTCATGAATTTGTGCTGGTTATCATTTATTATATTATTCTCTGCGCTATATTTCTGTAGGTCATTTCTTATAATGCTCTCAAAAACTTTGCACACTACTGATGTCAGACTTACCGGACAGTAGTTGCCTGGATCCACCTTCTTACCCTTCTTAAATATCACTACCACATCAGCAATCCTCCAGTCCTGTGGCACCACCCCTGTTACAAGTCTAAGAATATGAGATACAGCGATCTGTCAATTACTGAGCTTAATTCCCTCAGTATCCGTGGAGGAATGCCATTTGGGCTGGATTTGTCATTGTTTAATTTGCTCAGGCGCAGGCATACCTCTTTTTGTGTTAAGAAACTTATATGAGGTGGTGAACTTTGATTTTTGCCTTGCTGAAAGATCCCTGGAACAGACAGTTCATTGTTGAACATGGATGAGAAGTGCCTGTTTAATGTCTCAGCCTTTTCTTTGTCCTCTATAATTATTTTGTTATTATCATCTTTTAAGGGGCCGATACCAACTGTTTGTTTCTTTTTGGCACAGATGTACAGTATTTATAAAAAAATTGGGATTTATTTTAATGTCGCTGGTGATTTGTTTCTCTGTAGATAATTTGCTAGCTTGATTTCTTTTTTATATTTCTTATTTATATCTTTATACTTCTGAAATGCTATTTCTGTATTTTAACTTTTATAGCTATTGCTTCCCTACAGACAATGACTGTGATTTGTTATATGAGTATTTAAGAATTTGTTTATAGTGATATTTCCTATAGTTTTTCTTTTATTCCCAGATAATCACTTTAAAAGTAATAAACAGATATTTTTGAAAATTAACCCCTTACCGGCATATGATGTACAATTACGTTATATGCCAGCTACCTTACTTTGATGCAGGCTCAGGAGCTGAGCCCACATCCTTGTTAGCAGATGATGGCTGCATTATTTAGCCATCATCTGACTCCAACAGCCACATATGCAGCTGAGTTCCAACTGTGGCTGTTATCCTGTTAAATACTGCTGTCAATTTGTGACAGTGACATTTACAGAGTGCGTTTTGAGAGGCACACTTTTCTAACCACCAATTGGCGCTCTCGGATTATCGCAGATTCCAGCCCCTTAGGTTCAAATCATCCCTTTTTTCCCCCATTATAAAGTAAGAAATATAAAAAATACACATACTGTATATGATATGCATTAACCCTTTAAGCGCTGAGCCACTTTGTACGTTAATGACCGAGCCTCATTTTTTAAATCTGACCAGTGTCACTTTATGAGGATCCCACTAATTCTGAGATTGTTTTTTGCGACATATTGTACTTCAATAGTAATAGTGGTAAAATTTGTTCGATGTGACTTGCGTTTATTTGTGAAAATATTGGAAATTTGGCGAAAATTTTGAAAATTTTACAATTTTCAAACTTTTAATTCTTATGCCCTTAAACCAGAGAGTTATCTCACACAAAATAATTGAAAAATAACATTTTGCACACGTCTACTTTACATCAGCACAATTATTGAAAAATATTTTTTTTTTGTTAGGAAGTTATAAGGGTTAAAAATTGATCAGCAATTTCTCATTTTTCCATCAAAATTTACAAAACCATTTTTTTAGGGACCACATCACATTTGAAGTGAATTTGGGGGGCTTATATGACAGAAATTACCCTAAAGGTACACCATTCTAAAAACTGCACCCTTCAAAGTCCTCAAAACCACATTCGAGAAGTGTATTCAACCATTCATGTGATTCACAGAAATGAATGCAATAAGGAAGGAAAAAATGAACATTTTACTTTTTTCGCAAAAATTTTACTTTAGCCCTAATTTTTTGTTTTCACAAGGGTAACAGGAGAAAATAAAGCTAAAATTTGTTTTGAAATTTCTTCTGAGTACGCTGATAGCCCATATGTGGGCGAAAACGACTGTTTTGGCGCATTGCATGGCTCTGAAGGGAAGGAGCACCTTTTGACTTTTTGAATGCAAAAATGACTGGAATCGAGAGCGGATATCATGTCGCGTATGGAGAACCCCCGATGTGCATAAACTGTGGAAACCCCCGCACGTGACCCCATTTTGGAAACTAGACTCTTCAAGGAATGTACCTAGGTCTGTGGTGAGCACCTTGAAACACAAGGTGCGTCACAGAAGTTTATAACGTAAAAAAAAAAAATCACATTTTTTCCTCAAAAATGTTCACATTTTTTATTTCACAAGGGTAACAGGGAAAAATGATCCCCAAAATTTGTTGTGCAATTTCTCCTGAGTGAGCCAATTCCTCATATGTGGTTGAAAACTACTTTTGAGGCACAGTGCAAAGCTCAGGAGGAAAGGAGTGCCATATTAAAGTGCAGAATTTACTGTTATGGTTTGCGGGTGCTATTACCCACTGGAAATTTTTATCATCGGGCAGTGAAGAAAGAATAATTACAGCTAAAATGTGGTTTTAGCCCCAAATTTAAAATTTTTAGAAGGGCTAATTGGAAAAAATGGACCTCAGTTTGTGAAATTTCTCCTGATTGTGCCAATATGCTACATGTAATCGGAAACTACACAGTGCAAAGCTCAGAAGGGAATGAGTGCCATACAAAGTGCAGATTTTGAAAGAGTCCCTGAGGTGCCAGAACAGCAGAATCCCCCATAAGTGACCCTAACTACTAACTACGTCTCTCAATGAATTCATCTACGGGTGCAGTGATCATATTGACACCATGGGTATGTCACAGAATTTAATATCATTGGGCAGTGAAGAAAAAATAATTGCATTTTTACCACCAAAAATTTTCTTTTAGTCCCAGATTATACATTTTCACACAGGGAAATAGGTAAAAAGAGCACCAAAATTTGTCACACAATGTCTGCTGTACGTGGGAATACCCCATATGTGGCTGTGCAGTAATGCTTAGCCACACGGCGAGACTTGGAACAGAAGAAGCGCTATTTGTCCCCTGGTATTCAGATTTTCCTAGAATAGTTTGCTATTGCTAGAAGAGTGGAATACCCCCTCAAGTGACCCTATTTTGGAAATTATACCCCTAACATGTGGATGCTAAATGTGGTTTAGGCACACTGTGGGACTCAGAAGTGAGGGGGGCATTTGGATTTGGGAGTGCAGCATTTGCTGAATTTCTTGTGGTGGCGAGGAGCCATAGCTCTTCGCCTTTGTACTACCAGTAACATGGAAGCCCCCTATCTTTCCATTGAGAGATGACAGACCTGAGTGGGGACTTGCTTTTTTTGTGGATTGAGTTGAAGCTTTTCTTGGTAACATTTTACATAACATTTTGGATCACATTTATCTGGCGCTCTATGCTGAGCACTTACATCGGGTTTGCCATCTAAATCTCCGAATGACATGATTCAGATGAAACCCCGGGGGATCCATTCACTACAAGGCTATGTGCCCACGATGCAGAAATGCTCAGTATTTTTTCCTGAGCGTTTCCGCATCTCCCTGGCAGAAAAAAACGCATGCGGATTGTACATGCGTTTTCCTGCCAGGGACATGCGGAAATGGAGCGTTATTCACTGACATTTCCGCATGCGGATTGACAAGCGCTTTCCAAGCGATTAGCATCACTTGGAAAGTGCTTGTGACAACTAGGTCACACTATATAAATTCATGCAAACTGCATGGATTTATATAGTGTGACCAGAGAGAGTGGTTAAAAATAAAAAAATAAATATATACTTACCCTCCGATGGCCCGCGCTGGCTTGCTTCGCTCGGTGCCGGCAGCGGTGGATTGAAAGACCTGCCGACGTCAGCGTCGCATGACCCGTCACATGACTCTGACGTCAGCGCAGGTCCTTCAATCTACTGCAAAGTGCCGGGAAGCAAGTAGGAGCGCAGCGCGGGCCGCCGGAAGGTAAGTATACATTTATTTTTTATTTTATTCTTTTTTTACAGATTTTTTAATGGTACCTGGGTGTGGATGAGACTCTCCTCTCCTCTACACCCAGGTACCATCCGCACATTAGAACGCGCCAATTACGCAAGTACAGATGCAGTCTTGCGGAATTGGCGCGTTGTAATGCAAGTCAATGGCGGCGAAAACGCAGCATTTCCGCAAAATAATTGGTAGTGCTGCGTTTTTTTCCGCAATGATAATTCGCAGCGGAAATTTACGCAGCATGTGCGGATTATCATTGGGGAACATTGCTGCCCTTCTACCATGTGTTTTTAATGCGTTTCTGCAGCTGCAAAAACGCTGCAGAAACGCATTAAAAACGCATCGTGGGCACACAGCCTAATGAGGCAGCAAAGTTACTCTGGACTCCGTCTGGCCTCTGTTCATTGGTGTCCTTCTTTTCAGAAGTGCACAAAACTGTGCCCGACCGCTCTTTTATGCACGCCTAAAAAGATGAACACTGCCGGATCATAGGCCAGACGGCATCCAGAGTGTCTCCACCTGTCTTATCTTCTGGTAATCTTCTGCGGGGAGTTCCGTCTGATTCAAGTATTTCGGAGATTTACACGGAAACCCCTATGTAAGTGCTCAGAACAGAGCGCAGGATAAATTTGAGCCGAGCCTTACTGCGATCTTTGGGAGGCAGAATTAACTAATCAGTAGTAGGTCAAGGATTGGTTTTATTTATTTTTTATGCCGTTCCTTGTGCGTTATAAGTGATTAAATGACTTTATTATTCGGGTCTGTGCGATTGCAGCGATCCCAGATTTATATCCTTTTATTACATTTGGCTGCTGTCACATACTAATAGACACTTTTTTTTAAAAAAAACTACTTTTTGCATTGCCATATTTTGAGAGCTATAATTTTTCTATATTTCTGCCGACCAGAGTCGTGTAAGGGATTGTTTTTTGTGAGACGAGTTGATGTTTTTATTGGTACCATTTTTGGGCACATAACATTTTTTGATCACTTTCTATTCCAATTTTTGTGAGGCAGATTGAACAATAACCAGCAATTCAGGAAATGTTCTTTTGGGTTTATTTTTTTATGCCTTTCACCGTGTGTTAAAATTGATAAGACAGCTTTATTCCTCTGGACAATAAGATTGCAGCGATACCATATTTATAATTTTTATATGTTTTGGCGCTTTTTTGCTGATGGTGCTGTATGGTGGCTTGTTTTTTTGCGTGACAAGAGTAAGTTTTCAGCTATACCATTTTTATTTACATTAGTCTTTTGATTTTTTTTCCCACTTTTTTCCAGCGATAAAATTAAAAAACATAGTTTGCCATGTTTTCTTTGTTGTTCACTGAAGGGGTTAACTAGTGAGACAGCTTTATAGATCAGGTAGTTCTGGAAGCAGCGATACCAAAAGTAAATATTTATTTGTTGGCATAATTTTTTTATCATTATTATATCTTTTTTAATATTTGTACAATTTTTTAACTTTTATTTTAACTTTTTTACTTAGTCCCTCTGTGGGACTTTAACTTTTTTTTACTTTGATTGCAGGTATAATGCATTGCAATGCACCAGCATGGCAATGGATTATACCTATACAGAAGCATCTTAGACCATGCTCTGAGCATGGTCTAAGAATCTTTCTGCTGCCTGGTGGCCCAGTGGTCCTCATGACCACCCTGGGTCACCATGGCAACGATTGGGCCCCAGTGATGATGTTGCAGGGCGCCAATCTGATGGGAGATGAAGCTTCTCCCTCTCCATGACTCCAGATGTTGCAATCACTCTTGGGGGTTAAACAGCCAGGGGCAGTGCTGGCACTGTCCCAGGCTGTCACAGCAGCAGCTGGGCCACTAGTAGTGCTGAGCTCCTGCTGTGATCAATTGGAGGTACTGATATTTCAGCACCTTCTGCGCTATCATGCTGTGATCCGTCAGTCAGATCGACTGACCCATTAGAGCCCTTTGAGTGTGGGTACAGATGGCAGGGATCCCGCACCTCTTCCCGTGCCGCTCAACTATCAGTGACAACTGTCGGCACTGAACTGTCACTGCATGTTTGCACGCAGTGACAGTTTAAAGTCATGAAGGACATAGCACATCATGATGCAGGAACTGACACCTGCCCATGATGTGCTTAGTCCGTCATTCGTCATAAAGGGGTTAAGAGGCACTCAAAACATCGTATCTACCCTAAAATATTATCAATAAAAACATTGGTTCAGGCCGAAAAAAACCAAGCCTTTAAACAGTTCCATCACCAAAAATTGAAAATGTTGTGGCTCTCAGAAAATGGCAACACAAGCAAATGTATTTTATTCACTAATTTTTAATTTTTTTTTCACTATTTAAATAAAAAAAAACTTTGTATATTTGGTATCGCTGTAATCATTGTGACCTGGAGAATCATATTGCCAGGTAACTTTTACCATAAAGTGAACATTGTAAATAAAAACCCCCAAAAAACTATTACAGAAATGCACTTTTTTCGCTTTTTCAACGCACTTGGCATTTTTTTCCTGCTTTCCAGTAAAGCACATGATACAATGGATGGCGTCATTCAAAAGTACAACTCACCCAGCAAAAAACAATGTATATGGCTATGTCAAATGACAAATAAAACAAAATTACCTTGTTGGGGAGGGTTTAAACACAATATTGGTTGAAGAGGTGCACATTCATTTTACACACCGCTGCTTATATAAAATCAGTTTAAGAGAAGACAAATTAGAATTATAGTATTCTTTGGATGCTGCTCTAAGCACTCAGCAGTTCATATGTTTACATTTAAAACAAAAACCTTTTTCCTTTTTTTAATAATTAGTATTATAGTAAGATATAGAAAAACATTGTATACAGTATCTATATGATCATAAATTATTAGAATCTTTGTTGGTGCTTGTTCTCACACCAGCCAAGAAAGCTCACGCAGAGACGCTGTACTGGTATGTTTACAGAAGAAGCTAACAAGGCTGGATGAATTCCAAAATTTACTTCCAGTAAAGTATATTTAGGATATTTTATAGGATTGTCTATAGATAACCTCTTTCCTTTAGTCATAAAAACGCTGGCTGGCTCATTAAACTTTATGTCTATGTCGTAATACTCCTTACAGTGGTTTGAATTATTTTCCTATTTACATCTGTCGATGCTACTATTAAGTGTATTTTAGGTGAATGGCATTGTAGATCGTGTACTGGGGTGGGCTCCCCAGGATACAGCGAAACCGTGAACAAGGAAAACAGCCACACACCAAGCTTGCCAAAGGAACTTTTTACTAACAAACTTGGATAAACGCTTTTCCAATAACAAGAGAAAGATCCCAAATAGATTCACATACACCCAGTCAATACTTACTAGGACCATTGTGCTGCACAACTCAGTAGACTCAATTTGCCTAACCATACCCCCACCTAGTATGGTGGCCAAGAGGTTTATCTAGGATACAAGAGAAATCAAATGGTTGTCAAGGATGACCTACTGGTGATGCAGAACAGCAGTTCACGAGCTTAACAGAAAAAACTCTAAATCTCCCTTTGCTCCAACCCCATTGTTATGATGCTGGTGTAGCACTGCTGGAATCCAGTGGCCGAAGGAGCACAAGCATGAACAACAAGCGGTTATAGATGTTTTTGGAGATGGCAAAGGTTGTAGGAAAACAATCCAGAGGTAAATGAAAACAGTCTGGGTAAGAAATTTCAGGAGCTAGAGACTGGAGCTAGACTAACAGCTAGACACAATACTCAAGCAATGCGTGAGATATCCATGTGGCTTTAAGCAGGCCTAAACAGAAAACAAGATGGATTCCGCAGGTTCAGAATCGGGTCTGTCTCATATGCTTCCTGTATATCTTCCAGCAAGTCTTTGTTATGGATCACCCCCAAGAAGATGGACTCAGGCAGTATAGTTGTTGGTGGTGCTGCTGTAGGAGAATCTTTGGAGAAGATCTTAGATAAAGCTTCAGCCTTCCCATTACAAGAGCCAGGTCTGAAAGAGATAACAAAGTTTAATCAGTTAATAAAAAGACTCCATGAAGATTGGTGGGGGGACAAACATTTGGCAGACCTGATAAATTCAAGGTTATGATGGTCAGTTAGACCAACAATTTTTTGAGCTGCTCTTTCTAGATGATGTCTCCATTCATTGAAAGCAGTAATGATAGCTAAGATCTCTTTGTTCCCCACATCATAATTCTTTTCAGACACAGTCAAACTTTGAGAGAAATAGGCATTAGGATGTAGCAAATCTTTTGATCCTGATCTTTGTGATACAATGGCCCCTACTGCACCGTCTGAAGCATCTACTTCTACAATAAAGGCATGTTTACGATTGGGATGAATCAGTATAGTAGCTGTGGTAAACTTCATCTTCAGGCAAGAAAAATCATCTTGTGCTTGAGGAGACCAAACAAACTATATGTTTTTCTTTGTTAATTCGGTGATTGGTACAATTATACCTGAAAAATTCTTAATGAAACATCTGTAAAAATTGGGAAAGCCCACAAATCCTTAGACTTTTTTTCACATTTTTTGGCGTTGGTCACTCAATGATAGCTTGAATCTTGCTAGAGTCCACTTGCAATCCTTGAGTAGAGATTATATAGCCCAAGAACTGGATCTCTGTTTGATGGAACTCGCATTTCTCCAGCTTAATATAAAGATGGTAGGTTCTTAGACACTCTAGCACAGTATTTACATGATTCTGGTGCTCTTCTGCAGAATTAGAAAAGATTAGTATATCATCCAAATAAATGACTACAAACTGATCAAGCAAGTCTCTGAAAATGTCGTTAACGAAATGCTGAAAAGTTGCAAAGTTCAAACAACATGACTAAGTACTCATAGTGTCCATAACATGATCTAAATAAAGTTTTTCATTCATCACCTGGTCTAACATGAACCAAGTTATATGCCCCTTGAAGATCTAGTTTTGTGAACAACTTTGCATGACAAACTCAGTCCAGTAACTCAGGGATCAAAGAACAGATGTTAATGATTCTTTATTCAATTCTCTGTAATCGATGCAGGGTCTTAAGGAACCATCTTTCTTTTTGACACAAAAATATAGGCTCACCTGCTGGTAATGAAGGTGGACGATTAAACCTTTTAGCTAAATTTTCATCGATGTATTCCATGAGTGTTTTTAATTCCTGCTCTGCTAGTGGGTAAATTCTTCCATAGGGTATTGCTTATCCAGGCAATAGATCATTTGGACCATCATACAGTCGATGAGAAAGGAGTTTGTCTGAATTTTTCTTGTCACATAGATAAGAAAATTCCTTATATAGATGGTAGTTTAGAAGATTGTTCAGGATCCTCTGCAAACTCTTCATTTGGTGAAACCTGTGGGGAGTGTACAGTAGATGAAAAAGACACTTCTTTGGTTTCCCAATTGATTGTGGGATTTTGAGCCTGTAGTTATAGCAACGCCAGGATTATTGGAAAATGTGGAGATGAGATTAGTAAGAAGGATAAAACCTCATGGTGATTAGGTTTCATAATTAACTCTAAGGGTTCAGTCTCTTGACTCACTGGTCCCAAATTTAGTGGAAATCCATCAACAGTTTCCATAATATTGGATGAAAGTCTGTTTTGAATTTTTACTCCATGTTCCTTTGTGAAAGAGATGTCCAAAAATTTCCATTTGCCCCTGAATTAACCTTGGTAGATGTGGAAATCCATTGAGAATCAACTGCAAACTTGATGGAAATGAAGCAACGAGAGTCCTTGTTTTCTTTTTTAATCTTGGGTGCGATAGAGGAAATTGAATGGATGACGGCATTCACTGGAGGAACTCGTTCAGACAAGATCAATTCGTCATCAGAAAAGTTGGGATCCGCTACCACTGCCACCGTTTTACATAGCCGAGAAGGACAATTGATGAGAAAGTGGTCAGACTTGCCACAATAAAAACACTGATTTTCCCAGTGTTTGTATTGTGGCAAGTTCTTTTCTCTCAGCACTTTCACGTTTTAACAGGCTGTCAACCTGCATGGATTCAATTTCAGATATGTGAGGACTCTTTATCTGAAAGTCTCTGGAGCTGGTGGTTGAAGTAGGTGGATAAGGATTACTGTTGTGGGGCTTGTTTGAATTCCACGTTTCCAATCTTCTCTCAGATAATCGGTTGTCTATACCAATACAATGGCGAATGAAGTCATCAAAATTTGTGGGAGCATCGGCCTGGGCTGGTTCATCTTTGAGTGTGCTGGAGAGTCCGTTCTTAAAAAAAGATAATTTTGCAGCATTATTCCATTCAGTATCAATCACCCACCGTCTAAATTTCATGGCATACTCTGCAACAGAGTGCTTACCCTGACATAGTGCCATCAGTGTAGCTGAAGCTGTTACCCAACGATTAGGGTAATCAAACACCTGGCTCATGCCTGCTAGGAAAGCCTCCAAATCATTAAGTCAATCATCATGAGTTTCAGTAAGTGCACTAGCCCAAGCTAGAGCATTATGTGTCAGTAGCATAATGATACACAATAGTTTTGATCTGTCAGTATGGAAGTGAGCAGGGTGTGCTCCAAAGTACAATCTACACTGGTTGATGAATCCACGAAATTTATCACGGTCTCCACCAAACTTGGAAGGTGGGAGTGAAAGGGTGGGTGGAAGGGCCAAAGCACTATGTTGATTTTGTAATTGAAAGATCTGTTCAGACTGCAGTGCAATCTTATTGCTTAGATCTTGCACAATATACTGTAGATCCTGTGTAGATTGTCCAAAAATTTGAATGCTATGAGTTGTCTGAGCTTCAAATGCCATGTATTTTGTTTTTAGTGTTTGCATATCTGCATAGATGTTGGCAAGCAAACAGTTCATCTTATTTACACAGACCTCCAATTTTCCTCCCTCGGCAGCTTCCATGATGAAGGCTTGAGTATCCTGTTACGATACTGGTATAGCACTGCTGTAATCCAGTGTCCGAAGGAGCATGAGCATGAACAGCAAGCGGTAATAGATGTTCTTGGAGATAGCAAAGGTTGTAGGAAAACAATCCAGAGATAAATGAGAACAGTCTGGGTAAGAAAGTTCAGGAGCTGGAGACTGGAGCTAGACTAACATCTAGACACAATACTCAAAGCAATGAGTGAGAGATCCATGTGGCTTTAAGTAGGCCCAAACAGGAAACAAGATGGATTGCACAGGTTCAGAATCTGCCATCTTAGTGTAGGGAAATTGCCTGACACCACAGCAGCCTCCAGTGGTAAGGAGTGAGTTTGATATGGTGTTGTGTACACTTGTCCACAGCTGTAGTCCCTTTCAGATATGGTTAGCTCAGAGAGAGCTTAGTCTGCTGGACACTGACACAATACGGTGCCTATAATTGCCTGGCGCCAAACTTACTATGTTTGCATGCATGATAGCCAACACTCCCACCGTGATCACTCTGATGGGGCCTGAGATCAGGACTTACCGATCTGGATCTGGTCACTGTAATGATGCGAAATTGCGTCCATCCGGGCAACAGCTGCATGATCGAGAGGAAAGTAGGGATTCACCAACCAATGCGTGATACCACTGCCGATTTTCAGGAGGGCCCTTCAGATGCGTCACTGGTGACGGCTCCCGTAGCTTTTGTCTCTGCTGTTTACTGTAAATGTCTCAGAGACAACCTTCTCTCTGGATCGGGACAATTTCCTCTGTTACTGAAGTGGTTTCCGTCTTACCAGACCACATGTCTCCCAAGGATGGCATTGGATGAATTTCCACACATCCTCTCTTTTGCTCACTCTCCTCTCTCATGATGGCCCATTTCCTGTCGGGCATTTACTCCTGACTGAGAACCAGTCTGGTGCTTGTCAAAATATAGTCTTAGGCTATGTGCGCATGGTCAGGATTTGAAGCAGAAATTTCCTGTACGTTTCCGCATCTCCTTGAAAGGAAAAAACGCATGCGGATTTTCCGCTCGTTTTTTATGCGGTTTTTACATGCGTTTTTTGAAGCGTTTTTGTACATCAATGAATGATTTTTGGAGCTAAATAAAGTTATGTGGTGGGACATTGCTTAATTCTTGTATTACCATCAGAACTTGGGTGAGTATATTAGTTAATTTGAATGATTAAATAATGTGTCTGTTGTATTTCAAATAAAGTGTTTACTCTATGTCTGTGTGCTTATTTAACTCTTTACTTTAATTAGGTTTGGTCATGAAAAGGTCTGATTGACACCTTGACATCACCAAACAAAAGAGTTAGGTGTCAGCTAATCCCATTCACCCAATCTCATTAGCATTTCTATTCATGTAATTTATGCGGCTGCTGTGAGCTGCTATTTTTGCCATTTGCAAACATGATCCCTGGCCATAACTAACAGCTCACAGCTGTTTCATTAGCCAATACGTCACCCGATCATCACTTAGCAGCCCTTTGGACGCAGCGTATTTTGTTGCTTCCAAAATGCGGTGTTTTAATGCCGCACTTTTGTTGTCGGTACATGTGAATCCATATAATGACACTTCAATCAGTCAAAATCTGCAGTGGAGACTAGCGTGTCCGCTGCAGAAATTGTCATGCTGTGGGTGAGTTTGGGTACGTGGCCACGATCAGGAGCCGCTGCAGGTTTGATGCTGCGTGTGTATACAGCTGTCAAACCCAAAGCGTCCAGATGTTACAGCATAGTGGATGGGATCTCTAGAAATCCCATTTCCACTATGCGTGCATCTGAGGGTGTGGATCACCCGTGGACACTGACATGCGACGCTTCTTTCAGGACCGCAGCATGCAAATTCTCTTGCAGAGTCGCTAGTCTGCGCAACAGAAATTTGACCACTAGAATGTATTGAATGCGGTAAATCTGCATGGTTCAGTGAGCACATGTGGATTTACCTGCGTTCAAAAGAATGCAACGTTTTGTATGCAGCAAAACATATGCGTCCAAAGCGGGGATATGTCCGGATCATGGGCACAAAGCCTAAAATTTAAAAAAAAATGGTGTGGGCTCCCACGTCATTTTTATTACCAGAAGAGGGAAATCCAGCCACTGTAGCCGGGGAAGGGGCCATTAGTTAACAATGTTCCCTGGCTATCAATATCAACCCACAGCTGTTTGTTTAGCCTTTACTGGCTAGATTACAGGGGGACCCAATAAAAAATTGACGCGGGGTCCCCCTATAAAATCTAACCAGAAAAGGCTAAACTAGACAGCTGCGGGCTGATATTAATAGCCAGGGAAGGGGCCATGGCCCCTTTGCGGCTTATAATATCAGCCCTCAGCAGTCCCAGAAATGGCGCATACATATGATGCGCCAAATCTGGCACTTAGCCTACGCTATTCTAAGGCGCACCCATTAGTAACTGGGTAATAAAATATCCTTGGCAAAAAGGTGGGCACTGCTTAATGAAATAGTAGGTGTTACGGGGTGCTACAGTTACCTGATGTAGTTATATAATGTAATAAAGAAGAAAAAAAAAGACTCAGGATATACAACCGTGCACACCCAATATTAGAAAAATGAAAAAATCTTTATTACATGATTATACACTGACAACACAAGAAAAAATAAAAACAATTAAAAATAGACAAGGCATAGCAATATTCAAAGGGGAGGAATAATAATGGTGTTCCAAAGCAATAAATCCCCCTTAAACCACAGGTATCATTATTATTTTTATTATCTCATAATACAATAATACTTATTGACCAAGCTATATCACCCTAATAAGGGGTAGCACAGCACCACTAGACCAAATATGGATAATGAACCAGATACTCCCAAGTAATCAAACCATGCATCATAATGAGTGGGAGTAGTAATCTACTGGAATCTACTAGATTCTACCAAAACTGGGGACCCATATAATATCAACATATTTCAAAACATGTCATCCCACCTGATGTACAATATAGGATCATGAATAAAGGCCATGTGTGGCAGAACGGGTACTCCTAAATGGTCAAGGGAAAGGTCAAAAATGATGTCAAAAATGATAAAATGACATAGTTACCTGTTGGCACCAGAAACCCTACGCGTTACGCTGCTAGACCGCAGCTTCGTCAGCTGCGGTCTAGCAGCGTAACGCGTAGGGTCATTTTTGACCTTTCCCTTGACCATTTAGGAGTACCCGTTCTGCCACACATGGCCTTTATTCATGATCCTATATTGTACATCAGGTGGGATGACATGTTTTGAAATATGTTGATATTATTCGGGCCCCCAGTTTTGGTAGAATCCAGTAGAATTTCATAAGAAAAACAATGGTGTGTTTGGTTTTAACGTAACTTTATTCTTTCATGAGTTATTTACAAGTTTCTCTTTGTTTACAGCCATTGACGTGTCGCAGAGGTTAACACGTGAGGAGCGGATAGAAATTGTGTTGATGTCTGCTGAACGCAGTAGCGGGTCATTGCAGCATATTTCAATGCAAGAGAACCCTACGAGACCACCCATCTCCCATGCTACAGTTAGCAAACTGTTTGCCAAATTTCATGAAACAGGTTCAGTGTTGGATTTGCCAAAATATGGACGCAAGAAAATTGTCACTAAGGAAGAAGCGTCAGTGGCTGTCCTAGCTTCATTGAGCAAGAGCCCCCAGCGTAGCACTCACCGCATGTCACTGGAGAGTGCCATCAGTTGAACATCCCTTATATTAGCTACTCATAAATGGCACTCTTACAAAATCCAGCTACTGCAGCATCTCAACGAGGATGACCCAGATCGGCGCACTGAATTTGCAGAATGGGCAAAACAAAAATTGGAACAGTACCTTCAATTTAAACAGAACATTATGTTAAGTGATGAGGCAAACTTTTTTTGTGAATGGTGAAGTTAACAAACAAAACCACCGCTATTGGTCTGACACTAACCCACAGTGGATAGATCCCTCCAATACTGTTGGAACACAAAAATTGATGGTATGGTGTGGTATATGGGGTACAAAGATAGTGGGGCCATTCTTCATCAATGGAAACCTCAATGCCACTGGATATCTGAAATTGCTACATGATGATGTGTTGCCCTCTTTATGCACTGAAGATGGCACGTTCCCTGAGTTTTTCCAACAAGATGGTGCACCACCACATTATGGGTGTCAGGTCCGAGCATTCCTACATGAACAGTTTCCTGGAAAGTGGATTGGTCGTTGTGGGCTAGTTGAATGGCCACCAAGGTCTCCCGATCTGACCCCCTTAGACTTTCATCTTTGGGGTTATCTGAAGGCAATTGTCTATGCTGTGAGGATATGAGATGTGCAGCATCTGAAACAACGGATAATGGAAGCCTGTGCTAGCATTTCTTCTGCGGTGTTGCTATCAGTATGGGAGTGGGAGAAGAGGGTTGCATTGACAATCCAACACAATGGGCAGCACTTTGAACACATCTTATAAGTGGTCATAAACTTGTAAATAACTCTTGAAAAAAGAAAGTTACGTTAAAACCAAGCACACCATTGTTTTTCTTATGAAATGCTCAATAATTCAATAATAAAACAATTGATGTGTCACATGACCCTCTTCCCAATGAAAAAAAAAGTTGGATCCAAAATGGCCGACTTCAAAATGGCCACCATGGTCACCACCCATCTGGAAAAGTTTTCCCCCTCCCATATACTAATGTGCCACAAACAGGAAGTTGATATCACCAAACATTCCCATTTTATTTAGGTGTATCCATATAAATGGCCCACCCTGTAGTGTCTTATTTGACCTTTTATTTATATGGTTTCTATATACAGTATATCATACAGGATAATGTAATTTTTTGTATTCAAGCATTTAGAAATTATTTTTCTAATACAATAGAACATGGTGATTATAACCTACAATATTGTTTAAAAGTTACAGGACCACACTATTTCAATCAATAATGTGGATTGTAGTCATTTAAACAATGTAATAAGACGCCCAATTATGACTACAAATGTATGGATACATTATAAATAGTTTATATTTGTCATACATAATTATTTAACATGATTCAGGATTAAAACATGATAAAAAGTGTTGAATATCATCAAAAAATATATCTGAGGAGGTGCTAGAACAGTTAATTCAAGATAACCGTAAACAAATGGCAATTTTTGTAGTAAATCCAGTCTATAAGCACATATACAGTAGGATCAACCCTCCTAAGTTTTCTATATATTCATGTAGTTCATAGGAAGCTGAATAAAATGAAACTTTTATTTCTGTGATCTGTAATATGTAAATGAGCTGATAAGATCCATGGGCCGGACATATACAGGGGCTTAAATAAGTATTGAACACGTCACGGAATCTCTAAGTAAATATATTTCTAAAGGTTCTACTGACATGAAATTCTAACCAGATGGTGGTAACAACCCCTCCAATCCACACAGACAAAGAAATCAAACCATAGATGTCCATAAATTAACTTACAGGTGCATCTCTCTAAATTAGAATATCATCAAAATGTTAATTTATTTCAGTTCTTCAATACAAAAAGTGAAACTCATATATTATACACTGCTCAAAAAAATAAAGGGAACACTTAAACAACACAATGTAACTCCAAGTCAATAACACTTCTGTGAAATATACCTGTCCAGTTATGAAGCCACACTGATTGTGAATCAATTTCTCCTGCTGTTGTGCAAATGGAACAGACAATTGGTAGAAATGATAGGCAATTATCAAGATACCCCCTATAAAGGAGTGGTTCTGCAGATGGTGGCCACAGACCATGTCCCTGTTCTCATCCTTTTTGACTGTTGTTTTGGTCACTTTTTCATTTTGACATTGCTTTCACCCCTTGAGGTACAGTAGCATGAGGCGGTGTCTACAGTACAACCCACAGAAGTTGCTCAGGTAGTGCAGTTCATCCAGGATGGCACATCAATGAGAGCTGTGGCAAGAAGGGTAGCTGTGTCTGTCAGCACAGTGTCCAGAACATGGAGCAGATACCAGGAGATGTGGAGGGTGTTACGCTCGCGCCCGGACTGACTGGCGTGAGCGTGATTACTGATCCCACTGTACCATAAACTGAGGAGTGCCTGGAGGGGCATAACTAAATATCAACCCGGTCCGACCAAGGTCGCACGGCGGCTCAGTCGACTCCATGAACCAGGGAGGAACCGAGCAGAGGGACCAGGTTCTACTCCAGGTCAGACCCTGGTCACAGCTGTTGACCCACACCGGGGAATGCAGGAACAGGCAAGTTAGCTGGTATGCAGACAGGTGGGTACTGGCAGGCATGGCTGGTATGACGGCAGGTGGGTACTCAGCAGGCACGGCTGGTATGTAGGCAGGTGGGTACTGGCATGCGCGGCTGGTATGCAGACAGGCGGGTGCTGACAGGCACGGCTGTAATGCAGACAGGCAGATACTGGCAGGTAAGAACGCAGGCTGGATAGGGACCAGTACAGACTGGGATACAGGAACAGAGCCACAGGTGCGGTGGACTAGCAGAGCAAAACCGCAGGAACGGTGAACAAGTAGAGCGGAGCAAAACCGCAGGTGCGGTGAACAAGCAGAGCGGAGCAAAACCACAGGAGCGGTGAACAAGCAGAGGGGAGCAAAACCGCAGGTGCGGTGAGGAAGCAGAGTGGAGCAAAACCGCAGGTGCGGAGAACAAGCAGAGCGGAGCAAAACCGCAGGTGCGGAGAACAAGCAGAGCGGAGTAAAACCGCAGGTGGGGTGAACAAGCAGAGCGGAGCAAAACCGCAGGTGCGGTGAACAAGCAGAGCGGAGCAAAACCGCAGGTGCGGTGAACAAGCAGAGCGGAGCAAAACCGTAGGTGCGGTGAACAAGCAGAGCGGAGCAAAACCGCAGGTGCGGAGAACAAGCAGAGTGGAGCAGAACCGCAGTTGTGGTAAACAAGTGGAACAGAGCGGAACCGCCGGAGCGGTGAACAAGCAGAGCAGAACAGAACCGCAGGAGCGGTAAACAAGCGGAGCAGAGCGGAAACGCCGGAGCGGTGAATAAGCAGAGCAGAACAGAGCAGAAGGTGAAGGCAGACAGGACAGGGCTCTGTTCACATGGAACAGACTGGAAAATACAGGAAGATGGTTAGAACACAGGAGGTAGATACGGTGGCAGGGAAAGGGGACAAGCAGAACCAGATACACACAAGGTACTTACAATGAAGCGCGTGGACAGGTAGGAGACCCAAGCATTTGTCCTGCTGCACCCCTGGCAGTCTGTTAAAAGCCTAACAAGTGCCCAAAACGATAGTGACAGTGCTCAAATGACATGGGGACAGCATGGGGATCGCCCCAGGAAGCATTTCTGACCCCCAGGTCACTGCTGTCAACAACGTGGTCAGAGGTATTAAGCCCTTTTACGGACTCACAATAAAACGTTCAAAAACGAAACTGAAACTGTTTTCCTGTGAAATATGTCAAGGAACATCCTTTCCAGGGTAAAGACTTGTGTATAAAGTAAAATAAATAACCAAAAACAAAAATACTCCTCAACACCTTGGGCTATGTTCACAAGTAGCATTTTTTATTCGTTTTTGCACTTTTGTATTGCTTTCAACCGTGACAAATGCATTCACCGGGAAATGTCATTTTAACATTTTACAACCTTATCTGGCCGTGTGCTGTGTGACACATGTATACAGTGCTGAAAAGACATGGGAACAGCATGGGGAAGATCCCTGGAAGCATCTTTGACACCCAGGTCATTGCCTAAAAGTGTGCCCATCAGAAGTGATCCTTGCCGCATCAGAAGATGCAGACTTGCAACTATCCCCGTGCAAGTCCTTGTCCCAGGGCAGTGTTCAATTGTACCTCCCCCATTCCTTGCAATGCAAGCACAAATATGCAGCCAACCACCCACCCACCCACAGGCTGCAATACTATACTGCTAGCTTGCACTTGAAATTGGGCCTTTTAGTTTGGAGGAGGCCGAAGCTGGCCACTACCTCATGGCTGCGTCGGCGGTGAGGTCTCCATACTCAGTCCCCAGCCGCCACTATTTGTCCCAGTAACCTTCCCCACACTTTTCTTAGCCTGGCCTGCTTTAGAGCAGCATTGGACGAGCCCACCAGAGAACCATACTCCTCCGGTGGGCCCTGGCTTGAGAGTGCCAGGTGAGTTGAGAGTTCCAAGGTGAGGAGCATGATGATGATGATAGAAGTTAGCATCTGCTTTGTTTTCTTGGAATGCAAGCGTAAGTGTGCAGCCTGCCACCCACCCACCCCCAGGCTGCAATACCATACTGCTAGCTTGCTTGCACTTGAAATGAGGCCTTTTAGGCTTGTGGAGGCAGATGCCGGCCACCATGTCATGGCTGTGTCGGCGGCCTGGTATCCATACTCAGTCCCCATCCGCCCGGCTGCCTGGTGTCCACACTCGGTCCCCAGCCGCCAGGGGGCGGCCGGGTGTCCATACTCGGTCCCCAGCCGCCCCGCGGCCAGGTGCCCACACACGGTCCCCAGCCGCTTGGGAGCGGCCAGGTGTCCATAAACGGTCCCCAGCTGCCCCAATTTGTCCCGGTGCGCCTTATACACAAGCGCATACCAAAACATTACCTGTGCCCTCCCCAGTGCATTTTAGTGGGAAGGACAGCCTAACCACAAACATGTGGACAAGTGAATGTGGCCAGGGATGGTCCATCTCACTGACGCCTTCACACTGGGTTAATATTGTGGAAGCCGGGACACAGTTGGACACTGGGATGCAACACATCCTCCAGACATAGAGGATTGCGGGTCCTGGGTCAATCAGGCTTCAACACAAAGTTCAGAAGGTAGACAGCAGCAGTGGTCGGCCTCCTACACAACGAGTAAATTATTCATGATCATGAGGCCATCCATCTCCTTAGCTTTCTGTTCCTTGGAATGCAAGCGCATGTATGCAGTAGCGGCTAGGCCTGAGGTGGTCAGCGTTTTGGTGCATATGCTACCTCCTCCGAGGATTAGAGAAAAACCAAAGACAAGCAAAATACCCAAGTAACTGGAAGTAAATGGATAAATCGCAAGTGCATAAAAATAATGATAAATAATAAAGGGTATTTAGTTAACATAATTTTGATCAAAATAATGTAAAAGCCATCCCACAACGTCATGGCAACCCTTATGGGACAGTCCTAACTCTAATATTAAACCTTCCATTTGTCAAGTGACATACATATGGATAAGGGCAGAGAGACTGAACCCTAGTAGAAACATGGACCTGAGAGGATTTCTGGATGTTTTCCTGCTACTATCCCAATTCTATGACTCCCTTTAAAACAAAGCTTCAGGTGATGAATGATGGATGAGGTGGTGGCAAAGGAGAAAGAGCAGGAGAAACAGGGACCATTCACATCAATATCAGGCCAGTCAACCACACATGTCTTGTAGGATATGTTTCTGTACCAAAAGAAGCAGTTCGGCTACACAGTTATAGGGCATACAGTGAGTGCAATGCCTACCAAAAATTTCGAGGCACTCCAATGCCCCTTGGAAGTGACATGGAGGTCAGAGGGCCTTAACTGAATCGTTTTTTCCATTTATAGCAACTGGGTCTCCTGTACACTGTTGGCCTAAGCAGTGAATGGAAGGCTTTCCAAAAATTATTAGGAACTGCAATGCCCCTTGAAACAGACATGGATTACAAGGTACTAAAAACCTTCTACCCATTATTGGGGAGTGGGTCTCCCTTAGTGTTTGCCTATGCATTGAAAAGCAAAAGCTGACTAAAATTAGGAGGAAATGCAATGCCCGTTGGAAGAGTGTGGAGGTTAGAGGTAAATAAAAACAACATTTTAATGCCCCTTGGAAGAGCTGTGGAGTTCAGAGTGGTTTAACAAGACGGTTTTAATGCCCCTTGGAAGAGACGTGGAGGTCACAGTAACTTAACAAGACGGTTTTAATGCCCTTTGCAAGAGACGTGGAGGTCCCAGTGGAATAAAAAGACAATATCAATGCCCCTTGGAAGAGTGGTGGAGGTCCCAGTGGAATAAAAAGACAATATCAATGCCCCTTGGAAGAGTGGTGGAGGTTACAGTGGAATAAAAGGCCAATATCAATGCCCCTTGGAAGAGCGGTGGAGGTCGCAGTGGAATAAAAAGACAGTATCAATGCCCCTTGGAAGAGTGGTGGAGGTCCCTGTGGAATAAAAAGACAATATCAATGACCATTGGAAGAGTCGTGGAGTTCAGAGTCGTTTAACAAGATGGTTTTAATGCCCCTTGGAAGAGACGTGGAGGTCACAGTAGCTTAACAAGAAGGTTTTAATGCTCCTTGGAAGGTACGTGGAGTTCAGAGTGGGCTAACAAGATGGTTTTAATGCCCCTTGGAAGAGACGTGGAGGTCCCAGTGGAATAAAAAGACAATATCAATGCCCCTTGGAAGAGTGGTGGAGGTCCCAGTGGAATAAAAAGGCAATATCAATGACCCTTGGAAGAGACGTGGAGGTCACAGTAGCTTAACAAGACGATTTTAATGCCCCTTGGAAGAGACGTGGAGCTCAGAGTGGTTTAACAAGATGGTTTTAATGCCCTTTGGAAGAGACGTGGAGGTCACAGTAGCTTAACAAGATGGTTTTAATGCCCCTTGGAAGAGACGTGGAGGTCACAGTGGAATAAAAAGACAATATCAATGCCCCTTGGAAGAGACGTGGAGGTCCCAGTGGAATAAAAAGACAATATCAATGACCCTTGGAAGAGCCGTGGAGGTCACAGTAGCTTAACAAGACGATTTTAATGCCCCTTACAAGAGCCATGCAGTACAGCATATTAAAAACATTATTCCCATTATTGTAGAGTGGGTCTTCCATAGTCTTTGCCTATGCCTTCCAAGCAAAAGCTGCCAAAAATTAGGATGGAGGAACTTGCAATGCCCCTTACAAGAGCCATGCAGTACAGCATATTAAAAACATTATTCCCATTATTGGGGAGTGGGTCTCCCATAGTCTTTGCCTTTGCCTTCCAAGCAAAAGCTGCCAAAAATTAGGACGGAGGAACTTGCAACGCCCCTTACAAGAGCCATGCAGTACAGCATATTAAAAACATTATTCCCATTATTGGGGAGTGGGTCTCCCATAGTCTTTGCCTATGCCTTCCAAGCAAAAGCTGCCAAAAATTAGGAAGGAGGAATATGCAATGCTGGCAACACGGACCACTGTCACCCTGCTGGTATAGTGGTGGTGGAGGCAGAGAATAAGGAGAAGAGCGAAAAACAGCCTAAATGAGGAAGCGTATACCCATGTGTGGGTGTGAAGCGGTGCATGGGAATACACCTCCCGAAATAACACAGTGGATTTGACTTTATGTTACTCTGCTGTCATTTGGTGGTGATGAGAAGTCTGGCCCAATCCAGCCCTTGTTCATTTTGATAAGGGTCTGCTTGTCAGCATTGTCAGTTGACAGGCGAGTGCGCTTATCAGTTATAATTCCCACAGCGGCACTAAAAACACGCTCCGATAACACGCTAGCGGCAGGGCAGGCCAGGACCTCCAAGAGCGAGTTCATACCAAGTGTCCAGCTTGGATACCCAATAATTAAAAGGCACAGAGGAATCACGGAGGACGCTGGTACGGTCGGCAAGGTACTCCCTCACATCTTTTGAAACTTTCCACTCCTTTTGAGAGTACCCCGCGCCTCAGGGCCTTTAAGCTGGGCGGGTCTCAGAAAACTGTCCTAGAATGTTGACAGTGAGCCCCTGCCTCTGCTGGATTGGAGTTGCATCTCTCTCGCCTGTACGCCTTGGTTGAGCAACGAACTGTGACCTCTGTCGCTAGCGTGTTCAGATGG
Source organism: Phyllobates terribilis (assembly GCF_046119375.1). Taxonomy (NCBI): domain Eukaryota; kingdom Metazoa; phylum Chordata; class Amphibia; order Anura; family Dendrobatidae; genus Phyllobates; species Phyllobates terribilis. The sequence goes on from NW_027362761.1 coordinate 880,033,761, forward strand.
GAATTTTTTTAACAGTTCTGCAGCAAGGGCCTTCTGGTACTGCCCCATTTTTGTAGACCTCTCCACCTCAGGAATAAGAGAGTGAAAGTTCTCCTTGTAGCAGGGGTCTAAAAGTGTCACCAACCAGTAATGACTGTCACCCAACATTTTGACAACGCGAGGGTCACGGTTAAGGCAGCGTAACATAAAGTCAGCCATGCGTGCCAGATTGGTAACGGGCAAGACTTCCGTGTCCTCACCAAGATGACGACTGACCATGCTCTCCTCCTCCTCCTCCTCCTCCCCTCTGTGCTCAGGCCACCCACTCTGAACCGACGGTATGACAGTTGTACAGGTAGCTGCAAACGCTGCTGCAACACAGCAAGGGCGGCAGAAGCTGTAGCCGACTTCCGAAAATGAGCTGACAGGCGGCGTACTTTGACGAGCAGATCTGGCAACTCGGGGTACGATTTAAGAAACCGCTGAACCACGAGGTTAAGCACATGAGCCAGGCATGGTACGTGTGTGATCTCGCCTCACCTCAGAGCCGCCACCAGGTTACGGTCATTGTCACACACGACCATGCCTGGTTGCATGTTCAGCGGTCTCAGCCACAGATCTGCCTGCTCTTTCACAGTTGTCCACAACTCACAAGCAGTGTGAGGTTTATCACCTAAGTTTATGAGTTTCAGCACAGCCTGTTCCCGCTTGGCTGAGGCAGTACTGCAGTGCTTCCAGCTTGTAACTGATATGGTGATATCTGAGATGGAGGCTGAACATGAGGAGGAGGAGGAGGATGATGCGCTGGAGCTGTACACTGTGGGGGCAACTCTGACTGACATAGGGCCTGCAATCCTCTGTGTGGGGAGGATGTGTTCCGTCCCAAGGTCCAACTGGGTCCCGGCTTCCACTATGTTTACGCAGTGTGCCGTCAGGGAGACGTACCGTCCCTGGCCACAAGCACTTGTCCATGTGTCCGTTGTCAGGTGGACTCTCACAGTAACTGCGTTGTTGAGGGCACGGCAGATGTTTTGGGACACATGCTTGTGTAGTGCGGGGATGGCACACCGGGCAAAATAGTGTCAGCTGGGGACCGAGTACCGAGGGACGGCCACCGCCATAAGGTTGCGGAAGGATTCCGTCTCCACCAGCCTAAAAGGCAGCATTTCCAATGCAAGCAGTCGTGAAATCTGCGAATTTAGGACTGTGGCCTGTGGGGCGTTGGCTGCGAATTTGCGCTTTCGTTCAAAGGTCTGGGATATGGACAATTGAACGCTGCGGTGGGACGTGGACGTGGACATTGATGCTGTTTCTTGAGAAACTGCCATAACAAGTGAAGACTGAGAGGAGGGAGCATCTTTGCATGCAGTATGGACAGGGGATTGCCTTGCACGCACAACAGGGGGTTCTCTTTCACGCACAACAGCGGAAGAAGCAGTGGTGACACCCGCTGACACTGGTCGTGCACCCTGGGGTTCGCCCCACAAAGTCGGGTGCTTTGCTGACTTGTGCCTGATCATGCTGGTGGTGGTCAGGCTGGTAGTTTTGTCACCCCTGCTGATGCTGGCCTGGCAGGTGGTACAAATGGCCTTTTTGGGGTTATCAGCAGAGTCTTTAAAAAAATTCCAGACTCTGGAAGACCTACCGGTTTTACTGGCAACGTCCTTCGTGTTGGTGTTACGGGGAACGGTTGCCCGCCTTCTGTCTGTGGCAACCACACTGCTTCTTCCTGCCTGTTGGGGTACTCAGCCTCCCTCCCCCTGTGTGCTGCTGGCCTCGCTCTGCTTGTGCTCCTGCCACGTTGGGTCAGTTACTAGATCATCCACCACCTCCTCCTCTTCCACTTCCGCACCACGGTCCTCCTCCTCACTTCGTGGCAATTGTGTCTTTTCATCGTCCACCTCTTGTGACAAATTGCCAGCGTCGCTGTAATATCCCCGGCGGCGTGCTTGCATAGTGCACCACCTCCCATTATGCAAGACCGCAATCTTACCTGTCAGTCCAGCCTACAAACCTTGCTCCACTTCATGCTGTGTGCATGTCTCTTGACTGACTGCTTAGGGCGGCGGCCCGGTTACTTCCTGATTCTTATAACTGCTGTGGGCGCACCGCTAATGCGTCTCCAGCCTATTGCTGTGAGTCACTGGATTTTTAAACCCCCTCCACCCAGTAGGAGGTGCCTGAGCAACACCTTCACTCAGTTAGTCTTTGCTACTGAATTGCCAGTTCCTGTCCTGTTTCTAGTCTATTTCCACCACTCTGGGGGCTGCATACCCAGACCTGTTATCTCTGACTTCTAGTCTGTTCCCGCCACTCTGGGGGCTGTATACCCAGGCCTGTTACCTGTAACTTCTAGTCTGTTTGTCTTTATGTCCGTACCTTCCCTTTTCCTGCAGTATCTGAACCTGCACCTAACTCCAACTCATTGTCTCTGTACTTCTGTTTGTCAGTTTTGTGTCCACTCGCTACTTCATAGGAAGTACCTTGTGTGTATCTGGTTCTGCTTGTCCCTTTACCCTTCCTCCGTATCTTCCTCCTGTGTTCTAGCCATCATCCTGTATTTTCCAGTCTGTTCCATGTGAACAGAGCCCTGTCCTCTCTGCCTTGTCCACCGCACCAGCGGTTTCGCTCCACTCTGTCTTGCCCACCGCTTCGGCGGTTTCTCTCTGCTCTGACTTGCCCACCACTCTGGCGGCTTCCCTCTGCTCTGCCTTACCCACCACTCCGGCGGTTTCTGTCTGCTCTGACTTGCCCACCGCTCCGACGGCTTCCCTCTGCTTTGCCTTACCCACCGCTCCGGCGGCTTCTCTCTGCTCTGACTCACCCACCGCTCCGGCGGTTTCTCTCTGCTCTGAATTGCCCACCGCTCCGGCGGCTTCTCTCTGCTCTGCCTTGCCCACCGCTCCAGCGGCTTCTCTCTGCTCTGCCTTGCCCACCGCACCTGCGGTTTTCGCTCCGCTCTGCTTGCTTACTGCACCAGCAGTTCCTCTCTGCTCTGCCTTGTCCTCCGCTCCGGCGGTTTCGCTTTTCTCTGCTTGTCTACCGCATCTGCAGCTCTGTACCTGTCTCCCAGTCTGTACTGGACCCTATCCAGCCTGCGCTCCAACCTGCTAGTTCCTCCCTGTCTGCACTCCAGCCGTGCTTGCCAGTATCTCCCTGTCTGCATACCAGCCGTGCTTGCCAGTGCCCACCTGTCTGCATACCAGCCGTGCTTGGCAGTACCCACCTGTCTGCATACCAGCCGTACTTGCCAGTACCCACCTGTCTGCACCTGGTCCCTCTGCTCGGTTCCTCCTTGGTCCATGGAGTCGACTAAACCGCCGTGCGACCTTGGTCGGATCGGGTTGATACTTAGTTACGCCCCTCCAGGCACTCCTCGGTTCATGGTACAGTGGGATCACTAATCACGCTCATGCCAGTCAGTCCGGGCGCGAGCGTAACAGTCGCATTCCTGTGGCTGTGGCTGTTCAAATATTTGGGCATCGCTACATGGGATCTCCTCTTCCACCACTTCAAGCGAAGCAGGCGAGGGGCCCAAATATGGAAATGGACCAGTGAACAGCTCTTCAGATTGTCCAACTGTGGGATCAGTTGCTGTCTGACGACACTTGGCATGGAGGGAGGAAGGAGCATCAGGGTGAGGAGGAGTATGCGGTCGAGACTCACGGCTACTAAGACTTGACTGTGTGGAAGACAGACTGGAGGTGGTGGTGCCCAGGTGACTGGAAGTATTATCTGCTATCCAATTAATAACCTGTTCACACTGATCAGTTCACAATAGTGGTGTTGTTGTGTGCTTCCCTAGTAATTTGGTTTTGTACTGAGAGCGAGAAGATGTGGCTGTTGGTTGTGGCACATTTTCACCTTGGCCATGGGCCCGTCCTCTGCACGCACCATCACCAGAACGTCCAGTTCCACATCCCTTGCCACGTGCCTTGCCCATTGTAAATGAAGTAAAATAGCTTACACTCGCTCTATCAATGGCAAAAGGGTAATAAAAAGGAGATTAGAACCGTGGAAGAGGAAAACCACAGTTCTATTTCTCTGGCCTACACCAGAATCTTTTAAACAGATACAGTATATTTGTGTCTGAACAGTCAGCGAGACACTCAAACTTTTTTTTTTATGGAAAAATGGCAAAAAGGTGAATAACACCCAGATTTGAACCGTGGAAGAGGAAAACCACAGTTCTAGTTCTCTGGCCTACCCCAGAATCTTTTAAACAGATATATTTGTGTCTGAACAGTCAGCGAGACACTCAAACTTTTTTTTTTATGGAAAAAAGGCAAAAAGGTGGATAACACCCAGATTTGAACCGTGGAAGAGGAAAACCACAGTTCTATTTCTTTGGCCTACACCAGAATCTTTTAAACAGATATATTTGTGTCTGAACACTCACAGACACGCTCAATTTTTTTTTTTTTTTGGGGGGGGGAAATACCAAAAGGTTAATAAGACGGGTATTTGTACAGTCTGACTGAGAAAAAAAAAAAGAGGATTTAGATAAAAAAAAAAAGGATTCTTCATGGCCCCTGAGACCTGGGGCTAATTCTAGCAATTTGAGCAGCAGCAGCACACAGGACTGTAATGCAGTGTTTGTTGGTATAACGCCTGCGTCTCCTATACAGCCTGCCTGCCTGCCTGCCTGATATCTGGGATGGATATTTGTCCTCAGAAGGACTGTTTGTTTGATTTTGCAGGCTTTAGAGACCCTACACTACCTATTTAGAAGTATAAATCTCTCCCTAGCTCAGCAGCACTCTCCCTACACTGTCTGATCCAGAGCGACTGTGTCCAAGATGGCCGCGCCCGGTTTTAAATACTTGAGGTGACACTGTGCGGCCAACCAGTCACTGTAATGCTCACAACCAACATGGCTGCGTCATTACAGTGACTGGCTGGCAATCCCTGCATGTTCATTGCCTCTGTAAAGAGCGCCAAACATGCAGGGCGGAGACCCGAGCTCCCACCCGAGTAACCCGAAAATGCTCGGTGCTCGCCGAACATCCCGAGTAGTGAGATGCTCGGGTGAGTACCGAGCAGTGTCGAGCATGCTCGCTCAACACTAATGATTTTTGTGTGATTTTGTTGTCAGCTCATTCAACTTTGTACAGAACAAAGTATTCAATGAGAATATTTCATTCATTCAGATCTAGGATGTGTTATTTGAGTGTTCCCTTTATTTTTTGAGCAGTGTATATAATCATTACAAACAGAGTGATCTATTTCAAGTATTTATTTCTGTTAATGTTGATGATTATGGCTTATAGCCAATGAAAACACAAAAGTCATTATCTCAGTAAATTAGAATACTTTATAACAACAGCTTGAAAAATGCTTTTCAAAACCGAAATGTTGGCCTACTGAAATGTATGTTCAGTAAATGCACTCAATACTTGGTCAGTTCTCCTTTTGCATCAATTACTGCATCAATGCGGCGTGGTATGGAGGCCATCAGCCTGTGGCACTGCTGAGGTGTTATGGAAGCCCAGGTTGCTTTGATAGCAGTCTTCAGCTCATCTGCATTGTTGGGTCTGGTGTCTCTCATCTTCCCCTTGACAATACCCAATAGAGTCTCTATGGGGTTAAGCTCAGGCGAGTTTGCTGGCCAATCAAGCACAGTGATACTGTTGTTTTTAAACCAGGTATTCGTACTTTTGGCAGTATGGACAGGTGCCAAGTCCTGCTGGAGAATGAAATTTCCATCTCCAAAAAGCTTGTCGGCAGAGGGAAGCATGAAGTGCTCTAAAATTTCCTGGTATATGGCTCCGCTGACATCGGTCTTGATAAAACACAGTGGACCTGCACCAGCAGATGACATGGCCCCCATACCATCACTGATTGTGGAAAATTCTCACTAGACCTCAAGTAGCTTGGATTGTGTGCCTCTCCACTCTTCCTCCAGACTCTGGGACCTTGATTTCCAAATGAAAATTGGAACTCTGTGACCTTGTAGAGTATGTCAATGACTGCCTTCTGGACATCTGTCAAGTCAGCAGTCTTCCCCATGATTGTGGAGCCTACTGAAACAGACTAAGGGACCTTTTTAAATGCTTAGAAAGCCTTTGCAGGTATTTCTTTGTTAATTATTCTAATTTACTGAGATAATGACTTTTGTGTTTTCATTGGCTGTAAGCCATAAGCATCAACATTAACAGAAGTAAGCACTTGAAATAGATCACTCTGTTTGTAATGACTCTATATAATATATGAGTTTCACTTTTTGTGTTGAATAACTGAAATAAATTAACTTTTTGATGATATTCTAATTTTGTGAGAAGCACCTGTATGTGTAATAATGAGAAGTGACACAAGGAAAACTTATTGAACACATGAAGAAACAGAGGTGCAAAAAGCCATGGAAATGCATGACACCAGCTGAAATCCATCAGTAAATAGAAAGCAATCCTGCCACTCAGTGAAAAATAATATCAGCTGCTTCAACGTATGGCCTAAAAAAAGATGTCTCATTAACAAGGTGCCACACAAAAAACATCTCATGATGGTTGTAGCGTCGGCGTCTCTGCCTCCTGCCGGGCAAAGACGCCGTTCCCCTCACCGCCGCGGTCCCGGTCCGGCGTCCTCCAGCTCCCCTGCTCCTGCTGCTGCTGTTGCGCGCAGCTTCCCAGGTACTGTGCTTAGGGCGCGCGCGTGCGGGAGCTCCCTCCCTCTTAAAAGGGCCGCGCGCGCCGTCCTAAAGAGCCCCCGGCCAATGGCCGGATGACCACTCCTATATAAAGCACCTCCTCCAAAATGGAGGTGCCTGTGCAAGGTTGTTGTTTGTGTGCTAACACTCTCTTCAGCCCTCAGGTTCCAGTGCCCACCAGCCTGTCTGTTAGCTGTGCCCGCCAGCCTGTCTGTCAGCCGTGCCTGCCTGCCTGTCTACCCAGATCGCCTATCTGGTTACCTGCCGTGTCCGCCTGCTTGCCTACCTGGATCACCCGTCTGGATACCTGCCATGCTTATCCGCTGTACCTGTCAGCTTCAGCCATCTGACCCATGGGAGTCGCCTGCTATCACACAAGGTCAGTCCCAGAGTGGCACCTGGTCCACCTGCCCGGTCCCTCCTTGGTTCACGGAGTCGACTAAGCCGCTGTGCGACCAGGGTCGGTCCGAGTAGGCACTTAGGTGCGCCCCTCTGGTCCCTCCTTGTATCCCAGCACAGAGGTTCCACCACCTGGATCTGTAACAGTTTGCACAGGCCATAGAACCCGGTGGCTCCCAGGCTCCTTCACTCTCAGACCTGTACCAAGAGGTCTCTCGCCAGAGATTCTAACAGGATACTATCCTGTCCTATCTGCGGACAGTCAACTCCCGCTTGGACGCGCTGTCCTCCCCGACTGTGTCCGCCTCTAACTGAGCGGCACCCGCTCTGGTGGCACCTCAACCCAGTAGTGCTGTGGCACCCGGCTTTGGACCCCGGCTCTCTGCGCCTCCACGTTTTGATGGTGATCCTGTCCTATGTCGGGGCTTCATAAATCAGTGCACGCTGCACTTTGAACTCCTGGCACACCAGTTCACCTCCGACTGGGCCAAGGTGGTGTTCATCATGTCTCACCGGAGAGGCGTTGGCGTGGCTTAACCCTCTGTGGGAGAGAGGAGATCCTCTGGTGTCCGATCTTCAGGCTTTCCTCTCGGCCTTCCGGAAGGTGTTCGATGAGCTCGGACAAAAATCTTCTACTGCCTCCTCACTTCTCCAACTCCATCAAGGGAGTCTCACCATGGGCCAGTATGCCGTACGTTTCCCAACCCTCACATCTGAACTTGCCTGGAACAATGAGGCCCTGGTGTCCACCTTTTGGGAGGGCTTTTCTGGACGGATCAAGGATGAACTAGCCAATTGTGACATAACTCCCTCCCTGGATGACCTGGCGTCATTAGCTACCCGGATTGACATCCGTTTCCTGGAACGCGCTAAGTAGATGACCCTTGAGTGGAAACCTCCGCACCTCGCTCCCGTCCCCCAAAGTCCAGTCTCGCAAGCTGCACTCCCCCGGGTGTCTTCTCCAGAGCAGATGCAAATTGACAAAGTCAAGATGGTCAAGTCTCGCCATGAGACCCGTCATGCCGAGGGGAGTTGCTTCTATTGTGGCAATATTGAGCATCTGATCCGCTATTGCCCGGTGAGACCGGGAAACTCCAGTGTCTAGGACCGCTCGGACAGGTCATCCTAGGCAAGAGTTCTTCCTCTCCACCTTTGACTCTGTCCGTTTCCGTTACCAGTGGTGAGACCCTCTTCTTCGAGACTGCCCATCTGGATTCCGGAGCTGCGGGGAATCTCATCCAACAGGCCGTTGTGGAGCATTTTCAGATTCCTACCATACGTCTGGCGGATCCTTTAGCGGTTTCCTCTGTGGATGGAAAGCTTCTCCCTGAAACCATCTTGTTGGTCACTGAGCCGGTAACTCTTCAGGTGGGAATGCTGCACTCGGAGAAGATCTCCTTTTACGTACTGTCCGGCCTCTCTCATCCCATCTTGCTTGGCCTGCCTTGGTTACAGTTACATGAGCTCTACCTGAATTGGAGCTCAGTAGAGGTGCTCCGTTGGGGTCAGGAATGCCATAAGACCTGTCTGGTTCCGGTTCGTCCTGCTCAACCCCCGTCTACTCCGGCTAACCTACCTGACCTGCCAGCACCCTACTGGTCCTATGCGGACGTTTTTGATAAAAAGGAGGCAGAGACACTACCACCTCATATGCCGTATGATTGCCTCATCGACCTAATACCTGGTGTTTCACCTCCTCGCGGGCGAATCTACCCCTTGTTGCTGGCCTAGACCCGTGCCATGTCTGAATATATTGAAGAAAATCTTGCTAGGGGATTTATCCAGAAATCCACCTCTCCGGCTGGAGCAGGATTCTTTTTCTTCAAGAAGAAGGATCGCTCTCTTCGTCCTTGTTTTGACTATAGGGTCCTAAACCAGATTACCATCAAGAATAAAGACTCTCATCTCAGAGCTGTTTGACTGCCTAAAGGGCGCAAAGGTCTTCACTAAGCTCGACCTGCGTGGGGCATACAATTTGGTCCGGATCCGCCAGGGAGACGAGTGGAAGACGGCATTCAACAACCGTGATGGTCATTACGAGTACCTCGTGATGCCCTTCGGTCTCTGTAATGCTCCAGCTGTCTTCCAAGAGTTGGTAAACAATATCTTTCGAGATCTCCTGTATTCCTGTGTGGTGGTGTACCTGGACGATATCTTGGTGTTCTCCCCTGATCTGCCCTCACACCGCAGGGATGTTCGTCAGGTACTGCTGAGGCTCCGGAAGAATTGCCTGTATGCTAAGTATGAGAAATGCCTCTTTGAGCAGACCTCCCTGCCATTCTTGGGGTATATCATCTCGGAGACCGGACCTCGGATGGATCCCGAGAAGGTGTTTGCTGTCTTAAAGTGGCCCCGACCTGAAGGGTTGAAGGCTATTCAGCGGTTTCTGGGATTCGCTAACTATTACCGCCTCTTCATTCCTCATTTCTTCTCCCGGACAACTCCCATCTCTGCTGTTACTCGTAAGGGAGCAAATCCCAGGGAGTGGTCTCCCGAGTCAGAGAATGCCTTTATCTCTCTTAAACAAGCCTTCTCCTCCGCTTCTGTGCTACACCGTCTGGATGGCAATAAACAGATCTTCCTGGGGGTTGATGCCTCTTCCTCTGGAGCCTGAGCAGTGCTCACCCAGAAATCCTCGTCCGGTTGAATGGTGACCTGCGGCTTCTTCTACAAACTCTTCTCTCCGGCCGAGCGTAATTACTCCATAGGGGATCGAGAACTGCTGGCCATCAAATTAGCACTGGAAGAGTGGCGCTACTTGCTTGAGGGGACTCTGCACCCGGTGGTCATCTAGACTGATCATAAAAACCTCATGTATTTGCAGACTGCCCAGAGACTAAACCCGCGTCAGGCCAGATGGTCTTTGTTCTTTGCTCGATTCTGCTTCAATCTCCATTACCGCCCGGCAGACAAGAACATTAAAGCCGACGCTCTATCCCGCTCTTTTCTGTTTTTCGACTGGAGGAGGAGCCTCTACACATCATCAATCCCTCCAGAATAATGACTGTTGCTCCGTTTGACCTGTCTCATCTACTTCCTGGTAAGACCTTGGTAGCGGTTTAGGATCGGAAGAGGGTCTTACTCTGAGACCATTCATCCAAACTGGCTGGCCATGCCGGCCAGAGGAAGACACTTCTGCTCATTGCCCAGCACTATTGGTGGCCCACCCTGCGCAAGGATGTTGCGGATTTTGTCGCGGCTTGTTCCTCTTGTGCCCGTAACAAGATACCTAGGCACCTTCCAGCCGGTCGTCTCCTTCCTCTTCCCGTGCCTTTCGCTCCATGGCAACATATTGAAATGGATTTCATCACGGTTGTACTGTCATTTGGGTGGTCGCCGACCGCTTCTCCAAGATGGCTCACTTCATTTCTCTGTCTGGTCTTCCGTCTGCACATGTGCTGGCTAAGGACTTTATCCGTTACATCTTCCGTCTCCACCGCTTACCCCTCCCTCCACATTGTCTCGGACCGAGGAGTTCAGTTCACTTCTCGCTTTTGGAGAGCCACGTGCAAGCTGCTGGATGTCTCTTTGGATTTCTCTTCTACCTATCATCCTCAGTCCAATGGTCAAGTGGAACATATCAATCAGATCCTTACCAGCTTTCTTCAGCACTTTGTCAACGCTCACCATAGCGATTGGGTTGAGCTCCTGCCCTGGGCCGAGTTCTCCTATAACAACCATGTAAGTGAGTCCTCTGCTAAGTCTCTGTTTTTTGTTGTCTACGGTCAACACCCCCGGAATACCGTTTCCCGTCTCTGCTTCAGTGGACAATCCTGCCGCGGGGTCTCTCGTCAGTGAATTTTCTGCGATATGGGAGGACACTAGATCTGCGCTTCTTCAGCCCTCCGAGCGGATGAAGAAGCATGCTGATAAGAGACATCTGGATCCGCCTCAATTTCATCTGAGATACGAGGTCTGGCTTTCCTCCAAATATGTCCGTCTCAAGATACCATCATTTAAGTTGGGTCCGCGGTTCATCGGTCCGTTCAAGATTCTGAATCCAGTGGCTTACAAGCTGAAACTCCTGACCTCCTTATGGATTCCCAACTCCTTTCACGTGTTTTTCCTCAAACCAGTTGTCCTTAATTCTTTCTCTGATGATCCAAGTACCGCTCCAGCTCCAGTCTCCGCTGAAGACGTCTTTGACGTAGAGAACATTTTGGCCATCAAGAGGGTAAGAGGAAAGACTTTCTTTCTTGTGGATTGGAAGGAGTTTGGTCCTGAGGAGAGATCTTGGGAGCCCAGGGAGAACATTCATGCCCCTCGTCTTCTAGGAAATTTCTTGCGGGTCTAAAGAAGAGGGGGCGTAAAGGGGGGGGGGGGGGACTGTAGCGTCGGCGTCCCTGCCGTTCCCCTCACCGCCACGACCCCGGTCCGGCGTCCTCCAGCTCCCCTTGCTCCTGCTGCTGCTGTTGCGCGCACTGCCCGCAGCTTCCTGGGCACTGTTCTTAAGGCACGCGCGCACGCTCCCTCCCTCTTAAAGGGGCCACGCGCGCCATCCTAAAGAGTCCCCGTCCAATGGCCGGAGGACCACTCCTATATAAAGCACCTCCACCAAAATGGAGATGCCTGTGCAAGGTTGTTGTTTGTGTGCTAACACTCTCCTCAGCCTTCAGATTCCAGTGCCCGCCAGCCTGTCTGTTAGCCGTGCCCGCCAGCCTGTCTATCAGCCATGCCCGCCAGCCCATCTATCTGCCATGCCCGCCAGCCTGTCTATCAGCTGTGCCCGCCAGCCTGTCAGCCGTGTCCGCCTGCTTACCTACCTGGATCACCCGTCTGGCTACCTGCCATGCTCATCCGCTGTACCTGTCAGCTTCAGCCATCTGACCCGTGGGAGTCGCCTGCTCTCACAAAAGGTCGGTCCCAGAGTGGCACCTGGTCCACCTGCCCGATCCCTCCTTGGTTCACGGAGTCGACTAAGCCGCTGTGCGACTAGGGTGGGTTCGAGTAGGCACTTAGTTACGCCCCTCTAGTCCCTCCTTGCATCCCAGCACAGAGGTTCCACCACCCGGATCCGTAACAATGGTTTAAACCAGGAGGAGTTTTAAAGCTTTCATCACCAACAAAGGCTTTTGTGCGAAGTAGTAAATATATTTCAGTGTTCAATACTTTTTTCCCTGTGTCATTTCCCATTTTTACACATAACTTAATTTATGGACATGTGTGGTTTGATTTATTTGCCTGTGTGGATTGGATGGGTTGGTACTGACATCTGGTGAGAATTTAATGTCAATAGAACCTTTAGAAATATTTTTACTTAGAAAATTGATGAAGTGTTCAATACTTATTTCACCCGCTGTATCTCTCTAAGAATCTGCCTTCTGAGCTTATTTTAAATGAAAGGGGGCTTTACCAGTGTAATAAATCTAGATAAGGAGAGCAGAATGCCAGTTATTACGTCTCAAACTGGTAACGCTCCCTTTCATTTAAAATAATCTCTGGAAGCCGATTCTCATGCAGATAAGTGACCATCCCATAGATGGTAACAGCTCATTTAGATATAATTCTCTGGACAATGGATTGCAGATATGAAGATATAATTTAATTAAACTTCCTATGACCTGCATACCCATATAAACGACCAAAAAGGGTTGACGCTGCTACCAGATTTTACCAATTTAAACTTACAAAGTGATGAACTTTTGACTAAGATCTATCATGCACCTTTATCTGTCAAATAATTAACCCCTTAAAGATCGAGCTACTGTGTACTTTAATGACCAAGCCTCATTTTTTAAATCTGACCAGCTTCAATTTTTGAAGCGATAACTCTGGAACGCTTCAACATATACCAGTGATTCTAAAATTGTTTTTTTGTGACTCATTGTACTTCATGTTAGTGGTAAATTTGAGTCAATATGATATGCTTTTATTTATGAAAATACACTGCTCAAAAAAATAAAGGGAACACTCAAATAACACATCCTAGATCTGAATGAATGGAATATTCTCATTGAATACTTTGTTCTGTACAAAGTTGAATGTGCTGACAACAAAATCACACAAAAATCATCAATGGAAATCAAATTTATTAACCAATGTAGGCCTGGATTTGGAGTCACCCCCAAAATGAAAGTGGAAAAACACACTACAGGCTGATCCAACTTTGATGTAATGTTCTTAAAACAAGTCAAAATGAGGCTAAGTATTGTGTGTGGTCTCCACGTGCCTGTATGACCTCCCTACAATGCCTGGGCATGCTCCTGATGAGGTTGCAGATGGTCTTCTGTGGGATTTCCTCCCAGACCTGGACTAAAGCATTCGCCAACTCCTGGACAGTCTGTGGTGCAACGTGACGTTGGTGGATGGAGCGAGACATGATGTCGCAGATGTGCTCAATCGGATTCAGGTCCGGGGAACGGGTGAGCCCGTCCATAGCTTCAATGCTTTCATCTTGCAGGAACTGCTGACACACTCCAGCCACATGAGGTCTGGCATTGTCCTGCATTAGGAGGAACCCAGGGCCAACCGCACCAGCATATGGTCTCACAAGGGGTCTGAGGATCTCATCTCGGTACCTAATGGCAGTCGGGCTACCTTTGGCGAGCACATGGAGGGCTGTGCGGCCCTCCAAAGAAATGCCACCCCACACCATCACTGACCGACTGCCAAACCGGTCATGCTGAAGGATGTTGCAGGCAGCAGATCACTCTCCACGGCGTCTCCAGACTCTGTCACGTCTGTCACATGTTCTCAGTGTGAACCTGCTTTCATCTGTGAAGAGCACAGTGCGCCAGTGGCGACTTTGCCAATCCTGGTGTTCAGTGTCAAATGCCAAGCGTCCTGCATGCTGTTGGGCTGTGAGCACAACCCCCATCTGTGGACGTGGGGCCCTCATACCACCCCTATGGAGTCAGTTTCTAACCGTTTGTGTAGACACATGCACATTTGTGACCTGCTGGAGGTCATTTTGCCAGGCTCTGGCAGTGCTCCTCCTGTTCCTCCTTACACAAAGGCGGATGTAGCGGTCCTGCTGCTGGGTTGTTGCCCTCCATGTCTCCTGGTGTACTGGCCTGTCTCCTGATAGCGCCTCCAGCCTCTGGACACTACGCTGACAGACACAGCAAACTTTCTTGCCACAGCTCACATTGATGTGCCATCCTGGATGAGCTGCACTAACTGAGCAACTTCTGTGGGTTGTAGAGTCCATCTCATGCTACCACGAGTGTGAAAGCACAACCAACATTCAAAAGTGACTAAAACATCAGCCAGAAAGCATTGGCACGGATATGTGGTCTGTGGTCTACAACTGCAGAAACACTCCTTTATTGAGGGTGTCTTGATAATTGCCAATAATTTCCATCTATTGTCTATTCCATTTGCACAACAGCATGTGAAATTGATTGTCAATCAGTGTTGCTTCCTAAGTGGACAGTTTGATTTCACAGAAGTTGGATTTACTTGGAGTTATATTCTGTTGTTTGTGTTCCCTTTATTTTTTTGAGCAGTGTATAAAAACATGTACAAAAAATGTGAAAATTTAGCAGTTTTCAAACTTTGAATTTTTATGCCCTTAAATCAGATAGTTATACCACACAAAATAGTTAATAACATTTCCCATATGTCTACTTTAAATCAGCTTAATTTTTGAAACATATTTTTTTTTTTAGAAAATTAGAAGGGTTAAAAATTTATCAGCAATTTTTCATGTTTTCAACAAAATTTACAAAACCTATTTTTTTAGGGACCACAGCACATTTGAAGTGACTTAGAGGGGCTATATGACAGAAAATACCCCAAAGTGACACGATTTTGAAAACTGCCCTGCTCAAAGTGCTCCAAACCACATTCAAGAAGTTTATTAACCATTTAAGTGCATTACAGGAATTAAAACAATGTGGAAGAATAAAATTAATTCTTTAATTTTTCCATACAAAAATGTTGCTTTAGCCACAAATTTTTCATTTTCACAAGGGTAACAGGAGAAAATTGGCCACACAATTTGTTGTGAAATTTCTACTGAGTACATTGTGGTGCAAAACTATTGTTCAGGGGCACGGTAGGGCTCGGAAGGGAAGGAGCACAATTTGACTTTTGGAGTGCAAAATTGTGTGTAATAGATTGTGGACATGATGTCACATTTGGAGAGCCACCAAGGTTCCAAAATAGCAGAAACCCCCACAAGTGACCCCATTTTGGAAACTAAACCTCTTGAAGAACTGCTTTCTCGGTGTAGTGAGTAGTGTTGAGCCACCCCCGTAGTGTTCGGGTTCGGTTCGGTTCGTCGAACACCGGGATGTTCGAGGAACTGTTCGCCGAACTGTTCGTCGAACACCTTAGAACACCATCGAACACCGTTAAAAGCAATGGCAGGCAAACAAAAACACATAGAAACACATAGAAAACACCTTCAAAGGTGTCCAAAAGCTGACAAACTGCTCAGAAGACACTCTCTTTAAAAAAGCCGGCCGGCAATTCAGCAGCGGCAGACACCGGTACCCGACAATTTAGACAAGAAGGAATAGAGCATCACACATAGATTAGATAGATAGAAACATGTCAGTCACACATATAAGAAGCACAGTGACAGTGTTGGTTACTGTACTTGTCATTTAGTGTAAAGGATTTATTAAAAAAAATATTAGTGTTTTCATGCACCGTCTCTTTAAAAAAGCCGGCCGGCAATTCAGCAGCGGTACCCGACAATTTAGAACAGAAAGAATAGAGCTTCACACATAGATTAGATAGATAGAAACATGTCAGTCACATATATAATAAGTACAGTGACAGTGTTGCTTACTGTACTTGTCATTTAGTGTAAAGGATTTATTAAAAAAAATATTAGTGTTTTCATGCACCGTCTTTTTAAAAAAGCCGGCCGGCAATTCAGCATCTGTACCCGACAATTTAGAACAGAAAGATAGAGCATCACACATAGATTAGATAGATAGAAACATGTCAGTCACATATATAAGAAGTACAGTGATAGTGTTGCTTACTGCACTTGTCATTTAGTGTTAAAATAAAGGATTTATTAAAAAAAAAATTGGCATGGGGTTCCCCGTAATTTTAGGCTCTAGCGGAGGTTAAGCAGATGGCTGGGGCAGATGTTTGAAGCCTGGGAAGGGGGTAATACCCATGGAGCTTCCCAGGCTACTAATATCAGCCCCCCGCTGAATACCTAGCCTTTAGTAGCTATTAAAATGGGGGACCCCTCCAAAAAAATGACGTGGGGTCCCCCCTATTTTAATAGCTAGCAAAGGCTAGGCCGACAGCTGGGGGCTGATATTAATAGCCCAGGAAGGGTGCCATGAATATTGGCCCCCTCCCAGGCTAGAAACACCAACCGTCAGCCGCCCCAGAAATGGCGCATCCATAGGATGCGCCAATTCTGGCACTTAGCCTCTCTCTTCCCACTGCCCTGTAGCGGTGGCAGTGGGGTAATAGGACTGGGGTTGATGTCAGCTTATAATGCCAGCTGACATCAAGCCCAGGTTAGTAATAGAGAGGCGTCTATAAGACACCCCCATTACTAACCCCATAGTCAAAGTTAAAAAAAAAACACAAACACCCAGAATAAAGTCCTTTAATTGAAATAAACACACAATTCTTTATTGTTCTAAATTAAACCATACTTACCATCACACCCATTCCAGCTGAAGACAACGATCTCCTGCAATAAAAGAAAAATAATAAAGCAACATCATCCTTACCTTTCCATGGTTCCCACGACAGCTTCAGCTCTGCTACATCGAGATGACAGGCTGGACCGCAGCAGAAAGCTGCCATCCAGCCTGTCATCCCGCAGACACTGAGAAGCGCAGGCATGCTTGCGCTCCTCAGTGTCTGGCTGTGACGGCATCCAGATGAGCCGAGGTCATGTCCAATGAACTCGGCTCACCTCATGCACGTCACTGACAGCGTGGGAAAATTCTCCTGCACTAAGCGCTTCAGCGTGAGAACTTTTCCACGCTGTCAGTGACGTGCATGAGGTGAGTTCATGTCCAATGATCTCAGCTCACCTCATGTACGTCACTGACAGCGTGGGAGAATTCTCACGCTGTAGCGCTGAGTGCAGGAGAATTTTCCCACGCTGTCAGTGACGTGCATGAGGTGAGCTCATGTCCAATGATCTCAGCTCACCTCATGTACGTCACTGACAGCGTGGGAGAATTCACACGCTGAAGCGCTGAGTGCAGGAGAATTTTCCCACGCTGTCAGTGACGTGCATGAGGTGAGCCGAGTTCATTGGACATGACCTCGGCTCATCTGGATGCCGTCACAGCCAGACACTGAGGAGCGCAAGCATGCCTGCGCTTCTCAGTGTCAGCGGGATGACAGGCTGGATGGCAGCGTTCTGCAGGTCCAGCCTGTCATCTCGATGTAGCAGAGCTGGAGCTGTCCTGGGAACCATGGAAAGGTAAGGATGATGTTGCTTTATTATTTTTCTTTTATTGCAGGAGATCGTTGGCTTCTGCTGGAATGGGCGTGATGGTAAGTATAGTTTAATTTAGAACAATAAAGAATTGTGTCTTTATTTCAATTAAAGAACTTTATTCTGGGTGTTGTGTTTTTTTTTAAATACTTTACTAGAAATTCATGGCGGTCATGTCTAATATCAGCGTGACCCCATGAATTTCGGGCTTAGGGGCAGCTGATAATACCAAGCTGGCCCTAACCCCTTTATTACCCAGTGAGCCACCGCACCAGGACCCTGGATGAGTTGGATACAGCGCCAGAAGATGGCGCTTCTATGAACGCGCCATTTTCCGGGGTGGCTGCAGACTGCAATTTGCAGCGGGGGGGGGGCAGAAAGCTTGGGCCTCCCTGCGCTGCGGATTCCAGCCCCCAGCTGCCTAGTTGTACCTGACTGGACACAAAAATAGGGCGAAGCCCACGTATTTTTTTTTTAATTATTTCATGAAATTCATGAAATAATTAAGAAAAAAAAGCCTTCCCTATATTGTTGTGTCCGGCCAGGTACAAATAGGCAGCTGGTGGTTGGGGGCAGCCCGTTCCTGCCTGCTGTACCTGGCTGGACACAAATATAGTGCGAAGCCCCACTTCAATTTTTTTCAATTATTTCAGGAAATTCATGAAATAATTTAAAAAAAATTGACGTGGGGCTTCGCACTATATTTGTGTCCAGTCAGGTACAGCAGGCAGGAACGGGCTGCCCCCAACCACCAGCTGCCTATTTGTACCTGGCCGGACACAACAATATAGGGAAGCCCTTTTTTTTTTAATTATTTCATGAAATAATTAAAAAAAAATTGACTTGGGTCTTCACACTATATTTGTGTCCAGCCAGGTACAGCAGGCAGGAACGGGCTGCCCCCAACCACCAGCTGCCTATTTGTACCTGGCCGGACACAACAATATAGGGAAGCCCTTTTTTTTTTAATTATTTCATGAAATAATTTAAAAAAAATTAACTTGGGTCTTCGCACTATATTTGTGTCCAGCCAGGTACAGCAGGCAGGAACGGGCTGCCCCCAACCACCAGCTGCCTATTTGTACCTGGCCGGACACAACAATATAGGGAAGCTGTTTTTTTTTTAAATTATTTCATTAAATAATTTAAAAAAAATTGACGTGGAGCTTTGCACTATATTTGGGTCCAGTCAGGTACAGCAGGCAGGAACGGGCTGCCCCCAACCAACAGCTGCCTATTTGTACCTGGCCGGACACATCAATATAGGGAAGCCCTTTTTTTCTTAATTATTTTATGAAATAACTTAAAGAAAATTGACGTGGGGCTTCGCCCTGTTTTTGTGTCCAGCCAGGTACAACTAGGCAGCTGGGGGCTGGAATCCGCAGCGCAGGGAGGCCCAAGCTTTCTGGGCCACCCCCGCTGCAAATTGCAGTCCGCAGCCACCCCGGAAAATGGCGCGTTCATAGAAGCGCCATCTTCTGGCGCTGTACCCAACTCATCCAGGGCCCTGGTGCGGTGGCTCACTGGGTAATAAAGGGGTTAGGGCAAGCTTGGCATTATCAGCTGGCCCTAAGCCCGAAATTCATGGAGTCACGCCAATATTAGACATGACCACTGTAACGGGTCTGGGAGGCGGAACCTCTGAGCAACTATACAAGGGGGCGGTCCTTGTAAGGAAGCGGGTGGCTCCCGGGGAAGACGGGCAGGTAGTCACGGCAAGTGACAGGGACAGTCTCTGGGTAGAAGGGCAGGTAGTCACGGCAAGTGACAGGGACAGTCTCTGGGTAGAAGGGCAGGTAGTCACGGCAAGTGACAGGGACAGTCTCTGAGTAGAAGGACGGGTACTCACGGCAAGTGACAGGGACAGTCTCTGGGTGGAAGGACAGCAGGCAGGTGGCTGGTGAGCGCTCCCAGGTGAGCGAGCAAGAGTCTCTGGACAGGCAGGTGGTCACGGCAAGTGACGGCAGAGCCTCCAGGTAGGCTAGCAGGCAGGTAGCAGGTGAGCGCTCCCTGGTGAGCGGGCAAGAGTCTCTGGACAGGCAGGTGGTCACGGCAAGTGATGGCAGAGCCTCCAGGTAGGCTAGCAGACAGGTAGCAGGTGAGCGCTCCCAGGTGAGCAGGCAAGAGTCTCTGGACAGGCAGGTGGTCACGGCAAGTGACAGCGGAGCCTCCAGGTAGGCTAGCAGACAGGTAGCAGGTGAGCGCTCCCTGGTGAGCGGGCAAGAGTCTCTGGACGGGCAGGTGGTCACGGCAAGTGATGGCAGAGCCTCCAGGTAGGCTAGCAGACAGGTAGCAGGTGAGCGCTCCCAGGTGAGCAGGCAAGAGTCTCTGGACAGGCAGGTGGTCACGGCAAGTGACAGCGGAGCCTCCAGGTAGGCTAGCAGACAGGTAGCAGGTGAGCGCTCCCAGGTGAGCAGGCAAGAGTCTCTGGACAGGCAGGTGGTCACGGCAAGTGACAGCGGAGCCTCCAGGTAGGCTAGCAGGCAGGTAGCAGATGAGCGCTCCCAGGTGAGCGGGCAGGCTGGTCCATAGACAGACTGACAGGTGTCGGAAGGCAGATCGTCGGACCGCAGGCTTGCAAGCAGGTAAACGGATATCAGGCAGGTATCTAGCAGGAATCTGGCAGGTGACTGACAGGTAACTAGTAACGGGACCTGAGGGCTGAAGCAGAGTGAAGGCTTTGCAACAACATTGCTCGGGCACTTCCATTTTGGAGGAGGTGCCTTATATATGGTGAGGTCCTCCGGCCATTGGCCGGGGACTCCTTAGGACGGCGCACGTGGCCCCTTTAAGAGAGGGGGGGCGCACGCGCGCGCGCCCTAAGCACAGTGGCCGGGAAGCAGCGCACGCTGCCAGCAGAGCGGGAGGAGGACGCCGGGCACGGAGTGGAGAGGTGAGGGGAACAGCGAACCTGCCTAGCAGGAGGCAGGGACGCCGACGCTACAACCACCATGAATTTCTAGTAAAGTATTTAAAAAAAACACAACACCCAGAAAAAAGTCCTTTAATTGAAATAAACACACAATTCTTTATTGGTCTAAATTAAACCATACTTACCATCACACCCATTCCAGCTGAAGCCAACGATCTCCTGAAATAAAAGAAAAATAATAAATCAACATCATCCTTACCTTTCCATGGTTCCCACGACAGCTTCAGCTCTGCTACATCGAGATGACAGGCTGGACCGCAGCAGAAAGCTGCCATCCAGCCTGTCATCCCGCAGACACTGAGAAGCGCAGGCTTGCTTGCGCTCCTCAGTGTCTCTCTGTGACGGCATCCAGATGAGCCGAGTTCCTGTCCAATGGCAGCGTTCTGCTGCGGTCCAGCCTGTCATCTCGATGTAGCAGAGCTGAAGCTGTCGTGGGAACCATGGAAAGGTAAGGATGATGTTGCTTTATTATTTTTCTTTTATTGCAGGGGATCGTTGGCTTCAACTGGAATGGGCGTGATGGTAAGTATGGTTTAATTTAGAACAATAAAGAATTGTGTCTTTATTTCAATTAAAGGACTTTATTCTGGGTGTTTGTGATTTTTTTTAACTTTGACTATGGGGTTAGTAATGGGGGTGTCTTATAGAGTGGGAAGAGCGAGGCTAAGTGCCAGAATTGGCGCATCCTATGGATGCGCCATTTCTGGGGCGGCTGATGGCTGGTGTTTCTAGCTTGGGAGGGGGCCAATATTCATGGCACCCTTCCTGGGCTATTAATGTCAGCCCCCAGCTGTCTGCCTAGCCTTTGCTAGCTATTAAATTAGGGGGGACCCCACGTCATTTTTTTTGGGGGGTCCCCCATTTTAATAGCTAGTAAAGGCTAGGTATTCAGCTGGGGGCTGATATTAGTAGCCTGGGAAGCTCTGTGGGTTTTACCCCTTCCCAGGCTTCAAACATCTGCCCCAGCTGTCTGCTTAACCTCCGCTAGAGCCTAAAATTATGGGGAACCCCACGCCAATTTTTTTTTAAATAAATCCTTTATTTTAACACTAAATGACAAGTACAGTAATAAACACTGTCACTGTACTTCATATATATGTGACTGACATGTTTCTATCTATCTAATCTATGTGTGATTCTCTATTCCTTCTATTCTAAATTGTCGGGTACCGCTGCTGAATTGCCGACCGGCTTTTTTAAAGAGACGGTGCATGAAAACACTATTATTTTTTTAAATAAATCCTTTACACTAAATGACAAGTACAGTAATAAACACTGTCACTGTACTTCATATATATGTGACTGACATGTTTCTATCTATCTAATCTATGTGTGAAGCTCTATTCTTTCTGTTCTAAATTGTCGGGTACCGGTGTATGCCGCTGCTGAATTGCCGGCTTTTCATGTTTCACTGTGAGCACTGTTCCCACCGATTTGGGCAATCACTGTAATGCCACAACCACCATGGCTGTGGCGTTACAGTGAGTGGCAGACAATCCCTGCATGATTGGTGCTCTAAATAGCGCCAGACATGCAGGACACGCTTTTGGTGCACGAACAGTTATCGAACATAACCTCGAACAGCCGAATTTTTTGCAAATCGTTCGGGTTCGTCGAACAACTCGAACACCGCCCAAAACAGCTCGAATTTGAGATTGGCGAACAGTTCTAGTCGAACACCGCTCATCTCTAGTAGTGAGCATTTTAAGCACACAGGTATTTCACAGAATTGTATAACATTGGGTTGAAAAACTGAAAAATTACATTTTTTCCACTTAAATGTTGTTTTAGCCCCAAGTTTTTAATTTTCAAAAGGTCTAATAGGAGAAAATTGACAATAAAATGTATTATGCAATTATGCAATTTCTTCTGAGTACAGTAATATATGGGGTATATGTGTTCATATGAGACAGAGTGCAAAGCTCTGAAGTGAAGGAGCACCATATCAGAGTGCAGATTTGCCTGGAATAGATTGCGGGTGGCATGTCATATTTGCAGAGTTTTCAAGGTATCAGGACAGCAGGACCCCTCATAAGTGACTCAATTTTACAAACTAAACCTCTTAGTGAAATCATCTAGCGGTGCAGTGAGCATATTAACACCACATGTGTTTCACAAAATTTTATACCATTGAGCGATCAAGAAAAAATAATTACATTTTTACCACCAAAACGTTGTTTTACCCCCATATTTTACAATTAACAAGGGGAATTAGGTAAAAATGACCACATAATTTATTACACAATTTCTTGTGAACATGGCAATACCCTATATGTGGCTGTACAGTGATATTTGGCCACATGGCAAGACTCGGGAGGGAAGAAGATTTAATTGACTTTTGGCTTGAAGATTTTCCTAGGATTGTTTGCGAGCTCTATTTACAGAGCCCATAAGTGCCAGACAGGCAGAATTTCTCCTCAATTGACCCCAATTTGTTAATTACACCCCTCTGGGAATTAATCTACAGGTGTAATGATGATTTTGACTCCATGGGTGTCTTCCAGAAACAAGCAGTAATGGACGTTGCAGAGTGAAAATGCAAATATGCCATTGCAGTGCCCGTACATTGTAGTGCCCAGTACATTGTAATGCCCATACATTGTGCCCAGCTTGTGCTTCTGGAAACACGCAACCCGTAAATTAAGTGGGCTTTCCTCACTACAGTAATACCAAACATGTGGACGCTAACTGCGATTTAGGCACACTGTGGGGCTCCGAAGGAGGGGGAAATTTGGATTTGGGAGCACAGATTTCACTAGATTTTTTTTGGTGGGAGCCACGTCACTTTTCCAGAGTTTTTGTGCTAGCAGTAATGTGGACATCCTCTATATTTATGTTAACAGATGACGAACCTGAGTAGGAATTTTTTTTTGTGGGTTAAGTAGAAGCTTTTATTGGTGGCATTTTAGGGTACAGAACATTTTGGATCACATTTATCCTGGGGTTTCATCATCATCGGGGTTTCCATCTAAATCGAAAGAAACCCTTGAGGGATCCATTCACTAACAAGGCACAATTTAGGAGGAAAAAGGAAAAATAAGGGGACGCATATGTTCCGTGCGCTGCGATGGAAGAGACCAGCCTATTCACAAGATGAGACGTTTATTGGAGCTACGCGCTTCTCCCTTCATCAGATGCATAAAATTAGAGACAATCACAGCCTTTTTATAGCTGTGACATAAACAGTAATTTGAAAAACATGTTATACATTAACCCCTTTACGACCGCGTCAGTAATAGTACATAGCTGCGCCCTGGGCTTTATGGACCAGCTACGTACTATAACGCAAGCGGCGATGGCGCCTGCACACAAGCGGTGCAGGGCGATCGCCGCCGGGTGTTAGCTGATTGTTGCAGCTGACACCAGGTGCTATGTGCTAGGAGCAGTCCCGCACCGCTCCCGGCACAATAACCCCCGCAATGCTGCGATCGAAGTCGATCACAGCATTGCGGAGGTAAGCGCGATACTCACCTCCTCCCCCTGCGTCCCGCGGCATCTTAGTCAGATCCCGGGTGTTTTCATGAGGACCCGATGTCGTCATGACAACATCCGGGTCACCAGGAGGCAGGAAGTTACTTTGGTCATGAGCAGTGCATAACCAAAGTAATTTCTCCCTGTTTAGCTGTGACAGCCTGTATAGCACAGGGATGGTGCTGCATTCCTTGTGCTATACAGGCGATCTGAAAGTTAAAAGTGAAAGTCCCATAGTGGGACATAGTGTAAAAGTAAAAAAAAGAATCAGAAAGTGAAAAAAAAAAAAAAAAAAATTTGTAAAAATATTAAAACAAAAATGAAAAAAATAATCCCCCAAAAATAAAAATATAATGTACCCATCAATAAATATTATTATGAAAAAAAAAGCAGCAAAATAATAAAAGTACACATATGTGGTATCGCCGCGTCCGGAACAACCTGACCTGTAAAACTGTCCCACTAGTTAACCCCTTTAGTGAATATGATAAAAAAAAATAAAAAAAACAAAGCAAAAAATGATGCATTATCATTATACCGCCAAACATAAAATGGAATAAAGCACGATCAAAAAAACAAATGTAAATAAAAATGGTACCGGTGAAAACGTCATCTTGTCCCACAAAAAACAAGCTGCCACACAGCTCCATCAGCCAAAAAATAAAAAAGTTATAGCTCTCAGAATAAAGCGATGCAAAAACAATTCTTTTTTCAATAAAATATTTTTTATTGTGTAAAAGCACCAAAACATAAAAAAGGATATAAATGTGGTACCGCTGTAAACGCACTGACCCGAAGAATAAAGCTGCATTATCAATTTCACCACACGTGGAATGGCATAAAACCCCCCCCCAAAAAAACAATTCCTGAATTGTTGGTTTTTATTTAATCTGCCTCCCAAAAATCGGAATAGAAAGCGATCAAAAACTGTAATGTGTCTGAAAATGGTACCAATCAAAACGTTTACTTGTCCCACAAAAAAAAAGCCATCACATGACTCTGTCGGCCGAAATATGGAAAACTTATAGCTCTCAAAATATGGAGATGCAAAAGCTAGTCTTTGCAAAAAAATGCGTCTTTTAGTGTTTGACAGCTGTCAATCATAAAAACCCGATATGAATCTGGTATCGCTGTAATTGCACCGACCCGAAGAATAAAGTCGTCTAATCACTTATGCTGCATGAGGAACGGCATAAAAAATAAACTCTAGGATTAGGGTTGTGCTAGGGTTAGGGTTGTGATACGGTTAGGGTTGTGCTAGGGTTAGGGTTGGGGTTGTGCTTGGGTCGGGGTTGTGCTAGGGTTAGAGTTGTGCTAAGGTTATGGTTGTGCTAGGGTTGGGATTTTTTCAAAAGTAAAAAAAAAATGATGATGGTATGGCAACTAATGTTGAGCGCAAGTGCTCGCTGCTTGAGATTGCACTGGGTGCTTAAGTATGCACCGAGTATCGCGGGTGCTCAAGTGACATGCTCGAGTCTCTGCCCCATATGCTTTGCAGCCAAAAAAACTCACGAGGATTGCCTGCCATGCACGAGCGATCCCCGCATGTTTTTTTTGGGGTGTCTAATAACCGTGAAACATGTGGGGCAGGGACTCGAGCATGTCACTCGAGCGGCCACGATACATGGTGCATACCCGAGTACCCGATGCAAACTGAAATATCGAGCACTTGAGCTCAAGACTAATGACAACTTATTCAATATGATGACCTAATGTTATCAATTTCTGTGTCATACCTCTGGGTTCAAAATGTTCATTATACCCCTTGATAAAATCCTTGAGGGGTGTTGTTTCCAAAATGGGGACACTTGTGAGGGGTTTCCACTATTTAGGCACATCCGGGACTCTCCAAACGCGACATGGCGTCCTCTCTCAATTCCAGCCAATTTTGCATTCAAAAAGTCACACAGTGCTTGTTCCCTTCTGAACCCTGCCGTGCGTCCAAACACTGTATTTTCTCCACATATGGGGTATCGGCGTACTCAGAAGAAATGGCACAAAAGTTTTTGGGGTCCATTTTCTCCTCTTACCCTTGTGAAAATAAAAAATTTGGGGCTAAAACATCATTTTTGTGGAAAAAGTTTGATTTTTTTTATTTTCACAGCTCCGTGTTATAAACTTCTGTGAAGCACTTGAGGGCTCATGGTGCTCACCACACATCTACATAAGTTCTCTGAGTTGTCTAGTTTCCAAAATGGTGTCGCTTATGGGAGGTTTCCACTGTTTAGGCACATTAGGGGCTCCCCAAACGCAACATGGCATCCGCTAATTATTCAAGCAAATTTTACAATCAAAAAGTCAAATGGCGCTCCTTCCCTTCTAAACCCTGCAGTGCGCCCAAACAGTGGTTTTCTCCCACATATGGGGTATAAACTTACTCAGGAGAAATGGAACAACAAATTGTATGGCGCAATTTCTCTTGTTACCCTTATGAAAATGCAAAATTGGTGGCTGAAAAACATTTTTGTGGGAAAAATGTGAAAATTTTATTTTAACATCTCAATGTTATAAACTTCTGTGAAGCACCTGGGGGCTCAAGATGCTTGCCACACATCTAGATAAGTTCCCCGAGGGGGTCTAGTTTCCACAATGGTGTCACTTGTGGGGCGTTTCCACTGTTTAGGCACATCAGGGGCTCTCCAAATGCAACATGGCGTCCGTTAATTATTCAAGCAAATTTTACATTCAAAAAGTCAAATGGTGCTCCTTCCCTTCCGAACCCTGCCGTGGCTCAAACAGTGTTTTTTCCCCACATATGGGGTATCTGCATGCTCAGGGGAAATTGCACAACAAATTTTAGGGTCCATTTTTTCCTGCTACCCCTGCGAAAATAAAAAAATTGGGACTAAAGTAACATTTTTGTGAAAAAAGTTAAATATTCATTTTTTTCTTCCACATTACAAAAATTCCTGTGAAGCACCTGAAGGGTTAATAAACTTCTTGAATGTGGTTTTGAGCACCTTGAGGGGTGCAGTTTTTAGAATGGTGTCACTTTGGGGTATTTTCTGTCATAAAGGCCCCTTAAAGTCACTTCAAATGTGATGTGGTCCCTAAAAAAATGGTTTTGTAAATTTTGTTGGAAAAATGAGAAATCGCTGGTCAACTTTTAACCCTTATAGCTCCCTAATAAAAAAAAATTTTGGTTCCAAAATTGTGCTGATGTAAAGTAGACAAAAATCTGCCTCCCAAAAATCGGAATAGAAAGCGATCAAAAACTGTAATGTGTCTGAAAATGGTACCAATCAAAACGTTTACTTGTCCCACAAAAAAAAAGCCATCACATGACTCTGTCGGCCGAAATATGGAAAACTTATAGCTCTCAAAATATGGAGATGCAAAAGCTAGTCTTTGCAAAAAAATGCGTCTTTTAGTGTTTGACAGCTGTCAATCATAAAAACCCGATATGAATCTGGTATCGCTGTAATTGCACCGACCCGAAGAATAAAGTCGTCTAATCACTTATGCTGCATGAGGAACGGCATAAAAAATAAACTCTAGGATTAGGGTTGTGCTAGGGTTAGGGTTGTGATACGGTTAGGGTTGTGCTAGGGTTAGGGTTGGGGTTGTGCTTGGGTCGGGGTTGTGCTAGGGTTAGAGTTGTGCTAAGGTTATGGTTGTGCTAGGGTTGGGATTTTTTCAAAAGTAAAAAAAAAATGATGATGGTATGGCAACTAATGTTGAGCGCAAGTGCTCGCTGCTTGAGATTGCACTGGGTGCTTAAGTATGCACCGAGTATCGCGGGTGCTCAAGTGACATGCTCGAGTCTCTGCCCCATATGCTTTGCAGCCAAAAAAACTCACGAGGATTGCCTGCCATGCACGAGCGATCCCCGCATGTTTTTTTTGGGGTGTCTAATAACCGTGAAACATGTGGGGCAGGGACTCGAGCATGTCACTCGAGCGGCCACGATACATGGTGCATACCTGAGTACCCGATGCAAACTGAAATATCGAGCACTTGAGCTCAAGACTAATGACAACTTATTCAATATGATGACCTAATGTTATCAATTTCTGTGTCATACCTCTGGGTTCAAAATGTTCATTATACCCCTTGATAAAATCCTTGAGGGGTGTTGTTTCCAAAATGGGGACACTTGTGAGGGGTTTCCACTATTTAGGCACATCCGGGACTCTCCAAACGCGACATGGCGTCCTCTCTCAATTCCAGCCAATTTTGCATTCAAAAAGTCACACAGTGCTTGTTCCCTTCTGAACCCTGCCGTGCGTCCAAACACTGTATTTTCTCCACATATGGGGTATCGGCGTACTCAGAAGAAATGGCACAAAAGTTTTTGGGGTCCATTTTCTCCTCTTACCCTTGTGAAAATAAAAAATTTGGGGCTAAAACATCATTTTTGTGGAAAAAGTTTGATTTTTTTTATTTTCACAGATCCGTGTTATAAACTTCTGTGAAGCACTTGAGGGCTCATGGTGCTCACCACACATCTACATAAGTTCTCTGAGTTGTCTAGTTTCCAAAATGGTGTCGCTTATGGGAGGTTTCCACTGTTTAGGCACATTAGGGGCTCCCCAAACGCAACATGGCATCCGCTAATTATTCAAGCAAATTTTACAATCAAAAAGTCAAATGGCGCTCCTTCCCTTCTAAACCCTGCAGTGCGCCCAAACAGTGGTTTTCTCCCACATATGGGGTATAAACTTACTCAGGAGAAATGGAACAACAAATTGTATGGCGCAATTTCTCTTGTTACCCTTATGAAAATGCAAAATTGGTGGCTGAAAAACATTTTTGTGGGAAAAATGTGAAAATTTTATTTTAACATCTCAATGTTATAAACTTCTGTGAAGCACCTGGGGGCTCAAGATGCTTGCCACACATCTAGATAAGTTCCCCGAGGGGGTCTAGTTTCCACAATGGTGTCACTTGTGGGGCGTTTCCACTGTTTAGGCACATCAGGGGCTCTCCAAATGCAACATGGCGTCCGTTAATTATTCAAGCAAATTTTACATTCAAAAAGTCAAATGGTGCTCCTTCCCTTCCGAACCCTGCCGTGGCTCAAACAGTGTTTTTTCCCCACATATGGGGTATCTGCATGCTCAGGGGAAATTGCACAACAAATTTTAGGGTCCATTTTTTCCTGCTACCCCTGCGAAAATAAAAAAATTGGGACTAAAGTAACATTTTTGTGAAAAAAGTTAAATATTCATTTTTTTCTTCCACATTACAAAAATTCCTGTGAAGCACCTGAAGGGTTAATAAACTTCTTGAATGTGGTTTTGAGCACCTTGAGGGGTGCAGTTTTTAGAATGGTGTCACTTTGGGGTATTTTCTGTCATAAAGGCCCCTTAAAGTCACTTCAAATGTGATGTGGTCCCTAAAAAAATGGTTTTGTAAATTTTGTTGGAAAAATGAGAAATCGCTGGTCAACTTTTAACCCTTATAGCTCCCTAATAAAAAAAAATTTTGGTTCCAAAATTGTGCTGATGTAAAGTAGACATGTGGGAACTGTTATTTTGTTAACTATTTTGTGCAACATATCTTTCTGATTTAAGGGGATAAAAATTAAAATTTTGAAAATTGTGATATTTTCAAAATTTTTGCCAAATTTCCATTTTTTTCACAAATAAACGCAAGTGATATCGAAGAAATTTTACCACTATCATGAAGTACAATATGTCATGAAAAAAACATTCTCAGAATCAGCGGGATCCATAGAAGAAATTCAGAGTAATTAACTCATAAAGTGACAGTGGTCAGAATTGTAAAAATTGGCCTGGTCATTAACAAGCAAACCACCCTGGGGGGAGGTAAAGGGGTTAACCATCATAGGAAGCAGATCCCATTGAGGAGCAAGCTGTAAAATAGAGTTAATATCCCAGAAAAAAATTTGTAGTGCCGTTAAACGTCTCACCTTGTGAATAGGCTGGTCACCATCACAGTGCCCGGATCATGTCCACTCTTCTTTTATTTCTTTTTCCTCCTGAATTGTGTTACGGGTCCGGGTGGTGGAACTTCTGTGCTGTGATACAAGGAGGGACCAGAGGGGAGTAACTAAGTGCCTACTCGGACCGACCCTGGCTACACAGCGGCTTAATCGACTCCGTGAACCAAGGAGGGAAGGTGGACCAGGTGCCCCTCTGGGACCGACCTCGTGTGAGAGCAGGCAACTCCCACGAGACTGATGGCCGAAGCCGACAGACACGGCAGATGAGCACGGTGGGTAAATGGGCAGGTGATGCAGGTATGCAGGCAGGCTTGGCTGGGAGACTGACAAGTGGACTCGGCTGGTAGACAGGCTGGCGGGCATGGCTGATAGACAGGCTGGCGGGCACGCCAGATAGACAGGCTGACCGGCATGCCAGATAGACAGGCTGGCGGGCACGGCTAATAGACGGGCTGGAGGGCACGGCTGAGACGGGCTGGCGGGCATGGCTGATAGACGGGCTGACGGACAGCACTGGGACCTGAGGGCTGGAGAAGTGTTTAGTACACAAAACAACAACTTTACACAGGCACCTCCATTTTGGAGGAGGTGCCTTAAATAGGGGCAGTCCTTCAGCCATTCGCCGGGGACTTTTTAGAATGGCGTGCGCGACCCCTCCGAGAGGGAGGGAGCGCGCACGTGCCCTAAGTACAGTGCCAAGGGATTTGCACGCGGTACCTGGATTGTCAGAGGGAAGATTGAGGATGACAGGTTTGTGGACAGACATATGAAAGTAATTGGGGATCTGTAATGAAGCAGGGAGTTTAAACTTGTACGCCACTGGCTTTATTTGGCTCAGAATCTCGAAAAGACCGATGAACCGCAGACCCAACTTGTATAATGGTATCTTGAGATGGACATATTTGGAGGAAAGCCAGACCTTGTCTCCTGGACAGAATAGAGGCGGATCCAGATGTCTCTTATCAGCATGCTTCTTCATCCGCTCCAAGGACTGTAGCAGCACAGATTTAGTGTCCTCCCAAATCACCGAAAAGTCTCTGACGAGAGACTCCGCAGCAGGATTGTCCACAGAAGTAGAAACAGGAAACGGAATATTGGGATGCTGACCATACACCACAAAGAACGGAGACTTGGCAGAGGACTCACTCACATGGTTGTTGTAAGAAAATTTGGCCCAAGGCAGAAGTTCTACCCAGTCACTATGGTGAGCGTTGAAGAAGTGCCGAAGGAAACTGGTGAGGATCTGATTAGTACGTTCCACCTGGCCATTGGACTGAGGATGATAGGCCGAAGAGAAATCCAATGTGAAATCCAGCAGCTTGCACGTTCCTCTCCAGAAGCGTGAAGTAAACTGAACTCCTCAATCCGAGACAATATGAAGAGGTTGGCCGTGGAGACAGAAGATGAAGTCTTTAACCAGCACAGGTGCAGAGGAAAGATCTGACAGAGGAATGAAGTGAGCCATCTTGGAGAAGCGGTCAGCGACCACCCATATGACAGTACAACCAGCCAGTACAGGAAGATCTGTGATGAAATACATAACGATGTGCTGCCATGGAGCAGAAGGCACGGGTAGAGGAAGAAGTCGACGAGTCGGAAGCTGCCTAGGTGTCTTGTTACGGGCACAAGAAGAGCATGCCACAACAAAATCTGCAACATCCGTGCGCAGAGTCGGCCACCAATAATGTGGCGAAATAAGCAGAAGCGCCTTCCTCTGACCGGCATGTCCAGCCAGTTGGATGAATGACCCCAGAGTAAGACCCTCCTCCTATCCGGAGCCACCACAAAGGTCTTACCAGGAGGAAGAAGAGACAGGTCAAATGGAGCAACAGTCATAATTTGGTAGGGGTCAATGATGTGTAGAGGCTCCTCCTCTTGTCGATAGACAGGAATGAGCAAGAGAGTGCATCAGCCTTAATATTCTTGTCTGCCAGGCGGTAATGGAGAATGAAGTTGAAACGAGAAAAGAACAGAGACCATCTGGCCTGTTGAGGATTTAGTCTTTAAGAAGACTGCAAGTAGGCAAGATTATTATGGTCTGTGTAGATGACCACCGAATGCAGAGCCCCTTCTATTAAGAAGCACCACTCCTCCAGCGCTAATTTGATGGCAAGCAGTTCCTCATCTCCAATGGAGTAATTGCGCTCGGAAGGAGAGAAGAGCTTGGAGAAGAGCTTGGAGAAGAAGCCGCAGGTCACCATACGCCCGGACGAGGATTTCTGGGTGAGTACTTCTCCGACCCCAGAGGAAGAGGCATCAACCTCCAGGAAGAACTGTTTGTTACAATCTGGACGGTGTATCACTGGAGCAGAGAAGAAAGTTTGCTTCAAGGACACAAAGGCACATTCCTTGGGATTAGCCCCTTTGCGGGTCAGGGCGGAGATGGGAGCAGTCCTGGAAGAGTAATGAGGAATGAAAAGGCAGTAATAGTTAGCGAATCCCACAAACCACTGAATAGCCTTCAGGCCCTCAGGTCAGGGCCATTTTAGGATGACAGACACTTTTTCGGGATCCATCCTAAGTCCAGTCTCCGAGATTATGTATCCCAAAAATGGAAGAGAAGTCTGTTCAAAGACTAGTGTTGAGCATTCAGATACTGAAATATCGGGTATCGGCCGATATTCATGGTATCGGAATTCCGATACTTAGTTCCGATACTTTTAGAATATCGGATACCGGAATCGGAAGTTCCAATAATGCAATGAGCCAGTTTCATTTTATTCAGCCAATGAGGATCCTAAGAAGTGTGGGCACATCCTGTTAGGCATGTAGGCATGTTAACTAATGGCATGGCTGTGATAGGCTGCTGAAATGATGTCATGATGCATTATAAAAGCCGCCGCCTCCATTTTGAGCTCACTCTGCTGTGAATTCAGTTAGGGATAGGACGCTGTTTTTCTGAGGAACTGTTTTAGCAACCTATTTGCTCTATTCTGCTTTACCCAAGCTACTTTATAAACCGCTGTGCCTTGCAGCGCTAGTGCACAGTTCTTTGTGCTGTTCACCGCTGTCTGCAAGGTCTCTGTGTGTGAGTGCAGCTCACGCTGTAGTGTGTGCTTCAGTCACGTCTGGTTGTAGTGCGCTCAGCGTGCGTCACTGCCTCATACATTGTCCTTTTTTGCTAATTGATCATTTTTCCTGATTTCTCCTATTAGTGTGGTGGTTCCATCCGTATCCAGCTAGATTGGTTCCAAACACACTATATAGGAGTAGATAGAGAAGTTTTATTTTGTCTTGCAGCGCTAGTGCACAGTGCTCTGCATCTGCACTGTTCACGGCTGTCTGCAAGGTCTCTGTGTGTGAGTGCAGCTCACGCTGTAGTGTGTACTTCAGCCACGTCTGGTTGTAGTGCGCTCAGCATGCGTCACTGCCTCATACATTGTCCTTTTTTGCTAATTGATAATTTTTCCTGATTTCTCCTATTATTGTGGTGGTTCCATCCGTGTCCAGCTACATTGGTTCCAAACACACTATATAGGAGTAGATAGAGGAGCCTTTCTGCAGCCTTGTGCCCTGCAGCCCCAGCCAGATTAGTATTAGCCTATTTTTTGTAGCCTCATCTATTGCATTGTAGGTTACCTTCCTACATTGTAATAGCTACAAAAAGTTTGTGATACTATCGGTATTACATATTTGGGCACATCCAGTGTCTTTTTGTGACAAAAAAAAACCTAAATAAAGTTGACCAAACACTCCACTTTACAGCT
The DNA here is from genome assembly GCF_046119375.1 of Phyllobates terribilis. Classification (NCBI taxonomy): domain Eukaryota; kingdom Metazoa; phylum Chordata; class Amphibia; order Anura; family Dendrobatidae; genus Phyllobates; species Phyllobates terribilis. The sequence continues at coordinate 880,067,178 of NW_027362761.1, forward strand.
GTGTAGGCCACATTAGCTCATATTAAAGTCTAGTCCACGCTTTATAAAATGAGTGTTTCTTATACCTGTTAGCAGCTGTACAGGAATAAGCACACTAAGCCCTTAGTACTTTTCTGCCTATCTTTATCAGTCTACCAAGATGAAGAAGGCAGGGAGTAAGGCATGTGGTCGTGGGCGTGGGCGTGGAGTTTCTGCAGGGAGAGGACGTGAGCATTCTGTGCCTGCAGGAAGAGGACGTGGGGATTCTGTGCCTGCTGCGGGCACCAGTGACTCAGCATCCCCCAGTTTTACCAGGGTACAGTCCTTTATGCGCAGCTTTGTAGGAGCTAGCCGTACCCCATTTCTGCGGGAGGACCAAATTGAAGCCGTTGTCGGATGGATGGCAGCTAACGCATCGACTTCAATTAGTTCCAGATCCTCTCAGGTCCTGAGCACTGAAGAGCACCCATCTGTCTCTTCACCACCTGCCAAATTGCCCAGGCAGTCAGAGAGCCCTGGACAGGAGCCATCTCTACTTCTGTTCTCTGAATCTCTTGGCTTGGAAAGAGGGGGCCAGCCAAGCAGAATTCGAGAATTTGAAGAAGAGGTAGTATGCAGTGATGCGCAACCATTTTGTCTCTCTGAATCTGAAGAGGCGGGTGGGCCAGTGCCTATGGTCAGCAGCACACCTCAGTACACATCTGGTGATGATGAGACTCAGGTGCCACTTTCTGGTGCGTACTGTGCTGTCGAGACTACCCAGGAGAAGCAGTTGTTTGAAGAGGGTGGTGTAGTTGATGAGGTCCTTGACCCATCATGGCATGAGGGACAGGAAGGTGGTGGGAGCAGCTCTGAGGAAGAGATTCCCCGAACGGCCCAAAAAGGAAGGAGAGGGAGGGGGCAGACTTGGTTGCCTGTAGCCTCCACTTCGGCACCCATTAGGAGCATGGCTCTTCCAAAAACCAAAGCGGGCGCTCCCAAGACTTGCAGTGCCTGGTCCTTTTTTGACACAGTTGCAGATGACATTTGCTTTGTCAAACGCAAGCTGTGTAATCAGAAGGTGAAAAGAGGGAAAAGTGTCAGCAACCTCAATACCACAAATATGTGGAAACATGTGCGGACCAAGCACGTGGTGGAGTTACAAAGACACACTGAAGACCTAGGCCAACCTACAGTGCCACCTACCACCTCTTCAGCTCGTGTTGTAGCCTCTTCCTCCAGCTCACACACAGCTGGTTCGGCTTCCTCACAGGATCGCCATGGAAGAACCTATGGCACTGTTGTACAGAGACACAGTGTCATTCCACCCACAGCACCACGTTCCCTGTCATCCTCACACTCCCAGGCCAGTCTACAGCCATCGTTAGCACAGGCATGGGAGAAAAGGCGCCCATACTCGGCAAACCACCCCCGAGCACAGGCTCTGAATGCTGGCATTGCAAAACTACTGGCCCTTGAAATGCTATCATTCAGGCTGGTGGAGACTGACACCTTCCGTAACTTTATGGCATTGGCAGTCCCACAATACAACGTGCCCAGGCGCTTTTATTTCAGCAGGCAAGCCGTCCCTGCCCTGCAACAGCATGTGGAGGGAAAAATTAAACATGCGCTACAAAACGCCGTCAGTAGCAAGGTCCACCTGACCACCGATGCGTGGACCAGTAAGCATGGACAGGGACGATACCTTTCCCTCACTGCCCATTGGGTAAATGTTGTGGAGGCGGGTACAGATCTTGAGAGTGGCGCTGTACGTGTTCTGCCAACTCCAAGGATTGCAGGAATCCAGTCTGTACACATTGACTCCTCCTCATACTCCAGTTCCTCTGAATCAGCACTGCAGGAGCCGTCACGGTCTACCTCCACATCGACCCGTGAACGGTTGGTTACCTGTTATGATGACCGATATGAGCACAGCCGTGGCCAAACGTCAACAGGCTGTATTAAAATTAATTTCTTTGGGGAATCGAAGCCACACAGCGCAGGAGCTCTGGAATGCCATCAAGCAGCAGAGCGACGTGTGGTTTGTGCCAGCGAATCTCCAGCCAGGCATGGTAGTGTGTGACAATGGCCGAAATCAGATGGCAGCTCTGGGCCTAGGCAACCTCACTCACATCCCATGTCTGGCACATGTGCTCAACTTGGTCATGCAGAGTTTTTTGAGGGACTATCCGGATCTTGATGCACTGCTGCACAAGGTCCGCATAGAGTGCACTCACTTGCGGCGTTCCAGCAACGCAAGATCGCGTATTGAAGCTCTGCAGCGCCGATTATGTCTTCCGGAACATCGCATCATATGTGACCTACCCACCAGGTGGAATTCAACGTTACATATGTTGGATAGGTTGTGTGAGCAGCAGTCAACAGTAATGGAGTACCAGCTGCAGCAGGCGCAAACAAGTTGCAGTGCGCGTCGTTCACACTTCACCACCACTGAGTGGGCCTCTATGAAGGACATTTGCCACGTTTTGCGTGCCTTCGATTATTCCACGTGGATGGCGAGTGCAGATGATGCACTAGTCAGCATGACTATCCCCCTTATCTGCCTGCTTGAAAAAACACTGCAAGCACTAAAGGAGGAGGTTTTGGAAGAGGTGGAGGATGAGGAGTCACAAATGCCATCTGCTTCTGTACAGTCTGCGCAATGTGGTTCCTCACAAAGGCCTAGGCAAGGGACACTTTGTGAGGAGGATGAGGAGGAGTCAATGGAGGAGGAAGACATCTGTCCAGAGGAGGGAGGTACACAATGCTCTAGTAGTCAGTATCTAGAGCGAGGGTGGGGTGATGCAGAGCAGGCAGAGATCACGCCTCAAGCAGGGGACAGCGTTTCTTGGCCAGTTGGCAGTCTGCAGCACATGGTTGATTTCATGCTGCAGTGCCTGAGAAACGACCGCGGCATCGCCCACATTCTCAACACGGCTGATTATTGGGTGTCCACCCTCCTAGATCCTCGCTACCGGGACAACTTACAAAGCCTCATAACACTGTTGAACCGGGAGCGTAAAATGCGGGAGTACCAAGACGCACTGGTGCATTCCATCATGTTCTCCATTCCAACCGAGAGCAGTGCTGCTAGTGCTTTACAAAGCAGCTCAGTGCGTCAAGGCAGTGGAGGAAGCTCTGCACAAAGAGGGAGCAGAAGCAGCGCCTCAGCACAAGGCAAGACCAGTATGGCCCAAATGTGGCAAAGTTTTGTGTCCCCTCCGCCACAAATGTCTACACCATCACGGACGGCTCCAGTCAGCAGGAGGCAACGTTTCCGTCAGATGGTGACAGACTACATGTCTTGCCCTCTCAGTGTACTCCCAGACGGCTCTTCCCCCTTCAAGTTTTGGGTCTCTAAGCTGGATACATGGCCAGAGCTTAGCCAGTATGGATTGGAGGTGCTGGCTTGCCCTGCTGCTAGTGTATTATCGGAACGCGTCTTTAGTGCCGCAGGTGGTGTACTAACAGACCGTCGCATGCGCCTATCCTCCGATAACGTTGACCGGCTTACTTTTCTGAAAATGAACAAGGCCTGGATCTCGCATGAATTTGCTAGTCCTCTTCCAGAATAAATAATTGGTTGGCAACAGTATCCAGGTCTCCTGTTGTATTCATGTTTCTACCACCTGAACTGTAATCCCTGAGCTCCAACACCGCCAGTTGCTGCTCAGTAGTGCCATCTGAACAGTCAACGCTTGCTCCAGTGTTATTGGGGTTCAGTAATGTCAGCTGATCCCCTGCTGTGTGTCCGGCAAATTCTCCTGCTCTGTCCACATCCACTCTACTACTAATTTAAACTTGCTCCAATTACACTTCTGGCTCCTCTGTTTTCAGTATTTACCCTGAGCTCCAACACCGCCAGTTGCTGCTCAGAAGTGCCGTCTGCACAGTCAATGCTTGGTCCAGTGTTATTGGGGTTCAGTAACGTCAGCTGTTCCCCTGCTGTGTGTACGGCAATTTCTCCTGCTATGTCTACATTCACACTACTACAGATTTTAAAGTTGCTCCAATTAAGCCTCTGGCTCCTCTGTTTTCAGTATTTACCCTGAGCTCCAACACCACCGGTTGCTGCTCAGAAGTGCCGTCTGCACAGTCAATGCTTGGTCCAGTGTTATTGGGGTTCAGTAACGTCAGCTGATCCCCTGCTGTGTGTCCGGCAAATTCTCCTGCTCTGTCCACATTCTCACTACTACTACAGATTTAAAACTTGCTCCAATTACACCTCTGGCTCCACTCTTTTTTCAGTATTTACCCTGAGCTCCAACACCACCAGTTGCTGCTCAGAAGTGCCGTCTGCACAGTCAACACTTGCTCCAGTGTTATTGGGGTTCAGTAACGTCAGCTGATCTCCTGCTGTGTGTCCGGCAAATTCTCCTGCTCTGTCCACATCCACTCTACTACTAATTTAAAACTTGCTCCAATTACACCTCTGGCTCCTCTGTTTTCAGTATTTACCCTGAGCTCCAACACCGCCAGTTGCTGCTCAGAAGTGCCGTCTGCGCAGTCAACGCTTGGTCCAGTGCTATTGGGGTTCAGTAACGTCAGCTGTTCCCCTGCTGTGTGTACGGCAATTTCTCCTGCTCTGTCCACATTCACACTACAACAGATTTTAAAGTTGCTCCAATTAGGCCTCTGGCTCCTCTCTGTTTTCAGTATTATCCCTGAGCTCCCACACCACCAGTTGCCGCTCAGAAGTGTCATCTGCACAGTCAACACTTGCTGCCATGTTATTTGGGTTCAGTAATGTCAGCTGATCCCCTGCTGTGTGTCCGGCAATTCCTCCTGCTCTGTCCACATCCACTCTACTACTAACTTAAAACTTGCTCCAATTACACCTCTGGCTCCACTCTTTTTTCAGTATTTACCCTGAGCTACAACACCACCAGTTGCTGCTCAGAAGTGCTGTCTGCACAGTCAACACTTGGTCCAGTGTTATTGGGGTTCAGTAATGTCAGCTGATCCCCTGCTGTGTGTCCGGCAAATTCTCCTGCTCTGTCCACATTCTCACAACTACTACAGATTTAAAACTTGCTCCAATTACACCTCTGGCTCCTCTCTGTTTTCAGTATTATCCCTGAGCTCCAACACCGCCAGTTGCTGCTCAGAAGTGCCGTCTGCACAGTCAACACTTGCTGCCGTGTTATTGGGGTTCAGTAACGTCAGCTGTTCCCAGGTGTGTGTCCGGAAAATTCTCCTGCTCTGTCCACATTCTCACTACTACTACAGATTTAAAACTTGCTCCAATTACACCTCTGGCTCCACTCTTTTTTCAGTATTTACCCTGAGCTCCAACACCGCCAGTTGCTACTCAGAAGTGCTGTCTGCACAGTCAACACTTGGTCCAGTATTATTGGGGCTCAGTAACGTCAGCTGATCCCCTGCTGTGTGTCCGACAAATTCTCCTGCTCTGTCCACATTCTCACTACTACTACAGATTTAAAACTTGCTCCAATTGCACCTCTGGCTCCACTCTTTTTTCAGTATTTACCCTGAGCTCCAGCACCGCCAGTTGCTGCTCAGAAGTGCTGTCTACACAGTCAACACTTGGTCCAGTGTTATTGGGGTTCAGTAATGTCAGCTGATCCCCACCTGTGTGTCCGGCAAATTCTCCTGCTCTGTCCACATCCACTGTACTACAGATTTAAAACTTGTTCCAATTATACCTCTGGCTCCACTCTTTTTTCAGTATTTACCCTGGGTTAAAGCCCTGCCAGCTGGTTCCCGGCAGTGTCTTTGGCACGGTTACTCCCTCCTGCCCACCCTGGTTCCAGCACGCCAGCTGTTTCCGGGTAGTTTCAACGTCACTTTGCCTCCAATACGTTGTCCTGTCGTGTTGCGGTCGGGTTAGCTGACTCTATGGTGCCTGCAGTTTAGGTGACTCCTATGTGGGCTGCGGGATCTGGCAATGAAGGCTGGTTCCATAGTGCCAATAGGACAAGTACCCCCTGTAGGACTGTGGGTTCTCGGCAGTGCCTTTGGCTTAGGTGCCTCCTTCTCGGTATCCAAGTTCCACCAACGTCTGCTGGTCCTTGGTAGTGCTTTCTGGCACAGGTACCTGCTGCTTAGTATCCGAGTTCCAGTACCGTCAGCTGGTTCCCGGCAGTGTCTTTGGCACGGGTACTCCCTCTTGCCCAGCCTGATTCCAGCACGCCAGCTGTTTCCAGTTAGTGTCAACGTCACTTTGCCTCCAATACGTTGTCCTGTCGTGTTGCGGTCAGGTTAGCCGACTCTATGGTGCCTGCAGCTTAGGTGACTCCTATGTGGGCTGCGGGATCTGGCAATGAAGGCTGGTTCCATAGTGCCAATAGGACAAACACCCACTGTAGGACTGTGGGTTTCGGTAACTCAGGTCGGCTCACGGCCTTGCAACTTTTTTTTTCATGGGTACCTTCTGCTACCCATCCGAGTTCCAGTACCGTCAGCTGGTTCTTGGCAGTGCCTTTGGCTTAGGTGCCTCCTTCTCGGTATCCAAGTTCCACCAATGTCTGCTGGTCCTTGGTAGTGCTTTCTGGCACAGCTACCTCCTGCTTAGTAACCGAGTTCCAGTACCGTCAGCTGGTCCTCGGTAGTTCCATTGGCTCTTGTACCTTCTGCTTCCCATCTGCATTCCAGTACCGTCAGCTGGTTCTCGGTAGTTCCATTTGCTCTTGTACCTTCTGCTACTCATCCAGGTTCCAGTACTGTCAGCTGGTTCCCGGCAGTGTCTTTGGCACAGGTACTCCCTCCTGCCTAGCCTGGTTCCAGCACGCCAGCTGTTTCCGGGTAGTGTCAACGTCACTTTGCCTCCAATACGTTGTCCTGTCATGTTGCAGTCTGGTTAGCCGACTCTATGGTGCCTGCAACTTTTTTTTTCATGGGTACCTTCTGCTACCCATCCGGGTTCCAGTACCGTCAGCCGGCTCTCGGCAGTGCCTTTGGCTTAGGTGCCTCCTTCTCGGTATCCAAGTTCCACCAACGTCTGCTGGTCCTTGGTAGTGCTTTCTGGCACAGGTACCTGCTGCTTAGTAACCGAGTTCCAGTACTGTCAGCTGGTCCTCGGTAGTTCCATTGGCTCTTGTACCTTCTGCTACTCATCAGGGTTCCAGTACCGTCAGCTGTTTCCCGGCAGTGTCTTTGGCACGGGTACTCCCTCCTGCCCAGCCTGATTCCAGCACGCCAGCTGTTTCCGGGTAGCGTCAACGTCACTTTGCCTCCAATACGTTGTCCTGTCGTGTTGCTGTCGGGTTAGCCGACTCTATGGTGCCTGCAGCTTAGGTGACTCCTATGTGGGCTGCGGGATCTGGCAATGAAGGCTGGTTCCATAGTGCCAATAGGACAAGCACCCCCTGTAGGACTGTGGGTTTCGGTAACTCAGGCCAGCTCGCGGCCTTGCAACTTTTTTTTTCATGGGTACCTTCTGCTACCCATCCGAGTTCCAGTACCGTCAGCTGGTTCTCGGTAGTTCCATTGGCTCTTGTACCTTCTGCTACCCATCCGGGTTCCAGTACCATCAGCTGGTTCTCGGTAGTGCCTTTGGCTTAGGTGCCTCCTTCTCGGTATCCAAATTCCACCAACGGCTGCTGGTCCTTGGTAGTGCTTTCTGGCACAGGTACCTCCTGCTTAGTAACTGAGTTCCAGTACCGTCAGCGGGTCCTCGGTAGTTCCATTGGCTCTTGTACCTTCTGCTACCCATCCGGGTTCCAGTACCGTCAGCTGGTTCTCGGTAGTTCCATTTGCTCTTGTACCTTCTGCTACCCATCCAGGTTCCAGTACTGTCAGCTGGTTCTCGACAGTGCCTTTGGCTTAGGTGCCTCCTTCTCGGTATCCAAGTTATACCAATGTCTGCTGGTCCTTGGTAGTGCTTTCTGGCACAGGTACCTCCTGCTTAGTAACCGAGTTCCAGTACCGTCAGCTGGTCCTCGGTAGTTCCATTGGCTCTTGTACCTTCTGCTACCCATCCGGGTTCCAGTACCGTCAGCTGGTTCTCGGTAGTTGGATTTGCTCTAGTACCTTCTGCTACCCATCCGGGTTCCAGTACCGTCAGCTGGTTCCCGGCAGTGTCTTTGTCACAGGTACTCCCTCCTGCCCAGCCTGGTTCCAGCACGCCAGCTGTTTCTGGGTAGTGTCAACGTCACTTTGCCTCCAATACGTTGTCCTGTCGTGTTGCGGTCGGGTTAGCCAACTCTATTGTGCCTGCAGTTTAGGTGACTCCTATGTGGGCTGCGAGATCTGGCAATGAAGGCTGGTTCCATAGTGCCAATAGGACAAGTACCCCCTGTAGGACTGTGGGTTTCGGTAACTCCGGCCGGCTCGCGGCCTTGCATCTTTTTTTTTCATGGGTACCTTCTGCTACCCATCCGAGTTCCAGTACCGTCAGCTGGTTCTCGGCAGTGCCTTTGGCTTAGGTGCCTCCTTCTCGGTATCCAAGTTCCACCAACGTCTGCTGGTCCTTGGTAGTGCTTTTTGGCACAGGTACCTGCTGCTTAGTAACCGAGTTCCAGTACCGTCAGCTGGTCCTCGGTAGTTCCATTGGCTCTTGTACATTCTGCTACTCATCAGGGTTCCAGTACCATCAGCTGTTTCCCGGCAGTGTCTTTGGCACGGGTACTCCCTCCTGCCCAGCCTGGTTCCAGCACGCCAGCTGTTTCCGGGTAGTGTCAACGTCACTTTGCCTCCAATACGTTGTCCTGTCGTGTTGCTGTCGGGTTAGCCGACTCTATGGTGCCTGCAGCTTAGGTGACTCCTATGTGGGCTGTGGGATCTGCCAATGAAGGCTGGTTCCATAGTGCCAATAGGACAAGCACCCCCTGTAGGACTGTGGGTTTCGGTAACTCAGGCAGGTTCGCGGCCTTGCAACTTTTTTTTTCATGGGTACCTTCTGCTACCCATCCGAGTTCCAGTACCGTCAGCTGGTTCTCGGTAGTTCCATTTGCTCTTGTACCTTCTGCTACCCATCTGGGTTCCAGTACCGTCAGCTGGCTCTCGGCAGTGCCTTTGGCTTAGGTGCCTCCTTCTCGGTATCCAAGTTCCACCAACGGCTGCTGGTCCTTGGTAGTGCTTTCTGGCACAGGTACCTCCTGCTTAGTAACCGAGTTCCAGTACCGTCAGCTGGTCCTCGGTAGTTCCTTTGGCTCTTGTACCTTCTGCTACTTATCCGGGTTCCAGTACCGTCAGCTGGTTCTCGGTAGTGCCTTTGGCTTAGGTGCCTCCTTCTCGGTATCCAAGTTCCACCAACGTCTGCTGGTCCTTGGTAGTGCTTTCTGGCACAGCTACCTCCTGCTTAGTAACCGAGTTCCAGTACCGTCAGCTGGTCCTCGGTAGTTCCATTGGCTCTTGCACCTTCTGCTACCCATCCGGGTTCCAGTACCGTCAGCTGGTTCTCGGTAGTTCTATTTGCTCTTGTACCTTCTGCTACCCATCCGAGTTCCAGTACCGTCAGCTGGTTCTCGGCAGTGCCTTTGGCTTAGGTGCCTCCTTCTCGGTATCCAAGTTCCACCAACGTCTGCTGGTCCTTGGTAGTGCTTTCTGGCACAGGTACCTCCTGCTTAGTAACCGAGTTCCAGTACCGTCAGCTGGTCCTCGGTAGTTCCATTGGCTCTTGTGCCTTCTGCTACCCTTCCGGGTTCCAGTACCATCAGCTGGTTCTCGGTAGTTCCATTTGCTCTTGTACCTTCTGCTACCCATCCGGGTTCCAGTACCGTCAGCTGGTTCTCGGAAGTGCCTTTGGCTTAGGTGCCTCCTTCTCGGTATCCAAGTTCCACCAACGTCTGCTGGTCCTTGGTAGTGCTTTCTGGCACAGGTACCTCCTGCTTAGTAACCGGGTTCCAGTACCGTCAGCTGGTCCTCGGTAGTTCCATTGGCTCTAATGCCTTCTGCTACCCATCCGGGTTCCAGTACCGTCAGCTGGTTCTCGGCAGTTCCTCAGCCTTCTTGTACCTTCTGCTACATTTCCAAGTTCAAGCTTTTTGAAATGGTTCTTGGTAATTACTCTGGATCTCCCTGACGATGACCCTGAAGACAAGGACCCTGAAGACCACCACAAAGAAGACGAGGACCCCGAAGATGAGGACCCTGAAGACCACCCTGAAGAATACGAGGACCCCGAAGACGAGGACCCCGAAGACGAGGACCCTGAAGACCACCCCGAAAAAGACGAGGATCCCGAAGACTACGACCCTGAAGACGAGGACTCTGAAGACCACCCCAAAGAAGATGAGGACCCCGAAGATGACGACCCTGAAGACGACGACCCTGAAGACCACCCCGAAGAAGACCAAGAAGATGACCCTGAAGAAGATGACCAAGAGGACAAAGAACAAGAAGACAACCACCAAGATACAGAAGAACAAGAGACAGAAAACCAAGAAGCAGAAGAACAAGAAGCTGCAGAACAAAAAGCAGAAGAACATTAAGCATAAGACTAAAAATCAGAGCAAAAGATATTATCTAAATTATAAGCAGAAAAAGACTAAGCAGTGTATGGGGGTGAGTCCGTTCCTCCTTGTGGAGCCCCTGGAAAAGACCTGCTGCTGCAGGCCAAACTGAACGCGGACAAATCCTGTTGTAAATCTTTTGTGACAGGCAGAACGAAAGGTGTAATCTTCAAACTTTTATAGATAACAACTACAGGAATGCCTGTCACAAATAAGAATATGATGAAGAAGAAGAATATGAAGAAGATGAAGAAGTAGAATATGAAGAAGAATAATAGTTGAATAAGAAGAATATGAAGAATGTAAAAAAAAAGAATAATACGAAGAAGGTGAAGAAGAAGAAGATGAAGAGGGTGAAGAAGAAGTTGATGAAAAAGATGCTGATGTTGAGGATGATGAAGGAGAAAGTGTGTGAGAAGTAAAAAAGAAGGTGAAGAGCATGGAAGCAGTGAAACATAAATATCTGACAAAATATAATAAAACTTAACATAGTCAATATTTTTGTAACTCCGAACGATTGGGCTAAACCTATATGCCTTTATTGTCTCTCCCACCTCCCCCAATACATTCTACATTATTCTTAGTTGTTTTCCTTCATGTAGAATTAACCTACAAGGAAAGAAAGGGTTTATTTTCATTCCGATATTTGTGTCCCATTGACTTGCATTGGTTTCCGGTATCGGAATCGGCGATATCCAATATTTTTTGGGTATCGGTCCGATACAATTCGATCCGATATTTCTTGATATCAGAAGGTATCGCTCAACACTATCAAAGACACATTTCTCAAACTTGGCATACAGATGATTCTTCCTGAGCCTCTGCAATACCTGTCGAACGTCCCTCCAATGTGAAGGCAAATTAGGAGAGAACACCATGATGTCGTCCAGACTACCACGCATGAGTAAAGGAGATCTTGGAAGATGTCTTTCACCAGCTCCTGGAAGACAGCTGGCACGTTGCAGAGACCGAAGGGCATCACGCGGTGTTAGTAGTGGCCATCTCGAGTATTGAATGTCGTCTTCCACTCGTCTCCCTGGCGAATCCGGATCAGATTGTACGCGCCGTGAAGATCGAGTTTAGTGAAGATCTTCGCTCCTTTTTGGCGGTCAAACAACTCCAAGATGAGAGGCAAGGGATACTTATTTTTGATCGTAATCTAATTTAGGCCCCTATAGTAGATACAAGGGCAAAGAGAGCCATCCTTCTTCTGGACGAAGAAGAATCCTGCTCCAGCCAGGGAGGTGGATTTCTGGATAAATCCCCTAGAAAGATTCTCTTCAATGTACTCAGACATGGTACAGGTCTCAGCCAGCGGCAGCGGGTAGATTCGACCACGAGGAGGTGAAGCACCAGGGATGAGGTCAATGGGGCAATCATACGGCCTATGAGGAGGTAGTGTCTCAGCCTCCTTTTTGTCAAAGACGTCCGCATATGACCAATAAGGTGCCGGCAAGCCAGGTAAGTTAGCTGGAGTGGACAGAGGTTGAGCAGGACGGACAGGAACCAGGCAGGTCTTATGACATCACTGACCCCAGCAGAGTACCTCATCCGAGCTCCAATTCAAGACTGGCTCGTGTCTCTGTAGCCAAGGCAGTCCTACCAGCAAAGGATGAGAGAGGCCGGACAGCACGTAGAAGGAGATTTTCTCTGAGTGTAGCATTCCCACCTGAAGAGCTACAGGCTCGGTGACGAACAATATGGACTCAGAACGAAGCCACCCATCCACGGAGGAAACTGCTAATGGATCCGAAAGACATTGAATAGTGATCTGATACTGCTCCACAATGGCCTGTTGGATGAGATTACCAGCGGCACCGGAATCCAGATAGGCAGTCTCGAAGAAGTGTATCCTCCTGCAGGTTATCGACACCGACAGTGTAAGGAATGGAGAGGAAGAATTTTTGCCCAGGACGACCTCTCCAAGTGATCCTAAGCACTGGAGTTTCCCGATTTCTCCGGACAAGAGCAGATAAGATGTTCCAGGTTGCCACAGTAAAAACATCTGCACTCAGCGCGGCGGATCTCCTGGCGAGACTTGCCCATCTTAACCTGGTCTACCTGCATAGATTCAGAGGAGGATGCCGAGGTAGAGGCCTGTAGGGAGCCTGGACCTGGTCGGTCCTGGTAGGCACTTAGTTATGCCCCTCTGGTCCCTCCTTGCATCACAGCACAGAGGTTCCAACACCCTGATCCGTACTATCAATCCGTGTGGCCAAAGACACCAGGTCGTCCAGAGAGGAGGGTATGTCACGACCGGCTAGTTTGTCCTTGATCCATCCCCTCCCAAAAGGTAGACACCAGAGCCTCGTTATTCCAGGCCAGTTCAGACGAGAGGGTCCGGAACCGCACTGCATGCTGGCCCACAGTGAGACTCCCTTGGCGCAGACAAAGAAGAGAAGAGCCAGACGAGGATGTATGGCCGGGTTCATCAAAAACCCTGCGGAAGGCCGCAATAAAAGCCTGAAGATTCATCACCAGGGGATCCCCTCTCTCCCATAGGGGGTTGAGCCACGCCAACTCCTCTCCTGTGAGATGAGACATGATAAATGCCACTTTGGCCCAGTCAGAAGCGAACTGATGAGGTAAGAGCTCGAAGTGCAGCATGCACTGGTTGATGAAGCCCCGACATAGAGAGTGATCACCGCCGAAACGTGGTGGAGCAGATAGCCGGGGTCCTAAACTGGGTGCCACAGTGCCACTGGGTTGAGGTGCCGCCAAAGCGGATGCCGCTTGGTTAGAGGCAGACACAGCCGGGGTGGACAGTGCATCCAGACGGGAGTTAACAGTCTGCATATAGGACAGGATGGTATCCTGTTGAGATCTCTGGCGGGAGACCTCTTGGTACAGGTCAGAGAGCAAAGGAGCCTGGGAGCCACCGGATTCCAATGCCTGTGCAAATTGTTACTGGTCTGGGTGGTGGAACCTCTGTGCTGTGATACAAGGAGGGACCAGAGGGGCATAACTAAGTGCCTACCCGGACCGACCCTGGCTGCACGGCGGCTTAATCCACTCCGTGAATCAAGGAGGGACCGGGAAGATGAACCAGGTGCCACTCTGGGACCGACCTCGTGTGAGAGCAGGCAAATCCCACAGGACTGATGGCCAAATCCGACAGGCACGGCAAATGAGCACGGCGGGTAGATGGGCAGGTGATGCAGGTAGGCTTGGCTGGCAGACTGACAAGTGGACTCGGCTGGTAGACGGGCTGGCGGGCATGACTGATAGACAGGCTGGCGGGCACGGCTGATAGACAGGCTGGCGGGCACGGCAGATAGACAGTCTGGTGGGTACGTCTGATTGGCGGGCACGGCTGATAGATGAACTGGCGGGCATGACTGATGGACGGGCTGCCGGACAGCACTGGGACCTGAGGGATGGAGAAGTGTTTAGTACACAAAACAACAACTTTGCACAGGTACCTCCATTTTGGAGGAGGTTCCTTAAATAGGGGCAGTCCTCCGGCCATTGGCCAGGAACTTTTTAGGACGGCGCGTGCGGCCCCTTTAAGAGGGAGGGAGTGTGCGTGCGCGCCCTAAGTACAGTGCCAAGGGATCTGCGCACGGTGCGTGCACCCCGGGCAGACACCGCAGGAAAGCCAGAGAGAGGAGCAGGGGACGACGGACCGGGGCCACGGAGGAGAGTGGATCGACTAATTGTAACTCCAGCTCCTGCACAGGAGGCTGGGGAGCTGGCGATCAATGCGGCAGCTGATCGGGGAAGCCATCCATCATACAGCTCTTTCAAGAGTGTGCTTATTCAGTACAGCGGTGCAGCTGCTGCCCGGTGAGGGTGGGAAGCTAATGGTCGGTGCCGCAGCTGATCAGAAGAATTCTCCATTTTGTGCCCTATAGCAATGTTGTATCTGTCCAGCACAACAAGTGAAGGTGAGCAATACTTACTTGAACCTTGTCCTATGCGGTTGCCGATTCACATAGGGGGCACTTTCCCTTCTTTTTTCTTCCATTCACTAATGAGGCAGCAGAGATATTGTGGACTCTGTGTGGCTTCTGTTCTGTGGACTCCGGCTTTTAAGAGGTGCGAAAAACTGTGGTTGACTGTGCTTTTATGCACTCTTAAAAAGACAGACACCACCAGATCATAGGCCAGTTTTTGTGCAAAGTGTCCGCATATGCCTCATTATAGGGAATGTTCAAATGGGGGTTCCGTCTGAATCATGTATTTCTGAGATTTACACTGAAATGGTGGTGTAAGTGCTCAGCATAGAATGCAGGATAAATGAAAACCGAGCATTAGGGCTCTCTCACACGGCCATCGATTCTCTCATACGAGAAAATCAGGTCAATTATGCAAATGACACTAGGCTTAAACTCTGTCAGAATTTGATCTGAGTGTCAGTGTTCTGTGCTCTGATTCTTTTGCATGAGAGAATTGCAGCATAGATGCGGAGGAGACAGAAAAAGTAATTTCTCCATCTCCTCCATTGCCGGCTTCTGCGGTAATCGGACTGCACTCTGATGGCATCCAAGTGCAGTCTGTTGTTTCACACACACCCATTGACTTGTATGGGTGTGCATTCTGATTCTCAAATAATAATTGCAGATCTGCAAAGCCCCATAGTTTAACATTGGACCGAGTGCTATCCGGTAAAACATCGGATAGCACTCAGCCATGTTATACGGCAGTGTGAACGAGTCCCAACTGCGATCTTTGGGAGGCAGAATAAACAAATCAACAGCATGTGAAGAATTGATTTTATTTATTTTTTACACCGTTTCTCGTGCGGTGTAAGTGATAAGATGACTTTATTCTTCAGGTGCGTGCGATTACAGCGATATCAGATTTATATCAGTTTTTCAGGTTTTGCTACTATCACATGCTAAAAATAACTTTTTTTTTTAGATAAAAAAGTTTTTGCATAGCCATATTTTGAGATCTATAATTTTTCTATATTTCTGACGACAAAGTCATGTGAGGGTATGCTTTTTGCAGGATGCGTTGAAGTTTTTATTGATACCATTTTGGGGCACATAATATTTTTTTTATCACTTTATATTCCAGTTTTTGGGAGACAGAATGAACAAAAGCAACGCAGAGATTATTTTTTTGGGGAGGTGGGGGGGGTTTATGCCGTTAACCGTATGGTAAAAGTGATAAGGCAACTTTATTCTTCGATTCAGTACAATTACAGAGATATACCACATTTATATAATTTTTTTAAATGTTTTGTTGCTTCTACACAATAAAAACTATTTTATAGAAAAAATATTGTTTTTGCATCTCTTTATTCTGAGAGCTATAACTTTTTAAATTTTTCACTGATGAAGCTGTATGGTAGCTTGTTTTTTGTGGGACAAAATGACATATTCAGCAATACCATTTTTTCCCCCTCACCCATGACAGCACACATGAGAGAGTAGGATCCGCCCCTATTACTTAACAGGAAGCCCCGAGCCCAAAATAAAAAGGCAACTCCCACTTCCTTCTTCAATCTGGTTTCCTGTCCTCAGGATGTAAAAGCCTTGATCATATATCTGGAGCAGTCGTAAATCATGGAACACCATTCTGTGTTCTATAGCATCTTCTAGTAAGAATGGCAGTGAGTACAGGGGCTCAATTGGGCTCTGAAATGCTAACATCAGTCTTGGAGAATCTACCTTTAATGATTTAGTACCTACCTATGTTTGATGTTTGGCCTAGGGCTTGTGGTTCGGTAACACAGCCTGGGAAGGTGGCTTGCAGCCTGACACTTAGGTGCTGTGGCTTAGTTGGCTAAAAAAGTCTGCCTCATGGCTTGTGTATTGAGCCGCATGGATGGCCTCATGGCTTGTGCATTGAGCCGCGTGGCTGGCCTCATGGCTTGTGCATTGAGCCGCGTGGCTGGCCTCATGGCTTGTGCATTGAGCCGCGTGGCTGGCCTCATGGCTTGTGCATTGAGCCGCGTGGCTGGCCTCATGGCTTGTGCATTGAGCCACGTGGCTGGACTATTGGCCTGTGCATTGAGCCGCGTGGCAGGCCTCATGGCCTGTGCATTGAGCCATGTGGCTGGCCTCATGGCCTGTGCATTGAGCCACGTGGCTGGCCTCATGGCCTGTGCATTGAGCCACGTGGCTGGCCTCATGGCTTGTGCATTGAGCCGCGTGGCTGGCCTCATGGCTTGTGCATTGAGCCGCATGGCTGGCCTCATGGCTTGTGCATTGAGCCGCGTGGCTGGCCTCATGGCTTGTGCATTGAGCCGCGTGGCTGGCCTCATGGATTGTGCATTGAGCCGCGTGGCTGGCCTCATGGCTTGTGCATTGAGCCGCGTGGCTGGCCTCATGGCTTGTGCATTGAGCCGCGGGGCTGGCCTCATGGCTTGTGCATTGAGCCGCGTGGCTGGCCTCATGGATTGTGCATTGAGCCGCGTGGCTGGCCTCATGGCTTGTGCATTGAGCCGCGTGGCTGGCCTCATGGCTTGTGCATTGAGCCGCGGGGCTGGCCTCATGGCTTGTGCATTGAGCCGCGTGGCTGGCCTCATGGCTTGTGCATTCAGCCGTGTGGCTGGCCTATTGGCCTGTGCATTGAGCCGCGTGGCTGGCCTCATGGCCTGTGCATTGAGCTGCGTGGCTGGCCTCATGGCCTGTGCATTGAGCCACGTGGCTGGCCTCATGGCCTGTGCATTGAGCCGCGTGGCTGGCCTCATGGCATGTGCATTGA
Organism: Phyllobates terribilis; assembly: GCF_046119375.1. Classification (NCBI taxonomy): domain Eukaryota; kingdom Metazoa; phylum Chordata; class Amphibia; order Anura; family Dendrobatidae; genus Phyllobates; species Phyllobates terribilis. The sequence continues at coordinate 880,084,208 of NW_027362761.1, forward strand.
GCCGCGTGGCTGGCCTCATGGCCTGTGCATTGAGCCACGTGGCTGGCCTATTGGCCTGTGCATTGAGCCGCGTGGCTGGCCTCATGGCCTGTGCATTGAGCCACGTGGCTGGCCTCATGGCCTGTGCATTGAGCCACGTGGCTGGCCTCATGGCTTGTGCATTGAGCCGCGTGGCTGGCCTCATGGCTTGTGCATTGAGCCGCGTGGCTGGCCTCATGGCTTGTGCATTGAGCCGCGTGGCTGGCCTCATGGCTTGTGCATTGATCCTTGTGGGCTGGCCTCATGGCTTGTGCATTGATCCCTGTGGGCTGGCCTCATGGCTTGTGCATTGATCCCTGTGGGCTGGCCTCATGGCTTGTGCATTGATCCACATGGGCTGGCCTCATGGCTTGTGCATTGATCCCTGTGGGCTGGCCTCATGGCTTGTGCATTTAGCCCCGTGGGCTGGCCTCATGGCTTGTGCATTGAGCCCCGTGGGCTGGCCTCATGGCTTGTGCATTGAGCCCCGTGGGCTGGCCTCATGGCTTGTGCATTGAGCCCCGTGGGCTGGCCTCATGGCTTGTGCATTGAGCCCCGTGGGCTGGCCTCATGGCTTGTGCATTGAGCCCCGTGGGCTGGCCTCATGGCTTGTGCATTGAGCCGCGTGGCTCGCTTCATGCCAATTCATGTCTGGGCTTATGTCTCATATTGGCCTGCCTGAAGGTTTTTCAGGCCGCTTCATAGTTGTTGAAGACCCTGCCACGTTGGGTCTAGGATTTTTTAGGCTGTCTTCCTTACAGTGGGACTTGATGGGCCTTTTGATGGACTATTACTTTCAGTGGTATGTACAGCCATGGCTTGCTTGGTTAGCCAGGCAACTTAGGGCTTGTAGATCTGTTTTCACTAAGGTCTCAAAGCTTCACTACCAGTTACTAGCAATATTGCTGATATTGGTAAGTATTGCTGGTATTGGACGATGCCCTCGGTCTGTGGTGATTCTATTAAATACAATCCAAAGGATAGCTGGTGAGTAACAGATTCCAGTCAATCTCTCACACTTGGATAGCATATTGAACTGGTCTGCATTTAACATCTGTGTCCCAGTGGTCCTCTTGGTAAGGGGTGTAAATGGTGGCGCTAATCCGAATGTCAATTTAAGTCAGGTTGATCTTTCCAGTCTGGGACATAAGATGGACTGCTAAGCATTTAAGCTAATAAACATCTACAGCTCAGTTCCCCCCTCCTAGTTGGAGGTGTAAGATGGACATGGCTGCACTAAGCTTAATTAAACCACTGTAAGTTCAGTTAAAGCTCCTAGCTGGAGTCTCCAAATGACCTTCTGGACGTCAAGTGATTAAACTCTCTATACCCAAATCTACATCCCTGATAGGGAATGGTAAGATGAACTTGATTGTGCCAAGTCAAACGGCACTATACCAGTCTGCCCTCCTAACGGAGCTGCGAGTTGCCAACAATTGCCCCAATCTACCTTCCTGGTATAGAGTGATAAGAAATTTGATCGTGCCAAGGAGGGGGCGACATTATATTGGTCTGACCTCCTAAGGGAGGTATGAGTTGAACTCACTGGTAGGGGGGCTGATAAACCACTAATTGCCTCAATATACCCTCCTGGTATGGAATGGTAAGATAAACTTGACTGTGCCAAGTCTGGCAGCACTATACCGGTCGGCCTTCCTAAGGGAGGTGTGAGCTGGACTTGCTGGTAGGGGGAGCTGAAAAACCAACAATTGCATCAATCTATCCTCCTGGTATGGAATGTGTAGTGCGGCGGTGCCCACAGTTTGCAGTAATGAGGCAGTGACCCAAGGAAAGTTCAACTTAAATGGCTTTATTTGCCAAAGCTCACGACTCAAAAGCAAAAGCTTTCCTCCAGATCGCAGCCGGGATATTCACGCAGTCCTTGTAAACCTGTTGCCATGGGAGATGGCCACGTTGTGTCACTTAGGGTGCATCAGATACGTTGCCTTCACAGGCCTGTGTTCAGCTTCACACAAGCTTGCAGAGCTTCCTGCTATGCTGCTAGCAATCTCCACACTGACAAACCCAAACCTTTGCTGCAGGTTTTTAAAAGGAAACTGTGGCCATGAGCCATTTGTAAGACCCGGGCTGGAGGGAGTGGACCACCCCACAGCCATCCTGTAGTTCACTCCAAGAATAAAAGTTTATGCCGGTTTTTCTTAAATCTAGCTTGACCAAGTTCAAACTTTACTTTTATTCTGCACTGCAATCACAGCTGTGTCTGTGATAGCAATGCACTCCAATATGCCTCTCTGCACAACCACAGGAGACACATACCGTCTCTCGCATATGATCCCTCACACTGCCTCACATATCCCCTCCCTGTTCAAACTTGTGGGGTTGTGGTACACCGATGTGCGCAACTGTTTAATCGAGAGCAGCTTACATAGCTCCCTTTTCACATTGGACATAAAAGGAGTCCCTTGATCTGTAAGGATCTCCTTTGGTAGCCGAAGGCGGCAGAACATTGCAAACACCTCGTGGGCGATAAGTTTTGCCAAAGTGTGGCGAAGGGGTATTGCCTCTAGGTAACGGGTGGCATAATCTACTACCACCAAAATATGTTGGTGGCCACAGGCGGATTTTACTATGGGCCCCACCAAATCCATCGCAATCCACTCAGATAGTACCTCTGTAATGGGCAGAGGTACCAATGGACTCCGAAAATTTGCAGTGGGTGTGGTAAGTTGACACTCGAGACATGACTCACAATACCTTTGCACCTCAGCATAAATCCCGTCCAAAAAAAAGCTGCAGAATACGTTCTTGTGTTTTCTTTGCACCTAAGTGTCCACCCAGCTGGTGTGTGTGGGCCATCTCTAGCACTGCCCGACGGTACGACTGAGGCACTACCAGCTGATCCACTAGTTCATCCCGGATTTTATCAACCCTATATAATAACTCCTAGTTGACAGCCATGCGGAGGGGAGAACCACCTCTGCACCCGGTTGCTGAGGCACCCCACTTATTTCTACCACCCTTTCTCATGAGCGGGCTAGAGTGGGATCCTGGAGCTGAGCTGTCCCAAACGTACCAGGGGACACTTCCAGCTCTGGAATCGACGGGGTCTCCTCGATCTCTCCTGCCAACACCTTTAGGGGAAACCTATCGAGGTTACACTCTGTCCCTAGGTGGGCGAACCCTACTGCAGGTATCCCTGACTCGAGATCTTCTGCGCCCGAAATGACATTTAGCCTGGGAGGGTTAATGTTTGTTCTCTCACAGGGACCAGAACAGGGGCAAGTCTCTTCCCAACACAGTCCCATAGGGAAGGGTCTTCACCACTCCCACCACATGTTTCACCTCCCCACACAGAGTGGAAAAAGTAACCTAGGCGGTCGGGTATACTCAGAGGTCCCCATGTATGCAAACAACCCCGACTTTCCGACCATTGGGGCTGTCCTCGGCAACCAAAGACACATGGACAAGTGTCACCAGGCTTCCTGAGTCCAAGAGGGCTTCGGTTGGGTACCCGATGATGTGTACCTGGCACAGTTGGGGTTCACTGTGCGTCGTGTCTGCATTCGCGGTGCAGACTGTCTTGGCATACATGGACACCCGGCGAGTAAACCCGCAGTCCATGGGTTCTACAGTCAGGGGGCAGTTAGCAGCCAAATGTCCAGGTCCTTGGCATCGCCAGCACCTAATAGTGGAGGCACTGTTAGTTCTTGAGACCTTTTTAGGGGAAACAGGTCTCCTGCTGCCCTCACTCCGGGGTACCCCCTTCGTATGGGTTCGATGCTGACTGTTCCCGGTAGAAGAACGTGACCCTTTCCCCGACTCCTGGGCTTGCAGGGTCCGGCGTGACAGCCACAATGAGGCCCATATAAAGGCCTGTGTGGCCGTATACCGCTCGATTAGGCTAACCACCTGGTCTAGAGTGCCCGGGTCCCCTTGCCCCACCCAATGCTGTATAGCAACTGGCAGAGTTCTCACCAGCTGGTCGACCACCACCCTCTCTACCATCTGGGCCAGAGTCAAGGTCTCAGGCTGGAGCTACCTTTTACTAGCTGCAGCAAGTCATATGCCTGAGACCTGGCGGGTCGGGCCCCCACAAAGGTCCATGAAAACACCCGTTGGGCTCTCACATAGGTATTAACTCCCAGTCGGGCAAAGATCTCACCTTTCAGCATCCCATAGTCCTGGGCATCCTCCCAATTGAGGTCAAAGAAGGCCTTCTGCTTGTCGCCCATCAGGAACGGAGCCACCACTTCAGCCCACTGGGAAGTTGGCAGGTTCTCCCACTTTGCTGTGCGCTCATCGACGGTGAGGAAAGCTTCCACGCCGTCCTCCGGACTCAGCTTCCTCAATGCGGAATGGACCTTGTTCCGGGCCTCACGATGTTCCGGGGTCGATGATGGTTATGTCTCTCACGGAGCCGAAATCTGCTGCACAGTTAGTTCATTAGTGTGCTGCTGCTGCTGGACCTGCTCCTGCTGTTGCCGCTGAGTGAGGACCAATGGCCTTAGCAACTCCTCCATTTTGTCTGCGGGCCTGGGCTGCAATGTGGCAGGCCTAATAACAGACATGCAGCTGGCATTGGTGTATGCCTCAGTTCACACTGCCCGCATTCTTCACCATATTGTAGTGCGGTGGTGTTCACACTGTGCGGTAATGAGGCAGTGACCCAAGGAAAGTTCAACCTAATTGGCTTTATTTGCCAAAAACTCACAACTCAAAAGCGAAAGCTGTCCTCCGGATATCCACACAGTCCTTGTAAACCTGTTTCCATGGGAGACGGCCGCACCGTGTCACTTAGAGTGCATCAGATACGTTGCCTTCACAGGCCTGTGTTCAGCTTCACACAAGCTTGCAGAGCTTCCTGCTATGCTGCTAGCAATCTCCACACTGACAAACCCAAACCTTTGCTGCAGGTTTTTAAAAGGAAACTGTGGCCATGAGCCATTTGTAAGACCCGGGCTGGAGGGAGTGGACCACCCCACAGCCATCCTGTAGTTCACTCCAAGAATAAAAGTTTATGTCGGTTTTTCTTAAATCTAGCTTGACCAAGTTCAAACTTTACTTTTATTCTGCACTGCAATCACAGCTGTGTCTGTGATAGCAATGCATTCCAGCGGGTTCAATATGCCTCTATGCACATCCTCGGAGACACATACCATCCCTCGCATATGATTCCTCTCACTGCCTCACAAATGGTAAGATAAACTTGATTGTGCCAAGTCAGGAAGCACAATACCGGTTGGCCTTCCTAAGGGAGGTGCAGAAATAAAAGTCCCAGAATTTCTTTCCTGGGCACTCCTGCTACTCAGTATAGGGCATATCATGTAACACGAGAGCAATAATGTTGCCCTGAGGTAAAGTGCAAGAGGATATTTGGGGATGCATTCTTGCTAGCAGTGAAAAAGTGGGCAGCATGGTGGCTCAGTGGTTAGTACTGTTGCTTTATAGCACTAGTGTCCTGGGTTCAAATCCAGGACAGCATCTGCAAGGAGTTTCTTTGTTCTCCCCGTGTTTGCATGGGTTTCCTCCCATACGCTCAAGACATGATGATAAGGGATTTAGATTATGAGCACCAATGTAGACAATAATGATAGTATATGTAAAGCTCTGTGGAATTAATGGCGCTATATAAGCAAAGCATCATAAATAAAGTGATTGTGAATGACACTGAAGTAGCCATGTTCTGTGTTCCATTGTAATAAGTTAAAGAAGCACTCCCATCAAAGTTTTTATCCTTTTAGTATACTGCAGTCATCATATTATATGGCACCGTATACTTACAATTACTCATTTTTAGTGATGAGCAAACGTGCTCTCCACTGCTCTGTACTTGCCTGAGCATCACTGTACACAACAAGCTCGGCGAGTATTTCCGGGTTGCTCGGGCGGGAACTCAGGTCCCCTCCCCGCATGTTTGACGCTCTTTAGAGAGCCAATGAACATGCAGGGATTGCCTGCCATGCACTGTAATGCCATAGCCATGTTGGTTGTGGGCATTACAGTGATTAGCTGGCCACACAGCATCATCGGATGTATATAAGACCGAGCACAGCCATGCTCATCACATTGTACCCCGGAATCAGGCAGAGTAGGAAGAGCTGCTGCATCAGAGAGAGATTTGCTTGTTTATAGTTAGTATACCACAACATATATTTACAGTGGGTACGCAAAATATTCAGACCCCTTTACATTTTTCACTCTTTGTTTCATTGCAGCCATTTGGTAAATTCTAAAAAGGTCATTTTTTTCTCATTAAAGTACACTCTGCACCCCATCTTGACTGAAAAAAAAACAGAAATATAGAATTTTTTGCAAATTTATTAAAAAAGAAAAACTGAAATATCACATGGTCATAAGTATTCAGACCCTTTGCTCAGTATTGAGTAGAAGCACCCTTTTGAGCTGGTACAGCCATGAGTCTTCTTGGGAATGATGCAAGTTTTTCACACCTGGATTTGAGGATCCTCTGCCATTCTTCCTTGCAGATCCTCTCCAGTTCCGTCAGGTTGGATGGTAAACGTTGGTGGACAGCCATTTTCAGGTCTCTCCAGAGATGTTCAATTGGGTTTAGGTCAGGGTTCTGGCTGGGCCAGTCAAAAATGGTCACAGAGTTGTTCTGAAGCCACTCCTTTGTTATTTTAGCTGTGTGCTTAGGGACATTGTCTTGTTGGTAGGTGAACCTTTGGCCAAGTCGGAGGTCCAGAGTACTCTGGAAGAGGTTTTCATCCAGGATATCTCTGTACTTGGCCGCATTCATGTTTCCTTCAATTGCAACCAGTCGTCCTGTCCCTGCAGCTGAAAAACACCCCCATAGCATGATGCTGCCACCACCATGTTTCACTGTTGGGATTGTATTGAGCAGGTGATGAGTAGTGTCTGGTGTTCTCCACACATACCGCTTAGAATTATCACCAAAAGTTCTATCTTTGTCTCATCAGACCAGAGAATCTTATTTCTCATAGTCTGTGAGTCCTTCATGTGTTTTTGAGCAAACTCTATGCGGGCTTTCATATGTCTTGCACTGAGGAGAGGCTTCCATTGGGCCACTCTGCCATAAAGGCCCGACTGGTGGAGGGCTGAAGTGAAAGTTGACTTTGTGGAACTTTCTCCCATCTCCCTACTGCATCTCTGGAGCTCAGCCACGGGGTTCTTCTTTACCTCTCTCACCAAGGCGCTTCTCCCACGATTGCTCAGTTTGGCTGAACGGCCAGCTCTAGGAAGACTTCTGGTGGTCCCAAACTTCATCCATTTAAGGATTATGGAGGCCACTGTACTCTTAGGAACCTTGAGTAATGCAGAATTTTTTTTGCAACCTTTGCCAGATCTTTGCCTTGCCACAATTCTGTCTCTGAGCTCCTTGGGCAGTTCCTTTGAGCTCATGATTCTCTTTTGGTCTGACATGCACTGTGAGGTCTTATATAGACAGGTGTGTGCCTTTCCAAATCAAGTCCTATCAGTTTAATTAAACGCAGCTGGACTCCAATGAAGGAGTAGAACCATCTCAAGGAGGATCACAAGGAAATGGACAGCATGTGACTTAAATATGAGTGTCTGAGCAAAGGGTCTGAATACTTATGAGCATGTGATATTTTAGTTTTTCTTTTTTAATAAATTTGCAAAAATTTCTACATTTATGGGTTTTTTTTCAGTCAAGATGGGGTGCAGAGTGTACTTTAATGAGAAAAAAAATGAACTTTTTAGAATTTACCAAATGGCTGTAATGAAACAAAGAGTGAAAAATTTAAAGGGGTCTGAATACTTTCCGTACCCACTGTATATCCATCTGAACTAACAGTCCTTCTGAGGACTAATCCAGCTGCATATATTCAGTGGTGATAGCAGGAGTTAGGCAGGCAGGCAGTGTATGTGGCATACTGTAATGTATGATACAGCATAAGAGGGTCCATTGAACGTCCTGTTTGCTGCTGCTGTAATAATTACAGATATTTCTAAACATAGAAGGGCAATTTTTTTTTATCTTAATCCTGGTTATTTGCTTAAAAATCAATCCAGAGTACACTATTTTTATGCTCCATTTGCTTGTTATCACTGCAGAATAAAGACAGATCTGTTAAGCGATATAAATCCAGAAATTTGAACTGAACGTGGAAAATATTTCCATTCTGTTGCAGTGTGTCAGTCAAGCTATTCACAGTAGGTCTCTGTGTAGAACAATATTAGTAAACTAAAGGCCTACTCTTTAAAACCTTGGTTCTCTGTCAGACATAACACCTACAACAGTGTTACAAAATCAGACATTTCTTCCATTTTCATTTTGTTGCAGTGTATCGGTCAAGCTATTCACACTAGGTGTCTGTGAAGAATAGTATTAGCAAATTACAGGCCTGCTATTTAAAATTGTGGTTCTCTGTCAGACGTATCACATATAACTGTGTTCCAAAATCAGCCATTTCTCGTGAACGTAGAAAATAATATCCTCCATTAAAAATGGGCAAGGTGCGTGGTAAGGGACGGGGAAGTGGACGTGATGGTGCATGCAGAGGCCGAGGCCGAAGACATGGCCGTGATCAAGCTGAAATTGTGCCACAATAAACACCCACATCTTGTCGCTTCACCTTCCTGTCCCAATTAATAGGGGACTACAGAACACTACTATTGAACACAGAGCAGTGTCAAAAGGTTATTGGTTGGATAGCAGATAATGCCACCACCACCACCCTGTCTTCCACATGATCAAGTCTCAGTAGCCATGAATCTGGACCGCATATTCCTCACCCTGATCCTCCTTCCTCCCACCATGCTGAGTGCGCAGAGACAACTGATCCCACACTTGGACACTCAGAAGAGCTGTTCACTTTTCCATTTGTAGATTCGGGCCTCTCGCCCGGCCTGCTTCAAGCGAGTCAAAAGGAGAACGCGTGTAGCGATGCCCAAATATTGGAGCAGCCACGGTCACACAAAGGCAATTGTAGGAAAGTGCAATTACTGTCGCAAGAGGAGGATGATGATGATGATGAGACACAATTGCCAGAAAGTGAGGAGGAGGACCAGGGTGCGGAAGTGGAAGACGAGGTGGTGGATGATATAGTAACTGACCCAACCTGGCAGGGGGAAATACAGAGCGAGGACAGCAGCACACAGAGGGAGGGAGGCGTAGCACCACAACAGGCAGGAAGAAGCAGCATGGTGGCCGCATACACAAGGCGGGAAAGTGTTCCTCATAACGCCAACACAACGGAAGTTTCCAGTACAACTGTTAGGTCTTCCCGAGTCTGGTTATTTTTTAAAGACTCTGCAGATAACCCCAAAAAGGCCATTTGCACCACTGGCCAGGCCAACATCAGCAGGGGTAGCAAAACTAGCAGCCTGACCGCCACCAGCATGATCAGGCACATGGCAGCAAAGCACCCAACTAAGTGGGCCGAACCCCAGGGTCCAGCAACAGTGTCTGCGGGTGACACCACTGCTTGTTCCGCTGTTGTGCATGCACGCCAATCCCCTGTCCATGGTACATGCCAAGATGCCTCCCGCCCTGCACCTGTCGTTGCACACTCTCAACTAGCACCATCAGCAAGAGCATCCATGTCCTTGTGCCAGCGCAGCATTCAGTTGTCCCCACCTCAGTCCTTGGAACGCAAGTGCAAATACGCAGCCAACGTCCCACAGGTCACACTACTAAATTCACACATTTCGTGAATGCTTTCACTCGAAATGTTGCCACAATTTCTCCCGGTGTGCCGTCCCCGCTTTACCCGAGCACGTGTCCCACAATATTAGCCATGCCCTCATTAACAAAGTCCACCTAACCACGGACACATGGACAAGTTCTTGTGGGCAGGGACAATACATCTCTCTGACGGCACACTGGGTTAATATAGTGGAAGTCGGGACCCAGTCGGACCTTGGGATGGAACACGTTCTCCCGACACCGAGGATTGCGGGCCCTGGGTCAATCAGGGTTGCCCCCACATTCTACAGCTCCTGAACCTCCTCCTCAGCCACCTATTCAGCCTCCATCTCTGAAATGACCACATCCGTTGCAAGCTGAAAGCAATGCAGCACTGCCTTGGTCAAGCGGCAACAGGCTGTGCTGGAGCTAATATGCTTAGGTGACAAACCGCACAACGCTGAAGAGTTGTGAACAGCTCTGAAACAGCAGACAGATCTGTGGCTGACACCGCTGTACCTACAGCCAGGCATGGTCGTGTGTGACAATGGCCAGAACCTGGTGGCTGCTCTGAGGCGAGGCGAGCTCACACACGTACCATGCCTAGCCCATGTGCTTAACCTTGTGGTTCAGCGGTTTCTCAAAACCTACCCGGATCTGTGGATCTGCTTGTCAAAGTACGCCGCCTGTGTGCCAATTTTAGAAAGTCAGCTACAGCTTCCGCCACCCTTGCCTTGCTTCAGCAGCGTTTGCAGCTTCCAGCTCACCGACTGATCTGCGATGTTCCCACGCATTGGAACTCTACATTGCAGATGTTGGGAAGGATTTGTGAGCAGAAGAGAGCAGTTGTTGACTACCAGCATCAACAAGGTCGTCTGTATTCAGGTCAAACTCCACACATAAGACCACAGGAGTGGACTTGGATGTCAGACATATGTACCATCTTCCAAAGATGGTGATCGGCGATGACGCCATAATTAGCATCAGCATCCCGCTTCTCTGTCATCTGAAATGCTCTCTGCTCACAATTATAGAGGATGCATTGCAGGCGGAGTACGATGAGATGGAGCAAGGAACCATAAACAGTGATTCCACACAGCCCAGCTCATCCTAGCGTGGATTGGGTTACAATGAGGAAGAGGAGGAGGAAGAACAGGAGCTAGTTTCCTGTGCTATAGACATTACTACATGCACAACTGTCATACCATCTGTTCAGCGTGGATGGCCTGAGGACAGGGAGGAGGAGGAAGAAGAGGAGGATGAGGAGGAGAGCATGGTCAGTCGTCTTCTTGGTGAGAGGACACGGATGACTTGCCTCTTTGCAGTCTGGCACACATGGCTGAGTTTCTGTTACGCTGCCTTTCCAGTGACCCTCGTGTTATCCAAATTTTGGTTGACAGTCATTATTGGTTGGTGACACTTCTAGACCCACGCTACAGGGAGAACTTTCTGTCTCTTATTCCCTTGCAGGACACGCCTAATAAAATGGTGCAGTACGAGAAGGCCTTTGTTGCGGAATTATTAAAAAAATTCCCATCTGAAAACGCTGGCGACAGAGGTCCCAGTTTGTTGGAAAACCAAGGAGTAAAGTCGAGAGAGACACAAATGCAAACGATCAGAGGCAGAGGAACACTGTCAAAGTTCTTGGACAGTTTTCTGAGACCCTCCCATCACACAAGCCCTGATGCGCGGGGTACTCTCTCAAGGAATAAAAAGTTTTAGAAGATGGTGAGGGAGCACCTTGCCGACCGTACCAACGTCCTTCGTGATTCCTCTGTGTCTTATGATTATTGGGTATCCGCATCCTCATCCTCCACCACCATATCACCACAATATGTTTCATATCAACATATCTACGTCTCTTGCAAGGGCATTGGAGCTCTTCCAAATTTTTGGCAGCCGTTGCTTCACTGCATAGGCAAACAGTATGGGAGACACACTTCCTAATAATGGGAGCATTTGTTGCAGGAGGCCCTCCGACCTCTACGTCTCTTGCAAGGGGCATTGGAGTTCCTCCAAATCTTTGGTAGCCGTTGCAGTCACTGCATACGCAATAAAGTCAATTCATCGCACTCTCATGAGTTTATGATAATAGAAACGTGTGATTTATTTATACAGCATAAACCAAAATGAAAGATTTTTACTTAAACCAACAGTGGATGGCGACAATACAATTATTGTATTATTGTATTGTATTGTAGAGGTAGAGTGCCTTGAAAAATTATTCCTACCCTGTGAACTTTTCCACATTTTTTTACATTACACCCACAAATTTAAATGTATTTTATTGGGATTTTATGTGATATTCAAACACAAAGTAGCAACTATTTATAAAGTATAAAGGAAATGATACTTGGTTTTCTAATATAAATCTATTGTTTTTTGAGTGGATCTTCTTGCCCCCGCCCCCCCCCCCCCTCTTTATATGTATAGTTTGGAGTTATTTGGGTGTTTTTAATGAGTCTGTGTAAAAAGATTTACAATTTTTTTTAAAGGGGTAATTTTTCTGTTGCTATACTGTATATATTTTTGCATATCTTTATATTGTTTATCCTATTTTCTCTGTGATACTAAATGCGCATATATTTTTTTGTTTTTATGTAAATCATGCTTTAAGAAATATACACTGCTCAAAAAATAAAGGGAACACTCAAATAACACATCCTAGATCTGAATGAATGAAATATTCTCATTGAATACTTTGTTCTGTACAAAGTTGAATGTGCTGACAACAAAATCACACAAAAATCATCAATGGAAATCAAATTTATTAACCAATGAAGGCCTGGATTTGGAGTCACCCCCAAAATTAAAGTGGAAAAACACACTACAGGCTGATCCAACTTTGATGTAAAGTCCTTAAAACAAGTCAAAATGAGGCTCAGTATTGTGTGTGGTCTCCACGTGCCTGTATGACCTCCCTACAATGCCTGGGCATGCTCCTGATGAGGTTGCGGATGGTCTCCTGTGGGATCTCCTCCCAGACCTGGACTAAAGCATCTGCCAACTCCTGGACAGTCTGTGGTGCAACGTGACGTTGGTGGATGGAGCGAGACATGATGTCCCAGATGTGCTCAATCGGATTCAGTTCTGGGGAACGGGCGGGCCAGTCCATAGCTTCAATGCCTTCATCTTGCAGGAACTGCTGACACACTCCAGCCACATGAGGTCTGGCATTGTCCTGCATTAGGAGGAACCCAGGACCAACCACACCAGCATATGGTCTCATAAAGGGTCTGAGGATCTCATCTCGGTACCTAATAGCAGTCAGGCTACCTCTGACGAGCACATGGAGGGCAGTGCAGCCCTCCAAAGAAATGCCACCGCACACCATTACTGACCCACTGCCAAACTGGTCATGCTGAAGGATGTTGCAGGCAGCAGATCACTCTCCACGGCGTCTCCAGACTCTGTCATGTCTGTCACATGTGCTCAGTGTGAACCTGCTTTCATCTGTGAAGAGCACAGGGCGCCAGTGGCGACTTTGCCAATCCTGGTGTTCTGTGGCAAATGCCAAGCGTCCTGCATGGTGTTGGGCTGTGAGCACAACCCCTATCTGTGGATGTTGGTACCTCATACCACCCTCATGGAGTCAGTTTCTAACAGTTTGTGCAGACACATGCACATTTGTGGCCTGCTGGAGGTCATTTTGCAGGGCTCTGGCAGTGCTCCTCCTGGTCCTCCTGCTGCTGGGTTGTTGCCCTCATACGGCCCCCTCCACGTCTCCTGGTGTACTGGCCTGTCTCCTGGTAGTGCCTCCAGCCTCTGGACACTATGCTGACAGACACAGCAAACCTTCTTGCCACAGCTCGCATTGATGTGCCATCCTGGATGATCTGCACTCCCTGAGCAACTTCTGTGGGTTGTAGAGTCCGTCTCATGCTACTGTAGCACCCTGAGGATTCGGCTGCTACAGGGGTATTGCACCTCAACCCAGAGGTGTGATATTCCACTCCCGGGTAAGGATGGAGTGTGGATCTGAGCTCGGTAGGCTGCATGCACTACATACATCCCATTTCCGAGGAGCAGACCGACGGTACTCCCACTTAGAAATGTGCAGGTACGACCGAGTCTGTTCCTGGCTGGAGTGGGAGGGGGGTGGAACATCCCAAGTAGTGTAGGGGCAGATAGGGGGAGCAGCCTGGGTAAAGATAGGAGCTCATTGGGTGCTGGTCACCTGAGCTCACACATAGAGGGTGTATATAAGGTGGGCACCAACTAAGAACAGGGTCAGTTGCAGAGAGAAAGTCAGCGAGCGGAGGAGAAGAGAGACCCAGAGTGAGAGAGGAGAGAGAGAGACCCAGAGGGGGAAACAGAAGAAAGGACTCTAAGACCCCAAATTAAGTCCTCGGGTGAAGAGTCGGCGCAGGGTACCGGAACCCAAGCTGGTGGGGGCAAAAACACACCCCAGCCAGAGACCGGAGGCCGTGGGCAGCGTCTGCCACGGCCACCCACCACATCCACCACGAAGGCACACCACGTGGAGGGTCAGGGAACCCAAGGCCAAGGGTCTCCCAACAGAAGGCCCGAGGGAGCTGGACCTGGGTGGATCAATAGTGGGGACGGCCAGAGAAAGGACAGAAGGAGAGCTCAGGGTCACGCTCCGGACTTGCTTGGGGGTTGGCTGGATCCAGGACCTGGTGGATGCAGCACGGCTCGGGAGGTCACTCGAAGCTGGAGTGACCGGAACATCAGCAGTGAGTAAACATCCTAAACTGCATAACCCGACTCTGTCTCTGATTGCCGTCTACACTGCATCACCACAACCCCCATCCTCTGCACCTGATCCCCCTGAGGCTATACCCCACCCGTTGGGGGTTATACCATCACAAGCTGCACCTATACCATCAGCCTCAGCGGACCCTGCTGCAGCGGCGGCCATAGTGACCGCAATACAACGGGTGGCGTAGTCGACAATAAAGAACTTATAACATCTGTAGGACTGCCACATACAACTCAGTTTGACACCCTGGGCACGGACCGGGTCACAGCCACTCGGAAGACTACAACCCCCATCTGATCCGGCTCCGGATATTCCCCCTAAAAGAATATGGCCCAGGGGGCGCATCAACTTTGGCGTAGTCGGCAGGATTACGTGCCCGCAACACCCGGGTACTGCGTGCCTGAAGAAAAGTGCAAGTTTACCTCAAAAAGAAGTCTCCTGCCGGTTCCGGAGGGTCCCCGTCATCGGACCCCATCACCAGTCGATTCCCGCCGGTTGTCTGCCATTAACAGCGTTTTCCCGCCATCTGCAGAGTTTCCCGCCACTGGGAAGCGATTCCCGCCATTTCCAAAGGTTTCCCGCCTTGGAAGAGCGGACGCTATTATGGGCGTGCCAGAGGGTGGCGAGAGGCCACCTCCCATCGTGGGCCAGGACCGAAAATGGCGCCAAAAGTGGAAACCGCCCCCACCAACAGAGACTGTGATGCTAGAGGTGTCTGTCAGCGTGAAAGAACAGCCCCTGGAGCTGACAGTCACCAAGTGGCCCCGGGACCGCCCTCGAGGTGGGAGGAGACGAAAGGAAAGAACAAAGATGGGTGCCGCCTGGAGCAGTCTAGAGCGAGCGCACCCGGAGGCAAGAAGCCTGGAGAGGAGTAGCAGAGAAGCTCACCCGGAGATGGCCAGAGAGCAGAGCAGCACCGGCCCGCTGGCCAGGAGCCTGCTGGAAGAAGAGCAGAGCAGCACCGACCCGTTGGTCAGGAGCCTGCTGGAAACCACGACCCCACTAGGCCTAGTGGAGGTCCTCGCACAGCTCCCCCGAGACCGGGAGTGTGCACAGACTGCCCTGGAGGGCCTCGCACGGAGGATGGCCCGGGTACAGCGAGAGACATTGGCGGAGTGGAGCCGAGAGATGGCCCAGCAAACCAAGACCCGGAGCACGCCAGCCAAGATGAGGAGACAGACCGCCTCTGAGGATGGCGCGGGAGGACCCAAGGCCGGAGACGGCGCCGAGAAGGGAGCCGAACGAGTGGAGGCAAGTAAAGGGAACGTCTATACCCCAAACCGGGAAACCGCGTACCTGCCCCAGCTCCCCGTCGCAGAGCCCGAAGTCTATCCTGCCGTGCCCGTCGCTGCAACGTCACCGCCGCAGACTAGGCCTCAAACGGGAGCCGCGACCCCTGTGACGTCACACGCCTCGACCCCAAGCGTGACCAAGCAGGAAGTACCACCAGCCTGGTCGCAAGGCCTAGTACCCCCGGGCGCCGCAATACCAACAGCGCCCCCTACCTCCGCGGAGCCACCGGCCTGGTCACAGGGCCAAGTAGCCCAGGGCGCCGCCGTCCTTACGGTGCCCTTCACCTTCCAGATACCCCAGGCCTGGCCGCAAGGCCCGGGCAACCCGGGCGCTAACACCACCGCGCCCATAAGACCTAAAGTGCCGCGTCTGGGAGAGGACTTGTTTGCCCAGCACACGTGGCCGGACGGGCAGCCTTTCATCTGGCCCCAGAGATATTATGAACTGGAGCACCAGAGGAGAGTTGGGGCCATGTGTGCACCCCTGATTCCGGCTCCGAAGCCCGTGATAAGGATCTCGCCCCCGCTTGAAGAGACCCAATTTGAGTGGGACCCCACCGGAGAAGACCTAATGGGGTTCACTCAAGAAACCAGGGCAGCTGCAGCGGAGCGTGCTGCGTGCTGCCGACAGCAGCTCGAGGAGTTTGCGAGGGAGCGGAGAGAGAGGCGGGTCCGGGAACAACAGGCCCAAATAAGGAGCGCCGAGCAGAAGAGCCGAACCAGGAGGGACCCCCGTGCAGCGCACAGTCCCCGCACCACCGGGACTGTAATTAAGTTCAACATGCAGCATGGGTGGGGCTTCATCAGAGACCACAACACCCCCGGCGACGTCTTTGTCACGCGCAGAGATGTGGAGTCCCATCTGCCGGAGGGGCACAGAGGTCGTGACCTTTATATCGGGGACGAGGTCACCTTTACCCGGCACAAGTGTGCCAAAGGACCTTACGCCCTCCATGTGCATCGCCTGACAGAGGAGGAGCTGCGATGTGAGGAGGAAGAGCAAGAGGATCCGGACGGGTCTGAAGCTGAGATCCCCAAAGAAGGAGCAGGAGGAAGACGTTGTTGAGTACAGCGGAGTAGGTGCTGTAAATAGTTACCCGATCGGGGTATAAAGAAACTGTTACTGCAAATATAGTCCCCGTTGGGACCAGCTGAGTGAACTGTTTACCCGTTTACCCTTAATCCCACAGGCTGAGGACTGTGAGCAGCCACTCCCTTTCCCTCCTTAACTGGCCGAGGACTGAGAGCGGCCATATCCTTGTATATAGTTGCGCGTCCTAAAGCGCCCCCTACCGGTTTTATAGGAAAACCATTTTTCTAGAAAGACTGTCGCACTTTGCCCGGTCAACAGTTGCACAGTGACCGGAGGAGAAACAAGAGACGACGAGAATGTTTTATCTGAAAAGTTTTATATATATATAATGTTTTATATGTTTTATATGTTATGCAAAAATTTGTATGTTTTGGTGTTATGTCTTACAGCCCGAGGACGTGCTGTGATTTACCAGGGGGGAATGTAGCACCCTGAGGATTCGGCTGCTACAGGGGTATTGCACCTCAACCCAGAGGTGTGATATTCCACTCCCGGGTAAGGATGGAGTGTGGATCTGAGCTCGGTAGGCTGCATGCACTACATACATCCCATTTCCGAGGAGCAGACCGACGGTACTCCCACTTAGAAATGTGCAGGTACGACCGAGTCTGTTCCTGGCTGGAGTGGGAGGGGGGTGGAACATCCCAAGTAGTGTAGGGGCAGATAGGGGGAGCAGCCTGGGTAAAGATAGGAGCTCATTGGGTGCTGGTCACCTGAGCTCACACATAGAGGGTGTATATAAGGTGGGCACCAACTAAGAACAGGGTCAGTTGCAGAGAGAAAGTCAGCGAGCGGAGGAGAAGAGAGACCCAGAGTGAGAGAGGAGAGAGAGAGACCCAGAGGGGGAAACAGAAGAAAGGACTCTAAGACCCCAAATTAAGTCCTCGGGTGAAGAGTCGGCGCAGGGTACCGGAACCCAAGCTGGTGGGGGCAAAAACACACCCCAGCCAGAGACCGGAGGCCGTGGGCAGCGTCTGCCACGGCCACCCACCACATCCACCACGAAGGCACACCACGTGGAGGGTCAGGGAACCCAAGGCCAAGGGTCTCCCAACAGAAGGCCCGAGGGAGCTGGACCTGGGTGGATCAATAGTGGGGACGGCCAGAGAAAGGACAGAAGGAGAGCTCAGGGTCACGCTCCGGACTTGCTTGGGGGTTGGCTGGATCCAGGACCTGGTGGATGCAGCACGGCTCGGGAGGTCACTCGAAGCTGGAGTGACCGGAACATCAGCAGTGAGTAAACATCCTAAACTGCATAACCCGACTCTGTCTCTGATTGCCGTCTACACTGCATCACCACAACCCCCATCCTCTGCACCTGATCCCCCTGAGGCTATACCCCACCCGTTGGGGGTTATACCATCACAAGCTGCACCTATACCATCAGCCTCAGCGGACCCTGCTGCAGCGGCGGCCATAGTGACCGCAATACAACGGGTGGCGTAGTCGACAATAAAGAACTTATAACATCTGTAGGACTGCCACATACAACTCAGTTTGACACCCTGGGCATGGACCGGGTCACAGCCACTCGGAAGACTACAACCCCCATCTGATCCGGCTCCGGATATTCCCCCTAAAAGAATATGGCCCAGGGGGCGCGTCACTACCATGAGTGTGAAAGCACAACCAACATTCAAAAGTGACCAAAACATCAGCCAGAAAGCATTGGTACTGAGATGTGGTCTGTGGTCCCCACCTGCAGAACCACTCCTTTATTGAGTGTGTCTTGATAATTGCCAATAATTTCCATCTATTGTCTATTCCATTTGCACAACAGCATGTGAAATTGATTGTCAATCAGTGTTGCTTCCTAAGAGGACAGTTTGATTTCACAGAAGTTTGATTTACTTGGAGTTATATTCTGTTGTTTAAGTGTTCCCTTTATTTTTTTGAGCAGTGTATTTTATTCTAATAATTTACACCAGCCACTTTTTTTATTATCTTTTTATATTTCCTTTCTACGTCTTTTTTTTACACAATTATTGGATTAGTATTTTATAATTTTACTAAAACAGATGAAGATTTTATATCTGTGAAACTGGATTCCTTTAAATTACTCTATGGCTATCTCCGTCTTAGGCAGTAATGCTAATCTGTGTTACAGACCAAATTAGGCTACTATGGTGAGACATCTTTCTTTTATGTTGATTAGTATCTCACTACCTCATTTTAATTTTCAAATGGAAGATTTTCTTTACATCAAATTTATGCACTAAATAGTGAAGCTTTGTATGAATTGTTTTGGGCTTTTAAAATTTTGCATTATGTTTTTGCAAAGTTAAAAATTTCAAAACATTTCATATACACTAAATAATTATCAGATTAAAAGTAGAACACAAATTTGATAAGCGCCCTCTAGTCTTTATTGATATTGGAAAATAACAGGACAATAATGATCTCGCTGAGTTTGCTTGAGGCTCTTAACTTTGAAGAGAAATAGGTCATTAGCTTTGCATAGCTAGGCATGCTTAGATCGGCATTTTTTGTTGACACAAATGTACTTTTTCTAGATATTGCTTAATGGTATCTCTAGGGCATACCTAGTTTATATATTTGTAATTAGGTCAAAAATATTAGCGTTGTGCTAATAGACAAAATTGACAAGCAATTATATTAGTGTATGTGCTTTTATTTTATATTCACACTAATGCAATTTTCTTGTATTTTTAGCTTGCACTGGGTTGTTAATGCATTACTAACACTATGAATACATCCTGTGTGAGATACACACAACAGTGCAAATGTTTCTCCTGTCCCAGTCTCCAGGGATATTGCTGTATCCTAGAAAAAAAATAAAAAAGAATGCTTCCATTTAGTGACAGCAAGCAGGCATATTAACCCCTTCACAACATCCGCCGTACGTGTACAGCGAAGGTCGGAAGCGGGTGTATGAAGCAGGCTCACAGGGTGAGGCCGCCCCATACTCGCCAAGTAATGGCTGTGTGTAGCCCGTGATTGTTAACCTGTTAAATGCCACTATCAAACTCTGACAGCAGCATTAACAGCATTCTGGCATGGTGGCGCGTCATTCCATGCGCCCATAAGCGTGCCTGTGAAGTGATCAAGGGACATCGATGGGTTGCTATGACAGCCGGGGGTCTGTTGAAGACCTCTGTGCTTGTCATTATGCAGCTCCCTTAACCCATTCATGACCTTAGACGAATCCATACATCAAGAAAGGGAAGGAGTTCCCAACTATGGATGTATTGATATGTCCTGGGGAAAATGCGTCACCATGACCGATCACATGATGATTGCATTAAGGTGCCTGCTGATTCTAACAGTAGCGTCAGCAGCCCCAGCATTGATTGGAGCGATCAGACGATGAGGTCCGATTGCACCAATCAGTGAGCAGAGATGCAGTTTGACCCCCACAGTGACCAATCTGCACTACCTCATTCCAGCTTGGTAGTAGTCACTGTGTCGTTCTGCTGCAGATCTGCTTGGCCTTGTGATTCCACAAACTTTTTCAAGACTGTGCCATCACTGCTGCTGCTGCTTTTCCTGCTAGAAGAAAGATGTTCCTGATCTGTTCCTGTCACCGGCCCTTTCTTAATCCACCCCAATATCCCTCTGCCCCCTTTCAACCCTTTTCCCCCTCTCCCCCTCTCCCTAACACCTTCTCCACCCCTGCTTCTGCCGCCGAGCGCTAATATTTGATTGCTGATCAGTACTTCATCACTCATCTTTTTGGAGCTTTTTCATGGGTCCTACAGCCGCCAAGCACTGATCAGTGAGGCACATCACTGATCGGTGTCCATGCTCGCTTTTGGCCAGGACTTTTTTTCCCTGTTCATTTTTCTCCACACCCTCCCTTTGCACCACCTCCGTGCGTGCGTCCTGCAGCTACTGCGCACTGATCAGTGACGCACATCACAGGAGACTAAATAGCTGTCTATAAAAATATCTCAAGGGCTGTCACACTGTAGAGGGATCAGCTTTATTCTCATTTGCACAAAGAAAGACTAGAAGCAATGGGATGAAATTGAATGGGAGAAGATACAGATTAGATATTAGAAAAAAAAATTGATAGTGAGAGTGATTAACGAGTGGAACAGGCTGCCACAAGAGGGTGTGAGTTTTCCTTCAATGGAAGTCTTCAAACAGAGGCTGGACAGACATCTGTCTGAGATTGTTTAGTGAATCCTGCATTGAGCAGGGGGTTGGACCAGATGACACTGGAGGTCCGCTCCAACTCAAACATTCTATAATTCTATGATTGGCGCCCGTGCTCGCTTTTGGCCAGGACTTTTTGTTCCTGTCCATTTTTTGTCCGACCCCACCCTTGCATCATTTCCGTGCATATATCCTGAGCCGCTGATCAGACGCACATCACTGATCAGTTTCTGTGCTCGTTTTTGTCCAGGACTTTTTTTTTTCCTGTCCACGCCCCCCCCTTTTGCACAACATCCGTGCAAGTGTCATACAGCCACTGAGCCCTGATCAGCGATGCACATCACTGAATGGCATCCAGTTGTTGTCTTTTTTTTATGAAAAAAGAATCAAATAAAAATAATTTAGATTAGTTGATAGGGCTAGATTAGAGACAGTAAAAATATACTGTAGTAATCTGTGTCATAGAATTCACTACCGGTCATTGTGTTCCCACTGCGTTCCCAGTCGGGCCGCTAGCGGTGATCTCACTAAGGTCACCGCAGTTCATTGCCCCGCTGGGAGCGCAGCCTCAATGACCGGCGGTGAACTCTATGACGTCACCGCTAATCACTTAGGCTGAACTCGCAGCAGCTCATTCCTCAGTTGTTTTCAGCTGGAACGGTCACATCTTGGCACTGTCCAGGTTGAAAACTATTTATCCCAGACAATGATTACGACGTGGGACAGAACTTCGGACATGTGGGGGATATTGTTGTTTTTTATTTTGTGTTTTTTTACAGGAGACATTGGGTTCAGTGGATTGGGCGTTAGGTAAGTATAATTGTTTTTGGTAAATTACGAATCATAAAGGAGTCTGTCTGTGTCATTATTTCAAAAGAAAGTACTTTTTCTGGGTGTTTGTTGTTTTTTCTTTACAATTTGACTATGGGGTTAGTAATGGGGGTGTCTTATAGACTCTCCATTACTAACCTGGGCTTCTTCTCAGCTGCCAATACAAGGCTGACATCAACCCCAACTCTATTACCCCACTTACCACCGCCACAGGGCAAGTGGGAAGAGTGAGGTTAAGTGCCAGAGTTGGTGCATCTTATAGATTTGCCATTTCTGGGGCCACTGAGAGCTGATATTTTTAGTCTCAAAGGGGGCCAACATCCAAGGCCCCTTTCCTGGCTATTAATATCAGCTCACAGCTATCTGCCTAGCCTTTGCTGCTTAGATTTTCATAGGGGGTCCCTATGTCAATTTTTTTTCTGGGGTCCCCCTGTAATCTAGTGAGTAAACGCTAAGAAAACAGGTGTGGGCTGTTATTAATATC
Source organism: Phyllobates terribilis (assembly GCF_046119375.1). NCBI lineage: Eukaryota > Metazoa > Chordata > Amphibia > Anura > Dendrobatidae > Phyllobates > Phyllobates terribilis. The sequence continues at coordinate 880,106,357 of NW_027362761.1, forward strand.
CAAGGAACATCTTTGGCTAATGACCCTTTCCCTGGCTAGTAATATCAACCCCCAGTAGTCGACTTTCCCTCTGTTGGTTATGAAAATAATGCAGGAGCCCACACCATTTTTTTCATTTATTTATTTATTAATAGATACAGTATAATACACACCCAATGTAACCTTAGTTCACAGTCTCCAGGTGTTCCAGCAGCTGGAAAGTCCAGTGAACTTTAAATATCCCTCAAACTTTCCCATCAGCTGCTGGGAAACCCATTGGTTTTGAACTCTGGTAACCTGAAGGTTAGCTGAGTTCAAGCCACCGGATCTTACTGTAGCTCTTGTGCCAAACTATTGAATGTCGGAGTGCCGAGTGCCGGGTTCTGAGTGCAGCTCACATCACTGTCGCCTGGTCTCCCTGAGATCAGTGTGACCAGATGACAATGATGGGAGTTGTAGTCAGCACTCACAGTGTACATTAAGTGTAAAATAAAGAATTTAAAAAAATAAACAGTGTGGGCCCCCACATCATTTTCATAACCAGCAGAGGGAAAGTCGACCACTGGGGGCTGATATTACTAGCGAGGGAAGGGACAATGGATGCTGGCCCCCTCTGAGGCTAATAATATCATCCCTCAGCATCCCCAGATATGGGCCATCAATAATATGCGCCCAATCTGGTGCTTAGCCTCACTCTTCTCATTTGCCCTGATGTGGTGGCAAGTGGGGTAATAGGGTTGGGGTTCATGTCAACCTTGTATTGGCAGCTGACATGAAGCCCTGGTTAGAAATGGAAAGGCACCCAGAATAAAATACTTTATTTGAAATAATGACACAGACTCCTTTATTTACGATTCTTAGTTTACCAAAAACAATTATACTTACCTAACGCCCAATCCACTGAAGCCAATTTCTCTTGTAAAAAACAAAAATAAACAACAATATCCATCACCGGGCCGCTAGCGGTGATCTCAATGAGGTGATCTCTATGATGTCACCGCTAGTCACTGAGGGTGAGCTCGCAGCAGCTCATTCCTCAGTGGTTTTCAGCCAGGACGGTTACATCTTGGCACCATTCAGGTTGAAAACTATTTATCCCAGACTTGGATTACGGCGTGAGACAGAACTTCGGACAGGTGAGGGATACTGTTATTTTTAATTTTTGTTTTCTTATGGGAGACAAGGGCTTCAATGAAATGGGCATTAGGTGAGTTTAACTGTGTTTGCTATTTTAAATAAAAAAGTAAACGTGTGTGTGTTTTATTTCAAATAAAAGACTTTATTCTGGGTGTTTGTCTTTATTTACAATATAACTATAGGATTAGTAATGGAAAGGCATCTTATAGATGCCTCTCCATTACTAACCCGTGGGGTTGATGTCACTGGACAATACAAAGGTGACATCAACCTCACAAATATTACCCTACTTCCCACCGCCACACATGTATAAAAGATTGCTTCAAACTGTACCACACCATCCATGGACTACTAAATTCATTTTAGACTTACACAAATTACGTATGCCAATCTGGTGGACTCTACATAACTTACATATGCCAATCTGATGCACTCTACACAACTTACGTATGCCAACCTGATGCACTCTACACAATTTACATGTGCCAACGTAATGCACCCTACACAACATACGTATGCCATTATACAATTCACGTACCAGGAAAACACTAGATCAATTCCAATACAGGGTCACTTGTGGAGGGTTTCCACTGTTTAGGCACATCTGGTGCTCTCCAAATGAGACATGATGCCTGCAGACCATTCCAAAACATCACTCCTTCCTTTCCGAGACCTGCTGGGCTCCCAAACATTCGTTTTCCCCCACATATGGAGTACTGGCGTACCAAAGAGAAATTGCGCAACAAACTTTGGGGTATATGTTCTCCTCATCTCCTTGTGAAATTGAAAAGGTTTGGAGTTAAAATAACATTTTTGTGGGAAAATGTTAGAATCTATGTTGTTTTACTATCGCCATCTTGTTGTAGCTTGCTGGCTTCTAGTCTTTTCCTCTGGTGCTGGGTGTCTTGGTCACATGATCTCTTCACTCTTTATTACTCAGCACCTGTCTCCCATTCCCCGCTGGACATCAGTGTTGTTTCGCTTGTGCTCTGGCTAAGTTGCCTTGTTAGTTCTTTGTGCTTAGGACAATTCATATCCTGGGACTTCTTGTTCCACCAGTTTTGTTTCCTTTTATCTTTGTTTCTGCAACTTATTTTTCTTTTAGGAGGTCTCCTGTTTTTGCTCTCAGTCCTTAGATCTTTTAGGGACACCCTTTCCCCTTCCTTCAGGTCTTCATTTGAGTTCAGTGCAGGAGTGTCGGTGGGGCTATTCACAAAAAATAAGGCACCCACCCCAGCATAGGGTTAAGCTGAGTCTCAGTGCAGCGACAGCTTTTCCCTTCTATTCCTTAGTTTTAAGTTGCAGAACATAACAGAAAACACATATCAATAAATTCCTTGAGGGGCCTAGTTTTCAAAATGGGGCCCCTTGTGGGGGGGTCTCCACTGTTTAGGCACATCAGGGGCTCTCCAAGTGTGACTTGACGCCCACAGATCAATCCATCAAAATCTGTGTTCCAAACCGTCACTCATTCCTCTCTGAGCCCTGTCGTGCGCCCAAATGGTAGTTTTTCCCCACATATTGGGTATCGGCATACTCAGGAGAAATTGCACAACAAATGTTGGTGTCTAAATAAAAAAATTGGGGGGCTAAAGGAACATTATTCCACATATCTAGATACATTTCTAGAAGTGTCTAGTTTCCAAAATGGAGTCACTTGTGGGGGGTTTCCATTGTATAGGCACATCAGGGTCTCTCCAAATGCTACTTGGTGCCTGCTCTCGTTTCCATCTATTTTTGCTTTCAAAAAGTCAAATGGTGCTCCTTCCCTTCCAAGCCCTGCTGTGCACCCAAACAGTAGTTTTGCTTCATATATGGGGTATCTACATGCTCAGGAGAAATTAAACAACAAATTTTGTTGTCCTTTTTCTCCTGTTACCTTTGTGCAAATACAAAAAATTGGGTCTAAAGTAAAAAATTTTCAAAAAAATTTCATTTTTTTCTTCCAAATTGCTTTAGTGCCTGTGAAGCACCTGAAGAGTTAAGAAACTTCTTGAATGTGGTTTTGAGTACTTTTAGAGGTACAATTTCAAGTATTTTCTGTCATATAGACCTCCCAAAGTCACTTCAAATGTGATGTGGTCTCTATGATAAATGGTTTTGTACATTTTGTTGGAAAAATGAGAAATTGCGGATCAACTTTTAACCCTTCTAACTTCCTAACAAAATTATGTTTGAAAAATTATGCAGATGTAAAGTAGACATGTAGTAAATGTTATTTATGTTTTGTGTGACATAACTCTCTGGTTTAAGGGCATAAAAATTAGAAGTTTGAAAATTGCAAAATTTTAACTTTTTTGACCAATTTCCGATATTTTCACAAATAAAAGCAAGTTTATCAAACAAATTTTAATACTGTCATGAAGTACATTATGTCATGAAAAAACAATCTCAGAATCACTGGGATCTGTTGAAGCATTCCAGAGTTATTACCACATGAATTGACACTGGTCAAAATTGTAAAATTTGGCCTGGTCATGAAGGTGAAAGCAGGCTTGGGGAGTGAAGGGATTAAAACCCAGCCTGTGGCCTCGCTGCAAGGGAGACCGTGGTTTTTGCTACATACAGCAATGCTGTGGCATTGACTTACATAGCACAAGTGATCAGACGATTGCAGCTTCAAGCTAACAAGAACAGTGAAAAGTAAAAAAAAGTTTAAAAATATGAAAAAACCCCATAAAAGTTCAAATCACCTCCCTTTTCCCCCACTAAAAATGAAGGTAACTAAAAAATTGTAAAAATAGTATATGTGGTATCGCCGCGTTCAGAAAATTCTGATCTATCAAAATATAAAAATAATTAACAAAATCGGTATACACTGTAAGTAAAAACAATTCAAGATCACCAAAATAGTTTTTTGCGACACTGCAATACCACAAAATATGCTTTAACAAGCAATCAAATTGTCAAATCTATCCCAAAATGCGATCAATAAAAACATTGTCTCGCCCCGCATAAATAAGCTCTCACACAGCTCCATCGACTGAAAAATTAAAAAGTTACGGGTCCCAGAAAATGGCAGCACAAGTCCAAACATTTTTTTTTTAAAACTTTTAATTTTTTTTTTACCACTAAAATAATAAAAAACTGGACATATTTGGTCTTGCCATAATCCTACTGATGAGAAAAACCATATTAAAAGGTCATTTTTACCACAAAATGTCCACTGTAAAAACAATTCTCACAAATCAATGTCAGAATTCCACAATTTCTCCCAACGTGGATTTTTTCTTCCTGTTTTCCAGTGCAACTCGTCCTGCAGTAAAAAAGTCCTCATATGTATATATGGACAGAAAAATAAGAGTTATGGCTCTGGCCAGAAGGGGAGGAAAAAACAAAAATGCAAAAACAGAAATTGGCCACGTCTCAAAGGGGTTAAAAGTCTGAATAGTTGAAAATGATAGGGGTTGTCCTGTTGAGGAAACAATTTTCATGAAGAGCACTTGGCTACTCTAATATTGTCACTGTGCTGGTCTACCCCTATGTAAATGATCATCGTTGTTTTAAAGCGAATCTGTCAGAAGGATCATCCTCCTAAACCACCCCGCTTTAATTTAAAATCTCTGGAGGCAGATCAGTGTCCGCCCCATAGTCTCTAACAGCTCATTTATGTATAAGAAAAACGTGGCTTTTTCTGGAATAAGACATCAGATCGCAGATATCAAGGTATGATTTTATTCAGCTTCCTATAACCTACATGCCCATATAGACAGCTTAGGAGGGTTGATCCTACTGACAGATTCCCTTTGACAAACTTTGGCTCATTTGATGGCCAATCAAATGTAAAATTGCAAAGTACCCTATTTTTTTTGTTAATAAAATTACATTTTCCGTTGTAAAATTCACTCCAAGATGCCAACCACTTGGGTGTCTAGGTTGTTGTCCATAGCTCTGTTATTTCTAGCAACAAAGACACAGACAGACTAAAGGAAGTTGTGGTGTATCTTTATCTTTCTATTCGAGCTCTCCTGTTGGCTGTGTCGTATATCAAAGAGGCAAAACTGAGATGCAAGCTTTTAGTTCGGGACAGCAAGCTATTAGACAGTGTGAGTCGAAAATGAAGAAACTGAGATATTGCTGGCAGAATACTAATGAAGAGAAATCGCCCATTAATAGATGGCAAATTAAAGTGCATGGGAATTGGTATAGTTCCAGTACATATTCGATTGATGTGTATGCCAAAAGCAGTTTTACCTTGTGGTAGAGGATGAGGGGAGCAAGAAAACCATGCTTTAACTCTGGCTTTGGGTAAAATGATAGAAATGCCTTAAATTAGGAGATTGAAAAACTTTTAATTTTACAAGGTATTTTTCTAAAATCAGGAAACTCGTTAACCAAGCCAGCATAATCTTTACTTATGTTCTATGGACGTGAATGTTGATTCCTAGGAACTGGGATCTATATATAGATTAAGGACTCCTAGGAAGCAGAGAGCATGTATATGCTATTTTAGGACACAGAAGGCTGCTATTTTACAAAGAACATCAGGTTTGGTTTCCTATATTTACATAATTTTTTTAAAAAATTAGATGGTTCGCCTCTTGTTAATGAGCAGAGGTATTATTAGAGTCACAGCTGCAAACACGTAGAGAGATGCAACTCGGGGTTGATTGATGCCCTAGATCTTGTGGAGATTTCTTGCTAGTAGAGAGACACTTAATAAAGGGACCTTGACATAAGACTCATGCTGAACAAACCACGGGAATAATTCACGAAGGCGCACGCCACTCGTCAGATGCACCAGATTCATGAAGAGGCAGGCACCTACTCATGAATCAGAGGTGTCTGGCTCCAACACACCCCTCATCAAGACTGTCATGAATAACGCCAGTCTTGAGGAATCGTCAGTCTAATTTCATTCACATCATGGTATTTAATGGTTGTTTGGCGTGCTAAGGTAGGCTTCTTCACTTGCTTCTCCATGGCAAATAATTATCTGGAGTGGCACTTCCTGTAGTCTTCTTCTAGGTTCATGCATTGGGCTTTCAGGAAGTTGTTCTTGTCTTTCCTGACTCCTCTTTGGAAATCGGCATTGCCTTGTCTCATTCAACCTACACTTAGACTTGGCCTCGCTACTCTGACTAGCGATCTGGGTGGTGGTTGAACTCGTTACGCACTTCAACCGCATATGCAGGGATCTTACAAACATCAAACTACCTCTGCATAGCTATATGCTTGATCTTGCAAAGTCTAACCCTGGCTTTGGCTATGAGCTGATCAGACCAACAATCTGCGCCAGGTAGTGTTCTTGCAGGGAAAATTGATTCCCTACATATTTGCTGGCATAGGTTGTAGTTGATCTGGGTGTGATGCTATTTATTTGGGGATGTCAAGGTATAGAGGAGGTGTTGCTTCAGCTGGGTGAAGAAGATGTTGATGACTCTAAGCTTGTTCATATGACAGAACTGTGCAAGACAATCCCTAGCTTCATTCCTCTCCCATAAGGCTGTATCTGCCAACCACTTCTGCATTCTCATCTACTCCCAGTTTGGTGTTGAAATTGCCCATAATGTAGATGATGATCTTTCTTGGCATACTATTGAGTGTGCTTTGGACCTGGGCATAGAAATCTTCAATGTCCTGCTCGAATGCGTCTGTTGTTGGTGCATAGACTTGAATGATGGTCACAGTCTGAGGTTTCCCTCTGATGGGGATGGACATAACCCTATCATTGGTGTACTGGGGGCAATGTACTCCCCTTTTGATACTTTTGTTGGCCACAATGGTAAAGTAATCTTTTGCTGCTTTTTTATGGTTTTACTACTTTTGCAGACTTTTATTTACAGTGGTGCTTGAAATTTTGTGAACCCTTCAAAATTTTTCATATATCTTTATATAGTTAACCTAAACCCATGTGAGATTTATCACACAGTCCTAAAAGTAGAGAGAATTAGTGTTGAGCGAGCACTAAAATGCTCGGGTGCTCGAAGCTCGGGCCGAGCTCACTGTGATACTCGGGTGCTCGACCCGAGCAACGAGCCCAATGTTAGTCTATGGGAGACCCGAACATTTTTGCGGCGGCTCCCCCGGCAGTCTGTAGAAAGCCTAAAAAGTGCCCAAAACGATAGTGACAGTGCTCAAAAGACATGGGGGCAGCATGGGGATCGCCCCTGGAAGCATTTCTGACCCCCAGGTCACTGCTGTCAACAACGTGGTCAGAGGTATTAAGCCACTTTTACAGGCCAACAATAAAACGTTCAAAAATGAAAGTGAAAGTGCTTTCCTGTGAAATATGTTAACCCCTTAACGACCATGGGTCTTTCTGTTTTTGTGTTTTCCTTTTTTGCTCCCCTTCTTCCCAGAGCCAGAACTTTTTTAATTTTCTTTCAATATGGCCATGTGAGGGCTTATTTTTTGCGGGACGAGTTGTACTTTTAAACACCATCACTGGTTTTACCATATCGTGTGCTGGAAAATGGGAGAAAAATTCCAAGTGCAGTGAAACTGCAAAAAAAATGCAATTCCACAGTTGTTTTTTTGGGTCCTTTTTTACCACGTTCACAGATTGCTAAAACTGACCTGCCATCATTATTTTCCAGGTCGTTACGAGTTCATAGACACCAAACATGTATAGGTTCTTTTTTATTTAAGTGGTGAAAAAAAAATCCAAAGCTTGCTAAAAAAAAACAAAAAAAATGACACCATTTTCCGAGACCCTTAGCTTCTCCATTTTTCGGGATCTGGGGCCAGGTGAGGTCTTATTTTTTCCGTGCCGGGCTGACGTTTTGATTGATACCATTTTGGGGTAGATCCAATGTTTTGATCGCCCGTTATTGCATTTTATTGCAAAGTTGTAGCGACCAAAAAAACGTAATTCTGGCGTTTAAATTTTTTTTCTCGTTACGCCGTTTACTGATTGTATTAATTCTTCTTTTATATTGATAGATCTGGCAATTCTGAAAGCGGCGATACCAAATATGTGTATGTGTTGTTTTTTTTATATATATATATTTTATTTTGAATGGGGCGAAAGGGGGGTGACTTAAACTTTTATATATTTTTTATTTTTTTTATTTTTTTAAAAACTTTTTTTACACTTTCTGCTTGCTTCTATAGTCTCCAGAGGAGACTAGAAGCAGCAGTTGTCTGATTGCTTCTACTGCATACAAGCGATGAGCAGATCGCTTGTATGCAGGAGAAATGCTCACTTGCTATGAGCGCTGACCACTGGGTGGCGCTCATAGCAATTGAGACATGACAACCACAGGCGTCTGCTGCAGACCCTGAGTTGTCATGCCCACCCATTGGTGACCCGCGATCACGTGACGGGGTCACTGATGGGCGGGGCTTAGGACTCCCGGAAGCGCAAGTTAAATGCCACTGTCTGATATTTAACATGTTAACAGCCGCGGGTGGATTGCGATTCCAATAATCAGCTGACATGTGCTCGCTTCAGTGCGGGCTCACCGCCGGAGCCCCCGCTGAACCGGCCTTCCCGACCTGGTGCGTACTATTACTGACCAGGTCGGAAAGGGGTTAAGGAACATCCTTTCCAGGGTAAAGACTTGTGTATAAGGTAAAATAAATAACCAAAAACAAAAATACTCCTCCACACCTTGGGCTATGTTCACAAGTAGCATTTTTTATGCGTTTTTGCACGTTTGTATTGCTTTCAACCGTGACAAATGCATTCACCGGGAAATGTCATTTTAACATTTTACAACCTTATCTGGCCATGTGCTGTGTGACACATGCATACAGTGCTAAAAAGACATGGGAACAGCATGGGGAAGACCCCTGGAAGCATCTCTGACACCCAGGTCACTGCCTAAAAGTGTGCCCATCAGAAGTGATCCTTGCCGCATCAGAAGATGCAGACTTGCAACTATCTCCGTGCAAGTCCTTGTCCCAGGGCAGTGTTCAATTGTACCTCCCCCATAACTTGCAATACAAGCGCAAGTATGCAGCCTGCCACCCACCCACCCCCAGGCTGCAATACCATACTGCTAGCTTGCTTGCACTTGAAATTGGGCCTTTTAGGCATGTGGAGGTGGAATCTGGCCACCACGTCATGGCTGTGTCGGAAGCCTGGTATTCATACTCAGTCCCCAGCTGCCCGGCGGCCGGGTGTCCACACTTGATCCCCAGCAGCCAGGGGGCGGCCGGGTGTCCATAGACGGTCCCCAGCCACCCCTATTTGTCCCAGTGCGCCTTATACACAAGCGCGCATACCAAAACATTACCTGTGCCCTCCCCAGTGCATTTAGTGGGAAGGACAGCCTAAACACAAACACGTGGACAAGTGAATGTGGCCAGGAATGGTCCATCTCACTGACGCCTTCACACTGGGTTAATATTGTGGAAGCCGGGACACAGTTGGACACTGGGATGCAACACGTCCTCCAGACATAGAGGATTGCGGGTCCTGGGTCAATCAGGCTTCAACACAAAGTTCAGAAGGTAGACAGCAGCAGTGGTCGGCCTCCTACACAACGAGTAAATTATTCATGATCATGAGGCCATCCACCTCCTTAGCTTTCTGTTCCTTGGAATGCAAGCGCATGTATGTAGTAGCAGCTAGGCCTGAGGTGGTCAGCGTTTTGGCGCATATTCTACCTCCTTCGAGGATTGCTGGATGTTTTCCTGCTACTATCCAAGTTCTATGACTCACGTTAAAACAAAGCTTCAGGTGATGAATGATGGATGAGGTGGTGGCAAAGGAGAAAGAGCAGGAGGAACAGGGACCATTCACATCAATATCAGGCCAGCCAACCACACATGTCTTGTAGGATATGTTTCTGTACCAAAAGGAGCGGTTCAGCTACACAGTTATAAGGCATACAGTGAATGCAATGCCTACCAAAAATTTCGAGGCACTCCAATGCCCCTTGGAAGTGACATGGAGGTCAGAGGGCCTTAACTAAACAGTTTTTTCCATTTATACCAACTGGGTCTCCTGTACACTGTTGGCCTAAGCAGGGAATGGAAGGCTTTCCAAAAATTATGAGGAACTGCAATGCCCTTTACAAGAGCCATGTGTGGCACCCCAGGGGTCTGGTCACCACAGTAATAGAGATATTACATCGGAGAGCAAGTGGGAGGTTTCCTGGTCAGGATCCCTTAAACATGCAACATCCTCCTGCCTCAGTCCTGGGAGGGGAGAATTCTGCCCTTATAAACTGGATCTGGGGCGGGGTTGAGTGAGTCAGAGAACAGTCAGAGTCAGAGTGAGAGCAAGGGAAAGTAACAGCAAGGAGCTCTGTAGGAGCTAGGAGCTAAAGACCATGGGCTGGAAGCTGAGCAGAGCTCGCCCTGGCAGAAGACAATAGGAACCGGACACAGGAGTTCGAAGCTGTGAGGACTTATATATCCAGCAGCAGAAACCAGCCGGCAGAGGATTTCAGGTCCTCTGGCCATAGAAGCCCGGAGGCTCAGTCACAAGCAAGGGACCAGCACCGCCGTCGTGGAGCGGAGGCTAACAGAAGGCCTCAAGTCACCAACCATACGGGTGAGCATTACACAGTACACTCAGGGACGTGGGCTACTTCTACCCGCTTACAGCAAGGTAGCCAGGAAGAGTGCAGACAGACGGGGAGGCCTACAACTCCACCTGGCCAGGGGAACTCCTGCTTGCTCACAGACTGACCAGGCCTCTTAGGCTAGCCAGTACTCCCGGAAGGGTCTACCTTATAATCATCAGTAAAGACCCTGAACTGCACTGCAAAGACTCTGAGTCGTTCCTGCTGCGCTCGTGCACCATCACCCCCATCATCCACACTCACTGCCCTGAGGCTATACTCCTCCCGAGGGGAGTTATCCCATTCTATGCTGCGCACACAACACCAGCCTCAGCGGTCTGCCTCGTAGCGGTGGTACTCCCTGACCGCAATCCACGGGTGGCGCAGTCGGACAATTAACCTCAAAACCTAAGAAAGACTGCCACTGGTTTGACCAGCCTGAGCCACGGGACCGGGTCACCGCCACGGAGACTACAGACCCCAGAGACCCGGCACCGGGTATCCCACAAACTTGTACACACGGCCCAGGGGGCGCGTCACATGCAGTACAGCATATTACAAACATAAGTCCCATTATTGGGGAGTGGGTGTCCCATAGTATTTGCTTATGCCTTGCAAGTAAAAGCTGCCAAAAATTAGGACGGAGCAACTTGCAATGCCCCTTACAAGAGCCATGCAGTACAGCATATTACAAACATAAGTCCCATTATTGGGGAGTGGGTCTCCCATAGTATTTGCTTATGCTTTCCCAGCAAAAGCTGCCAAAAATTAGGACGGAGCTACTTGCAATGCCCCTTACAAGAGCCATGCAGTACAGCATATTACAAACATAAGTCCCATTATTGGGGAGTGGGTGTCCCATGGTATTTGCTTATGCTTTCCCAGCAAAAGCTGCCAAAAATTAGGACGGAGGAACTTGCAATGCTGGCACCCTGGTGGTATAGTGGTGGTGGAGGCTGAGGATAAGGAGAAGAAGATTAAACAGCCGAAACAAGGAAGCGTATACCCATGTGTGGGTGTGAAGCGGTGCATGTGAATACACCTCCCGAAATAACACAGTGGATTTGACTTTATGTTACTCTGCTGTCATTTGGTGGTGATGAGAAGTCTGGCCCAATCCAGCCCTTGTTCATTTTGATAAGGGTCAGCTTGTCAGCATTGTCAGTTGACAGGCGAGTGCGCTTATCAGTTATAATTCCCCCAGCGGCACTAAAAACACGCTCCGATAACACGCTAGCGGCAGGGCAGGCCAGGACCTCCAAGGCGTACAGAGCGAGTTCATTCCAAGTGTCCAGCCTGGATACCCAATAATTAAAAGACACAGAGGAATCACGGAGGACGCTGGTACGATCGGCAAGGTACTCCCTCACCATCTTTTGAAACTTTCCACTCCTTGTTTGAGTACCCCGCGCCTCAGGGCCTGTAAGCTGGGTGGGTGTCAGAAAACTGTCCCAGAACATTGACAGTGTTCCCCTGCCTCTGCTGGATTGGAGTTGCATCTCTCTCGCCTGTACGCTTTGGTTGGGCAACGAACTGTGACCTCTGCCGCTAGCGTGTTCAGATGGGAATTTTTTTAAGAGTTCTGCAGCAAGGGCCTTCTGGTATTGCCCCATTTTTGTAGACCTCTCCACCTCAGGAATAAGAGAGTGAAAGTTCTCCTTGTAGCGGGGGTCTACAAGTGTCACCAACCAGTAATGACTGTCACCCAACATTTTGACAACGCGAGGGTCACGGTTAAGGCAGCCTAACATAAAGTCAGCCATGCGTGCCAGACTGGTAACGGGCAAGATTTCCGTGTCCTCACCAAGATGACAACTGACCATGCTCTCCTCCTCCTCTTCCTCCTCCCCCCTGTCCTCAGGCCACCCACGCTGAACCGACGGTATGACACTTGTACAGGTACTACCGTCTACAACGCATGATAGCAGCTCCTGTTCTTCCTCCTCCTCCTCCTCCTCCTCTCCCTCATTGTCCCCCAATGCACGTTGGGATGAGATGAGGCTGGGCTGTGTGTAATCGCCCGCTACGGCTTCTTGATCCATCTCATCATACTCTGTCTGCAATGCCTCCTCTTTAATTCTCTGCAGAGAGCGTTGCAAAAGACAGACAAGTGGGATGCTGACACTAATGATGGCGTCATTGCCACTCACCATCTTGGTGGCCTCCTCAAAGTTTGTCAGGATGGTACATATGTCAGACATCCAGGTCCACTCCTGAGGTCTTATGTGTGGAGTCTGACCTGAATATCGACGGCCTTGTTGCAGCTGGTACTCCACAACTGCTCTCATCTGCTCACAAATCCTTTGCAACATGTGGAGGGTAGAGTTCCAACGTGTGGGGACATCACACACCAGTCGGTGTGCCGGAAGCTGCAAACGCTGCTGCAACACAGCAAGGGCGGCGGAAGCTGTAGCCGACTTGCGAAAATGAGCTGACAGGCGGCGTACTTTCACGAGCAGATCTGGCAACTCGGGGTACGATTTAAGAAACCGCTGAACCACGAGGTTAAGCACATGAGCCAGGCATGGTACGTGTGTGATCTCACCTCGCCTCAGAGCCGCCACCAGGTTACCGCCATTGTCACACACGACCATGCCGGGATGTAGGTTCAGCGGTCTCAGCCACAGATCTGCCTGCTCTTTCACAGCTGTCCACAACTCACAAGCAGTGTGAGGTTTATCACCTAAGCTTATGAGTTTCAGCACAGCCTGTTGCCGCTTGGCTGAGGCAGTACTGCAATGCTTCCAGCTTGTAACTGATGTGGTGATATCTGAGATGTAGGCTGAACATGAGGAGGAGGAGGACTCTGACTGACATAGGGCCCGCAATCCTCGGTGTGGGGAGGATGTGTTCCGTCCCAAGGTCCGACTGGGTCCCGGCTTCCACTATGTTTACCCAGTGTGCCATCAGAGAGATGTACCGTCCCTGGCCACAAGCACTTGTCCACGTGTCCGTTGTCAGGTGGACTCTCCCAGTAACTGCGTTGTTGAGGGCACGGCAGATGCTTTGGGACACGTGCTTGTGTAGTGCGGGGATGGCACACCGGGCAAAATAGTGTCGGCTGGGGACTGAGTACCGAGGGACGGCCACCGCCATAAGATTGCGGAAGGATTCCGTCTCCACCAGCCTAAAAGGCAGCATTTCCAATGCAAGCAGTTGTGAAATGTGCGAATTTAGGACTGTGGCCTGTGGGGCGTTAGCTGCGAATTTCCGCTTTCGTTCAAAGGTCTGGGATATGGACAATTGAATGCTGCGGTGGGACGTGGACGTGGACGTTGATGCTTTTTCTTGAGAAACTGCCATAACAAGTGAAGACTGAGAGGAGGGGTCATCTTTACATGCAGTATGGACAGGGGATTGCCTTGCACACACAACAGGGGGTTCTATTGAACGCACAACAGTGGAAGAAGCAGTGGTGACACCCGCTGACACTGGTCGTGGACCCTGGGTTTCGCCCCACAAAGTCGGGTGCTTTGCTGCCATGTGCCTGATCATGCTGGTGGTGGTCAGGCTGGTAGTTTTGTCACCCCTGCTGATGCTGGCATGGCAGGTGGAACATATGGCCTTTTTGGGGCTATCAGCAGAGTCTTTAAAAAAATTCCAGACTCTGGAAGACCTACCGCTTGTACTGGCAACGTCCCTCGTGTTGGTGTTACGGGGAACGGTTGCCTGCCTTCTGTCTGCGGCCACCACACTGCTTCTTCCTGCCTGTTGGGGTACTCTGCCTCCCTCCCCCTGTGTGCTGCTGGCCTCACTCTGCATGTCCTCCTTCCACGTTGGGTCAGTTACTAGATCATCCACCACCTCCTCCTCTTCCACTTGCGCACCACGATCCTCCTCCTCACTTCCTGGCAATTGTGTCTCGTCATCGTCCACCTCTTGTGACAGATTGCCAACGTTGACTTCCTGTGGCCGTGGCTGTTCAAATATTTGGGCATCGCAACATGGGATCTCCTCTTCCACCACTTCAAGCGTATCAGGCGAGGGGCCCAAATATGGAAATGGACCAGTGAACAGCTCTTCAGAGTGTCCAAGTGTGGGATCACTTGCTGTCTGACGACACTCGGCATGGTGGGAGGAAGGAGCATCAGGGTGAGGAGGAGTATGCGGTCGAGACTCACGGCTACTAAGAGTTGACCGTGTGGAAGACAGACCGGAGGTGGTGGTGCCCAGGTAACTGGAAGTATTGTCTGCTATCCAATTAATAACCTGCTCACACTGATCAGTTCTCAATACTGGTGTTGTTCTGTGCTTCCCTAGTAATTCGGTCAAGAAGTGGGAGCAAGAAGATGTGGCTGTTGGTTGTGGCACATTTTCACCTTGGCCACGGCCCCGTCCTCTGCACGAACCATCACCAGAATGTCCACTTCCACGTCCCTTGCCACGCGCCTTGCCCATTGTAAATGAAGTAAAATAGCTTACACTTGCACTATCAATGGAAAAAGGGTAATAAAGAGTAGATTAGAAACGTGGAAGAGGAAAACCACAGTTATTGTTTACTGGGGTATACCACACTTTTTTAAATAGAGATATTTGTGGCTGAACAGTGAGCGACACACTCAAACTGCTTTTTTTTTAGATACCAAAGGCCCAAAACTGGATAGTACAGCGATTTGACCTGTGGAACTGCGAAACCACACTGGGATGTCGGGTCTACACAAGACTATTTTCAACAGATATATTTTTGTGTCACAACAGTCAGGAGACACTACTGTTTTTCTTTACAGAAAAAACTACCAAAACCTGAATAATAGAGATTTTTTACAGTGGGATGGCAAAACCACAGTTATTGTTTACTGGGGTATACCACACTTTTTTAAATAGAGATATTTGCGGCTGAACAGTGAGCGACACACTCAAACTGCTTTTTTTTTAGATACCAAAGGCCCAAAACTGGATAGTACAGCGATTTGACCCGTGGAACTGCGAAACCACACTGGGATGTCGGGCCTACACAAGACTATTTTCAACAGATATATTTTTGTGTCACAACAGTCAGGAGACACTACTGTTTTTCTTTACGGAAAAAAATACCAAAACCTGAATAATAGAGATTTTTTACCGTAGGATGGCAAAACCACAGTTATTGTTTACTGGGGTATACCACACTTTTTTAAATAGAGATATTTGCGGCTGAACAGTGAGCGACACACTCAAACTGCTTTTTTTTTAGATACCAAAGGCCCAAAACTGGATAGTACAGCGATTTGACCCGTGGAACTGCGAAACCACACTGGGATGTCAGGCCTACACAAGACTATTTTCAACAGATATATTTGTGTCTGAACAATCAGGAGACACTATTTATTTTTTACGGCAAAAAATGCCAAAAGCAGGATAATAGAGATGTTTTACCGTGGAACAGCAAAACCACAGTTATAATTTACTGGTGTATACCAGACTTTTTTGAATATATATATATTTGCGGCTGAACAGTGAGCGACACATTCAAACTGTTTTTTTTAGATACAAATGGCCCATAGAACTGCAAAACCACACTTCTATTTCTCTGGCCTACACCAGACTATTTTCAACAGATATATTTGTGTCTGAAAAATCAGAGGCACACTTTTTTTGGGGGGGGGGCACCAAAAGGTTAATAAGATGGGTATTTGTACATTGTGAAGGAGGAAAAAAAAAAGAGGATTTAGATAAAAAAAAAGGATTTTTCCTGGCCCCCGGGACCTGGAGCTAAGTCCAGCAATTTCAGCAACAGGAGCAGCACACAGGACTGTAATGCAGCGTTTGCTGGTATAACCACTGAGTCTCCTATAAAGCCTGCCTGCCTGATATACCTGGGATGGATATCAGTCCTGAGAAGGACTGTTTATTTGATCTGGCAGCCTTTACAGACCCTACACTAACTATTTTGCAGGATATATCTCTCCCTAAATCAGCAGCGCTGTCCCTACACTGTCTGATCCAGAGCGACTGTGTCCAAGATGGCGGCGCCCGGTTTTAAATACTCGAGGTGACGCTGTGCGGCCAGCCAATCACTGTAATGCCCACAAACATGGCTGCGGCATTACAGTGACTGGCTGGCAATCCCTGCATGTTCATTGGCTCTGTAAAGAGCGCCAAACATGCAGGGCGGAGACCCGAGCTCCCGCCCGAGTAACCCGGAAATGCTCGGTGCTCACCGAACATCCCGAGTAGCGTGATGCTCGGGCGAGTACCGAGCAGTGTCGAGCATGTTCGCTCAACACTAGAGAGAATATTTTAATATATAAAGTTTTTCATTTTTTTAATGAGGAAAATGATCCAATATCACATGACTGTGAATGGCTGTATGTGAACCTTTAGGATTAGCAGATATTTTGAAGATTAATATAGTGGTGTTTTCAATCAATGAGATGACAATCAGGTGTGAGTTGGCAACTTGTATTAATTAAACTGCTGCCTGCTGGCTTCCTTCGGATGTTAGATTTGTCCGAAGGAAGGGAAAGTGAAGGCGCTCCTCTGATTGCCGCAGGGCTCACGTGGCATAACAATTATTGATGTGCGAGCATGCTCGTTGCGCTAAATTTATGAGCATGCTCGGATGGTTTCCGATTATCTTCGGTGTGTTCGAATGTTATGTTTGTGTCACTCCATGTGCATGATTTGTGACTGTTTGACAGCTTTAATACATGTGAGGAATGCGTGTTTGTTAGGCATTCCTCACATGTATTAAAGCTGTCAAACAGTCGCAAATCATGCACACGGAGTGACTCAAACATAACATTCGAGCACGCCGCAAATACTCGGCATGCTTGCCGAAGGGGTTAACAGAACAAGCTCGCTTAGTTCTGTTAATTAGATCACTAATAACAATGTCATGCAAGCCCTGGTAGAGTCAGTTCTGACACTGCTGGAATGGCGCCGACACCGGAGGTAAATATACAGGTGCATCTCACTACATTAGAATATCATCAAAAAGTTAATTTATTTCAGTTCTTCAATACAAAAAGTGAAACTCATATATTATTTAGAATCATTACAAACAGAATGATCAATTTTAAGTGTTTATTTCTGTTAATTTTGATGATTATGGCTTACAGCCAATGAAAACACAAAAGTCATTATCTCAGTAAATTAGAATACTTTATAAAAACAGCTTGAAAAAATGTTTTTAAAATCTGAACTGTTGGCCTACTGAAATGTATGCTCAGTAAATGCACTCAATACTTGGTCAGGGCTCCTTTTGCATCAATTACTGCATCAATGCTGTGTGGCATGGAGGCGATCAGCCTGTGGCACTGCTGAGGTGTTATGGAAGCCCAGGTTGCTTTGATAGCAGCCTTCAGCTCGTCTGCATTGTTGGGTCTGGTGTCTCTCATCTTCCTATTGATAATGTCCCATAGATTCTCTATGGGGTTAAGGTCAGGTGAGTTTGCTGGCCAATCAAGCACAGTGATACTGTTGTTTTTAAACCAGGTATTGGTACTTTTAGCAGTGTGGACAGGTGCCATGTCCTGCTGGAGAATGAAAGTTCCATCTGCAAAAAGCTTGTCGGCAGAGGGAAGCATGAAGTTCTCTAAAATTTCCTGGTAGACGGCTGCACTAACTTTGGTCTTGATAAAACACAGTGGACCTACACCAGCAGATGACATGGCTCCCCAAACCATCACTGATTGTGGAAACTTCACACTAGACCTCAAGCAGCTTGGATTGTGTGCCTCTCCACTCTTCCTCCAGACTCTGGGACCTTGATTTCCAAATGAAATGCAAAATTTACTTTGCATTTACTTAGTGTCAATGACTGCCTTCTGGACATCTGTCAAGTCCGCAGTCTTCCCCATGATTGTGGAGCCTACTGAAACAGACTAAGGGACCTTTTTAAATGTTTAGGAAGCCTTTGCAGGTGTTTTTTGTTAATTATGTTAATTATTCTGATTTACTGAGATAATGACTTTTGTGTTTTCATTGGCTGTAAGCCATAATCATCAACAATAACAGAAATAAACACTTGAAATAGATCACTCTGTTTGTAATGACTCTATATAACATATGAGTTTCACTTTTTGTATTGAAGAACTGAAATAAATTAACTTTTTGATGATATTCTAATTTAGTGAGTTGCACCTGTAGTTGTTGTTATCTTACTTAGGGGGAACATAGTGACTGAGAAGGGGTTGTCCAAATAATGGACAACCCCTTTAATATTATAGAAATGTTGTGAAAGCACCTGAAGTGAGTAGTTCACATGAGAAAACCCACCAACTTTACAGAGTTGAAGCAGCATTGTACAAAGGAATGGGCTGAAATTCCTCAAAGTCGATATTCAGGACTAATTAACAATTAACGGAGATGTTTAGATGAAGTTATTGCTGCACAAAGGGGTCATTTCATATACTGAAAAGTTCACATACTTTTGACACTGACAGACATGTGATATTGGATTATTTCCTTCATTTATATAGTGACAAAGTCTTCTATGTTTTACTCATTTGTTTGATGTGGTTCTCTTTATCTACTTTTAAGACTGAATATCTGATGGAGTTTGAAGTCAAATTTATGATGACGTTTAGAAAATTCTGAAGGGTTCACAAACTTTCTTGCACCACTATAGTCCTACTAACTATTATGGGACTTGAACATTTTACACTTTGATCCCTGGTGTAATACAATGCAATATGTCAGTGCATATCTCTTAGTTTTAAACTTATACATGGCCTGTTAGACTCTGCATCTTATAGAGCTTAACAGGCTACTGTACAGTAGAAGGGAGACTCCAAGACTATTGCTTGGCCTTGAGTTACCAATAGCAGCCATTGTCACCTTATGAACGCATTGCAGGGGAGCTGTAGGACTGAGAGATGAGCCCCCACCCAATGTTAACCATCCACATGCTGAGGTCACTATTGACAGTCGTATCTAGGGGGCTAAATAACTGTAATTGGTGCCAGCATGGATCACAGCCATTGTAGCTATAACGTACAGCTGATACCGTCTCCATCCTCGCAAATCAGGTGGTACTATTCCCTTATTTCTCTGTGCCATAAAAAGGCATATTGGTGGTAGTTAAGGGGATAAAGGCTCGCAGGGTGCTCTACCATGGGAGGTCAGTTCTTTGTGCAATCTAAATGTGTTGGACTACTCATCTGTTCTAATATTAGGGGCATCACAAATAAATCATTATGGTGCACTACATGTAAATGTGTCACTGGTACGCTAAAGAAGCCTTTCTGTCAGCAGTTTTATTATGAAAAGGAATATCCCCTCTTTAATTTTTTTAACTGATTCGCCATAACAGTGTTACTTGACCACTGGATGACACAGCGCTGGTCACAGTTAAACAGACAAATATGATGTACTTTTGTTTTGTGCTGGGCAATAAATCTGATGTTAAAATGGTCGCTAAGATGTTCAGAGTTAAATGTTATTGTTTAGTTGTCTAGTCAATAACATGTTTTACTTGCAGTTAGTGATGAGCGAGCACTAAAATGCTCGGGTACTCGTTCGAGTTGAGCAAATTGGAATGCTCGAGTGCTCGGTCCGAGTAACGAGCCCAATGTAAGTTTATGGGAAACTCGAGCATTTTTCCGGCGGCTCCCCCCGGTGGTCTGCAGAGGGCCTAAAAATTGCCCAAAAAACCGTGCTCAAATGACATGGGAACAGCATGGGAAGACCCCTGGAAGCATCTCTGACTCCCAGGTCAATGTTGTCAACAATGTTGTCAGAAGTATTACGCCACTTTTACGTACTCACAATAAAACATACAAAAACGAAACCAAAATGGATTTTCCTGGGAGATATGTTAAGGAACATCCTTTCCAGGGTAATGACTTTTATATAAGGCAAAATAAATATGCAAAAACAAAAATGCTCCTCCACACCTTGGGCTATGTTCACACGTAGCGTTTTTGTTGGGTTTTTGCACTTTTGCATTGCTTTCAACCAAGACAAATGCATTCACCAGGAAATGTCATTTTAACATTTTACAACCTTATCTGGCAATGTGGTGTGTGACACATCATCAGACACATCCTGTTTCATTTATGATGGAGGGACTCTGAAAGTCACAAAGCCTATTTTTATAGGGCCATCAGGCGGCCCTTACTATTCTTAAAGGGCCAGCAGTCGGCCCTCGCTTTGTTGTTCCCATTATTAAAGAGTGGGTCTCCTATACTGTTATTGCATATGCAGTGACTGTAAGGGCTGCCAAAAATTTGGACACAACCCAATACCCCTTTGAAGAGACATAAAGGAGGGTCTCAGTAAAAAACATGTTCCCATTATAAAGGAGCGGGCTTCCTATAGTGGTAATGCCCATGCTGTGACTGCAAGGGCTGCCAAAATTTGGGAAAAACCCCACTAACAATTTAAAGACACATAGAGCTGGACCACAGTAATGACATGATCCAATTAGAAAGGAGAGGGTCTGCTATTCAGTTATAGGGCATGCAGTGAGTCCAATGGCTGCCAAAATGTAGGAAAAACCCCACTAACAATTTAAAGACACATAGAGGTGGGCCTCAGTAACGACATATTCCATATTAGAAAGGAGAGGGTCTCCCATACTGTTTGCCTATGCAGAGACTGCAATGGCTGTCAAAAATTTGGAGGCACACCTATGCCCCTTGCAAGAGACGTAGAGGTCAGAGGGCCTCCTGAAAACAATGTTCCCATTATTAGGAAGTGGGTGTTCCATACTGTTTGCCTATGCAGTGAAGCAACAGCTGGCAAAAATTTGGAGGAACTCCAATGCCCCTTGCAAGAGACGTAGATATGTTGATATTGTTCATATGGTGGTGATATGGTGGTAGACGTTGAGGATGCGGAGAAGGAGGAGAACAAGAGCAAATACACAAAATCAGGACGCGTATACCCATGTCTGGGTGCGAAGACAGAGGTGCATGGGAATAGTTAGACCTCCCAAAAAAAGTATGAGTTTATGTTACGCTACTATCATTTGGTGGTGTTGAGAAGTCTGGCCCAATCGAGCCCTTGTTCATTTTTATAAGAGTCAGCCTGTGCCTATCGGTTATAATTCTACCAGCTGCACTAAAAACCCACTCTGACAAAACGCTAGCGGCAGGGCAGGCCAGGACCTCCATGGCGTAGAGAGCCAGTTCATGCCACATGTCCAGCTTGGATACCCAATAATTATAAGGCACAGAGGAATCACAGAGGACGTTGGTACAGTCGGCAAGGTACTCCCTCAGCATTTTCCGCAACTTTTCCCTCCTTGGGAGAGTACCCCGCGCATCAGGGCTTGTGCAATGGGAGAGTCTGAGAAAACTGTCCCAGAACTTTGACAGTGTTCCTCTGCCTCTGTTGGATTGCATTTGTGTCTCTCTCGTCTGTACTCCTTGGTTGTCCAACGAAGTGTGACCTCTGCCGCCAGCGTTTTCAGATGGGAATTTTTTTAACAATTCCGCAACAAGGGCCTTCTTGTACTGCCCCATTTTATTAGGCCTGTCCTGCGTGGAAATACGAGACAGAAAGTTCTCCTTGTAGCATGGGTCTAGAAGTGTCACCAACCAATAATGACAGTCACCCAAAATTTGGACAACGCGAGGGTCACGGGAAAGGCATAAACTCAGCCATGTGTGCCAGACTGCAAAGAGGCAAGACTTTCGTTTCTTCATCAAGAGGATAACTGACCATGCTCTCCTCCTCATCCTCTTCCTCTTCCCTGTCCTCTGACCATCCACGCTGAACAGATGGTATGACAGTTGTGCAGGTAGTACCGTCTATAGCGCAGGAAACTAGCTCTTGTTCTTCCTCCTCCTCATTGTCACCCAATCCATGTTAGGATGAGATGAGGTTGGGCTGTGTGGAATCACCCTTTATGGTTCCTTACTCCATCTCATCGTGCTCCGCCTGCAATGCATCCTGTTTAATTGTGAGCAGAGAGCATTTCAGAAGACAAAGAAGCTGGATGGTGATGCTAATCATGGCATTATCGCCGCTCACCATCTTGGTGGAGTCCTCAATGTTTTGGAGGATGGTACATATGTCTGACATCCATTTCCACTCCTGAGGTTTTATGTGTGGAGTCTGAACTGAATACGACGGCCTTGTTGATGCTGGTAGTCAACAACTGCCCTCTTCTGCTCACAAATCCTTCCAAACATCTGCAATGTAGAGTTCCAATGCGTGGGGACGTTGCAGATCAGTTGGTGAGCTGGAAGCTGCAAACGCTGCTGAAGCACGGCAAGGGCAGCGGAAGCTGTAGGTGACCTTCTAAAATGGGCACAAAGGCGGCGTACTTTGACAAGCAGATCCGGCAGATGGAATTAGGTTTTGAGAAACTGCTGAACCACGAGGTTAAGCACATGGGCCGGGCATGATACATGTGTGAGCTCGCCTCACCTCAGAGCCACAACCATGTTCCGGCCATTGTCACACACGACCATGCGTGGCTGTAGGATCAGCAGTGTCAGCCACAGATCTGCCTGCTCTTTCAGAGCTGTCCAAAACTCTTCAACATGGTGCGGTTTGTCACATAAGCATATTAACTTCACCACAGCCTGTTGCCGCTTGGCCGAGGCAGTGCGGTAGTGCTTCCAGATTGCGACTGATGTGGTCATTTCGGAGATGGATGCTGAAGAGGAAAAGGAGGTGCAGAGCTGTAGGATGTGGGGGCAACCCTGATTGACCCAGGGCCCACAATCCTTGGCGTCGGGAGGACGTGTTCCGTCCCAAGTTCCGACTGGGACCCGACTTCCACTATATTAACCCAGTGTGCCATCAGCAAGATGTACCATCCCTGCCCACAAGCACGTGTCCACATGTCTGTGGTTAGGTGGACTTTCCCAGTAACTGCGTTATTGAGGGCACGTCTAATGTTGTGGGACACGTGCTCGTGTAATGCATGGACGACACACCGGGAGAAATAGTGGCGGCTGGGGATCGAGTACCGAGGGATGGCCTCCGCCATCAGGCTGCGGAAAGCTTCCGTCTCCACTAGCCTAAAATGCAACATTTCAAGCACAAGCATTCACGAAATGTGTGAATTTAGTAGTGTGGCCTGGGGGGCGTTGGCTGCGTATTTGCAGTTGCGTTCCAAGGACTGGAGTAGGGACGACTGAAAGCTGCGCTGGGACAAGGACGTGGATGTGCTTGCTGATGGTGCTAGTTGAGAGTGTTCAACGAGAGGTGCAGGGCGGGAGGCATCTTGGCATGCACCATGGACAGGAGATTGGCGTGCACGGACAACAGCGGAACAAGCAGTGGTGTCACCCGCAGACACTGTTGCTGGACCCTGGGGTTCGTCCCACTTAGTCGGGTGCTTTGCTGCCATGTGCCTGATCATGCTGGTGGTGGTCAGGCTGCTAGTTTTGCTACCCCTGCTGATGCTGGCCTGGCAGGTGGTGCAAATGGCTTTTTTGGGGTTATCTGCAAAGTCTTTAAAAAATAAACACACTCGGGAAGACCTAACAGTTTTACTGGCAACTTCCGTCATGTTGGCCTTACGAGGAACGCTTTGCCGCCTTGTGTCTGCGGCCACCACACTGCTGCTTCCTGCCTGCTGTGGTGCTATGCCTCCCTCCCTCTGTGTGCTGCTGTCCTCGCTCTGTATGTCCCCCTGCCAGGTTGGGTCAGTTACTATATCATCCACCACCTCGTCTTCCACTTCGACACCCTGGTCCTCCTCCTGACTTTCTGGCAATTGTGTCCCATCATCATCCACCTCTTGCAACCATAATTGCACTTTCCCTCCTTCGCCTTCATGTGACCGTGGCTGCTCCGATATTTGGGCATCGCTACACACGTTCTCCTCTTGACTCGCTTGAAGCTGGCCGGTTGAGAGGCCTGAATCTACAAATGAAAAAGTGAATAGCTCTTCTGAGTGTCCAAGTGTGGGATCAGTTGTTTCCGGGCACTCAGCATGGTGGGAGGAAGGAGGATCAGGGTGAGGAATATGCGGTCCTGACTCACGGCTACTGAGACTTGACTGTGTGGAAGACAGAGTTGTAGTGGTGGTGGCAAAGTGACTGGCAGCATTATCTGCTATCCAACACTGCTCTGTGTTCAATAGTGGTGTTCTGCGGTTTCCTAGTAATTGGGACAGGAAGGTCAAGCTGCAAGATGTGTTTGTTGTGGCACAATTTCAGCTTGCCCATGGCCACGTCCTCGGCCTCTGCATGCACCATCACTATCACGTCCATTTCCCTTTCCCTTGCTAAGCACCTTGCCCATTTTTAATGGAGGACAATATTTTCCATGTTCACGAGAAATGGCTGATTTTGGAACGCAGTTATATGTGATACGTCTGACAGAGAGCCACGATTTTAAATAGTAGGCATGTAATTTACTAATATTATTTAACACAGAGACCTAGTGTGAATAACTTGACTGACACACTGCAACAGAATGGAAATGGAAGAAATGTCTGATATTGGAACAGTCTTATAGGTGATATGTCTAACAGAGAACCACAGTTTTAAATAGCAGGCCTGTAATTCGCTAATACTATTCTTCCCAGACACCTAGTGTGAATAGCTTGACTGACACACTGCAACAAAATGAAAATGGAAGAAATGGCTGATTTTGGAACACTATTATAGGTGTTATGTCTGACAGAGAACCATGGTTTTAAATAGCAGGTCTGTAATTTGCTAATACAAATCTTCACAGACACCTAGTGTGAATAGCTTGACTGACAAACTGCAACGAAATGAATATGAAAGAAATGGCTGATTTTGGAACACTGTTATAGGCGATATGTCTGATAGAGAACCACGGTTTTAAATAGCAGGCTTGTAATTTACTAATACTATTCCACACAGAGAGCTAGTGTGAATTGCTTGACCGACACACTGCAACGAAATGAAAATGGAAGAAATGTCTGTATGACACACTGCAGTCTTTCACATACTCTGCCTGCCTGTATAGCACTGATTATATGCAGCTGGATTAGTCCTCAGAAGGACTGTTAGTTCAGTTGGATATACAGTACAGACCAAAAGTTTGGACACACCTTCTCATTTAAAGATTTTTCTGTATTTTCATGACTATGAAAATTGTACATTCACACTGAAGGCATCAAAACTATGAATTAACACATGTGGAATTATATACTTAACAAAAAAGTGTGAAACAACTGAAAATATGTCTTATATTCTAGGTTCTTCAAAGTAGCCACCTTTTGCTTTAATAACTAGTTTGCACACTCTTGGCATTCTCTTGATGAGCTTCAAGAGGTAGTCACCGGAAATGGTCTTCCAACAATCTTGAAGGAGTTCCCAGAGATGCTTAGCACTTGTTCGCCCTTTTGCCTTCACTCTGCCGTCCAGCTCACCCCAAACCATCTCGATTGGGTTCAGGTCTGGTGACTGTGGAGGCCAGGTCATCTGGCGTAGCTCCCCATCACTCTCCTTCTTGGTCAAATAGCCCTTACACAGCCTGGAGGTGTGTTTGGGCCATTGTCCTGTTGAAAAATAAATGGTGGTCCAACTAAAAGCAAACCGGATGGAATAGCATGCCGCTGCAAGATGCTATGGTAGCCATGCTGGTTCAGTATGCCTTCAATTTTGAATAAATCCCCTACAATGTCACCAGCAAAGCACCCCCACACCATCACACCTCCTCCTCCATGCTTCACGGTGGGAACCAGGCATGTAGAGTCCATCCGTTTACCTTTTCTGCGTCGCACAAAGACACAAAGCACAGATTTCCACTGGTCTAATGTCCATTCATTGTGTTCTTTAGCCCAAACAAGTCTCTTCTGCTTGTTGCCTCTCCTTAGCAGTGGTTTCCTAGCAGCTAATTTACCATGAAGGCCTGCTGCACAAAGTCTCCTCTTAACAGTGGTTGTAGAAATGTGTCTGCTGATAGAACTCTGTGTGGCATTGACCTGGTCTCTAATCTGAGCTGCTGTTAACTTGCGATTTCTGAGGCTGGTGACTCGGATAAACTTATCCTCAGAAGTAGAGGTGACTCTTGGTCTTCCTTTCCTGGGGCGGTCCTCATGTGAGCCAGTTTCTTTGTAGCGCTTGATGATTTTTGCAGCTGCACTTGGGGACACTTTCAAAGTTTTCCCAATTTTTCGCACTGACTGATTTTCATTTCTTAAAGTAATGATGGCCACTCGTTTTTCTTTACTTAGCTGCTTTTTTTCTTGACATAATACAAATTCTAACAGTCTATTCAGTAGGACTATCAGCTGTGTATCCCCAGACTTCTGCACAACACAACTGATGGTTCCAACCCCATTTATAAGGCAAGAAATCCCACTTATTAAACATGACAGGGCACACCTATGAAGTGAAAACCATTTCCGGTGACTACCTCTTGAAGCCCATCAAGAGAATGCCAAGAGTGTGCAAAGCAGTCATCAAAGCAAAAGGTGGCTACTTTGAAAAACCTAGAATATAAGACATATTTTCAGTTGTTTCACACTTTTTTGTTAAGTATATAATTCCACATGTGTTAATTCATAGTTTTGATGCCTTCAGTGTGAATATACAATTTTCATAGTCATGAAAATACAGAAAAATCTTTAAATGAGAAGGTGTGTCCAAACTTTTGGTCTGTACTGTATATGTTGTGGAATACCTATACTAACAATAAAGAATCAAATCTCTCCCTGACGCAGCAGCACCTCTCCCTACTTTGCCTGATTCCAGGGTACACTGTGACGAGCATAGCCGCGCCAGGTCTTATATAGATCTGATGACCCTGTGCTGCCAACCAATCACTGTAATGCCCACAACCAACATGGCTATGGCATTGCAGTGCGTGGCAGGCAATCCCTGCATGTTCATTGGCTCTCTAAAGAGCGCCAAACATACAGGGAGGGGACCCGAGTTCCCCCCCGAGCAACCCGGAAATACTCGCCGAGCGCCGAGCACAATGATGCTCGGGCGAGTACCTAGCAGTGGCGAGCACGTTCACTCAACACAATTTGCAGTCCACAATGATTGCTGTCTTCTGCATCTGCACAGGGAAGGCAGGTGTGATCACTGATCAGTGATTATGTGTGTTGTGTGGCTTGTTCTGTTGACTGTGTGCAGGACCTATGATTTCATGACTATATTACAGACTTCTCAAGTCAGTGAAGTGTGCTGCTTATGACTAGAGATGAGCGTTGTTCTACTCGAACTGTTCGCCAATCTCAAATTCGAGCTGTTTTGGGCGGTGTTCGAGCCGGTCGGCGAACACGAACAATTTGAGAAAAATTCGGCTGTTCGAGGTTATGTTCGATAACTGTTCGTGCACCAAAATCATAACTGGATTTTTTCTCAGTAATGATGAAAATTAATGTTAATACGCAGTTTGAGTGTACAGCGGGGCGGGGGGAGGGGCAGGGGATGGATCTCTGCAGGAACAATGAAGATCTCCATTTTTTTTTCTCTTTCCCGCATTTGCAGTGGGGAGGTGCAATCTGTCAGCCTATCAGCAGCGCACACACGGAGCGAAGTGCTTTTTTTCACACAAGCAAGGGCATGTGTGATTGGCAGTGTATGTCACATGTCCTTGCCCTATAAGACCAAGCCATTTTCCCCGTCGCCACCATTTTCTCACTGCTGCAGCTGCGTGTTAGACGGCACCGCTGTTGCTGTGTGCGCTATACCTTGTTAATTTCAAGCCAATTTTCGCACAAATATACAGATAGCTTGGGAGTAGGGAATAGTTGTGATTGCAGTCCTTTTAAGGACTAGGTTACAGCATTTCCTACGACTTTTATCAGGCAGGTCTGTGCTCTTAAATAGATAGATTGTGGGAGTAAAGACTAATTGTAATTGGAGTCCTTTTCAGGACTAGGTTACATCAGTTCCTATCAGTTTTTGCCAGGCAGGTCTGTGCCAGTGCTGTGCAAGTTTTTTTCACAGCATTTGGCTGAATCTAGCAAAGCTAATCCTTTTTGGCCTATTGCAGAGTGTGTTAGTCAGTGGAGTAGCCTATCTGTGTTGCAAGATATACCACCTGTGTATAGAATACCAATTTTTTTACTGCACCTAGTGAAGTAAAATCTTTTGGGCATAGCATCATTCTATTAGTCCATCTATACTGACCTCCATCAGGTTGCAAACTGAATATAATTTTTTTCTGCATCTAGCTCTGAAAAAATATTTGGGCTTCTAGCAGTGTGTGGGACTTGGTCTATTAGTCCATCTATACTGACCTCCATCAGGTTGCAAATTAAAAATAATTTTTTTCTTCATTTAGCTCTGAAAAAATATTTGGGCTTCTAGCAGTGTGTGGGACTTGTTCTATTAGTCCTTCTATACTGACCTCCAGCAGGTTGCAAATTGAATATAATTTTTTTCTGCATCTAGCTCTGAAAAAATATTTGGGCTTCTAGCGGTGTGTGGGACTTGGTCTATTAGTCCATCTATACTGACCTCCATCAGGTTGCAAATTAAAAATAATTTTTTTCTGCATCTAGCTCTGAAAAAATATTTGGGCTTCTAGCAGTGTGTGGGACTTGGTCTATTAGTCCATCTATACTGACCTCCATCAGGATGCAAATTAAAAATAATTTTTTCTTCATTTATCTCTGAAAAAATATTTGGGCTTCTAGCAGCGTGTGGGACTTGTTCTATTAGTCCATCTATACTGACCTCCAGCAGGTTGCAAATTAAAAATAATTTTTTTCTGCATCTAGCTCTGAAAAAATATTTGGGCTTCTAGCAGTGTGTGGGACTTGGTCTATTAGTCCATCTATACTGACCTCCATCAGGTTGCAAATTAAAAATAATTTTTTTCTGCATCTAGCTCTGAAAAAATATTTGGGCTTCTAGCAGTGTGTGGGACTTGTTCTATTAGTCCTTCTATACTGACCTCCAGCAGGTTGAAAATTGAATATAATTTTTTTCTGCATCTAGCTCTGAAAAAATATTTGGGCTTCTAGCGGTGTGTGGGACTTGGTCTATTAGTCCATCTATACTGACCTCCATCAGGTTGCAAATTAAAAATAATTTTTTTCTGCATCTAGCTCTGAAAAAATATTTGGGCTTCTAGCAGTGTGTGGGACTTGGTCTATTAGTCCATCTATACTGACCTCCATCAGGTTGCAAATTAAAAATAATTTTTTTCTTCATTTATCTCTGAAAAAATATTTGGGCTTCTAGCAGCGTGTGGGACTTGTTCTATTAGTCCATCTATACTGACCTCCATCAGGTTGCAAATTAAAAATAATTTTTTTCTGCATCTAGCTCTGAAAAAATATTTGGGCTTCTAGCAGTGTGTGGGACTTGGTCTATTAGTCCATCTATACTGACCTCCATCAGGTTGCAAATTAAAAATAATTTTTTTCTGCATCTAGCTCTGAAAAAATATTTGGGCTTCTAGCAGTGTGTGGGACTTGTTCTATTAGTCCTTCTATACTGACCTCCAGCAGGTTGCAAATTGAATATAATTTTTTTCTGCATCTAGCTCTGAAAAAATATTTGGGCTTTTAGCGGTGTGTGGGACTTGGTCTATTAGTCCATCTATACTGACCTCCATCAGGTTGCAAATTAAAAATATTTTTTTTCTGCATCTAGCTCTGAAAAAATATTTGGGCTTCTAGCAGTGTGTGGGACTTGGTCTATTAGTCCATCTATACTGACCTCCATCAGGTTGCAAATTAAAAATAATTTTTTTCTGCATCTAGCTCTGAAAAAATATTTGGGCTTCTAGCAGTGTGTGGGACTTGGTCTATTAGTCCATCTATACTGACCTCCATCAGGTTGCAAATTGAATAAAAAAATTTTCTGCATCTAGCTCTGAAAAAATATTTGGGCTTCTAGCGGTGTGTGGGACTTGGTCTATTAGTCCATCTATACTGACCTCCATCAGGTTGCAAATTAAAAATAATTTTTTTCTGCATCTAGCTCTGAAGAAATATTTGGGCTTCTAGCAGTGTGTGGGACTTGGTCTATTAGTCCATCTATACTGACCTCCATCAGGTTGCAAATTAAAAATAATTTTTTTCTTCATTTAGCTCTGAAAAAATATTTGGGCTTCTAGCAGTGTGTGGGACTTGTTCTATTAGTCCTTCTATACTGACGTCCAGCAGGTTGCAAATTGAATATAATTTTTTTCTGCATCTAGCTCTGAAAAAATATTTGGGCTTCTAGCGGTGTGTGGGACTTGGTCTATTAGTCCATCTATACTGACCTCCATCAGGTTGCAAATTGAATATAATTTTTTTCTGCATCTAGCTCTGAAAAAATATTTGGGCTTCTAGCGGTGTGTGGGACTTGGTCTATTAGTCCATCTATACTGACCTCCATCAGGTTGCAAATTAAAAATAATTTTTTTCTGCATCTAGCTCTGAAAAAATATTTGGGCTTCTAGCGGTGTGTGGGACTTGGTCTATTAGTCCATCTATACTGACCTCCATCAGGTTGCAAATTAAAAATAATTTTTTTCTGCATCTAGCTCTGAAAAAATATTTGGGCTTCTAGCAGTGTGTGGGACTTGGTCTATTAGTCCATCTATACTGACCTCCATCAGGTTGCAAATTGAATAAAAAAAATTTCTGCATCTAGCTCTGAAAAAATATTTGGGCTTCTAGCGGTGTGTGGGACTTGGTCTATTAGTCCATCTATACTGACCTCCATCAGGTTGCAAATTAAAAATATTTTTTTTCTGCATCTAACCCAGCCAATAGTTTTGGCCTAATACCACAGTTTGGCCACTCAGCTCTGCTCGGTTACCATCCATTGTTTTTTTGTGCAAACAACTCCAGAGTTGTGAATTAGTTAACCACCAAAATGAGTGGAAAAAGGCCTGCTGCTGGTGGAAAGGGGAATAGGCGTGTTGGGAAGGGGAAAAAAGGTTGTGTCCGTGGGGTAGGTGCAGAAGAAAGACCATCTTCCAGCCAAACTAAAATGTCTACTTCTTTTAGCGGACAATGTGATAAGATCCCTTTCTTACGGCCACGCCAATCGCTACAAATTCCAGATGAGGCACAAAAACAGCAGGTGCTTCAACGGATATCAAGTGCTCCTTTAAGTGGGCTCTCCTCCACATCAACTTCAACATCACAAATACTCCAGTCCTCAAAGGTGTCACCCAAATCGCACTTGCTTCCTCACAGCTCCCAAATCTCCAGCTGCCCGTCTGAGTATGAGGTAGAACAGATGGTTGAGTCTGCAGAGCTGTTTACTCATACTATAGCCTGGGAATCAGAGGTCGACTCCAGCGCTTCTGTGAATCCAGACGAGGAAATGATCTGCACTGATGCCCAGAATCTTTATGAGTCGGATCCAGGACCAGACGCAGAAGGTTCTGACCATAATGTAGACCCTCATTCCCAAACTGTAACTCCTGTTGGTGGAGACAATGAGGAAGACGATGATAAGACTCAAATACCTGATTGGAGCGACAACTTTAGTTTTTTGTCAGGGCAGGAACAGGTTGGCTCTGAGGACGACGGGTGTGATAACGCACAGGGTGATGATGATGAGGTCGGAGATCCCACTTACTGTCAACCCACAGTCAGCCAAGAGATGAGGTCAGCAGAGGAGGTGGAGGAAGATGCTAGTGACGACGAGGTCAGGTTGCGCCTTCCTGGACAGAGACGTAGTACTGGAAGCACGTCAACAACTGCATCCTCAAACACAACTCTGCCTCTCACCACAAGTCGTGGTGGCTCTTCAGGTCGCATGGGTGCTAAGCCTTGCATAGCCTGGGCATTTTTTCAGATCGATAAAGATGACCCAACTCGTGTTATCTGTAACATTTGTCAGCAAAAGCTAAGTAGAGGCCAAAAAATACATAGTTTGAGTACTTCATGCATGAACCGGCACATGGACATGAAGCATAAGTTGCAGTGGGAAGCTCAGTGTGCTACAATGCGGTCTAGCCGGCCGGGCCAACCACCGTCTGCCATATCTTGTGCATCCGCGGCCTCTTCATCCTCTGTGACTGGGGGGACAGCAGTCACACCTGTTTTGGGGCGCAGACCTGCCACCTCTTTACCCGCAACAGCCAGCGTGATTGGCAGGTCATCATTTTCTTTGGAGGTGGTAACACCAGCTGGTCTTGAGCGCTGTCCGACATCGATAGCACCACCTTTGGATCAAGGCAACCTAACATGTCCGCCTGCATCTTCCTCACAGACCGGCAGTTTGCCGGGGACACCCTTATCAACCCCGTCTAAGCACAATAGCCAGCCCTCGGTCCCTCAGATGTGGACAAGTAAAAGACCATTTCCTCCTAGCCATGAGAAAGCTAAGAGGTTGAATTTCACCATCTGCAAGCTCTTGGCTACAGAAATGCTGCCTTTCCGCCTGGTGGACACAGAGGATTTTCGAGACCTTATGTCCGTCGCAGTGCCCCAGTACCAGATGCCCAGTCGGCACTACTTCTCAAAGAAAGGTGTGCCTGCGCTCCACCAGCATGTCGCACACAACATCACCGCTTCTTTGAGAAACTCTGTGTGTGACAGGGTGCATTTCACCACAGACACTTGGACGAGTAGGCATGGACAGGGGCGTTACATGTCGCTGACTGGGCACTGGGTAACTATGGTGACAGCAGGACAAGGGGCTGCTGTCCAAGTCTTGCCGTCCCCACGAGTTGTGCGTCAATCCTCTTTATGTCATTTTTCCTCCACTGCTTCTGCCTCCTCAACCTCCTCTCGGTCTTCCACCTGCACCCAAAGCCTGTCTGGTCATGCCACAAGCTTTCTAACTGCGCAGAAGGGATCCTGCACACCTCCTTACTATGCTGGCAGTAGGGCTCAACGTCATCAGGCGGTTTTTACATTGAAATGTCTGGGAAATGTGAGTCACACAGCTGAGGAGTTGTGGTCAGCTCTGGAGAACCAATTTCATGAATGGTTGTCTCCACTGGACCTGAAACCAGGGAAGGCCGTGTGCGACAATGCTGCAAACCTGGGTGCGGCCCTTCGCCGGGGCAATGTCACACACGTGCCTTGTATGGCTCACGTGTTGAACCTGGTTGTCCAGCAATTTTTAGCCCACTATCCCAGACTAGATGGCCTTCTGCAGAGGGCACGGTCGCTGTGTGCTCACTTCCGCCGTTCGCATCCCGCAGCTCAGCGACTTACATCTCTACAGAAGTCGTTGGGCCTGCCACTTCACCGGCTAAAATGCGATGTGCCTACCCGGTGGAATTCAACTCTGCACATGTTGCAGCGACTGTGGCAGCACCGACAAGCCCTGGTGCAATACGTTCTGACGTATAGCCTGGGCCAACGAGATTCAGAAGTGGGGCAAATCACGCTGGAGGAGTGGTCTCAGATCAGGGACCTATGCACCCTTCTGCACAGTTTTGAAATGGCGACGAAGATGTTTAGTGCTGACGATGCCATTATCAGCATGACTATTCCGGTGATTTACATGCTGGAGCACATGTTAAACAGAATTCGGAGTCAGGTGGTGGCACAAGAGGAGGTGGAGGAAGTAGAGGAGGAGGAGTTGTATGCGGAAGGGCTAACATCTGCAAGGTCCAGACGGTCGGCAGCACCAAGGCGGCAGGCATGTGAGGGTGGGGGAGATGATTTTACCAGGGCGCATGGTAGCAGCCAAACTAGTGAGGAAGGTGCAGGAGCCCAGGAAGAAGTGGAGGACGAACTGATGGAAGACTCATCAGATGAGGGAGACCTTGATCACATTTCTGTTGTGCGAGGTTGGGGGGAGAGGACAGAGGAAGGAAGCATGATTGCTACCTCGCCACCAACACAACAGGGACTTGGTGCTCCTGGATGCGCAACACACATGAGTGCCTTCTTGCTGCACTACCTGCAACATGACCCTCGAATTGTGAGAATTAGAAATAATCCTGACTACTGGGTTGCCACACTGTTAGATCCCCGGTACAAAAGTAAATTTGCAGAAATTATTCCTGCCATAGAAAGGGATGCACGCATGCAGGAGTATCAGCAGAGACTGTTACAGAATCTTACATGTGCATTTCCACAAAATACCAGTGGTGCACGTAGTGAATCTCACAGTTCCAACTTGCCAACCGTGGGACCGTCAAGTGTTCAGCACTCAAATCGTAACAGAACCACAGTATCTGCTGGTAACATCAATTTTGCGGAATCATTTCACCACTTTTTTAGCCCATCCTTTGCAAGGCCACAGGAGACAAGAAGTCTGACACATAGTCAACGCCTAGAGACGATGGTACAGGAGTATCTCCAAGTAAACATTGAAGCCACGACTGTGTCACTGGACCCTTGCTCTTTTTGGGCTTCCAATCTGGATAAATGGCCGGAGCTAGCCACTTACGCCTTGGAGATCTTGTCATGCCCCGCAGCCAGCGTTCTGTCTGAACGTGTGTTTAGCGCTGCTGGTGGTGTGCTGACAGATAAGCGCACGCGGCTCTCCACTGATAATGTAGACAGACTCACGTTCATAAAGATGAACAAATCATGGATCCGAAACGACTTTTCTACCCCTGTGTCATCCTGGGGAGAGTAAAAGCTTGATGATTGGTTAAAATCACCCTACCAACCGTTTTAAGCTTTCAAATTACTAATCATGTTTATCTGTATCTTGACTGGAAAATAATTTGGGCTTTGTAGCAGTGTGCAGCACTGATCCTATTAGGCCATCTATAATAAGCTTCACCAGATTTAAAATTAAAAATAATTTTTAGCTGCATCTAGCCCGGAAAATAATTTTGGGGCTCCGAGATGCGCAAGACACATAAGTGCCTTCTTGCTGCACTACCTGCAGCATGACCCTCATATTGTCAGAATTCGAAGTAATCATGACTACTGGGTTGCCACACTCTTAGATCCCCCAAACTTTTCGATCAACCTTTTCATTTTAATAAAGACCAAAAAAATGGTCATTTTTGAAATTATAAGCATTAGCAGGTTGTTAGAAACTGAAATCAAACAGTTTTCAACTCAAAACTTTATTCTAGGTGATGTTACATTTTCACAAAGCTTCTGAACTCTCTCGTCCATTGAATTTGTCAGGTTTTGGATGGTTTCTGCTTCAATTGTTTTGCATGAGGACAGAATACCCTCCCAGAGCTGTTGCTTAGATGTGAACTGCCTCCCGCCATCATAGACACTCCTTTTAATGATGCTCCAAAGGTTCTGAATGGGGTAGAGGTCAGGGGAGCATGGGGGTCACACCATAAGTTTGTCCCCTTTTATGCCCATATCAGCCAGAGATGCAGATGTTTTATGTGCAGCATGAGATGGTGCATTATCATGCAGAAAAATGATCTTGCTGTGAAATACACGGTTCTTCTTCTTGAACCATGGCAGGAAGTGCTGTTTGAGAAAATCCACATACATTATGGAGTTCATCTTTAGCGCCTTCAGGGATCCTAAAGGGGCCGACAATCTCTCTCCCCATGATTCCAGCCCAAAACATTACTCCACCTCCTCCTTGTTGGCGCTGTAGCCGTGTTTGCGTGGGGTGTCCATCAACCAGCCATCCTCCACTCCATTCATCTGGACCATCGAGCGCTGCACGGCACTCATCCGTGAACAAAACAGTTTTGAAATCAGTCTTCATGTAATGTTTGGCCCACTGGAGCCGTTTCTGCTTGTGTGAAGTGGATAGAGGAGGTCAACAGGATGGCATATGCACAGCTGCAAACCTCTGAAGGACCCTGCATCTTGTTGTTCGGGGGACGTTGGAGGCACAAGCAGCTTCAAAAACTTGTCTGCTGCTATGACAAGGCTTTTTTGCCGCTGCTGTTTCAACCTGACGTAATTGCCTGTAGGAAAGAGTCCTCAATTTGCCCTTATCAGCACGCACACGTGTGTACTGTGAATCAGCTACATACTTCTTGATTGCCAAGACACTTCATCCTGATCATCGCACAATGTTGATTGTAGTCATGCCTTGACCTAAACACTCCACAATTTGTTGCTTCTCAGCAGCCGACACATCCTTTTTCTTTCCCATTTTGGCAGAAAATGTAGGCTGCTTAATAATGTGAGAGAGCCTTCTTAAGTAGTCTTGCCTTTCATTGGACACACCTGCCAAACTAATTAGCACAGGTGTCTGCAATTGCTTACAGTGATATAAAGAGCCCTGACACACATCACCATCAATGAGTTTAACTGACAAACAAACAAATTCTTCCCTTATCACTCCTAAACACTTTTTGCATAATAATTTGGAACACAGTGTACATGTGCTTTTCCACAAAACACCAGTGGTTCACGTAGTGAATCTTACAGTTCTAACTTGCCAACCGTGGTCTGTATGGAATTGTTCAATAAAGGGCCCAAAATTAAGATAACATAGATGGGAGAGGTCTCTATGAATAGGAATTCCTAAGTATTTGATACCCTGTGAGGGCCAGGCAAAGGGAAAGTTGGACTGGATGGAATCCTATATGGATTTAGGGAGGGAGACATCGAGGGCCTCAGACTTCGCTGCATTGATTTTAAAATTTTACCATGTAACAAAGTGATCTATTTCAGCCATAACAGCAGGGATGGATATATGTGATTGAGTGATATATACTAGGACATCATCAGCAAATAGAGAGCACTTGTACTCGGTGCCTCCCACCTCAATCCACCTAATATTGGGGTTATGGCGAATTGATGAGAGCAGGTGCTCCGTCACTAGGATGTATAAGAGAGGGGACAGAGGACATCCCTGCCTTGTCCCATTGGTGATTGTGAAAGGTGATGAAAATGTTCTGACGCACCCCCTGGGCCTTGGGACACCCGGAGCCGGACCCTTTTTGGTGGATGCTGGTGGTTGTAGTCTTCGTGGCGGCGATCCGGTTCCGTGGCTCAGGGCGGTCAAACCAGTGGCGGAACTATTTATGTGGTTTTGATGTTTAAATGTCCGACTACGCCACCCGTGGATTGCGGTCAGAGTGAACCGCCGCTACAGGGCAGACCGCTAAGGCTGGTGTTGTGGGTGCAGCAGAGCGTAGCATAACTCCCCACGGGAGGAGTATAGCCTCAGGGCAGTGTATGCGGAGGATGGGGGTGATGGTGCAGGGCAGCAGCAGTAACGACACGGAGTCAGTGATGCAGTTCAGGGCCTTTACTCACAGTTCTTATTATCCAGACCACGTCTGCAGGTAACGGCTGCCCACGTCGTACTGTGCTCACCAGGTGAGGGGCTCAGACAACTCCCAGATAACTTTGGAGCGCTTCACAGGACCCCCTTTGTGTGTCCTTTGTCTGGCCTTTCTTACCAACACTTCTGTCCGGCTGCCTCGGGCCTCCTCTTGGTAAACTTGGCGCCAGTTTCCCTGACCCTATGTGGTGCCTTCCTAGCGGGTGGAGCAAGGGGCTGCGCCACATAAAATGTCAGAGCCTCCGGTTTCTAGCTGAGGGTCGTTTCCTGCCTCCACTAGTTCGGGGACCGGTCTCCCCCTTTGGCCTGACCCCTCCACGCAGGTGGATTCGGGCGTGCGGTGGCGACTCGCCCGTCCGCACCCCTGGGATCCCTTCATTCCTCGTTCCTGGAGCCTTCTCCGCTCCTCTTCCTTCCTTCTCCCTCTTGCAGGCCTGGGCCTCTGTTACTAGGCCCGCCTCCGGAGCAGAGCTCATGCAGAGCCCCTGCTCCCTGCCTCTTCTGCTCAGACTTCTCTGCACTGAACTAAGATGGTGCCCACCTTTTATACTCCCTTCTCAATGCACCCAGGAACTGCTTCCTCCCTGCTCCTGCACTGCAGGGTTCCCCTTCCTCAGTGTTCCCTCCCCCCACTCCAGCCAGGGACAGGGACTGTCGTGCCCATCTCAGGGGCATATTGGTCGCCCTGCCCCACGGCAATGTGGTGTAATGCATGCAGGTGTCGGGTCCTGATCCACACTCCATCCTTATCTGAGAGTGAGATATCACACCTCTGGGTGAGGTGCAATACGTCTGTAGCAACCGAGCCCTCGGTGCTACAGTTCCATTTATCTTCAGCCTAGGTGATGTATTGTGATACAGGGCCGTGATTTTGGCTATAAAAGGGTCCCCTAGACCCCTACCCCAAGCTTTTTAAGAGAATCATATATGGCGTGCCAGGAGACTCTATGGAATGCTTTCTCAGCATCCAACGAGAGTATCTACTTACAAATTTTTAACTGCATCTAGCCCAGGAAATACTTTGTGCCTAGTAGCAGTGTCTGCTAGTCAGCGGATTATCCCGGCTGTTAAGCAAGCTACACCACCTGTAGTTTGGACACTTAATTTTTTCAAAGGAAATGCTTCGGGACCACGGGATACTTAGTGAAGAGCATCAGGAGGCACCCCAAGGCATAGGGGCTGGGACTGGCACTAGGATGCCTTGCGGTGGACAGCCGAGCTCGATCCTTATAAAAGCTTTTTAACTGCAGCAGCTTTAGTGGACGCTACTGGAGCTGGAATTACGCGGCTGCTGGCATGAGACTTGCCCTCCAATAGATCCTTGTAAATGGATTTAAAGTGTATTCATTCAAATTAGAGGGACAATTTAAATTAAAAAGCTTAGAGCTGCCTCCACCACAGGGGGGCTCTCTCGACCCACCAGCGGACAGGCACCAGTATTGGGAGAGGGGGGCTGGCCGTCAGGGTTCACCGCGGCTCTGGCACAAACCCGGCGACACGGAGGTGGCACGGGCAGGAGCGGACTGGCCGTCTCGGCTTCTCACTTTTTGGATTTTAGAAGGGCATGACATGCCTATATCTGTGTCTCCCCCTCCTTTTACTCCTCCACCTCTTTTCTTTTCGCATGACTATATGTACTTGTCACTTTTCCATGTGTTAGTTGTGTCTTCTGAGCAGTTTGTCAGCTTTTGGACACCTTTGAAGGTGTTTTCTATGTGTTTCTATGTGTTTTTGTTTGCCTGCCATTGGTTTTAACGGTGTTCGAAGGTGTTCGACGAACAGTTCGACGAACAGTTCGGCGAACACACGGGTGTTCGACGAACCGAACCGAACTCGAACACTACGGGGGTGGCTCAACACTACTTATGACAGTAGTAGCTAGTTTTAGAAATATGGATTTTTTTTAGACACTTGGGCATTTGAGCTAGTGCCTGTGTGAATTGTGCATCTGTAAGGAGGTAGACTGTTGCCATTGCATTCCTTTCCCTGAAGACACTAATCACATTGGTGTGATGTAATGTGCACTGTGATTTGTAACGTGAATTGTGATGTGCTTTGGTAATGTCGGTAATTTGTGTAGTTTGTCTGTAGGAACAGTCAAAGTTAATAGTTGGGACAAGCCCACAGTGGGAGGGGATAGTGTAAAGGAAAGTGACTGTTTCCTGATGGGAAGTTAGATGAGGCCTGGGGTGAGTAATGAGTGGACCACAAGGCCCAATGTGTACAGTACCACAATCGAGGGTGACCTTAGATGGGAGGAGACCGAAGAGAGGAGATAGCTAGATCATGAATGTAAGTGACAGAGTAGCCTTCCAGAGATGGGTCCTAGGAGAGGACGCCTAGTCACAATGTGAAGCCCAGCTGTGCTTGGTATCACAAATCCTAGAAGGGTGTATTGATGGATTCCTCCACAAGAGGCCCCCATAACCATTCACACATCTCCACCTTCCACCTCAGACCACCAGAGGGAGCCCAATATGGATATATAAGGGAAGGTGGAGCCAGGCAGCAGTCAGTCTATTCTGGTTTAGCAGTGAGTCGAGTACAGCCTGAGAGGAGTTACCTCAGAGGACAAAAGCCTGTTCCAGCTCCTGCAATTGCCATTCTGCAGTGGAGCTTATCCAGATCAAGACTCCAGGTAGCTCAGAGAGGTGAGCTTTAGGTGTGCCGGCGCGATAAGATCGGTGAAGCGCGGCAAGCTGCCGTTAGTGTGAGTAGCCTATTGTGGGCCCGAGTAGGCCGAAGGCGAGTAGAGAGAGTTAGTTCATAGGGGGCAGAGGAGCTTAACTAGCTCACCCCGAAGAAGCAGTTACCGGACACCAGGTCCGAAGCTTACCGGGATCTCCATGACCCAGTAAGATAAACCGGAATCCCTGGAGAACTACAAGTCCCAGGATCGCTAAAGTGCTGATACGTACCAGAGCCAGGAGACACATAGGCCCCGTAAGTCGGGAGCGTGTAATCCAACAGAAGGCCCTACCACAAGGTCAGCCAGTGCAGGACAGAGACAAAGTTAGGCCTAGCTCCTGGCAGGTCAGAAACTTACTACGCTGAGGCAAGAGACAGGAGGCCCAAAACCCGCTCATTGGGGAGGATCCGGACATACACCCTTCATCCTACAGTGCTCCGGGGAGTGCCTGAATTTCCATCAGTAAAAGGTACTGAAGTGACTATCGTGTCTGTCCCTGTTCTTGCTCTGACCCGGCGGGGTCTCTTTGTCCTGCTTTTCCCTTACATACACTGCCCTGAGGCCTATCTCTACCTGTGGGGAGCCATACCATCTAGCTGCCTTATCACCGGCCTCAGTGGACTGCGCAGTGCTGGTGAATATCATCAGAAACCATAGGTGGCGTCACAAACTCTTTTTAATAAAACTTAACATCTATCAACGCCTTTTTAAAGAGTGACCCCAGAGTATGGGCCCGGGAGCCGACCACCGCGACCTCCTTAAGGCTGAAGGCCCGGGTAACCGAGTCATCCCCATCCCCTGGGCTAGTCATCTCTCCTGGCGTCACGAACAGGAGAGATGCCAGGAGTCAACGAGACCCCGAGCTTACAACACTGAAGGTAACGGCCCTAAAAAGGACTGACTTCGTGGAATTAGTGAAGGGTCCCTAGCAGAAGTTCCAGGGCACCAGCAGTGGTAAGAACACCTGGAACTGAAGAACAGGTAAAGAACACTTGTTGATCAAGAACATATTGTTAGACCTGGGTTGTGGCAAAGTAGGGAGAAACAACAGACATAGAGATCCCTGGAGTATACTACTAAGGAAGAAGACTGTCTGGAAAATCCTTAAGGTTTCAAAGGAAACGTGCATAAGGCTTTGTACCCGCTATCCCTTGTATATAACTCTTACCAAGTTACTATTCAGTAAAGAGTTTATTTTTGAATGGTGGTCTCCCTCATTGAACTGTGAAACATCTGGTCCTGGCAAGCCCACAACAATGGTTACATGCGGC
The DNA here is from genome assembly GCF_046119375.1 of Phyllobates terribilis. NCBI lineage: Eukaryota > Metazoa > Chordata > Amphibia > Anura > Dendrobatidae > Phyllobates > Phyllobates terribilis. Next base: position 880,147,800 of record NW_027362761.1, read on the forward strand.
CTGCACAGGCGTAATGTCTACACACCCAGCCAAGACCTCCACTTTCATGTAACGTGTTGGGGCGCCACAGACCAGTGCCATAGACAAGTGCTACCGCCCCGCGCGACGTTACACATCTGCATGCTGGGGATTCGGGTCAATGCCAAGACATGTCCTAAAGAGACTGCATGGAAGTGGTGGAGAGAAGCTGCTGATTGGAGAGATGCCTTAGGGGAGTGTGCTGCTGTTGCTGTTCTGCCTGGACTAGTGGAGAACAATGGTTGTTGGAAAGAAGCCTCTAGTAGACCAAAGAGATAGCACTCTATGTGAAGACTCAAGCAAGGGACTTTAAAACCACCGCTGCAGCCAAGGAGAATGTGTGCCAGCTGTTGTGATGAAAGTGCCAAGCTTAGCCCTTTATAGGCAGTGTTTGACAAGCTGAGAGAGAGTGTTAAGTGAGGGACAAAGAGCTTTTGATAATATCTGTGGCAGTGGTAATCTGTAGAGAGTTCTTATGTATGAAAGTATATATGTATCCAGACTGAATGCGGACCACTTCCAATGTGTTCATGTATTATACAGGGTGGTCCAAAAGTAGGTGGCCAGAAAATAATAGCATTTATTTTGATTTATATATAAAATTATATTTACTAACACAAGCATAACACTGACAATTAAATTTTATTCTGAACAATAATACAAAAGCCCTTCAATTTTATCAACGCAGGCGCTCAAACTGTTTTCCATTACAATTTGCACAGCTTTGAAGTCTGCCTCTTACGCTTCGACAAACTTTTTTGCATAAGTCTCTTTGGGTATTAATTTCTTGAAATGCATCTCTTATGTAATTTTTCAAATCACTGACACTTTTTAGTTTCCAACTATAAACTTTGTCCTTGAGTACTCCCCAAAAGAAAAAATCCATTGGGGTCAAGTCTGGTGAACGTGCCGGCCAATCAAGTGGGCCTCTTCGGCCAATCCATTTATTAGGAAATGTTACATCAAGATACTCGCGAACTACTCTTGAATAATGTGGAGGGGCCCCATCTTGTTGGAAATAAAGGTCATTTGAATTAGGCTGTTGCTGTAACTGGGGAACAACTTGATTCATTAGAATTTCGAGATACTTATCTCCTGTGACTGTTCCATAACCTTCATAACCTTATTACACTTTCTGTCCACCTACTTTTGGACCACCCTGTATATTCTGAGTGGTTGTGGATTACCTCCTACACATCCTTGTGTAACCCAGTTTACTGGTTCTAGACCACTTCCAATACATCTTTACTGACCGCATGTGAAACCTTATCTTCCTCTAGTAAGTGTGCCCAAGAACAGAGACCGAGCTGGGCCTAGAGTGCGCCGTAGTTTGTAATTTGAGTTTACTGTGAGTTGTCTTGTAACTACCAGTGTGTCAATAGACTGTAACCACCAAACATCTGCACCAAAATCTATATCTGCAAAGCAACATTATAACCAGTGAAGGGAACCTGCCAGGAGGAATTTCTACTCTAAACTAATGGTATATGGTACCCAGATCTGGAGGAGAGTCTCCTCTTCTCCAGACCCGGGTACCATCCGCGCATTGAACCACTTAATATCCACATGTACACATGTATTCATGCGGATGTTATGCGGTCCAATGCAAGTCAATGGTGGCAATTTCGTCGCAATTCCGCAAAATTAATGGTTGTGCTGCGGATATTTCCGCAATGATAATCCGCAGCGGAAATTTCGGCAGCATGTGCACAGCACATGCGGATTATCATTGGGAAACATGGCAGACAGCTTAACAAGCGTTTTAAATGCATTCACAGTCCTCAATACTGATCCTTCTAAAAACCTGCCCTTGTGTCAGTAGCTATAGCCATTATATATGTAATGTTAGGCTAATTTAATCACATTTTTTTATAAATGGCTTGTTAGTTTGGCAAAATATGCCAAAGCACTGTGAGCCATTACAAGATCACAGCGTGTAGTCCCCCAGAGGCACAAAAAAATGTAAATTAGGTTAACTAAAATGTATTAAAATACAAAAAAAATTTAAAATAAACAAATAGTAAAAAAAAAAAGTAAAATCATGGAACTAAGATAATACATAATTTAAAGAGGTTGTCCACTACATAGTATAAGGCCCCCATCAAATTAAACCTTGTAAACAAGTCTTTTTGTAAATACATACTGCTGCCAATTGTGCCTGTGAGCGGCACTATCTCTTACCGCTCACCAGGCATCACGTGACGCCAGCTGCCGCGGCTCCGACATCCGCTAATGTCACGTCAAGTTCCAGATTCATGGAGGCATGACCCATTCGCAGGCTCCCCCCGATTGATGGGCTGTGGGCGGGGTTTCACCGCACGTCACATCCCAGCATCCACCGCATCCCAGCATCCATTTCTCTCTGCTTTCATTGCCCGCAAGCACGCGGTGGATGCTTGGCTGTGACGTGTGGTGGAACCCCGCCCACAGCCCATCAATCAGGGGATGCCTGCAAATGGGTCATGCCTCCATGAATCTGGAACTTGACGTGACATCAGCGGATGTCGGAGCCCGCTGCAGCCGGGGTCGCGTGATGCCTAGTGAGTGGTCAGCGATAGCGCTGCTCACAGGCACAATTGGCAGCAGTATCTATAATATAACGCTGCAAGCGTTTCTCTGTCTGAAGCCTCGATAGACTGCGCATGCGCGAAGCGCATTCTGGCTCCAGACAGGATCACGGATCCAGACGTTACAGGTCAGGGGAGTGTGTATGGCGCTGGAGATCGCGGTATGCATAGGCACTGAACGCATACTGCGATCTCCGGCGCCATACTTACTTGACCGGGAGGAGCGTTGCCGCGGTGCCTCTCTTCGCCGGAGACCGGGGCAGGAGTGAGGCGTCGGATCGGCGCATGCGCATAGCACTATCCGGCGTCATTTTACTGAAGACACATTTGCAGTGTGTCTTCAGCAAAATGGCGCCAGACAGCGCAGTGCTCCGGCACTGCACTCCTCCCCCGGCCTCCCGCAGAACAGGACGCAGCAGCGCTGGAGCACAGAGAAGAAAGGTGATTATAACTGTTTAATTTTTTGTATGTGTGTACAGCGTGAAAGGGATGAGGGGGCCACACATACCAAGATTGGGGGGTGAGGGGGCCGCACATACCAGGATTGGGGGGTGAGGGGACCACGCATACCTGGATTGGGGGGTGAGGGGACCACGCATACCAGGATTGGGGGGTGAGGGGACCATGCATACCAGGATTGGGGGGTGAGGGGACCATGCATACCAGGATTGGGGGGTGAGGGGTGTCATGCATATCAGGATAGGATGGTGGGGACAGGATGGGGGCATCATAAATACCAGGAGGGGGGCAGCACATACCAGCATGGGAGACCATATACCAATAAAAATGCTCGCCACCCAGGCGTAGAACGGGTTCAATAGCTAGTGTATACACAAAAAGACTTGCTTATAAGGTTTAAATTGATGGGGGCAGTATACTATGTAGTGGACAACCTCTTTAAGCATATCTATACTACACACACTGGTGAAAATGTGGATCACAAATTAAGAAAAAAGTTTATAAATAGACATTTAAATTCCATATTTATAAAGCAACCAGCAACCAGTTGTGATCCATATTTTATCCAGTGTGGGGTTAGTACATAGTGTGATTTGTAGACTAGAATTTATAAAAATTATTTAAACCATGCTATGCACAGTGTGGGAAGGAAATGGTGTCAGAATTTCTGTTTTGTCCTCTTTTTCTATAGTAAAAAAAATTAAGTAAATAATGAACTTTATTATTTTCAAAATGGTGCCAATAAAAACTACACCTTGTCTCGAAAAAAAGCAATTCCTAAGACAGCTTTATTAACAAAAAACAAGTTAGAACTCTTGGACTGTATCAATGAAAAAAAAAATTACTAGGTCCTAAAGGCCATTGTCTGGTCCTTGAGGAGTTACATTCCTACTAACTGACACTGTTGATGTAACCAACACAGTTATACAGCGATTGTTTGATATTGTTATTACAATTTCTTTTTATTGTTTTGGAGACCTTTCAGCTGAACACACGTTAAAACGTAGAAACTAATATTTAATTAGGTGAGTTTGAAATCATTTGGATCTGTTCACAAGAAAGGTTTACATCTCTATTAGCCAAAATTAGAACGTTGACATTATTGTCTTGAAGCCATAAAAATGTTTGCACGCATGAATTAAGTGCTAGAGACATAGACATTCACATGTATGCACGTACATGCACTGTATGCGTGTACAAAATAGCAATACCAGACAACTCATTCACAAATGTGGCCCTGTTTTAGGAAGAGAACTGCACTGTTTTTTTTTTAACCTTCTTCAGTTTCTCTTATTATTGAAAACTCCATGGTAGCTTCCATTCCAGGTGCATTTGCTCCTTCTGTGCTTTCCAAATTCAGCATCAAGTTAAGGTAAGTTCACATGTTCAAGTATATTGACATTTTCCCACGTGGTTATTCGATATAAAATGCATTTAAGTCTTTCTATTAAAGTTATTGGTGTCTTGGCAGTATTTTTTGCCACATGTGGCATGAAAAACTGTATGAGGCAAAGATGAGACAGATGTTTACATTTGCTGAGAGATCAGGTTACAGCTGCTGCTTTTAGATGTGTCTAGGAAGAGAGCAGGAGGTGGAAGAAGCTGATACAGAGAAATAGAGACAAAGACACAAAGATACGCCGGTGTTGCTTTTGGTAAGTCTTCTACTATTTTGTCCAGTACTGGATTCACAGCAACACTGCCCATTACTTCTATTTTAAGTCTCCAATGCAATTGCTACTTCTCTGTGTGTAAAATAGATAAAGTATAGATCCTGCTCCCCTATGTGTGTGCCTTGTATGGAAGACATCAAAGCTGCTGATGCTACATTATCGCCAAAATCATGCTTATTATATCTGCCGATTTTTCTGCAGTGTGGTTGAACATCCAAATAGCTTTTTGGGAAATTACAAAACTTTCATTCACATTCATTGCATGTGGGATATTAACAAATATGATGAAGGTTTAGGACAGAAATCTGTACCCAAATCCTCATCAAAACCTGAACATTGGAACTCACCCTTAGGCCAGAGACAAATTAGTGTATCACATCGGATGCGAGATGCTAATGACACTCGGCTCCTGCTCTGCTGCGAGCGGGAGCTGAGTGTCATTGCTCTGTGCTCCGATCCTCTCGCATAAGAGAATCACAGCACAGCTGCAGAGGAGACAGAGAAAGTCATTTCTCTAACTCCTCCATTGCCAGCGTCAGCGGGAATCGCACTGCACTAGGGTGATGTCCGAATGCAGTGTGATGTTTCACACTGTTACGGATCCGGGTGGTGGAACCTCTGTGCTGCGGTGCAAGGAGGGACCAGAGGGGCGTAACTAGGTATCAACTCGGACTGACCAAGGTCGCACGGCGGCTCAATCGACTCCGTGAACCAGGGAAGGACCGAGCAGAGGGACCAGGTGCTACTCTGAGCCTGTCCTTGTATGAGAGCAGGTGACTCCCACAGGTAACTGGCAGCAGCCTCCAGGTAGGCACGGCAGGTAACTGACAGGAGCCTCCAGGTAGGCTGACTGAAAGGCACGGCAGGTAACTGGTAGGAGCTTCCAGGTAGGCTGACAGAGAGGCACGGCAGGTTACTGGTACGTTCTCTGGGTAGGCAGGCAAGCCAAGCCCATAGACAGACTGGCGGATTTGGATCGTAGGCAGACCGTCAGGCTGGAGAGTACACTAGGCAGGCGGAGACAGGGAGTCAGGCTGGCGGACTGGACTGGTAGTCAGGCTGGCGGACAGGACTGGTAATCAGGCTGGCGGACTGGACTGGTAGTCAGGCTGGCGGACTGGACTGGTAGTTAAGCTGGCGGACTGGACTGGTAGTTAAGCTGGCGGACTGGACTGGTAGTCAAGCTGGTGGACTGGACTGGTAGTCAGGCAAGCAGCGGGACCTGAGGGCTGAAGCAGAGTTTAGGACACAAAGCTACAACCTTGCACGGGCACCTCCATTTTGGAGGAGGTGCCTTTTATATGAGAGGTCCTCCGGCCATTGGCCGGGGACTCCTTAGGACGGCGCGCGTGGCCCCTTTAAGAGGGAGGGAGCACGTGCGCCCTAAGCACAGTGCCCGGGAAGCTGCGCGCACCGGCAACAGCAGCAGGATAGCCAGAAGACGCCGGGAGCGCAGCGGTAAGAGGGACGGCGTCTCTGCCTGTCAGGGGGCAGAGATGCCGATACTACAGTTACCCCCCCTTTACGCCCCCTATTTTTTTGGCCGGAAAGAAATTTTTTAAGGAGAAGCGGGGAGTGGATGTTCTCCCTGGGTTCCCAAGTTCTCTCCTCTGGGCCAAACCCCTTCCAATCTACCAGAAAAAAGGTTTTTCCTCTTACCCTCTTGGTGGCCAGAATGTTCTCTACCTCATAGAAGTCCTCAGCGGAGACTGGAGCTGGGGAGGTACCTGGATTGTCGGAAAAAGAATTAAGCACAACTGCTTTGAGGAGAGATACGTGGAAGGAGTTGGGAATCCGTAAGGTGTCCGGGAGTTTTAACTTGTAGGCTACTGGGTTGATTTGCTTGAGGACTTCAAATGGACTGATGAACCGTGGACCGAACTTATAGGAGGGTATTTTGAGGCGAACATGTTTGGAGGAGAGCCAAACCTTGTCCCCTGGACGGAATTGAGGCAGATCCAGACGTCTCTTATCAGCATGTTTTTTCATCCGCTCGGAGGATTGAAGAAGTGCGGACCTAGTGTCTTCCCAAATGGTGGAAAATTCGCTGACCAGAGACTCCGCGGCAGGGTTGTCCACTGAAGCGGAGATGGGAAACGGAATCCGGGGATGTTGACCGTAGACCACAAAGAACGGGGACTTGGAAGAAGATTCGCTCTCATGGTTGTTATAGGACAACTCGGCCCATGGTAGGAGCTCCACCCAATCGCTATGGTGAGCGTTGATGAAGTGCCGGAGGAAGCTGGTAAGGATCTGGTTGATGCGTTCCACTTGGCCATTGGACTGCGGATGGTAAGCTGAGGAGAAATCCAGGGTGACATCCAGCACTTTACACGTGGCTCTCCAGAAACGCGAAGTAAACTGGACCCCGTGATCAGACACAATGTGGAGGGGTAGGCCATGGAGACCAAAGATGTGATGGAAGAAATCCTTGGCCAGCACAGATGCAGACGGGAGACCAGGCAGAGGGATGAAGTGGGCCATTTTAGAAAAGCGGTCAGCGACCACCCAAATGACCGTACAACTGGCAGAAACAGGGAGATCAGTAATAAAGTCCATAGCTATGTGTTGCCACGGGGCAGCAGGTACGGGAAGAGGCAGGAGGCGGCCGGCTGGAAGATGTCTGGGAACCTTATTGCGGGCACAGGACGAACAGGCCGTGACGAAGTCCACCACATCCTTGAGCAGGGTAGGCCACCAGTAATACCGGGTAATGAGCAGGAAGGTCTTCTTCTGGCCAGCATGGCCAGCTAGTTTAGATGAATGACCCCAGTGAAGAACCTTCTTATGATGCAGAACCGCTACAAATGTCTTACCGGGTGGGAGACGAGTCAGGTCCAAGGGGGCCACATTCATCACTTTGGAGGGATCGATGATATGCATAAGCTCCTCCTCTTGATTGGAAGACAGGAAGGATCGGGACAAGGCGTCGGCTTTAACGTTCTTGTCCGCCGGGTGGTAATGTAGGGTAAAGTTGAAGTGGGCGAAGAACAAAGACCACCGGGCCTGACACGGATTGAGTCTTTGGGCAATCTGTAGATATGCCAGGTTTTTGTGGTCAGTATAGATGACCACCGGGTGCAGAGCCCCTTCAAGCAGGTAACGCCACTCCTCCAGTGCCAATTTGATGGCTAGCAGTTCTCGGCCTCCTATGGAGTAGTTGCGCTCGGATGAGGAGAAGAGTTTGGAGAAGAAGCCACAGGTTACCATTCTCCCGGACGGAGATTTCTGGGTGAGCACCGCTCCGGCTCCGGAAGAGGAAGCATCAACCTCCAGAAAGAACTGTTTGTTGCTATCCGGACGGTGCAACACTGGGCCAGAAGAGAAGGCTTGTTTTAAGGAGAGGAAGGCCTCCTTCGCTTTGGATGGCCATTCCTTAGGATTTGCTCCCTTTCGGGTGAGCGCAGAGATGGGAGCAGTCCGGGAAGAGAAATGTGGGATGAAAAGACAGTAATAGTTAGCGAAGCCCAGGAATCACTGAATCGCCTTCAACCCTTCCGGACGGGGCCACTTTAAGACGGCAGAGACCTTCTTGGGGTCCATCTGTAGACCAGTCTTAGAGATAATATAGCCCAGGAACGGAAGAGAGGTCTGCTCGAAGAGGCAATTCTCAAATTTTGCATATAGGTGATTCTGTCTGAGCCTAAGCAGGACCTGAAGAACATCCCTCCGGTGTGTGGGAAGATCCGGAGAGAAGACCAAGATGTCGTCCAGGTACACCACCACGCTAGAATACACTGTGTACAGAATTATTAGGCAAGTTGTATTTTAGAGGATTATTTTTATTATTGATCAACAACTATGTTCTCAATCAACCCAAAATACTCATAAATATCCAAGCTTAATATTTTTGGAAGTTGGAGTGGTTTTTTTTTCGATTTGGCTATCTTAGGAGGATATCTCTTTGTGCAGGTAACTATTACTGTGCAGAATTATTAGGCAACTTAATAAAAACCAAATATAATCCCATCTCACTTGTTTATTTTCACCAGGTAAACCAATATCAGTGCACAAAATTTAGAAATAAACATTTCTGACATGCAAAAACAAAAACAAAAAAAATTAGTGATCAATATAGCCACCTTTCTTTATGATGACACTCAACAGCCTTCCATCCATAGATTATGTCAGTTGCTTGATCTGTTTTCGATCAACGTTGCGTGCAGCAGCCTCCCAGACACTGTTCCGAGAGGTGTACTGTTTTGTCTCCCTGTAGATCTCACATTTTATGATGGACCTCAGTTTCTCTATGGGGTTCAGGTCAGGTGAACAAGGGGGCCATGTCATTATTTTTCCTTCTTTTAGACCTTTACTGGCCAGCCACGATGTGGAGTAGTTGGATGCATGTGATGGAGCATTGTCCTGCATGAAAATCATGTTTTTCTTGAACGATACCGACTTCTTCCTGTACCACTGCTTGAAGAAGTTGTCTTCCAGAAACTGGCAGTAGGTCTGGGAGTTGAGCTTCACTCCATCCTCAACCCGAAAAGGTCCCACAAGTTCATCTTTGATGATACCAGCCCATACCAGTACCCCACGTCCACCTTGTTGGCATCTGAGTCGGAGTGGAGCTCTCTGCCCTTTACTGATCCAGCCTCAGGCCCATCCATCTGGCCCATCAAGAGTCACTCTCATTTCATCAGTCCATAAAACCTTTGAAAAATCAGTCTTAAGATACTTCTTGGCCCATTCTTGACGTTTTATCTTATGTTTCTTGTTCAAAGGTGGTCGTTTTTCAGCCTTCCTTACCTTGGTTATGTCCCTGAGTATCGCCCACCTTGTGCTTTTTGATGCTCCAGTAACGTTGCAGCTCTGAAATATGGCAAAACTGGTGGCGAATGGCATCTTGGCTGCTTCACGTTTGCTTTTCCTCAATTCATGGGCAGTTATTTTGCGCCTTTTTTGGCCAGCACGCTTCTTGCGACCCTGTTAGCTATTTGCCATGAAACGCTTGATTGTTCGGTGATCACGCTTCAAAAGTTTGGAAATTTCAAGACTGCTGCATCCCTCTGCAAGACATCTCACAATTTTGGACTTTTCAGAGCCCGTCAAATCTCTCCTCTGACCCATTTTGCCAAAGGAAGGGAAGTTGCCTAATAATTAAGCACACCTTATATAGGGTGTTGATGTCATTAGTCAACACCCCTCCTCATTACAGAGATGCACATCACCAGATTTACTTAATTGGTAGTTGGCTCTCAAGCCTATGCAGCTTGGAGTAGGACAACATGTATAAAAAGTATCATGTGATCAAAATACTCATTTGCCTAATAATTCTGCACACAGTGTATAACAGGTCACGGAAGATGTCATTAAGTAATTCTTGGAAGACGGCTGGAGCATTACAGAGACCGAAGGGCATCACATGGTATTCATAGTGGCTGTCCCGGGTATTGAATGCCATCTTCCACTCGTCTCCTTGGCGGATCCGGACCAAGTTATACGCCCCATGGGGTGGAGTGGCACCGGGTACCAGGTTGATAGGGCAATCATATGGCCTATGAGGTGGCAGTGTCTCTGCTTACTTTTTGTCGAAGACATCTGCATAGGACCAGTAAGGTGCCGGTAGACCAGGTAAATTAGCCAGAGTAGACGGAGGTCGAACCGGGCGAACTGGGACCAGGCAGGTCTCGTGGCAATCCTGCCCCCAACGGAGAACCTCACCGGATTGCCAATTCAGAACGGGTTCATGTCTCTGTAGCCAGGGTAGACCTAGCAAAAGGGAGTGAGAGAGTCCGGAAAGCTCATGGAAGGAGATCCTCTCTGAGTGCAGCATTCCCACCTGCAGGGTTACGGGCTCTGTGACGAGCAAGATGGTCACCGGAAGGAGTCTTCCATCCACGCAAGCTACTGCCAATGGTTCAGCCAGAGGTTTGGTAGGAATCTGATACTTCTCTACAAGGGACTGGGAAATGAGATTCCCAGCGGCTCCAGAATCCAGATGTGCGGTTTCAAAGAAGCGGTTCTCTCCATAGGAAATAGAAACGGATAAAGTCAAGAATGGAGAGGATTTACTCTTGCCTAGGACGACCTCTCCGAGCGGTCCTAGACATTGGAGTTTTCCGGCTTCACCGGGCAGGAACGGATCAGGTGCTCCTTACTACCACAGTAGAAACAGCTCCCCTCGGCTCGGCGTGTCTCTTGGTGAGATTTGACCATCTTGGGCTGGTCGATCTGCATAGGATCGGGCGAGCGTGCCCGGGGAGTTGCAGGTTGGGAAGCAGGTTTCTGGAAAACAGGAGCAAGACGAGGAAATCTTCTCTCCCGGGTAGTCTCCTTTGCACTTTCTAGGAAACGGATGTCAATCCGGGTAGCTAGTGACACAAGGTCATCCAGGGTGGTAGAAATGTCCCAGCCGGCTAACTCGTCCTTTATTCGACCGGAAAGACCCTCCCAGAAGGTGGACACCAGGGCCTCGTTGCCCCAAGCAAGCTCAGAAGCGAGGGTACAGAACTGTATGGCATACTGGCCCACGGTGAGACTCTCTTGGCGGAGACGGAGCAATGAGGAGGCAGTAGAAATCCTTCGTCGGAGGGAAACTGATGTGCCAGAAGTTCAAAGTGCAGCGTGCACTGGTTCAGAAAACCCCAACATAAGACGGGGTCACCTCTGAAACGAGGAGGCGCAGAAAGCCGGGGTACTATACTGGGTGCTGTGGTATTGGTAGGCCGTGGCGCTGCCGGAGCGGGTGTCGCTCGGCTTGAGGCGGGCACAGGTGGGACAGACAGCGTGTCCAGGCGAGAGTTGACAGACCGCAGGTAGGTCAGGATGGTTTCCTGTTGGGATCTCTGATGAGAAACCTTCTGGTATAGGTCAGCAAGCGAAGGAGCCTGGGGGCCACCGGGTTCCATGGCCCGTGCAAACTGTTATGGATCCGGGTGGTGGAACCTCTGTGCTGCGGTGCAAGGAGGGACCAGAGGGGCGTAACTAGGCATCAACTTGGACTGACCAAGGTCGCATGGCGGCTCAATCGACTCCGTGAACCAGAGAAGGACCGAGCAGAGGGACCAGGTGCTACTCTGGGCCTGTCCTTGTATGAGAACAGGTGACTCCCATGGGTAACTGGCAGGAGCCTCCGGGTAGGCATGGCAGGTAACTGACAGGAGCCTCCAGTTAGGCTGACTGAAAAGCACGGCAGGTAACTGGTAGGAGCTTCCAGGTAGGCTGACAGATAGGCACGGCAGGTAACTGGTACATTCTCCAGGTAGGCAGGCAAGCCAGGCCCATAGACAGACTGGCGGATTTGGATCGTAGGCAGACCGTCGGGCTGGAAAGTACACTTGGCAGGCAGAGACAGGGAGTCAGGCTGGCGGACTGGACTGGTAGTCAGGCTGGCGGACAGGACTGGTAATCAGGCTGGCGGACTGGACTGGTAGTCAGGCTGGCGAACTGGACTGGTAGTCAGGCTGGCGGACTGGACTGGTAGTCAGGCTGGCGGACTAGACTGGTAGTCAGACTGACGGACTGGACTGGTAGTCAAGCTGGCGGACTGGACTGCTAGTCAGGCAAGCAGCGGGACCTGAGGGCTGAAGCAGAGTTTAGGACACAAAGCTACAACCTTGCACGGACACCTCCATTTTGGAGGAGGTGCCTTTTATATGAGAGGTCCTCCGGCCATTGGCTAGGGACTCCTTAGGACGGCGCGCGCGGCCCCTTTAAGAGGGAGGGAGCGCGCGCGCGCCCTAAGCACAGTGCCCGGGAAGCTGCGTGTGCCGGCAGCAGCAGCAGGAGAGCCGGAAGACGCCGGATCGGGAGCGCGGCGGTAAGAGGGACGGCGTCTCTGCCTGTCAGGGGGCAGAGACGCCGATACTACACATAGACTTATATTGGTGCGTGCGATTCAAATTTCGCATGCAATCTCAGCATGCTGCGTTTTTTCTTCAGTCCAATCTCAATCCGATCGGAGCACTATTATTTTGAAGCAGTTTAAAAGATAAGCTAGTCGATCCCTTTTTGGCCCTAAACGCATATGGGTGTGAAGATGAACTTACAGCTCCTCAGCCTTTGCTGTATTCCTTAACTGGCAATACCCTTCCCTGCCTAATTTATAGGTCATTTGTTCTGGTACACTGGCCACTGACCTGTCAATCAGATAGGGGAATGTGCTGCTAGTTCGATAATACAGCTGAGCCTGAGGAGCTGTAAGTGCATCATCACGCCCCAATCCACTTTCCGACTGAACTTCAAAACATAATTTCTTGGTGCTGAAGCACCACTTTGGGAGCAAAAAGAGATCAACTGGCTTATCTTTTAATGCGTTACTCAATCAAATAAACGGTTTTGAGGGATTAGTGTTATTGACAGGTTCCCTTCAATACCAGTGATTTTTGTTAAAAATGTTTTTCTCATTTTCTTACTTTAAGAGCACGCCATTATTCTGCCTCCAGGCTTCCTTCTTGGCATTGGCCAGTGCGCTCCTAATTATTCCCAGTTTGGACCAAAGGCATGGTTATACCACTGCTCTGAACAGTGGTACAGGGGGGAAGGAGATGGCATAAAATAATAAAAGACCCATGAATAAAGGATCCAGCATGTCATTGTTGCAGCAGCAGTCATTGTTTACTGTGTGACACCCATGACAAGCCTGACTATCATTGTGATTGCTGCAGCCAATCACTGACCTCAGGCGTGAACACTACTGGAATTTTCTCCCACTTTGTTTGCCCAATTTTTTTTTGTTTCTTTTGTTTTGGAAAACTGCTTTCATTAATTAATTTGAAAATAACAAGGTACAGATTGGCAATATTATATCAGTCTAAGCACTAGTATAGGCTAAGAAATCTATGAAAACTGTTTACTGGATGAAAAAGTTGTACCTCGGAAATGGATAAAGCAATCCTTAAAAAGGAATCCAAAAGGGATGATATATACCTGTTTATTTTTGTGTTGATAGTTTAAAATGAGAAGGCGCCTCACTAAGTAGGTCAGGCCAAGCGTTATTTAGGTGTCTACACAATTTATTTTACAGTGGTTGCAGTTCTGTAAATACAGTACATCCAGCAAATTTACTTATAAAGATGAAGGATTGGGGATACAACAAATAGTATACAGAACTCCGCATGTTACTTCTCTACGTCACACCATTGGTGACTGCCATCTACTAGAAAGGTCTCTTGTTTGTGGGGAAGGATGAATCGTAACTTCAACAATTCCTGCAAACAATTTCAGTGTCAAAATACGGCATACCTTCTCCTATCACTCCGATTTCTATGCATATATTATATGTACCTATAAATGTACCCCTAAGTTAACAAACAAATCTCCAGGATAACTGAACATGTCACTACTATTTAACCACATAAACCTCTAGCACCATTCAGAAGTATCTGCTCTCGATGTTCATGTGTTCCAAAGTAATGTCAGCAGGGTAGTACTCTACAGTATCTAAGATTGCCACCTGATAGTGATTGGTACCTACAGTAACTGTATCCTGTTGGTCTCCTAATCTCTAATAAAATACAGTCCCTGACCTAAAGAGGACCTGTCGCCAAGTCAAAAATGAACAGTTTTTGCTCTTGTTTCATTCTCACTGATCCCCCTGGTTTCTGGGTTTTGTTTTTTAAAAAAATCTGCATACGGTTTCAAAGATATGGGACTTATTAACTAGTGCTCATTTTTATGGTCATTACCAAGTGGGTTGTTCTCACAGGGTAATTTTGCAGAACAGCCTAAAGACACATGGCCAGAAAACACTGAGAAATGCCCCCTTGATAAAGAACATGAAAATTTGCAGAAAATGCAAAGGCCAGTATCTTTGAAACCATATGATTAAAAAAATGGCATACTCAGGGAGAAACAGGAATAAAATAAGTGCAAAAAGTGGTCGGTTTTGACCTGGTGACTGGTCTTCCTTAACAGGGTTCTCTGAGAAGCAGATAAAATGGCGGCCCTGATTGAATTCAATCTATAACCCACCCAAGTCACTTGTCAGGACTGGCTGCAGACTGAAAATATACAGATCCCGAGGCTGGCATTTCAAGTGACAATAACTTTAACACACATACCTCAGTCGGTTGCTGGAAGCATGGTTGTCATGTGAAGAAACATATTGAGGGTCGGACTGACCTGGCGGGGTATCAGGGAAATCCCTAGTGGACTCTGGCTGTGGACGAGATAGAGGGGGGAGAAAAAAAAGAAAAGTCTGCGGTTTTTAGGGGCACGGGCAATTTAAAAGCGCAGGCAGGGCATGTGCAGGGGCAGGCACGCAGCATTAATTACCTGAACCGCTGTGGCACATGTCCCGATGAACACTGATTGTGCGTCTGATGTTGCCGGCGTATAATGTCCACGTCATGCGCCGCCTGCGTCGGGCGCATTAAAGCCAGTCGCCGGCCTCTGCTAGGTTGGCGGCCATGATAACACAAGCGCGCCTGATCTGTGGAGGACGCCTGTATGGGCCGGGAGTGCAGGAAGGTAAGTGGATTCTTTTTTTTGTCTACTGTGAATGCAGCATGGTGCGGGGGACAGAACATGTGGGGGCCAGGCTGCTGAACATAATGAGGGGCAGCACACAGGGACATATGGGGACCAGGCAGCTGGACACAATGGGAGGGGGCAGAACAAGGTACATACAGGGGTCATTCTTCTGGACACCATGGGGGGCAGGACAAGAGACATATGGGGGCCAGGCTGCAGGACATAATGGGGGCAGATCAAGGGACATATAGGGGCCGGGCTGCTGGATACCATGGGGGGCAGAACATGGGACATATGGGGGCCGAGCTGCTGGACACAATGGGGGGTAGAACAAGGGACATATGGGGGACCGGGCTGCGGGCCACAATGGGGGTAGAACAAGGGACATATGGGGGCGGGGCTGATGAACACCAAGTGGGGCAGAACAAGGGACATATGGGAACCGGGCTGCTGGACACAATGGGGGTAGGACAAAGGACTTATGGGGGTCAGGCTGCTGAACACAATGAGGCCAGCCTGCTGGACACAGTGGGGGCCAGGCTGCTGGAGACAATGGGGGTAGGACAAGGGACTTATGGGGGCCAGGCTGCTGGACACAATGAGGCTGGGCTGCTGGACACAGTGGGGGCCAGGCTGCTGGACACAATGGGTAGCAGAACAAGGGACATATGGGGGCTGGGCTGCTGGACACAATGGGGGGGGCAGAACAAGGGACATGTGGGGGCCGGGCTGCTGGACACAATGGGGGGCTGAACAAGGGACATATGGGGGCCGGGCTGCTGGACACAATGGGGGTAGGACAAAGGCCTTATGGGGTCAGGCTGCTGAACAAAATGAGGCCAGGCTGCTGGACACAGTGGGGGCGGAACAAGGGACATATGGGGGCTGGGCTGCTGTACACAGTGGGGGGCGGAACAAGGGACATATGAGGGTTGGGCTGCTGGATACCATGGGGGTAGAACAAGAGACATATGGGGGCGAGGCTGCTGGACACCAAGGGGGGCAGGACAAGGAACATATGGGGACCGGGCTGCTGGACACAATGGGGGTAGGACAAAGGCCTTATGGGGGTCAGGCTGCTGAACAAAATGAGGCCAGGCTGCTGGACACAGTGGGGGCCATGCTGCTGGACACAGTGGGGATAGGACAAGGGACTTATGGTGGCCAGGATGCTAAACACAATGAGGCCGGGCTGCTGGACACAGTGGGGGCCAGGCTGCTGGACACAATGGGGGGCAGAACAAGGGACATATGGGGGCCGGGCTGCTGTACATAATGGGGGGCAGAACAATGGACACAGTTGGGGGCTGGACTGCTGGACACAGTGGGGGTCGGGCTACTGGACAAGGGCCAAATAGGGGGCCGGGATGAGCGACTTAATTACTGTTTGGGGTCCAGAAAGAAGAACAAACATTATTAGTTTATAGTGTTAAGTGGGGACATAATTACTTTAGGCCAATTAGGGACATTATTACTACTATAATATAATTTACTTTTTAGAAAATTGTTTTCCATGGGGGTGGGGGTGGGGGGCAAAAGGGAGGTCCTGTTACTGTGCAGGGCAGCACTACGTCACTTTTTTTCTTCATCTGGCGTTGTGTAGAAGTTGGGGGGAAATGTGATCTAGAAGCGATCAGCTTTTGATAAGTGTGTGTTATTTTCTGCAGAGATGAGTCCTGGCTGGAAGACGCGATGGTGGTCTGTGCCAGATGAAGAAGAAAAGCAAAGATGAAGGACTTCACTTAGAGACGTCACTGGTGAGTCAGTGTATTACATGTACACTCACACTATACATTATATACTATATACAGATCTCCTGTGTATAATGTCACTGGTGATCACTGTATTACCTATACACTATATACAGAGCTCCTGTGTATTATGTCACTGGTGATCACTGCATGATTTGTACACTATACACTATATACAGAGCTCCTGTGTATAATGTCACTGGTGATCACTGTATTACCTGTACACTTACACTATACACTGTATACTATATACAGAGCTCTTGTGTATAATGTCACTGGTGGTAATAACAGTGTTGTTAGTATTGTGGTTTGTATTCATGATCAGTTTTGTAGTATTCGGTCACTATAAGGTGGTAATATGTGGTCTGGTCATGGTATGGCGGCATTTGTTCCTTGTATGTGGTATTATTCGGTCACTATGTGGTGGTAACATGTGGTCTGGTCTCGCAGTATTTCTCCCTTGTATGTGATATTATTTGGTCACTATATGTTTGTAATATGTAGTCTGGTCATGGCGTGGCAGTATTTGTTTCTTGTATGTGGTATTACTCAGTCACTATGTGGTGGTGATATGTGGTCTGGTCACGGGTGTCGCGGTATTTCTCCCTTGTATGTTGTGTTGTTCGGTCACTGTGGTCTGGCCATGGTGTGGAGGTATTTCTCCCTTGTGTGTGGTACTATTAGTGTTGGTATTGTGGATTGTGTTGTGTACAGCGGTCATTTGTTCTCTTTGATATTAATTAGAAGAAGATTCTTTATTTCCATTAGTGATTAAATACCAGGAACACAGCGTCAGAGGTGCACTTACAGGCGTTCTCCAGTGAAAACAAGTAATCGCCTCTCCACAGGATAAGTGATAAGTTATTGATTGGTGGGGGTGTGACTGCTGGGACCCGCACAGATCGGCAGATTGGTGGGGGTGTGACTGCTGGGTCCCGCCCCGCACAGATCAGCAGCATGTGAAGCTATCCCCATTAGACTGGAGCAGCATGTGCGACTTGACCACTGATCCATTCATTCCCTTAGTCGCTGCGAGAGCTCCTCTTGTTTTTTTCTGGAAGACATAAAGAGAATGAATGGAGCTGCGGACTGACGTCCCACCTGCGACTGCATTTTAAAATGGAGATAAAAGTGTCCTGCCAGGGCTAAAACTTCCCAAATCTTCCTATCAGTGCGGTTTCCAATGGTCGGACCCAAACGATCAATAAGTTATCACCCATCCTGTGGAGCCCATGGATCGGTGATAACCTGTTTTCACAAAGAAGCACTTTAATGTAAACTACTGTAATTGTACATCCCAGTTATAGTGTGCACATTGTAGATGTGCCGGAGCCACCTATGTTTTACAGTCGATGCTCCACTATAACGGGAATAATGGCTAACAGATATTTGCATATCTCTGTAGGGTGGGCCACTAGAGTCAATTCCCCCTGTGGGCTCCAGACACCCTAGTCCGACCCTGAATATATTTCTTCCTCTCTGAGCACAAAGGAGGTTATCTCCAGCTTTATACTCCTCAGTGTTTATTTGTTTTCCAGTTGGGCGCAGTCAGTCTCTGAGCACTGTTATAAAGCTGTCAGGATGAAACCAATGATCTCGCCGAACACAACATGGGTTAAAACATATTTCTTCACATATTGCAGCCGTGCTCTCGGCCACTGACGCGGTATGTGTGATACAGCTTTTGTCAGTTGAGATACAGGTCTCAGGAGCTGTATGTCTTCAGTCTGCAGCCTGTTTAGGCACATGACTACGACAGGCTGCAGTTTGAATTATATCAGGGACTCTATTTTATCTCCTTCTTGGAGAGCCCTTTAAATGTAGCACAGTGTATAGGCACAGAATTATTACCGATACTGCTCTATTATTCTACACATGACAATAGTGAGGCCAGAGAACAGTAATGGTCTAAGTCCACAGACTGCATTCTATGAGCAGGTACTGCATTTGCTGTGTAAATAGGAATTTCCGTGAGATTTCAATCAATAGATGGGGAGTAGTTTCACATGAAACTACATCATCGTTAATATGATTTCTGATATGTATTACATTGGATTGTAATGCTTTTTCCAAACATTTTTCTCCTTGTTGGACCTTAATTACATGTTCCTATCGGTGATGAATTTTTAATTATTTGATAAATAAAAAGGTGATTTTATCTATCCCTTTGTTTAGTGGTTCTTGTTTACTCCAACTTTGTTCGCTCTTCTGGTTTATTCACCCCCTAATAATGTCTGTCATAAATCAAAGTGATGGAGGCAGGGAAAAGTGACCATAGCTACTTTCACAACCGCCACACTTCATCTGTCACCATTGCACCACATCTTCTGTCTCCACCTTTTCTGTCTCTTTCACAGAAATGAGACATCATCAGGGAGCAGTTATAGAAGCATGGATAGCAGTGAGTGACAGCTTGAAGACAATTAGTTTCAGTGAAAGATGACAGAAGCTGTTGGCAGTGCTTATGTCATTCACCATGCTTCTATCACCACCTCCCCTGATGACTATTTATTTCAGGGCAGTGGCCAAAGCTGTGGGGCAGTGCAGTCACTCACCCTGCTTCTTTCACCATCCCCTGATGGCGTCTCCTTTCAGTGAAAGAGGTGGCAGGGAGAGAAAAGGCAAGGTGATGGAAACTGCAGTCATTTCTCCTTGCCTTCATCACCGCTATTGATTCCAGATGTAATCGGGGCAGCAGTAAAAGAAGCTCTGGTAAGTGACCACAGCGCCGCCCTATGAAGCTATGTGTCTGCAGGGCCATCCTCCTGATCAAATCTTGCTTTGTTTGAGACCCTCTCAAAGAAATTGTCACAGGACGTAAAGTTAAAAAAAGCAGATATGGATTAGTAGGATAGGGAGAATAGTAGGGAATTTTATAATAAAGCAAATTACCAAAATTGTTGGCTTAAAAATAGATATTTATAAGGGGCATTATATGAATTGAACATCCCCTTTAATTACTTAACAACTGTTGTGCATCAATGGATTAAAATGCCATCATGTGCCTACATCACTCTAAATTAACATAAACTGCTGTATTTATTATTAGAAGGAAATCATATTTAGTGCTTCACTTATATTCCCATGCTTAAGAAACTTATTTGACCTGTACCATAGTTCTGGTGACATTATTTTACTCTACTGTATATTAACAGAGACTACCATATGGTCACATTGAAAATGCAATGGCTTCACCTATTTCAATTGTGTAATTTGGTACTGTCAGTTGCAGTATATATATATCAGATGACAGCTTCATGATTCCCAATACACACATATACCATATGCTTTTTGCCATTCAAAAAAGCAGATGTGACCCTGTCGAAAAGGTCATACAATAAGTCAATGATACCAAAGTACTAGAGCTCCATATACAAACTTTCTGCTCATAAATGGATTATGTTGATTTTGCAAAAGTGAAGTATTGTTGCTATATTAATGTCATGGTCTTGTTGTCAACTCATCTGAGAGCTGCTTAACTATGTTATTGCTAATTGTGCGCTAACTAGTTATAAAAATAATACATATCATTCTATGCAAATGTATTAGTCTATACAAATAATTTTTATTGGCGTTAAGTATGGTATATGTGGTGTGACGTGATAGTGGTATTCTGATATCATTACACTTAGTGCTGTAGAGTAAACTAAACCTAGGAAAGGAAATTTAAATGGTGTCAAATTCTGAATTTATTTCAAAAGTATGAATATTTACAGCAACCGGTAAATGATTTTGTTCACGTATTTTATTGAACTATCAATACAGAACAGTAAGAGAAGTAGGTCAGAGAACCAAAATTAAAGTTATATCCAACATTGCAAGCTATCACCTCTCCACGAGCTAAGCAATAAGTTTCTGATTAATAGAATTCAATCAAATACTGAAAATAGGGCTCCGAAATTGTCCATGGGAATGGAGACGGCTTATGGGACTGCCAGTTAAAAAATCAACCTACATTTCAACGGGGAAATGCAGAACCTCATTCTCTAGATTGTTGGGAGTCCCAGAATACATTCCATAGTAGCAGCACCAATGAGTGTTATGATCTCACTGGAGAGATGTTCACTTATTTAAAGGGATTGTCTGGTCAAAACTGATAAGTCTGTAGTCACCCTGTGTGATACACTGTTTGCTGCTGTGATTTGCCGGTTTCAGACCTGGGACCGAAGGGTATGTATGAGTTATACACAGGGGCTGACACTGACAACTTTGGGCCCCTGTGCAAGAAATGTGGCTGGGCCCCCCTCCCTGCCCGACACGCTGCTTATAATGAGGGCAATGTGGTCTTGGGGCCTTGGGACCCTGAGAGCCTCGGGCTCCGAGCAACAAGCCAAATTGCCCTCATTCTTACTGCCCTGCAAGCAGGAGTGTACATAGAAATCACAGGGCCCCATAGCAAAAGTTCTTTAAAATCTTCATTAAGATTCGGTTCTGCTGGTTCTAGTGCTGTCATAATTGCAGTCAAATGACAACTCGAGTGTCAGCTCTGTCGGTGAATAGTACATTGCAAGACGTGGCTGAGACTCTTGACACATGACAGCAAGTATGCAAATCGCAATATACAGCATGAGACCCACATAACCCCCTAAATACAACATGAGCCCTCTACATACAGGAACAAAACCCACACAAATATTAAAGAAAAAAAAACACATACTCACCTCGCCCCTGTTCCCCCGGCGCTCTTCTCCAGTCTTTACTGTGTGCACTGACTCGATGTAGTGACATCATGGCATGTATTGTCTCAGTCGCACATGCTGACTGGTAGAAGGAGTTGGTGGTTCCGTCCTCCACCATTATATTCACTACTTTCTGCATTATGAAGATGGAGATCATGGTGAAATCTGGATGCAGCGCAGCCGTATGGTGCGGCCTGCGGACCAGTGTTTTTGGGCTTTTGGCTAACTCGGTGTAACGGGTCCGGGAGGCGGAACCTCTGAGCTACTATACAAGGGGGCGGCCCTTGTAAGGGAGCGGGTGGCAGTCTCTGGGTGAACGGACAGGGAGTTACGGCAAGTGATCAGGGCAGTCTCTGGGTAAGGGGTAGGTACGACCTGTGATGGCAGAGCCTCCGGGTAGGCTAGCAGGCAGATGGTAGATGTGTGCTCCCAGGTGAGCAAGCGAGAGTCTCTGGAATAGCAGGTGGTCACGGCACGTGACGGCGGAACCTCCGGGCTGGCAGGCAGGTAGGTAACGGAGAAGCGCTCCCAGGTGAGCGGGCAAGAGTCTCTGGAATAGCTGGTGGTCACCGCACGTGACAACGGGACCTCCGGGCTGGCAAGCAGGCAGGTAACGGAGATGCGCTCCCAGGTGAGCGGGCAAGAGTCTCTGAGATAGCTGGTGGTCACAGCACGTGACAACGGAGCCTTCGGGCTGGCAAGCAGGCAGATAACGGAGAAGCGCTCCCAGGTGAGCGGGCAAGCTGGTCCATAGACAGACTGACCGGAGTAGTAAGGCAGACCGTCGGACCTCAGGCAAGCAGGCAGGTAGCTGATATGCGCTCCCAGGTGAGCGGGCAGGCTGGTCCTTTAGACAGACTGACAGGAGTAGTAAGGCAGACCGTCGGACCTCAGACTGGCAGACAGGTAACAAGTATTCAGGCAGGAATCAGGCAGGTAACTGGCAGGTAACTAGCAGGAAACTGGCAGGAAACTGGCAGGTAACTGGCAGGTAACTGGCAACAGGACCTGAGGGCTGAAGCACAGGTGAGACACAGGTGCAAACAACATTGCTCGGGCACCTCCATTTTGGAGGAGGTGCCTTATATATGATGAAGTCCTCCGGCCATTGGCCGGGGACTCCTTAGGACGGCACGCGCGGCCCCTTTAAGAGGAGGGGAGCGCGCGCGCGCGCGCCCTAAGCACAGGGGCCGGGAAGGAGCGCGCGCTGAGAGCAGAGCGGGAGGAGGACGCCGGGAAGGAGCGCGCGCTGACAGCAGAGCGGGGAGAGGACGCCGGGCACGGAGCAGAGCGGTGAGGGGAGCAGCGTCCCTGCCTAGCAGAGGGCAGGGACGCCAGCGCTACAGTACCCCCCCCTTTAGGCCCCCCCTTTTTTAGGCCAGACAGAAATTTAGCTAGGATGAGAGGGGCATGGATGTTCTCCCGGGGCTCCCACGTTCTCTCCTCAGGACCAAACCCCTTCCAATCTACCAGAAAAAAGGTCTTTCCTCTTACCCTTTTGGTGGCAAGAATGTTCTCTACCTCAAACTCGTCCTCAGCAGAAACCGGAGCAGGAGGCGTACCTGTAGACTTGGAAAAAGAGTTAAGCACCACAGGTTTGAGGAGAGACACATGGAAGGAGTTAGGGATCCGTAAGTTGGCCGGGAGTTTCAATTTATAGGCCACCGGGTTGATCTGACTGATGACCTCCAGTGGGCCGATGAACCGAGGCCCTAACTTATAGGAAGGGATCTTGAGCCGGACATATTTGGACGAGAGCCAGACTTTATCCCCAGGGCGGAATTGAGGAGGGTCCAGACGTTTTTTGTCAGCGTGTCTTTTCATACGCTCGGATGACAGAAGGAGTGCGGACCGGGTACTCTCCCATATGGAGGAAAATTTGTTAACAAGAGATTCCGCAGCCGGATTGTCCGCCGAGGTGGAGACGGGAAACGGGATCCGAGGATGCTGACCGTAGACTACAAAAAACGGGGATTTGGAGGAAGACTCGCTCTCGTGATTGTTGTACGAGAATTCGGCCCATGGCAGGAGATCCACCCAGTCAGAATGGTGGGCATTAACGAAGTGCCGAAGGTAACTGGTCAGGTTCTGATTGATCCGCTCCACTTGACCATTAGACTGTGGGTGGTAAGCGGAGGAGAAGTCCAGGGTGACGTCCAGCAATTTACAAGTGGCTCTCCAGAAACGGGAAGTGAACTGTACCCCACGATCCGACACGATGTGACGGGGCAGGCCATGAAGACGGAAGATGTGGCGGATAAAGTCTTTAGCCAGCTCGGGTGCAGACGGAAGACCTGGCAGTGGAATGAAGTGAGCCATCTTGGAGAAGCGGTCAGCGACCACCCAAATGACCGTACAACCGGCAGAGACGGGCAGATCAGTAATGAAGTCCATCGCTATATGCTGCCAGGGGGCAGCAGGTACTGGCAGAGGTAGGAGGCGGCCGGCCGGCAGGTGTCTCGGAACTTTGTTGCGGGCGCAGGACACACAGGCAGAAACAAAGTCTATTACATCCTTGTGCAGGTTAGGCCACCAGTAGTGCCGGGTAATAAGCTGGAGGGTCTTTTTCTGACCGGCGTGGCCAGCTAGTTTAGACGAATGACCCCAGTGTAGGATCTTCTCCCGATCAGGTACTGGTACGAACGTCTTACCAGGAGGAAGACGATTTAGACTCACGGGAGCCACCTGCATTACTCTGGCGGGATCGATGATATGTTTCGGATCCTCCTCGAGATCAGACACCAGAAAGGACCTAGACAAGGCGTCCGCCTTGACGTTTTTGTCAGCCGGGCGAAAATGAAGGACAAAATCAAAACGAGCAAAAAACAAGGACCACCGGGCTTGGCGCGGGTTAAGTCTCTGGGCATGCTGGAGGTAAGCCAAGTTCTTGTGGTCAGTGTAAATTATTACCGGGTGAAGAGCCCCCTCGAGCAGGTAACGCCACTCCTCCAATGCCAGTTTGATGGCCAATAACTCACGGTCTCCTATGGAATAGTTGCGCTCAGAGGAGGAGAAGAGTTTAGAGAAGAAGCCACAAGTTACCATCCTCCCGGAAGATGATTTTTGAGTAAGTACCGCTCCGGCTCCAGAGGAGGAGGCGTCAACTTCCAGGAAGAACTGCTTGTTGCCATCTGGGCGATGCAGCACCGGGGCGGAAGAGAAGGCCTGTTTAAGGGAAAGAAAGGCCTCCTCTGCTTCGGGTGGCCACTCTTTGGGATTAGTACCTTTACGGGTGAGCGCAGAAATTGGGGCCGTCCGGGAAGAGAAGTGTGGTATGAAGAGGCGGTAGTAGTTGGCGAAGCCCAGGAATCGCTGAATGGCCTTCAACCCCTCCGGTCGGGGCCATTTCTCGATGGCAGACAGTTTCTCAGGATCCATTTGTAGGCCGGTCTGAGAGATAATGTAGCCCAGAAACGGAAGCGAGGTCTGCTCAAAGAGGCACTTCTCAAATTTAGCGTAGAGATGGTTCTGCCTTAGCCTGAGCAGGACCTGACGAACGTCCCTCCGGTGAGTCTGGAGATCCGGAGAGAAGACCAAGATGTCGTCCAGGTACACCACTACGCAGGAGTAGAGAAGGTCCCGGAAGATGTCATTGACCAACTCTTGAAAGACGGCAGGAGCGTTACAGAGACCAAAGGGCATTACCAGGTATTCATAGTGGCCGTCCCGGGTGTTGAATGCCGTCTTCCATTCATCCCCCTGACGAATACGAACCAGGTTGTACTCCCCACGAAGGTCCAGTTTGGTGAAGATCCTAGCCCCCCTCAGACGATCAAATAATTCTGGAATGAGCGGAAGGGGGTACTTATTCTTCACCGTGATCAGGTTTAGGCCTCTATAGTCTATACAGGGACGGAGAGAGCCGTCCTTCTTTTTGACGAAAAAGAAGCCTGCTCCCGCCGGGGAGGTAGATTTCCGGATGAATCCTCTGGCCAGATTCTCCTCAATATATTCGGACATTGACCGGGTCTCAGCAGCGGATAAAGGATAGATACGCCCACGGGGAGGAGTAGTACCGGGTAGCAGATCGATGGGACAGTCGTATGGTCTATGTGGTGGTAATGTCTCTGCCTCCTTTTTATTAAAGACATCTGCATAAGACCAATAAGGAATCGGAAGTC
The DNA here is from genome assembly GCF_046119375.1 of Phyllobates terribilis. Lineage (NCBI taxonomy): Eukaryota > Metazoa > Chordata > Amphibia > Anura > Dendrobatidae > Phyllobates > Phyllobates terribilis. The sequence continues at coordinate 880,173,484 of NW_027362761.1, forward strand.
CAGGTAGATTAGCTGGGGTAGGAGAGGGACGGACGGGATGGACGGGAACCAGGCAGGTTTTATGACAGTCTTGTCCCCAGCGAAGGACCTCTCCGGTTTGCCAGTCTAGCACGGGTGCATGTCTCTGGAGCCAGGGCAGACCTAGCAAGAGGGCGTGAGAGAGTCCAGGCAGAACATGAAAGGAGATACTTTCAGAATGCAGCATTTCCACCTGCAGGGTAATGGATTCGGTGATGAGTTGAATGGGGCGAGGTAAGAGGCCCCCATCCACGGCAGCGACAGACAAGGGTACAGCCAGAGGTTTGGTGGGGATGCGGTATTTCTCAACCAGGGACTGTGAAATAAGGTTCCCGGCTGCTCCAGAGTCAAGTTGGGCTAGTTCGAAATAACGGTTCTCCCCGTAGATGATCGAAACAGACAACAGCAGGGATGGAGAGGATTTATTCTTGTCTAGGTGGACCTCTCTGAGCGAACCTAGACACAGGCGTTTCCCGACCTCTCCGGGCAGGCACGGATCCGGTGCTCCTTACTGCCACAGTAGAAGCAGCTCCCCTCGGCACGGCGTGAGTCCTGACGGGTTTTGACCATCTTGGTCTGGTCGACCTGCATAGGCTCAGGAGAGTGTACCTGGGGAGAGATGGAGGGAATGACGGGTTTCTGGAAAGTAGGAGCTAAACGTGGAATCCTTCTCTCACGGGTGACCTCTTTGGCACGCTCCTGGAACCGTAGGTCAATCCGGGTGGCAAGAGTTATTAAGTCATCGAGAGTGGTAGGAATGTCCCGACCGGCAAGTTCATCTTTAATACGGCCGGACAGACCCTCCCAGAAGACGGAAACCAGAGTGTCGTTATCCCAGGCCAGCTCCGAGGCAAGGGTACGGAACCGTATGGCATATTGGCCCACGGTGAGACTCCCCTGACGGAGGCGTAGCAACGATGATGCAGATGAGGTCTTCCGTCCGGGTTCGTCGAAGACTTTCCGGAAAGCCGTGAGAAAAGCAGGCAAGTTGGACACCAGGGGGTCTCCTCTCTCCCATAGAGGATTCAGCCAGGCCAGGGCCTCCCCGGTGAGATGGGACATGATGAAGGCAATTTTGGCCCGGTCGGAGTTAAACTGGTAGGACAAAAGTTCAAAATGCAGGGTGCACTGATTTAAGAAGCCCCGAGCCTGGACGGGGTCGCCTCCGAAGCGAGGAGGTACAGAAAGCCGGGGTCCGGGGTAGGATACCATAGTATTAGTGGGCAGCGGAGCTGCCGGATTGCAAGATATGGCACTGGCGGAGGTTGTTGGTGGATCAGACAGAGTGTTCAGGCGAGTATTAACATTCCGCAGGTGACCCAGGATGGCCTCCTGTTGGGACCTCTGACGGGACAGTTCAAGACAGAGGTCCGAGAGCGAGGGAGCTTGGGTGCCACCGGGTTCCATGGCCCGAGCAAACTGTAACGGGTCCGGGAGGCGGAACCTCTGAGCTACTATACAAGGGGGCGGCCCTTGTAAGGGAGCGGGTGGCAGTCTCTGGGTGAACGGACAGGGTAAGGGGTAGGTACGACCTGTGATGGCAGAGCCTCCGGGTAGGCTAGCAGGCAGATGGTAGATGTGTGCTCCCAGGTGAGCAAGCGAGAGTCTCTGGAATAGCAGGTGGTCACGGCACGTGACGGCGGAACCTCCGGGCTGGCAGGCAGGTAGGTAACGGAGAAGCGCTCCCAGGTGAGCGGGCAAGAGTCTCTGGAATAGCTGGTGGTCACCGCACGTGACAACGGGACCTCCGGGCTGGCAAGCAGGCAGGTAACGGAGATGCGCTCCCAGGTGAGCGGGCAAGAGTCTCTGAGATAGCTGGTGGTCACAGCACGTGACAACGGAGCCTCCGGGCTGGCAAGCAGGCAGATAACGGAGAAGCGCTCCCAGGTGAGCGGGCAAGCTGGTCCATAGACAGACTGACCGGAGTAGTAAGGCAGACCGTCGGACCTCAGGCAAGCAGGCAGGTAGCTGATATGCGCTCCCAGGTGAGCGGGCAGGCTGGTCCTTTAGACAGACTGACAGGAGTAGTAAGGCAGACCGTCGGACCTCAGACTGGCAGACAGGTAACAAGTATTCAGGCAGGAATCAGGCAGGTAACTGGCAGGTAACTAGCAGGAAACTGGCAGGAAACTGGCAGGTAACTGGCAGGTAACTGGCAACGGGACCTGAGGGCTGAAGCACAGGTGAGACACAGGTGCAAACAACATTGCTCGGGCACCTCCATTTTGGAGGAGGTGCCTTATATTTGATGAAGTCCTCCGGCCATTGGCCGGGGACTCCTTAGGACGGCGCGCGCGGCCCCTTTAAGAGGAGGGGAGTGCGCGCGCGCGCCCTAAGCACAGGGGCCGGGAAGGAGCGCGCGCTGAGAGCAGAGCGGGAGGAGGACGCCGGGAAGGAGCGCGCGCTGACAGCAGAGCGGGGAGAGGACGCCGGGCACGGAGCAGAGCGGTGAGGGGAGCAGCGTCCCTGCCTAGCAGAGGGCATGGACGCCAGCGCTACACTCGGTCCGAGGGCCGCACTTTGCCCAGGCCTGTTTTAGATCAGTCGTATACTAATCTGTGAACGCTACTATGTGCACATATATACAGTGCTCTATGCACTGTCTGAGCGCTGCTGGACCCGGCTGCAGGACCTCTCACATAATGTATATCTGGTATATAATGCAGGACGTCCTGGTATGGATAGCAAGGCCATGCCCTCTGGTCGAGGGTATGTATAACTCATATATTCCCTCTGGTACCAGGTCTGAAACCAGCGAATCCCCGCAGTGCATAGTGCATGCGCTGGGGGGATTTATAAGTCTGTAGTCACACAGAGTGACTGCAGACTTATCGGTTTAACCAGATGGGCGCTGAAAATGTATCCACTCCTTGGGGAAAACAAGAGGGAAGAGAATAAAACCAATAAACATGGAAAAGAGTAACAAGCACCAAGTCCTTCTAGGTTAGTTCCTGGAGGAGGTCCCATTTTTCAGGGGTTGTCCAGAATCTCAAAAAAATGGACCAGTAGGAGGAATGTAATAAATAAAAAAGAAATATAACTTACCTGCTAAATTCCCTACTACCCCAGTATCACTACTCCAGTGGTCACTGATGGGGCGAGTAGCGTAGTTTCCCATCATACGAAGGTGACCTTGTCGTGGTTGATGGGCACACATAAATTGGCCAAATTATGCGCAAAAAACCTTCATTTTTCAAAGTGACATTAGTCCAGATACAATATTTCTTATATTTTCATGTATGGAGTGCCGAAGTTCTTTTTGCAATTGAGATTACTTTTTTCTTCAGAGCACCCGAATAGACCAGTGAGCGACCCCTCTCTTTTTTCTATTAATCATTTTTGGGATCCCGCTCCTGGAGCATTGCAGCAGGTACGTGTTCACACTATTAGAAGTTTGACAGCCTTTTTTCTGACCATGTGTCCCTCCCATTCAGTCACAGGTGGTTTTAACTAGCTCTACCAGCCCATACATTGTAGGTTAAAAGCCCAAGCAGAGACATATTGTCCATACAGGCTTACAGCCCAAGAGTGGCATATCCAGTGGTAGTGTAGCGTAGTTTCCCATCATACGAAGGTGACTTTGTCGTGGTTGATGGGCACACATAAATTGGCCAAATTATGCGCAAAAAACCTTCATTTTTCAAAGTGACATTAGTCCAGATACAATATTTCTTATATTTTCATGTATGGAGTGCCGAAGTTCTTTTTGCAATTGAGATTACTTTTTTCTTCAGAGCACCCGAATAGACCAGTGAGCGACCCCTCTCTTTTTTCTATTAATCATTTTTGGGATCCCGCTCCTGGAGCATTGCAGCAGGTACGTGTTCACACTATTAGAAGTTTGACAGCCTTTTTTCTGACCATGTGTCCCTCCCATTCAGTCACAGGTGGTTTTAACTAGCTCTACCAGCCCATACATTGTAGGTTAAAAGCCCAAGCAGAGACATATTGTCCATACAGGCTTACAGCCCAAGAGTGGCATATCCAGTGGTAGTGTAGCGTAGTTTCCCATCATACGAAGGTGACCTTGTCGTGGTTGATGGGCACACATAAATTGGCCAAATTATGCGCAAAAAACCTTCATTTTTCAAAGTGACATTAGTCCAGATACAATATTTCTTATATTTTCATGTATGGAGTGCCGAAGTTCTTTTTGCAACTGATGGGGCGAGTGACTGGCTGCAGTAGTTAGTGTATAGATAGGACGTCATCATTGCTGCCTAGTAAACAAAGATTTTTGGGGAGCACTGAAGGAATGGATGATATAGCCAACGGCCAGACTTTCTGGATCTCAGACAACCCTTTTAATCTTTGCTACAGATCGATCTCATCTCTATTTACAGTACATGTGTAGTAGTGGTGTAGGTGATAGTCTGCCCCTGATACTAGGAAGGGTTAAAAACATGTTCCCGAAGTTTGAACCCTCTGGGGCTGCAGTTTGGCCTAGGTAGGGTTAATTGTGACAGCCGGTCCAGTAGAGGGAGGGGGAACTCAGTGCTAGTGTCAAGTGCAGGAAGTGAGCTCAGTTAGTAGTCTGCAGTACTGCAGAAAGTTATCAGGCTCTGTAAGGGCTGGTAGGGTAGACATGGGCCTAGTATTCTGGACAGTGGATTGCCAGAGAATCCCTCCACAAAAGTCGCCTTAGCCGGCCTGGGAACCTTGAGAAAGTCGTCGGGGGCATGGGGAAACGGGGGCACATTCTGTCTGCAAGGCTGCTGAAGAAGTCAGGACTCAAGCTCAAGGAGGTAGAGTGAATTGGGATCCAGATATACTGTCATTGGTGAGAAAGAGTCTCTAGGGCAAGAGAAGAAAGCAACAGAGATTCTTCACCTACAGTAGATCTGGAATCAGGGCTGAAGTTGTGTCCTGTACCCGGGGGAAAGATGACAACCCGTGCGGCCTTATCTTTTATATCTGCCTCTAAATACTTCCAGCTACCAAGTAAAGTTCTGCTTGTTTTATGAACTCTGTGTCCTCTGAATTGATTGCTGCCCTGGTTCCAGAAGAGGAATTACTGGAGTCAGAAGAGGTCAGCTGGCCAGAAGTAAGTGGAAAACACCACATACACAGCAGCACACCAGAGCGATGACACACTTTGTCTGCATAGTGCCAAAGCGAACATAGGCTACAGCTCGCCCACGACTACCTCGCTTGGGCACTAGTGATGAGCGAATATGTTCTGTTAACCCTTTCGGCGAACATGTGTAACAGGGTGGTAGTCATGGGCGAGTGTCGCAGTGTTTTCTTCATCACCCCGGCCCGCTACAGAAATATGGGGACGTGCTTGTCCCTGGGTGTGTGTGGTGTGCTCTACCTTGGGCTGTATGCTGTGGGAGTCTTTACTCACTTTCATCCTTGGTTCAGACAGGTGCAGATTGTAGCATCGGCGTCCCTGCCTCCTGCTAGGCAGGGACGCCGTTCCCCTCACCTCTCCGCTCCGTGCCCGGCGGATTCCTCCCGCTCTGCTGGCAGCGCGCGCTGCTTCCCGGCCTCTGTGCTTAGGGCGCACGCGCGCGCGCTCCCCCTCTCTTAAAGGGGCCGCGCGCGCCGTCCTAAGGAGTCCCCGGCCAATGGCCGGAGGACCTCACCATATATAAGGCACCTCCTCCAAAATGGAGGTGCCCGAGCAATGTTGTTGCAAAGCCTTTCAACTCTGCTTCAGCCCTCAGGTCCCGTTACCAGATACCTGCCAGTTACCTGCCAGATCTCTGCTTGATACCTACCTGATTCCTGTCTATCTGCTTGCATTCCTGCGGTCCGGCAGTCTGACTTCCAACACCTGCCAGTCTGTCTATGGATCTGCCCGCCCGCTCACCTGGGAGCGCTCACCTGCTACCTGCTTGCTAGCCTACCTGGAGGCTCTGCCGTCACTTGCCGTGACCACCTGCCTGTCCAGAGACTCCTGCCCGCTCACCTGGGAGCGCTCACCTGCTACCTGCCTGCTAGCCTACCTGCAGGCTCTGCCGTCACTTGCCGTGATCACCTGCCTGTCCAGAGACTCTTGCCCACTCACCTGGGAGCGCTCACCTGCTACCTGCCTGCTAGCCTATCTAGAGACTCTTTCCCTGCTGTCACTTGCCGTGACCACCTGCCTGTCTAGAGACTCTTATCCTGCTGTCACTTGCCGTGACCACCTGCCTGTCTAGAGACTCTCACCCTGCTGTCACTTGCCGTGACCATCCGCCTGTCAAGAGACTGTCCCCGTCACTCGCCGTGACCTCCTGCCCTTCTACCCAGAGACTGTCCCTGTCACTTGCCGTGACTACCTGCCCTTCTACCCAGAGACTGTCCCTGTCACTTGCCGTGACTACCTGCTCCCCTTCCCTGGGAGCCACCCGCTTCCTTACAAGGACTGCCCCTTTGTATAGTTGCTCTGAGGTTCCACCTCCCAGACCCGTTACAGTTTGCTCGGGCCATGGAACCCGGTGGCACCCAAGCTCCCTCGCTCTCGGACCTATGTCATGAACTTTCCCGTCAGAGGTCCCAACAGGAGTCCATCCTGAGCCACTTGCTTAGTGTTAACTCCCGCCTGGACACACTGACTACCTCTTCGGGACCTGCTTCCAGTCGCACGACTCCTACCCCGGCAGTGTCGCTGCCCATCAATTCCATGGCATCTCTCACCGCCCCACCTCGTTTTGGCGGAGATCCCGGTCAGGCACGGGGCTTCATTAACCTGTGCACTCTGCACTTCGAACTGTTGGCACACCAGTTTTCCACCGACCGAGTCAAAGTAGCCTTCATCATGTCCCATCTCACGGGGGAGGCGCTGGCTTGGCTAAATCCTCTATGGGAGAGAGGAGACCCCCTGGTGTCCAACCTGCCAGCCTTTCTCACGGCTTTCCGGAAGGTCTTCGATGAACCAGGACGGAAGACCTCGTCAGCCTCATCTCTGCTACGCCTCCGCCAAGGAAGTCTCACCGTGGGCCAATATGCCATACGGTTCCGTACCCTTGCTTCAGAGCTTGCCTGGGATAATGACGCCCTGGTGTCCGTCTTCTGGGAGGGTCTGTCCGGCCATATTAAAGACGAACTCGCCGGTCGGGACATTCTTACCACTCTCGACGACTTAATTACACTTGACATCCGGTTCCAGGAGCGCACCAAAGAGGCCACCCGTAAGAGGAGGTTTCCACGCCTTGCCCCTACCTTCCAGAGACCCGTCACTTCCTCCGTTACTCCCCCGGCGCACTCACCCGAGCCTATGCAGGTCGACCAGACCAAGATGGTCAAGACCCGTCAAGAATTACGCCGTGCCGAGGGGAGCTGCTTCTACTGTGGCAGTAAGGAGCACCGGATCCGTTCCTGCCCGGAGAGGTCGGGAAACGCCTGTGTCTAGGATCGCTCAGAGAGGTCGCCCTAGACAGAAATAAACCCTCTCCATCTATAATGCTGTCGGTCTCTATCATCTGCGGGGAGAACCGTTATTTTGAACTGGCTCAACTTGACTCTGGAGCTGCCGAAAATCTCATTTCTCAGTCCCTGGTAGAGAAATACCGCATTCCCACCAAACCTCTGGCTGTACCCTTATCTGTCGCCGCCGTGGATGGGGGCCTCTTACCACATCCCATCCAACTCATCACCGAATCCATAACTCTGCAGGTGGGAATGTTGCACTCTGAGAGCATCTTCTTCCATGTTCTGCCTGGACTCTCTCACGCCCTGTTGCTAGGCCTACCTTGGCTCCAGAGACATGCACCCGTGCTTGATTGGCAGACCGGAGAAGTTCTTCGCTGGGGACAGGACTGCCATAAGACTTGTTTAGTTCCCGTTCATCCTGCTCGTCCTTCTCCTACCCCAGCCAATCTACCTGGCTTACCGGTTCCCTATTGGTCTTTTGCGGACGTCTTTAATAAAAGAGAAGCAGAGACATTACCCCCTCATAGACCATACGACTGCCCAATCGACCTGATGCCCGGTGCTACTCCTCCCCGTGGACGTATTTACCCTTTGTCCGCTGCTGAGACCCGGTCCATGTCTGAATATATTGAGGAGAATCTGGCCCGGGGATTTATCTGGAAATCTACCTCCCCGGCGGGAGCAGGCTTCTTCTTCGTCAAAAAGAAGGACGGCTCACTCCGTCCCTGTATAGACTATAGAGGCCTTAACCAGATCACAGTGAAAAATAAATACCCCCTTCTGCTCATTCCTGAATTATTTGACCGTCTGAGGGGGGCTAGAATCTTCACCAAGCTGGACCTCCGTGGGGCGTATAATCTGGTCCGTATCCGTCAGGGGGATGAATGGAAGACGGCATTCAACACCCGGGATGGCCACTATGAATACCTTGTAATGCCCTTCGGTCTCTGTAACGCTCCTGCCGTCTTTCAAGAGTAGGTCAATGACATCTTCCGTGACCTTCTCTACTCCTGCGTAGTGGTGTACCTGGACGACATCTTGGTCTTCTCTCCGGATCTTCTCACTCACCGGAGGGACGTTCGTCAGGTCCTGCTCAGGCTCAGGCAGAACCACCTCTACGCTAAATATGACAAGTGCCTCTTTGAGCAGACCTCGCTTCCGTTTCTGGGCTACATAATCTCTCAGACCGGCCTACGAATGGATCCTGAGAAACTGTCTGCCATCCAGAAGTGGCCCCGACCAGAGGGGTTGAAGGCTATTCAGCGGTTCCTGGGCTTCGCCAACTACTACCGCCTCTTCATTCCGCACTTCTCTTCCTGGACTGCCCCTATCTCGGCGCTCACCTGTAAGGGCACAAATCCCAGAGAATGGCTGCCCGAAGCAGAGGAGGCCTTCCTTTCCTTAAAACAAGCTTTTTCCTCCGCCCCTGTGCTGCATCGTCCGGACGGCAACAAACAATTCTTCCTAGAAGTCGACGCTTCCTCCTCCGCAGCCGGAGCGGTACTTACCCAAAAGTCGTCTTCCGGAAGAATGGTAACCTGCGGCTTCTTCTCCAAACTCTTCTCCTCTTCTGAGCGCAATTATTCTATAGGAGACCGAGAATTGTTGGTCATTAAGCTGGCACTGGAGGAGTGGCGTTACCTGCTCGAGGGGGCTCTTCACCCGGTAATAATTTACACGGACCACAAGAACTTGGCATACCTCCAGAGTGCTCAGAGACTTAACCCGCGTCAAGCCTGGTGGTCCTTGTTCTTCACCCTCTTTAATTTCATTCTTCATTTTCGCCCGGCTGACAAAAACATCAAAGCTGATGCCTTGTCCCGATCCTTTTTGGTCTCTGATCTTGAGGAGGAGCCTAAACACATCATCGACCCCGCCAAAGTAATGCAGGTGGCCCCCGTGAATCTAAATCGTCTTCCACCCGGTAAGACGTTCGTAACTGTACCTGATCGTGAGAAGGTTCTACACTAGGGTCACTCGTCCAAGCTAGCTGGCCACGCTGGTCAGAAAAAGACCCTCCAGCTTATTACCCGGCATTACTGGTGGTCTACCCTGCACAAGGACGTAATAGACTTTGTTTCAGCCTGTGTGTCCTGCGCCCGCAACAAGGTTCCGAGACATCTGCCAGCCAGCCGTCTCCTTCCTCTTCCTGTACCTGCTGCCCTGTGGCAGCATATAGCTATGGACTTTATAACGGACCTCCCTGTCTCTGCCGGTTGTACGCTCATATGGGTGGTCGCTGACCGCTTTTCCAAAATGGCTCACTTATTCCCCTGCCGGGTCTCCCGTCTGCATCAGAGTTAGCTAAAGACTTTATTCATCATGTCTTCCGTCTTCATGGTCTTCCTCTCCACATCGTATCCGACCGAGGGGTTCAGTTCACCTCTCGTTTTTGATGAGACATGTGTAAACTGCTGGGGGTCACCTTGGAATTTTCTTCTGATTATCACCCACAGTCCAATGGCCAAGTAGAACGGATCAACCAAATTTTAACCAGTTTCCTCCGGCACTTTGTTAATGCTCACCATTCCGACTGGGTGGATCTTTTACCGTGGGCCGAATTTTCCTACAATAATCACGAGAGCGAATCTTCCTCCAAATCCCCGTTTTTTGTAGTCTTCGGTCAGCATCCTCGGATCCCGTTTCCCGTCTCCACCTCGGTGGACAATCCGGCTGCGGAATCTCTCGTTAACAAATTTTCCTCCATTTGGGAAAGTACCAGATCCGCACTTCTTCAGTCATCCGAGCGGATGAAAAAACAGGCTGACAAAAGACGTCTGGATCCACCACAATTCTGTCCTGGAGATAAGGTCTGGCTCTCGTCCAAATATGTCCGGCTCAAGATTCCTTCCTACAAGTTAGGGCCTCGGTTCATCGGCCCACTGGAAGTTATCAAACAAATCAACCCGGTGGCCTATAAATTGAAACTCCCGGCCAATTTGCGGATTCCTAACTTCTTCCATGTATCTCTACTCAAACCCGTGGTACTTAACTGTTTTTCCAAGTCTACAGGTACGCCTCCTGCTCCGGTTTCCGCTGAAAACGAGTTTGAGGTAGAGAACATTCTGGTCATCTAAAGGGTAAGAGGAAAGTCCTTTTTTCTAGTGGATTGGAAGGGGTTTGGTCCTGAGGAGAGAACATGGGAGCCCCGGGAGAACATCCATGCCCCTCTCATCCTTGATAAATTTCTCTCTGGCCTAAAAAAGGGGGGCCTAAAGGAGGGGGTACTGTAGCATCGGCGTCCCTGCCTCCTGCTAGGCAGGGATGCCGTTCCCCTCACCTCTCCGCTCCGTGCCCGGCGGCTTCCTCCCGCTCTGCTGGCAGCGCACGCTGCTTCCCGGCCTCTGTGCTTACGGCGCGCGCGCGCTCCCCCTCTCTTAAAGGGGCCGCGCGCGTCGTCCTAAGGAGTCCCCGGCCAATGGCCGGAGGACCTCACCATATATAAGGCACCTCCTCCAAAATGGAGGTGCCCGAGCAATGTTGTTGCAAAGCCTTTCAACTCTGCTTCAGCCCTCAGGTCCCGTTACCAGATACCTGCCAGTTACCTGCCAGATCTCTGCTTGATACCTACCTGATTCCTGTCTATCTGCTTGCATTCCTGCGGTCCGACAGTCTGCCTTCCAACACCTGTCAGTCTGTCTATGGATCTGCCCGCCCGCTCACCTGGGAGCGCTCACCTGCTACCTGCCTGCTAGCCTACCTGGAGGCTCTGCCGTCACTTGCCGTGACCACCTGCCTGTCCAGAGACTCCTGCCCGCTCACCTGGGAGCGCTCACCTGCTACCTGCCTGCTAGCCTATCTAGAGACTCTTTCCCTGCTGTCACTTGCCGTGACCACCTGCCTGTCTAGAGACTCTTATCCTGCTGTCACTTGCCGTGACCACCTGCCTGTCTAGAGACTCTCACCCTGCTGTCACTTGCCGTGACCATCCGCCTGTCAAGAGACTGTCCCCGTCACTTGCCGTGACCTCCTGCCCTTCTACCCAGAGACTGTCCCTGTCACTTGCCGTGACTACCTGCCCTTCTACCCAGAGACTGTCCCTGTCACTTGCCGTGACTACCTGCCCCCCTTCCCTGGGAGCCACCCGCTTCCTTACAAGGACTGCCCCTTTGTATAGTTGCTCTGAGGTTCCACCTCCCAGACCCGTTACACAGATCCTCTGTGCTTTGAATAAAACATGACACTGTTCTTTAAAAACAAACAGTCCAATTTACTTCACCAGCACGGCCTTAGAAACACACACCCGTCTCTTTTCTTCTCCGTCTCTCCTTACTCACTGATACTTCTTAACTAACTAAGATGGCCGAATCTCACTCCCAAAGATCCCTCAGTCTCTAGCTTGTCACTGAGGGCTGCCCCCAAATTACTTAACCCTGTGTCCCACTGACATGAGGGTAATGTAGTATCAAACAGTAACCTATGCTGCCATCTAATGACCTTACCTGAAAATAACACATTTTCAGATGACTAAAACATACATAGAATTACTAAAACAGTACAGTTCAATAGGGGAGTGGAGTAGACATTCTACACACACCACTCACATCCTCCCACTCTTAAAACATTGCTGTCCTCAGTAATATGGACCTATAACAGAATGGAGGGTTAGAACCGTTTTAAAACATTTTTTTTAAAACTACAAGTGACTATTTTGACCACGACGTCTTCTTCTCACTGCCACCGGCCATTTTCGGTCAAGGGCCCTGGAACTGGAAACAAAAATAGTCTACTTGTTTTCAGCAGGTCACATAGTCCTTATTAAGACAAAAACTGGAACCGGTCCTCCTTTTTGAGGACCCTGGAAGCGAGTATGTGTGGCACCCTGCTATTACAGGTACCACAGGACCCAAAAGGGTGCATGGACGGACTTCTCCACATGAGACCCTCATTACATAACAGACACCTCCACCCTTCCACCTGATACCACCAGAGGGAGCCTGTTAGGGATATATATACTGGAGGGTGGAGTTAGGCAGTCAGAGTGTGTGCTGGCACAGAGATTAGTGGAGAAGCAGCATGTGAACTGCTGTGCTGAGGGCCAGCCAGAGCCTAAAGCACGTGCTGAAGCCTCAGGGCCTAGAGCGGGGCCGGAGGCAAGGAGAAGAGTGAGAGGAGTTATGGGGGGCAGAGGAGCATCTTAGGCTCACCCCAGGACACAAGCCGGACACTGGGTCCGCGCCTACAGGGTCCTCTACACCCAGTAGGGACAACCGGTATACCAGGAGGATTCTAAACCCCTGGTCAACCTGAAGCTACAATCATTTAAAGAACTAGGAACCACGAAGGCCCCAGCGTCCAGGGATAGTGGTAGCCAGAAGAAAGTTCTTACCACCAAGCATGCAGGTGAGGAGAGGGAAACAGTACAGAAGCTAGGCCTAGTTTCAGGCTGGCTAGAAGCTTAGAGAGAGGAAGACAAAGATCAGGAGGCCATATACCCGCTCACTGGGGAGAGTCCTGAAGTCCACCCTTCCTAGCAAGTACCCTGGACCATACCTGCCGTCACACTAGTAAAGGTACTGAAGCCAATCCCCTGTGTGCATGTCCGTCATTCCCCCTGACCCGACCGGGCCATCTCTCACCTGCATCCCTTCCATCAACCCTGCCTAGGGGGCCTGCTCCGCCTGTGGGGAGCAGAAACATCCCAGCTGCCATCCCATCACCCCCGGAGGTCGGCAGCAGCGCCGGTACTCATTACCGGGAACCACAGGTGACGTCACGAAACAAAAACTGTTAACAAAACGACTTTTAAAGAGTGACCCCAGGGTACGGGCCCGGGAGCCGACTGCCGTGACATCCCACAGAAGGTCAAGGCCCGGGTACCGAGTAACCCCCGTATTCCCCCTGGGCGAGTCATATGCAGTTCATGTTTGGGTACTTTTCCACAGCAATGGTCCTTCTTGGTTAAGGACCCGGAACACGAAATGTGCCAAACAGTCCATAGTTTGGGGCAACTGCACCTTTAAAATTCCAGCAGAAAAAGACGCAACAGGCGCAACAAAAATAAGAAAAGAAAAATCAAACAAGCTTGGCTATTTTGGGCATACCCTCAGCCCTGAGGGTACATTTTCCTCTTCTTGTAGCAACAGGCCATCTGGCCTTGGGGGTTTTGGGGAACTAAACCCCCTTCCCGTTATCGGGGAAAAACACAACTTCAGGCCACTCGGCCACTTAAGGAACAGTCCTTAAAACAACAAGGCAACTGCTTTAGAAACTTAGGCCCTGTGAGGTTTCTTCTGTTCTCTAAACCTCCTACAGGAAGGCCACAGGGAGCAGAGAAAAAAACAGACAGCCGAACTTCAGCCATCTTTCTTGGACTCCCGTCGCTCCTTCATCAACGTACTCCATGTGGCAGAGGAAGGTGGTGTCTGTCACTTCCAGGGCTGGTCTGGATACTTTGCTATGCCTGAATCTTCCAAAGATGAGCTCGCAGCGACAGCACTGCCATTGCCCACTTGGGCAGTGCCATAGGTCGTAATGCGGCAGTGCTGGACTATCTGCAGAGGGGTGCTGGTCACAGTACTGGCTCCCCTGGACCCTCCAGGCATCACAAAGACGTCCAGACTCTCCTGTGTAACATGCTGTGACAGGAATGGCGGTTCCAAGTCTTCCATGCTTCTTCCCCGATCTAGACTCCACGCGTCCCCTGTTCGCGTTGTCGCTTACCCGATGGGCCGGTCTTCATCTTGAACTGCGCCCTCTTCCTGTAGGAGACTCCTAGGCCGAACCTTGTCTCATGAACGTCCTCATCCCCAGGCCGGCGTTTGAGTCGGTTGGGGTTATTGTCAGTCTTTTACCGCCAAACTCTGCTATCTTGGGACCCACATTGCCGGCCGCCATCTTTGGATCGCCATCTTCATCCGCCATCTTGGTTCATACGTTTTTTGCTATCTTCAATTTTCCTTGTATATCTTCAGGTGCCTCTCCTGCGCTAGGGGCATTTTTCTTGCAGTCCTTATTCGGCGTTCTCTTTTTCTTGCCACAGGACCTGTTCACCCCGCTGTCTGTTTGGATGCGAGGACTGCCAACTATGCCAATTCTAACGGGGAGCAGGGTGGTAGTCATGGGCGAGTGTTGCAGTGTTTTCTTCATCACCCCGGCGTGTGTGTAGTGTGCTCTACTTTGGACTGTATGCTGTGGGAGTCTTTACTCACTTTCATCCTTGGTTCAGACGGGTGCAGATCGTCTGCGCTTTGAATAGAAGATGACACCGTTCTTTAAAAACAAACAGTCCAATTTACTTCACCAGCATGGCCTTAGAAACAAGGGATTACATGTACAACACTTGTTGCAAAATACGGCATTCACAGATGATAAAACACAGTCTCAATCCCCACACGGTGCTATTGACGGTGTGACTCGGCCCTAGGGGAAACTGCCTCTGGACTTTCTCGTGGAGAAGCTGCTGCTTCACCACACGGCTCCCAATACCTGACCCTAACAGGGACTACCTCGCTTCTGAGGCTCCCTAGTCCAGGCACGTCCGTTACCACCTATCGGCTGGAAGAGGCCAGTATACACAAATTGACCTTTAGAGTATAGATTATACTGTGGTGTGCCAGTTCCTGTTAATCCTCCTGATTTCTCCCACAAACACCTGTCTCTTTTCTTCTCTGTCTCTCCTTACTCACTGCTACTTCTTAACTAACTAAGATGGCCGAATCTCACTACCAGAGATCCCTCAGTCTCTAGCTTGTCACTGACAAACTAGTTAACCCTGTGTCCCACTGAGATAAGGGTAATGTAGTATTAAACAGTACCTCTGCTGCCATCTAATGGTCATACCTGAAAATAACACATTTTCAGATGACTAAAACATACAGTACAGACCAAAAGTTTGGACACACCTTCTCATTTAAAGATTTTTCTGTATTTTCATGACTATGAAAATTGTACATTCACACTGAAGGCATCAAAACTATGAATTAACACATGTGGAATTATATACTTAACAAAAAAAGTGTGAAACAACTGAAAATATGTCTTATATTCTAGGTTCTTCAAAGTAGCCACCTTTTGCTTGGATGACTGCTTTGCATACTCTTGGCATTCTCTTGGCATTCTCTTGATGAGTGGTCGGCCGAGCATTTGTGTGTATGTTCAACTCGGAAGAAATATCTGTCGGCCGGACGAATTGTTCGACCAACAGCTATCCATTGTGTATGGGAGGGCTTTACAGTATTCAAGAATAGATGGGCTATAACCCCTCTACAACAGAAAAAAAGCAATACCTGGGATCACTGAAATAAAAAGCAATGCCAATCATAAACTAACCATACGTCAATGGAATCAGAGTCTCTTATCCTATATTATGCTGCTCTCAGATGAGGTAGCAAAAACCCGGGGACAGATTCCTTTTCAATTGTTTAAGATCAGAGAAAATAGGTCCCCAGAAAACAATTTTAAATGTAGATCAGTGTTCTTTGTGTACTGCATAAAGTTGTGCTCCACCTCCCAACAACCAGCACACATTATATTTCAGAGCGTAACATGACCATATACTGTATGCTGGTTGTTGGGAGGTGGAGCACAACTTTATGCAGTACACAAAGAACACTGATCTACATTTAAAATTGTTTTCTGGGGACCTATTTTCTCTGATCTTAAACAATTGAAAAGGAATCTGTCCCCGGGTTTTTGCTACCTCATCTGAGAGCAGCATAATATAGGAAAAGAGACTCTGATTCCATTGACGTATCACTTAGTTTACTAGATGCAGAAGTTGTGACACAATCAGAGTTGTTAGATGTAGCAGAGATCAGAAAGCTAACCCTACACACACCACAGCTTTCTATGTGCATTGTCTATTGACAGTGAGGGGGCTTGGTCGGACCGGTGCTCACATGTACAGTAGTCCAGGCAGTGATTATCTCCTGGTGATAAAACCTTCATTGTAAGTAAACAACAGCACACATCCTAATAAATGACACATTACTGAACTCAGTGTCTCAGCTGCTACTTCATGCTCTCCTCAGATCACATAGCAAAAACCTGCTGACAGATTCCTTTTAAAGCTGCTGATTCCAAATATGAAGTCAGGAATGAGATATCCTGTCAGAATTTTTTTACAAATACGAAATATACTTTTCCAAACTGTTCATTTTGACATGAAGAATTAACAAAAAAATCTAAAGGACAGAATAACACATAATATTTTTTATACAAAAACATGAGTCTATTTTATTAAAAGTTCCCAAATTATGAAGATTTTTAATTAAGACACAAAGTTTCTCTTTTTGGATTTTCATAAATGGGTATGATCAGGTTTGTCTCACTGCAAACACCAGCAGTAGTCTGCCATCATGTTCATGTTCCATCTGCCTTGATATCAGCGTTCCATGGTCTTAATGTCCTGGTGGAAGCTTTTTCCTTGCTCTTCACTCATAGCTCCAAGCTTTGAGGGGAAGTAGTTTGGATGGCGGTGAAGTTTAGCATTTTTGCTAAAACAGGATCTGGCTAAAGTAAATATTTGGATTCAACACACTAAAATTTACAAAGAACAGGTGTTATTCTGCAGTGATCAAAACTGATGTAGACCAGGGTAATCTAAACTAAGTAGTAGATAATTGTCACACATATATCGGTACATGCATTTACATGCCCATACTTGGCTTTACCTGAGCCCATGTAGAAAACTAAAATGTGTAAAAAAAAAAAAAATATTAAAATAACACTAAAATGCAAAGAGAGAACTCAATTTCTAAGTTGGTGCTTTACTGCTAATATGATTGTTACAGGAAATTTTTCCAGTCTTTTGCGTTAATGCGCAGAGACAGAATTTTGGCTGTGACACAATCATCCCTGTGTTGGTGAAGTTACCACAGGATATTTGACTTCCACCTGGTCAAGATGGAAATACGCAGATGCTGGTTTGATGTTCTACAACATTGACTCCAGAACATTCAACTTTGTGCTGTCATCTTTGACTAGACCCGCTTAATGGTGGAGCATTTCCAGGTTCCCCAGCTGAGTTTGAACCTGTTACTGTCATCCGGAGAGCCAAACTCCTCTTCCCTGAGCCAGTATAAACAGAAAGGATGAAAAAATATGTTATAATGAGAAAAACAAGGCCAAGTTAAGTGGAAAGAATGAGGCCATTTCCAATGCACATTGAGGTAAGTAAAAAATCATTATATTTCCTTATTGTAGAAATACATCTAAAATTGCATGAAGGAAATAAAGAAGTGTCATAACTACACTAATACTGTTATACTTGTATAGCTAAATATCGATATTGATCTTCACTGTTTCACTAAAAGAGTTCAACCTTTTCCCTACCAGCATCAACATAAAGCTTATAGGGGTTTAACCTCTACAGAACACATCCAATTTTCATTTTTGCATTTTCGTTTTTTTCTCCTTTTCTACCAAGAGTCGTAACTTTCTCATTATTCAATTGATTAAATTAAGCCATATGAGGACTTGTTTTTTTGCAGTGCAGGACGTAGATTTGAATGACACCATTTATTATTAGTAAACTATTATTACTAAATAATGTAGTGAAAAATGGGGAAAAAAATGGGTGAAATAATAAAAAAGGAATTCCAGCATTGTTTTTGGGGAATTTAATATATAGTAAAAATTACCTGGCAACGGTATTCTCCTGGCCAGTATGATTATGGCGATACAAGACATTGAAAAAACATACTGATAGAGAATTTAGATTGGGAGCCCCAATGGGGATAGCAAGTGCAGTGTTGGACTTGGGGAGGGTAAGTATCATGATATTTTATCATGTTGTTATGTTATTTTATTATATTTCGCATGGCCACCACAAACTATGTAGGAATGTTGAAAGAAGAAAACCCTTTTAAAACCAAAAACAGAAATGTGTTATGCCAGTTTTATTTTCGTTCTGTTTTCAATTCAGTTTTGCACCTCCCTTTTGTTTAGGAAGACAAGTAAAAGGAATTCATGTTGGCAATCCACAGCTTTCTCTTTTTCATCTCATCCAAATAAAATTCATGTGAGAATGTTCAAAATTCATAAACTACTGTAAACAGTCAGGCTGAGTTCACACGATGCGTTTTTCATGCGTTTCCGCGGCGTTTTTGCAGTTGCGTAAACGCCGCGGAAACGCATGAAAAACGCATGGTAGAAGGGCAGCAATGTTCCCCAATGGAAATCCGCATGTGCTGTGCCCATGATGCGGATTTTTCCGCAGCGTAAACGCTGCGGTCAAAAATCCGCAGCATGTCAATTAATTTTGCGGAAACGCTGCTCTTTTGCCGCCATTGACTTGCATTAGACCGCATGGAATCCGCATCACTGTATATGTTGATGCGCTTTTCATGCAGTCTAATGTGCGGATGGTACCCGGGTGTGGAGGAGAGGACTCTCATCCAGACCCAGGTACCATTAAAAAAAAAAGAATAAAATAAAAAATATATATATTCTCACCTTCTGACGGCCCGCGCTGCGTCCTGCCGGCTTCCCGGGCACTTCGCGTTTGAATGAAGAAGGACCTTCGCTGACGTCAGAGTCATGTGACGGGTCACGTGACGCTGACGTCGGAAGGTCCTAAAGTCTTCACTGCCGGCAGCCGGGACCGATGAAGCAGGACACCGGGGGCCATCAGAGGGTAACGTATATATTTATTTTTTATTTTTTGACATCACACACTATATAAATCCATGCCGGCTGCATGGATTTATATAGTGTGAAGTTGACAAGCACTTTCCAAGTGATGCTAAAATCGCTTGGGAAGCGCTTGTCAACCCGCATGCGGAAATGAAAGTGAAGACCGCTTCATTTCCGCATGTCCCTGGCAGGAAACCGCATGTACAATCCGCATGCGTTTTTTCCTGCCAGAGAGATGCAGAAACGCTCAGGAAAAAATCCTGAGCATTTCTGCATCGTGTGCACATACCCTCAGGCATAGTATTTAAATTATTAATATAACATGATCACTACTTGCATGAAATATATGTGTAAAGTGCTCATGGTACAGTTTATTTTAGAAAAGTATTCCTACCATATTTTTCGGACTGTAAGACGCACCGGACCATAAGACACACCTAGGTTTTAGAAGAGGAAAATAGAAAAAAAAATTGAAGCAAAAAATGTGGTCATGATGACCTGTTGTGGGGAAGGGGGTCTGCTGCTGACATTGTTATAGGGGTAATGTCCTCCAATTCTGTACTAATATCCCCCATCCTGGTATATATGGCCCCCCTTCCTGTTATACATGGCCCCCATTCCCATCCGGGTATGCATGGCACCCCATGCCCACCCTGGTATGCATGGCACTCCAATCCCCATTCTGGAATGCATGGCACCCCAATCCCCATCATGGTATGCATGGCACTCCAATCCCCATCCTGGTATGCATGGCACCCCAATCCCCATCCTGGTATGCATGGCACCCCAATCCCACACTGGTATGCATGGCACTTCCATCCCCATCCTGGCATACATGGCATCCCTCATCCCCATCCTGGTATGCATGGCACCCCTCATCCCCACCCTGGTATACATGGCACCCCTCATCCCCACCCTGGTATGCATGGCACCCCTCATCCCCATCCTGGTATGCATGGTGCCCCCCCCATCCTGGTATGCATGGCACCCCTCATCCCCATCCTGGTATGCATGGCACCCCTCATCCCCATCCTGATATGCATGGCACCCCTCTTCCCCATCCTGTTATGCATGGCACCCCCATCCTGGTATGCATGGCACCCCCATCCTTGTATGCATGGCACACCCATCCCCATCACACTGCACACAAAAAATAAAGGATTCTACTCACCTTCCTCTGCTCCAGTGCTGCGTCCTGTTCTGCTGCTAGCAGCTGATCTCACCATGTGAGCAACGCATGACATCACTGCCATACGCCCTCACACACTGAGATGAGCTGCTCCTCACGCTGGGACTATGGGTGTGGAGAGTAGTGACTATTCGTTCTCCTTAATAGTGTGCAGCGGCTTAGCGATCACGTGTGACCGCTATTAAAGAGCATGAATATTCACTACTGCCCACGCCCAAGGGAGTGGGGAGTAGTGAATATTCATGCTCTTTAATAGTGGGCGCACCTGATAGCCAAGCCGCAGCAGGAAGCCGACAGCTGCTGCTGACACCGTGCGCGCACAGAAAAGGACAAAAAGTCAAAAAAACATCACAGAAAAAAACAGCCTTGCCAACGCCAGGTCAGATTACCAAAGCACATGTAGGATGCGGCAGACCTTCATGATAAAGGCACAGGTGCGAAATACTGATGCGACAGTCACCCGCTCCAAGAATTGGCAGATATGTGAGTGACTGTGTAGTATTAAAAACGCACAGAACTGCAGCTTGTATAGGACGCCAGTCACACAGATAGGTGTGGTGCACATTGTCTGGCTAGCAGCCTATTAATGACGCCCATCATTTTAAATCAAGCGGGCTGCCCGGCACTATATACGTGCACCCCACAGAACAGAAACCCCAATTCACCCACCCAACAATTAAGGGCCTGGCTGCATCCTTCAAAAAATGGAAAATGTGCAATAAAAAGATGAAAAATAATGTATCAGATAAATACAATTACATGAGGTATTGGTCGATATTTTAGCCAAAATACGCAAGCTCACGTCTTAATTATGTTTTTCTTAAGCCATTCAGAGGTGGACTTGGTGATGTGTTTTGGATCATTGTCCAGCTGCATAACCCAAGTGGGTTTCAGCTTGAGGTCATGAACAGATGGCTGAACATTCTCCTTCAGGATTTTTTGGCAGACAGCAGAATTCATGGTTCCATTTACCACAGCAAGTCTTTCAGGTCCTGAAGCAGCAAAACAGCCCAGATCTTTACACTACCACCACCATATTTAACTGTTGGTATGATATTCCTTACTGTGTTACTTCTACGCCAGATGTAATTATACATACACCTTCCACAAAGTTCAACTTTTGTCTCGTCAGTCCACAGAGTATTCTCCCAAAAGTCCTGGCGATCATCAAGATGTTTTCTGGCAAAACTGAGATGAACCTTTATGTTCTTTTTGCTCAGCAGTGGATTTCATCTTGGAACTCTGCCATGCATGTCATTTTTGCTAAGTCTCTTTCTTATGGTGGAGTCATGAACACTGACCTTAACGGAGGCAAGTGAGACCTGCAGTTCTTTGGATGTTGTTGTGGGGTCTTTTGCGTCCTCTTGGATGAGTCATCGCTGCACTCTTGGGGTAATTTTGGTTGTCCAGCCACTCCTGAGAAGGTTTACCACTGTTCCATATTTTCACCATTTGTGGATAATGGCTCTCACTGGGGTTCACTGGAGTCCCAAAGGTTTAGAAATGGCTTTATAACCTTTTCCAAATCTCAATTACTTTGTTTCTCATTTGTTCCTGAATTTGTTTGGATTGCAGCATTATGTCTAAGTTTTCAAGATCTTTTGGTCTACTTCACTTTATCAGGCAGGTCCTATTTAAGTGATTTCTTGATTGAGAACAGGTGTGGCAGTAATCAGGCCTGTGTGTGGCTAGGGAAATTGAACTCAGCTTCCCAAAGATGTGATAAACCACAGTTAATTTATGTTTTAAGGAGGGGGCAATCATTTTTTCACACAGAGTCCTGTAGGTTTGGATTTATTTTTCCCTTGATAGTAAAGAAAGACCTTCATTTAAAAACTGCATTTTGTGTTTACTTGTGTTACCTTTGTCTAATATTTAAATTAGTTTTGTGATCTGAAACATTTCAGTGTGACAAACATGCAACAGAATAAGAAATCAGGCAAACACTTTTTCACACCACTGAACATTGTAGTTCCTGTACATTATGCCCAGCTTGTGCTTCTGGAGACATGCACCCGTAAATTAAGCGGGCTTTCAATGCTACAGAAATGCCAAATATTTTATGATTGAGAAGCTCTGGAGAGGGACAAAAACGCACACAAAATAGGGCAATACCGTCTGGCAAGGGGTAGGTATAATCAATGGTAGCACTCACCTAAAGGTGTTGTGTGCAGGCACAACACCTATAAAGGCATCAAAAGCCGCTGCTGCTGCCCGTGGCTGGAGGAAATGGTTCTTCCAGAGGTAATGGCAAAAATTGGAAACTGGCACGTTTAGGCGGCACATTTTTTAAAAAAAGAAAAAAGGGTGATAAAAAGACATGAATTGCGAGGGAAGATAAACATAAAGAGTAATTAAAAAATACAAGAAAGTGAGACAACCGAGATTAGGTCATGTCTCACAGTGGGATAGATTTAACCAAATTCAGGAGATTTACAGTGCCTACAAGTAGTATTCAACCCCCTGCAGATTTAGCTGGTTGACACATGCGGGATTAACTTGGCATTGTGACATTTGTACTGTAGATCAGCCTGGAAGTGGGAAATGCACTGCAAATTTTGTTTTTGTTTTTGTGTTTTTGTTTTTTTAAAAACGTTAAAAGTTAATTCAGAGTGTCATTTATTATTCAACCCCTCAAACCACAAGAATTCTGTTTGGTCCCCCAAAAGTATTAAGAAGTAGTTCAGGCACCAAGAATAATGAGCTTCACATGTGTGGATTAAAGATCTCTTTTGCCAGCCTTTTCTGACTATTTAAGACCCTCCCCAAACTTGTGAACAGCACTCAGACATGGTCAACATGGGAAAGACAAAGGAGCATTCCAAGGCCATCAGAGACAAGATCGTGGAGGGTCACAAGGCTGGCAAGGGGTACAAAACCCTTTCCAAGGAGTTGGGCCTACCTGTCTCCACTGTTGGGAGCATCATCCGTAAGTGGAAGGCTTATGGAACTACTGTTAGCCTTCCACGGCCAGGACAGCCTTTGAAAGTGTCCTCCCGTGCCGAGGCCAGGCTTGTCCGAAGAGTCAAGGCTAACCCAAGGACAACAAGGAAGGAGCTCCGGGAAGATCTCATGGCAGTGGGGACATTGGTTTCAGTCAATACCATAAGTAACGTACTCCACCGCAATGGTCTCCATTCCAGACGAGCCCGTAAGGTACCTTTACTTTCAAAGCGTCATGTCAAGGCTCGTCTACAGTTTGCTCATGATCACTTGGAGGACTCTGAGACAGACTGGTTCAAGGTTCTATGGTCTGATGAGACCAAGATCGAGATCTTTGGTGCCAACCACACACGTGACGTTTGGAGACTGGATGGCACTGCATACGACTCCAAGAATACCATCCCTACAGTCAAGCATGGTGGTGGCAGCATCATGCTGTGGGGCTGTTTCTCTGCCAAGGGGCCTGGCCATCTGGTCCGCATCCATGGGAAGATGGATAGCACGGCCTACCTGGAGATTTTGGCCAAGAATCTCCGCTCCTCCATCAAGGATCTTAAGATGGGTCGTAATTTCATCTTCCAACAAGACAACGACCCAAAGCACACAGCCAAGAAAACCAAGGCCTGGTTCAAGAGGGAAAAAGTCAAGGTGTTGGAGTGGCCTAGTCAGTCTCCTGACCTTAACCCAATTGAAAACTTGTGGAAGGAGCACAAGAATAAAGTCCACATGAGACACCCAAAGAACCTAGATAACTTGGAGAAGATCTGCATGGAGGAGTGGGCCAAGATAACTCCACAGACCTGTGCCGGCCTGATCAGGTCTTATAAAAGACGATTATTAGCTGTAATTGCAAACAAGGGTTATTCCACAAAATATTAAACATAGGGGTTGTATAATAATTGACCCACACTT
Organism: Phyllobates terribilis; assembly: GCF_046119375.1. Classification (NCBI taxonomy): domain Eukaryota; kingdom Metazoa; phylum Chordata; class Amphibia; order Anura; family Dendrobatidae; genus Phyllobates; species Phyllobates terribilis. Next base: position 880,197,482 of record NW_027362761.1, read on the forward strand.
TTATGTTTAAAATTTAATAAAATTCAACTGAGCAACATAACTTTTTGGTTTGTAAGATTTATGCTTCTGTTCATAAAACCTACTCTCGTTTGCAGTTTGAAGGCTCTAACTTATTTGCATCTTATCAAACCAGCTAAATCTGCAGGGGGTTGAATACTACTTGTAGGCACTGTAAGTGTTTATCTTCCCTCACAATTCATATCTTTCTATCACCCTTTTTTTTAATTTATTTTACATATAAATCTGCTCGATCAAGGTTTAACCTTGTTCCCTGCACCCCTTCTCTATTTATTTATTTCTTCTCTGCTTTATTAACCACTCTACCTCCCTTGTGCCTTGTGTCAACATCCTTTTTTTTTTCTCTTTTTTTTCTATTATTTTTTTTTCTCTTTCTCCTTGCTTCCTCCCCCTCCCCTTTTAGGGGCGTTCCTTATGCTTTTTTGAGCCATTTTCTCCTACTTAAAGCCCACAGTTGTTGTGTCCTGTTCATTTGGTTTTTATACCTTGAGAAAGGCACCGGTCCGGCGCAGAAATGCGTTGGTCTTAATAAAAACCGTCTTGGAATCCCAAGCCTCTTCATTCCCGCAGCGCAGCCCGCCTAAACATGCCAGCTTCCAATTTTTGCCAAACATTTTATGATCACATTTATCTTGTGCTCTCGCTGAGCACTTACATCACTGTTTCCATCTAAATCTCCAAATTACATGATTCAGATGAAACTCCTGAGGTATCCATTCACTACAACGAGACAGCAGAGTTAATATTGGCTCCTTCTGGCCTCTGTTCAGGGTTGTCCTTTTCAGAGGTGCACAAAACTGTGGCCAACCATGCTTTTATGCACGCTTAAAAAGATGGACACCGCAGGATCACAGGTCAGACAGAGTTCACAGTGTCTACATCTGACTCATTATAGGGAATCTTTAACCGGGGGTTCTGTCTGAATCACGTATCTCAGAGATTTACATGGAAACCCCGGTGTAAGCGCTCAGCGTAGAGCGCAGAATAAATGTGCGCCGAGCCTTCCTGCCATCTTTGAAAGACAGAATGAACAAATCAATAGCAGGTCAAGAATTGGTTCTATTTATCTTTTACGCCGTTCCTCATGGGGTATAATTAATTAGACGACTTTATTCTTTGGGTCGGTGCGATTGCCGCGATACCAGATTTATATTACTTTTTTGTAAAATAAAGTTTTTGCATTGCCATATTTTGAGAGCTATAATTTTTCCATATTTCTGCCAACAGAGTCATGTCAGGGCTTGTTTTTTGCGGAATGAGTTGACATTTGTATTGGTACCATTTTCGGGCACATGACATTTTTTGATTGCTTTCTCTTCTGATTTTTGGGAGGCAGAATGAATAAAAATCAGCAATTCAGGAATTGTTTTTTTGTTTTGTTTTTTCTTATGCTGCCATGTGGTAAAAGTGATGAGACAGCTTTATTCTTTGGGTCAGTAAGATTACAGCGATACCACATTTATATAATTTTTTTATATTTTGCTGGCTTTACAACACAATAAAATACATTTTATAGAGGTATATTCTAAGAGCTGTAACTTTTTTATTTCTCCACTGACAGAGCTGTATGGTAGCTTGTTTTTATGGGACAAGATGATGTTCTCAGTGACTAGCCCAGGGGATGGGGATGACTCGGTACCCGGGCCTTTTCCTGGCTTTGGGGATGTCGCGGTGGTCGGCTCCCGGGCCCGTACCCTGGGGTCACTCTTTAAAAAGGGGATAGTTTGTTAATTTTTTAAAAGTTCGTGACGCCACCTGTGGTATCTGGTGAGAAGCACCAGCGCTGCAGCAGTCCACTGAGGCCGGTGATAAGGCAGCTCGATGGTATAGCTCCCCACAGGTGGAGCTAGGCCTCAGGGCAGCGTATGCAGGGGAATGCAGGACAGGCGAGACCCAGCCGGGTAAGAGCAAGAACGGGGACGGACACAATAGACACTTCATTACCTTTTACTGATGGAAATTCAGGCACGTCCCGGAGCACTGTAGGGTGAAGGGTGCATATCAGGATCCTCCCCAGTGAGCGGGTGTAGGGCCTCCTGTTTCTTGCCTCTGCGTAGTAAGTTTTTGACCTGCCTGGAGCTAGGCCTAACTTTGTCTCTGTCCTGCGCTGGCTGACCTTGTGGTAGGGCCTTTTCTTGGAATACACGCTCCTCAGCTTGCGGGGCCTATGTGTCTCCCAGCTCTGTTACGTATCAGCACTGTAGTGATCCTGGGACCTGTAGTTCTCCAGGGATTCCGGTTATGCCTTACTGGGTCATAGAGATCCCGGTAAGCTCGGACCCGGTGTCCGGTAAACGCTTCGGCGTGAGCTAGTTAAGCTCCTCTGCCCCCTATATACTAACTCTCCATTCAACTTCGGCCTACTCGGGCCCTCACTAGGCTACTCACACTAACGGCAGCTTGCCGCGCTTCACCGATCTTATGGCGCCGGCACACCTAAAGCTCACTATCCTGAGCTACAACTGAACTGAGCTCCACTGTAGGAACTGACAGAGCTCGACTCTGCATTCAGACCTGTACTTGCTGAACTCTCCAGAGGAACTGAACTGCCTGGCTCCACCTTCCCTATTTATATCCCTAACGGGCTCCCTCTTCTGGTCTGAGGTGGAAGGTGGAGATGTGTGAATGTTTATGAGGGCCTCTTGTGGAGGAATCCATCAATGCACTCTTCCAGGATCTGTGATACCAAGCGCAGCTGGGCGTCACATCAGCTATACCATTGTTATTTACTGTATATTTGTCTTTTTAATCACGTTGTATTCCATTTTTCATTTGCAGCATAATGAAAAAGCATAGTTTTTTTTTAACAGAGTTCACTGAAGGGGTTAACTGGTGGGACAGTTTTATGAGTAGGGTCGTTCTGGAAGCGTCGATACCAAATATCTGTATTGTCTTTACATAAGTGTACCTTTTTATTGGTATAATAGTGTTTTCATTCTTTTGTTTATTTTATGATTTTTTTTTTTACATTTTTACAATTTTTTTCAACTTTTTTTTTTACTGTTTTACTTAGTCCCTCTATGGGGCTTTAACTTCTAATACTCTGATCGCTGGAATAATGCCTTGGAGGTCGTAATGGCAACAATCATGCCATCACAATGATATCACAGGGGCGCTGATCTGAAGAGAGAGGGAGCTCCCTCCTTCTCCGTGCCTTCTAAATGCTGCGACTGCTATTGATCGCGGCATTTAGGGGGTTAAATGGCCGAGGGCGGTGTCGGTTCTCGGCTATAACTTAACCCCCGACCCTGATGTAAACTTACGTCAAATGTCGTGAAGGGGTTAATATGGCTGTGTTTGGACGCAAATTTACTGATTTTTAGGGAAAAGTTAGCGAATTCAAATTTCAAAAGATTCACTCATCTCTAATGATAACTGATCTAGATCCTGAGGCAGCAAAGCATCACTACATCATCACATAACCTAACACCATGTACAACTGTTGATATGATGCATTTGTGTTGATTGCTGTATGAACTTTATGCTAGTGTATTAATTCCTGGGGTCCTCAAATAGCAAGAAAAAATGTTTTTTTCCAAGATAATAAAAATTTATAGTTATATATTTTTTTCTTTTTAAGTAAAAAAAAAAATGTATTCAATAGTTACCAGAAATCAGAATTTAATTGAAAAGAAGTTGACCACTGGGGTTCAATATCTTACTGAAGCCAAAATTTAGAACTTTGGGGCAGGGTTAGTTAATAATACATAAGGGTTAAAATATGCAAGAAAAAAGAGTTTGATATGCTCCTTGAATTTACATACATACCACTTATGATTTGAGTTAAACAGGATACAAGAGGTTAATCCTACTAGAATGCAGTAACAGTAGAACAGTCAACACAGGGCTGAAAGTCAGAACAGAGGATCAAATGCGGTCTATTATCCATGCAACTCCCTGAGGTCAGAAATTGGAAGGAGACCAGTATGTGTCTCTCTCTGATCATATCAACAGATGTTTCCCTGCTTTTGCCATATTTCTTAGCTGAAATTTAAGATAAATGCAAACAAATTAAAAGGCTCCAAGTATTAAATCAATTGTTATTTTTAATTAAATTTCTTTCCAAAATGTCAATTGCAACTATTTTGTATAAAACTAAACTGAAAAGAATTATCATAAAAGTAAAAATAACAGTCTGGATATCCTGTATGGCAGTCTGGGGTTTTCCCATCGCATAGATCTATGTAATGAATAACGATTAGACACTGGAAGCTGGTTTACTAGTACAATAAACTGGCCATATAGTTTATATAAGCATACTCACTCAGTTACAGGACTATAAAATGGAAATGGAATAAATAAAATTAAAAAAAAAAAATCTAATCAAAATTAATTCATAAGAGTTTTGGTAATAACATATTCGACTAAGGCTGTGTGCCCACAATGCGTTTTCTAAGCTTTTCCGCAGCAGCAATTCCACCGCAGAAACGCTTAAAAAACGCTTGGTAGAAGGTCTGCCATGTTCCCCAATGATAATCCGCATGTGCTGTGCACATGCTGCGGAAATTTCCGCTCCGGATTATCATTGTGGAAAAATCCGCAGCACTACCATTAATTTTGCGTAATCGCCGCCATTGACTTGCATTGAATCGCATAATATCCGCATCACTACATGTGCACATGCGGATATTAAGCGATTCAATGTGCGGATGGTACCCGGGTCTAGAGAAGAGGAGACTCTCCTCCAGACCCGGGTACCATAGTACCTGTAAAAAAAAAGAATTTAAAATAAAAAATAAACATTATATTCATCTTCTGATGGCCCCCGGTCTCCTCAGCGATGCCTCCTGGCTCCCCGGCGGCTTGTGATGGTCTAAAAGGAACTTCCATGACGTCATTTAGTCATGTGATAGGTCACGCGACCACTGACGTCGGCGGTCGCGTGACCTGTCACATGACGTCATGGAAGGTCCTTTTAGACCACAGCGAGCCGCCCAACACACCAGATGCACTGGAGAAGGAGACCGGGGGCCATCATAAGGTGAGAATAAAGTTTATTCTTTACCATTCTTTTTAACTAACTTGGTCACACTACTATAAATCCATGCCGGTTGCATGGATTTATATAGTGTGACCAAGTTATCAAGCAATTTTCTAAGTGATGCTAAAATCGTTTAGAAAAGCGTTTGACAACCCCCATGCGAAATCGCATGTGAAAAACGCGGGACATGCGCTTGTCCCTGGCAGAAAAACGCATGTAAAATCCGCATGTGTTTTTTCTGCCAGGGAGATGCAGAAACGCTCAGGAAAACATCCGGAGCATTTCTGCATCGTGGGCACATAGCCTAAGGGTAGCAAATAGCAGGCTACATGCTTTTTCAATGGACTCTAGATGCATCACACCTGCAGTCAGTAATTGATTGCAGAGGTCACATGCCCAAGCCACTGGAAAAGGTTTCATGAAGACCAGTGAGGGATCACTAGGAGAATAATGGTGGTTGATTGATAGGTCAGGGCAACCCTTTAAGCCATACATTGCTTTACTATTCTTTTCAGTAACGGACATGTAAAAGACCATTGGAAAAAAAAACAGATCACAATGGAATGAAGTGTGGCACCCCAGGAGTCCGGTTGCCACAGTGGCATTGCCTCCCTCGCAAGGGGTGATGCCATGCCTGGAAGCAAGCAGGGGTCCCCTAATTAGGTATACTAGCATGCAACACTTTCCTGGCTCCAGACCAGCAAGGGGAGCTCCTCCTCATGACAACTAGGATCTGGAGGCGGGGTTAGTTAGATTTAGTGAGAGGAGTTGAAGTCAGGAGAGCGAAGAGGAAAGACCTGGGGAGTGGAGCTGCATGGCAGTTCACCCCAGAGAGGAGCGCAGAAGAACCGGACCCCGGAGTCCGAGGTTGTGGGGCACTGAAGGCCCAGCAGCAGAAACCGGAGGGCAGGAGACTGCAGATCTCCTGGCCCCATCAGACGCCCGGAGGCTCAGCAGCACCATAGGGCCCAGCACCGCCACGTGGGAGCAAAACTCCAGGATGGCCCAAGCTGCCTGCCATACGGGTGAGCACAAAGACGTTTTACTCAGGGACGAGGGTCGCAGCACAGCTATAAGCAGCAGGGCCAAAGAGATTAGCGCAAAGGGAAGGCCTACAACTTCACCTGGCGAGGTGGATTCCCAACTTCCTTCCAGGCCGCCCGGACCTCTACTACCAGCTAGTACCCATGCGCCAGTCTGCCTAACCACCGCAAGTAAAGATGAGAGGAAACCGCCATTAAGTTGTGGACTGGTCATTATCTGCGCCATCCCCTGCACTACACTGTACAGCAACATCTATAAAATCACCACTTCCTGCCCTGGAGCTAAGCTCTACCTGTGGAGAGCTGAACCAACTCTGCTGCGTCATCATCAGCTCCAGAGGATCTGCACTTCAGCGGCTGCCCCATATAGCCGCATACCACAGGTGGCGTCACAAATATTATATATATAAAACTTTAATTCCCCTCTTCTTTGTTCCCCTTTTATTGACCGCCCTGGGTCCCGGACCGGGTCACCGCCACTGTGACATCCCCCAGCATCGACCGGCCTGGCTACCGAGTACCCCACGGCCCAGGGGACGCGTCAGAAGCGTCACAGATCCTTAAAGCACCACTCCAAAAATTATCTCTTCTTCATTTAACAATGAATGAAGTTCTTGCTACTTTCCAAATTAGGATAGATTTTGCACCACCCCTCGGGAAAAAAGCAACAGCTTGTTCCATGTGCACCCCTTATGTATAAACATTTGCAAAGCAGGCACATACCCCCAAAAAGGGATACTTTTTGCAATTAATGAAAAGCCTAAAATGTTTGTTGTGCTGTCTTGTTAAATAGTATGTTGGTTATCATCAGTTTACATGGTGAGGTCACTTTGTCATTTAGAAAACTGTGTTTGCATTAAAGACCTCAAAAGTAGTTTATGAGACCTCAAAGTTTTTCACATCATATCTGGGCAATTAAACTCTAAATGTCATGTGTCTGGGTTTGAACCCTTGAACCTGTGCTTTGCTTCTCTATCTGCTGAGCCACAGCAGTTACACCTTTTCTCCGGGTGTTTATTGTCTAGTATCCTTGCTTTAGTGTTTTTAGGTTAACGGGTGTTTTTGTTTACTAATTTGTCTGCCCAATCACCTTTTGGGTGCAGCTATATATACTTTCTCCCTGCTTGTGTTTCCTGCTGGTGATATTATCATTTGGATGTCCAACAATACTGCCGTTGTTTATGCCAGTTAGTGAAAGACCTGCGAGGGTTTATCTTTCTGCTAATTATGCTTTTCACTCTCCACCTATCTTCTGTTTCTTGTTTAGGAAGTAGGCGGCATACTCTCTAACAGTATGCACCTTATCTTTTCATTTTCTATTTCATGGTTTGTTTTAGCTCACTCTGAGATCTCTTTCTATCTCAGCACTCCTTCCCTTCTGTTGCTAAATTGCACTCTGCTCTGCCCTCCGGTTCCTTAGGAGGAAGGAACATAAAGTGCACAACAGCCTTTCAGACAGCATTGGTCCAAGCTGCCATTGTTTAGTCTGTTGTTAAGGCAATTCCAGCCCATGTAGGAAACGCTAGGGACTGCGGGGTCAGGATCTCTAGTCTGTAAGAGAACCAGCTGGGTCAGCTGCAGTTTTTTAGTGTTTTACCTATTTTCCCAAGTGAGTTGTTACACAATCATATCACTAAGCTATACTAGTAATTCGTTGTAAAATAGATTTTTGGGAAAAATATGTCAAAGCTGGAAAATTTGAATATCAAAAAATTTGATCATCTCTACTAATTCTCATTAGGTCCACGTGTGAAAAGACATATTTAATATAATTTACTTTTCATACCTACAGTTTATACATACAGTGAGGTAAACCAGTTCCTTCAACTCTGCAAAGTTTACAAAAATGATCTGAACAGCTCTTGAAGAATTATGAGTCGATAAAAATGCAAATAATAAAAAAAGTAAAGCATCACCTAAATAATATACCGTATTTTTCGCTTTATAAGACACACCTGATTATAAGACGCACCTAGGTTTTAGAGCAGAAAAATAAGAAAAGAAAATATCTGTGGATAACACATTATTATGGGTATCTGTGGATGACGCACTGTTATGGGGGGGGTCTGTGGATGACGCACTGTTATGGGGATCTGTAGATGACACACTGTTATGGGGGAATCTGTGGATGTCTTACTGTTATGTTGGATCTGTGGATATTGCACTGTTATGTGTGATCTGTGGATGACACAATGTTGTGGGGGGATGCGGATGACACACTTATGGGGGATCTGCAGGTGACACACTTATGGGGAATCTGCAGGTGACACACTTATGGGGGGAATCTATGGATGACGCACTGTTATGGGGATGACAAACTGTTATGGGGGATCTGTGGATGACGGTGTTGTGGGGATACAGTGCTTGGGCAGTGTTCATGGTATATTAAATGTGACTACGGCCCCCATCATCCTTCAGAATACACCTACCTTATGTACTGCAGGGTCTGGATGCATTCTTAAGGATGACTGGGGTCATTTTGATCAATTAGTGTACAGTACAGTCCCTGTTTAACTACCACCCCTCTCATCCTTAAAAATACACCCACGTACTCATGGGTGTATTCTGAAAGATGAGGGAGGTGGTAGCCACATTTCAATAAACATTACAGTCAATCCCTGGATTGATTTATACTAAATATGACTACAATCCCCATCATTCTTCAGAATACACCCATTGGTACTGTATATTCTGAAGGATGATGGGGGTTGTAGTTATATTGCACTTCCCCTTCAGTGTCTCTGCTCACCTCTTTATGAAGGCTGACAGGACCTTTCTTACAAGGGACACAATTTTGTCAGTGATAGATCACTGATTGGTGGAGGCAGCTTAGCAGCAAGTCACTCCACCAATCAGTATCCAGCCCTGCAGAGGGGGTGGAGAATCGCTTTCCTCTTTCTCCTCTGCATTAAAGGAGGGCCCCGGCTGCACTAAATGGAGGATTGACAGTGGCCCTGTGACTGCCCACCACCACCATCTACAGACCGACGCTCCCATCAGCATGATTCACCTCCCACGGCATGATTCACCTCCTGTCCCTTCACATGACCGCCCGTCGCGTAGCCTGTCTGCCACAAGATTCCCCTGGGCCGTGGAGAGTGATAGTGCAGTTTGCGCTTTCATGCAAATGTGTGGCTTCGCTTTATAAGATGCACTGAGTTTTCCCCCTTACTTTGAGGGGAAAAAAGTGCGTCTTATAAAGCGAAAAATACGTTATTTTCTACGTATGCCTTTGCACATTGTACTATATGTAAAGACCTTTTAGCCCAGTTAGGTTAAAAACTACCAAAACTACACTGTGTGACCCCAATGTACAGCTGTGTATACAGTTCCACCCACTCGCTGGAGTGAAGAATTTTTCATGGGCGATTTGTTGGTCCAAACTCCCACCAACAGCTGCTTCTCATGCTTTTGTCATATTGAACAACATGTAAAATTGCATAGTTTTAACTTTTTGGAAATTAATAAGTATTCTGGATCAGGATTTCATTAACCCAAGTTAAAATATAATTATTTTCTTGATTTATATTGCTCATTTAATGTCTTATTTCGCTAAAACTATATCTGGATAATAGCAATTCTCTGATTACTGCGTTAGTTGTATATCAATGTCTTCAAAATAGGAGATTATCTTTCTGGAAAAATAGAATTAAGGCAAATTATTCCTTTGAGTCATTTATAACCTAAGTCCAGGATATAAAAAAATCTACTGCGACTTGTATGATTGTATCAATATCTATTTTAAATTTACAAGTAAGGAATCAGATAATACAAATAGATTTATAGATTGTTCTTGGAACTTTTGTAAGTAAACTTACTACAAATTAAGCCAATTCCATGTTTCCCAGATGTTATTAAAATTCTTATATAACATCATTACAAATTCTAAGAATTTTAATGATTAGGATTTTCATTTTAGTTACTTTCTGTACATATTCCAAAAATGAACATCAGTATTAGGGTGTTTATCTTTGTTTTAATATTTATTTTTGCTTGTACGTTACAAGGCATGATAAAACAATATAACAAATCTTAATGTAAAAGGGATTTGTAAGGTTCAAATTTCATCATTTATATATTCTTTCATGTCTTTTTCTTTTTGCGTTTAAAGGGAACGTTCAGGAAAAATAACAAAAAAGAACATAAACAAATATAAATATAATTGTAGAAGGCAATAAATAGAAGAAAAATAAATCTTTATGGTTGTATGTCTCTTTCACTAAGGATGGATTCACAAATTGTGTTTTGTTTTCTGTACTCAGACTGCTTTGCATGGACTGGCTGCAGTTCTCCTGATGTAAACTTGACAGCCTCATATAAGCTTATATGGCTCTCAAATTCGGGTCAGGAGAACCGTGGACACTTTGTCAATGTGTGAATGACACACAGATAGGTGACTCTGGCCTAAAGGCTACAAAAATGTTTGTACCATAGTATATAAGCATGAGAAAATAGGGGTCTTCGGTGCTTAAAAACAATCACTAAAAATCTTACGGGGGTCTCCATCTAAAGGTGTCCATACATCCTAGATTGTTGTTGGCTGAAAACGATCTCTCCTAACCACTCCATATACATCCACACTTTGAACAACTGGGCATTCATGCATTTAGATTGGGGAGAAGAGATTAACCTGCAGGCAAACATGTCTGTCTGCAGCTTATCTCCCATGAGAACTTCAACATTCCTGATCATTTTTTCTCCAATGTCACCAGGGTACAGTCAGGTGACCACCACTCATACATATTAGATGGCCACCAGGGCCAGCTAAAATTTGTGGTTTCAAATTACATTAGTCTCTTAGGTATGGGTCTCTACTAATTCTCAGATGGGAGTTCACAACATAGAAAGATAGTGGGGAAAAAAAGCTTAGAAAGCCCATTAGTATGTTTTTCACTGTTGAATGACGATTAACCTATAGAAATGTAAGATATGACAGACCTATACTGGAAAAGGAATCAAATGTTTTTTTTGCTGTGAGATCAGTAAGAAAAAATCAGGAGCTCCTGGACAAGCGGTGGATGCCGCGTTCCATGCCTCCTTGCCTTCTATATCTCTTTTCTTATGGGGCGTTTCCCTCTTTGACCTGGACACTGCATCCTTACTAGTGTTGAGCCACCCCCGTAGTGTTCGAGTTCGGTTCGGTTCGTCGAACACCCGTGTGTTCGCCGAACTGTTCGTCGAACTGTTCGTCGAACACCTTCGAACACCGTTAAAACCAATGGCAGGCAAACAAAAACACATAGAAACACATAGAAAACACCTTCAAAGGTGTCCAAAAGCTGACAAACTGCTCAGAAGACATAACTAACACATGGAAAAGTGACAAGTACATATAGTCATGCGAAAATAAAAGAGGTGGAGGAGTAAAAGGAGGGGGAGACACAGATATAGGCATGTCATGCCCTTCTAAAATCCAAAAAGTGAGAAGCCGACACGGCCAGTCCGCTCCTGCCCGTGCCACCTCCGTGTCGCCGGGTTTGTGCCAGAGCCGCGGTGAACCCTGACTGCCAGCCCCCCTCTCCCAATACTGGTGCCTGTCCGCTGGTGGGTCGAGCGAGCCCCCCTGTGGTGGAGGCAGCTCTAAGCTTTTTAATTTAAATTGTCTCTCTAATTTGAATGAATACACTTTAAATCCATTTACAAGGATCTATTGGAGGGCAAGTCTCATGCCAGCAGCCGCGGTAATTCCAGCTCCAGTAGCGTCCACTAAAGCTGCTGCAGTTAAAAAGCTTTTATAAGGATCGAGCTCGGCTGTCCACCGCAAGGCATCCTACTGCCAGTCCCAGCCCCTATGCCTTGGGGTGCCTCCTGATGCTCTTCACTAAGTATCCCATGGTCCCGAAGCATTTCCTTTGAAAAAATTAAGTGTCTAAACTACAGGTGGTGCAGCTTGCTTAACAGCCGGGATAATCCGCTCACTAGCAGACACTGCTACTAGGCACAAAGTATTTCCTGGGCTAGATGCAGTTAAAAATTTGTAATTAGATACTCTCGTTGGATGCTGAGAAAGCATTCCATAGAGTCTCCTGGCACGCCATATATGATTCTCTTAAAAAGCTTGGGGTAGGGGTCTAGGGGACCCTTTTATAGCCAAAATCACGGCCCTGTATCGCAATACGTCACCTAGGCTGAAGATAAATGGAACTGTAGCACCCTGAGGACTCGGTTGCTACAGACGTATTGCACCTCACCCAGAGGTGTGATATCTCACTCTCAGGTAAGGATGGAGTGTGGATCAGGACCCGACACCTGCATGCATTACACCACATTGCCGTGGGGCAGGGCGACCAATATGCCCCTGAGATGGGCACGACAGTCCCTGTCCCTGGCTGGAGTGGGGGGAGGGAACACTGAGGAAGGGGAGCCCTGTAGTGCAGGAGCAGGGAGGAAGCAGTTCCTGGGTGCATTGAGAAGGGAGTATAAAAGGTGGGCACCATCTTAGTTCAGTGCAGAGAAGTCTGAGCAGAAGTGGCAGGGAGCAGGGGCTCTGCATGAGCTCTGCTCCGGAGGCGGGCCTAGTAACAGAGGCCCAGGCCTGCAAGAGGGAGAAGGAAGGAAGAGGAGCGGAGAAGGCTCCAGGAACGAGGAATGAAGGGATCCCAGGGGTGCGGACGGGCGAGTCGCCACCGCACGCCCGAATCCACCTGCGTGGAGGGGTCAGGCCAAAGGGGGAGACCGGTCCCCGAACTAGTGGAGGCAGGAAACGACCCTCAGCTAGAAACCGGAGGCTCTGACATTTTATGTGGCGCAGCCCCTCGCTACACCCGCTAGGAAGGCACCACATAGGGTCAGGGAAACTGGCGCCAAGTTTACCAAGAGGAGGCCCGAGGCAGCCGGACAGAAGTGTTGGTAAGAAAGGCCAGACAAAGGACACACAAAGGGGGTCCTGTGAAGTGCTCCAAAGTTATCTGGGAGTTGTCTGAGCCCCTCACCTGGTGAGCACAGTACGACGTGGGCAGCCGTTACCTGCAGACGTGGTCTGGATAATAAGAACTGTGAGTAAAGGCCCTGAACTGCATCACTGACTCCGTGTCGTTACTGCTGCTGCCCTGCACCATCACCCCCATCCTCCGCATACACTGCCCTGAGGCTATACTCCTCCCGTGGGGAGTTATGCTACGCTCTGCTGCACCCACAACACCAGCCTCAGTGGTCTGCCCTGTAGCGGCGGTTCACTCTGACCGCAATCCACGGGTGGCGTAGTCGGACATTTAAACATGAAAACCACATAAATAGTTCCGCCACTGGTTTGACCGCCCTGAGCCACGGAACCGGGTCGCCGCTACGAAGACTACAACCACCAGCATCCACCAAAAAGGGTCCGGCTCCGGGTGTCCCAAGGCCCAGGGGGTGCGTCAGAACATTTTCATCACCTTTCACAATCACCAATGGGACAAGGCAGTGATGTCCTCTGTCCCCTCTCTTATACATCCTAGTGATGGAGCACCTGCTCTCATCAATTCGCCATAACCCCAATATTAGGTGGATTGAGGTGGGAGGCACCGAGTACAAGTGCTCTCTATTTGCTGATGATGTCCTAGTATATATCACTCAATCACATATATCCATCCATGCTGTTATGGCTGAAATAGATCACTTTGTTACATGGTAAAATTTTAAAATCAATGCAGCGAAGTCTGAGGCCCTCGATGTCTCCCTCCCCAAATCCATATAGGATTCCATCCAGTCCAACTTTCCCTTTGCCTGGCCCTCACAGGGTATCAAATACTTAGGAATTCCTATTCATAGAGACCTCTCCCATCTATGTTATCTTAATTTTGGGCCCTTTATTGAACAACTCCATACAGACCACGGTTGGCAAGTTAGAACTGTAAGATTCACTACGTGAACCACTGGTGTTTTGTGGAAAAGCACATGTACACTGCGTTCCAAATTATTATACAAAAAGTGTTTAGGAGTGATAAGGGAAGAATTTGTTTGTTTGTCAGTTAAACTCATTGATGGTGATGTGTGTCAGGGCTCTTTATATCACTGTAAGCAATTGCAGACACCTGTGCTAATTAGTTTGGCAGGTGTGTCCAATGAAAGGCAAGACTACTTAAGAAGGCTCTCTCACATTATTAAGCAGCCTACATTTTCTGCCAAAATGGGAAAGAAAAAGGATGTGTCGGCTGCTGAGAAGCAACAAATTGTGGAGTGTTTAGGTCAAGGCATGACTACAATCAACATTGTGCGATGATCAGGATGAAGTGTCTTGGCAATCAAGAAGTATGTAGCTGATTCACAGTACACACGTGTGCGTGCTGATAAGGGCAAATTGAGGACTCTTTCCTACAGGCAATTACGTCAGATTGAAAGAGCAGCGGCAAAAAAGCCTTGTCATAGCAGCAGACAAGTTTTTGAAGCTGCTTGTGCCTCCAACGTCCCCCGAACAACAAGATGCAGGGTCCTTCAGAGGTTTGCAGCTGTGCATGCGCCATCCTGTCGACCTCCTCTATCCACTTCACACAAGCAGAAACGGCTCCAGTGGGCCAAACATTACATGAAGACTGATTTCAAAACTGTTTTGTTCACGGATGAGTGCCGTGCAGCGCTCGATGGTCCAGATGGATGGAGTGGAGGATGGCTGGTTGATGGACACCCCACGCAAACACGGCTACAGCGCCAACAAGGAGGAGGTGGAGTAATGTTTTGGGCTGGAATCATGGGGAGAGAGATTGTCGGCCCCTTTAGGATCCCTGAAGGCGCTAAAGATGAACTCCATAATGTATGTGGATTTTCTCAAACAGCACTTCCTGCCATGGTTCAAGAAGAAGAACCGTGTATTTCACAGCAAGATCATTTTTCTGCATGATAATGCACCATCTCATGCTGCACATAAAACATCTGCATCTCTGGCTGATATGGGCATAAAAGGGGACAAACTTATGGTGTGACCCCCATGCTCCCCTGACCTCTACCCCATTCAGAACCTTTGGAGCATCATTAAAAGGAGTGTCTATGATGGCGGGAGGCAGTTCACATCTAAGCAACAGCTCTGGGAGGGTATTCTGTCCTCATGCAAAACAATTGAAGCAGAAACCATCCAAAACCTGACAAATTCAATGGACGAGAGAGTTCAGAAGCTCCTTTCGAACAAGGGGTCCTCTGTGAAAATGTAACATCACCTAGAATAAAGTTTTGAGTTGAAAACTGTTTGATTTCAGTTTCTAACAACCTGCTAATGCTTATAATTTCAAAAATGACCATTTTTTTGGTCTTTATTAAAATGAAAAGGTTGATCGAAAAGTTTGGGGGATCTAAGAGTGTGGCAACCCAGTAGTCATGATTACTTCGAATTCTGACAATATGAGGGTCATGCTGCAGGTAGTGCAGCAAGAAGGCACTTATGTGCCTTGCGCATCTCGGAGCCCCAAAATTATTTTCCGGGCTAGATGCAGCTAAAAATTATTTTTAATTTTAAATCTGGTGAAGCTTTAGTATAGATGGCCTAATAGGATTAGTGCTGCACACTGCTACAAAGCCCAAATTATTTTCCAGTCAAGATACAGATAAACATGATTAGTAATTTGAAAGCTTAAAACGGTTGGTAGGGTGATTTTAACCAATCATCAAGCTTTTACTCTCCCCAGGATGACACAGGGGTAGAAAAGTCGTTTCGGATCCATGATTTGTTCATCTTTATGAACGTGAGTCTGTCTACATTATCAGTGGAGAGCCGCGTGCGCTTATCTGTCAGCACACCACCAGCAGCGCTGAACACACGTTCAGACAGAACGCTGGCTGCGGGGCATGACAAGATCTCCAAGGCGTAAGTGGCTAGCTCCGGCCATTTATCCAGATTGGAAGCCCAAAAAGAGCAAGGGTCCAGTGACACAGTCGTGGCTTCAGTGTTTACTTGGAGATACTCCTGTACCATCGTCTCTAGGCGTTGACTATGTGTCAGACTTCTTGTCTCCTGTGGCCTTGCAAAGGATGGGCTAAAAAAGTGGTGAAATGATTCCGCAAAATTGATGTTACCAGCAGATACTGTGGTTCTGTTACGGTTTGAGTGCTGAACACTTGACGGTCCCACGGTTGGCAAGTTGGAACTGTGAGATTCACTACGTGCACCACTGGTATTTTGTGGAAAAGCACATGTAAGATTCTGCAACAGTCTCTGCTGATACTCCTGCATGCGTGCATCCCTTTCTATGGCAGGAATAATTTCTGCAAATTTACTTTTGTACCGGGGATCTAACAGTGTGGCAACCCAGTAGTCAGGATTATTTCTAATTCTCACAATTCGAGGGTCATGTTGCAGGTAGTGCAGCAAGAAGGCACTCATGTGTGTTGCGCATCCAGGAGCACCAAGTCCCTGGTGTGTTGGTGGCGAGGTAACAATCATGCTTCCTTCCTCTGTCCTCTCCCCCCAACCTCGCACAACAGAAATGTGATCAAGGTCTCCCTCATCTGATGAGTCTTCCATCAGTTCGTCCTCCACTTCTTCCTGGGCTCCTGCACCTTCCTCACTAGTTTGGCTGCTACCATGCGCCCTGGTAAAACCATCTCCCCCACCCTCACATGCCTGCCGCCTTGGTGCTGCCGACCGTCTGGACCTTGCAGATGTTAGCCCTTCCGCATACAACTCCTCCTCCTCTACTTCCTCCACCTCCTCTTGTGCCACCACCTGACTCCGAATTCTGTTTAACATGTGCTCCAGCATGTAAATCACCGGAATAGTCATGCTGATAATGGCATCGTCAGCACTAAACATCTTCGTCGCCATTTCAAAACTGTGCAGAAGGGTGCATAGGTCCCTGATCTGAGACCACTCCTCCAGCGTGATTTGCCCCACCTCTGAATCTCGTTGGCCCAGGCTATACGTCAGAACGTATTGCACCAGGGCTTGTCGGTGCTGCCACAGTCGCTGCAACATATGCAGAGTTGAATTCCGCCGGGTAGGCACATCGCATTTTAGCCGGTGAAGTGGCAGGCCCAACGACTTCTGTAGAGATGTAAGTCGCTGAGCTGCGGGATGCGAACGGCGGAAGTGAGCACACAGCGACCGTGCCCTCTGCAGAAGGCCATCTAGTCTGGGATAGTGGGCTAAAAATTGCTGGACAACCAGGTTCAACACGTGAGCCATACAAGGCACGTGTGTGACATTGCCCCGGCGAAGGGCCGCACCCAGGTTTGCAGCATTGTCGCACACGGCCTTCCCTGGTTTCAGGTCCAGTGGAGACAACCATTCATGAAATTGGTTCTCCAGAGCTGACCACAACTCCTCAGCTGTGTGACTCACATTTCTCAGACATTTCAATGTAAAAACCGCCTGATGACGTTGAGCCCTACTGCCAGCATAGTAAGGAGGTGTGCAGGATTCCTTCTGCGCAGTTAGAAAGCTTGTGGCATGACCAGACAGGCTTTGGGTGCAGGTGGAAGACCGAGAGGAGGTTGAGGAGGCAGAAAGCAGTGGAGGAACTTTGACATAAAGAGGATTGACGCACAACTCGTGGGGACGGCAAGACTTGGACAGCAGCCCCTTGTCCTGCTGTCACCATAGTTACCCAGTGCCCAGTCAGCGACATGTAACGCCCCTGTCCATGCCTACTCGTTCAAGTGTCTGTGGTGAAATGCACCCTGTCACACACAGAGTTTCTCAAAGAAGCGGTGATGTTGTGTGCGACATGCTGGTGGAGCGCAGGCACACCTTTCTTTGAGAAGTAGTGCCGACTGGGCATCTGGTACTGGGGCACTGCGACGGACATAAGGTCTCGAAAATCCTCTGTGTCCACCAGGCGGAAAGGCAGCATTTCTGTAGCCAAGAGCTTGCAGATGGCGAAATTCAACCTCTTAGCTTTCTCATGGCTAGGAGGAAATGGTCTTTTACTTGTCCACATCTGAGGGACCGAGGGCTGGCTATTGTGCTTAGACGGGGTTGATAAGGGTGTCCCCGGCAAACTGCCGGTCTGTGAGGAAGATGCAGGCGAACATGTTAGGTTGCCTTGATCCAAAGGTGGTGCTATCGATGTCGGACAGCGCTCAACACCAGCTGGTGTTACCACCTCCAAAGAAAATGATGACCTGCCAATCACGGTGGCTGTTGCGGGTAAAGAGGTGGCAGGTCTGCGCCCCAAAACAGGTGTGACTGCTGTCCCCCCAGTCACAGAGGATGAAGATGCCGCGGATGCACAAGATATGGCAGACGGTGATTGGCCCGGCCGGCTAGGCCGCATTGTAGCACACTGAGCTTCCCACTGCAACTTATGCTTCATGTCCATGTGCCGGTTCATGCATGAAGTACTCAAACTATGTATTTTTTGGCCTCTACTTAGCTTTTGCTGACAAATGTTACAGATAACACGAGTTGGGTCATCTTTATCGATCTGAAAAAATGCCCAGGCTATGCAAGGCTTAGCACCCATGCGACCTGAAGAGCCACCACGACTTGCGTTATCACACCCGTCGTCCTCAGAGCCAACCTGTTCCTGCCCTGACAAAAAACTAAAGTTGTCGCTCCAATCAGGTATTTGAGTCTTATCATCGTCTTCCTCATTGTCTCCACCAACAGGAGTTACAGTTTGGGAATGAGGGTCTACATTATGGTCAGAACCTTCTGCGTCTGGTCCTGGATCCGACTCATAAAGATTCTGGGCATCAGTGCAGATCATTTCCTCGTCTGGATTCACAGAAGCGCTGGAGTCGACCTCTGATTCCCAGGCTATAGTATGAGTAAACAGCTCTGCAGACTCAACCATCTGTTCTACCTCATACTCAGACGGGCAGCTGGAGATTTGGGAGCTGTGAGGAAGCAAGTGCGATTTGGGTGACACCTTTGAGGACTGGAGTATTTGTGATGTTGAAGTTGATGTGGAGGAGAGCCCACTTAAAGGAGCACTTGATATCCGTTGAAGCACCTGCTGTTTTTGTGCCTCATCTGGAATTTGTAGCGATTGGCGTGGCCGTAAGAAAGGGATCTTATCACATTGTCCGCTAAAAGAAGTAGACATTTTAGTTTGGCTGGAAGATGGTCTTTCTTCTGCAGATGTTACTGTTGCTTTAACACCTACCCCACGGACACAACCTTTTTTCCCCTTCCCAACACGCCTATTCCCCTTTCCACCAGCAGCAGGCCTTTTTCCACTCATTTTGGTGGTTAACTAATTCACAACTCTGGAGTTGTTTGCACAAAAAAACAATGGATGGTAACCGAGCAGAGCTGAGTGGCCAAACTGTGGTATTAGGCCAAAACTATTGGCTGGGTTAGATGCAGAAAAAAATTATTTTGAATTTGCAACCTGATGGAGGTCAGTATAGATGGACTAATACAAATAGTCCCACACACAGCTAGAAGCCCAAATATTTTTTCAGAGGTACTGTAGATGCAGATAAAAATTAGTTTTAATTTGCAACCTGATGGAGGTCAGTATAGATGGACTAATAGAGAAAGTCCGACACACTACTAGAAGGCCAAATATTTTTTCAGAGGTAGATGCAGAAAAAAATATATTCAGTTTGCAACCTGATGGAGGTCAGTATAGATGGACTAATACAAATAGTCCCACACACAGCTAGAAGCCCAAATATTTTTTCAGAGGTACTGTAGATGCAGATAAAAATTATTTTTAATTTGCAACCTGATGGAGGTCAGTATAGATGGACTAATAGACCAAGTCCCACACACTGCTAGAAGCCCAAATATTTTTTCAGAGCTAGATGCAGAAAAAAATTATTTTTAATTTGCAACCTGATGGAGGTCAGTATAGATGGACTAATAGACCAAGTCCCACACACCGCTAGAAGCCCAACTATTTTTTCAGAGCTAGATGCAGAAAAAAATTATATTCAATTTGCAACCTGCTGGAGGTCAGTATAGAAGGACTAATAGAACAAGTCCCACACACTGCTAGAAGCCCAAATATTTTTTCAGAGCTAAATGAAGAAAAAAATTATTTTTAATTTGCAACCTGATGGAGGTCAGTATAGATGGACTAATAGACCAAGTCCCACACACTGCTAGAAGCCCAAATATTTTTTCAGAGCTAGATGCAGAAAAAAATTATATTCAGTTTGCAACCTGATGGAGGTCAGTATAGATGGACTAATAGAATGATGCTATGCCCAAAAGATTTTACTTCACTAGGTGCAGTAAAAAAATTGGTATTCTATACACAGGTGTTATATCTTGCAACACAGATAGGCTACTCCACTGACTAACACACTCTGCAATAGGCCAAAAAGGATTAGCTTTGCTAGATTCAGCCAAATGCTGTGAAAAAAACTTGCACAGCACTGGCACAGACCTGCCTGGCAAAAACTGATAGGAACTCATGTAACCTAGTCCTGAAAAGGACTCCAATTACAATTAGTCTTTACTCCCACAACCTATCTATTTAAGAGCACAGACCTGCCTGATAAAAGTCGTAGGAAATGCTGTAACCTAGTCCTTAAAAGGACTGCAATCACAACTATTCCCTACTCCCAAGCTATCTGTAGATTTGTGCGAAAATTGGCTTGAAATTAACAAGGTATAGCGCACACAGTAACAGCGGTGCCGTCTAACACGCAGCTGCAGCAGTGAGAAAATGGTGGCGACGTGGAAAATGGCTTGGTCTTATAGGGCAAGGACATGTGACATACACTGCCAATGACACATGCCCTTGCTTGTGTGAAAAAAAGCACTTCGCTCCGTGTGTGCGCTGCTGATAGACTGACAGATTGCACCTCCCCACTGTAAATGCGGGAAAGAGAAAAAAAAATGGAGATCTTCATTGTTCCTGCAGAGATCCATCCCCTGCCCCTCCCCCCACCCCGCTGTACACTCAAACTGCGTATTAACATTAATTTTCATCATTACTGAGAAAAAATCCAGTTATGATTTTGTTGCACGAACAGTTATCGAACATAACCTCGAACAGCCGAATTTTTCTCAAATTGTTCGTGTTCGCCGAACGGCTCGAACACCGCCCAAAACAGCTCGAATTTGAGATTGGCGAACAGTTCGAGTAGAACAACGCTCATCTCTAATCCTTACTCCCCCTCCTCTGTCTATAAAGTCTGCAGATGCTGATGAAGGTCTCGGGACTGAAACGTCTGTTCTCTCACCTGTGCTGCAATGAAATTAAAAAATCTATTTAAATTACTCATTTGGAGTGCCAAGTCTTGTTTACTAAATGACTGGTTTTGGACCCTACTTGAGCACCTATACGGCGGTGCTACGGTTTTTGTATGTTAAAACCAGGAGTGGAACTTACAGAGAAAAACTATAATTGAAAGATTGACACCAGTTCTGTGTTTTGGAGACACTCCTGGCTTTGGCATACAAATACTAATGAAATACTGATCAAAAATACTGGTGTGTGAATAAATCCTTACAACTACAGTTTTGAAAAGGTTTTGTCAAGTAGTAAGCTGAACTATAGAAAAAGGACATGGACCACACATTCAAAAATCATACGTTGATCTAATGCTGCTACTGCTAGGCAAAAATTTACAAAACTGAACATTCTTATCAGACAGTATGAAGCCCACTGCCATGTGACGGCGAACCTCTCAGTGGGTCCCTAACTTTTTATAGCCTTAAAGGAGCAGCGCCAAGCACTAACAACTGTCGCAGCAACATTGCACCAGCAGGGTAGACAGTCCGATGCCTCACAGCACCTATGCTGCAAGGCTGAATCCCTATGACTCCAGGCCACACCGACCCACAGACACAGCAACAATGGACACCACACAATACCAACACCAAGTGAAAGGAGCCAAAAAAGCACTTTGTTTTTATCACTTCCGTCTTTTATTATTCAGGTCAAGACAAAATTGAGTGCAGAAAATGGCCCAGTAGGCTATGTGGGGTTTCAAATGATTTATATCTCCTAGTTGAATAATTTTGTAAAGAATGAATTTAGGCTAAAAAAAAACATTAAAAGAAGACTTAATTAAATGCAGAAACATGTCAGTCATTTAAGACTCAACTATATAGATTGATTTACCTGACATATGTACTGTAACTTTGGTATAACTTTGATCAGAATGTAAAAGAGTCTATATAATGCTTTCACAGCTGCAGTAATAGATGCAGAGGCAACCATACATTTTGAGACTTTTACATGACTCCCTTGATTTGTAGAAATTTTTGTTGTTAGATTTAGATAATCTCTAGGGGATATCAATTCATTTGATGCACCTTTTCCTACTATTCCCATGGGCTAATGCAAAACAATTTATATAAGTATTCCTGACATGTAAGTTTGTAAATAATTACTGTCAATTCTGTTTTTAGAGACACTATATTCGTTTTTGGTTAATCAAGGATTATTTCTCTGTGGTTGAAAGTACGTCACTGTATTCTCTAGTGACACTGTGATAGGTTTTCTCAGGGATGAGAAACTGTAAACATTAAACTGCCTGTACTGTATTAAAGCACACTATATTAAGACAAGAAACACAAACAATGATTGATGCTCTAGCGTTACAAAAATTCCTACTCTATGCACATGGGACTATAAATTCGCCATTTTAGGAAGGAAAAACTACATTAAATCTTCACTAAATGAACAAAACAATGTTAACATGTTGCTCATTAGGATGAGTATGCCATCAAAAATACTTTACTAGCTTGACACATGATTCCCTGTAAATATGTCTTTATAATAATGAATATGTATACAGTATTCTGTACATCAGTACAGTCCTGTTCATTGTTATTGACACCCATGAAGTTTAAGTACATAATGTGGAATATCTTCTGAAAAAAATGGATCAAGTGAAACAGTTTTTCTGTATAGAGCACTCGTGTTAAATACAAAAGAGCAAATGATAAACAATAATTTAAAACCAAAAGAATGGCAGGGTAAAATAGAAAAACCTAAAGCTTGCTGTGTCACTTGTATTGGCATCCTTTACATTAATTTAGTATAGAAACACATTTTGACTCGCCTGTGGTAAATCATATAAGAGATTCTCCTGTGATTAATTGTCGGTGCCCATGTGACATGAGTTAGCCAATGAATGATGACTTCAGTTTTTTAAAAAGCCACATGGTAGGCCCTGTTCCTTTGTCACAATGGTGAAGACAAACGAGCTGTCGGAGGACATCAGAACTGCTATTATTAGCAAACACTAGACTTCCAAAGAGTATAAGGCCATCTCCAAAGACCTTGGTATCCCAGTTTCAACAATACGTAATGTTATTAAGAAGTTTGCCAAGCATGGAACAGTCAAGAACATCTATGGACGTGGGGGAAATAGGAAAATTGATAAGAGATGTCTTCAAAGGTTGGTGCGAATAGACATTAAACATCCAAAGACCTAAAGGCCAACAGTCTAGGGTCATGATTTCAACAAGTACCATATTCCGCTGCTAAACCAAGCAGAGCTTTATGGGTGAAGGCCAAGGAAGAAACCATTGCTGAAGAAAATACATAAAAAGGAATGACCGATCTTTGCCATAGAGTACCTTGACAAACCACAATCCTTCTGGGAAAATGTTCTGTGGACAGGTGAAACAAAAATAGAGCTTTTTGGCAATGCAAAGCAACAGTTTGTTTACAGATGATGCAATGAAGCTTATAAGGAAAAGAACACCTTACCAACAGATAAGCATACTGGAGGATCCATAATGTTGTGGTGTTGCTTTGCTGCGTCTGGTACTCAAGGCCTTGACTGTATCACAGGAATCATGAAATCAGAGAATTATCAAGATATTTTAGAGCAAAATGTCCTACCCAGTGTAAGAAAACTTGGTTGAGTCGAAGATCATGGGTCCTCCAGCAAGACAATGACCCAAAGCACACATCCAAAATTACACATGAATGGTTGAAAAAAAATGGACTGTTTTAAAATGGCCAGCAATGAGTCCTGACCTCAATCCCATTGAAAATCTTTGGGGTGAGCTGAAATCTGCCATTGGGAAAAAGAACCCTGAAAACATTCAAGAGCTTGAACAAACTGCAAAGGAAGAGTGGGAGAAAATTCCAGATGAGAAGTGCAAGAAGTTCATGGATGGCTACAATAAACATTTAGAGGTTATCAACAATGCCAAAGGGTGTTCAACCAAGTGTTAATTAGGGGTGCCTTTATTGCTGCACATGCTGTTTATTCTGTTTTCTTTGAAATTGCAACATGGAAGTTGAAAAACAATTTTTTATTGTTGCATTACTTTGGACCACTAATTAAAAAATCCTGAGGATATAACTTTGGTTCATTTCCGTTTATTTCTGAAGATATTGTACAGTATATGACAAAAATTAAGGTGTGCCAATAATGGTGACCAGCACTGTCATACCAAACATATTGTGTAAGAAGAGATCTTATCACAGCCCTTTAATATATAACCAGCTACCATGCACACTAGTGTATTGGGAGACCATACAACCTCAGAGTTGTGCCATGAAATATAATAGCACTCACCAATTCCATTGGAATCCCACTGTGCCTCTGTATGCTTCTGATTTTATACAAAGGCTTTTCTTCCATTAAAATTGTAACGATGATTTTTTGGACATGTACAGTGCCATTCACAATGGGTGTAAGCTGTATATTTTACTTGACATTCTATGGTACCAACCTGGATCACAAATAACTCTGATCCTCATCGTTTAACCACTAAGATGTCATATCCTATAACCTCTGTGGCATATCAAGCTATTGATATATTGTAATGGCACCCAGAGATCTAGTGAAGGCCCCCAAGTCTTCCATATTAATGGATTAAAAATTTGGTGACAGAAAAACAAATATTTTATTTTGCTAAATTATTAAAGCCTAAAAATATTTTTTTTTTTGTTAACATGTCATTCATGCAGCTTTTTATCATACCTCCCCCCATCAAAAGAATATAAGTGTTAACATTAGAGATGACTAGAGATGATTAAGTATTTTAAAATTTGAATTTGCTAGGTTTGACAACTTTTTCATAAAAAAATAGATTTCCAGAGAATAAATTTACCTCATATCACAGTTGCACCTATTGTCTTCAAAAGTTCTTCTAAGACTGTGTCTAACTCCTTTCAATATTTTTTCTTAACTCAGAAGTTGTGTTAAAATGTTGCGACTTTCGGCATTTTCAGACCAGTTCTGGACAGTTACGTCAAAGCAAGCAGAGTATAGGTGGGCGAGGGCATGACTAAAACCACCCGTCTACTTCATTAGAAGTTACGCTACTTTAGTGGCTTAACTTATGCCAGAAATGTACTCCAGTCGTGGTACTTGTAAGGTGCATGTAATTCATTAAGTGGCATACAACTCTTATTGAATTCGGCATATCTTACACCAGTAGCCCTGTTTATCTGCTTATTAAAACTAGCATGTGCACCACTAGCCTTAATGAATCAAGGCCTTCATGTTTTTTTTTTTAAACGGTCTGAAAATGAATTCTCTTAGTCATTTGTGATCAGGCAGATTGTTCTGTACAGAACACTGACTCAAAGTAGTGGTGTCACTGTTAGAGGTAACATCATCCTGATGTGACAAAGACTAGTGATGTGCCATATGTTCCACATTGCCCTCTGCTTCCTCCACAATGAAGGCAAAGGAGGCCAATTGTGCCCTGCATTTTTTATTATTATTATTATTATTTATTATTATAGCGCCATTTATTCTATGGCGCTTTACATGTGAAAAGGGGTTTACATATTAAAAAGCAAGTACAATAATCTTGAACAAAACAAGTCACCGACTGGTACAGGAGGAGAGAGGACCCTATCCGCGAGGGCTCACAATCTACAAGTGATGGGTGAGGATACAGTAGGTGTCGTGCATTGGTGCAGCAGTTTGTTAGTACTGCTGCTTATATGGCTGGTGCCTATGGTGATGGTGGTGGATTTTTTTATTACACTATCCTGTTCATTGTCATTGTCACTTTTTCTTTTACCATACATATTGTATGGTATACGGATTGTTCATCATTAGATCTCTTGATACATACACTATTCAATAGCATGGGTAATACATACATCAGCATTTTTACAGCTAAATAGAGCAATATACTGTAGCATCGGCGTCCCTGCCCTCTGCTAGGCAGGGACGCCGTCCCTCTCACCTCCACGCTCCTCACGTGGGCCCCTCCAGCGCTCCTGTCTCTGTCGGCGCAGCGGCGTCACTGCCCCATGTCAGACAGGGACACCGTCTCTCTCGCCCCCCGGCTCCTGGCGCGGCTTCTCCCTGCGCTCCGTTCCCTGCTGTGGCCGGCGCGCGTTCTTCCTCCAGCAGAGTGCTTAGGGCGCGCGCGCACTCCCCCCCGCTTAAAGGGACAGCGCGCGTCTTCCTAAAGAGTCCCCGGCCAATGGCCAGAGGACTTCCCACATTTAAGGCACCTACTCCAAAATGGAGGTGCCCGAGCAAAGTTGTTTGCACTGTGTCTGATCTGTGCTTCAGCCCTCGGGTCCCGCTGCTAGCTTGACTTCTCGTCCTGCCTGCCAGCTTGTTATCTGCCCGTTACCTGCCGAGCCTGCCAGCCTGCTCACCTGGTGCGCTCACCTGTTACCTGCCTTGGCTATCTGTCCGCTCACCTGGGAGCATCCACCTGCCCTGTCTGTCAGACCGCTCACCTGGGAGCGTCCACCAGTTACCTGCCTGTTACCTGCCTCGTCTGTCAGACCGCTCACCTGGGAGCGTCCACCAGTTACCTGCCTGTTACCTGCTGTGTCCGTCAGACCGCTCACCTGGGAGCGCCCACCAGTTACCTGTCAGTTACCCGCCTCGTCTGTCTGCCCGCTCACCTGGGAGCACCTGCCTGTTTCTTGCCAGCCTGCCTGGAGACCCTGCTGTCACTTGCTGTGACCACCTTCCTGGTAAACCTAAAGACTGCTACTTGCCCTGCTTTCTCGAACTGTGACCACCTGTCGGCTACCAGAGACTTCCGCCTGCTTGCCATGTCCATCCACCATACCGGTCAGTCCCAGCCATCT
Organism: Phyllobates terribilis; assembly: GCF_046119375.1. Lineage (NCBI taxonomy): Eukaryota > Metazoa > Chordata > Amphibia > Anura > Dendrobatidae > Phyllobates > Phyllobates terribilis. The sequence continues at coordinate 880,224,373 of NW_027362761.1, forward strand.
GACCCGTGGGAGCCACCTGCTCTCTTACAAGGTCGTCCCCAGAGTAGCACCTGGTCCCTCAGCCTGGATCCTCCCTGGTCACGGTGTCGTTTGCTGCCGTACGACCAGGGTCGGTTCGGGTGGATACTTAGTCGCGCCCCTCTGGGTCCCTCCTTGCACCTTGGCACAGAGGTTCCACCTCCCGAACCCGTAACATATACAAAACAGTAAAATCTGCATGCAAGTCTTTACTATGTCACCCACCAGGAGTCTCTTAGGTCATCTTATATTTAACTGAAACTAGGGATTAGTGACCCATCTGCCTATAGTCAATGTGGAAGATACGTAACGAGGCACATCTTTTCCCCAAAACTTAGATTGAGTCCAGGCATATTTTTTTCACAAAAAGAAAAGATCTATGAAGGTTGATATCGTCATAATCACAATGACCTGGAGAATCATGTTCACAGGTCTCTTTTACCATCTAATAAATACTTTAAAAGAAAAGCCCAAAAAACAATGATGGAATTGTGTTTTTTCACTGAAGTTATATATTGTGCTGTGGGGAGGGTAGAAGCCCGAAGCCGCTCCAGAAAAAGCGCATCCATTAGATGCGCCAATTCTGGCACTTTGCCCGGCTCTTCCCACTTGCCCTGGTGCGGTGGCAAGTGGGGCAATAGTATTGTGGTTGATGTCAGCTGTTTTATGTCCGCTGGCAATGCATCCAGATGTAGCAGAGTTGGATTACGTCGTGGGACATATGGATTATTGGCAGACAGGTGAGGAATACTGTGATTTTTTTATTTTTATTTTTCCATTAATAAATGGGTAAAAGAGGGTCGGAGTCTGTTTATTTCAATTATAGGACTTTTTCCTGTGTCTGTGCCTTTATTACTTTTGATTACAGGGTTAGTAATGGGGGTGTCTGATAGACACTTCTCCATTACTAACCCCTGGGCTTGATGTCAGCGGACATAAAACAACTGACATCAACCCCAAAACTATGGTATGCTATCGTAAGATGTTGAGAGTAGTACTCTCATCAGCCAATGCGTGTGAACGGCGATAACCTTTTTTCGAATTTACCGCTGATCAGAGCCGGTGTTTCCTGCGCTGTCACACAGATGATAGCATGGAAAGCGCCGGATGTTCGGGCCCCCCATTCATTTGATAGGGGTCCTGGTTCGGGTTCGAGTTTGAGTACCGTTCTGGTACCCGAGCCAAACTTTTATTTTAAAGTTCGCCCGAACCTGACAGACCCAAACATTCACAGGTCCGCCCATCCCTAGTCAAAAGTTTATCAGCAATTTCTAATTTTTCCAACAAAATTTACAAAACTGTTTCTTTAGGGACCAAAAAGTGACTTTGAGGGGCCCATTTGACAGAAAATATCCAAGAGTGATGCCATTCTAAAAACCGCACCCCTCAAAGTGCTTAAAATCACATTCAAGAAGTTTATTAAACCTTCAGGGGCTTCACAGGACTTAAAACAGTGTGGAAGGAAAAAATGAAGATTTTAATTTTTCCTACACAAATATTTATTTAGCACCAAATTTTGCATTTTCACAAGAGTAACAGGGGAAAATGAACCATACAATTTGTTGTGCAATTTCTCCTGAGTACGCCAACACCCCATATTTGGTGGAAAACTACTGTTTGGGGTCCCACCTAGTTGTTCTCATTTTGCTGTCTCAGTACACATGAAAAGATGAGTTTTTGAGATCAGATCACTTAGTGTTGTGGCTGTATGCCAACCATTGTTGCCATGTCTGTGTGCTCGTATGGTGTGGAGCCAAGGGGGGCTTAGCAGCACGGGTGCTGTTGGACACCTGAATGACTGTGGGTACAGTATTGTAACAACAGTGGTCACGATGCAGTGCTACACTTATTAGAGTAAGGACTTACACGACACAACGACATGGCAATGTGCTTGCTTATACATTTTGATCATAATGTTAACTAAGAACCTCATGTTCACTTTTGAAAAATTTTGTTTAGATGCAGGAGATCAATGTATAATATTTGGATATGAGCTCCACTTTATTTTTCTACCTCTATGGTGTGGATATTTTGTACATTTGATAAAATGCAATTCACTAAACAACATTCTTATTAAAATGTAAAAGGAATGATTTCCTGTGTCACCTTTTGTTGGATTTTCTTGTATTTATAAAAGTATTGTACCAAGTCTCAACATGCATAGTTATTAGTGAATGGAAAGATGAACTTAGCACTGCCTACTAAAATCTCTTTCTACTGTATACAGACATTAATACCTGGGTTCATAGAACAGGCAGCAAATGATGTTCCTAGTCATTCACATCCAGCTTATTGTAGCTGAACGTAGCCTGTTGATTACCATAAACCTCTATCAATCTTTTTGATGAACAGGAATGCCAACTGAACTTTGTCATATAAACATACAGTAAGCTGTGAAAATTCAATATATTATTTTATGTCACCTTAAGTATACTGTACTATGATTGGAGAAAGGGAAGATGGATTGCTTACATTTTATATTCTTTTCAAACATATTTTTTTTTCTTTGATTGCTTATGTGTGGGTAAACTTTTTTTTATGTCTTAGCATATAAATATTGAGGCAAGTGTCATTTCTTAGAAATACAATGACCATAGGAATGCAAAGTATGGAGAAAGTTGATCTTTACGTAAGTTAACACATTTCAGATCAAGCTTCCTTTAATCCTGCTTAAAAGCAGCAATCATATTCAGGAAGGAAACTGTTGTATCTACACCGGTGTTTTGACTATGAGCAAAGAAATAATTTTTAAAGAGGAAAGCTCATTTGACAAAGGTGCCAGAATATGTTTTAATGAAAACCAGCAAAGACATTGTGTATTTTATCCTCATAGAAATGTATGATGTTAAGAAACATGGCAGCCACAAAAGCAATGTAAGCTTTATTCTTGTCACTACTGAATAAAAATGCAACTATTTCCAACAGTAAGGGCTCGCTCCCACTGCGATTAAATCGGACGAAGTGCATTCGGTCCAATGTTAATCAATGATTCTGTGCTCATATGCTTTTTTTTTTTTCAATTTCGATCAGATTCAGATCAGACTGAAAAAAAAGCAGCATGCTGCTATTACATGTGGAATTCAGATATGTCTATGGGTGCATGTGAAACATTGCACTGCACTCGGATATCACCCGAGTGCAGCGCGATTCCCGCAGATGCTGGCAAAATTAAATTTTCCGTCTCTTCCGCAGCTGTGTTGCGATTCTCTCATGCAAGAGGATCAGAGCACAGAGCACTGACACTTGGCTCACGCTCGCAGTGGAGAATTCAAGTGTCATTAGCATATGGCATGCGATGCTCTCGGATCGGAAGTGATACGCTGGTGTGTCTCCGGCCTTTGTAGAAAATAACACTGATAACTGCTGGCAGACCTTGTAATAAAAGGACCCTATAGTGAAGCCATTCTATACACACTGACTGAAACATCCTTTGAGCAGAGATTAAAGTACCACTACCTCTTTTCTATTTTTTTATTTTAGCATTGTGATGGTGATACTAATCTAAGCTTCCTGCATCTTGTACCATACTTACCAGCCTCCATCTTATTTTGTACCCTGTGCCGCTCCTGTCGTCTTCTGCAGGTTGTGACCTACTGGATCACTCCAGTGTTTGCTGGGCGAGCTGGAAGTCACTACTACAGTGTAAGTCTGAGGGCGAGAACGAGGCCAGAATGAGGCTCTCATAGACTTACAGTAAAAGCTTGTGACTATTACCTCTGACTTCCGATCAGTCAGAAGCTGCAGTCACAAGATGGCGGTACAAGACCGGAGCGGCGCCAGGAAAAGCTGAAGACGGAAGCTGGTGCGTATAATACTAGGGTTAAGGAACTTACATTAGTGGCGCCACTCCAGTGCAGAAATAAAAATGCTGGAGTGGTGCTTTAAAGGAAAATGCATTTCTATTCAAAATCAAGCACTACCACTCATATGTTCTGTTTATTCTGTTATTATTTTTTTTAGTAAAATGTAATAATCTGTGATAATTATTCTGAATTCCATCCTCGAGGTGTCATTATGGCAACAGTTAAACTAAATAACAACCTCTTTTTAGATTTAATCAAATCCTGATCAACATCTTATGCATAATGTGAAGCAGAAAGCCAATCACAAAGGTTAACTCTTTCGCTTTTACTCCCATAGCAGTCAAAACCCTATAGAATACTTTTTCTATGGTATAAGTGACATTCTGTCAAAGTTGATGTCAATAAAATGGAAACTTTAGACGTCAGGAAAGTAACATTAGTCTGTTCTTTTCTGCTCTGATTTAAGTTGATATCTACTAGATAAATTACTTCATATTGTATAGTCTAGCCATGTTTGAATTGTAAACCTTTTACTACATACAATTTACACTTTCTATGAGTTTCCATACTTCACTGTTTTCTATATATCGGCACAGAACCCTGACTATATAAACAGAATGTCAATTTCATGGATTTCCTAAGGGCACTGTTAGTAAGTAAGTAAAGCAGAAAAATAAAATGCAAATTATTTCATTCTTTACGTTTTCTAATTTTTTTAATAGTATTTTAAACACAAATTCCATTCAAATCCATCTACAAATCTCTTCAATGTCCCTTACTATATATTGACCATATTCAGAACCTTGATGTCTTATCTTAGATCCACAGTTAACTGCCTATTGCTTTTAGTAACATGTAGCTGTAAGGAAGTCATAGTGCGTTTGATAATTGTATGGGCCCTTGGCCATATTTGTTTTAGGTGGAATTACTCATTTGAAATTGTCATACTGTTCTTACATTATTACTAATAGCAATATCATTAGTAATAACATGGTGTGTAAAGATTTAGATGAAGTTCACATTAGTATTTATTATGGTGGAATTTTTTTCATATTGTCCACAAGATAATTGCATTAGAAAATGGGTATAATCTTCTTCAATGATTCATTATATATTTTTTTTGCTTTATTGTTTTAATATATTTTGATGGAACCTGAAACATGAATTGTAGATGTCCCAATAGCCTTGCTGTGGTTGATGGGCTTACGTGAATTGGCCAATTTATGCACTAAGAACCTTCATTTTTGTAAGTACATTTCATTGAGTGATAATACAGTCTAGATTTAATGTTTCCAGTGTTTTCATATATTTTGACCCTTATTGGATGCTGCTGCGCTTTTTGTTTTTGTCTTTTCCTCCAATATTCTTTTAGCTTTAAGGTAGAAAGAAGACACAAGTCAATCTAAATTTGATCTATAACCCTAAAGTGTTGACCCAGAAGAAGGTAAAAACTCCACAAGGCAGAATGGTAATTGCCCCATATTATGGGAAAAAGTTCTTCCTGACTCCACATACATCAATCAGACTAGTTCCCTGGATCACAGAATTTAGTACCCATAACCTGTTATATTATATCTTTCAAGAAAGGCATCCAGACCCTCCTTTAGTGAATCAACCATCACAACATTGTGTTCTGATTAAACCTTTTTCCTATCGACGTAGAGGACGCCCACTCGTCATCGTTGCAGGCCGCGGTGTCATAATATCATTAGAAAGATCTCTGTACTGTCCCCTCATATATTTATACAGTACATTGCAATAAATGTATCCCATCTATGAGTGTGGCTGATAATAATAGGCCACGGAAATAAAAGATTGGCACTCACTACTGATACTTTAAAACAGCAACTTTATTAGGGTAACATGTGCGAAGCGTAGACCTGAAGGAGAAAAGATGAGAACCAGCTGTTTCACGTGAAATCCGCTTCTTCCGGCTCATGCGGCAAAAGGAAACACACCTCCTATTTATCATACCTCCAATCAACAATGCAAATACAAAAAACATTATTTTCAAAAAGAATTTACATCTAAAAAGTACAAAGCACTAATTAATTTATTAATGTAAGAATGGACTGAGATCGGTCATTTAGTCCCAAAGAACCTAAAGCCTCTGCTTTTTGCATAAAATAGATCTCTTTCTTCAACAAAAAATGATGTTGATCACCACCTGATATCGGGACAAGTTCCAGATACAAGCCCGCAAAACGCATGCAATTAGGATTAATATTATGTGCCTGTGTCATATGAACGATCAATCTTGGTGAACCTTTACCCAACAAAAGTGAAGGCACATGTTCACTAATGCGTTTGTGTAGGAGTAGAATGGTCTTCCCTATATAGAATCTCCCACAGTTGCATATGGTAGCATATACCAAAAAATTGCTTTGTCATGTCACAAAGTCATTTAAATTCTGAGTATAACTACCTAATTGTATCTGATTATTACAGTACATATATTTACAATAATTGCAATAACTGCACTTGAAATTCCCTTTCGGTATACTTCTATTTAGCCAGTCTGTTTTTTCTATGTTGTGTAAATCTACCATTGACCAAAATATCTTTCATATCTCTGTTTCTTCTATAGAATATTATTGTTTTTTTTAATGACAATATTCGTTAAGAGTGAATCACTTTCTATCATATGCTAGTCCTTATGAATGAGCGATTTAATGATTTTGCTCATTGGACTATATTGGATTGATAGCACAAATCTTTTTTTATTTATTTTTGTTGCAACATTGAAAGAATTGATCACGATTTCATTTAAATGCTTTTGAAAACTATTATTAATAATCTCACCAGGATAACCCCGCTGCATTAATCTATGTTTCAAACCTTCAGATTGCTGTAAAAAATTACTATCAGAGATATTGATCCACTGCAACCTTAAAAATTGGCCATATGGTAAAGATTTTTTTTTATATGAAAAGGATGGTAACTATCAAACCTCATTACTGAATTTGTAGCTTTAGGTTTGAGGTATGCTTTTGTTTGAACAGACCCCTCAATAACTTCCTCCTGGACATCTAAAAACTTAATAGAATTATTTATGATCTTACTAGTAAAGCTCATGTTTATCTGATTATCATTCAAATAATTAACAAAGTCATCAAAGTTGATCACTTTATTTTTCGCAGTTTTTTCCTTTTTTTCATGTCCATACCCCCCCTTTGTTGTACCAACTGCGTGCATGCATCCTGTAGCCGCTGAGCGCAGATCAGTGATGCACATCACTGATCGGCATCTGTACTCACTTTTGGCCAGGACTTTTTTTTTCCTGTCCATTTTTTCCCTCTTTGCCCCACCTCCATGCGCGCGTTCTGCAACCGCTGAGCCACTGATCAGTGATGCACATCACTGATCTTTTGTTTTTTCTTTTTTTTTTTCAAAAAGTGTAAAAAAAAAAAAAAAAGAAGAATGAAATGAAAATAAATTTAGATTAATTGATAGGGTTTGCTTAGGGGCAGTAAAAATATACTGTAGTAATCAGATTTTACTACAGTATTTTTACTAAAATATAATCAGAATTACAGTCAGATAGTAAAGTGTAAAAAAAAAAAAGAATCAAATAAAAATAATTTAAATTAGTTGATAGAGCTAGATTGGAGACAGTGTAATCCACAATAAAATATACTTTAGTAATCATCTTATACTACAGTATTTTTTACTAAAATATAATCAGAATTGGCGTCAGATAGTTGTGGATGTTCAGTAACTTTTTTTTTTTTACTAACGTCTGTTTAGTAAATGTTGTTTCAGTTTATAGTGGAAAATCGTTGTAGGAACTAATTATACTACAGTTTTTTTCTACTAATATATAGAATCCGAGTTAGTGCTAAATAATTATTTTTACTGTCTTCCATTTAATACTTTATTATTTCTTTTATTTTAACAAATTTTTATATTCTCCTTTTCATTTTATTTTTATCTTTTTATTTCTAGGCACTTTTCTTCTATTCTTTTTTTGTCTTCTATTCTATTCTTTACTAAATCAATAAAAAATGTTTCCGCCAAACACATACCTAAATTAAATTTGTTTATCCAGCACACACACATGTGAAAAATACAACATACCACCCACGTTAAAAATAAAATGTCCCATCTTTCCAAAGATGGTATTCAGCTGAGGAGGCATATGCCTTTCTAGCCTCTGACACTGATAGTGAGGGAGAGGATGCCACCTTTCTCTATTTCTCCTCCTCTTCTTCTTCCTCTGGCGATAATGAACCCCCACTCAGAAGCCCCTGAACAGCAAATGAGCCACTGCCCACGGTTAGTGACTACCTAATGACCTAATTCACTGAAGATTATGAGCCACAGATTCCTGATTTTGTGGTCCAATCAGGAATCCAATTTGACACTGCTGGCCTTACAGAAAACGACTTTTTCAAAGTCTTTTTCTCTGAGACTTTCCTAAATCTTATTGTGACCCTGACAAATTTATACGCCCAACAATTTAGTTCCCAAAACCCCACTTTGTCACACGCTAATTAGATCTCTATAGACACAGTAAAAAATATGAAGGTTTGGGGTGTTGTGCTTCACATGGGGATAGTGAAGACAGAAGTTCAGCAATAGCGGAGTGTTGATATTTTATATAACACTCCAGTTTTTCGCATGGCTAAGACCCAGAAACGCTTTGAGGCCATCCACAAATTTTTCAACGACACTGCACAGCGTCCACCCAAGATTACCCCAAGTTTGACTGACTCTTCAAAATTTGACAGGTCATTGATCACTTCAGCAACAAATTTGCTGAGGTGTACATTCCCCAAAGGGACATCTGTGTGGATGAGTCCCTAATACACTTCAAGGGAAGGTTTAAATTCCACCAATACTTGCTCAGTAAGAGGGCAAGGTACGGAATAAAATTGTACAAACTGTGCGAGAGTACCCCCAGGTACACCGACGGGTTTAGGGTTTACACCCGGATTCAACCCCCTGAATGCCCCCCTGTCCTGGGACTGAGTGGGAAAATTGTGTGGGATTTGGTGCACCCACTGCTGGATCAGGGTTATTACCGCTATGTAGATAACTTCTACACCAACATCACACTCTTCAAATCCCTCTCTCCAAAAGCTACTGCAGCATGCTGTACTTTGCATAAAAACCAGAGAGGCCTCCCTAGGTCGCTAATTGGGCAACTGCTCAGAAAAGGAGAGAACAGGGGGCCCAATGTAGCGACAACATGCTGGTGGTCAAGTATAAGGACAAGAGGGATGTGCTTTTCTTGACCACCATACATGGTAATGGCAATATCCCAACCGCTGTTCGAGGCACCACTACACAGGTCCCCAAACCAGACTGTGTCCTGGGGTACAATAAGAACATGGAGGGAGTTGATCTCTCTGATCAAGTACTCCAGCCCTACAGTCCATGTGGAAAGCAAAGGTGTGGTACAAAAAGCTGGCCGTGCACATCGTACAGATGTCAATGTATAACTCTTACTTGCTATCACGATGTGCAGGCCAGATTGGCACATTCCTTCAGTTTCAGTCAGTAGTGATCAAGGCCCTAATATTTGGAAGTCAGGAAGGGGAAGGCCCCAGTACTTCTGGAACTGAAAGTGCCTGTATAGTACAAGGGCAACATTTCCCAGGTGAGATGCCTCAAACTGCAAAGAAAGGAACATCACAAAAAGGTGCAAAGTGAGTTACAGAGGGGGGGGACAAGAAAGGACACCATTTTCCAGTGTGACACCTGCCCGACAAACCTGGCCTGTGTATAAAAGACTGTTTCAAACTGTACCACTCATCTATGAATTACTAAATTTATTTCTGATTTACTCTAAGATTGCACCACTTGATGTACGCCACACAACTTACGTTTGCCAACCTGATGTTCTCCACACAATTCACAAAGCCAACTTGATGTACTCTACACAACTTACATATGCCAACCTGATGTACTCCACATAAATCACATATGCAACCACATTAAAAAATTAACAAACCAGGAAAAGACTAGATCAATTCCAATATAGGTTCACCTTGTGTGTGTGTGTGTGTGTGTGTGGGGGGGGGGTTTCTACTGTTTTGGTACTTCAAGGGCTCCACAAATGCGACATGGCACCTGCAAATGATTCCATCAATGTCTGAACTCCAAAATGGCACTCCTTCCTTTTGGAGCTTGGCAGTGTGCCCACAAAGTAGTTTCCCACCACATATGGGGTATCGGTATACTCAGGAGAAATTTCACAACAAATTTTGAGGTCCACTTTCTCCTGTTAACCTTGCGAAAAGGAAAACTTGGGGCTAAAGCAACATTTTTGTGGGAAAATTTGGATTTTTTTATTTTCACGGCTCATGTTATAAAATTTTGTGACGCACCTGGGAATTCAAGGTGCTCAGCACAAATCTAGATAAATTACTTTAGGGGCATAGTTTCCAAAATGCAGTCACTTGTGGAGGGTTTTCACTGCTTAGAAACATCAGGGGCTCTGCACACATGACATGGTGTCTGTTATCTATTCCAGCCAATTTTGTGTTTGAAAAGTCAAATGGTGCTCCTTCCCTTCAGAGCCCTGCCGTGTGCCCAAACAATAGTTTTCCATCACATAAGGGGTATCGGTGTACTCAGGAGAAATTGCACAACAAACTCAACTGTCTATTTTCTCCTGTTACTCTTGTAAAAATGCAAAATATGGGGGCTAAAGCAACATTTTTGTGGGAAAAAGTAAAATTTTCATTTTTTAGTTTCACATTACTTTCATTTCTGTGAAGCACCTTAAGGGTTAATAAACTTCTTCAATGTAGTTTTGAGCACTTTGATGGGTGCTGTTCTTAAAATTGTGTCAATTTTGGATATTTTCTGTCATAAAGGCCCCTCAAAGTCACTTCAAATGGGATATGGTCCCTAAAAAAATTGGCTTTGTAAATTTTGTTGGAAAAATGAGAAATTGCTAATAAACTTTCAATGCTTCTAACTTATTAACAAAAAGAAATTATATTTAAAAAATTATGATGATGTGAAGTAGACATGTGGTAAATTTTATCTGTTAACTATTTTGTGCAGTTTAATTATCTGAAATTATCTGATTTAAAGGCATAAAAAAGTGTTTTTTTTAAAGGGAACCTGTCACCAGAAAAAACGCTATTAACTTACAGATATGTGGTTAAACTGCAGGTTAATAGCATTATTAACCTGCCCGGTTCCCACGCTTAGCTGAACACTGCGGTAGAAAATTAACTTTATTCCCCCGGAGTGTTCTGGTTTCAATCACGGGAGCAGCGCCAGCACTGATTCAGTCACCACACTGAGTATACAGAGCAGTGGCTGTAACCGCGCCCTTGTCCCTGACTGACAGCCGACACCAATGCTGAGTGAGTGTCAGTAAGGGCCGGGGGTGCAGTTACAGCCACCGCTCTGTATACTTAGAGCTGTATACTTAGAGCTGTGACTGAACCAGCGCCGACACCACCCCTGTGACTGAGACCGGATCGCTGCTGGGGAGAATAAAGTTAATTTTCTCCCCACAGCGTTCATCTAAGTGCGGGCGCTGGGTAAGTTCAAAGTGCTATTAACCTGCAGATTAACCACATATCTGAAGGTTAATAGCATTTTTTCTGGTGACAGGTTCCCTTTAATTACATTATATGGTACATTAAATGGTACCATTAAAAAATGTAACTTGTCTGGGAAAATTTAAACTATTATACGCTATTGTACAATGGGAAAAAATATATGTCTCTTGGAAAGTGGAAGTCGAAAAACACAAAACTGAAAAATAGGAAAAAAAAACTATAACAAATGAGGCAATGGGTTAAAAATACTAGAAATATTGCAAAAAAAACTCTCAAATGGCTTTATTGACAGAAAAAGGAATTACTTTTAGAATGTGGAGATGAAAAAATATAGTACAATTTTTTATTTGATAAAGAGTTAATCATTTCCATTGAACCTAGGTTTATTTCTAAACAGGATGAGAACTGACATTACTTATTATATAACTTTTTCCTTGTAACCATTTGAACATGTGTTATTTTAACTGTAATCATTCAGGCAAAACAACAAACTACAGCAGAAGTACACTTGTTGACTTGCTATTTATGTCCTCTTACATAAAGTACAAGTACGCATTAGTCACCAAATACACGTAAGATATCATAGAAGGGACCAAGGTATTAGGGGATCTGGCACAGGTGAGTAGATAAAATCAATGTTTATTCCAAAATTGTTAAAAACACTTTCATCAGTGTATATTTAATAAAAAGATTAGACAAAAGGTCTATTAGACATGGAAGTTATTGCATGTTTTGAACCTTTGAACTCCCTGATTCTTAGTCACAACTAGCTGGCCAATAGGAGGGTAAGCTGAATAATTTTTCTTTTATTTATAAGACATCATAGACTATACTGTTACTGGTGGAAAACCTGTCCTATAACTAATGGCTGAACATTCTGATACTAGTTTCGTCTCATTCGGATACTGGATTCCATCAGGAAGAGCCCATTCACACCAGTATTTGGTCAGTATTTCCCATCAATATTTGTACCCCAAAATCAGTAGTGGGTCAAAAATGAATGAGTGGTAAAAAAAAGTTATTTTTTCTCTAATTGTTCCAGTCCTGATTTTGCAAATACTGATATAAAATACTGAGCAAACACTGGTGTGTGAATGTGGCCAAACTCTCTGTATTTGATCTTTTGCTCTAACAAGTCTTTATTCCTCCCTCTCCATCCTTTCTTTCTTCCGTTTGCTCACTCACCTTATTAGTCTTCCCTTCCTAAACCTTTATTTTCTCGTGTACTGTATTTCATGTTTGGACACGTAATGGATTAGGATGAGAGAAGCCATGCTGTTTTCTGTTTTAATGCCAGATGTTAATAATTGATTGTAGTTGCTATGGATGGGTTATAATCAAACCCTGAATTGGAATGTTGCATATGAAACTTTAACCATTGGCTTCACTAATAGTAAATGCCTTTGCCAGCTACTTAAACTGTTGAATTCATCATGCCAACTTTTACATATTTTGATTAATTTCCTGCCTGCCAGCTTTATCTGATCTGGTTTACAACTTTTTCATTTGTGGTTTTCATCTAAATACTTATGTCAGTATGTCAGCTTTTAATTTTCCTGCTTAAAATGTAACTCGTAGTTGGATTCTACTATATACTGGAATTAAACCATACAAGACTAAAATAAAGAAAATAAATTGTGTTTTTTAAAATGAGATAACAGACTAGAATGAGCACAGAGTAATAATTGTTTCTGGAAGTATTAGTATATACTCTAAAGTACATTTTCAAACTCATGGGAAATGTAGGCTCTATTACAGGAACCATTTCAGAGAGGAAGAAGGAATAAACATGGCGGACAGCCAAGTAATTTCTCATCAACTATACGGGTAAATGCAAGGCATATAGTATTCTACAATAATTACCTATGATGAACTATATAGGCTAAAAAAAATTGTTGGAGTGGTGCTTGAAAGTTTGATAGTGACTGTGCACATTAGATAAAAGTTGAGTGATGGTTGGTTGTCTGTTGAACAAACGTTCATCTTGTGCAGACATATACTATTTCATTGATATTGCCCATTAGAGTTGTTCGGGGCCTCAATACATATATCACACAAGGCAAGTAATGCTGGCCTTACAACTGAGATAGCTGTTGGCCAAAGAGCTATCTCTTCTGACTGCTCGCTATACATGAGCATTTGGCTTGGCCCAGGGTTCATGTGTTTTAAATGGGGAGAGGGGAGAAAGCTGTTACCAGACACTTAAAACCTATTGTTTATGATATTATGAAAATAATGATCTACTGTGTATGTAATATTGTTTTACAAGGTCAAATAAAGGTGATTTTTTCTGCAAACATGTATCTTAAAATTCGACACTATTAAAACAACAAACCACATTATCAGTGCAAACAAATGAAAGAAGGGGAGTGCCTTTCCTTAATATGGCACTACCTGACCCTACCTTGCCGTGGAGGTTGGCACCCTATATCCTGCGCAATGGCGCCCCCCTTCACCGACGACTCACCCTGCTTTCCCTACATCACCCTGTAGTGACAAAAAATAAAGTGCAAGGTGCAGAAAGTTGAGGTAGAAATGTATACGAACCATTAGCAAATAGTAGGGAAAAATAAGTAAAAACTGCTCTGATCAGTTCAATTTAGCAGCAGATACAGAAAAGGAGATAGAAAAAATCTACGCTGGGAATCCTTCACATCCCTGGCATGTGTATATTGACAATACTTTCGTCAGAATGTTAAGTATAGATCATTGCGCAGGATATAGGGTGCCAACCTCCGAGGCAAGGTAAGGTCAGGTAGTGCCGTATTAAGGAAAGGCACTCCCCTTCTTTCATTTGTTTGCACTAATAATGTGGTTTGTTGTTTTAATGGTGTCAAATTTTAAGATACATTTATTAAAAGTTAATTTTTAAATATAAAAATAAAGTACTAAATCTGTGAGCGCCTTGTCTACTGTTGGTACTGAGGAATTGATTTTTTCTGTGATTTCTCTGCAAACATGCTAACTGTACACCAAATTCAGACTAAGTATATTAAAGGGAATCTGTCAGCAAGTTTTTACTATGTAAGCCGAGACCAGCATGATGTAGTGGCAGAAACCCTGATTCCAGCCATGTGTCACTTACTGAGCTGTGTTTTGTTGTTTTAATAAAATTACTGTAAAAAATATATCATAACAAGTTTCATATATCTATGCTAATTGAAAAATATACTCCTAGAAAAACATTATTTAACTCAGTATGGACATTGCTGTGGTATGTATCCCCAAACCAATACTATCCTGGTACTATTTTTTATTGCCATGTGTCAGCATCTAATAGACATTACTGTGAGTAGACCTGGTAAATGAAAACAATCATTTTCACCACATGAATTGCTGCATTGTTAAACAAGAATGATCACTCAAATATTTTATTCAATTTTTTTACGCGATGCATATGGCTTTCTTATTGGTTCCTTATCTAGTACTGTTCTAACTTTAATTTGTAGGTCTACTATAGACAGAATTTATTAGAATTTGCATGAAAATAAAGATTGCTTACATTTTTAAAGGTAATTTGTTAAATTTATATGTTTAACCCCCAAACAGCAGCCGCTGCCTTGTCCATCAATCGTCAGCCAATTGTGTAATTGTCTTGACGATTGTAACCAGTGGAGTGTTGGTTCGTGACCACCAGGAAACAGCGGGAGGATACCTGTGGGATCCCCTGGCTGTTCTCTTTGACAATTGGTGGCAGCAGCGGGATAGCTTTGTAATCCCCCGCCTGTTCCCTTGACACACTGAAACAAAAAAGTGGATAATGGAGGTCTTATGACCCCAGATATAGTACCATAATGCAATAAATCAAACGACACACTTTATACAGTTCCCTCTTGAGTGTGTATACTGCCTGTGCTAGGATGTCTGTTTTCCTTTACTTCTTTGTGTGGAAAAATAAAGAATGACTCTTCTTGGTGCCATAAAATAATATTCAACTAATAGCCGATGTCTCTTTAACCACTTTATACTGTCATCTGGTGTGTCGGGCATCATGAACAACCTACAACTACAATGGTTACAAGAAGGGATTACTTTGTAACTTAAGTAATTGAGATCTGTCTAATTGTAGCATTGGCATCTCTGCCTCCTGCCGGGCAGAGACGCCGTTCCCCTCACCGCCGCGGTCCAGGTCCGGCGTCCTCCCGCTCCCCTGCTTCTGTGGTGCGCACGGCGCGCAATTGCCTGGGCTCTGTGCTTAGGGAGCGCGCCAGTCTGTCTACAGTCCAGCCCGCCAGTCTGTCTATAGTTCTGCCCGCCAGCCTTCTTATCTGGAAGCACCTGCCAGTTACCTGCCGTGCCCGCCAGCCTGCTTACCTGGAAGCACCTGCCAGTTACCTGTAGTGCCCGCCAGCCAGCCTACCTGGAGCACCTACCTGTTATCTGTCGTGCCCGCCAGCTTGCCTACCCAGAGCACCCATCTGGCTATCTACCAAACCAGCCTGCTTATCTACCCAGACCACCCGTCAGCCTTCCTGCCGTGCTCATCTGCTGTACCGGTCAGTTCCTGTCATCTGACCCATGGGAGTCACCTGCTCTCACACAAGGTCGGTCCCAGAGTGGTACCTAGTCCCCCTGCTCGGTCCCTCCATGGTTCACGGAGTCGATTGAGCCACCGTGCAACATAGGTCGGTCCGAGTTGGCACTTAGTCACGCCCCTCTGGTCCCTCCTTGCACCGAAGCACAGAGGTTCCACCACCCGGACCCGTAACACTAATTATAAAAAATTCAGGTTAAATAGATTGTTCTGTTTTATGTAAATAGCTCTGTGTCCTGTAATAACTATATGGCAAAAAGTTATGTAACTTTTGTAATCTACAGCACTGTTGGCCAGATTTACAAATGTACTTTTACATTTAATTGACATTTTTTTCATACATATACATTTCTGTATTATACATATTTCTAAAATACATATACATATAATTACCATTTTTTGCATAATTACATACAAACACAAATAAAGCATAATGCATTTATCACTGGTAAAGAGACTGAGCATAATTTGTGATTAAGTTTACCTGCACTGATACAATGTACCTAACCCTTATGAAGGTAAAGTGGTGTGTGCTTGATTTATTTCACTCACTGAGGATTGCCTGACTAAATATATACAGGTGCTTCTCACAAAATTAGAATATCATCAAAAAGTTAATTTATTTCAGTTCTTCAATACAAAAAGTGAAACTCATACATTATATAGAGTCATTACAAACAGAGTGATCTATTTCAAGTGTTTATTTCTGTTAATGTTGATGATTATGGCTTACAGCCAATGAAAACACAAAAGTCATCATCTCAGTAAATTAGAATACTTTATAACAAAAGATTGAAATTTTTTTAAAATCCGAAATGTTGGCCTACAGAAATGTACGAGGGTCAGTCAATAAGTAATGCCTCCTATTTTTTTTCTCCTTTTTATTGGCAAGAAATTCAAATGCAATTACATAGGTTGAAAACCAAAACATTAAAACGATTAATTTGTCACTTTTCAATATAATAAATCTCCATCCATTTCCACAGTCTTGGTCCACCATTTAACAAGGGCATGTATTCCAGCATGGTAAAAAGCATTCTTGGGACCCACCGCGCACAAACTTTTCTGTATCCCAGTTGTCCAATAATTTTCATCACACTGCCTTTACTGAGGCAGATAATGTCGCACAATTCATCTGCAGTCACCCGGCGGTCACCACGAATGATGTCATCGACTCGCTGAATGTTGCTTGGAGTCACTGCGGTTACTGGCCTGCCACTCCGCATTTTGTCAGCCAACGGTGATGGCCCTTCAGGTGTGTTACAGCGACGAACTCATCGTCTAACAGTACTGACATCCACTGTTGCATCACCGTACACATTTTTCAGTCTCTCATGAATTCGAATGGGCGTTTCACCTTCTGCATGCAAGAATTCAATCACAGAACGTTGTCTAATACAAACATCGATGTCAGCCATTTTGCAAACAGATACAGTCCTGCCACCTGTTGGTGCAGGAAGTTGCAATTGCTGTGGATTGCAGAAGAAGGTTTGAGGAATTGTGCCAAATTCGAATATTTAACATAACTACCTTATTTAAGGAGAAAAAAAATAGGAGGCATTACTTATTGACTGACCCCCGTATGTTCAGTAAATGCACTCAATACTTAGTCGGGCTCCTTTTGCATCAATTACTGCATCAATGCGGCGTGGCATGGAGGTGATCAGCCTGAGGCACTGCTGAGGTGTTATGGAAGCCCAGGTTGCTTTGATAGCAGCCTTCAGCTCGTCTGCATTGTTGGGTCTGATGTTTCTCATCTTCCTCTTGACGATAACCCATAGATTCTCTAAGGAGTTAATGTCAGGTGAGTTTGCTGGCCAATCAAGCACAGGGATACTGTTGTTTTTAAACCAGGTATTGGTACTTTTGGCAGTGTGGACAGGTGCCACGTCCTGCTGGAGAATGAAATTTCCATCTCCAAAAAGCTTGTCGGCAGAGGGAAGTATGAAGTGCTCTAAAATTTCTTGGTAGGCGGCTGCGCTGATTTTGGTCTTGTTAAAACACAGTGGACCTACACCAGCAGATGACATGGCTCCCCAAACCATCACTGATTGTGGAAACTTCACACTAGACCTCAAGCAGCTTGGATTGTGGCCTCTCCACTCTTCCTCCAGACTCTGAGACCTTGATTGCTAAATTAAATCCAAAATTTACTTTCATCTGAAAACAACACATTGGACCACTGAGCAACAGTCAAGGTCTTTTTCTCCTTGGCCCAGGTAAGACGCTTCTGGTGTTGTCTATTGGTCATTAGTGGCTTGATACAAGGAATGTGACACTTGTAGCCCATGTCCTGGATACGTCTGTGTGTGGTGGCTCTTGAAGCAATGACTCCAGCAGCAGTTCACTTCTTGTGAATCTCCCCGAATTTTTGAATGGCCTTTTCTTAACAATCCTTTAAAGGCTGGGGTTATCCCAGTTGCTTGTGCTCCTTTTTCTACCACACTTTTTCCTTCCACTCAACTTTCCATTAATATGCTTGGATACAGCACTCTGTGAACAGCCAGCTTCTTCAGCAATGACCTTTTGTGACTTACCCTCCTTGTGGAGTGTGTCAATAACTGCCTTCTGGACATCTGTCAAGTCAGCAGTCTTCCCCATGATTGTGGAGCCTACTGAAACAGACTAAGGGACCTTTTTAAATGCATCGGAAGCCTTTGCAGTAGATTTTTGTTACTCTAATTTACTGAGATAATGACTTTTGTGTTTTCTTTGGCTGTAAGCAATAATTATTAACATTAACAGAAATAAACACTTGAAATAGATCACTCTATTTGTAGTGACTCTATATAATATATGAGTTTCACTTTTTTAATTGAAGAACTGAAATAAATTAACTTTTTGATGATATTCTAATGTTGTGAAATGCACCTGTACTTGCCAACTCAATATCCTTGGGATTTTCCCATAAACCAACCAGCAAAAGCCACAAAAGCCAGGGTTTGTGCTAATTTTCATTTTTTTATTCTGGGTGTTTTGGAGTTTGCTGAAGTTAAAGGGGTTTTCCAGCATCATGTGAACTATATAATTTATGATTTAAATGGAATATACTTTAATGTAAAGGAACATGCAGTGCTTTAAGTGAATATATTGTGCTCAGTGGAATGTAGTTTACAGCTACTTTTTATCTTGCTTTTGATAGCAAAGGATCATATAGCAAAAGTTGAGAATATGAAAATAACTTTCCTTTACATGATTACTGGTTGCTTTCCAATGTGAATGCTTCTATCATGTGTTTGAATTTCACATACATATTCTCTGCTGTAAACAGTTCGGGAATGTGTAATGTGGCTGTTTAGTTATGGATCATATTTATGAGGCTGTCCCAAGACACTTGTATCATATAATTGGAAGTGTTACGCAGCATAGTGGTGGGAAAGATAAATATGCTTTCCAGTTTTCACTGTCATAACCATTATACTGGAAGCTCTCTAGAAATATGTTGTATATATTTAGATATGGTTATAACTTAAATAAGTCCTAGTTGACATAAGTAAATACACTATATATACAGTATATATATGCACTGTGCAAAAGTTTTAGGCAGGTGTGGATAATATGCTGCAAAGTAAGAATGCTTAGTGTTAGTTTAGATTTATCAATTAACAAATGCAAAATGAATGAACAAAACAATATTAATGCATAAATTTTTTGAGGTACACTTGCACACAGTTTTTGAAGGAACTCGGCAGCAGGGCCATTGTCAGCACCCGGGCAAGTCCCGGGGCCCTGAGCAGGTGGGGCCCCACTCGCGGTCGGGCACCCCGCCGGGCTATGGGCGGAGGAGAGCGGTGCCAGCACGCGCCCTTCTCCCCCGCTTGCTCAGGGCAGCCGGATACTTACCTCTCCCTGTGCCTCTGCAGATCCACTGTCTTCCTGCTGTGCGCTCCCTGTGACGTCTCAGATCAGAGGGTGCGGTGACGTCTTAACACTGCGCCCTCCCCTGAGCCATCAGAGGCAGCACAGAGCGGGAAGACGCCAGCGACGCTGGAGTCCGGACCCGAGCAGTGGCAGCAGATGAGGAGGAGTGAGGTGAGCATTTGATTTTTTTTTTTTAATGTATGGAGGCATGGGGCATTATATGGGGGCGTGACATCCTGCATGGGGCATTATATGGGGGGGTGACATCCTGCATGGGGCATTATATGGGGGGGGTGACATCCTACATGGGGCATTATATGGGGGGGTGACATCATGCATGGGGCATTATATGGGGGGTGACATCGTGCATGGGGCATTATAAAGAGGGGGGTGACATCCTGCATGGGACATTTTAAAGAGAGGGGGGTGATATCCTGCATGGGGCATTATAAAGATGGTGGGGTGACATCCTGCATGGGGCATTATATGGTGGGGGAAAGGGACATCCTGCATGGAGCATTATATGGGGGGGAAAGGGACATCCTGCATGGGTCATTATATGGTGGGGGAAAGGGACATCCTGCATAGGGCATTATATGGGGGGGAAAGGGACATCCTGCATAGGGCATTATATAGGGGGAGAAATGACATCCTTCATGGGGCATTATATGGGGGGTGACATTCTGCATGGGGCATTATATGGGGGATGACATCCTGCATGGGGCATTATATGGGGGGGAGTGACATCCTGCATGGGGAATTATATGACGGGTGACATCCTGCATGGGGATTTATATGGAGGGAAGGGACATCCTGCATGGGGCATTATATGGGGGGGAAAGGGACATCCTGCATAGGGCATTATATGAGGGGGAGAAGTGACATCCTGCATGGGGCATTATATGGGGGGAGAGGGACATCCTGCATGGGGCATTATAATGGGGGGGAAAGGGACATCCTGCATAGGGCATTATATGGGGGGAGTGACATCCTGCATGGGGCATTATATGGGGGGGTGACATCCTGCATGGGGCATTATATTGGGGGTGACATCCTGCATGGGGCATTATATGGGGGGAGAGAAGTGATATCCTGCATGGGGCATTATATGGGGGGTGACATCCTGCATGGGGCATTATATGGGGGGTGACATCCTGCATGGGGCATTATAAGTGGGGAACAGCCTGCATAGGGCATTATGTTGGGGGGAACAGCCTACGGAGCGTTTTATGGGGGCCAGATTCTGTATGGAGCGTTATATGGGAGCCAGTATTCTGTATGGAGCATTATATGGGGGCCAGTATTCCGTATGGAGCGTTATATGGGGGCCAGTATTCCGTATGGAGCATTTTATGGGAGCCAGCATACTGTGTGGAGTGATTCGCCGGTTTCTAAGCTATTGCAGAATTTACAATAGATATCGCTCATGTAATGTAAGATGTGAAATCTTTGCATTGTACTATATATATATTTCTCTGCGGTATCTGTGCATCATGAATCGTGGTATGTGTTAAAGAGGCCGGGATCCAGAGAAACCTGGAGCCGGCCCTGCTCGGCAGGAACCTTGTTTTTTTCCAAACATTTTGGAGAACTAACCGCAGATCTTCTGTGGATGTAGGCTCAAATCCCTTTGACTCTTCATGTAATCTTGCACAAACTCGTAGATATTGAGATCAGAGCTCTGTAGGGGCCATATCATCACTTCCTGGACTCATTATTATTCTTCATGCTGATGACACTTATTAGGCTATGTGCCCACGATGCAGAAACGCTGCATATTTTTTACACTTCTCCCTGGCAGGAAAAACGCATGTGGATTTTACATGCGTTTTTGCTGCCAGGTAGAAGCGTTTGTCAAACGTTTTTGCATGCATTTCTCCATGCGGGTTATCAAGTGATTTTCCAAGCGATATTAGCATCACTTGGAAAAATGCTTGACAACTTGGTCACACTATATAAATCCATGCAACCGGCATGGATTTATATAGTGTGATCAAGTAATAGTTTAAAAAAAAGAATGAGAATGGTAAAAAAATAAAAACTAAAGATTATGCTTACCTTCCGATGGCCCCTGGTCTCCTTCTCCGCTCCGTTCGGTGTCCCCGGTGTCTCGCGTTGGTGTGAAGGACCTGCGATGACTTCAGAGTCATGTGACAGGTCACTCGACCGCCGACGTCAGCGGTCGCGTGACCTGTCACATGACTCAATGACATCATGTCAGGTCCTCACACCACCGCGAGCCGCCCCACACATCACACGCATCGCTATGGAGACCGGGGGACATCGGAAGGTAAGTACAATCTTTATTTTTTATTTTAAATTCTTTTTTTTACAGTTTCTATGGTACCCAGGTCTGGATGAGAGTCTATTGAACCGTGTGATATCTGCATGTGCAGATGCAGTGATGCGGATGTCACGCGGTCCAATGCAAGTCAGTGGCGGCGATTACGCTGCGTGTCCGCAAAATTAATGGACATGCTGCGGATTGTTCCGCAATGATAACCCGCAGCGGAAATTTCCGCAGCATGTGCACAGCACATGCGGATTATCATTGGGGACCATGGGGCACATATTACCAAGCGTTTTTTAAGCGTTTTCGCTGCGGAAATTCCGCGGCAGAAACGCTTGAAAAATGCATAGTGGGCACACAGCTTTTCTGACATTGGCTCTGTGCGTGAGGTTGAAGTCTTGCTACAAAATAAATTTGGAGCCAAGAAAATGTCTCCCTAATAGCATTGCATGATGGAAAAGGATCTGCAAGTAAGAACTATCTTCAGCATAAAGAAGAACAAGGAGTCCTGTAAGTGATGATATTGCCTCCAGAGACCCCTGATCTCAACATCATCGAGTCTGTCTGGGATTACATGAAGACAAAGAAGGATTTGCTCAAACCTACTATCCACAGGTCTGTGGTTAGTTCTCTAAGTTGTTTGGAACCATCTCCCGACCAAGTTCCCTCAAAAACAGTGTGCAGTGAGTATCTAGAAGAATTTATCTTTTGATGATGTTATGAAAGCAAAGGGTGGACACACCAAATATTGACCACTGTTCTATTCATGCAAGGCTATTCAGAGTCCTGGTTCTTTGGATAAGTGGGGGGTCCAAACAGTCAGAATCTGGTCAATCATGAACTTATACCCTAACACATGGATAGGGGATAACTTCCACACTTGAGAATACAATTTTAAACCATGCCAACCAGTGGCTACCTGAGAAGAGTGATGACTGGTATATAATGGTAGGTAGAAATGCTTATATTTTTAATTTTATTCAATATAAAACCACTCCAACAGCATAAGAAATGACTCTTTAAAAATTAGTCTAAATACTGGCCAATCCCTTTAATTACTTTTTATATGAGGTTAGGAACAGGAGTTTTAGTAAAAATTTATCTAGAAGTGAAACCGGATAGATGGTGCTAAGTTTAGGTAGTTCAGTTACAAACATTGGTCAAATTACAAAAAATAAATTACTTTGGAAAAGGTTGGTTCAATTTTACTGAAGCTCAACACGTACAAAGTTCGGTACTAGCAGAATTCTTACATAAAATAGACAATTGCCTTCATGTTCCATATTACATTCAGGAAAATAGATATTTTTCATATTACATGCCCTAGGCATCCACAAATGCCTACATAGTTGCATATGCAAATTGCCTCTTCAGAAAGGAAGAGGACTAGAGCGCTATAGCGCCACCTGTTGGAAGCAGCGATCCTATAAGTCACAATCAACCCTTTAACAGTAGGACTTAGGATAAAAGCAAAATCAGAATCTCAATTTGCAGACACGGTATTTCAGGGTATTGCCTCTCGTCAGTGTAAAGTATGAGATCTGATTTGGCTAAGTAAGAGGCTCCGGACTGAGGTCTAATACAGTTGCAGACGTCTTACATAGACTCCCATGGAGAATAAAAGGACTCTTTTGGGCATATCTTTCATTAATAATAGTGAATGAACATCTTAGACATGTATATTGGGAGAATTTACCAGTGAAAAATCCTACATGTGGTAGGAATTTAGCCTAATTGGATCTTTCTAGTAAGAAAATGACCCCCAATAAACACAATGCTCATTATGACTGTTGTGCTTTCAAACATCTAAAATATGTGTCCTTCAAGAAATAGAAAATAGATTCAGAAGTAGAGTAAGATTCTTCTATACACTACATCTTTTAACGTAACCTACATTAGGCAAGATAAATTCAAGCATGGTTAATTTTATATCTCACCCCAAGTTACCGATAGCCATCTTCTCTAACTAGGCCAGGTGATGACCCATATAGAACAAATGCTCATTTCATTAACAGAGAAACACATTTGTCTCTATTGATTTTTCAAGTGAACATTGCTCTTGTACAAAGAAAGCACAGCTGGCTGAATCCCGTCAATACGGCCAAATTCTACAGAGGAAAAAAGTTTTCCATTATGTATCTCTCTACCATATGCACTTCAAACTAAAATCTGCCCATTATATTTTTTGCCAATAAGAAAAGAAAAATTGCAAAAAATGCCACTGGAAACGCATTCATAGACTTGACGCATTTCCAGACTATAGTTACAATATTCATAGATAAACACTGTAAGTTCTGCTTCTCTCTACTAACATACGTGACTGACAGCTCTTCCTGTATACAAACTCATAGTGGAAAAGATGTGGCTAGCAGCCCCAGTTACCACGTTAAAGGGCTGTGCTGGATATAGATGGTTATACTATATGTATTGTTATCCATAAAGTTCATTGCGTGCATAGATATCAAGAAGGCATGAAATGAGTAAGGGCAAAATACTGATGAAGCAACCACTCACACACCAATTCCTGGAGGGGGTGGTTGACTAGTAATAAAAATGTAAAGAGAAGAAGATTGCATAGGGCTCCAGTCACACAGGTATGCGTGATGCACAGTGTTTGGTTTACAGCCTATTGATGACACCCATACTATTAAACCAGACTGACTGCCCAGCACTATATAAGTGCACCCCACAAGGCAGACACCTCAATACCCCCAACCAGCACTAAAGGGCCTGGCTGCATCCTGCATTAAAATGGAAAATTGTGCAATAAAAAGATGAAAAATTCTGTATAAAATACACGAGGTATTGATCAATATTTTGGCCAAAATATGCAAGCTCGCAACCCACGTCAAGGGTACGTCAATACTTACAATTCCCTACACTAAATGATCAACTGCGGGGTTGGTGGGACACGTGAGTGGAGAGGTGAGTATTATTTTATTTTCAACCTTTTGCCAATCCTCTACGGTTCAGCAAAATGGCAGCTGCAACTGGCTGTCATATTGCTGATTTTGCACTGAACTAATTTAAATAAATCAATATTGTGAAGAATATGAATTTTTGTAAAATTTAAGGAGAATTTAATTTCACCTGAATAAATTCACCTATCTCAAGTTAGAAAAAATCAGAACAAAAATTGAACTCATTAATATTGGCACTTCATTCTTTAATTTTTTCAGTATTGTAAAGTACAGTTATATTTTAGTCTATAGTATTGGGTATTTCAAAATGTTAGCTTTGATTATGATGCACTTGGATCAATAGTATTGTGTATTTAAAAATGTTTGCTTTGATTATGATGCACTTGGATGCTGACAGATGTGATGTTCATGGATAGGACAATACAACATCTACTACAAGATCAAAAATGAAACTTATGCCTGAGATTTTTTTTTATTTTACATTTAGGTGGTCCCCTCCCTTCATCGCAAGTTCAACTTTATCGGCATCCTGGATGCCAATACAGTTGACAGTAATGATGAAAGAAGGAGCATCAGCTGACGCTTCCTCCCCCATCATTCTTCCTCGGCGTCTGATGTCTCAGCGCAGCGGGCGAGATGACATCACTGCATGGTGCCCAATGCGCTGAGATGTGCAGCGCTTCAAAATGCTCGCTGCAGAGACCGGTGCAGCGGGGGGATAAGGAGGAGAAGTGAGTATTGTATCTTTTTTTAATCAGTGAGAACATTGAGGTGTCAGGAATACTGTTTAGAGGACTATAGGAAGTGCATTATACTATATGGAGGACTATGGGGAGTACATTATACTGTATGGCGGACTATGGTATGATGAGTGCACTATACTGTATGGAGGACTATGAAGAGAGCATTATACTATATGGAGAACTATGAAGAGTGCATTATACTATATGCAGAGCTATGGGGAGTGCATTATACTATATAGAGGACTATGAAGAGTGCAGTATACTATATGGAGGACTATGGGGAGTGCATTATACTACATGGAGGACTATAGGGAGTATATTATACTATATGAAGGACTATAGGGTGCACTATACTACATGGCAGACTATGTGAAGACTGTTTTTATATTTGGGGGGGCTATGTGAGAGCCTTTATACTGTATGCAAGCAATTATACTGTGTGAAGGTTTGTGTGAAGTCCATCATAGTGTGTGGAGGGCTGTGTGGTGGCCATTATACAGTGTAGAGAGGTGTGGGGCCATTAAACTGTATGTAGGCCCATTATACTGTATGGAGGGCTGTATGGGGTTCATAGTTGGGGGAGCATACTGTGTTGGGGGTCACCATACTTTTCCAGGAGAGTTGAAGGGTGGGGTACAATAGAGTAATCATACTGTGCGTGTGCGGAGTACTGTGGAGGAATTCACTGTGGGGGTATCTTACAGTGTTTGTTGGGCACTTTTGTTGACATCATACTTTATGAGTGCAATGAAAGGGCTCCAGTAGGAGGAAAATTACTTTGTAAAGGCTGCCAACTTGTAAGGAATGCTCTTCTGTGACCCCACCAAATATTTTTTTTTCTTTTAGGAAGGGCCAATTACAACTTTTTTATAATGAGGCCCCATTATTTCTATGTACGACCCTGACTGCTGCTCTCCATTCTATAAGCTGTAGTTAGCTTTAGGCCTGCGGCCTACAAAACAGCAGATCCAGAGCGGAGCGAAGCAATGACATCATCGTGCCGCAGCACTCTAAGGACATTCATCTGCCCGGTACCTGCCTCTGTCTGCTGTTGGACTCACTTGGGTAAGGTGAGTATATGAAGTTTACTTTTTTCTTTTAAAATTGTCTCATAGCTATAATGTGTGGGGCCCCGCAAAAATAGTGGGGGATACTAATGAGGCTTCTATAAATAGTGGGGGCTTCTAAGGATGCCCCCCACAATAGTAAAGACTACTAATGGGAAGCCATCATACATAGTGGGGGCTACTAGGAGGGCCATGACACAGAATGGGGGCAATGAAAGGGGCCATGATACAGAGTGGGGGTTACTAAAGGGCCATGATACAGAGTGGGGATTACTAAATGGGCCATGATACAAAGTGGGGGCTACTTAGCGGGCCATAATACAGTATGGGGGCTACTGAGGGGGCCATCATAAAGTCAGGGGGCCATCATACAGTGAGGGGGCCATCATACAGTGTGGGAGCTAATGCGGGGCCTTTGTATAGTGTGGGGCCATCATACAGTATTGGGTCAATCAAACAGTTTGGATGCTACTAAGGGGTCAGTATACTGTGTGGGGGCTACTGTACAGTGTGGGGGCGTCATACTGGGTATAGGAGAGCATCATACTCTGTAGAAGGAGCTGTACAGGGGGGAGTCTCGAGACATTATTAAATGTTAAGTGGGCATTTATCTTTATAGGGGAACTCAGGTTATTGTGACTGTCAAAAGGGCACACAGAGGGCATTATTATTTTCTAGGTGACAAAATGTAGGCACTGTTTCCTAGGGCACCTGCACACGGCATTAATATATTTAAGAGGTTTGTTTTACCATCTAGACAGTACCCCACAATAGGTGCAGTAATAGGGACACACGGCAGCAGCGGCGGCTCAGCATTGAGGTGACAGCAGGATGAGGAGTTTGTGCATGTTGGGAATAGATAGGGACAGTGCTGGAAATGTGAGAAGTCACACAAGTATTTGTTGCAATCTCTGCAGCCGAGTCCAGGTTGGAAGAAGTTGTCATGTTGGTCTGGGCCAGATGGAAAAGACGGGAGAAGTGAACAATTCCATCAGAAAGAATGTCAGTTGTAAGTCACCATCTATAACTGTACTGTAATCACTTATATGTTCTGCCGGACTGATGTCTACCACTATATGGTCACCATATGGCAATAAAATCAGTGTTGGTCTTTGTCTAGAGATTTTTTTTAGCAACAACGTGGTCATCTGCTGAGATTCTCCTACATCCACTATTAGGGTGTGCCATCATAGTTGCAATCAGGGTTACCTGGTTAGGGGCCATTCTGAAGTTTCGCCCCCTCTGAACCAAACCCCTAGCTAAGCCTCTGGTCAGATCGCCTCTGATATCCTCTCTTCAGCTGTTGTTAATAATTCACAAAACGTGTCATTTAGAAGCTGCACCCACTTTTTCCTGACAACTTTTTTATGAACTATCTGGGTTGACTGACAGTGCCCCATGTAATACTGGAGAGGTCTTATCAACTACACCCATCTCTTTTATGCCACTAAAGCATGTTAGTTGAATCATCTGTGACAAGGTAAAAAGTAGTCTATTTTACAGAGAGCATGGAGCCACAGTAAACTTAATTCCAAACCTTAACTGTAAGCCTGCTAAGCTCAATTAATATCCATTTAGGCCTCATTCAGACGTCATTTTTTGTGTATGAGTTCTATCCGTATTTTTCACAGATAAAACAATGATAGGTGAGCCCTGCACCTTTACCTCTTACCTGTGACTAATGACACTTGAGCTGTAGATGTGTACTTAAAAAGGACTTGCGCTTTTGTACCAGGGAGACTTTAAACAGGGATGTCAGTAGTGCTGCAAGCAGAATCAAGGAGCATCTGAAAGACTTTACAAGGAGAACGAGAGACATCCTTCAGGACAGCAGATGTATTGCATTTCATTACCCAATGAGACAGAGATTTGTATTCTAAATGATTCTAGCCTAAGGGTACGGCGAGTACAGCTGGAAAGATTCGGATCTGCTCCATTGACTATCAGAAAGACATGGATACATTTTGAGGAGACCAGGGTGGAACGAGTAAGTCACCTGACCCCAAGGATATGTTGTTTGGGGTTACCAGGAGGGACCCACCGGTCACGTGCAACCCACAGAAACTCTCGGAGAGGCCAGTTTGGGACCCTCGGGTCTCCTGGCCTTGCAACTTGATGGACTTCTAGCTTCCTAAGCTTGCCGCTACCTCCTCTCTGTGGGGGTCCACCAGAAGTGGGGGGCCGCTGGTTGAGGTAGTCGGCTCCGGAAGTCTCTAAACTCGCAGCTGTTCTATCCCAGGCGGGCAGAGAAGGAAGGGTGAGACTGTGTAATGTTGTACCATCTTGGATATTTGCTGGGACTGTTCTATGTGTTTATTGCCCGCTTTGTGGTTCAATAAAGTATTGCTACCCTGTTTTACCCTCACCCTATGTTGTCTGAGTAGCATTACGCCCACAGAAGACCCCAGATCTTCACAGACAGTTTGATATGAGAAGGTTTGGTCATAGTTTCATTATTTGATGAAATTGCGGCCAAACTGTGATGGTAAACACTGACACACTGATCAAACTCTGGTAAAACTCTAATAAATAACACTCAAGTGGTGGAGAACAGAGCAAAATTTTAAAAGTTTTTTTCAACGCTTTTAAAAATTGACACTGTAATGTTGAATGACTAAAGACATTTTCTCTGAAAAAATTGTTCTAGAATAATAAAAAAAAGTTGTCCTGAAAACTTAAAATAAATTTGTAACTACTGTATATTTAATATTGACATCTGACTACAAATAGTTAAAAGAAATATATATATATATATATATATATATATATATATATTACACATGTGATATTTCAGTTTTTCTTTTTTAATAAATTTGCAAAAATTTCTACATTTCTGGGTTTTTTTCAATCAAGATGGGGTGCAGAGTGTAATGAGAAAAAAAATTAACTTTTTAGAATTTACCAAATGGCTGCAATGAAACAAAGAGTGAAAAATTTAAAGGGGTCTGAATACTTTCCGTACCCACTGTATATGTGAAAATTAGTGAGGATAGCACTGTGCTCACTGACCTGTCAAAAATATCCAGATTAATTAGATGCTTCTTCCGTAAGTTCGCTAATGAGTGCATTCACATAAGCAGTGCCACATGATTGGATTGCTTTTTATATATCGTTGGTATTGTTCATTAAAAAACCCTGGATTTTTCTCTAGGTTTCT
Organism: Phyllobates terribilis; assembly: GCF_046119375.1. Classification (NCBI taxonomy): domain Eukaryota; kingdom Metazoa; phylum Chordata; class Amphibia; order Anura; family Dendrobatidae; genus Phyllobates; species Phyllobates terribilis. Next base: position 880,254,293 of record NW_027362761.1, read on the forward strand.
CTTGAATTATTGCACAGAACCCCACAAATAATTAAAGAAGAAAAGATGTCATCGAACCACTGAAAAGGTAAGTTTTATTACCCTATCATATCTAGTACTGCATGTAATGAAATAAACCTTTAGAGCCTTATAACATTACTTTAAGTATATAACATTCCTTATTATTAGTGTCTAATGTTTTCAGCTCATACTGTATGGAAAACATTGCATTTACATTAATTGCTCCAGTTTTTCTCTGTTATGAATACATATTTTTTTTTTATATCTTTATTTTATTATATGAATTTAAAAATCTAATGCTTCACTCAAAATGTATAACTCTCCTAACAGCATCTACTTCGCCTAAATGTGAAATTATATTAAAGAGGTTAAAATATATCCATTTACTGGTTTCATTTCCTGAGAGTCGAGATATATCCTCTCCTGACGTGGGTTCATATGCACTAGTTGTACTCACTTTATATGAGAAACGTACTGGTGATTTACCTCCGTTTTCTCTTATTGAACATCTTGGTTCCGTATCTCTATACGGTAGTATTTGCTTACCTTGTGTATTTGGGTTTGCAGTTATTTCAACTATTTGCTCATTGGGTGTTACAGTAATCTTTTCATTATTGGTTTTCTCCTTTAATTCTTCAAGTTTTGTAATTGGGTTGTAGTATAAATCCTCAATGAAAGTTACACTGTTACTTACAGTAATTCTGTCTGTTTTAGGATCTAGGATTCTGTATCCTTTGCAGTTGTCATTGTATCCACCACAGATTCCTTCTATGGCTCTGGTTTGGAGTTTGGAGCGCTTTTCTTGTGGAATAAATGCAAATGCTTTGCAACCAATAAACTTTTAAGTATTTCACATTTGGTTTCTTACCATTCCACAGTTCATATGGGGTCTTCTCCTTTCTTGAAAAGAGTCGGTTCTTTAGATAAGTAGCTGTTATTGCAGCTTCACCCCAGTATTTTTCAGGTAGATTGGAATATGTTAGCATACATCTAATCATTTCATTCAAGGTTCTATTCTTTTTCTTTGCTACACCATTCTGTTCAGGTGTGTATGGGACTGTTCTTTGATGTTCTATTCCATTCTGTCATAAATAGTCTTCTATTTGATGTCCTGTGAATTTACCTCCATTATCTCGTCAAATACTAATTGGCTTACTCTGAAACTTGTTACTTGATTTTGTCACATAATCTAGTTTACTGAAAAGTTCACTCTTATTCTTTCTTAGATAGGTGATTGTGTATTGTGAATAGTCATCTATAAAAGTCACCATTAGAGATGGGCGAACCCGAACAGTAAAGTTTGGAGTCCATACCAAACACCTACTCTTCGGGCACAGACCCCGGACACGGACTTCACCAGGAAGTCCATGTTACTGTTTGGGTTCAGCAACCCGAACACCAAACACCGGGTGTTCCTCGCGCTGTCATCTGCATAATAGCGTGAGAAACCCCAGAGGCTCTGATCAGTGGTAAGATTAATACCACCGGAAAGAGCGCTGCGGTTTCAACGCTGTCGGATGCCGGCATGGGACTAAGGGCCCAAACATCGGCTGTTTGCCATGCTGTCATATGCACGACAGCGCGGCAAATACTGCCTCAGATGGACGGTAAGATCATTACCACCGATCAGAGAGCTGTGGTTCCCACACTGTCAGATGACAGCGTGAGAATGGGGGCCTGAACATCGGGTGTTTGCCATTAGTGATGAGTGAATATGTTCGAGATCAGATCTCCAAACTTAAGTTAGACACGGATGTGACACATTTGGATTCGTGATCGGAAAGGCGAGCAAAATTTGTTAAATTTGGGAAAATCGGTAACGTTTGGCGAATTTCCGTGGTTACATGATTGAGGGGGCCAACTACAGCGTTTTTTCCAGTTTTGCTAGCATAGTGCTTGTGTATGATGAGCGGGGACACGTGGCAGATGAGTGGGGGGGCTGATGATAGCTTAGAACAGGTCAGATCAGCGGCGCACTTTTTTTTTTTTCCTGTAGGCGGTAACTTTAAGTCAGGAAAGCACGGCTAGCCAATCAGAGCGCAGGAAGCATCCAGAGTGTCCCAGACACAAGGGCTTCTGCAATTGGCTGCTGAAATCACATGTCCTCTCCATATAAAAACCGGCCATGTTCCCTCAGCGCCATTTTATGCATGTCACTGAAGGAGATAGACGCTGCTGAGTGTGCTCTATCCTGTGTAATGAGAGGTATTAGCTAGATAGATGGGCGCTTCTGTGGAAGTCAGATAGTGTAGATAAGTCCCGTGCTGTGTACCTGTTCAATCGACCTTGCAGCCCTTTTTTTTGTTTTTGTGCAATTACTGAGATTCTGACAGAAAGAGCAGGGCCTATGGCATAGAACAGTGTTGTGCATCAATTGTACTGTCTGTGCTCCATGCAAACCTTCAATATATTTTTGCACTTGCTAATGTGATAAAGCAAGCAAACCCTTGTAGGCCACTTTTTGTTTTTGTGGGGTTGAAACTCAGCTATCTGCAGAGCTTCTGAGTGCAGAGCTTCTGAGTGCCGAGCACAAAAACCTTTTTTTTTCATTTGCTAATGTGATTTCATTTCATTTGCTAGTGCAAGCTGTGTTAGCCCAGTTTGTCATTTTTTTGGTGGGTGAAATTCAGCTGTTTTCAGAGTAAAAAAATAGATTTTTTTCTGTTGCTAGCCACAGTCCACCAAAGATTTTTTTGTATTGCAGACATGTTACAGTCTGCTATAAGCCACCTAGTGCTTTTAGTGGCGGTGAAATTCAGCTGTTTTCAGAATAAAAAATTTGATTTTTTCTGTTGCTAGCCACAGTCTACCAAAGATGATTTTTTTGTGTGGCAAACGTCATACACTCTGCTATATGTCAGCTACTACATTAGTGGAGGTGAACTTCAGCTGTTTTCAGAGAAAAAAAATTGATTTTTTTCTGTTGCTAGCCACAGTCAACAAAAGATTTTTTTGGCGTCACAAACGTGATACACTTTGCTAAAAGCCACATACTATTTTAGTGGCGGTGAAATTCAGCTGTATGCAGAGCTTATGCAGAGTAAATAAATCTATTTTTTACTGTGACTAACGTGATACAGCAGGCTAGATCTGAGTTTGAAATATCTTGGATCATATATTCTATGTTATACAGGCCTCATCCACAGTCAAAAAATACTTTCTTCGATTCATAACGTTATACAGCAGGGGATATCTCAGTTTGAATTAGTTTGGAGAATATCTCGTATGTTATACAGGCCTCATAAACAATAAAAAAATACTTTCTTCTGTTACTAATGTGATACAGTAGGAGACATCTCAGTTTGAAATTGTTCGTAGCATATCTCCTATGTTATACAGGGCTCATCTACACTAAAAAAATACTTTCTTCTGTTATTAATGTCATACACTAGGGGACATCTCAGGGTGCCATGGGAGGGTGGTTCACTGCGATCAAGGGGGTTTGGCGATACCAAAAAAAACTGTTAGTGAAGGTGTTAGTGAAGGCAAGGAACAAATGGAAGAGGAAGAGGTGATGGGCGAGCAACAGTCAGAACATGAAAAGCATAATTATCCCTTCTTTGTTCGTATTTGCTGGGAGGGGACGGAGGAAACAATCATCAGAATTACCCAGCCACTAACACAGCATGGGCTTGAACCTCAGGAAAGAGGCAGAATATTGAGTGTGTTCTTGCTGCACTATCTGCAACATGATCCCCGTATAGTTATGATTCAAAATAGTGCTGATGACTGGGTTGCCACTCTGTTAGATCCACGTTATAAGAGTACATTTTGCCAGATGCTTCCCACCTTGGAAAGGGACCAGCGAATCCTGGAGTATCAAAACACACTTTTACACAACCTTAAGATAGGTTTTCCCCAAGCCAGCAGTGAGGCACACAGAGTTCATCGCAGCTGTACACCTCCAACCTCCTGCATGTCAATTCGTCAATGTCAAAATATTAGCAGCAGCAGTAGTGTATTTGGCAGAAGCAATTTCCGTCAATCCTTTAACACATTTTTTAGACCAGCTCGTGCACCTGCACAACAGAGTACAAGTCTGACACGTGGTGAACGACTGGAGAGGATGGTGCACTCCTGATTGAGTCTCCATCTGCTGGGCTGGCTGTAGTGGAAGAGGTTTTGGCTCCTAATTATACAATTTCTACTGTAGTGAAATTAATGCCACTTTGCTGGTGTCTGCCACTAATTTTTGAAAATGTGGAGAATCCTGATTGGGTCTCCATCTATTGGGTTTGGCTGTAGTGGAAGAGGTCTCTATCTCCATTCAACTACTTCTACTCTGGTGAAATTGATGCCACTTTGGTGGTGTTAGGCCCTAATTTAGGGAAATGTAAACACTTCTGATGGAGTCTCCATCTACTGGGTTGGCTTTAGGGGAAGACGTGTCGTTCCTAATTCTACAATTTCTACTGTACTGATGCCACTTTGCTGGTGTCTGCCACTAATTTTTGGAAATGTGGAGAATCCTGATTGGGTCTCCATCTATTGGGTTTGGCAGTAGTGGAAGAGGTTTCTGTCTCCATTTAACTACTTCTACTCTAGTTAAATTGATTCCACTTTGATGGTGTTAGGCCCTAATTTAGGGAAATGTAAACACTTCTGATTGAGTCTCCATCTACTGAGTTGGCTTTAGGGGAAGACGTGTCGTTCCTAATTCTACAAATTGTACTGTAGTGAAATTGATGCCACTTTGCTGGTGTCTGTCACTAATTTTTGGAAATGTGGGTTATCCTGATTGGGTCTCCATCTATTGGGTTTGGCTGTAGTGGAAGAGGTTTCTGTCTCCATTAAACTACTTCTATTCTGGTGAAATTGATGCCACTTTGATGGTGTTATGCCCTAATTTAGGGAATGTAAAAACTTCTGATTGAGTCTCCATCTACTGAGTTGGCTTTAGGGGAAGACGTGTCGTTCCTAATTCTACAATTTGTACTGTGGTGAAATTGATGCCACTTTGCTGGTGTCTGCCACTAATTTTTGGAAATGTGGAGAATCCTGATTGGGTCTCCATCTATTGGGTTTGGCTGTAGTAAAAGAGGTTTCTGTCTCCATTAAACTACTTCTACTCTAGTTAAATTGATGCCACTTTGGTGGTGTTAGGCCGTAATTTAGGGAAATGTAAACACTTCTGATTGAGTCTTCATCTACTGGGTTGGCTGTAGGGGAAGACGTGTCGTTCCTAATTCTACAATTTCTACTGTAGTGAAATTGATGCCACTTTGCTGGTGTCTGCCACTAATTTTTGGAAATCTGGAGAATCCTGACTGGGTCTCCATCTATTGGGTTTGGCTGCAGTGGAACAGGTTTCTGTCTCCATTAAACTACTTCTATTCTGGTGAAATTGATATCACTTTGCTGGTAGGGAAATGTAAATTGATGCCACTTTGCTGGTGTCTGCCACTAATTTTTGGAAATGTGGGGAATCCTGATTGGGTCTCCATCTATTGGGTTGGCTGTAGTGGAAGTGGTGTTGGTCACCATTATACTACTTACTACTCCTCCCTCTCATGTCCCGACTCTGCATTGAAGCATTATAACAAAATATTGCTATGCGCCCTGGATGAAGCCGCACCTCCTACACAAAGAACAATTCGGCATAGACGGCGACAACCCTGGCACACACCTCAAACATGTCTTCTCCAGAGGTACTCCAGGTGCGCTGAACAGCTGTGGAGAAAATCTAATCTGCCCGAAGATTTCCTCCATTATAAATTTATGCTGAAAACATATAACTCTGCCCTTCACCTCTCCAAACAAACCTACTTTAACAACCTCATCATCTCACTTTCCAATAATCCTAAACGCCTCTTTGACACGTTTCATTCTCTCCTCAATCAAACAGCACAGGCCCCGACCACCGACCTCAGTGCTGACGATCTGGCCAATTATTTCAAAGATAAAATTGACCATATCCCACAGGAAATTTTCTCCCAATCCCCAAACGTTATGCATGCTCTCCTCCGCCACATTGTATCTTGCTCACTTTCTGACTTCGAACCAGTCACGGAAGATGAAGTGATCAGGCTCCTTGCATCTTCTCGCCCTACTACCTGCACCAGTGACCCTATTCCCTCACATCTCCTTCAGTCCCTTTCTCCAGCTGTCACCACTCACCTAACTAAAATTTTCAACCTCTCCCTCTCATCTGGTATCTTTCCCTCTTCTTTTAAACACACCAGCATACATCCATTACTTAAAAAAGCATCCTTTGACCAGAACTGCACGGCCAACTACAGACCTGTTTCAAATCTTCCATTTATCTCTAAACTCCTGGAACGCTTGGTCCATTCCCGTCTAATCTGCTATCTCTCAGACAACTCTCTTCGTGACCCTCTACAATCTGGTTTCCACTCTTTATATTCTACTGAAACTGCCCTCACTAAAGTTTCTAAAGATCTACTAACAGCTAAATCTAATGGTCACTACTCCCTGCTGATTCTCCTGGATCTCTCTGCAGCATTCGACACTGTGGATCACCAGCTCCTGCTCACTGTGCTCCGCACTATTGGCCTCGAGGACACTGTTCCCTCCTGGTTCTCCTCCTATCTCTCTGACCTCTCCTTCTCTGTGTCTTTTGCCGGCTCCTCCTTCTCTCTCCTTCCCCTTACTGTCGGGGTTCCTCAAGGATCAGTCCTAGGCCCCCTTCTTTTCTCCTTATACACCGCTCCTATTGGACAAACAATCAGCAGATTCGGTTTTCATTACCATCTCTATGCTGATGACACCCAATTATACACCTCTGCTCCGGACCTCACCCCTGCATTACTACAAAAGACCAGTGATTGTCTTTCTGCTGTGTCTAACATTATGTCCGCCCTCTGCCTAAAACTGAATCTGTCAAAAACTGAACTACTCATATTTCCTCCATACACTAACCTACCTGTGCCCGATATTGCCATTTCCGTTTGTGGCTCAACCATTACTTCCCAGCAACAAGCCCGCTGTCTTGGGGTCATTTTTGATTCAGATCTTTCCTTCACTCCTCACATCAAATCACTCGCGCGTTCATGTCATCTACACCTCAAAAACATCTCAATAATCAGGAAATTTCTTACCTTTGACTCGGCAAAAACTCTTATTCATTCTCGTCTCGACTATTGCAACTCTTTACTAATCTGTCTCCCTCTTACTAAACTCTCCCCTCTCCAATCTGTCCTTAACGCAGCAAGGATCATATTCCTCGCCAACCGCTACACCGATGCCTCTTCCCTGTGCCAGTTATTGCATTGGTTGCCCATCCAATATAGAGTTCAATTTAAACTTATCACGCTTACCCACAAAGCGCTCCATGCTTCAGTACCTCCCTACATCTCCTCCCTTGTCTCAGTCTACCACCCTACACGTGTCCTCCGTTCTGCCAATGACTTAAAACTAAAATCCTCCATAATCCGAGCTTCCCACTCTCGTCTCCAAGATTTCTCGCGTGCTGCGCCAATTCTTTGGAATGCACTACCCAGGACAGTTCGATTAATTCCCAATACCTAAAGTTTCAAGCGGACCCTAAAAACCCATTTCTTTAGACTGGAGTATTGCTTCAACACTCTATCTGTCTGTCACAGTTTTCCCCCATATTAAAATCTTCAATTTCAGGTTCATACCATCCATGTACTTAATAGCCTCGGTCAGGACTGTACACATACTGGCTGGCGACCAGTCCATGTATTATTATTTACCCTATTTAGTATATCAAGGCTGCATTATACTATATATGTACACTTTACCTTTTGTGTCTCCCCCATTTCCTCATAGACTGTAAGCTTACGAGCAGGGACCTCACTCCTTTTGATTTGAGAAATGCTTATTCTGTATTGTTTGTATAAGTCCCCCCTAAAATTGTAAAGTGCTGCGGAATATGTTGGCACTATAAAAATAACAATGTTATTATTATTATTATTGCTTAAACTCTAGTGAAATTGGTGCCACTTTGGTGGTTTTAGGCCCTAATTTATTCGGATGTAGTGGAAGACGTTTCGGTCTCCATTAAACTACTTCTACTCTGGAGAAATTGATGCCACTTTGCTGGTGTCTGCCACAAATTTTTGGAAATGTGGAGAATCCTGATTGGGTCTCCATCTATTGGGTTTGGCTGTAGTGGAAGAGTTGTCGGTCACCATTATATTAGTTCTACTCTAGTGAAATTAATTCTTTGGTGCAGATATTTTGTCACAGGAGTACACAAGATATAATTGAAATTGTTTTTCTTAGTACCGTGGTATATAAAGCAGGCTATATTTCATCTTTTAATTTTTCGGTGCTGATATTGTTCTCCATACAGGGGTACACATTAGTAATGAGAGAGCACTAAATGTGCTCAACTTAGTGGTTCACCGGTTTCACAAAACCTACCCAGATCTGCCAGAGCTGCTTGTGAAAGTACAACGCGTGTGTGCTCATTTCAGAAAGTCAGATATAGCTTCCGCCACCCTGGCAGTGCTTCAGCAGCATTTGCAGCTTCCATCTCACCGACTGTTGTGCGATGTCACTACATGTTGAAATCAACGTTGCAGATGTTGGGAAGGATTTGTGAGCAGCAGAGGGCTGTTGTTGAGTACCAGCTTCAACACGCCCATTGGCACTCAGATCAGCCTCCGCACATAAGAGCTGATGAGTGAGAATTGATGTCTGACATCTGTGCCGTCCTCCAAAACTTTGAGGACTCCACCAAGATGGTGAGCGGCGATGACGCCATAATTAGAGTCACCATCCCACTTCTCTGTCTACTGAAACGCTCGGTGCTCGCAGTTAAAGAGGAGGCATTGCAGGTGAAGCAAGGAACTATGCAGCCCAGCCTCATCTCATCTCAATGTGGATTGGGTGATAATGAGGAGGAGGATGAGGAGGAGAACATGGACAGTCGTCCTCTTGGGGAGGACAGGGAAGTCTTGGCTGTCTTGGAAGTCTTGATACCCCTCTTTCAGTCTGTGGGAAAGCTGTATGAGTTTCGCTTGATGACCTTCAGTGGCCTAAACCGTGGCTTTGCTCTGAAAACGCATTGCAGATTAGGCCATTGTCCAACTCTGTAGTGATTAAATTCAAGGCGTAAAGAAAGATCTTTGTTTGTGACTAAGCACCACCGAGAAGTGTGAGTTGATGTTGTATGGGCTGCCACTGCTTATGCAACAAGCTGCATTGAAGGACATCCTGGGAGAAATGACAGCCTGAGTAGATACAGTTTCCCTCTATGCCAGTCCTTTTACCGAGCTAAAGAATATGGCTGTGGTGAAATACAACTCTTACCGAGAAGCAGTGTCAGACTGAAGAACATTGGGCCCACCAGAGGATTTGATTCTGAAGGACCACCTTTCTCCCCTGCTAAAGAGCCCCATAGCAGCTGCAAGGTTTGCGCTATATACTCTCCTGAAGGAGAAGCCAGGGCCCACTAGAGGATTCTCCGGTTCTCTGGTGGGTCCGTCCAACTCTGCTGAGAAGCATCCCTGGCTAAGAAAAGTGTGTGGGAAGGTTCCCAAACACTCTATGGTGGCTTTTTTAATGTGTACTGGCTCCGTACCGTCCCTGGCCACATTCATTCGTCCATGTGTTTGTGGTTAGGTGGTCCTTCCCAGTAAGTGCACTGGGGAGGGCACGGGTAATGTTCTGGGACCCGTGCTTGTGGAAGGCGGGGAGTAATAGTGGTGGCTGATGACCGAGTATGGAGACCTGGCCGCCGCCAAGAGGTTGTGAAAAGCTTCTGCATCCACGAGCCTAAAACGCAACATCTCAAGTGCAAGCAGCTCTCCAGAAATGTGGCTTTTTAGTATTGCGGCCTGTAGGTGGGTGGCTGGCTGGCTGCATACTTGCATTCCAAGTAACAGAAAACTAAGGAGATGTATGGCCTCATCATCATCACAACCTGAAAGGTTTGCGCTATGAACTCTCCTGATGGAGAAGCCAGGGCCCACTGGAGGAATCTCCGGTTCTCTGGTGGTCCCATCCAACCCTGCTGAGAAGCAGCCCTGGCTAAGAAAAGTGTGTGGGGAGGTTCTAGGACCCTCTATGGCTGCTTTTTTACTGTGGACTGGCTCCAGCAATCCATAAGATTGCAATCTATAAGATCCCTTCACTGGCTCCCAATTGCATAGCGTATCCAGTTCAAACTACTGACACTGACATAGAAAGCCATGCATAACCTTTCTTTTCCATACATAGAATCATAGAATCATAGAATGGTAGAGTTGGAAGGGACCTCCTGGGTCATCTGGTCCAACCCCCTGCTCAAAGCAGGATTCACTAGATCATCTCAGACAGATGTCTGTCCAGCCTCTGTTTGAAGACGTCCATTGAAGGGGAACTCACCACCTCTCGTGGCAGCCTGTTCCACTCATTAATCACCCTAACTGTCAAAAAGTTTTTTCTAATATCTAATCTGTGTCTCCTCCCATTTAGTTTCATCCCATTGCTTCTAGTCTTTCCTTGTGCAAATGAGAATAAAGATGATCCTTCTACAATGTGACAGCCCTTGACATATTTGTAGACAGCTATTAAGTCTCCTCTCAGTCTTCTTTTTTGCAAGCTAAACATTCCCAAATCCTGCAACCGTTCCTCATAGGACATGGTTTGCAGACCAATCACCATTCTGGTCGCTCTTCTCTGAACTTGCTCCAGTTTGTCTATGTCTTTTTTAAAATGTGGTGCCCAAAACTGTACACAGTATTCCAGCTGAGGTCTGACCAAAGAGGAGTAAAGACCGATAATGACTTCACGTGATCTAGACTGTATGCTTCTGTTAATACATCCCAGAATTGTATTTGCCTTTTTTACTGCTGCATCACACTGTTGACTCATGTTCAGTCTATGATCTATTAGTATACCTAAGTCTTTTTCACATGTACTGTTGCTTAGCTCTATTCCTCCCATTCTGTATATGCTTTTTTCATTTTTATTGCCCAGATGTAGTACTTTGCATTTTTCCCTGTTAAAAACCATTCTGTTGGTTGCTGCCCACTGCTCCAGTTTATTTAGGTCTTTTTGAATCCTCTCTCTCTCTTCTCTAGTATTAGCTATCCCTCCTAGCTTTGTGTCATCAGCAAATTTAATCAGTTTACCCTCAATTCCTTCATCTAAATCATTGATAAAGATGTTGAACAATACAGGTCCCAGGACGGAGCCCTGTGGTACCCCACTTGAGACATTCATCCAGCTGGATGTGAAGCCATTTACAACCACCCTTTGAGTCCGATCACTAAGCCAGTTATGAATCCACCTAACAGTTGCCTGGTCCATTGCATACTTGGTCATTTTTTCAATAAGGATGGTGTGAGATACTTTGTCAAATGCTTTGCTGAAGTCAAGATATACTATATCTACAGCATTTCCCTGATCCACCCAGTCAGTGATTCTGTCATAGAAGGAAATTAAGTTAGTCTGACATGACTTGTTAGTTACAAACCCATGCTGACTCTGGTTAATCACTTCATTCTTATCCATGTACTTACATACATGTTGTTTAATAATTTGTTCAAAGATCTTTCCTGGTATAGAAGTCAGACTCACCGGCCTATAGTTCCCTGGGTCCACCTTCTTCCCCTTTTTGAAGATAGGAACAACATTTGCTCTTCTCCAGTCTTCTGGGACTTCTCCTGTTCTCCAAGAATTTTCAAAGATTATGGAGAGTGGTTCTAAAATTTCTTCTACGATCTCCTTCAGTACTCTGGGGTGTAATTCATCTGGACCTGGAGACTTGAACTCATTTATGTTAGCTAAATATTCCCTCACAATCTTTCTGTTTACAGATAACTTGGATTCCTCTATTCCTTTAAAAGGACAGTGAAGATCAGTTGATGTTACATTTTCTTTCTGAGAGAAAACAGATGCAAAATAGGAATTAAAAAGTTCGGCCTTCTCAACATCCTCTCTTACCTTTTCTCCATTTTCATCCTGTAAAAATCCTATAGCATCTTTGACTTTTCTTTTACTTTTGACATACCCCCAAAATCCTTTTTTATTGCTTTTGACATCTCTTGCAAGCCTTAATTCATTGTCAGCTTTAGCTAACCTGATACGTGCCCTACAGGATCTGCAGACTGCATTATAATCTTCTTTAGATATGCCTCCCTCTTTCCATTTAATAAACATTTCTTTCTTTCTTTTTAGCATGTGTTTAAGTTCTGTGTTCATCCATCCTGGTTTCCTTAAATGCTTCCCATTCTTCCTACTTTTCGGGATTGTTAACGATTGTGCTTTGAGAATCTCATTTTTAAAAATTTCCCATCCTTCCTGGACATTTTTGTCCTTAAGGCCATCCAGCCATTGGATCCCTCCTATTCTCTTTCTGAGTCTCTTAAAATCAGCCTTTCTAAAATCTAACCTTGAAGTCTGAGTCTTCACATGTCTTCCTCCTCTAGTTATCCAAAATTCTATAATAGCATGATCGCTGCCTCCTAGGGTCCCAGCTACCTTTACCTCCTCAACCATTTCCTCCCTGTTTATAAGGATTAGATCCAAAGTAGCAGATCCCCTTGTTTTCTCCCCTACCTTTTGGAAGATAAAGTTGTCAGCAAGAGAGGATAAGAATTTGCTTGACCTGTTAGTTTTACTTGAGAGAGATTCCCAACAAATGTCTGGATAGTTGAAATCTCCCATGACCACTACGTCATATTTTTTGGAGAACTTGGTCATTTGATACATAAAGAGTTCATCCATATCTTCAGCTTGCCCAGGTGGCCTGTAGTAAATGCCTACAATGGTGTCCTTTCCGTTGTTCTCTCCTTGTATTCTTACCCAAACAGTTTCCACAGAACTCCCAGTCTCTGAAGCTTCAACCTCTGTGCAGATATACGCTTTTCTAACATACAATGCAACACCTCCTCCTCATTTATCAAGTCTGTTTCTTGCAAATAAGTTGCATCCTTTTAGCCTTTTATTCCAATCATGTGTATCGTCCCACCAAGTTTCAGTGATTCCAATGACATCATATTCCTTTTCCTGCATTAGTAGTTCCAATTCTCCTTGTTTGTTGCCCATGCTTTGTGCATTTGTATAAAAACATTTTAGTTTGTGATTGGTTTCTCTTCATCCCATATTTTTATTATTTAAATTGTTTTGTCTTTGTTCTTCCTTTCCACTTCCAGTAGCAGAGATCTCAATAGTATTTGTCAGCTGTATGGCTTTTTCTGGCCTTTTGCTTCCCTTCCCATATTGTTCTAGTTTAAAGCTCTTCTGATGAGTGTAGCAAGGCGACTTCCAAATACATGTTTTCCAGTCTTCGTAAGGTGCACCCCATCTCTAGCAAGTAGTCCATCGTATAGGTAATTCATTCCGTGATCCAGAAATCCAAATCCTTGTTGACGGCACCATCGACGTAGCCAGTTGTTCACCTGTAGAATCTTATTCCACCTCATTGTTCCATGGTCATCCACTGGGAGGATGGATGAGAAGACCACCTGCGCTCCCAATTCTTTCACTTTCTTGCCTAAGTCTTCAAAGTCACTGCAGATGGTTTCCAGGTCCTTTCTTGCGGTGTCATTTGTCCCCACATGTATTAGCAGGAATGGGTAGTGATCTGTAGGTCTGAAGAGTCTTGATATCCTGTCAGACACGTCTTTAATTTTTGCTCCTGGAAGACAGCACATTTCTCTTGAGGTTATGTCTGGTCTGCAGATAGCGGCCTCTGTTCCTCTTAACAGGGAATCCCCCATGACCACCACTCTCCGTTTTTTCTTCACAACATTCTTCTTTCTCCATCCAGGAGGATTCTGAGGGCTTACAAGGTTATTCATTGGTGGCAAAGTCTTATTTTGCTGTATTTCTTCATGGTTCTCCTGCGTGAGAGCCTGGTACTGGTTCCTGAGCAGTATGGGTGCTGACTGCCTCTCGATCCTCCTGCTTCTGTGGGTCACATGCTTCCATTCCTCTGTTTCGTCAGGTGCAGTTCGAATTTCTTCTCTTTCTGAATCATGAAGAGATAATTCTGCTCTGTCTAAGAACTCTTCACCTTCCTTAATGATTTTCAAGGTAGTTAACCTCTCTTCTAGATTTCGCAACTTTTCCTCCAACAGGGACACAAGCTTGCATTTCTGGCATGTGAAGTTTGGCTTTTCCACTGGCAAGTCTGTGAACATGTAGCAGGATATGCAGCTCACCAAATGGCTCCTGGACTCTTCCATGTTCTTATTGTTAATGTTCTGAAAACAGTGAAAAAAGCTTAAAAAAAAGCTTCAAAATGCACGCGCCGGTAGGCGCGCGGTTTACCGATGTCCTCTTTTCAGCTCCAACAGCCAAAATCCAGTGTTCCTTGAGCTCGCGGAGACTCTTCACTTACCCCAAAATGCAGTGGGAATATGCAAATTATCTCCTCAGGACTCCTCCCCTGGTTTACCGATGTCCTCTTTTCAGCTCCAACAGTCAAAATCCAGTGTTCTTTGAGCTCGCGGAGACTCTTCACTTACCCCAAAATGCAGTGGGAATATGCAAATTATCTCCTCAGGACTCCTCCCCTGGTTTACCGATGTCCTCTTTTCAGCTCCAACAGCCAAAATCCAGTGTTCTTTGAGCTCGCGGAGACTCTTCACTTACCCCAAAATGCAGTGGGAATATGCAAATTATCTCCTCAGGACTCCTCCCCTGGTTTACCGATGTCCTCTTTTCAGCTCCAACAGCCAAAATCCAGTGTTTTTTGAGCTCGCGGAGACTCTTCACTTACCCCAAAATGCAGTGGGAATATGCAAATTATCTCCTCAGGACTCCTCCCCTGGTTTACCGATGTCCTCTTTTCAGCTCCAACAGCCAAAATCCAGTGTTCTTTGAGCTCGCGGAGACTCTTCACTTACCCCAAAATGCAGTGGGAATATGCAAATTATCTCCTCAGGACTCCTCCCCTGGTTTACCGATGTCCTCTTTTCAGCTCCAACAGCCAAAATCCAGTGTTCTTTGAGCTCGCGGAGACTCTTCACTTACCCCAAAATGCAGTGGGAATATGCAAATTATCTCCTCAGGACTCCTCCCCTGGTTTACCGATGTCCTCTTTTCAGCTCCAACAGCAAAAATCCAGTGTTCTTTGAGCTCGCGGAGACTCTTCACTTACCCCAAAATGCAGTGGGAATATGCAAATTATCTCCTCAGGACTCCTCCCCTGGTTTACCGATGTCCTCTTTTCAGCTCCAACAGCCAAAATCCAGTGTTCTTTGAGCTCGCGGAGACTCTTCACTTACCCCAAAATGCAGTGGGAATATGCAAATTATCTCCTCAGGACTCCTCCCCTGGTTTACTGATGTCCTCTTTTCAGCTCCAACAGCCAAAATCCAGTGTTCTTTGAGCTCGCGGAGACTCTTCACTTACCCCAAAATGCAGTGGGAATATGCAAATTATCTCCTCAGGACTCCTCCCCTGGTTTACCGATGTCCTCTTTTCAGCTCCAACAGCCAAAATCCAGTGTTCTTTGAGCTCGCGGAGACTCTTCACTTACCCCAAAATGCAGTGGGAATATGCAAATTATCTCCTCAGGACTCCTCCCCTGGTTTACCGATGTCCTCTTTTCAGCTCCAACAGCCAAAATCCAGTGTTCTTTGAGCTCGCGGAGACTCTTCACTTACCCCAAAATGCAGTGGGAATATGCAAATTATCTCCTCAGGACTCCTCCCCTGGTTTACCGATGTCCTCTTTTCAGCTCCAACAGCCAAAATCCAGTGTTCTTTGAGCTCGCGGAGACTCTTCACTTACCCCAAAATGCAGTGGGAATATGCAAATTATCTCCTCAGGACTCCTCCCCTGGTTTGAATCTCTGAACTAATCTCCCAATATATTCCCTTACTTAATCTCCGGTTCTCCCAAGACCACCTTCTTTCCACACTTATTTATTCCTCACCCAATCACCTCCAATACTTCTACCAAATATCCCCATCCTCTGGAATTCTGTCCCTCAATATATCTGATTAGCCACCACATTTGGATCCTTCAGACACAACCTTAAATCCCATCTCTTCAAGACAGCCTACAGCCTGCCATTGCCTCGCTGCCACCTCACCTCAACAGCACCGGAGCTAATGTAACTCCACAACCTACTGTCTCCTTCCCCACCATCCTGTAGAATGTAAGGCCGAAAGTGCAGGGTCTTTAAGACTTAAGATGCAATATGGCACCTTGGCAAAGCCCAGTTATGTTCTCCCTCTATCTAAAAATAACAAACAGGTCATGCTGGAGAAACTTGCACCTACTGCCACTCAGTGTTTTCAGCTCTTTTGTGAGAAACTAATGTTTGCTCAGCCAGTCTACCAAATAAAATTCCTGAGCTACAGAAATTGTGGATGGCTTTGCTTCTGGTACTGGGTGCTAATGCCAAACCCGTGGCGTGCCATTCACTGGATATTCCTGGCTAGCTGAAGACAAGCTCATTCCCACAGAAAAGTACCAACAAGCTAAGGAGATGGCGGCCTCTATCATCATGAAGGAGTTTGCTTGTTGTCTAGTAGTCTGGCTTTTATACTAAAGATCCGGCTCATTTTTATAGTTTTAAGTGAGTACGCAGAGACTGTGGTTTCTGCAGCAGTGCATCCAGGCAGGGATAGTGGTGGAGAAATTGCTGTACCATCAGGTTGAGGATGCGAGTCATGCAAGGCACGTGTCTGAGGTTGCCCCGGTGTAGGGCCGCCACTGGGTTTGCACTGTTATCACACACGGCCTTCCCTTGCTCCAGGTTCAGTGGAGACAGCCATTGCTCAAACTAGGCCTGGAGAGCTGTCCACAACTCTTCAGCTGTATGACTGAGGTCTCCAAGGCATATTAATTTGAAGACTGCCTGATTGCGGTGAGCCCAGGCTGCGCAGTACGAAGGTGAGGGGCATTCTCTCTGCACTGTTGGAAAGTGTGTCTCAGTAAGGCCGAGGTTGAGGGTGCAGGTGGAGGCCCTAGAGGAGGTGGAGGATGCAGAAGCACTGGAGGAAGTGTTAGATACAGAGGTTTGTCCCACAAGCCTTGGGGATTCCAACACTTGCTGTCTAGTGACACCTTGGTGTCTAGTGGTTTAGTTCTCCATCCCCTGATGTGTAGTGGTTTAGTTCTCCAACCCTAGCTGTTTAGTAGGTTCGTTTTCCAACCCCTGTTGTCTTATTAGTTTAGTTCTCCATGTTCTGGTGTGTATTTGTTTCATTCTCCAACCTTAGCTGTTTAGTAGTTTAGTTCTCCAACCCCTGTTGTATATTAGTTAAGTTCTCCATGTTCTGGTGTGTATTTCTTTCTCCAACCCATCTATGCCCACCTCCAGGGGTTAATGTCTGGTGACAAGGGTTTGGATTCTTCTCGAACCCTACTTCATCCGGGCCCGGATCAACTGAAAAAAAATTTGGGCATCGCTACTCATGCTTTCTCCCTCTTGAGTCTGTGAAGCTTTGGATCAGAGCTCTAATGCCCCGGAATAGAATGTGTGAACAGCTCTGCAGACTCGCCCATCTGTGCTTCCCCATAGTCAGTTGGCCAGTTAGAGAGTTGTGACGTGGGTGAAAACAAGGTTAATTGGGGTGGCACCTCTGAGGACTGTACTGTGTGTGATGTTAAGGTGGAGGAAGAGGAGCAGAGGCCACCTAATGCAGCGCTTGTCATCTACTGGAGCACATGTTCTTACTGCCCCTCATCTACAAGGTGTACAACTGTGCGACTGCCAAAGAAAGAGAATGAAGTCCAGTAACAGAAGTTTTCAAAATGCTGCACAGTTGCTCACTGCAGCAAATCAAACCTACTTCTCAAATCTCATATCATACGTGTCTCACAACCCTAAACAGCTATTCAGTACTTTCAAGTCCCTCCTCTGTCTCTGTGATTGCCATCACGGAGACTAGCGGTGGATATCACATCCCATGCTTTGCATGCCACCTTTTCTCTACTAATGGACCCAGTCCTCTGACCCTGACACTGTGTTTTCACACTTCTTTGAGAAGTCTGCACTAACTGATGAAGGTCTTGCCGACCGAAACGTCTGCTATGATTGTGCTGAACTGCAATTAAAAATTCTTTAAAAAATTTAATCAAGTTGTGTGCCCAGTTTTATTTTAACTGATCTGGTTTTGGACTCTACTGGTGCACCTAGTGCTGTGGTTTCCATATAATATAGACTAGGATTCCATGTCCAATTCCTTCTGCATTAATTTTTCTTCCGTCTGCAAAGAAAATTGTTTCCTTGTTGCTTGAGTCAAGTTCTGTGAAAAAACCTTTATCACTAGTCATGTGACTTGTAGCTGCTGAGTCAATGCACCAGCCCAGCAATGAGTGATTATTTGTCACTTTAAGGGTATGTGCACACGATGCAGAAATGAAGCATAAAATTTCTGCATCATTTCTGCATCTCCCTGGCAGAAAAAAACGCATGCAGATTGTGCATGCGTTTTTCCTGCAGAATACATGCGGATTCACATGCGTTTCCGCATGCAGATTGACAAGCGCTTTCCAGGCGATTTTAGCATCACCTGGAAAGTGCTTGACAACTAGGTCACACTATATAAATCCATGCAAACAGCATGGATTTATATAGTGTGACCCGAGAGAGTGTATATACTTACCTCCGATGGCCCGCACTGTCCTGCTTTACACTCCGTTCTCCCGGCTGCCGGCAACTTTGAATTGAAAGACCTGCCGACGTCAGCGTCACGTGGCCCGTCACATGACTCTGACGTCAGCGCAGGTCGTTAAACTCACTGCAAGTGCCGGGAACCAAGCAGGAGTGCTGCGCGGGCCGACAGATGGTAAGTATATATATATTTTTTATTTTATTCTTGTTTTACAGCTTTTTTAATGGTACCTGGGTGTGGATGAGACTCTCCTCTCCTCTACACTCGGGTACCATCCGCACATTAGAACGCGCCAATAACGCAAGTACAGATGCAGTCTTGCGGAATTGGCGCGTTCTAATGCAAGTCAATGGCGGCGAAAACGCCGCGTTTACGCAAAATTAATTGACATGCTGCGGATTTTTGAGCGCAGCGTTTACGCTGCGGAAAAATCCGCATCATGGGCACAGCACATGCGGATTTCAATTGGGGAACATTGCTGCCCTTCTACCATGCCTTTTTCATGCGTTTCCGCGGCGTTTACGCAACTGCAAAAACGCCGCGGAAACGCATTAAATACGCATCGTGTGAACTCAGCCTGAACGTACCATTCCAATGGCCTGCACATCAGAGATTTCACTTTTCACCTTTTGTTTAGTTCCTTTCAGAGCTAATGTCTGTTGTTCTGCTCTCCACATTGTACAGTCTTTCTTTAAATGACCCTGTTTCTTACATCTAAAAAAATTTCTTGTCTCTGTACTGGTAGGGTCCTTTATTTATGGCTTTAAGAGTCTTTTCACTGTCTTTCTCTTAAAGGGGTTGTCCAGTACTTCATATTACCCCTCCAATGTATCCCCCCAGGGCCCCTAATGATTTTTGTAATTACCTTATGTTGCAGATACTGCCTATGAGCGGCGCTATAACTGGCCACTCACAGGCATCATGTGACCCCCGGCTGCAGCCGACTCTGACATCCGCTGACGTCATGACAAGTGCTGGCAGCAGCCGGGGGCCTCTGTCTTCTGCGTTCCACGTTGGATGGCAGGCTGTGGGCGTGGTTACCCCCCTGCGTCACACCCGGCATCCACTGCGCGCTCTGCCTCTCCCCATTCATTGGGAAAGCGCGTGGTGGATGCTGGGTGTGACGCGGGGAGTAACCCCGCCCACAACCCAGCAGGCACCGTGGGGACCCCAGTGCTGAGTCATGCCTCACTTGTCGTGACGTCAGCGCGGGGTCACGTGATGCCTGAGAGTGGCCAAGGATAGCGCCGCTCACAGGCAGAAACAGCATCGTAAGGTATTTACAAAAATCCTTAGGGACCCCGGGGGGACACATTGGGGGGGGTAATATAAAGTACTGGACAACTTCTTTAAGAGACCTGCACAAGTTCCATTCTTCTCTGATTAGTCTGTTCTTTACAAACTCTAGTGTCAGATGTACCTCTGGTCTTGTCTCTATTGCATTAATTAGGGCAGTATATGAATATGGTAAACTACTTAACACAGGGTGCTGGGCCCATAATCTGTTGCAGATTTGTTCGATTTCAGCAGAAGTAACAGCAATCAGACATTTGTGAGAGAAACCAGAGTTTACTTGAGACATGCAGATGTATCCTAAGATGGCTGCTATACTAGAGAGTGTCAGTTTTAACAAGTGAAACAGTTATGATACACTACATATTATTAAGCATCAACAGATACAACATGACCATCTGCTGACACTGCAATGTAACTCCTCCAATGTGTAATAAGTCTGTAAATCTCTGCATGTAGTTCAACACATGTGCCCACCCGGACCTGGGGCTTAGAGGATTCATCTTACAAGGTGGGCCCTGTGACAGCATGCCAAGACCATGGAACCCAAAGGTGCAGCAGTCACAACAATGTTTCCATTGGATACAGACAATCTGCCTGGACTGGGGATGCAACTAGCTGTAATTCAATGGGAGCTTGTCTAGGATATGCGAGATCTCACAGCCCATGTGGGCGCACTGTTCCAAGTTCCTGAAGCCTCTCCACCAGCTCCTCAACACCTACATAAGCCTAATACTCACCTGCAACACTCTGCCTGGAAGACATTTCTATATTTGGCCACTCCTGCATGTTTTGATTGAGACATTTAGGCCTGCCGAGGCTTTGTGAACAAGTTCACTATACATTTTGAGCAATTTTTTTCTGACCAGTGCAAAGTAGCATATATTTTTTTCTTTGATGTCTGACACTTTGGCAAGTGCTGCTCCATTGTGGGAGCAGGATAATCATATAATGCATTCCCTACCATTTTTTCTGTTGATCTTCATTAAAGCATTTGACGAACCGGGTCTTGTCCATTCCACCGCTGATTCCATACTACGGCTCAGACAAGGGACTAGCTGTGTGGGACATTATGCCATTACTGCTGAATTGACATGGAACAATGATGCTCTCCTAGCTGTTTTGTATGCAGGCTTATTGGTAGGATCAAAGATGAACACCCTGGTGAAGATTTGCCATCATCCCTCAATGACTTTATTCACCTTGCCATCCAAATGGATTTGCATTTTAAAGAATGATCTAAGGAAAAAAAACACTTGATTCCCTTGTCTCACATTCCGAAACGTCTGCAAAATCCCCTCCCATGTCTGGAACAGATTATTTCCAGCTCCAAGATCTCGTCGCTTTACCCCCAGACTCTGTTTGTATTGTGGTGAACGAGATCATTATCACACAAATTGTTCCAAATTTAAGGCCAAATGGGGAGAACATCAGACCCTAGGTGAGGAGGGAGGTATCATCCTGGGATTAACACTTTACCAAAGATAAATTACACTGCCTATGTCCATTTTCTACAGTTCCTCTGTCTTCACAGGACAAGTGTAGCGCCCCGAGGGTTCGGCCGCTACAGGGGTATTGCACCTCAGACCAGAGGTGTGATATTCCACTCCCGGGTAAGGATGGAGTATGGACCAGGGCTCAGTTAGCTGCATGCAGCACACACACCCCATTTCCCAGGGACAGCTCAACGGTGCTCCCACTAGACAGAAGTGCAGGCACGACCGACCATGTCCCTGCTGGAGTGGGGAGGGAGGGGTGGAACACCCAGTGCTGTAGGGGCAGATAGGGGGCGGTTCCTGAGCGTAGGAAGGAGCCCATTGGTTGCTGGTCACCTGGGCTCATGGCTAGAAGGAGGTATAAAAGGTGGGCACCATCTTAGGTTAGGTTCGTTCTGTGGAGAGGAGAAGACAGGGAGCAGCAGCTCAGGCTGAGTGCTGCTCCAGAGGCAGGCCTAGGGAAGAGGCCGGGGCCTGAGAGGAGAAGGAGAAGTGGGCCTGGAGAAGAGGCCGAGGAGGAGGTGAAGGGGAGCTGAGATTCTGGCTCATCTCAGCTCCAAGAGAAAGGAACAGAAACAGAAAGGAACTGCAAAGAAGGAGAGACAGAGAAACAGAAGGGCTCAGGAACAAGAAGGTGGAAGGGACCCTAAGAACCCACGAGAATCCAGGGTGAAGGGTCAGGCAGATTAAGGGTACCGGATCCCAAGTTGGTGGAGGAGAAACAACCCTCAGCCAAAGACCGGTCGTCGTGATCATATATTGGTGCGACACCTCATCAAACCTGCTAGGAAGGCACCATATAGGACAGCGGAGGACGGGGCCCACGTTTAACCGCACAAGTCCGCGGCAGCTGGACAAAAGTGGGTCACTGGTGAGGCAGGCCAGAGAAAGGATAAAAGGGGGTCCTGTGCCATGCTCCTGAACTGCCTGGGAGTTGACCGAGCCCCACACCTGGTGGACGCAGCACGGCTCGGGCAGTCATTGCCAGCTGAAGTGACTTGGATATTAACCGTGAGTAAAGACGCTGGACTGCAGTACGTTGTCTGTGTGCTTTTTCGCTCCTCCGGCGCTACCGGCACTGGGACTCTCACTACCATCACTCCCAGCATCCACTACACTGCCCTGGGGCTGCACTCTTCCCGTGGGGAGTCACATCACCTCAGCTGCACCCATCATCAGCCCCAGCGGACTGCCTTGCAGCGGCGGTTCCTAATAACCGCAATCACGGGTGGCGTAGTCGGACATTATCTAAAGCACGTAGCAGACTACCATTGGCCTGACCACCCTGAGCCACGGGACCGGGCCGCCACCACTACTACCCCCAACGTCTCCCTATCGCCCGGTTCCGCGTGCCCCACGGCCCAGGGGGCGAGTCAGCTTTGGCGTAGTCGGCAGGATCGTGACCAACCCGCCACAAACGGGTATTGCGTGCCTGAAGAGAATTACACATGTACCTTAAAAAGAAGTTTCCCGCCGTCCGGAGTCGTTTCCCGCCATCCGGAGCCGATTCCCGCCATCAGACGCCATCTTGGACCGTTTCCCGCCATCTTCATCCGTCTTTCCCGCCCTGGCAGAGCGGACGCCATTATGGGCGCACCAAAAGACAGCAGGAAGCCACCTCCCATCGTGGGCCAGGTCCCAGAATGGCGCCAAAGAAGGAGCCCGCCCCCACCAGTTATGAATGCAGCAGTGGAGATGTCCATCAACGTGGGGGGGCTGCCCCTGAGAGTGATTGTCAGCAGAATGCCCCGGGACCACCCCCTCTGGGGGCGGAAAGAGAAGAAAACTGTGGGGCAGGGTGCGGTCTGGATCAGTCTGGCCAGGCCGCACCCGGAGATGGAGGGGGAAATCAGTGCCGGTACCCTGGTAAAGGGCCTGCTGCAAGCAACACCACCATGCAGCCTCACCGAGCTGTTAGCCCATCTCCCCAAGGAGGATCCCGAATACACACGGGCGGCGCTGGAAGAACTGGACCGGAGGATGGTCCGGGCGCAGCAAGAAGTGATCGCCGGATGGAAGGAGGAAGTGGCCCGGCGGGCTGTGATCCTGTAGCCGAAGGCGCCAGCAACAAGCAGCGCACCAGCCAGTGAGGGCCGAGCGGAGCCCGAGGACGACGCCGCGGAGGAGGCCGCGACAGCAGAGGCAGGTAACGGAGACGCCCCTGCACCGAATCCTAGGGCCGCCGACCTGCCCCTGCACCCCGTCGCGGAGCCCCACGCACCGGGACCCGCTGTTGACACCGTGCCCTCCCCGCCATCAACCAGCCCCCAGGCCGTCGACGCTGCCAGCGAGCCCCGCCCCACGCCGTGCCCTCTGACCCCGGGCGTGCTCAGCCAACCGCCACCGCAGGCCCGGCCGCAAGGCCCTGCACTCCCGGGCGCCGCTGCCCTGACGGAATCTCCTGCACCAGCTGTGCCACCTGTGGGAGCGACAAGGAAACGACCAGCACGGGCCTGGTCGCAAGGTCACGTGCCCCCGGGCGCCGCCAACCCACTTGCGCCCCCTGCTGCTGCAGTACCACCACTGGGCGCGGATCTCTTTGCCCAGCACACCACTCCGGAGGGGCTGCCTTTCATCTGGCCCCCCGAGTTTGTCAACCCCCGCTTCCGGAAGAGCCCGTCCGCGGAGATCGACGTACCCTCTGAGCTCCTCATACCTGCTCCAGCGCCTCAAGAAATTCCCCAGCTGCCATTAGAAGACGCCCAATTTGAATGGGACCCCACAGGGGAGGACCTGATGGGGTTCACGAAGGAAACGCGAGCGAGCGCAGCCGAGCGGCGAGAGGCCTGCCGCCAACAGCTGGAGATGTTTGAAAAGGAGCAGCGCGAGCGGCGGGTGAAGCAAGAAAAGCTGCAGGTCCAGAGTGCGGAGCAGAAAATGAAGGCGCGGCGAGATCCCCGAACTGCCCGCAGACCCCGAGTCACCGGGACTGTGGTGAAGTTCCAGATGGAGCGCGGCTGGGGTTTCATCCGAGATCCCGAGACCATCAGTGACATGTTTGTGACAAGGAGAGATGTGGAGAGTCACCTACCGGAAGGCCATCGTGGGCGGGATCTCTTCCCAGGCGACGTGGTGTCTTACACCCGACACCAAGGCGTGAAGGGATGGTACGCCCTACACGTCCGCCGAGTAGTAGAGGAGGAGGAACAACACTACTCGGACGCCGAGTACCAGGAGGGCCCGGACGGGCCTGAAGATCCGTACGAGGAGGAAGAAGGAGCGTCACGAAGACACCGTTACCAGTGAACGGTCAAGTGGCATTGTAAGTAGTTACCCGTAAGGGTGCAAAGGAACTGTGTGGGACTGTTACAGAGTGAAGTGTGGTCCCCGTTGGGACTGATATAGAACTGTGTGAACGTTATCCCCTATCCCCTAAGTAGCCAGGCTGAGGACTGTGAGCAGCCATCCCTCTTCCCCTAACAGGTTGAGGACTGTGAGCAGCCATTCCCCTATCCCCACCGGCCGAGGACTGGGAACGGCCAATCCCTTGTATATAGTTGCGCTTCTTAAAGCGCCCCCTACTGGTTTTATAAAAAGACTGCAACGTCTACCTCAAGTCTACAAATTTGCTGGACTGTTGCACTTGGAAGAAGAAGGAACACGTGGTCGCAAGTTGCACCGCGACCATGAGCCAAGAATACAAGAATGTGCTTTAATTAAAAATGTTTTAGATTTTATATGCTGCTAAATAGTAATGTGAAAATTTTCTATAATGTTTTATACAAAAGAGTTCCAGAAGCATTAGTACGTGTTTTATAATAGTGTGACAAGAAGAGAAAAGTGTGTCCCATAAAGGGAGTTGAACAATATCGTCCGTTTCTAAACGTAAAAAGTTATTGAAAAAGTTTTGCATGTCCTGTAAATAACTGTTTTTGCTCTTTTCCAGCCCGAGGACGTGCTGTGCTTTACCAGGGGGGAATGTAGCGCCCCGAGGGTTCGGCCGCTACAGGGGTATTGCACCTCAGACCAGAGGTGTGATATTCCACTCCCGGGTAAGGATGGAGTATGGACCAGGGCTCAGTTAGCTGCATGCAGCACACACACCCCATTTCCCAGGGACAGCTCAACGGTGCTCCCACTAGACAGAAGTGCAGGCACGACCGACCATGTCCCTGCTGGAGTGGGGAGGGAGGGGTGGAACACCCAGTGCTGTAGGGGCAGATAGGGGGCGGTTCCTGAGCGTAGGAAGGAGCCCATTGGTTGTTGGTCACCTGGGCTCATGGCTAGAAGGAGGTATAAAAGGTGGGCACCATCTTAGGTTAGGTTCGTTCTGTGGAGAGGAGAAGACAGGGAGCAGCAGCTCAGGCTGAGTGCTGCTCCAGAGGCAGGCCTAGGGAAGAGGCTGGGGCCTGAGAGGAGAAGGAGAAGTGGGCCTGGAGAAGAGGCCGAGGAGGAGGTGAAGGGGAGCTGAGATTCTGGCTCATCTCAGCTCCAAGAGAAAGGAACAGAAACAGAAAGGAACTGCAAAGAAGGAGAGACAGAGAAACAGAAGGGCTCAGGAACAAGAAGGTGGAAGGGACCCTAAGAACCCACGAGAATCCAGGGTGAAGGGTCAGGCAGATTAAGGGTACCGGATCCCAAGTTGGTGGAGGAGAAACAACCCTCAGCCAAAGACCGGTCGTCGTGATCATATATTGGTGCGACACCTCATCAAACCTGCTAGGAAGGCACCATATAGGACAGCGGAGGACGGGGCCCACGTTTAACCGCACAAGTCCGCGGCAGCTGGACAAAAGTGGGTCACTGGTGAGGCAGGCCAGAGAAAGGATAAAAGGGGGTCCTGTGCCATGCTCCTGAACTGCCTGGGAGTTGACCGAGCCCCACACCTGGTGGACGCAGCACGGCTCGGGCAGTCATTGCCAGCTGAAGTGACTTGGATATTAACCGTGAGTAAAGACGCTGGACTGCAGTACGTTGTCTGTGTGCTTTTTCGCTCCTCCGGCGCTACCGGCACTGGGACTCTCACTACCATCACTCCCAGCATCCACTACACTGCCCTGGGGCTGCACTCTTCCCGTGGGGAGTCACATCACCTCAGCTGCACCCATCATCAGCCCCAGCGGACTGCCTTGCAGCGGCGGTTCCTAATAACCGCAATCCACGGGTGGCGTAGTCGGACATTATCTAAAGCACGTAGCAGACTACCATTGGCCTGACCACCCTGAGCCGCGGGACCGGGCTGCCACCACTACTACCCCCAACGTCTCCCTATCGCCCGGTTCCGCGTGCCCCACGGCCCAGGGGGCGAGTCACAAGCACTTATCGATTCTGGAGCAGCTGAGAATTTTATGGACTTCTCTCTTGCCAAAAGACTAAAAATTCCTTTAGTTTCTTTGCAGACACCTATGAAGCTAACCTCTGTGAATGGCTTAGCTATACCAGGTGGTTGTATTCAATTTTGGACAGTGAATGTAACTCTCCAGATTGATGTACTACATGTGGAGTACATTTATTTTTTCATTTTGCCACTTTCAGATGCATTGGTGCTTTTGGGACTTCCATAGCTATGTCTACATGATTCAGTCATTCACTGGTCTTCTGACCAAATAGCCCAGTGGGGTTAATCTTGTTTTCATAAATGCTTCAAGATTCCGCCCCAACTATCTTCTCAGAAACTCAGCTGTGCAACCACTGCATCTAATATTCCTGCCCCCTGTGGGGACTCCCCAGATGTCTTCTCCAAGCATGGGGCCAAAAAAGAACCACAGGGAAGACGGGAGTGAGCTGAGTGTGTCCTTGCTTCTGCCTCTTCGTTTTCTGGCTCTTAATTTGCAGGTCGATTTCTGGCCCTCAACAAATCATCTTTCACAGTGAAAACAATTCCTACTTCTCCTTCTGATCTAATCACGGAGTATGAAATCAACCACATTCTGGACTATGGAATGACTTGTGGCCCTGAAGAGAAATGCTGGGTGCCTAAGAAAGACATACATGTTCCCATCCTGTTCAAGAGATGTCATGCCAAGGATTCTCTTACTGCTGCCACTGACCAATCTGAGAAGGGCCTTAAGGGAAAGGGTACTGTTACTCACCTGTGTCGGGTATCCCGGTCCACGTTTCCTTCCCTTGGGTCCGCAGCCCTCTGTTGTGGTCCACATCGGGTTTTGCAAGTTGCCCGGCATGGATCAATGACATCATCTACTTAGACCTATTTAAATTGCATTGACACACAGACTTGTGTCTTGGGATTGAGTTTCTAAACCTCTGTGTTTGGTGTGTTTCACCTTCTGTCCATACTGTGTTAACTTGCTTCTATTCCTGCTGGGTTCAACTGCAACTGCCCTGCTGCTCCAGGATTCCTGGTGATGCTTTACAGTCCTTGATGCTCACATGTATTCCTGCTTGCAAAATCGACATCCGGGCTCTGTGTGCCATCTGGATCTGGCGCTTAGAGGATCCACCTTACTAGGTGAGCCTTATGACACTATCTCTTATCATGTTCTCACAGCAGCTAATTATTGGCCATCATGATAATGATTATTCCAGCTCATAGGCAAGAGGTGATGGCAGACCACAGTATCTGTGACGTGGGAAAGATGCTGAATTTAAAGTAGATTTCCTGCAATATTGATCTATCCTTAAAATTGGCCATCAATGTTCGATTTTAGGTAACCGACTTCTGGCACCCACATCAATCAGCTAAATAAAGGGGTTGTAGCGCTCTAGAGAGCAGCCTTTTCTTTATTTACCAGGCAAAATACTGTACAATTTGGCCCTTCCTAGTACTTTAGATTAACCTTATTCACTTGAATGGGACTGAGCTGCAGAGAGCTGCATAAACAGGTTGTACTATATAATTAGTTTTGAGCGAGCACTAAAATGCTCGGGTGCTCGAAGCTCGGGCCGAGCTCGCCGTGATACTCGGGTGCTCGACCCGAGCAACGAGCCCAATGTTAGTCTATGGGAGACGCGAGCATTTTTGCGGTGGCACCCCCGGCAGTCTTTTAAAAGCCTAACAAGTGCCCAAAACGATAGTGACAGTGCTCAAATGACATGGGGACAGCATGGGGATCGCCCCAGGAAGCATTTCTGACCCCCAGGTCACTGCTGTCAATAACGTGGTCAGAGGTATTAAGCCACTTTTACAGGCTCACAATAAAATGTTCAAAAACGAAAGTGAAACTTTTTTCCTGTGAAATATGTTAAGGAACATCCTTTCCAGGGTAAAGACTTGTGTATAAGTTAAAATAAATGACCAAAAACAAAAATACTCCTCCACACCTTCGGCTATGTTCACAAGTAGCATTTTTTATGCGTTTTTGCACTTTTGTATTGCTTTCAACTATGACAAATGCATTCACCGTGAAATGTCATTTTAACATTTTACAACCTTATCTGGCCATGTGCTGTGTGACACATGCATAAAGTGCTGAAAAGACAAGGGAACAGCATGGGGAAGACCCCTGGAAGCATCTCTGACTCCCAGGTCACTGTCTAAAAGTGTGCCCATCATAAGTGATCCTTACCGCATCAGAAGATGCAGACTTGCAACTATCCCCATGCAAGTTCTAGTCCCAGGGCAGTGTTCAATTGTACCTCCCCCATTCCTTGCAATACAAGCTCAAGTATGCAGCCTGCCACCCACCCACCCCCAGGCTGCAATACCATACTGCTTGCTTGAACTTGAAATTGGGCCTTTTAGGCATGTGGAGGCGGAATCTGGCCACCACGTCATGGCTGTGTTGGCGGCCTGGAATCCATACTCAGTCCCAGCCGCCCGGTGGCCGGGTGTCCATACTCGGTCCCCAGCCGCCCCGCGGCCGGGTGTCCACACACGGTCCCCAGCCGCCTGGGGGCAGCCGGGTGTCCATAAACGGTCCCCAGCCGCCCCTATTTCTCCTTGAAACATCCCCCCACACCCTTTTCTTAGCCCGGCCTGCTTTAGGCAGCATTGGACGAGCCCACCAGAGAACCAGACTCCTCCGGTGGGCCCTGACTTCTCCATCGGTGGAGTTGAGAGTGCCAAGGTGATGATGATGACAGAAGTTAGCATCTGCTATGTTTTCTTTTAATGCAAGTGTAAGTGTGCAGCCTGCCACCCACCCACCCCCAGACTGCAATTCCATACTGCTAGCTTGCACTTGAAATGGGGCCTTTTAGTTTGGAGGAGGCCGAAGCTGGCCACTACCTCATGGCTGCTTCGGCAGCGAGGTATCCATATTTGTCCTGGTGTGCCTTATACATAAGATTAAGCGAGTATACCAAAACATTACCTGTGCCCTCCCCAGTGCATTTAGTGGGAAGGAGAGCCTATTCCGCTGTAGTGTGTGCATGCCAAACCCCTGATCATGGTACATGCGAAGATGCCTCCCACCTTGCACCTGTCGTTGCAGACTTGCAACTATCCCCATTCAAGTCCTTGTCCCAGGGCAGTGTTCAATTGTACCTCTCCCATTCCTTGCAATGCAAGCGCAAGTATGCAGCCTGCCACCCACCCACCCCCAGGCTGCAATACCATACTGCTTGCTTGCTTGCACTTTAAATTGGGCCTTTTAGGCATGTGGAGGCGGAATCTGGCCACCACGCCATGGCTGTGTCGGCGGCCTGGTATCCATACTCAGTCCCCAGCCGCCTGGTGGCCGGGTGTCCCCGCTTGCTCCCCAGCCTCCAGGGGGTGGCCGGGTGTCCATACTCGGTCCCCAGCCACCCCTATTTGTCCCGGTAACCTTTCCCACACTTTTCTTAGCCTGGCCTGCTTTAGGGCAGCATTGGACGAGCCCACCGGACTATCAGACTCCTCCGGTGGGCCCTGGCTTCTCCATCAGGGGAGTTGAGAGTGCCAAGGTGAGGAGCATGATGAAGATGATAGAAGTTAGCATCTGCTTTGTTTTGTTGTAATGCAAGCGCATGTATGTAGTAGCGGCTAGGCCTGAGGTGGTCAGCGTTTTGGCGCATATCCTACCTCCTCCGAGGATTGCTGGATGTTTTCCTGCTACTATCCAAGTTCTATGACTCCCGTTAAAACAAAGCTTCAGGTGATAAATGATGAAAGAGGTAGTGGCAAAGGAGAAAGAGCAGGAGGAACAGGGACCATTCACATCAATATCAGGCCAGTCAACCAGATATGTCTTGTAGGATATGTTTCTGTAACAAAAGGAGCGGTTCGGCTACACAGTTATAGGGCATACAGTGAGTGCAATGCCTACCAAAAATTTTGAGCCACTCCAATGCCCCTTGGAAATGACATGGAGGTCAGAGGGTGTTAACTAAACCTTTTTTTCCATTTATAGCAACTGGGTCTCCCGTGCACTGTTGGCCTAAGCAGTGAATGGAAGGCTTTCCAAAAATTATGAGGAACTGCAATGCCCCTTACAAGAGCCATGTGTGGCACCCCAGGGGTCTGGTCACCACAGTAATAGAGATATTACGTCGGAGAGCAAGTGGGAGGTTTCCTGGTCAGGATCCCTTAAACATGCAACATCCTCCTGCCCCAATCCTGGGAGGGGAGAATTCTGCCCTTATAAACTGGATCTGGGGCGGGGTTGAGTGAGTCAGAGAACAGTCAGAGTCAGAGTGAGAGCAAGGGAAAGTAACAGCATGGAGCTCTGTAGGAGCTAGGAGCTAAAGACCAGAGGCTGGAAGCTGAGCAGAGCTCGCCCTGGCAGAAGACAATAGGAACCGGACACAGGCGTCCGAAGCTGTGAGGACTTATATATCCAGCTGCAGAAACCAGCCGGCAGGGGATTTCAGGTCCTCTGGCCATAGAAGCCCGGAGGCTCAGTCACAAGCAAGGGACCAGCACCGCCGTCGTGGAGCGGAGGCTAACAGAAGGCCCCAAGTCACCAGCCATACGGGTGAGCACTACACGGTACACTCAGGGACGTGGGCTACTTCTACCCGCTTACAGCAAGGTAGCCAGGAAGAGTGCAGACAGACGGGGAGGCCTACAACTCCACCTGGCCAGGGGAACTCCTGCTTGCTCACAGACTGACCAGGCCTCTTATGCTAGCCAGTACTCCCGGGAGGGTCTACCTTATAATCATCAGTAAAGACCCTGAACTGCACTGCAAAGACTCTGAGTCATTCCTGCTGCGCTCGTGCACCATCACCTCCATCATCCACACTGCCCTGAGGCTATACTCCTCCCGAGGGAAGTTATCCCATTCTATGCTGCGCACACAACACCAGCCTCAGCGGTCTGCCTCGCATCGGTGGTACTCCCTGACCGCAATCCACGGGTGGCGCAGTCGGACAATTAACCTCAAAACCTAAGAAAGACTGCCACTGGTTTGACCAGCCTGAGCCACGGGACCGGGTCACCGCCACGGAGACTACAGACCCCAGAGACCCGGCACCGGGCATCCCACACACGTGTACACACGGCCCAGGGGGCGCGTCACATGCAGTACAGCATATTACAAACATAAGTCCCATTATTGGGGAGTGGGTGTCCCATGGTATTTGCTTATGCTTTCCAAGCAAAAGCTGCCAAAAATTAGGACGGAGCAACTTGCAATGCCCCTTACAAGAGCCATGCAGTACAGCATATTACAAACATAAGTCCCATTATTGGGGAGTGGGTGTCCCATAGTATTTGCTTATGCTTTCCAAGCAAAAGCTGCCAAAAATTAGGACGGAGCAACTTGCAATGCCCCTTACAAGAGCCATGCAGTACAGCATATTACAAACATAAGTCCCATTATTGGGCAGTGGGTGTCCCATAGTATTTGCTTATGCTTTCCCAGCAAAAGCTGCCAAAAATTAGGACGGAGCAACTTGCAATGCCCCTTACAAGAGCCATGCAGTACAGCATATTACAAACATAAGTCCCATTATTGGGGAGTGGGTGTCCCATAGTATTTGCTTATGCTTTCCCAGCAAAAGCTGCCAAAAATTAGGACGGAGCAACTTGCAATGCCCCTTACAAGAGCAATGCAGTACAGCATGTTACAAACATAAGTCCCATTATTGGGGAGTGGGTGTCCCATAGTATTTGCTTATGCCTTGCAAGCAAAAGCTGCCAAAAATAAGGACGGAGGAACTTGCAATGCTGGCACCCTGGTGGTATAGTGGTGGTGGAGGCTGAGGATAAGGAGAAGAAGATTAAACAGCCGAAACGAGGAAGCGTATACCCATGTGTGGGTGTGAAGCGGTGCATGTGAATACACCTCCCGAAATAACACAGTGGATTTAACTTTATGTTACTCTGCTGTCATTTGGTGGTGATGAGAAGTCTGGCCCAATCCAGCCCTTGTTCATTTTGATAAGGGTCAGCTTGTCAGCATTGTCAGTTGACAGGCGAGTGCGCTTATCAGTTATAATTCCCCCAGCGGCACTAAAAACACGCTCCGATAACACGCTAGCGGCAGGGCAGGCCAGGACCTCCAAGGCGTACAGAGCGAGTTCATTCCAAGTGTCCAGCTTGGATACCCAATAATTAAAAGGCACAGAGGAATCACGGAGGACGCTGGCACGATCGGCAAGGTACTCCCTCACCATCTTTTGAAACTTTCCACTCCTTGTGAGAGTATCCCGCGCCTCAGAGCCTGTAAGCTGGGCGGGTGTCAGAAAACTGTCCCAGAACGTTGACAGTGTTCCCCTGCCTCTGCTGGATTGGAGTTGCATCTCTCTCGCCTGCACGCCTTGGTTGGGCAACAAACTGTGACCTCTGCCGCTAGCGTGTTCAGATGGGAATTATTTTAAGAGTTCTGCAGCAAGGGCCTTCTGGTATTGCCCCATTTTTGTAGACCTCTCCACCTCAGGAATAAGAGAGTGAAAGTTCTCCTTGTAGCGAGGTTCTACAAGTGTCACCAACCAGTAATGACTGTCACCCAACATTTTGACAACGTGAGGGTCACGGTTAAGGCAGCGTAATATAAAGTCAGCCATGCGTGCCAGACTGGTAACGGGCAAAATTTCCGTGTCCTCACCAAGATGACGACTGACCATGCTCTCCTCCTCATCCTCCTCTTCCTCCTCCTCCTTGTCCTCAGGCCACCCACGCTGAACCGACTGTATGACACTTGTACAGGTACTACCGTCTACAACGCATGATAGCAGCTCCTGTTCTTCCTCCTCCTCCTCCTCCTCCTCCTCTCCCTCATTGTCCCCCAATGCACGTTGGGATGAGATGAGGCTGGGCTGTGTGTAATCGCCCGCTACGGCTTCTTGATCCATCTCATCATACTCTGGCTGCAATGCCTCCTCTTTAATTCTCTGCAGAGAGCTTTGCAAAAAACGGACAAGTGGGATGCTGACACTAATGATGGCGTCATCGCCACTCACCATCTTGGTGGCCTCCTCAAAGTTTGTCAGGATGGTACATATGTCAGACATCCAGGTCCACTCCTGAGGTCTTATGTGTGGAGTCTGACCTGAATATCGATGGCCTTGTTGCAGCTGGTACTCCACAACTGCTCTCTTCTGCTCACAAATCCTTTGCAACATGTGGAGGGTAGAGTTCCAATGTGTGGGGACATCACGCACCAGTCGGTGTGCCTGAAGCTGCAAACGCTGCTGCAACACAGCAAGGGCGGCGGAAGCTGTAGCCGACTTGCGAAAATGAGCTGACAGGCGGCGTACTTTCACGAGCAGATCTGGCAATTCGGGGTACGATTTAAGAAACCGCTGAACCACGAGGTTAAGCACATGAGCCAGGCATGGTACGTGTGTGATCTCACCTCGCCTCAGAGCCGCCACCAGGTTACGGCCATTGTCACACACGACCATGCCGGGATGTAGGTTCAGCGGTCTCAGCCACAGATCTGCCTGCTCTTTCACAGCTGTCCACAACTCACAAGCAGTGTGAGGTTTATCACCTAAGCTTATGAGTTTCAGCACAGCCTGTTGCCGCTTGGCCGAGGCAGTACTGCAATGCTTCCAGCAGTGGTGATATCTGAGATGGAGGCTGAACATGAGGAGGAGGAGGAGGATGCGCAGGAGCTGTACACTGTGGGGGCAACTCTGACTGACATAGGGCCCGCAATCCTCGGTGTGGGAAGGATGTGTTCCGTCCCAAGGTCCGACTGGGTCCCGGCTTCCACTATGTTTACCCAGTGTGCCGTCAGAGAGATGTACCGTCCCTGGCCACAAGCACTTGTCCACGTGTCCGTTGTCAGGTGGACTCTCCCAGTAACTGCGTTGTTGAGGGCACGGCAGATGCTTTGGGACACGTGCTTGTGTAGTGCGGGGATGGCACACCGGGCAATATAGTGTCGGCTGGGGACCGAGTACCGAGGGATGGCCACCGCCATAAGACTGCGGAAGGATTCCGTCTCCACCAGCCTAAAAGGCAGCATTTCCAATGCAAGCAGTCGTGAAATGTGCGAATTTAGGACTGTGGCCTGTGGGGCGTTAGCTGCGAATTTCCGCTTTCGTTCAAAGGTCTGGGATATGGACAATTGAACGCTGCGGTGGGACGTGGACGTGGACGTTGATGCTGTTTCTTGAGAAACTGCCATAACAAGTGAAGACTGAGAGGAGGGGGCATCTTTACATGCAGTATGGACAGGGGATTGCCTTGCACACACAACAGGGGGTTCTATTGCACGCACAACAGTGGAAGAAGCAGTGGTGACACCCGCTGACACTGGTCGTGGACCCTGGGTTTCGCCCCACAAAGTCGGGTGCTTTGCTGCCATGTGCTTGATCATGCTGGTGGTGGTCAGGCTGGTAGTTTTGTCACCCCTGCTGATGCTGGCATGGCAGGTGGAACATATGGCCTTTTTGGGGTTATCAGCAGAGTCTTTAAAAAAATTCCAGACTCTGGAAGACCTACCGCTTGTACTGGCAACGTCCCTCGTGTTGGTGTTACGGGGAACGGTTGCCTGCCTTCTGTCTGCGGCCACCACACTGCTTCTTCCTGCCTGTTGGGGTACTCTGCCTCCCTCCCCCTGTGTGCTGCTGGCCTCACTCGGCATGTCCTCCTTCCACGTTGGGTCAGTTACTAGATCATCCACCACCTCCTCCTCTTCCACTTGCGCACCACGATCCTCCTCCTCACTTCCTGTAAATTGTGTCTCGTTATCGTCCATCTCTTGTGACAGATTGCCAACGTCGACTTCCTGTGGCCGTGGCTGTTCAAATATTTGGGCATCGCAACATGGGATCTCCTCTTCCACCACTTCAAGCGTATCAGGCGAGGGGCCCAAATATGGAAATGGACCAGTGAACAGCTCTTCAGAGTGTCCAAGTGTGGGATCACTTGCTGTCTGACGACACTCGGCATGGTGGGAGGAAGGAGCATCAGGGTGAGGAGGAGTATGCGGTCGAGACTCACGGCTACTAAGAGTTGACCGTGTGGAAGACAGACCGGAGGTGGTGGTGCCCAGGTAACTGGAAGTATTATCTGCTATCCAATTAATAACCTGCTCACACTGATCAGTTCTCAATACTGGTGTTGTTCTGTGCTTCCCTAGTAATTCGGTCAAGAAGTGGGAGCGAGAAGATGTGGCTGTTGGTTGTGGCACATTTTCACCTTGGCCACGGCCCCGTGCTCTGCACGAACCATCACCAGAACGTCCACTTCCACGTCCCTTGCCACGCGCCTTGCCCATTGTAAATGAAGTAAAATAGCTTACACTTGCACTATCAATGGAAAAAGGGTAATAAAGAGTAGATTAGAACCGTGGAAGAGGAAAACCACAGTTATTGTTTACTGGGGTATACCACACTTTTTTAAATAGAGATATTTGCGGCTGAACAGTGAGCGACACACTCAAACTGCTTTTTTTTAGATACCAAAGGCCCAAAACTGGATAGTACAGCGATTTGACCCGTGGAACTGCGAAACCACACTGGGATGTCGGGCCTACACAAGACTATTTTCAACAGATATATTTTTGTGTCACAACAGTCAGGAGACACTACTGTTTTTCTTTACGGAAAAAACTATCAAAACTTGAATAATAGAGACTTTTTACCGTGGGATGGCAAAACCACAGTTATTGTTTACTGGGGTATACCACACTTTTTTAAATAGAGATATTTGCGGCTGAACAGTGAGCGACACACTCAAACTGCTTTTTTTTTTAGATACCAAAGGCCCAAAACTGGATAGTACAGCGATTTGACCCGTGGAACTGCGAAACCACACTGGGATGTCGGGCCTACACAAGACTATTTTCAACAGATATATTTTTGTGTCAGGAGACACTACTGTTTTTCTTTACGGAAAAAACTACCAAAACCTGAATAATAGAGATTTTTTACCGTGGGATGGCAAAACCACAGTTATTGTTTACTGGGGTATACCACACTTTTTTAAATAGAGATATTTGCGGCTGAACAGTGAGCGACACACTCAAACTGCTTTTTTTTTAGATACCAAAGGCACAAAACTGGATAGTACAGCGATTTGACCCGTGGAACTGCGAAACCACACTGGGATGTCGGGCCTACACAAGACTATTTTCAACAGATATATTTTTGTGTCACAACAGTCAGGAGACACTACTGTTTTTCTTTACGGAAAAAACTATCAAAACCTGAATAATAGAGATTTTTTACCGTGGGATGGCAAAACCACAGTTATTGTTTACTGGGGTATACCACACTTTTTTAAATAGAGATATTTGCGGCTGAACAGTGAGCGACACACTCAAACTGTTTTTTTTTTTTAGATACAAATGGCCCAAAATGGATAATACAGAGGTTTGAACCGTGGAAGTGCAAAACAACACTTCTGTTTCTCTAGCCTACACCAGACTATTTTCAACAGTTATATTTGTGTCTGAAAAATCAGAGACACGCTTTTTTTTGGGGGGGGGGGGGACACCAAAAGGTTAATAAGATGGGTATTTGTACAGTGTGAAGGAGGAAAAAAAAAGGAGGATTTAGATGAAAAAAAAAGGATGTTTCCTGGCCCCCGACACCTGGTGCTAAGTCCAGCAATTTCAGCAACAGGAGCACACAGGACTGTAATGCAGCGTTTGCTGGTATAACCAATGTGTCTCCTATACAGCCTGCCTGCCTGGTGTCTGGGATGGATATTAGTCCTGAAAAGGACTGTTTGTTTGATCTGGCAGCCTTTACAGACCCTACACTAACTATTTCGCAGTTTATATCTCTCCCTAAATCAGCAGCGCTGTCCCTACACTGTCTAATCCGGAGCGACTGTGTCCAAGATGGCGGCGCCCCGTTTTAAATACTCGAGGTGACGCTGTGCGGCCAGCCAATCACTGTAATGCCCACAACCAACATGGCTGCAGCATTACAGTGACTGGCTGTCAATCCCTGCATGTTCATTGGCTCAGTAAAGAGCGCCAAACATGCAGGGCGGAGACCCGAGCTCCCGCCCGAGTAACCCGGAAATGCTTGGTGCTCGCCGAACATCCCGAGTAGCGTGATGCTCGGGCGAGTACCGAGCAGTGTCGAGCATGTTCGCTCAACACTAACTATAATGTATAGGCTACACTCATCATCAGAATTAGATGATGACAGTCTTCTTAAAATACTCTGGCATGCACACTTCATTCTACATCAGTCTTTAAAATAAATTGACTCCTCAAAACAATGTAGTATGTTGCTCTTTCTGATCATGCAAGAGGAGGAATCAAGAGGAATTGAACTGTATTGGATGTAGCAATCCTAAAAGTCAATATAGATCCTTTAACAAGACTTGCCACATGACATAAAACAAGAAGCCAATCCAGAAACTCAATTTAGAGACATATACTTCAAGGTGTTTATCCATCATCAGTTCAAGGAGAAATGATATCATTCTTTCTGATCAAACATAATATGGTTTCACCTATTTAGTAATTGTAACAAAGGCAGTTGATCCAGCACTTCAAGTAAAACATGTAATTTTATTTAAGGAAAAGTCCATCCATAAAAGGGATATAATTAGTGATGAGCGAGCACTAAAATGCTCGGGTACTCGTTGCTCGGGTCAAGCAAGTTGGAATGCTCGAGTGCTTGGTCCGCGTAACGAGCCCAATATACAGTACAGACCAAAAGTTTAGACACACCTCATTTAAAGATTTTTCTGTATTTTCATGACTATGAAAATTGTACATTCACACTGAAGGCATTAAAACTATGAATTAACACATGTGGAATTATATACTTAACAAAAAAGTGTGAAACAACTGAAAATATGTCTTATATTCTAGGTTCTTCAAAGAAGCCACCTTTTGCTTTGATGACTGCTTTGCACACTCTTGGAAGTCTCTTGATGAGCTTCAAGAGGTAGTCACCGGAAAT
The DNA here is from genome assembly GCF_046119375.1 of Phyllobates terribilis. NCBI lineage: Eukaryota > Metazoa > Chordata > Amphibia > Anura > Dendrobatidae > Phyllobates > Phyllobates terribilis. The sequence goes on from NW_027362761.1 coordinate 880,292,721, forward strand.
GGTCTTCCAACAACCTTGAAGGAGTTCCCAGAGATGCTTAGCACTTGTTGGCCCTTTTGCCTTCACTCTGCGGTCCAGCTCACCCCAAACCATCTCGATTGGGTTCAGGTCTGGTGACTTTGGAGGCCAGGTCATCTGGCGTAGCACCCCATCACTCTTCTTCTTGGTCAAATAGCCCTTACACAGCCTGGAGGTGTGTAGTAATGCCCATGCAGTGACTGCAATGGTTGCCAAAATTTGGGAAAAAAAACAATACCAATTTAAAGAAATATAAAGCTGGGCCACAGTAACGACATGTTCCCATTAGAAAGGAGTGGGTCTCCCATACTGTTTGCCTATGAAGTGAATGCAACAGCTGCCAAAAATTTGGAGAAACTCCAATGTCCCTTGCAAGAGACGTAGAGGTCGGAGGGCCTCCTGGATACAATGTTCCCATTTTTAGGAAGTGGGTCTCCCATACTGTTTACCTATGTAGTGAATGCAATGGCTGCCAAAAATTTGGAGGTACTCCAATGCCCCTTGCAACGGCTGCCAAAAATTTGGAGGAACTCCAATGCCCCTTGCAAGAGCTGCCACAGATCTGCCTGCCATTTCAGAGCTGTCCACAACTCTTCAGCAATGGTGCGGTTTGTCAGCTAAGCATATTAGCTTCAGCACAGCCTGTTGCCACTTGGCCGAGGTAGTGCTTCCAGCTTCTGAATGATGTGCTCATTTTGGAGATGTAAGCTGAAGAGGAGGAGGAGGTACAGGAGCTGTAGAATGTGGGGCAACCCTGATTCACCCAGGGCCCACAATCCTCGGCATCGGGAGGACATGTTCCGTCCCAAGGACCGACTGCATCCCGACTTCCACTATATTAACCCAGCGTGTCGTCAGCGAGATGTACCGTCCCAGCCCACAAGCACTTGTCCACGTGTCCGTGATTAGGTAGACTTTCCCACTAACTGCGTTGTTGAGGGCACAGCTAATGTTGTGGGACACGTGTTCGTGTAATACGGAGATGGCACACCGGGAGAAATAGTGGCTGCTGGGGACCGAGTACCAAAGGACGGCCGCCGACATCAGGTTGCGGAAAGCTTCCGTCTCCACGAGCCTAAAAGGCGACATTTCGAGTGCAAGCAGTCACGAAATGTGTGAATTTAGTAGTGTGGCCTGTGGGGCGTTGGCTGCGTATTTACGTTTGCGTTCCAAGGACTGGGGTAGGGACAACTGAACGCTGGGACAAAGACGTGGACGTGCTTGCTGATGGTGCTAGTTGAGAGTGTACACCGACACGTGCATGTGCCATGGACAGGGGTTTGGTGTGCATGCACAACAGCAGAAGATGCAGTGGTATCACCCGCAGACACTCTTTCTGGACCCTGGGGTTCAGCCCACTTAGTAAGGTGCTTTGTTGCTATGTGCCTGATCATTCTGGTGGTGGTCAGGCTGCTAGTTTTGCTACCCCTGCTGATGCTGGCCTAGCAAGTGGTGCAAATGGCCTTTTTGGGGCTATCTGCAGAGGCTTTAAAAAACAACCAGACTAGGGAAGACCTAACAGTTGTACTGGCAACTTCCGTCGTGTTGGTGTTACGGGGAATGCTTTCCTGCCTTGTGTCTGTGGCCACCACACTGCTTCTTCCTGCCTGTTGTGGTGCTAAGCCTCCCTCCCCCTGTGTGCTGCTGTCCTAGCTCTGCATGTCCCCCCTGCCAGGTTTAGTCAGTTACTATATCATCCACCACCTCATCTTCCACTTCCACTCCCTGGTCCTTCTCCTGACTTTCTGGCAATTGCGTCTCATCATCATCATCCACATGTTGCGACAGTAATTGCACTTTCCCACAGTTGCTTTTGGGTGTCCGTGGCTGCTCAAATATTTGAGCATCGCTACACGCGTTCTCCTCTTGACACGCTTTAAGCTGGCCGGGCGAGAGGCCCGAATCTACAAATGGAAAAGTGAACAGCTCTTCTGAGTGTCCAAGTGTGGGATCAGTTGTCTCCGGGCACTCGGCATGGTGGGAGGAAGGAGGATCAGGGTGAGGAATATGCGGTCCAGACTCACGGCTACTGAGACTTGACTGTGTGGAAGACAAGGTGGTAGTGGTGGTGGCAAAGTGACTGTAAGCATTATTTGCTATCCAACTAACAACCTTTTGACTTTGCTCTGGGTTCAATGGTGGGGTACTGCAGTCCCCTAGCATTTGGGACAGGAAGGTTGGGCAACAAGATGTGGGTGTTTGTTGTGGCTCAATTTCAACTTGCTCATCGCCTCGGCCTTGGCCTCTGCATGCACCATCACCATCATTACCACTTCCCCGTCCCTTGCCCATTTTAAATGGAGGACAATATTTTCCACATTCACTAGAAATGGCTGATTTTGGAACGCAGTTATACTGTATGTGATATGTCTGACAGAGAACTTAATTTAAATAACAGGCCTGTAATTTACTAATATTATTTTTCACAGAGACCTAGTGTGAATAGCTTAACCGACATACTGCAACAAAATGTAAGGCAGAAATGGCTGATTTTGGAACACTGTTATATGTGATATGTCTGACAGAGAACCACAGTTTTTAACAGCAGGCCTGTAATTTACTAATATTATTCTTCACAGAGACCTAGAGTGAATAGCTTGACCGACACACTGCAATGAAATGGAAGGCAGAAATGGCGGAGTTTAGAACACTGTTATATGTGAAATGTCTGTCAGAGAATGACGGTTTTAAATAGTAGGCCTGTAATTTACTAATATTATTCTACACAGAGGCCTAGTGTGAATAGCTTGACCGACAAACTGCAACAGAATGGAAAAGGAGGCCAATATTTTCCAGGTTCAGTTCAAATTTCTGGATTTTTATTGCTGAAATATGGAACAGATCTGGCTGTATTCTGCAGTGCTAGCAAGCAAATGGAGCAGAAAAATGGTGTACTCTGGATTGCTTTTTAAGCAAATAACCAGGATTAAGATAAAAAAAATTTTTGCCCTGGCCCCTGATACATGGGGCTATGTCTACAAATATCTGTAAGAACAGCAGCAGCAGGAACGTGCTATGGACCCTCTTCCACTATATGCACTGCAGTCTGCCATATACACTGCCTGTCTGCCTAACTCCTGCTATGACCTTCACCATTGAAAATATACACCTAAATTAGTCCTCAGAAGGACTGTTAGTTCAGATGGATATATAGATATATGTTGTGGAATACCTATACTAACTCTAAACAAGCAAATCTCTCCCTGACTCAGTAGCACCTCGCCCTACTCTGCCTGATTCCAGGATAGACTGTGACGAGCATAGCGGCGCCAGGTTTTATTTACACCTGATGACGCTGTGCGGCCGCCAATCACTGCAATGCCCACAACCAACATGGCTACGGCTTTACAGTCTGTGGCAGGCAATCCCTGCATGTTCATTGGCTCTCTAAAGAGTGCCAAACCCGGAAATACTCGCCGAGCTTGTCGAGCACCGTGATGCTCGGGCGAGTACCGAGCAGTGGCGAGCACGTTTGCTCATCACTAGATATAATTCCATAAAAATATAAATCTACTCACATAAATATACTCTGAATGTATCTCTTTTGGGACTATTTCCTCTGATGATATACTTATTCATATATTTATGTGGATTTTTTATGGAATTATATACCTTTTATGAATGGACTTTTCCTTAAATAAAATAACGTGTTTTACTTGAAGTGCTGTATCAACTGCCTTTGTTACATGGACTGTTTCCTTTGGAATTTGGATCCTTGCACTTTTGCACCTGTGGATAGATGAGCTGATCACCTATATTTTTTCTCTACCTATTTAGTAATCATGGTTTGGTATGAATGTGTCTCTAGACAGTGATTTTAAAAAGAAGTAACCTGTTTTTTAGCATTTTCTCTAGATCAGCAGGAAACAATTGATATACACCATTCTCTGCTGGAAAGTGTCTTAAAAGGTTGCCTCCTACAAAAAATAGAGGATGTTGTATTGACAGATTATTCAGCAAGTCTTTTTTTAAATCTAGAGTTTGACAGAATTAGAATTTAAAGGGGTTGCTCGTGTTTAGAATTGGCTGCAGTGCTGATATCATGTCAACAACGCAGCAAACAGCAACAGCAGCTTTACCACTGAGCAATTGGCTGTCTTGCTGTCGATGTGTAGTTACCGGCAGTGTTTGGTCAGTGCTCCTGTTTTTACCATCACAGGTTCATCTGTGTTTTTCTTGTATGAAAAATTAATTTCAAAAATGAATTTCAAAGCTTATCCATTAAATAGCAATTTTAACCACAGACAACACAGGAATGCACAAGAATGACTTTCGTGTACTGTTCTTGATTTTCACGGATCCATAAACTTGCATAAGTAACTTTGATCTGACTTGGATCAAAATATTTTGGATCCTAAATATAAACATGATATTGTAAATTAGTGCAGTCAATATAACATTCAGCACCAATATAAGAAAGTGTAGCAAATGATTTACAGCATTCAACCTGAGGAATTCCATCAGTAAGAAGACAGAGAGCATTATTGTTTGGGCTCATGCACACCATTGTAAAAATCAGATGAGTGCTATCCATCGTTTTGATGGCTAAAACTCTTCCCCATGCTATTATATGCCCATGCACAAGTCTGATTTTTTGGGAAAAAAAAGTCGCAGCATGCACGAGTTGCATCCGATTATATCAGCTCGCACTCGGCATTTCAAATCCATGGGTCCGTGAAAAAAAACGGACCGCACTTCGATGACGTCCAATTTTCATGGACTGACAGAATGGAGAAGGTAGATAATTTTTTTTTTCTCCACATCTGAAAAAATCAGATCACACTCTGATGAAACTATGATTAGAGTGTGATTAGCATAATCGGTCAATCCTGGAGTACCCACATTTGGTAATATACCCTTTCAATTGTATGAAGCATACTTATGCCTATTGTTCATTAACATGCATGGCTTACTACCGCCAATGACCTAGAGGTCACACTATGATTAATTATTCTGTATGGTAGCCAATGTGGGAGGGTTTTATTACTATTCACTATAATGGTCTTATTACACGAGTTATTATATGTGTCACTTATGTGTCACTTATCTCATTTTGCTATTTTCTCCTGTCCTGTGCACACTCTGCACATATGTTACGTTCCATTGCCTGTTGCGATATTTTTTAATAAATAAATTGATTCTGTTTTTCAATATAACTTGGACTCTATTGATCATTTTTTCTCCCCCCCCCCCACCTTTATGGTTATTGTAATGATCTGTCCATGACTGTCCATTACCTGTCAGCTATACTATTTGTAGATTGATCTACTAAGATATTATAATCATTATGCTGCTATTTTCCATGAATCTCCTTCAATTAATAACAGCTCTGTAGTGCTGGAGGCCTAGATAAGACGTAAGGAAATGGACATATTGCATACATTCCCCTTTGAAGAAACGAGTGATGTATAATGTGAATTTTGACTTGTGTTAATGAGTTAATAATTACTGTGTGTACATCTGGCACACTGCTGTAGCTAATAACCACTGATTTGTGAGGGTGTCGGGTGTTGGGTGTCACACAGATCTGATATTGACCTATCTTAATGATATCAGTGCAGGTCCAACACCTGGCATCTGACACCCCCATCATCAATATCACAGTAAAGTACAATAGGGATGACATAGAAGGATGGGGAGCGCTGCCGTCTTCATTGCCTTACCAAGCTGAATACAAAAAACAGTTTGTTGTGAACCTGCATATTCTTTACGAACAAATAAAAAGGAATATTTCACCATATAAGACCCCAAAGGATCTTTAGCTAAAATGTTGCTTCAGATTCAAATGTTTCATTTCCACAAGAGTAACAGGAGAAAATGGACTGTACAATTTGGTGTGCAATTTTTCCTGAGTACACTAATACCACATATGAGGGGGAAAGCTACTGTTTGGGTGCATGGCGGAGCTTAAAAGGGACAGAGCACCATTTGATTTTAGGAGCGTAAAATTGTCTGGAATAGATAGCGGACGCCATGTTGCGTTTGCAGAGCCCCTGATGTGCCTAAACAGTGGGAACCTCCTACAAGTGACCCCATTTTGAAAACTATACCTCTCAAGTAACTTATCTAGAGTGTGATGAGCACCTTGAACCCGCAGGTGCTTCACAGAATTTTATAACGTTGAGCCCTGAAAATGAAAAAATAAATTTTTCCTTTTCTCAAGGGTAACAGGAGAAAATGGACCCCAAAATTTGTTGTGCGATTTCTCCTGAGTACGCTGATACTCCATATGTGGAGGAACATTACTGTTTGGGCACATGGCAGGGCATGAAAGGGAAGCAGCGCCAATTGAATTCTGGAGCGCAATTTTGACTGGAATAAATTGTGGACGCATTGTTGCGGGTAAAGAGACCCTGACATGCCTAAACAGCAGATTTTCCCACAAGTGACTTCATTTTGGATACTACACCTCTTGTGGAATTCATCTAACATTCTGAAACTACAGTACTAAATTACTAAATGGACGTCAGTAAAAAAAATTATTGAGCTCCTAGAACTATCTGACATGATGCTAAAGGTATGCTCACACTGGCGTTGATTCCCTCCTGCGAGAGAATCGGGCTGATTATGCTAATGACACTCAACTCAAATTCTGTCAGAATTTGGGCTGAGTGTCATCTGAGTGTGGTCCGATTCTCTAGTATGAAAGAATCACAGCACAGGTGCGGAGAAGATGGAGAAGGTAATTTCTGAATCTTCTCCATTGCCTCTGTGAGCGTACCACTGACTACACTCGGAGGACATCCAAGTGCAGTCCAATGTTTCACACGTACCCATACACTTGATCCGAATATCAAAGCCACTTGCAACATGCTGCGATTATTTTTTTATGCCAAATCAGCACAAGAAAATAATCACAGATCTGCACTGCCCCATAGTACAACATTGGGCTGACTGCTTTCCGATAAAACATCAGATAGCAGTAGGTCATGTTATACAGCAGTGTGAGCTAAGTCTTATTTTGATATTTTAGTAAAAAGTACTGTAGTATCAGCTAATTACTACTGTATATTTTTTACACTGTCCCTAATGTAGTCCTACAAACTAATCAAAATTATTATTTTTATTTCATTCTTTTTTTTTACACTTTTTGAAAAAAAAAAGGAAACCCAACTGTATGCCGATATGTGATGTGCATCACTAATCAGCGCTCAGTGGCTGCAGGACGTACGTACAGAGGTGGTGAAGAGGGGGAGAAAAAAAGGGACAGGAAAAAAAAAAGTCCTAAGCCGAAAGTAAGGACGGGTGCTGGTCAGTGATGTGAGTCAATGATCAGCACTTAGCAGCTGCAGGATGCACGCACACAGGTGGTACAAAACAGGAAAAAACAATTAAAGGGAAAAAAAGTCCTAAGCAAAAAGTGAGCACAGATGCTGTCCAGTGATGTGTGTCACTGATCAGCGCTCAGCGGCCGCACACACTGAGGTGGTGTAAAGGGGGGAGGTGGGAAATAGCAAAAAAGTCCTAAACCAATAGTGAGCATAGATACCAATCAGTGATGTGCCTCACTGATCAGCGCTCATTGGCTGCAGGAGGTGGCGCAAAAGAAAAAGAATGCCTGAAATTGAGCGATCAAGTACTGATCAGTGGTTGGCTGCAGAAAGGGGGTTGGAGAAGGGGTGTGACAGGTGTGTCAGAAGTGACAGTCACCCTGCACTTGGTTGCAGGAGATCTCTTTGTTTGGCATTACAGACACCTTTTTAGAAGCTGTCTCTCTAGGACCTAGCGGCTACCTTTCTCTTTCTAATTAACACCCTGGCCTGGGTGTATAAATACCTGCTGTTTGCTAGAAGGAGGTGCCAACAGTATTCACATTACCCCTTGGGAAGGCTTAAGCAAGATCAGTACTTCTTCCTCTCTGGAGCTAAGAGGACGTATGTTCATCTCTCTGAATTCAACTAAAGCTAAGCTATCTTCCCTTGTTTGTTCCCCCTTGTTGTCTTTAGTTGTTAGTGGGGATCGACTAGCGCTCATCCCCTCTCTTTCCTAGCCAGGGCCAAACGCCAGGGAAATACAGAGCGAGGTTCCTGTGTGGCGATTCGTGTGGAACTAATATAGGGACGTTAAAGGAGACAGGGTGATATAAGGTCAGCTTAGGAGGTCTCCATAACACTGACACTTTGTTTTTGTTTTTTTTGTGTGTGATTTTTGGGCGTGGACTTTTTTTTTTCTTTTCTCCCTTGGTACGGGTTCAGTTGCAGAGATCGCAGAGCGGCTGCGCAGTCTGTCTCTGGAGGTGAATGACCTCCGCTGTGAGGTTCAGCAACAGCATCAGCGGCTACAAGTCGCTAATATGGGGTCTCTGTAGGTAGGCCTGCCCAGCCTGAACCCAAGGTTGCCCTCCCGGACAGATTTTCAGGAGGTAGGGACAAGTTTTTTGTATTCAAGGATGCCTGCAAACTGTATTTTAAACTTTATCCTTACTCCTCCGGTTGAAATTGTGATCTCCCTACTGCAGGGAGATCCTCAATAGTGGGTGTTTCTTTTTTTACCGCAGGATTCGATTTTTCTCTAGTCTGTGGAGGGGTTTTTCAGGGCTCTGGCCCTCATCTATGATGACCCTGACAAAGTCGCGTTGGCTGAGTCTAGGCTACGTCGCCTTCAGAAGGGGAATCGGTCAGTGGAGACGTACAGTTCGGAATTCCCTAGATGGGCAACGGATTCTAAATGGAATGACGTGGCCCTTAGAAGCCAATTTTGTGAGGGTCTTTCTGAAAGGTTGAAAGACTCTTTGGCAGTATATGAAACCCCTCAGTCCTTGGAGGCTGCCATGTCGTTGGTCATACGTCTTGATAGACGCATTTGGGATAGACGGGTGAGACCACCTTCTCCGGGGCCTTCTTGTCGGGGTTATGTACCTCTGCCGGGGGAGCGATCTGATGGTGAACCAGTACGGGGGGAGGTGGAGGAACCTATGCAGTTAGGGGGGCCTTTACATCATACAATTCCCCAGAGATTCGCAAGAAAAAGGTGTATTTTTTTTGTGGGAAAAAGGGACATTTTATTGGGACCTGTTCTTCAATTCCTAAACAAAAGGAGACTCGATTAACTCTTGGTAGTCTGGAGTTGGATAAATAAGGGGTGCATTTGTTGCCAACCTGCAGTTCCTGCTTTATCCTGACAGCAGAGGTGGTGCTAGAGAGCAAAACCGAGAAAATTTCTGTGTTTGTTGACAGTGGAGCCAGAGTCAGCTCACGGTCTAGCTTGCTGTACTTTAGCTCAACCTATTTCCATCTTCTGCATTGACTCGATACCACTTGCACAGAAAGCATTTACTCAGATTGTACATAATGTAAAACTGAGGGTGGGGTCGGTTCATTGTGAAATAATCCCTTGCTATGTCCTGGACAGTATTCCCACCCCAATTGTTCTGGGTCTTCCCTGGCTGGTGAAACATAATCCATTGGTGGATTGGCAAGCCATGGAGATCATTGAATGGGGAGATTACTGCCATGAGAACTGTTTAGATATTTCGAGCCATGAAGTATTTAATGGCAGAAAGTCTGGAGAAGGGACATATCAGACCCTCATCTTCGCCCATGGTGGCAGGGTTCTTCTTTGTGAAGAAAAAAGATGGTGGTCTACGTCCCTGTTTAGATTTCTGGGAAGTAAATCAAATTACCTTCCGAAATCCATACCCTCTTCCTCTGATTCCTGATCTGTTCAGCCAGACTGGATTTAAGGGGAGCCTACCTTCTGGTTAGAATCAGAGAAGGGGACGAATGGAAAACAGCGTTCAATACCCCTGCATTTCGAGAGTCTGGTTATGCCTTTCGGTTTGACCAATGCACCTGCGGTATTCCAGCAATTTCATAAATTATATTTTACATCATTTGGTGGGGAGGTTTGTGGTGGTCCATATGGATGATATTTTGGTTTACTCACCTGATTTTGAGACACATCGGGGGCATGTTAATCAGGTGCTCCAGATATTAAGGGATAAAAAACTCTATTCCAAACCTGAAAAATGTGTTTTTGCCGCTCAGGAGGTGCAGTTTTTGGGGTACTTGTTGTCATCTTCGGGTTTTTGGATGGATCCGGAGAAGATCTGTGCAGTCCTTGATTGGGACCGTACCGAGAACCTGAAGGCTCTACAACGTTTTCTGGGCTTTACTAATTTTTATCGGAAATTCATTCAAAATTACTCAGTAATTGTGAAACCCCTTACTGACATGACTAAGAAGGGGTCTGATTTTTACAAATGGTCGGAGGCCTCCCTCCAGGCTTTTTCTTCCTTAAACAATTATTTTGCCGCTGCACATATACTCAGTGGACCCGATGTTTCCCTGCCCTTTATTGTGGAAGTTGATGTCTCAGATGTGGGGGTTGGGGCTGTGTTGTCTCAGGATCTGTCCCCTGGTAAATGGCGTCCATGCGCCTTCTTTTCTAGAAAATTGTCTTCGGCTGAGAGAAATTATGACGTGGGTAATAGGAAATTCTTGGCGATCAAATTGGCGTTCGAAGAATGGCGACATTGGTTGGAGGGGGCTGTCCATCCTATTACTGTTATTACTGACCATAAGAACCTGTCATATCTCCAGTCAGCTAAAAGTCTCAACCCTGGGCAAGCCAGATGGTCCCTGTTTTTTTACTAGGTTCAATATTGTTGTCACTTTTCGTCCAGGGGTCAAAAATTTCAAGGCTGATGCTTTGTCCCGGAGCTTCACTGGTGGCAATGACCATGAGAACCATGCCCTGATATTACAGAAGGGGGTAGCCATTTCAGCATTATATCCTGAACTGGAGGGTGAGGTGTTGAAGGTTCAGGGGGACACCCCTGCCTCCTGCCCTCCAGGAAGGTTATTTGTACCATCCAATCTGTGCCGTAAGGTTATTAAAGAAAATCATAACTCTGTGCTTGCTGGTCACCCAGGTAGTAAGGTAACCGCGGACCTCCTCTATCGTTGTTTTTGGTGGCCGGGGTTGCATTGAACACGTATCTGCTTGTAGTATTTGCCTGCGTTCTAAGGTTTCGCATACCCGTCCATCTGGTACTCTTCTTCTGCTACCTATCCCTAGTAGGCCATGGACACACTTGTCCATGGATTTTATTACTGACCTACTGGTTTCTGTAGGCAAAACAGTGATTTTGGTGGTTGTAGATAGGTTTAGCAAAACGGTTCACTTTATCGCATTACCTGCACTTCCAAATGCCAAGACACTTGCTCAGGTGTTCATAAATGAGATTGTGAAGCTTCACGGGGTTCCCTCCGATGCGGTGTCAGATCGGGGGACCCAATTTGTTTCCAAGTTCTGTTCTCGACTGGGGGTGCAGCTGTCCTTTTCCTCTGCCTTCCACCCTCAGTCGAATGGACAGACCGAGAGTGTCAATCAGAATTTGGAGACCTACCTCAGGTGTTTTGTCTCCGAAAATCAGGAGGATTGGGCATCCTACCTACCGCTGGCGTCCTACCTACCGTTCTTCTGTGCATATGGTTACCACCCACAGTTCCTGAGGAGGAGCAGTTTTCTTTGTTGCTCTCATCGGTATGATGGGGTGTTCTGAGTAATTTAAAGATCATGGGAGACAGGTATAAACGTATGGCTGACAGAAAACACTAGCCAGGTCCGGACCTGAATGTGAATGACTTTGTGTGGTTATCTACCAAGAATTTAAGATTGAAAGTTCCTTCTTGGAAGCTGGGACCTAGGTTTATTGGTCCCTATAAAATAACCGCTGTCATTAACCCAGCAGTGTTCCGTCTTGAACTTCCTCAGCCCCTTAAGGTCCACAACGTGTTCCACAGGTCTTTAATCACGAAGTATGTGGAACCTCTTGAGCGCTCACCTCTACCACCGCCCTCAGTAATGGTTGATGGTAATCTGGAGTTCCACATTTCAAGGATTGTGGATTCTCATCTCCAATGTCGTTCTCTACAATACTTGGTGCACTGGAAGGCTTATGGTCCAGAGGAGAGGATGTGGGTTTCAGCATCAGAGATGAACGCTCCCAGGTTGGTTTGTTCATTCCACATCTCTTATCTTGAGAAATCCGGTCCTGAGTGTCCGGAGGCCACTTGTAGAGGGGGGGTACTGTCACTGGTGTGTCAGAAGTGACAAATAGTGTTGAGTGAGTATGTTCTGTTCCGAGTATGCTCGGGCCGAGCTCCGAGTATTTACAGCTCCTCGGTGATATGTTTGAATCGCTCCCGTGTGCATGATTTGCAACTGTTTGACAGCTTTATTACATGTGAGGAATGTGTAAGAAATAGACATTCCTCACATGTAATAAAACTGTCAAACAGTCGCAAATCATGCACATGGGAGCAATTCAAGCATATCACCGAGCAGCTGTAAATACTCGGAGCTGAGCCCGAGCATACTCGGCGAAAGGGTTAACAGAACATACTCGCTCAACACTAGTGACAAACAGTCGCCCTCAGTTGGTTGCAGGAGATCTCTTTGTTTGACATTACAGACACCTTTTTAGAAGCTGTCTCTCTAGGACCCAGCGGTTGCCTTCCCCTTGCTAATTAACACCCTGAGCTGGGTGTATAAATACCTGCTGTTTGCTAGAGGGAGGTGCCGGCGATATTCAAATTACCCCTTGTGAAGGCTTGAGCAAGAGCAGTACTTCTTCCTCTCTGGAGCTAAGAAGACGTGTGTTCATCTCTCTGAAGTCAACTAAAGCTTTTTGTCTTTAGTTGTTAGTGGGGATCGACTAGCGCTCATCCCTTCCCTTCCCTAGCCAGGGCTAAATGCCAGGGAAAGACAGGGCAAAGTTCCTGTGCAGCGATTAGTGTGGAACTAACATAGAGATGTTAGGGGAGACAGGGTGAAATAAGGTCAGCCTTGGAGGTCTCCACTGCCTCCTTTCCCTAGAATCTGGGCCCCCTTTTCCCCCTTCCCTTCATGTTGCACTTAGTCTTTCCTACACCTTACGTGACAAGGCGTTGGGGAGAGGGGGGAAGGGGCAGAAAGGGAGAGAGGCATTGGGGTGGATTAGAAAAAAGCAGGTCAAGTCAGGAACAGGTCAGGAACAGATCAAGAGCGTCTACAATCTTCAGATCTTCAAGTCTTCAATCGGAAACAGCAGCAGAATGATGGCACAGCATGGAAAGAGTCTGTGGCACCACAAGTCCCAGCAAGTAAGCAGCAGTACGACACAGTGACCGCTCTGAAACGTCTCCAAACTGGAATGAGGTGGTGCAGAGTAGAGCACTTAGATATTGTACCATGGATATATATTTTTCTGCCCTATATAGATAATAGTTAGCATTAATGCATGAAGTATAGGGGCAAGGGTAATTATAAAGTGCAAGTAATAGTAGATAGCATAGCAGTGATACTCGCCTAGGTCACTGATGGAAGGTTAGATCTTCATGTCCTTCAAGCCACTATATCTACTATTACTTGCACTTTAGAATTACCCTTGCCCCTATACTTCATGCACTAATGCTAACTATTATGTATATAGGGAAGAAAAATATATATCCATGGTACAATATCTATGTGCTCTGACTACTATTATTTATTATAAGATGTCATATACCCTTTTGGCCTGGGTCATTGTATGTATTCCTCAGTTAGGAGGCACCTATGTTTGTAGGTTTTTGTATGTTATTTTACTAATAAAATGTATGCAAAGGATTTTGAGATCACTTTGTTTGTCCTGAGACATGTTACCTAGCACCAGCCGATGATCGGTGCTGTTATAGCACCAATTATAGCTGGACATCAATCTCATTTCAAGAAGCATTGAAAGTGCTGTGATTGGCTGCTCAGTATTGAACAAGCAATCACAGAAATTGTAGTTGCAGGGGGGTGGCTAAGCTTCCCATGGCGACGAGTCACAGTGCCATTCTGTCAAATACAGCAGGCACTTTGCCCCAGTGACCAAAGGTTCTCATGACGTAAATTTACTTCAATTTGCGGGAACCCCTTCCGACCAGGAAGTAAACTTTTGTCAAATGTCGTGAAGGTTAACGTTGACTGCTGCCTTAATTTCCTAGGTATCAGTCCCCTCACTGCAGTAAGAATCTGACAGTCCTGCTCCCCAGCTTAAATAAGGATACTTTAAGAAGATAGCTCAATAGGAGCTGAATGTAAGCATCCTACCTTATTTTCTGCACATAAATTAGAACATTGATTTCGATGTAGTAACATGGACACGTGTGGACAATCATAATAAACAAGTTGGATACTGATAGCTCCCTTGAATATGCTGCCAATTCTCTTTGGGGGTGGGTGTTATTTAGAAAGCAAAGAATTTTTTAACGTCAGTGTAGACTAGGTCTTGTTCTCTTTCAGAATTATTTGGACATTTTTGAGGTTCCATTTCATCCAAGCATTAAGGGTATGTACACACGGTCAGGAATGGCTGTGGATTGGACGCAGTGCACTTGGGCTGCGTGCAATCCTCAGCGGCCAGATGTTAGAGCATAGTGGATTGGATTTCTAGAAATCCCATGCCTTCTATGCGTCTCCGTGCTCCTGCGGCTCACCCGCGGAGATGGACATGCGGCGCGTCTTCACAGAACGCAGCATGTGAATTTCTACCAGTGCAATGTATAGAATGCGGTGAATCCGCATGTGTTCAGTGAAAACATGTGGATTCACCTGCGTGCAGCGCTTTGGACGCAGCATAGAGTATACTACGTTCAAAGCGCTGCCAGAAAGGATCGTGTGCACATACCCTTACTTCTAAAAAAGCATATCTCTAGTGAAAAAGAAAAATTTCATAGCATTCTTAAGGGGAATCTGTCAGTGGGTTTTGCTACAGTATGTAATCTGAGGACAGCATGAGGTAGAGGTTAAGGCTATGAGCCCACGATGCAGAAATGCTGCATATTTTTTAGGCTTTTCCCTGGCAGGAAAAACGCATGCGTTTTTTACATGCGTTTTTCCCGCCAGGTAGAAGCGTTTGTCAAGCGTCTTTGCATGCATTTCCGCATGCGGGTTATCAAGCGCTTTCCAAGCGATTTTAGCATCACTTGGAAAAGTGCTTGACAACTTGTTCACACTATATAAATCCATGCAACTGGCATGGATTTATAGTAGTGTGACCAAGTTAGTTAAAAAAAATAATAAAATGGTAAATAATAAAAAAATAAAGTTTATACTCACCTTCCGGTGTCCTCCCGGTGTTCTCTCTGCCGCGTCCGGTGTGTTGGGCGGCTCACAGTGGTGTGAAGGACCTGCGGTGACGTCATTGAGCCATGTGATGGGTCACATGACTCAGTGATGTCATAGCAGGTCCTTCACAACAGCGGGAGCAATGCAATAGACCGGACGGAGCAGACAAAACACCGGGAGGACATCAGAATGTAAGTATAAACTTTATTTTTTATTTTAAATTCTTTTTTCTACAGTTTCTATGGTACCCTGGTCTGGAGGAGAGTCTCCTCTCCTCCAGACTTGGGTACCATCCGCACATAGAAACGCATAATATCTGTGTGTACAAATGTACTGACACGGATATTATGCGTTTCAATGCAAGTCAATGGCGGCGATTGCGCTGCGTGTCCGCAAAATTAATGGACATGCTGCGGATTTTTGAGCGCAGCATAAACGCTGCGGAAAAATCCGCAGCATGGGCATTGACATTGCGGCTTGTCATTGGGGACCATGGGGGGCGGATAACCAAGCGTTTCCCAAGCGTTTACGCTGCGGAAATTTCGCAGCATATATGCTTGTAAAATGCTACGTGGGCACATACCCTAAAACACAGAATTCAACAATGTGTCACATCTCAATCTGTGTGCTGTTGTTTACTTAAATTGAAGGTTTTATCAATAGGACATTATCATTGCCCTGACTGGCTGCCTGGTGCCAAGTTTTCCGACTTGCCCCTTCCTATGATAACCGGATCACTATCAATAGACAATGTACATACAGAACTTGGTGGGGGCGGGATTAGCTTTTGAGCTGTGTTACATGATACATCTAAAAACTCTGATTGTTTCACAACTGCTGCACCCAGTAAACTAAGTGATACTTCATTGGAATCAGGTAAAGATAGCTGTCATCCAAGCATTAGTGCAGTTGACAGCTATCTAATGTGTATGGCCAGCTTAAGATCCTCATTTGCAGTACCATTGTGGAACATTTTCCATCAAAACTCAGCAGATTTACAACATACTTCTTCCTAATTCAGCAACATGAAGAACCTATCATTATCTAGACTAGAGTAAATAAACTGATGGTGCTTTCACGCTAATAATATTGGGGGTAGTGAAGAAGGCAAGTGAGGAGGCAAAGTACCCAAAAGTAAAAAACAGATAACTATAATGATGATCTAAATGCAAGAGTTGTATAATGCATCAACGAAATAAAGGTTGTGTATGGTAAACATGCAATGGAGAAACAAATTATAATATAATAATATTCCTCTATA
Organism: Phyllobates terribilis; assembly: GCF_046119375.1. Classification (NCBI taxonomy): domain Eukaryota; kingdom Metazoa; phylum Chordata; class Amphibia; order Anura; family Dendrobatidae; genus Phyllobates; species Phyllobates terribilis. Next base: position 880,309,075 of record NW_027362761.1, read on the forward strand.
TTCATCAAGAATATAGTGGACTGCACTGTTGCTTCTTAAGTGGGTGCTGGCTAAATGGCCAATGGTCGTAGTCAATAGAATGAATGTATGATATTCATTGAAAACAAACTGTTTAGTAGAAATGGTTCTAAGTTAAGACTCTAAATCTCTGTTAGGGGTGCAGTCAATTAGTTTGTAGTCAGTGAAAAGAATATTTGATAAAACATACAGTTTAGTAGAAATAGTCCTTGGTTGAAACCATGAAGTTCCTGATGAGAAGTGCAAAGTGTCAATTCTCCTTTGTGCACTCCTGTGGAGACCAGGTGTCGCCGCACGGTTGGTTGGTGACCAGGAAACAGGGGCTTTTAACACTAAGGGGAGCCCTAGCTCACCCTATTCCCCAGGATACTTCTGAAGGTGAGGATGCCGGGGCCTCCGCTCTAACTCCTGAGTTAGCCCCCCATCTGTTCTCCTCGTCCACCCAGGGAAGGGGGTGCTACTGTGCACAATAGAACACCCACCAAACAAACAAGGCCACACAGACAGGAGTAAACAGAAAACTCCAGGCACAGGAAATATTCACTCACATATAAAAGAGGGAAGCACCAGGTTGTGAAGGTAGGGGAATAGACCAAAATGGAGAAGGATAAGTAATTATCATGCTTATAAACCACACAACAGTCTCTGATAATCCTTCCAACTCTCCTTCTTATAATATCTCCTCTCCCCCTGTTAGCCATGCAGCAAAAGCTAGCTCTGACAAGGACTAAAACCAGAGCCCAGATTATAAAGGGAAAAGGAGTGGCTAACCGAGCTCATCTGTGAGCACCAAGATTTCCAACATGGCTGTTTAACCCCCATTCTGCCAGAAGATATAAAATATGTCTTAAAATGAAGGAGAAGTGCTTCTTCTCGGAGCCGGAGTAGGAGCCCTCAGATGCTGTGGTCTTCTTGCTCCACCCCATTGCGGTAACCCCGTGACAGGAACCTCAGGACCAGGCCTATCGGGGTGAGCCACATGAAAAGCCCGGATCAGTCTGGCTTCATGAACATCCGATGCTGGTACCCACATCCTCTCCTTGGGACCGTACCCCCTCCAATGTACCAGGTACTGAAGCTACCGACGAACAAGACGGGAATCCAAGATCGTCACAATCTGAAACTTCAAGTCCCTATTGAGAACGACAGGTGAAGGAGGAAGAGGCGATGGTACAGAAGATGCAACGTATTTTTTGAGGAGAGAACGATGAAAAACATTATGGATCTTAAAGGTAGGTGGCAACTCAAGGTGAAATGCTACGGGATTGACGATGGCTACAATCTTGTAAGATCCAATAAACCTGGGACCAAGCTTCCAAAACGGAACCTTCAACTTAATGTTCCTAGAGGACAGCCACACTAAGTCACCCACACACAGGTCCGGACCCACCAAATGTCTCCGATCAGCCACACACTTATATTTGGATCCCATCTTCCTTAAATTATTCAGAACCCCCTGCCATATGGTGGAAATGGAAGATGAAAACCGTTCCTCCTCCGGTAATCCAGAAGGGTGATTACCACTAAAGGAACTAAACTGAGGATGAAACCCATACGCCCCAAAAAACGGGGACTTACCAGTCGATTCCTGAAATCGATTATTTACAGCAAATTCAGCTAACGGTAAATAGGTAACCCAGTCCTCCTGGTTTTCAGATACAAAACACCTGAGATACATTTCTAATTCTGGTTAACCCGTTCCGTCTGCCCATTAGACTGCGGGTGAAATGCGAAAGAAAAAGACAAATGGATCCCCAAACGTGTGCAAAATTCCTTCCAAAACTTGGAGACAAACTGCACCCCCTGATCAGAAACAATGTCGGTTGGGATCCCATGTCATCTAATTATATCCCTGATGAAAACTTGCGCCAAGGATTTGGCATTCGGTAAAGCTGTTAACGTGACAAAATGAGACATTTTACTGAACCTATGAACCACCACAAGGATTACAGTATTCCCCGCCGACACGGGTAGATCCGTGATAAAATCGACTGATAAGTGAGTCCAAGGTCTACTGGGAATCTCCAAGGACGAGTATGAGGGGTCTTGAACGCGCACAGACACTGCAGGTGGCTCCATACTCTCGGACATCCTTATGAGCACCTAGCCACCAAAAACGCAGAGTAAGCATATCCGCTGTGGCTTTATTACCAGGATGTCCGGCCAACACCGAATTGTGATGCTCGCTGAGGACTTTAAGATGGAGATTTACAGGAACAAGCAGTTTACCAAGTGAAAAAGGCAGCAGGTGCATCCCCCTGAGCGTCAACAACCTCTTTCCAGATCGGAGCATATAGATGCCATTACCACCCCCTTTTGAAGAATAGGTACCGGTTCACACTTATCTCCTCCCCCAGGAAAACAACGGGATAAGACATCTGCCTTAATATTTTTGTGCACCAGCCTATAAGTGACAAAAAAGTTAAACCTGGTAAAGAACAATGCCCATCTTGGCTGACGAGGTGTTAGACGTTTTGCCGACTCTAAGTACACCACATTCTTATGATCCATGATTACCATAACAGGGTGGACCACTCCCTCCAAAAAATGACGCCACTCTTCAAAAGCTCATTTGATTGCTAAGAGTTCCCAGTTACCAATGTCATAATTTCTTTCAGCAGGTGACAATTTTTTAGAGAAATAAGCACAAGGTTGCCATTTAGCAAGAGACGCACCCCACTCCCACCTCAGACGCATCGACCTCAAGGACCTTATGGCGATCATAAGGACGATGAGAAGGGAGTTCTTGGCCCCCCTGCTCTGAGAACACATCCCCAAAATCTGACAGGTAACTAGGCAATGACCAGGTATCCACCCTAGCCAACCGGGTACCCAAGTAGTGCTCTTGACAATGCCTACTCCATCTTACAATCTCTTGAGACTGCCAATCGACCACAGGATTGTGCAGAGTGAGCCAGGGGAGTCCCAGTACTACAGGTGAGGGCAGACCCTCTAGTATGTAGCAGTCTAACACCTCAGTGTGCATAGCCCCCACCTTAAGCCACATATTTCGGACGACTTGAGTAAAGTGCCCCTGTCTCAAAGGGGCAGAATCGATGGCAACTATAGGTATGTGGAATGAGGCCTTGAACCTGGACGAACCTAGAGTTGATCAAATTAAACCCCGCCCCACTGTCCAGAGAGGCAGACACCTCTGCCTTAACTCCACCCACATGGATTGCAGCTGGTAGGAAAAATTGTGTCCTGCCCACATAGGTGATAAATACACCCGGGTTGCTAACCTCCCCGTAACCCGGGCTATCAAGTCTCTCCGGCAGTTGTTTACTCTGGGGTCGGGAAGGACACTTTCCCAGGAAATGTCCCCTTTTCCCACAAAGGAAACACTCTCCCCCCTTACGTCGGACTACCGGCAATTTCCCGGCGGAGAATGCCACTCCCACCTGCATGAATTCAACAGTAGGCTCAACGCTGACCTCTGTTGACCCTGGATCACCCACGAACGAAGGGGACTCCCTATGTCTCTGGCGAAGACGGCGATCAACTCAGATCACCAGAGACATGGCTGTCTCAAGGGAATCAGGGGTCTCCTACAGGGCCAATGCATCCTTCATCCTTACTGTAAGCCCCTCACTGAACAGACTACGGAGTGCGGTGTCATTCCACATGGTATCCGTGACCCATCTCTGAAACTCTGAGCAATATTCGTCCGCCGGCCGGTGTCCTTGCTGCAGTTAGCGCAGTGTGGACTCAGCTAAGGAGACACAATTGGGGTCATCATATATAAGGCCCAGTGCCTGAAAAAAAACCTCCACCATCTGAAGCGACCGCGAGTCCGATGGGAGAGAGAACGCCCATGTTTGAGGATCCTCCTGAAGGAGCGAGAGTAGCACCCCCACACGTTGCTCCTCAGTACCTGAATAACCCGGACGTAACCTGAAGTATAATTTACAGGCCTCTCGGAAAACGACTAACTTGTGACGCCCCCCAGAGAACCTGTCAGGCAGTGCGACCTTGGGCTCCACTATGGTTTGCCTGAGAAACGGGATTCCCACACCAGATACAGGTGCATCTCACTAACTTAGAATGTCATCAAAAAGTTAATATATTTCAGTTCTTCAATACAAAAAGTGAAACTCATATATTATATAGAGTCATTACAAACAGAGTGATCTATTTCAAGTGTTTATTTCTGCTAATGTTGATGATTATGGCTTACAGCCAATGAAAACACAAAAGTCATTATCTCAGTTTATTAAAATAATTAACAAAAAACACCTGCAAAGGCTTCCTAAGCAGTTAAAAAGGTCCCTTAGTCTGTTTCAGTAGGCTCCACAATCATGGGGAAGACTGCTGACTTGACAGATGTCCAGACTGCAGTCACTGACACACTCCACAAGGTCCCAGAGTTCCAATTTTCATTTGGAAATCAAGGTCCCAGAGTCTGGAGGAAGAGTGGAGAGGCACACAATCCAAGCTGCTTGAGGTCTAGTGTGAAGATTCCACAATCAGTGATGGTTTGGGGAGCCATGTCATCTGCTGGTGTAGGTCCACTGTGTTTTATCAAGACCAAAGTCAGCGCAGCCGTCTACCAGGAAATTTTAGAGCAGTTCATGCTTCGCTCTGCCGACAAAGCTTTTTGGAGATGGAAATTTCATTCTCCAGCATGACTTGGCACCTGTCCACACTGCCAAAAGTACCAATACCTGGTTTAATAACAACAATATCACTGTGCTTGATTGGCCAGCAAACTCGCCTGACCTTAACCCCATAGAGAATCTATGGGATATTGTCAATAGGAAAATGAGAGACACCAGACCCAACAATGAAGACGAGCTGAAGGCTGCTATCAAAGCAACCTGGGCTTTCATAACACCTCAGCAGTGCCACAGGCTGATCGCCTCCATGCCACGCCGCATTTATGCAGTAATTGATGCAAAAGAAGCCCCGACCAAGTATTGAGTGCATTTACTGAACATACATTTCAGTAAGCCAACATTTTGGATTTTAAAAACATTTTTCAAGCTGTTGTTATAAAGTATTCTAATTTACTGAGATAATGACTTTTGTGTTTTCATTGGCTGTAGGCCATAATCATCAATATTAACAGAAATAAACACTTGAAATAGATCCGCTGTTTGTAATGACTCTATATAATATATGAGTTTCACTTTTTGTAATGAATAACTGAAATAAATTAACTTTTTGATGATATTCTAATTTTGTGAGATGCACCTGTATATTAGGGGACTGCAAAACCACTGTGCATTAATCCACCAGCTCCAGACTAAGCTGCTGCAACTGCCCCTTCAGAGCAGTGATTGGATCCATAATGGAACAGAAAAAATGGTTACGGTCAGATCTAATGTCACCGCATGGTTGATTGGTGACCAGGGAACAGGGTGCTCCTACCCTGTCCCTAACACTAAGGGAAGCCCAAGCTCGCCCTATTCCCCGGGATACCTCTGAAGGTGAGGATGCCGGGGCGTCCGCCCTTCCCCTAACTCCTGAGTTAGCCCTCCATCTGTTCTCCTCCCTCACCCAGGGAAGGGGGCGCTACTGTGCACCGTAGAACACCCACCCGTCAAACAAGGCCACACAGACAGGGGTAAATAGAAAACTCCAGGCACAGGAAATATTCACTCACATATAACAGAGGGAAGCACCAGGGTGTGAAGGTAGGGGAATAAACTGGGGAGAAGGATAAGAAATTACCATGCGTACAAACCACACAACAGTCTCTGATAATCCCTCCAACTCTCCTTCTCATAATAACTCTTCTCCCTCCTTTAGCCATGCAGCAAAAGCTAGCTCTGACAAGGACTAAAATCAGAGCCCAGATTATAAAGGGTAAAGGAGTGGCTAACCGAGCTCATCTGTGAGCACCAAGATTTCCAACATGGCTGTTTAACCCCCATTCTGCCGGAAGAAATAAAACATGTCTTAAAATGAAAAAGTGCTTCTTCTCGAAGCTGGAGTAGAAGCCCTCAGACGCTGCGGTCTTCTGGCTCCACCCCGTTGCGGTAACCCCGTGACACCAGATATACTCTGAGGAAGGGGAACTGGGTTTCCCCCAAAAAACGTTGGTTTTCTGGTCTCCACAGGACACCGTAGCTAGCAGCTGTGACGTCACATGCTCCTTCAGCTCCTCCAGCATCCACACCTGTGGTTTCCAGGGACGGTACCGGCTAGAGCGCCCTGGCTACACATACCACGTTGGATCATACAGATCTCTGCTTCACCGCGTCACTACAGGACTGACAAGCAACTGACAGTGCACATCAGAGCGCACATAGGAGAATTGATGCTCTGCACTTCTTATCAGGAACTTTAAGGGGATCTAGGGCCTTATCTTGGGACCATTTTTACTAAGCTGTTTGTTTTTATTGAATATCATACATTCATTCTATTGGCTATCACCATTGGTCATTTATCCAGCATTATCTTAATAGCATTATCTTAATAAGCAACAGTGCAGCCCGCTGGGCCTTTGATGAATGTAGAGGAATATTATTATTTATAACTGTTTATAATCTTTATTTAACTGTTGCATGCAGATCATCATTATGGTTATTTGCCTTTTATTTTTGGGTATTTTGCCTCCTCACTTGCTTTCTTCACTACCCTCAATGCTATTAGCGCGACAGCACCATCAGTTTATTTAGTGACGGTACAGGTCATGGTAGCACATTTAGGCCACACAGGCTGCTCAAAGTAGCACAAGAATCATGCAAAAAGGTTGTCATGTTCAAAAGCATTTCCTGGGACACTGGAGAAATGGCTTCACCACTGGTTCCATGATCAAATGCTGAGATTTGGGGTACCTGGAATGAAGATTAGAAGTGTTTGGCTACCAAACATTATGCCACCCCACACCATAATCCCTGGAGTAAAATCTCTGTCATTCCCTTGTAAGGCCTCCTTATGGTATTGCATATTTGGAGTACAGACTAATCTTTGGCCATAATTATATCCAAGACAAAAGAGGAACTTATCGCTGATAGCTACAGAGATTCATTTCAGCTGTCCAGGTCTGCACCATAGCATTTGAGAGTGGTGGTATGTGGTCAATGGGACACTTGAAGCTGGACGCTGGTGAGTCACTCTGCCTTCCCGGCGTCTGCGCCCACGTTTCCTGCTCCACAAGGCTACACAGACTGAAGGGAGTAGAGCTCCTTTCGTACAGGGTAAATTGTGCAGGCGCGGGATCCGGCCGGGAACTGCACATCACAGTGATCTGCGACGTGCAGGGGAGGGGGGCGGATATGGAAATGAAGCAAACGCCAAGCTTGCATAAACTAAATTAATAAAAAGCTATTACGAATCAAATAGACCTCTAACATGGGCCATAAAGGTAAGTATAGATTCACATTTCTATCAACTGTATGCCCATATTAGAGGTCTGGTTCCAGGGGGTGACAGATTCCCTTTAATAATGTCTTAAAAATGCACCTCTGTGTACTTCACCACAAAACGTATGCCATGGCTCAGTTTGGGGATTCCATCCGGTGACCTATTGCTGCATAGTCGGTTCCTCTGTCTGCTCCACTATTGCCATTTATTCCCTGTCCAAATGTTGATGGATTCTATAGTCTTTGTTTTCCTATCTTAGTTTACTCCTTTCCAGGAGTTTCTCATTTTCCTGTTTTGGTTTGCCTTCTCACATTCTGGGTGGGGTATTATATTTTTACCCTTCACTGCCTTTCCTTGCTGGCTATACCTCTTGGTGGATATGTGTTTAGGAGTTCCAGCCCTTCAGCTAAGGGGTTTACCTTGCTTAGTAAACTGCAGTTGTATTCTTGCAGTGATTCTGTTTGCTTTCTCTCCCAGCACCTTTACCTTTTACCACTGTTAGGTTTCTGGGAGGTTATACTTGTTCCTTTTATTTTTGATTATCCTTAGCTTTCCTTCTCTACCTTAAATGAATATGTTTTAATTTTTCACCCTGGGTTTTTTGTATCTTACTTCACATTTTCCTTTCTCATTGTTGGTGGTGTGTTGCGGCGTCCCCTCTTGTTCCTCAAGAGGCAAGAGAAACCCCTTGATGGCCTTTTAGGGAGTTAGGTCTGAGGTGGTATTTTTATTTGTGTGGCTAGGGCCTTTCTAGTCTGTGCCGGGACTAGTTGGGTGTAGGTACAGCGTTTCCCTTGTGTGAGTGTGTACATATTCATAACAACTTACTCCAGTCAGTGACTGGAGTAAGATTTGTGGATTAATATACAACACAACTTGTCATGAATTAGACCAGCAGGCATGACCACACCATGTCCCAGCTTCACCTGATTTGGGGACAGTGCTTAAAGCATAGGAGTAGCACAGATACGGGAGGTAGGTATTTTTTTGTTTATTTTACTAGGCACATTAGAGACATTGAAAAGGAGAAGATCCATTAGTAGACAACCCATTTAATTCTCACAATATCTGTTATTTCTTAGCTTGCTAAAATTGAAACTAAAATTAGCAGTAAGATAGATCTATGCTTCCCAATCCATCCAGAGAATGTATAAACTACCTGGATAAGGGCAATTGGAGGAACACCAACAGATGCCTAATCTAAACCATAAAACGCTGTTATGTTCTCTAAGTGTGAGTAATGATAGAGTTATAAAAAGTCTAATAACATTTCAAGGGAAAAGTAAAGTCCCTTGCATATTTATTCAAATCTAAAATAACACAGGAAATATTTATACAGTTGCCAGGGGTGAAGTGAAAAGTGCAGCCTGTTCGCACATAAGACAATTATGATGACCATTACGTAAGCAGCCGCGTGGTGCACCAAGTTGTCATTATTAGATTAAATTAATTTGATGTGTTAGTGCCTAAAGAAGAGAGAGGTATTTGGTGCCATTCCCAAAAGTGTAGTGATTTTTTTTTCAAGAAGCTAATAGGTTTGCTAACTTTATGGAGTAAGAATATAACTGCTGGTTATCCCAATGTTAATGATTAGTTATTGCCATTGTTAGAAAACATTTCAAGTTTGCTGATTAACAGAAAGCAGTATTATGGCTGCCTTGCACTTTTAACAGTTTGGGCAGATTTGTGCTTTGAACAGGAAAGCTAAATGAAGGACAATGCTGAATCCATCATGTGACAGGCTGCAAAGGCCCCTGATGAACGCCATTGACAGGTATATAAGGTGCAGTCGTGCTGCACTATTTATTCCCACATTTTTTACATAATCTGCAGAGGACAGAGGACACAGCTCTAGTAATAGTATTGTAGGATTTTTTTCGGTTATTGTATTGTAAGATGCCTGATTTTATACATTTATGAGTGTTGTATATTTGACCCAACTTGTTAGGCATGTTAGCCACTTTCCTTTATGCCATCTCGTGGTTGACGTACCTGTATGTTAATTGTAGTACACATCATAAGATTGCCGCATTTTTCAATTTCTTAGCCACAATTTTTTTTTTATATACAGTTGACATAGATGTAAAGAATAAATTTACAACATACAATTTCATTGTACTTTATTGTTTTAGTGCAATATTTGTTAAAATTAGGCAGAACAAAATACCCCCAATAATATTATTTTAATTATTTTTTATTAATTATTAATAAATGTAAAAAAATATGATTTTAGGTGGTTGTTTAATGTTAAAGACTGTACATGAAATCTGGCAACACTTAACAGGACTTCCTGGCAGGAGCCACTCCACTTAGCACAGGGATGCCAAACTCAAACGCAAAGGGCCAAAATGAAAAACTTGGACAAAGTCAAGGGCCAACCAGTAAACAGTATAATGGGCCTCACAAAGTCCTCCTACAAAATAATGGGGCACACATAATCCTCCATACAGAATAATGGGCCCCACATAGTCCTCCATACAGTATAGTGGGCCCCACATAGTCCTCCATACAAAATAATGGGCCCCACACAGTCCTCCGTACAGAATAATGGGCCCCACATAGGCCTCCGTACAGAATAATGGGCCCCACATAGGCCTCCATACAGAATAATGAGCCCCACATAGTCCTCCATACAAAATAATGGGCCCCACTTAGTCCTCCATACAGAATAATGGGCCCCACATAGTCCTCCATACACAATAATGGGCCCCACATAGTCCTCCATACACAATTATTGGTTCACATAAGGGTGGTGGTTCTGGTGTCGCGGGCCAAATAAAACCATCCTGAGGGCCAGATTTGGCGCACAGGCCAGAGTTTGACATGTATGACTTAGCAGGTCCCAGAACTCTCTAATCTTCACGCTTTCATCCAAAGGGAAAGTTGGACATTCGTATAGCTCAGACAAGAATCGCAACACAATACTAGGACTGACCATCGGCTTTCCAGACCTGAACGTGACAGCATGTGTTTCTATGCATGTTGTCATGCTCAGCCAGTCTGAGTATTGCGTTGCGATCCTTGTCTGAGTTATATGGCTGTCTGACTCTTCCCTTATACAGTTATCTGGTCTTCTCTATAGAGGCTTCTGGTTTGTGTCCATCGAGTATTTGCTGGAATGGTTTAAAAGCTGGTGTAAAATCACAGGTACAAAATCAAAGACAAAATCAGCAAGTAGGGACAAAATTTGAACAATAACTGGGGATCAGAATCAGAAGGACATAACCAACAACAGAAACAGCAGACAACAATAATTTTATATATTTAGCGCAAACATATTCTGCAGCGCTTAACAATTGAGAGAGGTCACACAATCCAAGCTCATGTCCAAGTAATAGGAGTTAAACACCTGAGGAACGTTAAGTATCCAGGTCAGTTGTTAGAAAAACAATGAAAGTAAGCTGCACACAATACATGATACATGTATGGTAATATATAGGAGTTTAAATGGAGTTCTTTACACTGCCTTTAGCACCAAGTCCAGTCATACCATTGCTTATAAATGGTCCTTTTGAGTAGTCCTGTCATTGGATGCTCAGCAAGACGTAATTACCGGGTGGGCCATTTATATGGATACACCTAAATTAAATGGGAATGGTTAATATCAACTTCCTGTTTGTGGCACATTAGTATATGGGAGGGGGAAAACTTTTCCAGATGGGTGGTGACCATGGCGGCCATTTTGAAGTCGGCCATTTTGGATCCAACTTTATTTTTTTCAATGGGAAGAGGGTCATGTGACACATCAAACTTATTGAGAATTTCATTAGAAAAACAATGGATTGTCAATGCAACTCTCTTCTCCCACTCTTGACACACTGATAGCAACTCCGCAGAAGAAATGCTAGCACAGGCTTCCAGTATCCATTGTTTCAGATGCCGTACACTAGAGCACCACCTAGTGGCAGATGTCAGTGAATAAAGTTTGTTTGGGCATCACAGGCGATATCAGTGCACCATGAGATACATTTACAAGAAGGGGATGGAGTGGGCACAGTGTGAATGAAGACTACCTCTTGAAACTCATCAAGAGAATGCCAAGAGTGTGCAAAGCAGTCATCAAAGCAAAAGGTGGCTACTTTGAAGAACCTAGAATATAAGACATATTTTCAGTTGTTTCACACTTTTTTGTTAAGTATATAATTCCACATGTGTTAATTCATAGTTTTGATGCCTTCAGTGTGAATGTACAATTTTCAAAGTCATGAAAATACAGAAAAATCTTTAAATGAGAAGGTGTGTCCAAACTTTTGGTCTGTACTGTATATACACACACACATATATTTCACTACATGGTACAAATATACACATAACGATATTGTCTGTAGAAAATAAAAAATATGGTGATACAAATTAATTTTTTACTTAATGTACATACACGGAATTCATTAAGTGGCATATGCCTCATAAAACACCACTCCAGTATTTTTTTATTGCAATGCTTGAGTGGTGGTACTAATCAAAGTTTCCTGGATATAGTATCATACTCACCAGCCACCATATTCATCTTTTATCAATGCTGCTCCAGTCAGTTTCCAGCAGATTGCGACCTGCCAGATTTCTCCAGTGTTTGGTGGGAGAGCCGGAGGTCACAACTCAATGTAAGTCTATAAGAGCCAGACAGGGCTGCCACCAGGAATTTCAGGGCCTCATACTGGCAAAATTTTCGGGCCCCCTTGAGACTCCGCCCCCAGGCTCCACCCCAGCTCCGCCTCCATCCCTTGAACCTTCTACAATCCCACCGCCCACTCTTGGAAAAACTCCACTTCTTCAATACGTCCTCACCAATCACACATTATCAGTTCCCAGTGAACACCAGATCACACACATAGCCATCAGCTTTTGTTTTGGCCAAAATATTTTTAAAGCCGCCACCACGACAAGGTAGACTCTTCTGGCTGGGTCCTACTTTAAAATACCACCACACCATGACCACACCACATATTACCACCACATAGTGACCAAATAATACCACATACGAGGAACAAATACCGTCACACCATGATCAGACCACATAGTGACCGTATAATACCACATACAAGGGACAAAAACAGCCACACCATGACCAGACCACATATTACCACTACATTGTCACCGAATAATACCACATACAATGGACAAATAAAGCTACACCATGACTGGACCACATATTACCACCACATAGTGACCGAATACTACAATACTGATCATTAATAAAACAGCACAATACTAATATTACCATAAGTGCCATTATACATGGGAGCTCTGTACATAGTATACAGTGTATAATGTAAGCGTACAGGTAATATAGTGATCACCAGTAACATTATACACAGGAGCTCTTCATATGGTGTCAGTGTACAGGTAATACAGTGATCACCAGTGACATTACACACACAAGCTCTGTAGATAGTGTACAGGTAATACAGTGATCACCAGTGACATTATACACAGGAGCCATGTACATAGTATATAGTGTATAGTGTCAATAGTGTATAGTGTCAGTGTACAGATAACACACTGACTCACTGGTAACGTCTGTAGGTGAAGTCCTTCATCTTCGCTTTTCTCCTTCATCCAGCACAGACCGCCATCACTTCTTCCAGCCAGGACTCGTCTCTGTATAAAATAACACACAGTTATCTAGAGCACATTCCCCAACTGCTACATTACACAGCTGAATACAGATGTGCACCCACCATTAATATATAATTAGTTATTATACAACCCACCATTCCAAATATAAATTGTAATCCACCCCCTGCGTCCCTCACTAACTGTAAATAGCCACTTCCCCACCTAATAAATATATAAATTAATTAGAACCTGTACTCTTTCCCCCAATTTATTACCAGTCACACTCCTGCATCCTCAACGCCCCCTACTCTGTACCTCCTGCTCCCCCGATTCATTATATTTACATGCACCCTCTACCTTAATTCATTATGTCATGTCCGTGCTCTCCCCACCCCCACCCTCTATTCATCATCATTTACACTCCCCCACTCCCAATTCATCATTTTCTCGCCCCCAACTCTCAATTCATCATTTGCTCTCCCCACCCCACATTCACCATTTGCTCTCCCTACCCCCCACTCCCAATTCATCATGTGCTCTCCCCACCCCCTCACTCCCAATTCATCATGTGCTCTCCCCGCCCCCAGTTCATCATGTGCTCTCCCCATCCCCCACTCCCAGTTCATCATTTGCTCTGTCCACCCCCACTCCCTGTTCATCGGTTCATCAGTTGCTCTCCCCACCCCCTATTCCCAGTTCATCATTTGCTGTAATCACCCCCACTCCCAATTCATCATTTGCTCTCCCCACTCCCAATTCACCATTTGCTCTACCCACCCTCCACTCCCAATTCGTCATTTTCTCTCCCCACACCCCACTCCCAATTCACCATTTGCTCTCCCCATCCCCCACTCCCAATTCATCATTTGCTCTCCCCACCCCCCACTCCCAATTCATCATTTGCTCTCCCCACCCCCCACTCCCAATTCATCATTTGCTCTCCCCACCCCCACTCCCAATTCACCATTTGCTCTCCCCACCCCCCACTCCCAATTCACAATTTGCTCTTCCCACCCTCCACTCCCAATTCTCCATGTGCTCTTCCAAACCTTCACTCCCAATTCTCCATGGGCTCTCCCCACCCTCCACTACCAATTCTCCATGTGCTCATCCCCCCCACTCCCAATCTTCCATGTGCTCACCCTCCACTCCCAATTCACCATTCGCTCTTCCCACCCTCCACTCTTAATCCTTCATTTGCTCACTCCACCCTCCACTGCCAATTCTCCATGTTCTCATCCCCCACTCCCAATCCTCCATGTGCTCATCCCCCTACTCCAAATTCTCCATGTGCTCTTCCAAACCTCCACTCCCAATTCTCTATGTGCTCTTCCCACCCTCCACTCCCAACTCTCCATGGGCTCTTCCCACCCTCCATGTGCTCATCCCCCCACTCCCAATCCTCCATGTGCTCTTCCAAATCTCCACTCCCAATTCTCCATGTGCTCATCCTCCCACTCCCAATTCTCCATGTGCTCATCCCCCCACTCCCAATTCTCCATGTGCTCCCACACCCCCACTCCCATTGCATCATGTGCTCTCCCCCTAGACCACTTAATTAATTCTATTTAAAAAAATAAAGTTTTCATACTTACCTCCCATAGGATCCCTGCATACTGGCATCCTGGTGCTCTATGCAGGCACGTACGCGATGAGTCATCGCATATGCGCGCCTTCACCAGCGCGTTACTGAAGGGGAGGAGGGACTCCCTTTGAGTTGCTGCACGGCTGTTCAGTCTTGACGGCTGTGAGAGCACCTGGGGTCCCTCCGCCGAGAAGAGGTACGCCGCCGGTATGGCCCCAGCACACGAGCATGATACCCCGGGGCCCGGTGAGCAGTGCCCGGGCCACTGCTCTTTGCTCATATAGCAGTAAGGGCAGTAATGCACTGATGGTGGCCCTAGAGCCAGAAATAGACTTAGAGAAAGATTGTGACTGTCTCTTTTGACTTCTTGTCAGTTAGAAGTTGGAGTCACAAAGTGGCGGCATGGGAACGGATCTGCCTGGGAACACCTGCAGACAGTAGCTAGTCACTATAACACTAGGGTAAGAGAACTTAAATTAATAGCACCACTCCAGCTCTTAAATAAAAAGCTGAAGTGATGCTTTAACCCCTTCATGACCTTTGACATATCCATAAGTCATAAAAGGGAAGGGATACTCAATCTTTGATGTATGGGTACGTCATGGCGATCGTGCGGACACAAGAGCAGTGTCCGCGTGATCGCCGCTGGGAGCTCGGATTACATAATTGTCGAGACCCAGCTCTCACATCCAGGAGCGGTGCCTGCAACACGCTTGGCTGTTTAACCCCCTAAATTCCACAATCAATATCAATGCAGGTAAGTACAGGGAGACTAGGTCACAGATGTATGGAGGAGACAGGTTGTGGATGGCTTTTCATGTCAAGGTTAGGGTTTTGAACTGGAGTCTCTGGGCAACTGGGAGCCAGTGAAGTGATTGACAGAGGGGAGGAGCCGGGGAATAGCGGGGGAACAGGTGAATTAGTCGGGTATCAGAGTTTAGAATATCGATTTAATGTACTAACCCAAATAATAAAGCTGCCTTATCTATTTTACCACATGCTAAACGGCATAAAAAAAAATAAAAAAAACAATCTCTGAATTGCTGGTTTTAGTTCATTCTGCCTGCCAAAAAATTGGAAAAGAAAGCGATCAAAAAATGTTATGTGACCGAAAATGGTACCAATAAAAACGTCAACTTGTCCCACAAAAAACAAGCCCTTCCATTACTCTGTCGGCAGAAATATAGAAAAATTCTAGCGGTCAAATATGGCGATGCAAAAACTTGTTTTTTGCAAAAAAAAAAAGCATTTTTAATGAGTGATAGCAGCCAAACGTTAAAAATATATACAGGTGCATCTCACTAAATTAGAATATCATGAAAAAGTTAATTTATTTCAGTTCTTTAATACAAAAAGTGAAACTCATATATTATATAGAGTCATTAGTGATCTATTTCAAGTGTTTATTTCTGTTAATGTTAATGATTATGGCTTACATCCAATGAAAACACAAAAGTCATTATCTCAGTAAATTAGAATACTTTATAACAACAGCTTGAAAAATGTTTTTAAAATCCAAAATGTTGGCCTACTGAAATATATGTTCAGTAAATGCACTCAATACTTGGTCGGGGCTCCTTTTGGATCATTTACTGCATCAATGCGGCGTGTCATGGAGGCAATCAGCCTGTGGCACTGCTGAGGTGTTATGGAAGCCCAGGTTGCTTTGATAGCAGCCTTCAACTCGTCTGCATTGTTGGGTCTGGGGCCTCTCATCTTCCTCTTGACAATACCCTATGGGGTTAAGAGCAGGCGAGTTTGCTGGCTAATCAAGCACAGTGATACTGTTGTTTTTAAACCAGGTATTGGTACTTTTGGCAGTGTGGACAGGTGCCAAGTCATGTTGGAGAATGAAATTTCCATCTCCAAAAAAGCTTGTCAGCAGAGGGAAGCATGAAGTTCTCTAAAATTTCCTGGTAGACGGCTGCGCTGACTTTGGTCTTGATAACATAGTGGACCTACATCAGCAGATGACATGGCTCCCCAAACCATCACTGATTGTGGAAACTTCACGCTAGACCTCAAGCAGCTTGGATTGTGTGAATCTCCACTCTTCCTCCAGACTCTGGGACCTTGATTTCCAAATGAAGTGCAAAATTTACTTTGCATTTACTTAGTGTCAATGACTGCCTTCTGGACATCAGTCAAGTCAGCAGTCTTCCCCATGATTGTGGAGCCTACTGAAACTGACTAAGGGACCTTTCGTAAATTATCCTAATTTATTGAGATAATGACTTTTGTGTTTTCATTGGCTGTAAGCCATAATCATCAACATTAGCAGAAATAAACACTTGAAATAGATCACTCTGTAATGACTCTATATAATATGAGTTTCACTTTTTGTATTGAAGAACTGAAATAAATTAACTTTTTGATGATATTCTAATTTAGTGAGATGCACCTGTATATAAATTTGGTATCGCTGTAATTGCACAAACCAGAAAAATAAAGTCGTCTAATCACTTATACCGCATGAGGAATGGCGTAAAAAAATAAATCAAACCAATTTTTGACCTACTATTTATTTGTTCATTCTGCCTCACAAAGATCGCAGTAAGGCTAGGCTCACATTTATCCTACATTCTACCTTGAGTGCTTCCGTGTAAATCTCTGAAATACATGATTCAGACGGAACCCCCAGTAGAAGATTCCCTATAATGAGGCTGATCGAGGCACTGTGGATGCCGTCTGGCCTATGATCCGGTGGTGTCCGTCTTTTTAAACGTGCATAAAAGTGCGGTCGGCCACAGTTTTGTGTACTTCTAAAAAAAGAAGGACAACGCTGAACAGAGGCCAGACGGAGTCCAGAGTAACTCTGCTGCCTCATTATAGTGAATGGATTCCTCAGGGGTTTCATTTGAATCACGTTATTAGGAGATTTAGATGGAAACCTCAATTTAAGTGCTCCGCATAGAGTGCTGAATAAATATGTTCTGATAAATGTTATGTAAAATATTCCCAACAAAAGCTTCAACTCAATCCAGAAAAAAGCAAGTCCCCACTCAGGTCTGTCATCTGTTAATGGAAATATAGGGGGCTTCCACGTTACTGGTAGAACAAAGGATCTGGAAAAGAAAAAGAAATCCAAAAGCAAAAGAAATCCAGCAAATTCTGCGCTCCCAAATCCAAATGCCTTCTGAGCCCCACAGCGTGCCTAAACCATATTTAGCGTCCACATGCTTTGCATTTCTGTAGCAATTAAAGCCCGATTAATTTACAGCGTCCATGTCTCCAGAAGTGTAGCGCCCCGAGGGCTCGGTTGCTACAGGGGTATTGCACCTCAACCAGAGGTGTGATATTCCACTCCCAGGTAAGGATGGAGTGTGGACCAGGGCTCAGTTAGCTGCATGCACACACACACACTCACCCCATTTCCGGGGGACAGCTCGACGGTGCTCCCAGATGCGGGCACAACTGACCATGTCCCTGGCTGGAGTGGGGAGGGGGGAGAGAACCCAGTGGTGTAGGAGCAGAAAGGGGGCGGTTTCTGGAGCACAGGAAGGAGCTCATTGGGTGCAGGTCACCTGAGCTCAGACACAGAGAAGCAGATAAAAGGTGGGAGCCATCTTAAGTCGTGGAGCAGAGGAGAAGTAGTTCAGTCAGAGCAGAAGGGAGAGGGAGCTGACAGGGAGCCGCGGCTCAGCCTGAGCTCAGCTCCACGAGGCAGGCCTAGAGAGAAGGCCGGGGCCAGAGAGGAGAAGAGAAGAAGGAGAAGGAAGGAAGGAGAAGAGACAGAGGAGTGGAAGGGCTCCAGAAACAAGAAGGCAGAAGGGACCCTAAGAGAGCAGAACAGTCAGCAACCGTTGCATACCCCATTATACCGGGTGAAAGGGTCAGGCTGTGGAAAGGTACCGGATCCCTAAGTTGGTGGAGGCGAATCTACCCTCAGCCAAGAACTGGAGGTTGTGACCATTTATTGGTGCGACCCCCCGCTAAACCTGCTAGGAAGGCACCATATAGGATAGCGGGAAGTGAAGGCCAACGCTTACCCAACACGGTCCGCGGTAGCCGAACAGAAGTCAGGACACTGGTGGGGCACGAGAGGCCAGAGAAAGGACAGAAGGGGGTCCTGTGCCATACTCCTGAATTGCCTGGGGGAAGACCGAGCTCCTCACCTGGTGGACGCAGCACGGCTCGGTCAGTCCTTGCTGACAGAAGTGACTTGGATAACAACTGTGAGTAAAAGACCCTGGACTGCATCATTGGCCTCTGTGTGATTTCTGCTGCGCCTGCACCATCACCCCCAGCATCCACTTGTACTGCCCTGAGGCTACACTCTTCCCGTGGGGAGTTATCCTACCCCTGTGCTGCACATCAACACCAGCCTCAGCGGTCTGCCTCGCAGCGGCGGTTATCTCTGACCGCAATCCACAGGTGGCGTAGTCGGACATTCAAAACACTGATAAATAGACTGCCACAACATTTGGTCTGACCACCCTGAGCCACGGGATCGGGTTGCCACTACTACCCCCAGCATCGTACAGAAGCCCTGTTCCGGGTACCCCACGGCCCAGGGGCGAGTCAGAAGCATGAGCTGGGCATAAAGCATTGGCTCTACAATGTACTGGTCAGTACAATGTACTGAGCACTACAACTTACTGGGCACTACAATAGCAAATTTTCAATTTTCACTCAGCAACATCCACTGCTACTTGTTTCTGGAAAGCACCCATGGAGTGAAATGATCACTACACCTGTAGATAAATTCCCAAAGGGGTATAATTTCCAAAATGGGGTTACTTGAGAGGGATTCTGCTCTTCTGGCAATTAGGGGCTCTGTATATGAAGTCCGCAAACTGTTCTAGAAAAGTCTGTACTCCAGGAGACAAATAGCACTCCTTCCCTTCTGAGTCTCTCCCTGTAGCTAAGCAGTACAGTACAGCCACAAATGGGGTATTGCCATGTTCAGCAGAAATTGTGTGACACATTTCCATGCTTTTTTTATCCATTTCTATGTGTACAAATGTAAAAAAATCTGTATGGTATAACAATTTTTGATGCACCCGTAGTGTCAATATGATCACTGCACATTTAGATGAATTCA
This sequence comes from Phyllobates terribilis, assembly GCF_046119375.1. Lineage (NCBI taxonomy): Eukaryota > Metazoa > Chordata > Amphibia > Anura > Dendrobatidae > Phyllobates > Phyllobates terribilis. Next base: position 880,328,589 of record NW_027362761.1, read on the forward strand.
TTGAGAGGTAAAATGGGATTACTTATGGGAGGGGGGATCTGTTGTTCTGGCATCTCAGGAGCGCTTCCAGTGGGTCATGGCACCCACAAACCATAACAGGAAAATCTGCCCTATAATATGGCACTCCTTCCTTTATGAGCTTTACATTATGCCTGAAAAGGCGCACGCAGGAGAAATTGGACAACAAACTGTGAGGTTCATCTTTTCCTAATAGCCCTTATAAAAATAAAAAAATTGTGGTGTCATATGTGATATCGAAATGCTCACTGCACCCCTAGATGAATTCATTGGGAGTATAGTTTGTAAAATTAGATAACGTATGGGGGGGTTCTGTTGTTCTGGCACCTCAGGAGCTCTGCCAATGTGACACGTGGCCCTCGAACCATTGCAGCAAACTCTGAACTTCAGTATGGCGCTTCTTCCCTCCTGAGCTTTGCACAGGTAGTATTCAACCACATATGAGATGTTGGTGTACTCAGGAGAAATTGCGTAACAAACGGTATCACTCATTTCCTCCTATTATTCCTTCTGAAAATTAAAAACTTGGGGTCAAAGCAACATTTTAGTGGAAAAAATGGTAATTTTCCATTTACTCAGCCTATTGTTATACAATTCTGTGAATCGCCTCAAGGTTAAAAATGCTCACTGCTACGGTTGGGCGGACTGGAGGAAATTCACGTTCTAGTACCCGACCCAAACTTTATTTTAAAATAAAGCTGCCTGAACTCTAAAATGAAAAAAAAAAAATCTCTCTTTTGTGGGGGATTTCTGCTGTCTTGGCATGTCAGGGGCTTTTCAAATGTAACATGGCATCCACAATCTATTCCAGACAAAAATGAGCTCCAGAATTCAGATGGTGATCCTTCCCTCTTCTGTTAACCTTGTGAAAATGAAAAGTTTAGTGCAAAACATTTTAGCGGGAGAAATTTATTTTTTCATTTTCACGGCTAAACTTTAAAAAATTCTGTGAAGCACCTGCCGGTTCAAGGTGTTCCCCACACCTCTAGATAGGTTCTTTGAGGTCACTTGTGGGAGGTTTCCATTGTTTAGGCACATCAGGGGCTCTGCAAACGTGGCAAGGCGTCCACTATCTACAGTGGCTTGCAAAAGTATTCACCCCCCTGATTTTTTACCTGTTGTGTTACATTACAACCTGCGTTGAAATATTTTTGGAATCCATTTTTTGTGTGATACTTCACTTCAACTTAGACTATTTAGTGCTGATGCGAGAAAAATATAGTCATATATTAAATTTATGGGATCAAATAACTCAAAATTAGCATGTGCATATGTATTCACCCCTTTTGCGAAGAACCCCTAAAAATTTCTGGTGCAAGAAATTACCTTCATAAGTCACATGCTTAGTGAAAGGAAGTCCACCTCTGTGCACTCTAAGTGTCACATGGTCTGTCAGTACATACACACCTTTTCTGGAAGGCCACATAGGCTGAAAAACCATTAAGCAAGAGGCACCACTAACAAAACAACACCACGTAAACCAAGGAGATCTCCAAACAAGTCATGGACAAAGTTGTTGAGAAGTACAAGCCAGGGTTGGGTTATAAAAAAATATTCCAATCCCTGATGATCCCCTGGAGCATTATTAAGTCCATTATCATCAAATGAAATGAACATGGTACCACAACAAACCTGCCAAGAGAGGGCCACCCACCCAAACTCTCAGTCCGGGCAAGGAAAGCATTAATCAGAGAGGCAGCACAGATACCAAGGGTAACCCTGAAGGAGCAGCTGAGTTCCCAAATAGAGACTGGAGTAACTGTCTAGATGACCACAATAAGCCATACAATCCATAGAGGAGGCATTTATAGAATAGTGGACAGAAAAAAACTTTACTTTACACACAAACATTGTAAGGCTTGTTTGTTTTGAGTTTGCCAAAAGACATGTGGGAGACTCCCCAAATGTATGGAGGAAGGTGCTGTGGTCAGATGAGACCAAAATTGAACTTTTTGGCCACCAAGCTAAACGCTATGTCTGGCGCCAAACCAACACAGCTCATCACCCCAAGATCACCATTCCCACAGTGAAACATGGTGTTGACAGCATTATGCTGTGGGGATATTTTTCGGCAACAGGGACAGGGAAAATGGTATGAGTCGAGGGGAAGATGGACAGTGCGACATACAGGTATATTCTTGAACAAAACCTGTTTGTCTGTCAGTGATTTGAGACTGGGGCGAATGTTCACCTTCCAACAAGACAATGACCCAAAGCATACTGCTAAAGCAACACTTGAATGGTTTAAGGGTAAATGTGTAAATGTTTTGGAGAGGCCTAGTTAAAGTCCAGACTTTAATCCCATTAAGAATCTGTGGTCAGGCTTGAAGATTGCTGTTCCCCAGACGAAACCATCTAACATGAAGGAATTGGAGCAGTTTTGCTTTGAGGAATGGGCAAAATCCACTTATCCAAAGTGACTTGCAGCTGTAATTGCCGCAAAAGAAGGCTCTACAAAGTACTGACTTTAGGGGGTGAATAGTTATGCACACTGAAGTATACAGTTATTTTGTTCTATTTGTTGTTTGCTTTAAAAAAAATGTTGATAGTTGTAGGCATGTTCTTCACATGAACTGATGCAAACCCTAAAAAGAACAGTGAAATTCCAGGCTGTGAGGTATCAAAACATAAAAAAATGCCGGGGGGGGGGGATTACTTTTGCACTTTTGCAATCCACTGTATGCCATCCAATTTCAAATGGTGCTCCATCCCTTCCCAGCCCTGCCGTGCACCCAAATATTAGTTTTCCACCACATATGGGGTATTGGCATAATCAGGAGAAATTTCACAACATATTGTAAGGTCAGTTTTCTCTTGTTGCCCTTGTGAAAATGCTAAAATTCCTCATTACCAAGTTAATAAAAATTAAGAAAATTATATGTACCCCAAAATGTTTTTAAAATAAAATATTTACCCTGCAGAAGCAATAAAATGGTTCTTGGAATGTAATAATAAAGAATCGGAAAAAAATAAACAAAGGCCTCAAAATAGACCTTAAAGGTCCAAAATAGGCTACGTCCATCGTGTATGTATGCTTATATGTAGTGTATGCATGTGCAGATGTAGCATTCAATAACATTAGTTTGGGGTCACTATGTCACTAAGTGTGGGATGCTATTATCATAGTGTGCCTATGCAAACTGTAAAGCTGCTCATTTACTTGTATTGGAGCAGCCGTGATACACAGTTTGCATATGAAAAATGAGCGATGAGCATTGTAAAAAAATGTTCGAGGCATGTCTTTTTTAAAAAGGTTGTGTCACTATTGCATGTATATTTAAAGAAGCACTCCCATCAATGTTATTATCCTCTAAATATATTGCTGCTATCATATCATATAGCAATTGCTCATTTTGCCTTTCTACCCAGCTATATCTTCTCTTTTCTCTTCTCTATGTAGAAACAGGAAGTCTCTTGTCCCTGCATTTATCATTCCTCTCTTTAACTCCTAACCCAGCTGCTCTGCTCCTGCCCCTGACAAGGACTTTTGCAGTGACCTATAACTCATACAGCGAATATTGACCTCCTGTTTCTATGTAGAGCTTAGAACAACTCAGCTAGTCAGTTTTTAATCATGTGATGTCATAAACCTAATGCAAAACTGAAGAATTAGATGGCTAGAAGGGCAGGAAAATGAGCACTTGATAGAACATAGTGCTATATAATATGATAACTGCAATACATTGAGGATAAAAATTTTGATGGGAGTGCTTTTTTAACAGTAAATTAAGCAAGCAATTTAATAACATTTGTGAAAAGTTATGCCTTGCTGTAAAGGATGACAATCTCTGGTGTTGTGAATTTAGCCCATTTAGCCCTTCCATCCACGTGACTCTATTCTGGTTGGCAAGCATGCTTAATCAATTCTGTATTCTGTTTTCTATTAATGCATCAGAGCTTATCCTGATCAATGCACTGCCATAATATTAAATCCTTCAACCTCATCTGACATTTTTCAAGTGCATACAACACAGATGCCTCGGGACTTTTTCACATTACAATGGTGCCAAGATGCACTTTATGCAGCCACTGCATGTTGTTGGCGGAGGTGGAGCGCATGATCACCACTGAGGAGCTATGCAACTTGCAGCAAGCATTGTTAAAGAGTGGCCACTAGATGCATCACTCTTACCCACCCATTCATCATAGTTTCATTATAGGGGCATACATACAGTTGAAACCAGAAGCTAGCATACACTATAAAAAAAGACACATATGCATGTTTTTCTCAATATCTGACATGAAATCAGAATAAACCTGTTGTCACGGGTGTGTCAGATGTAGCAGAAGGTCACTTTGTTTGGCATTGCAGACGCCTTATTAATCCGTCTGCTTTTAGGACCCAGCGGCTACCTCCCTTCTGCTCTAATTGACACACCCTGGTCTGGGTGTTTAAAACCTCTCAGTCTGCTTCTGGGACTCGCTGGTGATATTTCTATGTTTCTTGGCTCTGGCTGGAGTACTAGCAGCTTCTTCTCTGGTGCACTTGGAAGACTGTTGACGTTTCTCCTGTTGGGTCTGCTCAAGCTAAGTTATTCCTTTTTGTTTGTCTCCCTCTTTGTTTTTAGTTTATAGTGGGGACTGACCAGTTCTCATCCCCCCCCTTCCCTATCCAGGGCCTAGCTCTAGGGATATACAGGGCTTTGGTGTCCTGCTCGGCGAATAATGTGGAATAGTGATGAGCGAGCACTAAAATGCTCGGGTACTCATTGTTCGAGTTGATCTAATTGGAATGCTCGAGTGCTCGGTCCGAGTAACGAGCCCAATGTAAGTCTACAGGAAACTTGAGCATTTTTACGGCGGCTTCCCCCGGCAGTCTGCAGAGGGCCTAAAAACTGCCCAAATCGATGGGAACAGTGCTCAAATGACATCGGAAGAGCCTGGGGAAGACCCCTGGACGCATTTCTGACTCCCAGGTCACTGCTGTCAACAATATTGTCAGAGGTATTATGCCATTTTTACGGACTCACACTAAAACATACAAAAACGAAACCAAAATGGATTTTCCTGGGAAATATGTTAAGGAACATCCTTTCCAGGATAATGACTTGTATTTAAGGCAAAATAAATAACCAAAAACAAAAATACTCCTCCACACCTTGGGCTATGCTCACACGTAGCGTTTTTGATGCGTTTTTGCACTTTTGCATTGCTTTCAACCAAGACAAATGCATTCACCAGGAAATGTCATTTTAACATTTTACAACCTTATCTGGCCATGTGGTGTGTGACACATCATCTGACATATCCTGTTTCATTTATGATGGAGGGACACTGAAAGTCACAAAGCCTATTTTTATAGGGCTATCAGGCGGCCTTTACTATTCTTAAAGGGCCAGCAGGCGGCACTCGCTATTGTTACAGAGCCATCATCCGGCTATGCTTTGTGTAGTATCGGCATCTCTGTCCCCTGACAGGCAGAGATGCCGTCCCTCTTACCGCCGCGCTCCCGGCCCGGCATCTTCCGGCTCTCCTGCTGCTGCTGCCGGGGCGCAGCTTCCCGGGCACTGTGCTTAGGGCGCGCACGCGCTCCCTCCCTCTTGAAGGGGCCGTGCGCGCCATCCTTAGGAGGAAGTCTCATAAAGAAGGCACCTCCTCCAAAATGGAGATGCCCGTGCAAGGTTATAGCTTTGTGTCCTAAACTCTGCTTCAGCCCTCAGGTCCCGCTGCTAGTCTGACTACCAGTCCAGTCCGCCAGCCTGACTACCAGTCCAGTTCGCCAGCCTGACTTCCAGTCCAGTCCGCCAGCCTGACTACCAGTCCAGTCCACCAGCCTGACTACCAGTCCAGTCCGCCAGCCTGACTACCTGCCTCTACCAGCCAAGTGTACTCTCCAGCCCGATGGTCTGCCTACGATCCAAACCTGCCAGTCTGTCTATGGGCCTGGCTTGCCTGCCTATCCGGAGAACATACCAGTTACCTGCCGTGGCTATCTGTCAGCCTACCTGGAGGCTCCTACCAGTTACCTGCCGTGCCTATCAGTCTGCCTACCTGGAGGTTCCTGTCTGTTACATGCCGTGCCTACCCGGAGGCTCTTGCCAGCTACCCGTGGGAGTCACGTGCTCTCATACAAGGACAGGCCCAGAGTAGCACCCGGTCCCTCTGCTCGGTCCTTCTCTGGTTCACGGAGTCAATTGAGCCGCCGTGCGACCTTGGTCAGTCTGAGTTGATACCTAGTTACGCCCCTCTGGTCCCTCCTTGAACCGCAGCACAGAGGTTCCACCACCCGGATCCATAATAGTTTGCACGGGCCATGGAACCCGGTGGCCCCCAGGCTCCTTCACTTGCTGACCAATACCAGGAGGTTTCTTGTCAGAGATCCCAACAGGAAACCATCCTGACCTACCTGCGGTCTGTCAACTCTCGCCTGGACACGCTGTCTGTCCCATCTGTGCCCGCCTCGAGCCGAGCGACACCCGCTCCGGAGGCGCCGCGGCCTACCAATACCATGGCATCCAGCCTAGGACCCCGGCTTTCTGCAACTTCTCGTTTTGGAGGTGACCCCGTCTTATGTCGGGGTTTTCTGAACCAGTGCACGCTGCACTTTGAACTTCTGGCACATCAGTTTCCCTCCGACCAGGCCAAGGTGGCGTTCATCATGTCTCACCTCACCGGGGAAGCATTGGCATGGCTAAACCCTCTATGGGAGAGAGGGGATTCCCTGGTGTCCGATCTTCCGGCTTTCCTCACTACTTTCCGGAGGGTCTTCGATGAGCCTGGACGAAGGATTTCTACTGCCTCCTCATTGCTCCGTCTCCACCAAGGAAGTCTCACCGGGGGCCAGTATGCCATACAGTTCCGTACCCTCGCTTCCGAGCTTGCCTGGGGCAACAAGGCCCTGGTGTCCACCTTCTGGGAGAGTCTTTCCGGTCGGATTAAGGACGAGTTAGCCGGCTGGGACATTCCTACCACCCTGGATGACCTGGTGTCACTAGCTACCCGGATTGACATCCATTTCCTTGAACGTGCTAAGGAGTAGAGATGAGCAGTGTTCGACTCGAACTGTTCGCCAATCTCAAATTCGAGCTGTTTTGGGCGGTGTTCGAGCCGTTCGGCGAACACGAACAATTTGAAAAAAATTCGGCTGTTCAAGGTTATGTTCGATAACTGTTCGTGCACCAAAATCATAACTGGATTTTTTCTCAGTAATGCTGAAAATTAATGTTAATATGCAGTTTGAGTGTACAGCGGGGTGGGGGGAGGGGCAGGGGATGGATCTCTGCATAAATAATGAAGATCTCCATTTTTTTTTCTCTTTCCCGCATTTACAGTGGGGAGGTGCAATCTGTCAGCCTATCAGCAGCGCACACATGGAGCGAACTGCTTTTTTTCACACAAGCAAGGGCATGTGTCATTGGCAGTGTATGTCACATGTCCTTGCCCTATAAGACCCAGCCATTTTCCACGTAGCCACCATTTTCTCACTGCTGCAGCTGCTTGTTAGACGGCACCGCTGTTGCTGTGTGCGCTATACTTTGTTAATTTCAAGCCAATTTTCGCACAAATCTACAGATAGCTTGGGAGTAGGGAATAGTTGTGATTGCAGTCCTTTTAAGGACTAGGTTACATCATTTCCTACGACTTTTATCAGGCAGGTCTGTGCTCTTAAATAGATAGGTTGGGAGTAAAGACTAATTGTAATTGCAGTCCTTTTGAGGGCTAGGTTACATCAGTTCCTATCACTTTTTGCCAGGCAGGTCTGTTTTAGTGCTGTGCAAGTTTTTTTCACAGCATTTGGATAAATCTAGCAAAGCAAATCCTTTTTGGCCTCTTGCAGTGTGTGTTAGTCAGTGGAGTAGCCTATCTGTGTTGCAAGCTACACCACCTGTGTATAGAATACCAATTTTTTTACTGCACCTAGTGAAGTAAAACCTTTTGGGCATAGCATCATTCTATTAGTCCATCTATACTAACCTCCACCAGGTTGCAAATTCAAAATAATTTTTATCTGCATCTAGCTCTGAAAAAATATTTCGGCTTGTAGCAGTGTGTGGGACTAGTTCTATTAGTCCATCTATACTAACCTCCACCAGGTTGCAAATTAAATATAATTTTTTTCTGCATCTAGCTCTGAAAAAATATTTCGGCTTGTAGCAGTGTGTGGGACTTGTTCTATTAGTCCATCTATACTAACTTCCACCAGGTTGCAAATTCAATATAATTTTTTTCTGCATCTAGCTCTGAAAATATATTTTGGCTTGTAGCAGTGTGTGGGACTTGTTCTATTAGTCCATCTATACTAACCTCCACCAGGTTGCAAATTCAATATAATTTTTAGCTGCATCTAGCCCAGAAAATATAATTTTTTTCTGCATCTAGCTCTGAAAAAATATTTCAGCTTGTAGCAGTGTGTGGGACTTGTTCTATTAGTCCATCTATACTAACCTCCACCAGGTTGCAAATTCAAAATAATTTTTATCTGCATCTAACCCAGCCAATACTTTTGGGCTAATAGCACAATTTGGCCACTCAGCTCTGCTCGGTTCCCATCCATTGTTTTTTTGTGCAAACAACTCCAGAGTTGTGAATTAGTTAACCACCATAATGAGTGGAAAAAGGCCTGCTGCTGGTGGAAAGGGGAATAGGCGTGTTGGGAAGGGGAAAAAAGGTTGTGTCCGTGGAGTAGGTGTTAAAGCAACAGTAACATCTGCAGAAGAAAGACCATCTTCCAGCAAAACTAAAATGTCTACTTCTTTTAGCGGACAATGTGATAAGATCCCTTTCTTACGGCCACGCCAATCGCTACAAATTCCAGATGAGGCACAAAAACAGCAGGTGCTTCAACGGATATCAAGTGCTCCTTTAAGTGGGCTCTCCTCCACCTCAACTTCAACATCACAAATACTCCAGTCCTCAGAGGTGTCACCCCAATCGCACTTGCTTCCTCACAGCTCCCAAGTCTCCAGCTGCCCGTCTGAGTTTGGGGTAGAACAGATGGTTGAGTCTGCAGAGCTGTTTACTCATACTATAGCCTGGGAATCAGAGGTCGGCTCCAGAGCTTCTGTGAATCCAGACGAGGAAATGATCTGCACTGATGCCCAGAATCTTTATGAGTCGGATCCAGGACCAAACGCAGAAGGTTCTGACCATAATGTCGACCCAAGTTCCCAAACTGTAACTCCTGTTGGTGGAGACAATGAGGAAGACGATGATGAGACTCAAATACCTGATTGGAGCGACAACTTTAGTTTTTTGTCAGGGCAGGAAGAGGTTGGCTCTGAGGACGACGGGTGTGATAACACACAGGGTGATGATGATGAGGTTGGAGATCCCGCTTACTGTCGATGAGGTTAGCAGAGGTGGAGGAGGATGCTAGTGACGACGAGGTCAGGTTGCGCCTTCCTGGACAGAGACGTAGTACTGGAAGCACGTCAACAACTGCATCCTCAAACACAACTCTGCCTCTGACCACAAGTCGTGGTGGCTCTTCAGGTCGCATGGGTGCTAAGCCTTGCATAGCCTGGGCATTTTTTCAGATCGATAAAGATGATCCAACTCGTGTTATCTGTAACATTTGTCAGCAAAAGCTAAGTAGAGGCCAAATAATACATAGTTTGAGTACTTCATGCATGAACCGGCACATGGATATGAAGCATAAGTTGCAGTGGGAAGCTCACTGTGCTACAATGCGGCCTAGCCGGCCGGGCCAACCACCGTCTGCCACATCTTGTGCATCCGCGGCCTCTTCATCCTCTGTGATGGGGGGGACAGCAGTCACACCTGTTTTGGAACGCAGACCTGCCACCTCTTTACCCGCAACAGCCAGCGTGATTGGCAGGTCATCATTTTCTTTGGAGGTGGAAACACCAGCTGGTGTTCAGCGCTGTCTGACATCGATAGCACCACCTTTGGATCAAGGCCACCTAACATGTCCGCCTGCATCTTCCTCACAGACCGGCAGTTTGCCAGGGACACCCTTCTCAACCCCGTCTAAGCACAACAGCCAGCCCTCGGTCCCTCAGATGTGGACAAGTAAAAGACCATTTCCTCCTAGCCTTGAGAAAGCTAAGAGGTTGAATTTCACCATCTGCAAGCTCTTGGCTACAGAAATGCTGCCTTTCCGCCTGGTGGACACAGAGGATTTTCGAGACCTTATGTCCGTCACAGTGCCCCAGTACCAGATGCCCAGTCAGCACTACTTCTCAAAGAAAGGTGTGCCTGCGCTCCACCAGCACACAACATCACCGCTTCTTTGAGAAACTCTGTGTGTGACAGGGTGCATTTCACCACAGACACTTGGACAAGTAGGCATGGAAAGGGGCGTTACATGTCGCTGACTGGGCACTGGGTAACTATGGTGACAGCAGGACAAGGGGCTGCTGTCCAAGTCTTGTCGTCCCCACGAGTTGTGCATCAATCCTCTTTATCTCGAAGTTCGTCCACTGCTTCTACCTCCTCAACCTCCTCTCGGTCCTCCACCTGCACCCAAAGCATGTCTGGTCATGCCACAAGCTTTCTAACTGCGCAGAAGGGATCCTGAACACCTCCTTACTATGCTGGCAGCAGGGCTCAACGTCATCAGGCAGTTTTTACTTTGAAATGTCTGGGAAATGTGAGTCACACAGCTGAGGAGTTGTGGTCAGCTCTGGAGAACCAGTTTCATGAATGGTTGTCTCCACTGGACCTGAAACCAGTGAAGGCCGGGTGCGACAATGCTGCAAACCTGGGTGCGGCCCTTCGCCGAGGCAATGTCACACACGTGCCTTGTATGGCTCACGTGTTGAACCTGGTTGTCCAGCAATTTTTAGCCCACTATCCATGACTAGATGGCCTTCTGCAGAGGGCACGGTCGCTGTGTGCTCACTTCCGCCATTCGCATCCCGCAGCTCTACAAAAGTCGTTGGGCCTGCCACTTCACCGGCTAAAATGCGATGTGCCTACCCGGTGGAATTCAACTCTGCACATGTTGCAGCGACTGTGGCAGCACCGACAAGCCCTGGTGAAATACGTTCTGACGTATAGCCTGGGCCAACGAGATCCAGAGGTGGGGCAAATCACGCTGGAGGAGTGGTCTCAGATCAGGGACCTATGCACCCTTCTGCACAGTTTTGAAATGGCGACGAAGATGTTTAGTGCTGACGATGCCATTATCAGCATGACTATTCCGGTGATTTACATGCTGGAGCACATGTTAAACAGAATTCGGAGTCAGGTGGTGGCACAAGAGGAGGTGGAGGAAGTAGAGGAGGAGGAGTTGTATGCGGAAGGGCTAACATCTGCAAGGTCCAGACGGTCGGCAGCATCAAGGCGGCAGGCATGTGAGGGTGGGGGAGATGGTTTTACCAGGGCGCATGGTAGCAGCCAAACTAGTGAAGAAGGTGCAGGAGCCCAGGAAGAAGTGGAGGACGAACTGATGGAAGACTCATCAGATGAGGGAGACCTTGATCACATTTCTGTTGTGCGAGGTTGGGGGGAGAGGGCAGAGGAAGGAAGCATGATTGTTACCTCACCACCAACACAACAGGGACTTGGTGCTCCTGGATGCGCAAGACACATGAGTGCCTTCTTGCTGCACTACCTGCAACATGACCCTCGAATTGTGAGAATTAGAAATAATCCTGACTACTGGGTTGCCACACTGTTAGATCCCCGGTACAAAAGTAAATTTGCAGAAATTATTCCTGCCATAGAAAGAGATGCACGCATGCAGGAGTATCAGCAGAGACTGTTGCAGAATCTTACATGTGCTTTTCCACAAAACACTAGTGGTGCACGTAGTGAATCTCACAGTTCCAACTTGCCAACCGTGGGACCGTCGAGTGTTCAGCACTCAAAACGTAACAGAAACACAGTATCTGCTGCTAACATCAATTTTGCGGAATCATTTCACCACTTTTTTAGCCCATCCTTTGCAATGCTACAGGAGACAAGAAGTCTGACACATAGTCAACGCCTAGAGACAATGGTACAGGAGTATCTCCAAGTAAACATTGAAGCCATGACTGTGTCACTGGACCCTTGCTCTTTTTGGGCTTCCAATCTGGATAAATGGCTGGAGCTCACCACTTACGCCTTGGAGATCTTGTCATGCCCCGCAGCCAGCGTTCTGTCTGAACGTGTGTTCAGCGCTGCTGGTGGTGTGCTGACAGATAAGCGCACGCGGCTCTCCACTGATAATGTAGACAGACTCACGTTCATAAAGATGAACAAATCATGGATCCAGAACGACTTTTCTACCCCTGTGTCATCCTGGGGAGAGTAAAAGCTTGATGATTTGTTAAAATCACCTCACCAACCGTTTTAAGATTTCAAATTACTAATCATGTTTATCTGTATCTTGGCTGGAAAATAATTTGGGCCTTGTAGCAGTGTGCAGTACTGATTCTATTAGGCCATCTATACTAAACTCCACCAGATTTAAAATTACTAATCATGTTTATCTGTATCTTGGCTGGAAAATAATTTGGGCCTTGTAGCAGTGTGCAAAACTGATTCTATTAGGCCATCTATACTAAACTCCACCAGATTTAAAATTACTAATCATGTTTATCTGTATCTTGGCTGGAAAATAATTTGGGCCTTGTAGCAGTGTGCAGTACTGATTCCATTAGGCCATCTATACTAAACTCCACCAGATTTAAAATTACTAATCATGTTTATCTGTATCTTGGCTGGAAAATAATTTGGGCCTTGTAGCAGTTTGCCGTACTGATTCTATTAGGCCATCTATACTAAGCTCCACCAGATTTAAAATTAATAATAATTTTTAGCTGCATCTAGCCCGGAAAATAATTTTGGGGCTCCTAGAGGCGCAAGACACATGAGTGCCTTCTTGCTGCACTACCTGCAACATGACCCTCAGATTGTCAGAATTCGAAATAATCCTGACTACTGGGTTGCCACACTCTTAGATCCCCCACACTCTTCGATCAACCTTTTCATTTTAATAAAGAACAAAAAAATGGTCATTTTTGAAATTATAAGCATTAGCAGGTTATTAGAAACTGAAATCAAACAGTTTTCAACTCAAAACTTTATTCTAGGTGATGTTACATTTGCACATAGGACCCCTTGTTCGAAAGGAGCTTCTGAACTCTCTCGTCCATTGAATTTGTCAGGTTTTGGATGGTTTCTGCTTCAATTGTTTTGCATGAGGACAGAATACCCTCCCAGAGCTGTTGCTTATATGTGAACTGCCTCCCGCCATCATAGACACTCCTTTTGATGATGCTCCAGAGGTTCTCAATAGGGTTGAGGTCAGGGGAGCATGGGGGTCACACCATAAGTTTGTCCCCTTTTATGCCCATATCAGCCAGAGATGCAGATGTGTTATGTGCAGCATGAGACGGTGCATTATCATGCATGAAAATGATCTTGCTGGGAATACACGGTTCTTCTTCTTGAACCATGGCAGTAAGTGCTGTTTGAGAAACTTCACATACATTATGGAGTTCATCTTTACCCCTTCAGGGATCCTAAAGGGGCTGACAATCTCTCTCCCATGATTCCAGCCCAAAACATTACTCCACCTCCTCCTTGTTGGCGCCGTAGCCGTGTTTGCATGGGGTGTCCATCAACCAGCCATCCTCCACTCCATCCATCTGGACCATCGAGCGTTGCACGGCACTCATCGGTGAACAAAACAGTTTTGAAGTCAACCTTCATGTATTGTTTGGCCCACTGGAGCCGTTTCTGCTTGTGTACAGTGGATAGAGGAGGTCAACAGGATGGCTTGCGCACAGCTGCAAACCTCTGAAGGACCCTGCATCTTGTTGTTCGGGGGACGTTGGAGGCACCAGCAGCTTCAAAAACTTGTCTGCTGCTATGACAAGGCTTTTTTGACGCTGCTCTTTTAACCTGACGTAATTGCCTGTAGGAAAGAGTCCTCAATTTTCCCTTATCAGCACGCACACATGTGTTCTGTGAATCAGCTACATACTTCTTGATTGTGCGACGATCAGGATGAAGTGTCTTGGCAATGTTGATTGTAGTCATGCCTTGACCTAAACACTCCACAATTTGTTGCTTCTCAGCAGCCGACACATACTTTTTCTTTCCCATTTTGGCAGAAAATGCAGGCTGCTTAATAATGTGAGACAGCCTTCTTAAGTAGTCTTGCCTTTCATTGGACACACCTGCCAAACTAATTAGCACAGGTGTCTGCAATTGCTTACAGTGATATAAAGAGCCCTGACACACATCGCCATCAATGAGTTTAACTGACAAACAAAAAAATTCTTACCTTATCACTCCTAAACACTTTTTGCATAATAATTTGGAACACAGTGTACATGTGCTTTTCCACAAAACACCAGTGGTTCACGTAGTGAATCTTACAGTTCTAACTTGCCAACCGTGGTCTGTATGGAGTTGTTCAATAAAGGGCCCAAAATTAAGATAACATAGACGGGAGAGGTCTCTATGAATAAGAATTCCTAAGTATTTGATACCCTGTGAGGGCCAGGCAAAGGGAAAGTTGGACTGGATGGAATCCTGTATGGATTTGGGGAGGGAGACATCGAGGGGCTCAGACTTCGCTGCATTGATTGTAAAATTTGACCATGTAACAAAGTGATCTATTTCAGCCATAACAGCAGGGATGGATATATGTGATTGAGTGATATATACTAGGACATCATCAGCAAATGCAGAGCACTTGTACTCGGTGCCTCCCACCTCAATCCACCTAATATTGGGGTTATGGAGAATTGATGAGAGCAGGTGCTCCATCACTAGGATGTATAAGAGAGGGGACAGAGGACATCCCTGCCTTGTCCCATTGGTGATTATGAAAGGTGATGAAAATGTTCCATTTATCTTCAACCTAGGTGACGTATTGCGATGCAGGGCCGTGATTTTGCCTATAAAGGGTCCCCTAGACCCCTACCCCAAGCTTTTTAAGAGAATAATATATGGCGTGCCAGGAGACTCTATGGAATGCTTTCTCAGCATCCAACGAGAGTATCTAATTACAAATTTTTAACTGCATCTAGCCCAGGAAATACTTTGTGCCTAGTAGCAGTGTCTGCTAGTCAGCGGATTATCCCAGCTGTTAAGCAAGCTACACCACCAGTAGTTTGGACACTTAATTTTTTCAAAGGAAATGGTTCGGTACACTCAGTGAAGAGCATCGGGGAGGCACCCCAAGTCACAGGGAATGGGACTGGCGGTAGGACGCCTTGCGGTGGACCGCCAAGCTCGATTCTTATAAAAGCTTTTTAACTGCAGCAGCTTTAGTGGAGGCTACTGGAGCTGGAATTATGCGGCTGCTGGCATGAGACTTGCCCTCCAATAGATCTTTGTAAAAGGATTTAAAGTGTACTCATTCAAATTAGAGAGACAATTTAAATTAAAAAGATTAGACCTGCCTCCACCGCAGGGGGGCTCGCTCGACCCACCAGCGGACAGGCACCAGTATTGGGAGAGGGGGGCTGGCCATCAGGGTCCACCGCGGCTCTGGCACAAATCCAGCGACATGGAGGTCGCACGGGCAGGAACGGAT
The DNA here is from genome assembly GCF_046119375.1 of Phyllobates terribilis. Taxonomy (NCBI): domain Eukaryota; kingdom Metazoa; phylum Chordata; class Amphibia; order Anura; family Dendrobatidae; genus Phyllobates; species Phyllobates terribilis. Next base: position 880,344,049 of record NW_027362761.1, read on the forward strand.
TGGCCGTGTCGGCTTCGCACTTTTTTGGTTTTAGAAGGGCATGACATGCCTATATCTGTGTCTCCCCCTCCTTTTACTCCTCCACCTCTTTTCTTTTCGCATGACTATATGTACTTGTCACTTTTCCATGTGTTAGTTGTGTCTTCTGAGCAGTTTATCAGGTTTTGGACACCTTTGAAGGTGTTTTCTATGTGTTTCTATGTGTTTTTGTTTGCCTGCCATTGGTTTTAACGGTGTTCGAAGGTGTTCGACGAACCGAACCGAACTCGAACACTACGGGGGTGGCTCAACACTACTAAGGTGACTACCCGGGAGAGAAGATTTCCTTGTCTTGCTCCTATTTTCCAGAAACCTGCTTCCCAGCCAGCAACTCCCCGGACACGCTTGCCCGAACCTATGCAGATCGACCAGACCAACATGGTCAAGTCTCGCCAAGAAACACTCCGAGCCGAGGGGAGCTGTTTCTACTGTGGTAGTAAGGAGCACCTGATCCGTTGCTGCCCGGTGAAGCCGGGAAACTCCAGTGTCTAGGACCGCTCAGAGAGGTCATCCTAGGCAAGAGTAAATCCTCTCCGTTCTTGATTTTATCCATCTCTATCTCCTGTGGAGAGAACCGCTTCCTTGAAACCGCACATCTGGATTCCGGAGCCTCTGGGAATCTCATTTCCCAGTCCCTTGTAGAGAAGTATCAGATTCCTACCAAACCTCTGGCTGAACCATTGGCAGTCGCTTCCGTGGATGGAAGACTCCTTCCAGTGACCATCTTGCTTGTCACAGAGCCCGTAAACCTGCAGGTGGGAATGCTGCACTCAGAGAGGATCTCCTTCCATGTGCTTTCCGGACTCTCTCACTCCCTTTTGCTAGGTCTACCCTGGCTACAGAGACATGAACCCATTCTGAATTGGCAATCCGGTGAGGTGCTCCGTTGGGGGCAGGATTGCCATGATACCTGCCTGGTCCCGGTTCGCCCGGTTCGACCTCCGTCTACTCCGGCTAATTTACCTGGTCTACTGGCACCTTACTGGTCCTGTTCAGGTGTCTTCGACAAGAAGGAAGCAGAGACACGGGCACCTCATAGGCCATATGATTGCCCTATCGACAAGATACCCAGTGCCACTCCACCCCGTGGGCGTATTTACCCGTTGTCGTTGGCCGAAACTTGGGCCATGTCGGAGTACATCGAAGAAAATCTGGCTAGGGGATTCATCCGGAAATCTACCTCCCCGGCTGGAGCCGGATTCTTCTTCGTAAAAAATAAAGACGGTTCACTACGCCCCTGTATCGATTATAAAGGACTCAACCAGATTACTATCAAAAACAAATACCCCCTGCCGCTCATCTCTGAGCTGTTCGACCGCCTTAAAGGCGCGAAGATCTTCACCAAGCTCGATCTTCGTGGGGCGTATAACTTGGTCCGGATCTGCCAAGGAGACGAGTGGAAGACGGCATTCAATACCCGGGACGGCCACTATGAATACCGTGTGATGCCCTTCGGTCTCTGTAATGCTCCAGCCGTCTTCCAGGTATTAGTTAACGACATCTTCCGTGACCTTTTATATTCTTGCATGGTGGTGTACCTGGACGACATTTTGGTCTTCTCTCCGGATCTTCCCACACACCGGAGGGATGTTCGTCAGGTCCTGCTTAGGCTCAGGCAGAATCACCTATATGCAAAATTTGAGAAATGCCTCTTCGAGTAGACCTCTCTTCCGTTCCTGGGCTATATTATCTCTAAGACTGGTCTACGGATGGATCCAGAGAAGGTCTCTGCCGTCTTAAAGTGGCCCCATCCAAAGGGGTTGAAGGCGATTCAGCGATTCCTGGGCTTCGCCAACTATTACCGCCTCTTCATCCCACATTTTTCTTCCCGGACTGCTCCCATCTCTGCGCTCACCCGAAAGGGAGCAAAACCTAAGGAATGGCCGTCCGAAGTGAAGGAGGCCTTCTTCTCCTTAAAACAAGCCTTCTCTTCTGCCCCAGTGCTGCACAGCCCGGATTGCAACAAGCAGTTCTTTCTGGAGGTTGATGATTCCTCTTCCGGAGCCGGAGCGGTGCTCACCCAGAAATCTCAGTCCGGGAGAATGATAACCTGCGGCTTCTTCTCCAAGCTCTTCTCCTCATCCAAGCGCAACTACTCCATAGGAGACCAAGAATTGCTAGCCATCAAATTGGCGCTGGAGGAGTGGCGTTACCTGCTTGAGGGGGCTCTGCACCCAGTGGTCATCTATACTGACCACAAAAACCTGGCATATATACAGAATGCCCAAAGACTCAATCCGCGTCAGGCCCGGTGGTCTTTGTTCTTCGCCTGCTTCAACTTCAACCTACATTACCGCCCGGCGGACAAGAACGTTAAAGCCGACGCCTTGTCACGATCCTTCCTGTCTTCTGATCAAGAGGAGGAGCCTATGCATATCATCGATCCCTCCAAAGTGATGAATGTGGCCCCCTTGGACCTGTCTCGTCTCCCACCCGGTAAGACGTTTGTAGTGGTTCCGGATCGTAAGAAGGTTCTTCACTTGGGTCATTCATCTAAACTAGCCAGCCATGCTGGCCAGAAGAAGACCTTCCTGCTCATTACCCGGCATTACTGGTGGCCTACCCTGCGCAAGGATGTGGTAGACTTCGTCACAGCCTGTTCGTCCTGTGCCCGCAACAAAGTTCCCAGACATCTTCGAGCTGGCCACCTCCTGCCTCTTCCTGTACCTGCTGTCCCGTGGCAACACATTGCTATTGACTTTATTACTGATCTCCCTGTTTCTGCCGGTTGTATGGTCATTTGGGTGGTCGCTGACTGCTTTTCTAACATGGCCCACTTCATCCCTCTGCCTGGTCTCCCGTCTGCATCTGTGCTGGCTAAGGATTTCATCCATCACATCTTTCGTCTCCACGGCCTACCCCTCCACATTGTGTCTGATCGCGGGGTCCAGTTTACTTTGCGTTTCTGGAGAGCTACGTGTAAGCTGCTGGATGTCACCCTGGATTTCTCCTCAGCTTACCATCCGCAGTGGCCAAGTGGAACTTATCAACCAGATCCTTACCAGCTTCCTCCGGCACTTCGTCAACGCTCACCATACCGATTGGGTGGAGCTCCTACCATGGGCCGAGTTCTCCTATAACAACCATGAGAGCGAATCTTCTTCCAAGTCAACATCCCCGGATTCCGTTTCCCGTCTCCACTTCAGTAGACAACCCTGCCGCGGAGTCTCTGGTCAGCGAATTTTCCACCATTTGGGAAGACACTAGGTCTGCACTACTTCAATCCTCCGAGCGGATGAAGAAACATGCTGATAAGAGACGTGTGGATCTGCCTCAATTCTGTCCTGGAGACAAGGTTTGGCTCTCCTCCAAACATGTTTGCCTCAAAATACCCTCCTATAAGTTGGGTCCACGGTTCATCGGTCCATTTGAAGTCCTCAAGCAAATCAACCTGGTAGCCTATAAGTTAAAACTCCCGGCCACCTTACGGATTCCCAACTCCTTCCACGTATCTCTCCTCAAACCAGTTGTGCTTAATTCTTTTTCCGACAATCCAGGTACCTCCCCAGCTCCGGTCTCCACTGAGGATGTCTATGAGGTAGAGAACATTCTGGCCACCAAGAGGGTAAGAGGAAAAACCTTTTTTCTGGTGGATTGGAAGGGGTTTGGCCCAGAGGGAGAACTTGGGAACCCAGGGAGAACATCCATGCCCCGGTTCTCCTTAAAAAATTTATTTCCGGCCTAAAAAAGAGGGGGAGTAAAGGGGGGGTACTGTAGTATTGGCGTCTCTGCCCCCTGACAGGCAGAGATGCCATCCCTCTTACCGCCGCGCTCCTGGCCCGGCGTCTTCCGGCTCTCCTGCTGCTGCCGGCGCTCGCAGCTTCCCCGGCACTGTGCTTAGGGCGCGCGCATGCTCTAAGGAGTCCCCGGCCAGAGGACCTCTCATATAAAAGGCACCTCCTCCAAAATGGAGGTGCCCGGGCAAGGTTGTAGCTTTGTGTCCTAAACTCTGCTTCAGCCCTCTGGTCCCGTTGCTAGTCTGACTACCAGTCCAGTCCGCCAGCCTGACTACCAGTCCAGTCCGCCAGCCTGACTACCAGTCCAGTCCGCCGGCCTGACTACCAGTCCAGTCCGCCGGCCTGACTACCAGTCCACCAGCCTGATTACCAGTCCAGTTCACCAGCCTGACTTCCAGTCCAGTCCGCCAGCCTGACTACCAGTGCAGTCCGCCAGCCTGACTACTGGCCTCCGCCAGCCAAGTGTACTATCCAGCCCGACGGTCTGCCTATTATCCAAACCCGCCAGTCTGTCTATGGGCCTGGCTTGCAGTTACATGCAGTGCCTATCTGTCAGCCTACTTGGAGGCTTCTACCAGTTACCTGCCGTGCCTATGAGTTTGCCTACCTTGAGGGTCCTGTCTGTTACCTGCCGTGCCTACCCGCAGGCTCCTGCCAGTTACCCGTGGGAGTCACCTGCTCTCATACAAGGACAGGCCCAGAGTAGCATCTGGTCCCTCTGCTCGGTCCTTCCCTGGTTCACGGAGTCGATTGAGCAGCCGTGTGACCTTGGTCAGTCCGAGTCGATACCTAGTTACGCCCCTCTGGTTCCATCACCCGGATCCGTAACACTTTGTTGTTCCCACTATTAACGATTGGGTCTCCTACACTGTTATTGCGTATGCAGTGACTGCAAGGGCTGCCAGAAATGTGGACGCAACCCAATACCCCTTTGAAGAGACATAGAGGAGGGTCTCAGTAAAAAAAATATTCCCAATATAAAGGAACGGGTCTCCTAGAGTGGTAATGCCCATGCTGTGACTGCAAGGGCTGCCAAAATTTGGGAAAAACCCCACTAACAATTTAAAGACAGATAGAGGTGGTCCAAAGTAACGACATGTTCCCATTAGAAAGGAGAGTGTCTGCTATACAGTTATAGGTATGCAGTGAGTGCAACGGCTGCCAAAATTTAGGAAAAACCCCACTAACAATTTAAAGACACATAGAGCTGAGCCACAGTAATGAATACGACATGTTCCTATTAGAAAGGAAAGGGTCTGCTATTCAGTTATAGGGTATGCAGTGAGTCCAACGGCTGCCAAAATTTAGAAAAACCCCCACTAACAATTTAAAGACACATAGAGGTGGACCTCAGTAACGACATATTCCCATTAGAAAGGAGAGGGTATCCCATACTGTTTGCCTATGCAATGACTGCAATGGCTGTCAAAAATTTGGAGGCATTCCAATGCTCCTTGCAAGAGATGTAGAGGTCAGAGGGCCTCCTGAAAACAATGTTCCCATTATTAGGAAGTGTGTCCCCCATACTGTTTGCCTATGCAATGAAGCAATGGCTGCCAAAAATTTGGAGGAACTCCAATGCCCCTTGCAAGAGACATAGAGGTCGGAGGGCTTCCTGAAAAAAATGTTCCCATTATTAGGAAGTGGGTCTCCCATACTGTTTGCCTGTGCAGTGAAGCAATGGCAGCCAAAAATTTGGAGGAACTCCAATGTCCCTTGCAAGTGACGTAAATATGTTGATATGCTACATATGTAGGTGTTATGGTGGTGGAGGATGAGGATGCGGAGAAGGAGGAGGACAAGAGCAAATAGACAAAATCAAGAAACATATACCCATGTCTGGGTGTGAAGACAGAGGTGCATGGGATTAGAGTTAGACCTCCCAAAAAAAGACACTGTATTTGAGTTTATGTTGCGCTGCTATCACTCGGTGGTGTTGAGAAATCTGGCCCAATCCAGCCCTTGTTCATTTTTATAAGAGTCAGCCTGTCAGCATTTTCAGTTGACAGGCAGATGCGCCTATCGGTTATAATTCCACCAGCGGCACTAAAAACCCGACTGTCCATGCTCTCCTCCATATCCTCCTCCTCTTCCTCCTCCTCGCTGTCCTCAGGCCATCCACGCTGAACAGACGGTATGACAGCTGTTCAGGTAGTACCATCTATAGTGCAGGAAACTAGCTCCTGTTTGTCCTCCTCCTCCTCTTCCTCATTGTCACCCAATTCACGTTGGGTTGAGATGAGGCTGTGCTGGGTGGAATCACCCTGTATGGTTCTATGCTTCATCTCATCATGCTCCGCCTGCAAAGCATCCTCTTTATTTGTGAGCAGAGAGCCTTTCAGAAGACAGAGAAGAGGGATGGTGACGCTAATTATGGCGTCATCACCGCTCACCATCTTGGTGGAGTCCTCAAAGTTTTGGAGGATGGTACATAAGTCTTACATCCATGTCCACTCCTGAGGTCTTATGTGTGGAGTCTGACCTGAATACCGACGGACTTGTTGATGCTGGTAGTCAACAACTGCCATCTTCTGCTCACAAATCCTTCCTAAGATCTGCAATGTAGAGTTCCAATGCGTGGGGACATCGCAGATCAGTCGGTGAGCTGGAAGCTGAAAACGCTGCTGAAGCACGGCAAGGGCGGCAGAAGTTGTAGTTGACTCTCTAAAATGGGCACACAGACAGAGTAGTTTGACAAGCAGATTTGGCAGATCCAGGCAGGTTTTGAGAAACCGCTGAACCACAAGGCTAAGTACATGGGCCAGGCATGGTATGTGTGTGAGCTTGCCTCGCCTCAGAGACGCCACCAGGTTCCGGCGATTGTCACACACTACCATGCCTGGCCCTGTCAGCGGTGTCATTCACAGATCTGCCTGCTCTTTCAGAGCTGTCCACAACTGTTCAGCGTTGTGCGGTTTGTCACCTAAGCATATTAGCTTCAGCACAGCCTGTTGATGCTTGGCCGAGGCACTGCTGCAGTGCTTCCAGCTTGTGACTGATGTGGTCATTTCGGAGATGGCGGCTGAAGAGGAGGAGGTGCAGGAGATGTAGAATGTGGGTGCCACCCTGATTGACCCATGGCCCGCAATCCTCAACGTTGGGAGGACGTGTTCCATCCCAAGGTCCGACTGGGTCCCAGCTTCCACTATATTAACCCAGTGCACCATCAGCGAGATATACCGTCCCTGCCCACAAGCACTTGTCCACGTGTCCGTGATTAGGTGGACTTTCCCACTAACTGCGTTGTTGAGGGCACATCTAATGTTGTGGGACATGTGCTCGTGTAATGAGGGGACGGCACATCGGGAGAAATAGTGGCTGCAGGGGACCGAATACCGAGGAATGGCCACCGCCATCAGGTTGCGGAAAGCTTCCGTCTCCACGAGCCTAAAAGGCAACATTTCGAGCACAAGCATTCGCGAAATGTGTGAATTTAGTAGTGTGGCCTGTGGGGTGTTGGCTGCATATTTGCGCTTGCTTTCCAAGGATTGGGTTAGGGACAACTGAACGCTGAGCTGGGACAAGGACGTGGACGTGGTTGCTGATGGTGCTAGTTGAGAGTCTGCAATGATAGGTGCAGGGCGGGAGGCATCTTGGCATGCGCCATGGAAAGGGGATTGGAGTGCATGCACAACAGTGGAACAAGCAGTGGTGTCACCCGCAGACACTGTTGCTGGACCCTGGGGTTCAGCCCACTTAGTCGGGTGCTTTGCTGCCATGTGCCTGATCATGCTGGTGGTGGTCAGGCTGCTAGTTTTGCTTCCCCTGCTGATGCTGGCCTGGCAGGGGGTGCAAATTGCCTTTTTGGGGTTATCTTCATAGTCTTTAAAAAATAACCAGACTTGGGAAGACCTAACAGTTGTACTGGCAACTTCCTTCGTGTTGGCGTTACGAGGAACTCTTTCCCGCCTTGTGTCTGCGGCCACCACACTGCTTTTTCCTGCCTGTTGTGTTGCTACGCCTCCATCCCACTGTGTGCTGCTGTCCTCGCTCTGTATGTCCCCCTGCCAGGTTGGGTCAGTTACATATCATCCACCACCTCGTCTTCCACTTCCACACCCTGGTCCTCCTCTTGACTTTCTGGCAACTGTGTCTCATCATCATCATCATCCACCTCTTGCGACAGTAATTGCACTTTCCCACCGTTGCCTTCATGTGACCGTGGCTACTCCAATATTTAGGCATCGCTACATGCGTTCGCCTCTTGACTCGCTTGAAGCTGGCCGGGTGAGAGGCCCAAATCTACAAAAGGAAAAGTGAACAGCTCTTCTTAATTTCCAAGTGTGGGATCAGTTGTCTCCGGGCACTCTGCATGGTGGGAGGAAGGAAGATCAGGGTGAGGAATATGTGATCCAGACTAGTGTTGAGCCACCCCCGTAGTGTTCGAGTTCGGTTCGGTTCGTCGAACACCCGTGTGTTCGCCGAACTGTTCGTCGAACTGTTCGTCGAACACCTTCGAACACCGTTAAAACCAATGGCAGGCAAACAAAAACACATAGAAACACATAGAAAACACCTTCAAAGGTGTCCAAAAGCTGACAAACTGCTCAGAAGACATAACTAACACATGGAAAAGTGACAAGTACATATAGTCATGCGAAAATAAAAGAGGTGGAGGAGTAAAAGGAGGGGGAGACACAGATATAGGCATGTCATGCCCTTCTAAAATCCAAAAAGTGAGAAGCCGACACTGCCAGTCCGCTCCTGCCCATGCCACCTCCGTGTCGCCGGGTTTGTGCCAGAGCCGCGGTGAACCCTGATGGCCAGCCCTCCTCTCCCAATACTGGTGCCTGTCCGCTGGTGGGTCGAGCGAGCCCCCTTGTGGTGGAGGCAGCTCTAAGCTTTTTAATTTAAATTGTCTCTCTAATTTGAATGAATACACTTTAAATCCATTTACAAGGATCTATTGGAGGGCAAGTCTCATGCCAGCAGCCGCGGTAATTCCAGCTCCAGTAGCGTCCACTAAAGCTGCTGCAGTTAAAAAGCTTTTATAAGGATCGAGCTCGGCTGTCCACCGCAAGGCATCCTACTGCCAGTCCCAGCCCCTATGCCTTGGGGTGCCTCCTGATGCTCTTCACTAAGTATCCCATGGTCCCGAAGCATTTCCTTTGAAAAAATTAAGTGTCTAAACTACAGGTGGTGCAGCTTGCTTAACAGCCGGGATAATCCGCTTACTAGCAGACACTGCTACTAGGCACAAAGTATTTCCTGGGCTAGATGCAGTTAAAAATTTGTAATTAGATACTCTCGTTGGATGCTGAGAAAGCATTCCATAGAGTCTCCTGGCACGCCATATATGATTCTCTTAAAAAGCTTGGGGTAGGGGTCTAGGGGACCCTTTTATAGCCAAAATCACGGCCCTGTATCGCAATACGTCACCTAGGCTGAAGATAAATGGAACTGTAGCACCCTGAGGGCTCGGTTGCTAAAGACGTATTGCACCTCACCCAGTGGTGTGATATCTCACTCTCAGGTAAGGATGGAGTGTGGATCAGGACCCGACACCTGCATGCATTACACCACATTGCCGTGGGGCAGGGCGACCAATATGCCCCTGAGATGGGCACGACAGTCCCTGTCCCTGGCTGGAGTGGGGGGAGGGAACACTGAGGAAGGGGAACCCTGTAGTGCAGGAGCAGGGAGGAAGCAGTTCCTGGGTGCATTGAGAAGGGAGTATAAAAGGTGGGCACCATCTTAGTTCAGTGCAGAGAAGTCTGAGCAGAAGTGGCAGGGAGCAGGGGCTCTGCATGAGCTCTGCTCCGGAGGCGGGCCTAGTAACAGAGGCCCAGGCCTGGAAGAGGGAGAAGGAAGGAAGAGGAGCGGAGAAGGCTCCAGGAACGAGGAATGAAGGGATCCCAGGGGTGCGGACGGGCGAGTCGCCACCGCACGCCCGAATCCACCTGCGTGGAGGGGTCAGGCCAAAGGGGGAGACCGGTCCCCGAACTAGTGGAGGCAGGAAACGACCCTCAGCTAGAAACCGGAGGCTCTGACATTTTATGTGGCGCAGCCCCTCGCTACACCCGCTAGGGAGGCACCACATAGGGTCAGGGAAACTGGCGCCAAGTTTACCAAGAGGAGGCCCGAGGCAGCCGGACAGAAGTGTTGGTAAGAAAGGCCAGACAAAGGACACACAAAGGGGGTCCTGTGAAGTGCTCCAAAGTTATCTGGGAGTTGTCTGAGCCCCTCACCTGGTGAGCACAGTACGACGTGGGCAGCCGTTACCTGCAGACGTGGTCTGGATAATAAGAACTGTGAGTAAAGGCCCTGAACTGCATCACTGACTCCGTGTCGTTACTGCTGCTGCCCTGCACCATCACCCCCATCCTCCGCATACACTGCCCTGAGGCTATACTCCTCCCGTGGGGAGTTATGCTATGCTCTGCTGCACCCACAACACCAGCCTCAGTGGTCTGCCCTGTAGCGGCGGTTCACTCTGACCGCAATCCACGGGTGGCGTAGTCGGACATTTAAACATCAAAACCACATAAATAGTTCCGCCACTGGTTTGACCGCCCTGAGCCACGGAACTGGGTCGCCGCCACGAAGACTACAACCACCAGCATCCACCAAAAAGGGTCCGGCTCCGGGTGTCCCAAGGCCCAGGGGGTGCGTCAGAACATTTTCATCACCTTTCACAATCACCAATGGGACAAGGCAGTGATGTCCTCTGTCCCCTCTCTTATACATCCTAGTGACGGAGCACCTGCTCTCATCAATTCGCCATAACCCCAATATTAGGTGGATTGAGGTGGGAGGCACCGAGTACAAGTGCTCTCTATTTGCTGATGATGTCCTAGTATATATCACTCAATCACGTTATATCCATCCATGCTGTTATGGCTGAAATAGATCACTTTGTTACATGGTAAAATTTTAAAATCAATGCAGCGAAGTCTGAGGCCCTCGATGTCTCCCTCCCCAAATCCATATAGGATTCCATCCAGTCCAACTTTCCCTTTGCCTGGCCCTCACAGGGTATCAAATACTTAGGAATTCCTATTCATAGAGACCTCTCCCATCTATGTTATCTTAATTTTGGGCCCTTTATTGAACAACTCCATACAGACCACGGTTGGCAAGTTAGAACTGTAAGATTCACTACGTGAACCACTGGTGTTTTGTGGAAAAGCACATGTACACTGCGTTCCAAATTATTATACAAAAAGTGTTTAGGAGTGATAAGGGAAGAATTTGTTTGTTTGTCAGTTAAACTCATTGATGGTGATGTGTGTCAGGGCTCTTTATATCACTGTAAGCAATTGCAGACACCTGTGCTAATTAGTTTGGCAGGTGTGTCCAATGAAAGGCAAGACTACTTAAGAAGGCTCTCTCACATTATTAAGCAGCCTACATTTTCTGCCAAAATGGGAAAGAAAAAGGATGTGTCGGCTGCTGAGAAGCAACAAATTGTGGAGTGTTTAGGTCAAGGCATGACTACAATCAACATTGTGCGATGATCAGGATGAAGTGTCTTGGCAATCAAGAAGTATGTAGCTGATTCACAGTACACACGTGTGCGTGCTGATAAGGGCAAATTGAGGACTCTTTCCTACAGGCAATTACGTCAGGTTGAAAGAGCAGCGGCAAAAAAGCCTTGTCATAGCAGCAGACAAGTTTTTGAAGCTGCTTGTGCCTCCAACATCCCCCGAACAACAAGATGCAGGGTCCTTCAGAGGTTTGCAGCTGTGCATGCGCCATCCTGTCGACCTCCTCTATCCACTTCACACAAGCAGAAACGGCTCCAGTGGGCCAAACATTACATGAAGACTGATTTCAAAACTGTTTTGTTCACGGATGAGTGCCGTGCAGCGCTCGATGGTCCAGATGGATGGAGTGGAGGATGGCTGGTTGATGGACACCCCACGCAAACACGGCTACAGCGCCAACAAGGAGGAGGTGGAGTAATGTTTTGGGCTGGAATCATGGGGAGAGAGATTGTCGGCCCCTTTAGGATCCCTGAAGGCGCTAAAGATGAACTCCATAATGTATGTGGATTTTCTCAAACAGCACTTCCTGCCATGGTTCAAGAAGAAGAACCGTGTATTTCACAGCAAGATCATTTTTCTGCATGATAATGCACCATCTCATGCTGCACATAAAACATCTGCATCTCTGGCTGATATGGGCATAAAAGGGGACAAACTTATGGTGTGACCCCCATGCTCCCCTGACCTCTACCCCATTCAGAACCTTTGGAGCATCATTAAAAGGAGTGTCTATGATGGCGGGAGGCAGTTCACATCTAAGCAACAGCTCTGGGAGGGTATTCTGTCCTCATGCAAAACAATTGAAGCAGAAACCATCCAAAACCTGACAAATTCAATGGACGAGAGAGTTCAGAAGCTCCTTTCGAACAAGGGGTCCTATGTGAAAATGTAACATCACCTAGAATAAAGTTTTGAGTTGAAAACTGTTTGATTTCAGTTTCTAACAACCTGCTAATGCTTATAATTTCAAAAATGACCATTTTTTTGGTCTTTATTAAAATGAAAAGGTTGATCGAAAAGTTTGGGGGATCTAAGAGTGTGGCAACCCAGTAGTCATGATTACTTCGAATTCTGACAATACGAGGGTCATGCTGCAGGTAGTGCAGCAAGAAGGCACTTATGTGCCTTGCGCATCTCAGAGCCCCAAAATTATTTTCCGGGCTAGATGCAGCTAAAAATTATTTTTAATTTTAAATCTGGTGAAGCTTTAGTATAGATGGCCTAATAGGATCAGTGCTGCACACTGCTACAAAGCCCAAATTATTTTCCAGTCAAGATACAGATAAACATGATTAGTAATTTGAAAGCTTAAAACGGTTGGTAGGGTGATTTTAACCAATCATCAAGCTTTTACTCTCCCCAGGATGACACAGGGGTAGAAAAGTCGTTTCGGATCCATGATTTGTTCATCTTTATGAACGTGAGTCTGTCTACATTATCAGTGGAGAGCCGCGTGCGCTTATCTGTCAGCACACCACCAGCAGCGCTGAACACACGTTCAGACAGAACGCTGGCTGCGGGGCATGACAAGATCTCCAAGGCGTAAGTGGCTAGCTCCGGCCATTTATCCAGATTGGAAGCCCAAAAAGAGCAAGGGTCCAGTGACACAGTCGTGGCTTCAATGTTTACTTGGAGATACTCTTGTACCATCGTCTCTAGGCGTTGACTATGTGTCAGACTTCTTGTCTCCTGTGGCCTTGCAAAGGATGGGCTAAAAAAGTGGTGAAATGATTCCGCAAAATTGATGTTACCAGCAGATACTGTGGTTCTGTCACGGTTTGAGTGCTGAACACTTGACGGTCCCACGGTTGGCAAGTTGGAACTGTGAGATTCACTACGTGCACCACTGGTATTTTGTGGAAAAGCACATGTAAGATTCTGCAACAGTCTCTGCTGATACTCCTGCATGCGTGCATCCCTTTCTATGGCAGGAATAATTTCTGCAAATTTACTTTTGTACCGGGGATCTAACAGTGTGGCAACCCAGTAGTCAGGATTATTTCTAATTCTCACAATTCGAGGGTTATGTTGCAGGTAGTGCAGCAAGAGGGCACTCATGTGTGTTGCGCATCCAGGAGCACCAAGTCCCTGTTGTGTTGGTGGCGAGGTAACAATCATGCTTCCTTCCTCTGTCCTCTCCCCCCAACCTCGCACAACAGAAATGTGATCAAGGTCTCCCTCATCTGATGAGTCTTCCATCAGTTCGTCCTCCACTTCTTCCTGGGCTCCTGCACCTTCCTCACTAGTTTGGCTGCTACCATGCGCCCTGGTAAAACCATCTCCCCCACCCTCACATGCCTGCCGCCTTGGTGCTGCCGACCGTCTGGACCTTGCAGATGTTAGCCCTTCCGCATACAGCTCCTCCTCCTCTACTTCCTCCACCTCCTCTTGTGCCACCACCTGACTCCGAATTCTGTTTAACATGTGCTCCAGCATGTAAATCACCGGAATAGTCATGCTGATAATGGCATCGTCAGCACTAAACATCTTCGTCGCCATTTCAAAACTGTGCAGAAGGGTGCATAGGTCCCTGATCTGAGACCACTCCTCCAGCGTGATTTGCCCCACCTCTGAATGTCGTTGGCCCAGGCTATACGTCAGAACGTATTGCACCAGGGCTTGTCGGTGCTGCCACAGTCGCTGCAACATGTGCAGAGTTGAATTCCACCGGGTAGGCACATCGCATTTTAGCCGGTGAAGTGGCAGGCCCAACGACTTCTGTAGAGATGTAAGTCGCTGAGCTGCGGGATGCGAACGGCAGAAGTGAGCACACAGCGACCGTGCCCTCTGCAGAAGGCCATCTAGTCTGGGATAGTGGGCTAAAAATTGCTGGACAACCAGGTTCAACACGTGAGCCATACAAGGCACGTGTGTGACATTGCCCCGGCGAAGGGCCGCACCCAGGTTTGCAGCATTGTCGCACACGGCCTTCCCTGGTTTCAGGTCCAGTGGAGACAACCATTCATGAAATTGGTTCTCCAGAGCTGACCACAACTCCTCAGCTGTGTGACTCACATTTCCCAGACATTTCAATGTAAAAACCGCCTGATGACGTTGAGCCCTACTCCCAGCATAGTAAGGAGGTGTGCAGGATCCCTTCTGCCCAGTTAGAAAGCTTGTGGCATGACCAGACAGGCTTTGGGTGCAGGTGGAAGACCGAGAGGAGGTTGAGGAGGCAGAAGCAGTGGTGAAAAAATGACATAAAGAGGATTGACGCACAACTCGTGGGGACGGCAAGACTTGGACAGCAGCCCCTTGTCCTGCTGTCACCATAGTTACCCAGTGCCCAGTCAGCGACATGTAACGCCCCTGTCCATGCCTACTCGTCCAAGTGTCTGTGGTGAAATGCACCCTGTCACACACAGAGTTTCTCAAAGAAGCGGTGATGTTGTGTGCGACATGCTGGTGGAGCGCAGGCACACCTTTCTTTGAGAAGTAGTGCCGACTGGGCATCTGGTACTGGGGCACTGCGACGGACATAAGGTCTCGAAAATCCTCTGTGTCCACCAGGCGGAAAGGCAGCATTTCTGTAGCCAAGAGCTTGCAGATGGTGAAATTCAACCTCTTAGCTTTCTCATGGCTAGGAGGAAATGGTCTTTTACTTGTCCACATCTGAGGGACCGAGGGCTGGCTATTGTGCTTAGACGGGGTTGATAAGGGTGTCCCCGGCAAACTGCCGGTCTGTGAGGAAGATGCAGGCGGACATGTTAGGTTGCCTTGATCCAAAGGTGGTGCTATCGATGTCGGACAGCGCTCAAGACCAGCTGGTGTTACCACCTCCAAAGAAAATGATGAACTGCCAATCACGCTGGCTGTTGCGGGTAAAGAGGTGGCAGGTCTGCGCCCCAAAACAGGTGTGACTGCTGTCCCCCCAGTCACAGAGGATGAAGAGGCCGCGGATGCACAAGATATGGCAGATGGTGGTTGGCCCAGCCGGCTAGACCGCATTGTAGCACACTGAGCTTCCCACTGCAACTTATGCTTCATGTCCATGTGCCGGTTCATGCATGAAGTACTCAAACTATGTATTTTTTGGCCTCTACTTAGCTTTTGCTGACAAATGTTACAGATAACACGAGTTGGGTCATCTTTATCGATCTGAAAAAATGCCCAGGCTATGCAAGGCTTAGCACCCATGCGACCTGAAGAGCCACCACGACTTGTGGTGAGAGGCAGAGTTGTGTTTGAGGATGCAGTTGTTGACGTGCTTCCAGTACTACGTCTCTGTCCAGGAAGGCGCAACCTGACCTCGTCGTCACTAGCATCTTCCTCCACCTCCTCTGCTGACCTCATCTCTTGGCTGACTGTGGGTTGACAGTAAGTGGGATCTCCGACCTCATCATCATCACCCTGTGCGTTATCACACCCGTCGTCCTCAGAGCCAACCTGTTCCTGCCCTGACAAAAAACTAAAGTTGTCGCTCCAATCAGGTATTTGAGTCTTATCATCGTCTTCCTCATTGTCTCCACCAACAGGAGTTACAGTTTGGGAATGAGGGTCTACATTATGGTCAGAACCTTCTGCGTCTGGTCCTGGATCCGACTCATAAAGATTCTGGGCATCAGTGGAGATCATTTCCTCGTCTGGATTCACAGAAGCGCTGGAGTCGACCTCTGATTCCCAGGCTATAGTATGAGTAAACAGCTCTGCAGACTCAACCATCTGTTCTACCTCATACTCAGACGGGCAGCTGGAGATTTGGGAGCTGTGAGGAAGCAAGTGCGATTTGGGTGACACCTTTGAGGACTGGAGTATTTGTGATGTTGAAGTTGATGTGGAGGAGAGCCCACTTAAAGGAGCACTTGATATCCGTTGAAGCACCTGCTGTTTTTGTGCCTCATCTGGAATTTGTAGCGATTGGCGTGGCCGTAAGAAAGGGATCTTATCACATTGTCCGCTAAAAGAAGTAGACATTTTAGTTTGGCTGGAAGATGGTCTTTCTTCTGTTCCTACCCCACGGACACAACCTTTTTTCCCCTTCCCAACACGCCTATTCCCCTTTCCACCAGCAGCAGGCCTTTTTCCACTCATTTTGGTGGTTAACTAATTCACAACTCTGGAGTTGTTTGCACAAAAAAACAATGGATGGTAACCGAGCAGAGCTGAGTGGCCAAACTGTGGTATTAGGCCAAAACTATTGGCTGGGTTAGATGCAGAAAAAAATTATTTTTAATTTGCAACCTGATGGAGGTCAGTATAGATGGACTAATAGACCAAGTCCCACACACCGCTAGAAGCCCAAATATTTTTTCAGAGCTAGATGCAGAAAAAAAATATTTTTAATTTGCAACCTGATGGAGGTCAGTATAGATGGACTAATAGACCAAGTCCCACACACCGCTAGAAGCCCAAATATTTTTTCAGAGCTAGATGCAGAAAAAAATTATATTCAATTTGCAACCTGCTGGAGGTCAGTATAGAAGGACTAATAGAACAAGTCCCACACACTGCTAGAAGCCCAAATATTTTTTCAGAGCTAAATGAAGAAAAAAATTATTTTTAATTTGCAACCTGATGGAGGTCAGTATAGATGGACTAATAGACCAAGTCCCACACACCGCTAGAAGCCCAAATATTTTTTCAGAGCTAGATGCAGAAATTTTTTTTATTCAATTTGCAACCTGATGGAGGTCAGTATAGATGGACTAATAGACCAAGTCCCACACACTGCTAGAAGCCCAAATATTTTTTCAGAGCTAGATGCAGAAAAAAAATATTTTTAATTTGCAACCTGATGGAGGTCAGTATAGATGGACTAATAGACCAAGTCCCACACACTGCTAGAAGCCCAAATATTTTTTCAGAGCTAGATGCAGAAAAAAATTATTTTTAATTTGCAACCTGATGGAGGTCAGTATAGATGGACTAATAGAACAAGTCCCACACGCTGCTAGAAGCCCAAATATTTTTTCAGAGATAAATGAAGAAAAAAATTATTTTTAATTTGCAACCTGATGGAGGTCAGTATAGATGGACTAATAGACCAAGTCCCACACACCGCTAGAAGCCCAAATATTTTTTCAGAGCTAGATGCAGAAAAAAAATATTTTTAATTTGCAACCTGATGGAGGTCAGTATAGATGGACTAATAGACCAAGTCCCACACACTGCTAGAAGCCCAAATATTTTTTCAGAGCTAGATGCAGAAAAAAATTATTTTTAATTTGCAACCTGATGGAGGTCAGTATAGATGGACTAATAGACCAAGTCCCACACACCGCTAGAAGCCCAAATATTTTTTCAGAGCTAGATGCAGAAAAAAATTATTTTTAATTTGCAACCTGATGTAGGTCAGTATAGATGGACTAATAGACCAAGTCCCACACACTGCTAGAAGCCCAAATATTTTTTCAGAGCTAGATGCAGAAAAAAATTATTTTTAATTTGCAACCTGATGGAGGTCAGTATAGATGGACTAATAGACCAAGTCCCACACACCGCTAGAAGCCCAAATATTTTTTCAGAGCTAGATGCAGAAAAAAATTATTTTTAATTTGCAACCTGATGGAGGTCAGTATAGATGGACTAATAGACCAAGTCCCACACACCGCTAGAAGCCCAAATATTTTTTCAGAGCTAGATGCAGAAAAAAATTATATTCAGTTTGCAACCTGATGGAGGTCAGTATAGATGGACTAATAGAATGATGCTATGCCCAAAACATTTTACTTCACTAGGTGCAGTAAAAAAATTGGTATTCTATACACAGGTGTTATATCTTGCAACACAGATAGGCTACTCCACTGACTAACACACTCTGCAATAGGCCAAAAAGGATTAGCTTTGCTAGATTCAGCCAAATGCTGTGAAAAAAACTTGCACAGCACTGGCACAGACCTGCCTGGCAAAAACTGATAGGAACTCATGTAACCTAGTCCTGAAAAGGACTCCAATTACAATTAGTCTTTACTCCCACAACCTATCTATTTAAGAGCACAGACCTCCCTGATAAAAGTCGTAGGAAATGCTGTAACCTAGTCCTTAAAAGGACTGCAATCACAACTATTCCCTACTCCCAAGCTATCTGTAGATTTCAGAGAAAATTGGCTTGAAATTAACAAGGTATAGCACACACAGCAACAGCGGTGCCGTCTAACACGCAGCTGCAGCAGTGAGAAAATGGTGGCGACGGGGAAAATGGCTTGGTCTTATAGGGCAAGGACATGTGACATACACTGCCAATCACACATGCCCTTGCTTGTGTGAAAAAAAGCACTTCGCTCCGTGTGTGCGCTGCTGATAGGCTGACAGATTGCACCTCCCCACTGCAAATGCGGGAAAGAGAAAAAAAAATGGAGATCTTCATTGTTCCTGCAGAGATCCATCCCCTGCCCCTCCCCCCGCCCCGCTGTACACTCAAACTGCGTATTAACATTAATTTTCATCATTACTGAGAAAAAATCCAGTTATGATTTTGGTGCACGAACAGTTATCGAACATAACCTCGAACAGCCGAATTTTTCTCAAATTGTTCGTGTTCGCCGACCGGCTCGAACACCGCCCAAAACAGCTCGAATTTGAGATTGGCGAACAGTTCGAGTAGAACAACGCTCATCTCTAGTCCAGACTCACGGCTACTGAGACTAGACCATGTGGAAGACAGGGTGGTAGTGGTGGCAAAGTGACTGGAAGCATTATCTGCTATCCAACCAACAACCTTTTGACACTGCTCTGGCTTCAATACCGCGGTCCCCTAGTAATTGGGACAGGAAGGTCGAGCGACAAGATGTGGGTGTTTGTTGTGGCACAATTTCAGCTTGCCCATGGCCACGTCCTCGGCCTCAGCCTCTCCATGCACTATCACCATGACATCCACTTCCCCGTCCCTTGCCACGCACCTTGCCCATTTTAAATGAAGGACAATATTTTCCACGTTCGCGACAAATGGCTGATTTTGGAACACAGTTATATGTGATAAATCTGACAGAGAACCACGGTTTTAAATAGCAGGCCTGTAATTAGCTAATATTATTCCACACAGAGACCTAGTGTGAATAGCTTGACCGACACACTGCAATGAAATGAAAATGGAAGAAATGGCTGATTTTGGAACACTGTTATAGGTGATATGTCTGACAGAGTACCACGGTTTTAAATAGCAGGCCTGTAATTTACTAATATTATTCTTCACAGACACCTAATGTGAATAGCTTGACCGACACACTACAACAGAATGGAAATGGAAAAAATGTCTGATTTTGGAACAGTCTTATAGGTGATATGTCTGACAGAGAACCACGGTTTTAAATAGCAGGCCTGAAATTTATTAATACTATTCTTCAATAGCGATGAGCGAGCATGCTCGCCACTGCTCGGTGCTCGCCCGAGCATCTCACTGCTCGAGATGCTCGGCGCTTGCCGAGTATTTCTGAGGTTGCTTGGCGGGAGCTCTGGTCCCCTTCCTGCATGTTTGGCGCTCTTTATAGAGCCAATGAACATGCAGGGATTGCCTGCCACTCACTGTAATGCCGCAGCCATGTTGGTTGTGGCATGACAGTGATTGGCTGGCCACACAGCGTCATCAGGTCTATATCATACCTGGGTCCGCTGTGCTCATCATAGTCACTCCGGAATCAGACAGTGTAGGGAGAGCTGCTGCTGAGCTAGGGAGAGATTTGCTTGTTTATTAGGTAGTGTAGGTAGAACAGAAGTAAATTACACATATCCATCTCAACAAATAGTCCTTCTGAGGACTAATCCATCTGCACAGATATTAGGCAGGCAGTGGATATAGGCAGGCAGGCAGTGTATATAGCAGACTGCAGTGCATATAGCACAAGAAGCTCCATTCCAGTTTTGTCTGCTGCTGCTGCTGGTGCTGTTAGATGTATCTAGACATAGGCCCAGGTCTCAGGGGCCAGGAATAATTTTTTGGGATCTT
The DNA here is from genome assembly GCF_046119375.1 of Phyllobates terribilis. Classification (NCBI taxonomy): domain Eukaryota; kingdom Metazoa; phylum Chordata; class Amphibia; order Anura; family Dendrobatidae; genus Phyllobates; species Phyllobates terribilis. Next base: position 880,364,193 of record NW_027362761.1, read on the forward strand.
AATCCTCATTATTTGCCTAAAAAACAATCCAGAGAACAGCGCCATTTGCTTGTTGGCACTGCAGAATACAGCCAGGTCCTTTCCATATTACAGCGCTAAAAATCCAGCTATTTAAAACTGTGGTTTGTCCGTCACACGGATCACATATAATTGCGCTGAAAATATTGCCATTTCTGGCCTCCATTAAAAATTTGTTTTGGTGTGTCATTGAAACTATTGACACCAGGTTGCTGTTCAAAATAGTTACCTACAGGCCAGCTATTTAAAACTGTGTTTTCTCCGTCAAACGGATCACATATGTGTTTTCAGAAAATACTGCCATTTCTGGCCTCCATTAAAAATTTATTTCAGTGTGTCAGTGAAGCTATTGACACTAGTTTGCTGTTCAAAAAAAGTTACCTACAGGCCAGGTATTGAAAACTGTGTTTTCTCCATCACACGGATCACATATACGTTTTCAGAAAATACTGCCATTTCTAGCCTCCATTAAAAATTTGTTTCACTGTGTCAGTAAAGCTATTGACATCAGTTTGCTGTTCAAAATAGTTACCTACAGGCCAGCTATTTAAAACTGTGGTTTGTCCGTGACACGGATCACATATACGTTTTCAGAAAATACTGCCATTTCTGGACTCCATTAAAAATTTGTTTCAGTGTGTCAGTGAAGCTACTGACACCAGTTTGCTGTTAAAAATAGTTACCTACAGGCCTGCTATTTAAAACCGTGGTTTGTCCGTCACACGGATCACATATAAGTTCTCTCCAAATACAGCCATTTGTAGTAAGCGTGGAAGATATTGTCCTTCATTTAAAATGGGCAAGGCACGTGGCAAGGAACGGGGAACTGGACGTGATGGTGATGGTGCATGAAGAGGCCAAAGCCGTGGGCAAGCTGAAATTGTGCCACAACATACACCCACATCTTCTCGCTCGACCTTCCAGTCCCAAGTAATAGGGGACCCCAGAACAACACTATTGTACACAGAGCAGTGTGAAAAGGTTATTGGTTGGATAGCAGATAATGCTTCCAGTAACGTGGCCACAACCACCACCACCCTGTCTTCCACATGGTCAAGTCTCAGTAGCCGTGAGTCTGGACCGCATATTCCTCACCCTGATCCTCCTTCCTCCCACCATGCTGAGTGCCCAGAGACAACTGATCCCACACTTGGACACTCTGAAGGGCTGTTCACTTTTCCATTTATAGATTCGGGACTCTCGCCTGGTCCACTTGAAGTGGAGCAAGAGGAGATCGCATGTAACGATGCCCAAATATTTGGGCAGCCACCGTCACACGAAGTCGATGGTGGAAAAGTGTCACAAGAGGTGGACGATGATGAGACACAATTGCCAGAAAGTCAGGAGGAGGACCAGGGTGTGAAAGTGGAAGACAAGGTGGTGGATGATACAGTAACTGACCCAACCTGGCAGGAGGACATGCAGAGTGAGGACAGCAGCACACAAGGGAGGGAGGCAGAGCACCCCAACAGGCAGGAAGTAGCAGTGTGGTGGCCGCAGACAGAAGGCAGGCAACCGTTCCCCGTAACACCAACACAAAGGAAGTTGCCAGTTCTACTGTTAGGTCTTCCCGAGTCTGGTTGTTTTTTAAAGACTCTGCAGATAGCCCCAAAAAGGCCATTTGCACCACCTGCCAAGCCAGCATCAGCAGGGGTGGCAAAACTACCAGCCTGACCACCACCAGCATGATCAGGCACATGATAGCAAAGCATTCGACTTTGTGGGCCGAACCCAAGGGTCCAGGAACAGTGTCTGCGGGTGGCACCACTCCTTCTTCCACTGTTGTGCATGCAAGCCAATCCCCTGTCCATGGTGCTTGCGAAGATGCCTCCTGCCCTGCACCTGTCATTGCACACTCTCAAGTAGCAGCATCAGGAAGCACGTCCACATCCTTGTCCCAGCGCAGTGTTCAGTTGTCCATACCCCAGTCCTTGGAACGCAAGCGCAAATATGCAGCCAACGCCCCACAGGCCACACTACTAAATTCCCACATTTCATGACTGCTTGCGCTCAAAATGTTGTCTTTTCGGCTCGTGGAGATGAAAGCATTTCTCCCGGTGTGCCGTCCACGCATTACTCAAGCTTGTGTCCCACAAAATTAGCCGTGCCCTCAACAACGCAGTTACCGGGAAAGTCCACCTAACCACGGACACATGGACAAGTGTATATGGGTAGGGACGGTACATCTCGCTGACGGCACACTGGGTTAACATAGTGGAAGCTGGGACCCAGTCAGACCTTGGGACGGAACACGTCCTCCCGACGCCCAGGATTGCAGGCCCTAGGTCAATCAGGGTTGCCTCCACAGTCTACAGCTCCAGAACCTCATCCTCCTCATCCTCTTCCTCCTCTTCAGCCTCCATCTCCGAAATGACCACATCAGTCACAAGCTGGAAGCACTGCAGCACGGCCTTGGCCAAGCGGTAACAGGCTTTGCTGAAGCTAATATGCTTAGATGACAAACCTCACAATGCTGAAGAGTTGTAGACAGATCTGAAAGAGCAGGCAGATCTGTGGCTCACACCGCTGAACCTACAGCCAGGCATGGTAATGTGTGACAATGGCCGGAACCTGGTGGCGGCTCTGAGGCGAGGTGAGCTCACACACGTGCCATGCCTGGCCCATGTGGTTAACCTCGTGGTTCAGCGGTTTCTCAATCCTACCCAGAGCTGCCGGATCTGCTTGTTAAAGTATGCCGCCTGTGTGCACATTTTAGAATGTCACCAACAGCTTCCACCGCCTTTGCCGTGTTTCAGCAGCGCTTGCAGTTTCCCGCTCACAGACTGGTGTGTGATGTCCCCACGCATTGGAACTCTACACTGCAGATGTTGGGAAGGATTTGTGAGCAGAAGAGGGCAGTTGCTGAGTATCAGCATCAGTACTGAAGGCCGTCGGTATTCAGTTCAGACTCCACACATAAGACCTCAGGAGTGGACATGGATGTCAGACATATGTATTATCCTCCAAAACTTTGAAGACTTCACCAAGATGGTGAGCAGCGATGATGCCATAATTAGCATCACCATCCCGCTTCTCTGTCTTCTGAAACGCTCTCTGCTCACAATCAAAGAGGATGCATTGCAGGCGGAGCACGATGAGATGGAGCAAGGAACCATACAGGGTGAATACACACAGCCCAGCCTCATCTCATCCCAACGTGGATTGGGTGACAATGAGGAAGAAGAGGAGCAAGAACAGGAGCTAGTTTCATGCGCTATAGATGGTACTACCTGCACAACTGTCATACCGTCTGTTCAGCGTGGATAGCCTGAGGACAGAGAGGAGGAGGAGAGCATGGTCACTCATCCTCTTGGTGAGGACACGGAAGTCTTGCCTGTTAGCAGTCTGACACGCATGGTTGAGTTTTCCCATGACCCTCGCTTTCTCAAAATTTTGGGTGACAGTCATTACTGGTTGGTGACACTTCTAGACCCACGCTACAAGGAGAACTTATATCTATTATTCCTGAGGCGGACAGGTCTACAAAAATGGGGCAGTACAAGAAGGCCCTTGTTGCGGAACTATTAAAAAAAATCCCATCTGAAAATGCTGACGGCAGAGGTCACAGTTCGTTGGACAACTAAGGAATACAGGAGAGAGACACACAACTCTAATCCAGCAGAGGCAGGGGAACACTGTCAAAGTTCTGGGAGAATTCTCTCAGCCCCTCCCATCGCACAGGCCCTGAGTCGCGGGGTACTCTCACAAGGAGTGCAAAGTTTGGGTAGATGCTGAGGGAGTACCTTGCCGACCATACCAACGTCCTCCGTGATTCCTCTGTGCCTTATAATTATTGAGTATCCAAGCTGAATACGTGAATTGAACTGTCTCTCTATGCCTTGGAGGTCCTGGCCTGCCCTGCCGCTAGCCTTTTATCAGAGCGGGTTTTTAGTGCCGCTGGTGGAATTATAACTGATAAGCGCATCCGCCTGTCAACTGAAAATCCTGACAGGCTGACTCATAAAAATGAACAAGGGCTGGATTGGGCCAGACTTTTCAACACCACCGAATGATAGCAGCGCAACATAAACTCAAATCCAGTGTCTTTTTTTGGGAGGTGTATTCCCATGCTCCTTTTCACACCCACACATGGGTATATGCTTCCTGATTTTGGCTATTTGCTATTGTCCTCCTCCTTCTCCTCATCCTCATCCTCCACCACCATATCACCAGGGTGACCGTGGTCCGTGATGCAACAGCCACATAAGTTTTTAAAGAGTTTTTATGATGCCCGTAAAAAAAAATTTTATACAGTATGTTGATGTATACCCCCCAGGGGTAAATGTTTGTCAGCCCATACACTTAGTGCATGGGCATTACAAGTATAGGAGACCCGCTCCTTTCTAATGGGAAAAAAGTTTTAGGAGGCCCTCCTCCACGTCTCTTCCAAGGGGCATTGGAGTGCCTCCCAATTTCTGGCACTATGGGAGACCCACTTCCTAATAATGGGAAAAAATTTTCATGAGGCCCTCTACGTCTCTCCCAAGGGGCATTGGAGTGCCTCCCAATTTTTGACAACCCTTGCATTCACTGCATAGGCCAACACTATGGGAGACCCACTTCCTACTAATGGGAACATTTTTTCATGAGGCCCTCTACGTCTCTTACAAGGGGCATTGGAGTGCCTCAAAATTTTTGGCAGCCCTTGCATTCACTGCATAGGCTAACACTATGGGAGACCCACTTACTAATAATGGGAACATTTTTTCATGAGGCCCTCTACGTCTTTTCCAAGGGGCATTGGAGTGCCTCCCAATTTTTGGCAACCCTTGCATTCACTGCATAGGCCAACACTATGGAAGACCCACTTCCTAATAATGGGAACATTTTTTCATGAGGCCCTCTACGTCTTTTCCAAGGGGCATTGGAGTGCCTCCCAATTTTTGGCAGCCCTTGCATTCACTGCATAGGCCAAAACTAAGGGAGACCCACTTCCTAATAATGGGAACATTGTTTTCAGGAGGCCCTTTGACTGCCACGTCTCTTTCAAGGGGCATTGGAGTGCCTCCAAATTTTTGCCAACCTTTGCATTCATTGCATAGGCAAACACAATGGAGACCCACTTCCTAATAATGAAAACATTGTTTTCAGGAGGCCCTCTGACCTCCACATCTCTTCCAAGGGGCATTGGAGTGTCTCCAAATTTTAGGCAACCCTTGGATTCATTGCATAGGCAAACACAATTGGAGACCCACTTCCTAATACTAGGAACATTTTTTTTCAGGAGGCCCTCCTCTACGTCTCTTCCAAGAGGCATTGGAGTAGGTCCAAATTTTTGGCAGCCCTTGCATTCACTGCATAGGCAAACAGTATGGGAGACCCACTTCCTAATAATGGGAACATTGTTTTCAGGAGGCCCTCCTCTAAGTCTCTTCAAAGGGGTATTGGGGTGCGTCCAAATTTTTAAAGGGGTATTGGGGTACGTCCAAATTTTGGGCAGACCTGCCACTCACAGCATACGCAACAACAGTATAGATCGCTTCTCAGCCTTTTGGCTAAGATCAAGTGTAGTATCTTTCGAAAAGGCGGCTTTGGCAGTCGGCCGCCCTAGTAGATTGATACATTTTGCACACTGGGGTTTAGGCGCTTGTTAGTATGCCAGGTGGCTAATATAGTCATCTGGTGGAAACATGGCCCCCCAGGATCGACGCCATTGGGCTGGGGAACATCGAAAGCCCGAAGTGTGAAGTGCCCCAGGATTGGTGACCCTGGGGTGCCTTAACTCACTGGGATTGGGAACCCCACTTGAGTTTTTGGCACATTTGCACAAGCACTTCAAATTTTCTTTCTTTCCACACACCCTTATTCTGGGCCTTCTGGCCTTAGGATGGGGAAGTTTTCAACTCCCGGTCGAAGGTCCGGGCGGTATTATACTGTGAAACCTTCACTATTTATTTAATCTTTTTGTCACTGTGTGTCCACTTATTCATGTCTGTCCACGTTTTGCTAGGATTTTGTCGGGATGCGGTTCCCTTACGGGTTCCTCTCTTGGCAGGTCTAGGGTGGGAGTGTGTGGCCATCAGGTTCCGCTCCCCCCTGAACCTCCCTGGCTTTCCTCTTTTGGGAGGAGAGCGTTGTTGGCTGCCCTCTTCCGGGAGGGGAGCACAGTCTTTGGCTCCCAGTGCCTTGCTCGGGTGAGTACTTGGGCGGGTGCTGGGGGTAAGATTGGGTCGCCTCTGGCTTCGGCTGGAGGTGGCTATTTGTCCCTGTTCCTCGCTGTGGCCTTCTGGCTCGGAGGGATGGGAAATGGTTTGGGGGACCCTTCTCCTTTTGGAGGGGGTTTCAAGATGACCAGCATCCTAGTGCACTTTTTTTGTGGCACTTGTCACTTTTTTAAGCGCACTTGGGTTTTGACAAGAATTCGGGCTTTCAAAAGAAAAAAAAAACAGTATAGGAGACCCAATCTTTAGTAATGGGAACAACAAAGCATGGCCGGCTCATGGCCCTCTAAGAATAGTAAAGGCCATCTGATGGCCCTATAAAAATAGGCTTTGTGACTTTTAGAGTCCCTCCTTCATAAATGAAACAGGATGTGTCTGATCATGTCTCACACACCATAGGGCCAGATAAGGTTGTAAATTTTGTTAAAATGGCATTTAACTGTGAATGCATTTGTCACAGTTGAAAGCAATGCAAAAGTGCAAAAACGCATCAAAAACGCTATGTGTGAACATAGCCCAAGGCCTGGAGGAGTATTTTTATTTTTGGTTATTTATTTTGCCTTAAATACTAGTCATTACACTGGAAATGATGTTCCTTAACATATTTCCCAGGAAAATCCATTTTGGTTTGTTTTAGTATGTTTTATTGTGAGTCCGTAAAAGTGGCGTAATACCTCCGACAACATTGTTGACAGCAGTGACCTTGGAGTCAGAAATGCTTCTAGGTGTCTTCCCCATGCTGTTCCCATGACATTTGAGCTCTGTTCCCATCGATTTGGGCAATTTTTAGGCCCCCTGCAGGAAAGCCGGGGGGGAGCCGCCTGAAAAATGCTCGAGACTTACATTGGGCTCGTTGCTCGGGTCGAGCACCCGAGTATTCCAATGTGCTCGACCCAAGCAACGAGCACCCGATCATTTTACTGCTCGCCCATCACTATTCTTCACAGACACCTAGTGTGAATAGCTTGACTGACACACTGCAACAGAATGGAAATGTCTGATTTTGGAACAGTCTTATAGGTGATATGTCTGACAGAGAATCACGGTTTTAAATAGCAGGCCTGTAATTTACTAATACTAATCTTCACAGACACCTAGTGTGAATAGCTTGACCAACACACTGCAACAGAATGGAAAAGGAGGTCAATATTTTCCACGTTCAGTTCAAATTTCTGGATTTTTATCGCTGAAATATGGAACAGATCTGGCTGTATTCTGCAGTGTTAACAAGAAAATGGAGCAGAAAAATGGTGTACTCTCGATTGCTTTTTAAGCAAATAACCAGGATTAAGATAAAAAAAACATTTGCTCTGGCCCTGATATCTGGGGCTATGTCTACAAATATTTGTAATTATTACAGCAGCAGCAGCAGACAGGATGTTCAATGGACCCTCTTGTGCTGTATCATATACTGCAGTCTGCCACAGACATTGCCTGCCTGCCTAGCACTGATTATATGCAGCTGGATTAGTCCTCAGAAGGACTGTTAGTTCAGATTGATATATATATACAGTACAGACCAAAAGTTTGGACACACCTCATTTAAAGATTTTTCTGTATTTTCATGACTATGAAAATTGTACATTCACACTGAAGGCATCAAAACTATGAATTAACATGTAGAATTATATACTTAACAAAAAAGTATGAAACAACTGAAAATATATCTTATATTCTAGGTTCTTCAAAGTAGCCACCTTTAGCTTTGATGACTGCTTTGCACACTCTTGGCATTCTCTTGATGAGCTTCAAGAGGTAGTCACCAGAAATGGTCTTCCAACAATTTTGAAGGAGTTCCCAGAGATGCTTAGCACTTGTTGGCCCTTTTGCCTTCACTCTGCGGTCCAGCTCACCCCAAACCATCTCGATTGGGTTTTGGTCTGGTGACTGCGGAGGCCAGGTCATCTGGCGTAGCACCCCATCACTCTCCTTCTTGGTCAAATAGCACAACATGATGCTGCCACCTCCGTGTTTAACAGTTGGGATAGTGTTCTTAGGATTCCAAGCTTCTCCCTTTTTCCTCCAAAAAGTTCAAACATTAATATGGCTTTTTATGTTTATTTTGGAGTAATGGCTTCTTCCCGGAAGAATGGCCTTTCAGCCCATGTTGCTACAATACTCGTTTCACTGTGGTTATTGACACAATCTTACCAGCTTCCACCATCATCTTCACAAGATCTTTTGCTTTTGTCCTTGGGTTGATATGCACATGTCGTACCAAAGCACATTCATCTCTGGGACACAGAACCCGTCTCCTTCCTGAGCGGTATGATGGCGGGACATTCCCATCTTATTTGTACTAGCATATAATTATTTGTACAGGTGAACGAGGCTCCTTCAGGTATCTTGAATTGTACCCAAGAATGAGCCAGACTTGTGCAAGTCCACAATTCTCTTCCTGATATCTTGGCTGATTTCTTTAGATTTTCCCATGATGCTACACAAAGAAGCAGTGTGTTTCAGGTGTGCATTTAAATACATCCACAGGTGTGTCTCTAATTATGTGCAGTCCAAAATTGTTTTAAGGCATAGTAATTAGTGATGAGCGAGCACTAAAATGCTTGAGTACTCGTTGCTTGAGTCGAGCAAATTGGAATGCTCGATTGCTCGACCCGAGCAACCAGCCCAATCTAAGTCTATGGGAAACTCGAACATTTTTCCGGTGCCCCCCCGCCCCTCCGGCGGTCTGCAGAGGGCCTAGAAATTACCCAAATCGATGGGAACAGTGCTCAAATGACATGGTAACAGCATGGGGAAGACCCCTGGAAGCATTTCTGACTCCCAGGTCACTGCTGTCAGAGGTATTACGCCACTTTTATGTAAAACATACAAAAAGAAAACAAAAATGGATTTTCCTGGGAAACATATTAAGGAACATCCTTTCCAGGGTAATGACTTGTATATAAGGTAAAATAAATATACAAAAACAAAAATGCTCCTCCACACCTTGGGCTATTTTCACATTTTCACACGTAGCGTTTTTGAAGCGTTTTTGCACTTTTGCATTGCTATCAACAGTGAAAAATACATTCACCGGTAAATGTCATTTTAACATTTTACTACCTTATCTGGCCATGTGGTGTGTGAGACATGATCAGACACATCCTGTTTCATTTATGAAGGAGGGACTTTAAAAGTCACAAAGTCTATTTCTATAGGACCATCAGGCAGCCCTTACTATTCTTAAAGGGCCAGCAGTCGGCTATACTTTGTTGTTCCCATTATTAACGAGTGGGTCTCCTATACTGTTATTGCGTATTCAGTGACTGCAAGGGCTGCCAAAAATTTGGACGCACCCCAATACCCCTTTGAAGAGACATAGAGGAGGGCCTCAGTAAAAAAAAAAATATGTTCCCATTTTAAAAGAGTGGGTCTCCTATAGTGGTAATGCCCATGCAGTGACTGCAAGCGCTGCCAAAATTTGGGAAAAACCCCACTAACAATTTAAAGATACACAGAGGTGGGCCTCAGTAACGAGTACGACATGTTCCCATTAGAAAGGAGTGAGTATGCTATACAGTTATAGAGTATGTACTGAATACAATGGCTACCAAAATTTAGGAAAACCCCCAATACCAATTTATAGACACATAGAGGTGGGCCACAGTAACAACATGTTCCCATTAGAAAGGAGCGGGTCAGTTATACAGTTATAAGATATGCAGTGAGTACAACGGCTGTCAAAATTTAAGAAAAACCCCAATAACAACTTAAAGACACAGAGAGGTGGGCTTCAGTAACGAGTATGACATGTTCCCATTAGAAAGGAGCTGGTATGCTATAGAGTTATAGGGTATGCACTGAGTACAACAGCTGCTAAAATTTAGGAAAAACCCCAATAACAATTTAAAGACACATAGAGGTGGGCCTCAGTAATGAGTACGACATGTTCCTATTAGAAAGGAGCGGGTATGCTACACAGTTATAGGGTATGCAGTGAGTACAATGGCTGCCAAAATTTAGGAAAAACCTCAATAACAATTTAAAGACACAGAGAGGTAGGCTTCAGTAACGAGTATGACATGTTCCCATTAGAAAGGAGCTGGTATGCTATAGAGTTATAGGGTATGCACTGAGTACAACGGCTGCCAAAATGTAGGAAAAACCCCAAATAACAATTTAAAGACACATAGAGGTGGGCCACAGTAACAACATGTTCCCATTAGAAAGGAGCAAGTCTGCTATACAGTTATAGGGTATGCAGTGAGTACAACGGCTGCCAAAATTTAGTAAGAACTCCAATAACAATTTAACCCCTTTACTCCCGAGGGTGGTTTGCACGATAATGACCGGGGCAATTTTTACAAATCTGACCACTGTCACTTTATGAGGTAATACCTCTGGAACGCTTCAACGAATCCCACTGATTCTGAGATTATTTTTTCGTGACATATTGTACTTCATAATAGTGGTAACACTTCTGCGATATCACTTGCGTTTATTTGTGAAAAAGTCGGAAATTTGGCGAAAATGTTGTAAATTTCGCAATTTTCAAAATTTGAATTTTTATGCCCTTAAATTAGAGAGATATATCACACAAAATAGTTATTAAATAAAATTTCCCACATGACTACTTTAAATCAGCTCAATTTTAGAACCAAATTTTTTTTATTAGGGTGCTATAAAGGTTAAAAGTTGACCAGCAATTTCTCATTTTTACAACAAAAGTTACAAAACCATTTTTTTAGAGACCACATCACATTTGAAGTGACTTTGAGGGGCTTTTATGACAGAAAATACCCAAAAGTGACACCATTCTAAAAACTGCACCCCTCAAAGTACTTAAAACCACATTCAAGAAGTTTATTAACCCTTCAGATGCTTCACAGGAATTTTTGGAATGGGGAAGAAAAAAATGAATATTTAATTTTTTTCACAAAAATGTTACTTTAGACCCAAATGTTTTTATTTTTGCAGGGGTAACAGGAAAAAATGGACCCCAAAATTTGTTGGGCAATTTCCCCTGAGCATGCAGATATGCCTTACGTGGGGAAAAACCACTGTTTGGGCGCACGGCAGGGCTCAGAAGGGAAGCAGCGCCATTTGCCTTTTTGAATGTAAAATTTGCTTGAATAATTAGCGGACGCCATGTTGTGTTTGGAAAGCCCCTGATGGGCCTAAACAGTGGAAACCCCCCTCAGGTGACACCATTTTGGAAACTAGACCACTCAGGGAACTTATCTAGATGTGTGGTGAGCACCTTGAACTCCCAGGTGCTTCACAGAAGTTTATAACATGGAGCCGTGAAAATAAAATTTTCACATTTTCCCACAAAAATGTTTTTCAGCCCCCAGTTTTGTATTTTCATAAGGGTAACAAGAGAAATTGCACCATGCAACTTGTTGTGCAATCTCTCCTGAGTAAGCTTATACCCCATATGGGGGGGGGGAACCACTGCTTGGGGATACAGCAGGGTTCGGAAGGGAAGGAGTGCCATTTGACTTTTTGAATGTAAAATTTGCTTGAATAATTAGCGGATGTGCCCCTGATGTGCCTAAACAGTGCAAAACCCCCACAAGTGACACCATTTTGGAAACTAGACCCCTCAGGGAACTTATCTAGATGTGTGGTGAACATCCTTAACCCCCAGGTGCTTCACAGAAGTATATGGAGCCGTGAAAATAAAAAAATCAAACTTTTTCCACAAAAATAATTTTTTAGCCCCAAATTTTTTATTTTCACAAGGGTAAGAGGAGAAAATGGAACCTAAAAAACTGTTGTGCAACTTCTCCTGAGTACGCCAATACCCCATATGTGGGGAAAATACACTGTTTGGGTGCACGTCAGAGTTCAGAAGGGAAGGAGCACTGTGTGACTTTTTGAACGCAAAATTGGCTGGAATCAAGATAGGACGCCATGTCGCATTTCGGGAGCCCTGACGTGTTTAAATAGTGGAAACCTCCCACAATTTACTCCATTTTGGAAACTACACCCCTCAAGGATTTTATCAAGGGGTATAGTGTACATTTTGAACCCAGAGGTACGACAGAATTTGACATTAGGTCATCATATTGAATAAGTTGTCATTAGTCTTGAGCGCAAGCGCTCGCTACTTGAGTCTGCATCGGGTATTCAGGTATGCACAATGTATCACGGGTGCGCGAGTGACATGTTTGAGTCCCCGCCCCACATGTTTCACGGCTGTTAGACACCCAAAAAAACCATGCGGGGATCGCTCGTGCATGGCAGGCGATCCAAGTAACGTTTTCTTTGACCCACGAAGCATATAGGGCAGAGACTCGAGCATGTCACTCGAACACCCGCGATACTCAGTGCATACCCGAGCATCCAATGCAAACTCAAGTAGCAAGCACTTGCGCTCAACACTGGTCGCCATAACGTCATTTTTTTTTCTTTACTTTTATAGTACTAATATCTTACTGTATCTACGGCCCACTTTATGGCTAAATACTCTTTTTCTACTATTGTGTAGTTTTTCTCACAGGACGAAAGCTTCCGGCTCAGAAAGAGAATGGCATGCTCTTCCCCATTTATCTCTTGAGAGAGTACTTCTCCTAGACCAACCTCTGAAGCATCTGTCTGGACCACAAACTCTTTCTTGAAGTCTGGTGCGACCAGGACCAGCTGTTTACACAGTGCTGATTTCAACAGTTGAAACATTTCCTCCGTCCACTTCACCATAGTTGATCTGGTGCCTTTTAGGAGGTCTGTCAGTGGCGTGGTCATCATGGCAAAATTTGCTATACACCGCTGGTAATATCCCACCATTCCCAGGAACACTCTCACTTGCTTCTTGGAGAGCAGTTTCGGCCAGGTCTGGATTGCCTCCACTTTTATTTACTTGCGGCTTTATTTCGCCTCTTCCAACGACATAGCCCAAGTACTTGGCTTCCTCTTTTCCAACTGCACATTTTTTCGGATTTATAGTAAATCCCGCCTTCCTTAGAGCATCCAGAACAGCCTGTAGCTTAGATAGATGACTAGCCCAGTCTGGGCTAAAGACTACAATGTCGTCAAGATAGGCTGTGGCATACTTCTTATGTGGGGCTAGGATCCGATCCATAGCCCTCTGTAAGGTGGCTGGGGTCCGCTGTAGTCCGAACGGCATCCGAGTATATTGAAAGCACCCATCAGATGTTGAGAAAGCTGTCTTCTCCTTGGCCGTCTGGGACATGGGGATCTGCCAGTAGCTCTTCGTCAGGTGAAGAGTGGTGATGTACCTTGCCGGTCCAAGCCTCTCGATGAGTTCGTTGACGCGGGTCATCGGGTACGCGTCACACTTGGACACCTCATTCAGCTGGCAGTAGTCATTACTAAACCTCTACTCTCCGTTGGGTTTTGGCACGAGGACGATTGGGCTTGCCCAGCCACTCTTTGACTCCTCTATCACCCCAAGGTCTAGCATCCTCTATACCTCGTCGGAGATCACCTTCCGGTGTGCTTCTGGAGTCCGGTACAGATTCAGATTCACTCTTACATGTGGCTCTGTCAGTACGTCATCCTCTACCACCTGAGTATGCCCCGGCAACTCTGAGAACAACTCCCGATTTCGCTGTAGTAGTTCTCGACATTGTTGCTTCTGGGCCAGCAATAGAGATCTCTGCTATAGTGACCTCTTCCACCTTGCCTTCAGGAGCGGCTCCCAGGCAATGAGTTTCCACCGGTTCTCAGGCCCGCCACGAATTGAGGAAGTTCACATGGTATACTTGGTGCGGCTTTCTTCGGCCAGGCTGGTGGACTCAGTAGTTCACTTCACTGAGTTTCTCCACCACCTCACACGGGCCTTGCCACTTGGCCAGGAATTTACTTTCGACAGTGGGAATGAGAATCAGAACGCGATCTCCAGGCTGGAACTGTCTCAGCCTTGCCGACCGGTTATACACCCTCGCCTGGGCTTCCTGCGCCCGGAGGAGATGTTCCTTCACGATGGGCATCACTTTCACCATTCTCTCCTGTAACTGGGCGACATGTTCGATGATGCTCCGGTGGGAGGTGACCTCGGACTCCCAGATTTACTTGGCGATATCTAGGAGACCCCTTGGATGCTGGCCATATAAAAGCTCAAACGGAGAGAAGCTAGTGGAGGTTTGGGGAACTTCCCTGACGGAAAACAGTACAAACGGAAGCAGGTAGTCCCAGTCTCGACCATCCTCCTCGACGACATTTTTAAGCATTACTTTCAGAGTCTTATTAAAGCGCTCTCTACCAAGCCATCGGTCTGCGGATGGTAAACGGAGGTTCACAGCTGGGTAATTCAAAGCACTTTACACAGCTCCTTCATCACCTTGCTCATGAATGGGGTTCCTTGGTCCATCAGGATTTCCTTTGGCAGGCCAGTCCTGGCAAAGATGTGGACAAGTTCCTGAGCTATGCTCCTACTGGATGAGTTCCTTAAGGGTACCGCTTTGGGGTACCGGGTCGCATAGTCCATGATGACCAAGATATATTGGTGGCCCCGGGCCGATTTAACTAAGGGGCCCACAAGGTCCATGGCAATCCTCTCAAAGGGAACTTCTATCACAGGTAGTGGAACTAAGGGGCTACGGAAGTGGGATGTGGGCGTGGTTATCTGGCAGGTGGGGCAGGACCTACAATAGTTTAAGATCTCCCGGTAACATCCTGGCCAATAAAACCTCCTCACTATTCTCTCCCGAGTTTTTTCCACCCCTAGGTGTCTCCCCAGAATATGTGAGTGTGCCATATCCAGTACCCTCCGTCGGTATGGTCCTGGCACTAACAGCTGCTCCACTGTCTCACCGCCCCTTAGTTTAAAGTGGGTGAAACTGGCATCAGCCCCCGGCTCTTGGGCAACCCCATTACATACAGTAACCTGGTCAACCGCCCCCTTTAAGGTCAGGTCCCGAACTTGAGCCGTCCCAAAGTTTTCTCCAGACACATCTAACTCAGGGATGTCAGCCTCCTCGGTCACCGCCTCGCCCTCATCGCCGGCAAGGACGCACAGTGGGAACTCATCCACTTGGCTTGAGACTTCGTCGGGGGTTCTTCTCCAGGGACCTGGCTTTTCCCTATGCTATTTTGTCCGGTTCCCTTCCCCCACAAGTCACAAAATAAAGAAAACTCACGGGCCCAGTATGACGGGATGTATCAGGTCCTTAACCACCCCGACCTCGTGGGACTGGGTGCCACAGTCTGCTCCCACTGTCACTGTGGCCACGGGATAGTCCTTGGCGTTGCCATGGATGCACCGAATGCCGCACCGAATGCCCACAGTTTTGGAAGGGATCAACTGTTGGGGTAGGTCTGATTAAAGTCACCAGACTCCCAGAGTCCAACAGTCCAAGGACCTTTACTCCATTAATGGATACGGCACATGCCTGCGGCTCCTCGCTGGGTCGACAGTCCGCACTGCAGGCTGGATATGCATAATAGGAACCCCGTCTACCTAGGCTGCGGTCCATGGGCTCAGGGGACATATGACAAAGGGCGGCTACGTGTCCAGGGTTGTGACACTGCCAACAGACTATATCTTTAACAACAGTCCTTGTGGCACCTTCAGTGGGAGTGGGACGCCCCTCAGTGGTGGCTCTAGACCCCTTCCGTGGTGAACCCGCCCCCTTTTGGGTATCCCAGTACGGAGAAGTGACTATATCCGGTTTCCTGAGGGATTTCGCAACCACCTGATACCTCTCTACCAGGCCGATGAAGTCATCTGCGTTCTGGGGATCGCCCTGGGCAACCCAAGTCTGTATCGACTTGGGAAGGGAGTGCACGAATCTATCAATCACCACCCACTCAACCATCTGGGCCGGAGTGGAGGACTCTGGCTGCAACCACTTCTGAACGAGATGCAGTAGGTCAAACATCTGCGAGGGGGTTTGTCGCTGGCATACGCCCAGTGGTGGACTCGTTGGGCTCTCACCGCCATATTCACTCCCAGGCGTGCTAAGATCTCTGTCTTTAGTTTGGCGTATTCCTTGGCATCCTGAAGTGCCAAGTCATAATATGCCTTTTGGGGTTCACCTGACAAATATGGCGCCAGAACCTCTGCCCACTGTTCTGGTGGAAGTCTCTCCCAATCAGCCACCCTCTCACAGACTGTCAGAAAGGCTCTGGGGATCATCTTCTGCATGGCCTGTCTTATCGCCTTCCTGACGTGGGAGTCATCAGTTGGCCCTGGAGGTGGGGTGGTTGCACTGCCCTGGATGACGTCTGCCAGAAGCTGTATCTGCTGTTGCTGCTCCTGTTGGTGCTTTTGTTGCTCCTGCTGGTGCAGCTGCGACTTTTGCTGCAACTGGATCTGTTGCATCAACAGTTTGGTTGTCTCCTGATGCTGCTGCTGGCTCTGCTGCATGCTCTGCTGGCTCTGCAAGAGCTGCTGGTGCATCTGTTGTTGGCTCTGCAACAGCTGCTTAATGAGCCCCTCCATGCTGCTGGACTTCTCTGGCTGACTGGCGGCCTTCACCCAGGACATCCACCGGTCTCTGTGGCAAGTACATATGTTCCTGGAATCTTGCCAGCACTCTCACACCAAGGTAGGATGACTCGCTCGGCCACTTCCAGAAGTAGACTCTGGGTTTTCTTTGCAGGCTTTATTGACAGCATAAAGCTCTGCACTCCAGCAAAATAAATACAGCCTTACTTGGCAAAACAAAAAAACAAAATATAAACTGTAGCAGAGTCCATATATGTGTGTGCAGTTTGCCCATACAGGTTATGTCCAGCCTTCAGCTCCCTCCTGAGCTATGGCTGTCCAGTCTGGAGACCATGCCTCTCCAAACACAACACAGAGGAAAAAAAACAGGACTGAACATTTAAACGTTACTCAGCCACACCCTGAGGTGGAGGTATGGGGAATGACGTCCCTCACATCTCAATGTCATTCCCCTAAAACCATGCCCTTTAAGTGAGTTAACCCACCAGCATATAACATGCTGGCAGAAAGTTATTGGTTTCAGTTCACACAGGCTAGCAACCTGTGCGACACATACCTCCCCTCATAAATCATACCAGTGACCCTGTCACACTATGCAGTTAATGAAATGGCTGCCAAAAAAATTTAGGCAATCCAATGCCCTTTGCAACAGACATAGAAGACAGAGGGCCTCCGGAAAAAATATTCCCATTATTAGGAAGTGGGTCTCCCATACTGTTTACCTATGCAGTTAATGCAACGGCTGTCAAAAATTGGGAGGCACTCCAATGCCCTTTGCAAGAGATGTAGAGGTCGAAGGGCCTCATGGAAAAAATGTTCCTATTATTAGGAAGTAAGTCTCCTATACTGTTTACCTATGCAGTTAATGCAACGACTGCCAAAAACTTGGAGGCACTCTAATGCCCCTTGCAAGAGACGTAGATATGGTGATATGGTAGATATGGTGGTGATATGGTGGTGGGCGATGAGGATGAGGAGGAGGACAAGAGCAAATAGACAAAATCAGGAAGCGTATACCCATGTCTGGGTGTGAAGACAGAGGTGCATGGGAATACAGTTAGACCTCCCATAAAAATACACTGTATTTGAGTTTATGTTACGCTGCTATCATTCAGTGGTGTTGAGAAGTTTGGCCCAATCCACCCCTTGTTCATTTTTATAAGAGTCAGCCTGTCAGCATTTTCAGTTGACAGGCGGATGCGCCTATCGGTTATAATACCACCAGCGGAACTAAACACCCACTCTGACAAAACGCTAGCAGCAGGGCAGACCAGGACCTCCAAGGCGTAGAGAGCCAGTTCATGCCATGTGTCCAGCTTGGATACCCAATAATTATAAGGCACAGAAGGATCACGGAGGACGTTGGTACGGCCGGCAAGGTAGTCCTTCAGCATTTTCCCAAACTTTTTCCTCCTTGTGAGAGTACCCCGCGCCTCAGGGCCTGTGTGATGGGAGGGTCTGCAAACACTGTCCAAGAATTTTGACAGTGTTCCCCTACCTCTGCTGGATTGGATTTGTGTCTCTCTCGCCTGTACTCCTTGGTTGTCCAACGAACTGTGACTTCTGCCACCAGCGTTTTCAGATGGGAATTTTTTTAATAGTTCCGCAACAAGGGCCTTCTGGTACTGTCCTATTTATTAGGCCTGTCTGCCGCAGAAAATAAGAGATAGAAAGTTCTCCTTGTAGCGTAGGTCTAGAAGTGTCACCAACCAATAATGACTGTCACCCAAAATTTCACAGGAAAGGCAGCGTAATATAAACTCAGCCATGTGTGCCAAAACCTATTAAAGTTATCTCTTTACTAAAGTATTAAACCCAAGGAAAGAGAATTGTAGCCAAAATGTCAGCTATGCTTGTACTTAGCACAAGTCCCCAAAAGAGTAGCCAGAGAAAAAGCTCTTAATGAAAATATATATTTATTAAGCTATAAATAGAAAGGATAAGACATTATATTAAATAGGAGTTGGTTAATGTGAGAGATATGACCAAATTGGCAGGTGGAAAACACCAGGGAGAAACAAGACCATATCCCTCATGGCAACAATACCCATAGGGGAAATAATAACTGCTGCACCAATATATATATATATATAGATAGAAAAAGTCTGTAGAGGGAATAATTGGCAGGTTACAATTTAGATTAGATAGTATGATATGATCAAATCATAGTATCGCATATAGAAGATGTTCTGATAATGGTAGCAGAGCCTATAAACAAGGGGCATATATAATCCGCTGATGCAGCTACTGCCAATGAGTCCCTGTACATAAGATCAAAAGGTGCCCTATTCTAAACATGCATTCAATTAAATCCATGTAGGGTGCATGCATAAACTGAGGCCGTATAAGCCTGTTTAGTTAACATGTTCACATGTATGACAGTGTTCAATTACCTTGTGACATGTTAGTTGCGGTATGTGGATGCTGTCAGGAGGGAGCTGGTAGCGCGCCTCAGTGCAGGAAACTAGCTCCTTTTCTTCCTCCTCCTCCTCCTCCTCTTCTTCATTGTCACCCAATCCACATTGGCATGAGATGAGGCTGGGCTGTGTGGAATCACCCTGTATTGTTCCTTGCTCCATCTCATTGTGCTCCGCCTGCAATGCATCCTCTTTAATAGTGAGCAGCGAGCGTTTCAGAAGACAGAGAAGCGGGATGGTGATGCTAATTATGGCATCCTCGCCGCTCACCATCTTGGTGGAGTCCTCAAAGTTTTGGAGGATGATACAGATGTCTGACATCCATGTCCACACCTGAGGTCTTATGTGTGGAGTCTGACCTGAATACTGACGGCCGTGTTGATGCTGGTAGTGAACAACTACCCTCTTCTGCTCACAAATCCTTCCCAACATCTGCAATGTAGAGTTCCAACGCGTGGGGACATCGCACACCAGTCGGTGAGCTGGAAGCTGCAATTGCTGCTGAAGCGCGGAGAGGGCAGCGGAAGCTGTAGCTGACTCTCTAAAATGGGCACACAGGCGGCGTACTTTGACAAGCAGATCCGGCAAATCCAGGTAGGTTTTGAGAAATTGCTGAGCCACGAGGTTAAGTACATGGGCCAGGAATGGTATATGTGTGAGCTCGCCTCGCTTCAGAGCCGCTACCAGGATCCGGCCATTGTCACACACGACCATGCCTGGCTGTAGGATCAGCAGTGTCAGTCACAGATCTGCCTGCTCTTTCAGAGCTGTCCACAACTCTTCAGCATTGTGCAGTTTGTCTCCTAAGCCTATTAGCTTCAGCACAGCCTGTTGCCGCTTGGCCGAGGCAGTGCTGCAGTGCTTCCAGCTTGTGACTGATGTGGTCATTTCAGAGCTAGATGCTGAAGAGGAGGAGGAGGTGCAGGAGCTGTAGAATGTGAGGGCAACCCTGATTGACCCAGGGCCCGCAATCCTCGGCGTCGGGAGGACATGTTCCATCCCAAGGTCCAACTAGGTCCCGGCTTCCACTATATTAACCCAGTGTGCTGTCAGCAAGATGTACCGTCCCTGCCCACAACACTTGTCCACGTGTCCGCGGTTAGGTGGACTTTCTCAGTAACTGCGTTGTTGAGGGCACGGCTAATGTTGTGGGACACGTGCTTGTGTAATGCGGGGACGGCACACTGGGAGAAATAGTGGTGGCTGGGGACTGAGCACCGAGGGATGGCCGCCGCCATCAGGTTGCGGAAAGCTTCCATCTCCTCGAGCCTAAAAGGCAACATTTAGAGCGCAAGCATTTGTGAAATGTGTGAATTTAGTAGTGTGGCCTGTGGGGTGTTGGTTGCATATTTGCACTTGCTTTTCAAGGACTGGAGTAGAGACACCTGAACGCTGCACTGGGACAAGGACGTGGACGTGCTTGCTGATGGTGCTAGTTGAGAGTGTGCAACGACAGTTGCAGGGCCGGAGGCATCTTCGCATGCGCCATGGACAGGGGATTGTAGTGCACGCACAGCAGCGGAAGAAGCAGTGGTGTCACACGCAGACATTGTTTCTGGACCCTGGGGTTCGGCCCACTTAGTCAGGTGCTTTGCTGCCATGTGCCTGATCATGCTGGTGGTGGTCAGACTGCTAGTTTTGCTACCCCTGCTGATGCTGGCCTGGCAGGTGGTGCAAATGGCCTTTTTGGGGTTATCTGCACAGTCTTTAAAAAACAACCAGACTCGAGAGCCTAACAGTTGTACTGGCAACTTCTGTCGTGATGGTGTTACGTGGAACACTTTCCGACCTTGTGTCTGCGGCCACCACACTGCTTCTTCCTGCCTGTTGTGGTGCCCCTAGTAATTGGGACAGGAAGGTCCAGCGACAAGATTTCAGCTTGCCCTCGACCTTGGCCTCGGCTTCTGCATGCACCATCACCATCACATACAGTTGCCCATCCCTTGCCATGCGCCTTGCCCATTTTAAATGGAGGACAATATTTTCCATGTTCACTACAAATGGCTGGATTTGAACCGCAGTTATATGTGATATGTCTGACAGACAACCACGATTTTAAATAGCGGGCCTGTAGTTTACTAATACTATTCTTCACAGCGACCTTGTGTGAAAAGCTTCACTGACACACTGCAACAAAATGTAAATGAGGCCAGAAATGGCTGAATTTGGACCGCAGTTATATGTGATATGTCTGACGGAAAACCACGATTTTAAATAGCGGGCCTGTAGGTTACTATTCTTCACAGTGACCTAGTGTGAATAGCTTCACTGATAAACTGCAACAAAATTTAAATGAAGGCCAGAAATGGCTGAATTTGGACCGCAGTTATATGTGATACGTTTGACGGAAAACCACAGTTTTAAATAGCAGGCCTGTAGGTTACTATTCTTCACAGCGACCACGTGTGAATAGCTTAACTGACACACTATAACAAACTGTAAATGGAGGCCAATATTTTCCACGTTCACTACAAATTTCTGGATTTTTATTGCTGTAATATGGAAAAGATGTGGCTGTATTCTGCAATGCTAACAAGCAAATGGAGCCAAAAAATGGTGTACTCTGGATTGCTTTTTAAGCAAATAATCAGTATTAAGATACAAAAAAAAATTAGCCCTGGACCCTGATATCTGGGGCTATGTCTACAAATATGTGCATACTACCTACGCAACGGGTAATAAACTCACATAATGTCCCATTCATGGAAACAGTGGGGATTTAACCATATAACAATATATATAGACCTATAAGAAAAATGGTACACCCCAGAAAATACGAAGAGTGCAAACAGATAGATTAAAAGGTATATATTTTATTAGAATACATTAAAAAAACACTACAAAAGTATAAGATACAGGTAAATAGGTATGAAAGTGATCACACTGCCCCCCGAGGAAGCCCACCACGCGAAACGCGCGTCGGGGCGCGATCACAGTGGACAGATATGGGTAAGCGTCACTTACATTTACTATTCTTTGAATAAACGCATAAATATACCCATATACTAGTGGCTTTAATTGACATTGGTAGTTATATGTAGCACAGTGGTACCATTATATGAGCCCATGCATGCTTGCACGTTTAATGATGTACACTATTTTTTTCTGTGCTAATTTACATAGAGGATCTCTTTTGCACTGTCTATTTAGCCCCTATGCCCTTCTGTGATCGTCTTTTTCATGTATTTCTCACTTTCATACCTATTTACCTGTATCTTATACTTTTGTAGTGTTTTTTTAATGTATTCTAATAAAATATATACCTTTTAATCTATCTGTTTGCACTCTTCGTATTTTCTGGGGTGTACCATTTTTCTTATAGGTCTAAATATGTGTCACAGCAGGATCAGTCAGAACATGCAATGGACCCTCTTGTGCTGTATGTGTTAGAACCCTCCTGTTAGTTTTTGCTATCTTGTGTTTTGCGGTCACGTGACCATCTGCCTATATATTCCAGCTCAGTGTTGTTTTGACTGTCTCTCTAGCCAGGTCCTTCGGTGCCTATCTCTTTCAGTTCTTGGTCCTTTGGGACTTTTAGTACTTTTGTCAGTTTGTCCTTTTTGCTCTGCAACAACTTCTGTTGAGGAGGTGTCCCATTTTTGTCCCAGTCCTTAGTTCTTTTAGGGACCCCTCCCTTAATTCTATAGGTCTCCGTTCAGACTAGCCGAGGACGAAGGCGGGTCTGTTCACAAGGAACAGGCAGCCCGCTACATCGTAGGGATTCAGCTTAGTCTTACTGTAGGGACAGCTTTCCCCTATCTTTCCTTAGTTTATGTTGCAGATCCTAACAGTAAGTCCAGCCCAAGAAAAAAAAAAGAAAAAACTAAAAGGAAAGAAATTCGGGGATCAGTATGGTTTCCGTCCAGGAGTTGGCTCAACACCTGCAGGGATTGTCTCTGGAGGTGGCCGAGCTTCAGCAACACGTGAGTAGCTGTCCTGGAGCGCATTTTGTGGAACCAAAGGTAGGACTGCCTGATGTTTTTTATGGTAAACAGCAAGATTTTTTTTCCTTTAAAAATGCTTGTTTGTTATATTTTCATTTGAGACCAAGATCCTCTGGGAATGAATCACAGCGCATTGGTTTTATGTCACTTTTGCGCAAAGAACCACAGGGTTGGGCCTTTTCTCTCCAGCCTAATGATCCGTGTTTAAGTTCTGTTGAAGAATTTTTTTCTGCTATGGGGCTATTATATGATGATCCTGATCAAATATCATCTGCTGAATCAGAACTTAGACGTTTGAATCAGGGGTCTGATGATGTTGAAAATTATTGCACACACTTTAGAAGGTGGGCTTCAGAAGTTAAGTGGAATGATTCGGTGCTGAAATGTTTATTTCTTGCTGGTCTGAGTCAAAGGGTTAAGGATTTGCTAATTGCATTCCCTGCACCTGAGACTCTGCAGGAAGCTATGCAGTTAGCTGTTCGCATAGACAGGAGACTGAGGTGCAGGCTCAATGAGGTAAAGACTCCTGTAATGTCAGGTCCTAGTCCCCAGAAAATCTGATCTGACAGTGGGGAACCGATGGAGGTTGGGGGGATGTAGCTCCGCTCTCAGGAAAAAGACCGGAGGTTCGCTGAGGGATTGTGTCTTTATTGTGGTAAAGGTGACCATTTGATTAAGTATTGTGAGCGTCGTTTAAGCAAAAAAAAAAAAAAAGGTCAGTTGCGCCCGTATAGCTTGTTTATGCTCTGCAGGAGTATTCCTTTCTGGGAGTACTACTCTGCAGGGAGATTTGATTGAATTTCAGGTATTTGTGGATTGTGGTTCAACACTTAATGTGATTGATAAAGGGTTTTTGGAAAACCTTAAATTGAAATCCAAACCTTTGTCATCACCTATTTCTGTGGTTGCAATTGATAACACTCCTTTGAAATGTATTACTCACAAGACTGCTGCATTTCCTCTCACTATCAATGGAGTTC
This sequence comes from Phyllobates terribilis, assembly GCF_046119375.1. Classification (NCBI taxonomy): domain Eukaryota; kingdom Metazoa; phylum Chordata; class Amphibia; order Anura; family Dendrobatidae; genus Phyllobates; species Phyllobates terribilis. The sequence continues at coordinate 880,388,067 of NW_027362761.1, forward strand.
ACCAAGAAATTTTGGACTTGGTTGTTTTGGAAAATTTACCCTCTCCAGTTGTTCTAGGATTGCCTTGGTTAAAACTGCACAATCCTTTATTGGACTGGTCTACTAATGTGATTAAGTCTTGGAGTCCGAAGTGCTATGATAAATGTAATGGTCGCATTGCGGCTGTGGAAAAAGTGGAATTACCTGTACCTGTTCAAGATTTTTGGAGGGTTTTTTCGGAGGAGGAGTCGCAAGTTTTACCTCCTCATAGGGATCATGATTGCGCCCCTGAGTTTGTTCCGGGTGCTACTCTTCCCAAAAGTCGCTTGTTTAATCTGACTATCCCTGAAAGAAAGGCCTTGGAGGAGTACATACAGAGTAGCTTGGCTGCTGGTCACATTAGACCTTCTAAGTCACCTGTGGCAGTTGGATTCTTCTTTGTTAAAAAAAAGGACGGCGGTTTACGTCCATGTTTGGATTTTCGTGAAATTAATAAGATTACCGTACGCAATTCCTACCCATTGCCGTTAATTCCTGACTTGTTTAACCAGTTACTGGGAGCCAAGTGGTTCTCCAAGATTCTCCGGGGGGCATACAATTTGTTACGTGTGAAGGAGGGTGATGAATGGAAAACTGCTTTTAACACTCTGGTAGGTCATTTTGAGAATCTGGTGATGGCTTTCGGTCTTACCAATGCACCAGCATTTTTTCAGAACCTTATTAATGACATCCTGAGACCTTTGATTGGTAAGAATGTGGTTGTGTATTTGGATGACATTTTGATTTATTCACCAGATCTAGAGTCCCATTGGCAGACTGTACGTGAAGTTTTGCAGTTATTGAGTGACAATTCACTCTTTGCTAAGCTGGAGAAATGTGAGTTCGCTGTGCAGAAAATTAGTTTTTAGGGCTACATTGCCTCCAGCAAGGGCTTTGAGATGGACCCTGTGAAGGTTCAGGCTGTGCAGGAATGGCCTAGGCCTATTGGTTTGAAATCTATACAGAGATTTTGGGGTTTTGCCAATTATTACAGGAAATTCATTAAGAATTTTTCTGTAATTGTTAAACCTCTAACCGATCTCACCAGGAAAGGTGCGAATACGGCCCAGTGGACTACTGAGGCCATTGAAGGGTTTGAGTATCTCAAAGAGAGGTTCAGTTCTGCCCCTATCCTTATGCAGCCTGATGAGAACAAGCCTTTTGTGGTTGAGGTCGATGCTTCATCGGTGGGGGTCGGAGCAGTTTTGTCTCAGGAGAACAAGGTTGGAGTACATCCTTGTGCCTTCTTTTCGAAAAAAAATTCGGAAACCGAACTGAATTATGATGTTGGAAATCGGGAGTTGTTGGCTATTAAACTTGCGTTTGAACTTTGGCGTCATTTTTTGGAAGGCGCTAGATTTCCTATTCAGGTTTTCAAAGATCATAAGAATTTGATCTATCTGGATGCTGCCAAGTGCTTGAATGCCCGTCAAGCTAGGTGGGCACTTTTTTTTCTCAGTTTCATTTTTCTGTTACCTATATCCCTGGTACTAAGAATGTTAAAGCCGATGCTTTATCTCGCAGCTTCTCTCCTACGGTGGGATCCGAGGAGGAGAGCATTTTGCAGAAAGGAGTTGTGGTGGCGGCTTTGGACTCCGTTTTGGAGAATGGGATTCTGAAGGCTCAAGATGATGCTCCATCTAACGCTCCCCATGGGAGGTTGTTCATGCCTAGAGCCTTTAGGAGAGATTTGTTTGTGGAGTGTCATGAATCTCTGTTGGCAGGTCATCCAGGAGTTTCGGAGACTAAGAGACTTATCAGTCACAGATTTTGGTGGCCTGGATGGCAGAAGGAAGTCATCAAGTGGGTGCGTCAGTGTACTGTGTGTGCTAGGTCAAAGGCTTCACATACTCCTGCTGCAGGGTTGCTTTGCCCTTTGGAGGTTCCTAGTGTGCCTTAGACGCATCTCACTATCGATTTTATTACTGATCTTCCGGTGTCCGAGGGTTTTACTGTCATCTGGGTGGTCGTGGACCGTTTTAGTAAGATGTGTCATTTGGTTCCATTCGTTAAGTTGCCCTGCGCCAAGACACTCGCTAAGGCGTTTGTTAAGGAGATTGTCAAGCTCCATGGCATTCCCACGGATATTGTTTCTGATAGAGGACCTCAGTTTGTGGCTCGTTTTTGGCGTGCTTTTTGTGACAGGTTGGGAGTCCACTTGTCATTTTCATCTGGTTATCATCCTGAATCGAATGGACAGACTGAAAGAAAGAACCAGGATGTAGAACAGTTTTTGCGTTGTTTTGTGGCGGACAATCAAGAGGTGTGGTCTGAGTTTCTGCCTCTCGCAGAATTTGCTCTTAACAATCATACATCCTCCTCTGCTGGGTGTTCTCCTTTTTTTTTGTTGTACTGGGAGACATCCGTCTTTTGGTTCGTTCTCCAAATTGGGGTCGGCGGTGCCGGAGGAGGAGAATTTTTCCGGTGATTTGGAGAGAGTTTGGACTAATGTACGTTGTAACCTGCAAGAGGCTAACAAGAAGTCCAAGAAGTATTTTGACAGGAAATGTAAAGAGGTTTTGTTTACTGTGGGTGACTTGGTTTGGTTGTCCTCGAAGAACCTGCGGTTGAGGATTCCCTCTAAAAAACTGGGTCCTAAGTTTGTGGGTCCATTTAAAGTGCTTCAGGTTGTTAACCCATATGCTGTTAGGTTGGATGTCCCTATTTCCTGGAAGATTAATCCTGTGTTTCATGTTTCCTTGTTGAAAAAGGCTGACGTATCTGATAGGGACGCCACTGTCACAGTTCCTCCTGTGGTGGAAGACGGCGAATATGAAATTTCTCGTATTTTGAATTCTAGATGGCATAGAGGGAAATTACAGTATCTTGTCTCCTGGAAGGGTTTCGGTCCCGAAGACAACTCCTGGGTAAGGACGGATGATGTCTCTGCTCCTAGGCTTGTTAAAGCTTTCCACAGGAAGTTTCCAGATAGGCCTGGGCCTGGAGGATCCGGAGGATCCTCATAGAAGAGGGGGTACTGTTAGAACCCTCCTGTTAGTTTTTGCTATCTTGTGTTTTGCGGTCACGTGACCATCTGCCTATATATTCCAGCTCCGCCCTTCTGGCTTTGCTGGACTTCAGTGTTGTTTTGACTGTCTCTCTAGCCAGGTGCTTTGGTGCCTATCTCTTTCAGTTCTTGGTCCTTTGGGACCTTTAGTACTTTTGTCAGTTTGTCTCTTTTGCTCTGCAACAACTTCTGTTTAGGAGGTGTCCCATTTTTGTCCCAGTCCTTAGTTCTTTTAGGGACCCCTCCCTTAATTCTATAGATCTCCGTTCAGACTAGCCGAGGACGAAGGCGGGTCTGTTCACAAGGAACAGGCCGCCCGCTACATCGTAGGGATTCAGCTTAGTCTTACTGTAGGGACAGCTTTCCCCTATCTTTCCTTAGTTTATGTTGCAGATCCTAACAGTATGCACTGCAGTCTGCCACAAACACTGCCTGCCTGCCTAACTCCTGCTATCACCACTGAATATATGCAGCTGGATTAGTCCTCAGAAGGACTGTTAGTTCAGATGGATATATAGATATGCTGTGGAATACTTTTACTAACTATAAACAAGCAAATCTCTCTCTGACTCAGCAGCAGCACTGCCTGTTTCCAGGGTAGACTGTGAAGAGGCTAGCATCACCGGGTCTTAAATAGACCCGATGAAGCTATTTGGCCATCAATCACTGTAATGCCACAACCAACATGGCTACGGCATTACGGTGCATGGCAACTAAAGAGTGCCAAACATGCAGGGCGGGGACCCAAGCTCCTGCCGGAGCAACCCAGAAATACTCGCCGAGCTTGCCAAGCACCGTGATGCTCGGCCGAGTTCATCACGTTCGCTCATCACTAATAGTAATCTTAGTGTGTGTAAACTTTTGACTTTGCAGTAAGAACTAAAAACGCCTTAAAACATTCTCTCTCCCTCATTATTCTGGCATTTGGCAAATAATAAAAATTTTGGTAATCCTAATTGACCCAAAACGGGAAAGGTTCATTCTCATTTCATGTCAGATATTGAGAAAAACATGCATATGTGTCTTTTTAGATAGTGTATGTAAACTTCTGGTTTCAACTGTAATATGTAATAAAAAGTCAGCTAAATATGTTAAATTGACACTATAGGATGATAGAATACTTGTTAGAAAATTAGATTGTGGCACAACCCCATTAATTTAATTTATGCTTGCAAGTACAACCCCAATTCCTAAAAAGTTGTGACACTGTGAAATGAAAAGAAAAAAAAAGAATGCAATGATTTGGAAAACTCTCATTGTCATATTTTATTCACAGGAGAGAACATAGAACTCATAGCGGAAGTTGAAAGTTAGACATTTTGTCATTTAATTTGAAAAAATTAGCTATTTTAGAATTTGACGGCAGCAACACAAAAAACACAAAACAAATTGGGAAAGGGTTAACAAATGGCTAGAAAAATAAGTGGTACTAATGGAAAAAAAGCTGGAGGGTCAATTTTAAATTAAGTCAAGTGAATATTTATAAAAAGAGCATGTTAGAGAGGCAAAGTCTCTTAGAAGCAATGATGGTCAGAGACTCACCAATCTGTGAACAACTGCATCCATAGGCGGATTATAATGAGGACGATCTGGGCTACTGCCCGGGGCCCCGAACCTCCAGGGGGCCCGGGGCTCCGGGGTGTCTATGGCTAGATGGTCCTCATTATATGTGTGGCGCTGCGGCACATACTGGCAGACAGTGGCGGTGGGGGGGGCCCGGACCGCTCCCCCAGCAGCGGCGCACGGCCGCTGCTTCTTCTTCGGCCGGGCCAGCACTGCAGCAGTTAACTTCTCTGTGCTGGCCCGGCCGCGTCACTGCTAGGAGACACGGCCCTGTGCGCGGCCGTGTCTCCTAGCTGTGACGTCAAGAAGTGCGCACCTGGCCTGCAGTGCTACTTACCACCGGAGAGGAGCAGGAGCCAGGAGGACTGGAGCCGAGCCGGGGGATGGTGAGTCTGTGTGTATGTGTGTGTGTATGTGTCTGTGTATATATGTATGTATGTATGTGTGTGTATGTGTGTGCAGGCAGATATCATTGTGTGATGTCTGTTTATATGTATTTTTGTGTTTGAAATGTGTTTATGCGTGTATGCATATGTCTATATGTTTGTGTGCGTGCGTGACTGCGTGTGGCCTCCTGCTGAGTATAGATGGCACCGTGCGGCCTCCTGCTGTCTCGGGGGGGCGCCGTGCGGCATCCCGCTGTGTATAGATGGCGCCGTGCGGCCTCCCGCTGTGTATAGATGGCGCCGTGCTGCCTCCCGCTGTGTATAGATGGCGCCGTGCGGCCTCCCGCTGTGTATACAGTGCCTACAAGTAGTATTCAACCCCCTGCAGATTTAGCTGGTTTGATAAGATGCAAATAAGTTAGAGCCTTCAAACGGCAAACGAGAGTAGGTTTTATGAACAGAAGCATAAATCTTACAAACCAAAAAGTTATGTTGCTCAGTTGAATTTTATTAAATTTTAAACATAAAAGTGTGGGTCAATTATTATACAACCCCTATGTTTAATATTTTGTGGAATAACCCTTGTTTGCAATTACAGCTAATAATCGTCTTTTATAAGACCTGATCAGGCCGGCACAGGTCTGTGGAGTTATCTTGGCCCACTCCTCCATGCAGATCTTCTCCAAGTTATCTAGGTTCTTTGGGTGTCTCATGTGGACTTTATTCTTGAGCTCCTTCCACAAGTTTTCAATTGGGTTAAGGTCAGGAGACTGACTAGGCCACTCCAACACCTTGACTTTTTCCCTATTGAACCAGGCCTTGGTTTTCTTGGCTGTGTGCTTTGGGTCGTTGTCTTGTTGGAAGATGAAATTACGACCCATCTTAAGATCCTTGATGGAGGAGCGGAGGTTCTTGGCCAAAATCTCCAGGTAGGCCGTGCTATCCATCTTCCCATGGATGCGGACCAGATGGCCAGGCCCCTTGGCAGAGAAACAGCCCCACAGCATGATGCTGCCACCACCATGCTTGACTGTAGGGATGGTATTCTTGGGGTCGTATGCAGTGCCATCCAGTCTCCAAACGTCACGTGTGTGGTTGGCACCAAAGATCTCGATCTTGGTCTCATCAGACCATAGAACCTTGAACCAGTCTGTCTCAGAGTCCTCCAAGTGATCATGAGCAAACTGTAGACGAGCCTTGACACGACGCTTTGAAAGTAAAGGTACCTTACGGGCTCGTCTGGAACGGAGACCATTGCGGTGGAGTACGTTACTTATGGTATTGACTGAAACCAATGTCCCCACTGCCATGAGATCTTCCTGGAGCTCCTTCCTTGTTGTCCTTGGGTTAGCCTTGACTCTTCGGACAAGCCTGGCCTCGGCACGGGAGGACACTTTCAAAGGCTGTCCTGGCCGTGGAAGGCTAACAGTAGTTCCATAAGCCTTCCACTTACGGATGATGCTCCAAACAGTGGAGACAGGTAGGCCCAACTCCTTGGAAAGGGTTTTGTACCCCTTGCCAGCCTTGTGACCCTCCACGATCTTGTCTCTGATGGCCTTGGAATGCTCCTTTGTCTTTCCCATGTTGACCATGTCTGAGTGCTGTTCACAAGTTTGGGGAGGGTCTTAAATAGTCAGAAAAGGCTGGCAAAAGAGATCTTTAATCCACACATGTGAAGTTCATTATTCTTGGTGCCTGAACTACTTCTTAATACTTTAGGGGGACCAAACAGAATTCTTGTGGTTTGAGGGGTTGAATAATAAATGACACTCTGAATTAACTTTTTACGTTTAAAAAAAAAAAAAAAAAAAAATTTGCTGCAGTGCATTTCCCACTTCCAGGCTGATCTACAGTACAAATGTCACAATGCCAAGTTAATTCCGCATGTGTCAACCAGCTAAATCTGCAGGGGGTAGAATACTACTTGTAGGCACTGTAGATGGCGCCGTGCGGCCTCCCGCTGTGTATAGATGGTGCCGTGTGGCCTCCCGTTGTGTATTGATAGCGCCGTGCGGCCTCCCGCTGTGTATAGATGGCATCTTGCGGCCCCCTGCTGTGTATAGATGGCATTGTGCGGCCTCCCGCTGTGTATAGATGGCGCCGTGCGGCCTCCTGCTGTCTCTGGGGGGGTGCCGTGCAGCCTCCTGCTGTGTATAGATGGCACCGTGCGGCCTCCTGCTGTGTATAGATGGCGCCGTGCAGCCTCCCGCTGTGTATAGGTGGCGCCGTGCAGCCTCCCGCTGTGTACAGATGGCGCCGTGTGGCCTCCTGCTGTGTATAGATGGCGCCGTGCGGCCTCCCGCTGTGTATAGGTGGCGCTGTGCGGCCTTCCGCTGTATATAGCTGGCGCCATGCGGCCTCCCGCTGTGTATAGATGGCGCCGTGCGGCCTCCTGCTGTGTATAGATGGCTACGTGCGGCCTCCTTCTGTGTATAGATGGCTACGTGTGCTCAATATTGAGTCATACAATTAATGTAAGGCTATGAGCCCACGATGCAGAAATGCTTCGGATTTTTTTTGAGCGTTTCTGCATCTCCCTGGCAGAAAAAACGCATGCGGATTGTACATGCGGATTGTACATGCGTTTTTCCTGCCAGGGACAAGCGGATGTGAATCGTTCTTCACATGCATTTCCGCGTGCGGGTTGACAAGCGCTTTCCAAGCGATTTTAGCATCACTTGGAAAGTGCTTGACAACTTGGTCACACTATATAAATCCATGCAACAGGCATGGATTTATATAGTGTGACCGTAAAAGAATGGTAAAAAATAAATATATAATTACCTTTCAGACCATCGCGGGCTGCCGGCAAGCCAGGATGCATCGGATAAAGACACCGGGGGCCATCAGAAGGTAAGTATAATATTTATTTTTTATTTTATTCTTTTTTTACAGGTTCTATGGTACCCGGGTCCGGAGGAGAGTCTCCTCTTCTCCAAACCCGGGTACCATCCGCACATTGAAACGCATGGATTCTGCATGTACAGATGCAGTGATGCGGATTCCATGTGCTCCAATGCAAGTCAATGGCGGCGAAAGCGCCGGGCTTCCGTAAAATAATTGGTAGTGCTGCGGATTTTTCCACAATGATAATCCGCAGCGGAAATTTCCGCAGCATGTGCACAGCACATGCGGATTATCATTGGGGAACATGGCAGACCTTCTACCAAGCGTTTTTAAGCATTTCTGCAGCGAAATTGCCGCTGCGGAAAAGCTTAAAAAATGCATAGTGGGCACACAGCCTAAAAAAAATTATTATAATTAATATTGTGCCAAATTAATTTCACGTGAACTATCACATGATCTATCACAGGGGATCATGTGACATGTCACGTGATACATCAGGTGTGTGTGGGGGGGGGCGCGCCTTCTAAACTGCCCGGGGCCCTTGCTACTCTTAATCCACCCCTGACTGCATCTAAAAATTGTGGAACAATTTCAGAAAAATGTTCCTCAATGTAAAATTGCAAAGACTTTGAATATTCCACCATCTACAGTAAATAATATCATCAAAAGATTCTGAAGAAATCCATGTGAATAAAAGACAATATTGAATGCTCGTGATCTATGAGTTCCCTGGCAGCAGTGCATTAAAAACAGGTATGATTCGGTCCTGCAAATTACTGCATGGGCTCAGGAATACTTCCTGAAACGCTGCCGTCTTTCTGTGCCAAAACCGATTTAAAATGAACTCAGGCAAAATGGAAAACTGTATGATGAATCAAAATGTGAAGTTCTTTATGGAAACCATGGACACCTCGTCCTTTGGACTCATGAGGAGTGGGACCATCCAGTTTGTTATCAGTGCACAGTTCAATAGTTTGCGTCTCTGATAGTATGGAGGTGCTTTAGCGCCTATGGCATGGGGAGCTTACACATCTTGAGAAGCACTATCAATACTGAGTATTACATGGAGGTTTAAGAACTACATACATTTTTTTCAGGGAGGAAAATTGGGGCGCGTCTCATAATCCACTGTGGTGGACTTCAGGAAAATGGCGGCTGGAGGCAGGGCATGTGCAGATTGAGATCTCAGCTCCTGGGATCTCGTCATTTGACTCCTTTCAGAATTTTCTCTATTACCTTTGTCCCCCACTCACTCATCACATTCTAAATCAGGTGATAGCCATTGTCCACCATCCTTACACATAAGCGCCCTTCTTGTTCAGTGTTTTTCTACTAATGGGAACATGAAGAGAGGTTTTTACATTTTACAGAGTGTTTTTTTTCTGATAGCCTGTTAGCCTAAGGTTCTTTCTCACCTCTTTTTGTAAAGCCTATCTTTTTACTCTTGGACTTATCTGAACTGGGCGCACATCCTAGGGAGTAACAACAGTCCAGAATATTTGTCTATTCATAGATAGATGTACACCCAGGTCTTTAGCTATGCTTTTTGGTATTTTTCAGCTTCATGCTTCTTTAAAACACATCTGAGGTTGTCGGAAGATTTTTTGTCTAAAAATATGGTTCACACTAGCAATCTTTCTTAAAGAGTAACTAAACCTTTTTCCTTTTTAATTGCAAGCAGTTTAGTGGTGTCTTGGTAAAAGCTCCTCCAATCACACAAAACCTTCCGAGAGGTGCACAGCTCAGGAGACAGGAGTCCACAGATCTTGCCTAAGTGCACACAGTCTGGGTTATGGATTCAGTAGAAAACATAAACTGTAGAGCCTATACTTTCTATTGAATCCACACTACACCTTAATATGTGCACTCAGACATGAGCTGTGTACTCCTGTTGTCTGAGCTACTCCCCTTTTTTAAGGGGATCTCAAGACATCTACACATTACATCTAAAAGAGCTAATTATTGCATCCCTTTCTAAATCTATAGGCATTAATATTTTAATGCTTCATGACAGAAGTATCTGTCATGGAGAAGGTCGGGATGAGTAGAGCAGACTCAGTTACTAAGCTCGGTCCACACAGGGCAGATGGCAGCTGCGTTATACAGATGGCAAATGCCCCTAAGAGCAGTGATCAGAGCAACCTCCAATTGCTGCTGTTAACTCCTTTAATGCTGTTGTCCATCGGCTCCCCGCACTGTGATCGCAGGGTAATGATGAATTTGTACATTGCTGCCATGGACTCCTGTGAAGTCTCCTGTTATTAGGACTATATACTGCAATACTGCAATAAAACAGTTGCAGATCAAGTTCCCAATGAGGTGACTACACATTTTTTATATTGCTTTAATCGTATTGACTTATAGGATCATGCTTCCAGGTTATTTTACAAAACAATGAACTATTGGTGGAATTGCATTTTTTTCACCATTTTACCTCAATTGGAATTTTTTTCTATTTTTTTGTACACTCTATGATAAAGTGAATGGCATCATTCAAACGACAACTCAATTAGCAAAAAACAAGTCCTCGTATTCCTATATCAGTGGAAAAATAAAAAGTTATAATTTGTCGAAGGGTAGAATTAAATAAAAACACCAATATGAAACTTGGCTGCATCATTAAAGTGGTTTTCTCAATAACAAAGTTAATTTTAATCAATAGATCTCTGAATAATAATAAGTTCCACAAATGGATGTTTTCTTAAAAAAATATACCAAAGCTGAGATAATGTTATTCCGTATTTTTCGGACTATAAAACGCACCGGACCATAAGACGCACCTAGGTTTTAAAGGAGCAAAATAGGAAAAAAAAATTAAGCAAAAAATGTGGTCATGATGCCCTGTTATGGGGGAGGGGGTCTGCTGCTGACACTGGTATTGGGGTAATGTCCCCCAATTCTGTTAATATCATCCATCCTGGTATGTATGGCCCCTCCTTTCTGGTATAAGTGGCCCCCATCCCATCCTGGTATGCATGGCACCTCTTTATCCCCCATCTTGGTATGCATGGCACCCCTTTATCCCCCATCCTGGTATGCATGTCACCCCTTTATACCCCATCTTGGTATGCATGGCACCCCTTTATCCCCCATCCTGGTATGCATGGCACCCCTTGAGCCCCCATCCTGGTATGCATGGCACCCCTTAAGCCCCCATCCTGGTATGCATGGCACCCTCTCAGCCCCCATCCTGGTATGTATGGCACATTCTGAGCTCCCATCCTGGTATGCATGGCACCCTCTGAGCCCCCATCCTGGTATGTATGGCACCTTCTGAGCCCCCATCCTGTATGCATGGCACCCCTTGAGCCCCCATCCAGGTATGCATGGCACCCCTTGAGCCCCCATCCTGGTATGCATGGCACCCTCTGAGCCCCCATCCTGGTATGTATGGCACCTTCTGAGCTCCCATCCTGGTATGCATGGCACCCTCTGAGCCCCCATCCTGGTATGTATGGCACCTTCTGAGCCCCCATCCTGGTATGCATGGCACCCTCTGAGCCCCCATCCAGGTATGTATGGCACCTTCTGAGCCCCCTTCCTGGTATGTATGGCACCTTCTGAGCCCCCATCCTGGTATGCATGGCACTCTCTGAGCCCCCATCCTGGTATGTATGGCACCTTCTGAGCCCCCATCCTGGTATGCATGGCACCCTCAGAGCCCTCATCCTGGTATGTATGGCACCTTCTGAGCCCCCATCCTGGTATGTATGGCACCTTCTGAGCCCCCATTCTGGCATGCATGGCACCCCTCTGAGCCCCTATCCTGATATGCATGGCACCCTCTCAGCCCCCATCCTGGTATGTATGGCACCTTCTGAGCCCCCATGCTGGTATATATGGCACCTTCTGAGCCCCCATCCTGGTATGTATGGCACCTTCTGAGCCCCCATCCTGGTATGTATGACACCTTCTGAGCCCCCATCCTGGTATGCATGGCACCCATCTGAGCCCCCATCCTGGTATGTATGGCACCCTCTGAGCCCCCATCATGCTGCCTACAAAAAAAAAAGAACAATCATACTCACCTCCTCTCTCCTCCAGCGCTGTCCCGCTCTGCTGCCGACACTCTCACTGTGTGAGCCGCGCATGGCAGGGCGCACATGGCGTCCCTGCCATGCACCCTCACACAGTGTGAGACACTGTGCTGGAATAGTCACTGCTCCCCACGCCGGGACCCTGTGCGTGGGGAGCACTGACCATTCAGTCTGTTCAATAGCCGACACACTGTACCGCAGCACGGCTCCTGCCGTTCTGTGGTCAGTGTGCCTGCTATTAAAGGCTATGGATATTCACTACAACCCATGGGAGTGGGTTGTAGTGAATATTCATGAGCATTAATAGCGGGCACACTGACCGCAGGCCGCATCAGGAGCTGCGTTGCGGTACAGTGTGTCGGCTATTAAGAGAAATGAATATTCATTGCTCTCCACGCCCATGGGCGTGAGTAGTAGTACCCTTTTGAGGTAGTACAGCCATAAGTCTTCTTGGGAATAATGCAACAAGTTTTTCACACTTGGATTTGGGGATCCTCTGCCATTCTTCCTTGCAGATCCTTTCCAGTTCCGTCAGGTTGGATGGTGAACGTTGGTGGACAGCCATTTTCAGGTCTCTCCAAAGATGCTCAATTTGGTTTAGGTCAGTGTGTGACGCTCGCAGCCCTACCCTGGGAAGATGGGGGGTTACTCGGAGCCGGGTCAGATGTTCGATGGGTTGTAGCCGTGGCCTGGACCCGTTCCGTGCGCAGGGCCGTCACATTAAAAAAAGAATGTAATGGGCTATCAGGGTTGAGTGGTTGCTATCGACTACGCCACCTGTGGTACCTGGTGAAGGCCACCAGTGCTGCATCAGTCCTCTGAGGCGGGATGTTGTTGCAGCCGACGTTGATACTACTCCCCACAAGCGGAGCAGGGCCTCAGGGCAGAGACAAGGATGGAGGGAGTTGTAGTGTAGGAGGTCTGGTGCTACGTGGTGCGGTGCAGTGCAGAAATAAAGAGTCCGGAGGCCATAGGGGTTGACTTCCAGGGTTTTTACTCACGGTGTAGAGTACAGCTGCAAGGCTTCTCCCTGCTCCTCACGGAGTTCTGCGGTCACCAGGGACGGGGGTCCGACAACCTCCGAGTAATTCAAGTGCTTATTCAGGACCCCGCACCAGAGTGTTCCTAGACTTCAGACCGAGTCCCTTTCCTGTCTGTGTGTGTAGATAGGCCGGGTCTCCCTCTGGACTTCGCTCAGAAAAAGGGTACGGGTGGCAGCTCCGCTCCTTCCGTTACCCAGTGGGATCCTCAGGGCCTGCCGGGCTTCCCTGACTAGGACGAAGAGTAGCAAAGTCAGGTGTCGGGGGCCGGTAACCCCTCTTGCAGCCGGAATCCCTCTGACTAGGCCAGAATAGCGAGGACAGGTGGCATATACCGCTCCGTCTGCATCCCCCTGGGATCCTTTTGCGGTGGAGCTACACTCCTAAGCTCCAGGCCTTCTTGGTTATGGTCCTTGACCGGGTTTGAGACATTTGTTTACTCCAACCTGCCCCTCGACTCAAGGCCAGGGTACGAGGGCCGTGTCTCCATCCGCTGTAGGTTCATCCAGAAGCCACGTTCAGGGATGGAGGACACAATCAAAGAACCATGAACCCAAGATGGCTGTTTATTAAATATGAAATATTAAGTGTAACTAAATGTGAGTCCTCCACCCTCACCCACTAATTGGTTCCCCCTATCTCTTGGTTCCCCAGTCTCCTAATTTCCAATAGGGGCAGCACCCTAGTGCCAATTATCCCCCTCTGGTGGGAGAAGTGTGGTGTTGGATGTGGAGGTGGTGTCCTGACCATTGCACCGTTCTTACCTCGAAGGAGGAACACCACACCTCATTAAAGAGGTGCAGCATCCCTGTGGCGGTCGAACTCTCTGGGGCGCCACATCAGGGCTCTGGCTGGGCCAGTCAAGAATGGTCACAGAGTTGTTCTGAAGCCACTCCTTTGTTATTTTAGCTGTGTGCTTAGGGTCATTGTCTTGTTGGAAGGTGAACCTTCGGCCAAGTCTGAGGTCCAGAGCACTCTGGAAGAGGTTTTCATCCAGAATATCTCTATACTTGGCCACATTCATGTTTCCTTCAATTGCAACCAGTTATCCTGTCCCTGCAGCTGAAAAACTCCCTCATAGATTGATGCTGCCACCACCATGTTTCACTGTTGGGATTGTATTGGGCAAGTGATGAGCAGTGCCTGGTTTTCTCCACACATGCCGCTTAGAATTATCACCAAAATGTTCTATCTTCGTCTCATCGGACCAGAGAATCTTATTTCTCATAGTCTAGGAGTCCTTCATGTGTTTTTGATCAAACTCTATGCGGGCTTTCATATGTCTTGCACTGAGGAGAGGCTTCCGTCGGGCCACTCTGCCATAAAGGCCCGACTGGTGGAGGGCTGAAGTGATAGTTGATTTTGTGGAATTTTCTCCCATCACTCTACTGCATCTCTGGAGCTCAGCCACAGTGATCTTGGGGTTATTCTTTACCTCTCTCACCAAGGCTCTTCTCCCACGATTGCTCAGATTGGCTGGACGGCCAGGTCTAGGAAGACTTCTGGTGGTCCCAAACTTCTTCCATTTAAGGATTATTGAGGCCACTGTGCTCTTAGGAACCTTGAGTAATGCAGAAATTCTTTTGTAACCTTGGCCAGATCTGTGCCTTGCCACAATTCTGTCACTGAGCTCCTTGGGCAGTTTCTTTGCGCTCATGATTCTCATTTGGTCTGACATGCACTGTGAGCTGTGAGGTCTTATATAGACAGGTGTGTGCCTTTCCAAATCAAGTCCTATTAGTTTAATTAAACACAGCTAGTCTCCAATGAAGGAGTAGAACCATCTCAAGGAGGATCACAAGGAAATGGACAGCATGTGACTTAAATATGAGTGTCTGAGCAAAGGGTCTGAATACTTATGACCATGTGATATTTCAGTTTTTCTTTTATAATAAATTTGCAAAAATGTCTACATTTCTGTTTTTTTTCAGTCAAGATGGGGTGCAGAGTATACTTTAATGAGAAAAAAAAAAGAACTTTTTAGAATTTACCAAATGGTTGCAATGAAACAAAGAGTGAAAAATGTATAGGGGTCTGAATACTTTCCGTACTCACTGTATATAACCTCCACCACAGGATTAGCTGGTGTCCACAAAGGAGCTATTGTCTCATGAGTCTAATACCCATAAGGGGGCTTCATACCTGCTTCGCCCATCCAGGACCCCCACTTCCCCCGTCAGTAGTGATTATCTGTGATTTATGATACACTAACCTTATTCAATAGCTTGGGAAATATATATATATATGAGCGCTTTTACAGTTACATAGAGCAATAAGCAACACAATAAAATCTGCATGCAAGTCTGTACAATACCAGAAATCCAACCTGCTAGGCCACTAACCTAGTTGGCTGGATTTTATAAAAAGAGAATGTATTACCCCACCAGGAGTCTCCGTTTGTGCTGTGTTGTTTCAACCAATTTATTCATATGTATTTATTTTACTCACTTATATGGTGCCATTAATTCCACAGTGCTTTACAGACATTATCAGCACTGTCCCCATTGGGGCTCACAATCTAGATTCCCTACCAGTATGTCTTTGGAATGTGGGAGGAAACTGGAGTACCCAGAGGAAACCCGTGCAAACATGGGGAAAACATACAAACTCTTTGCAGATCTTGTCCTTGGTGGGATTTGAACCCAGGACTCCAGCACTGCATAGCTGCAGTGCTAACCACTGAGCCACCATGCTGTCTCTAAGCTCATTTATTTTAGTTTGGCAAGAGTGCAAACTCCCCTTTTATCTGGGCTCACCCACCTGTAAGCACAGTGTCCGCAAAAGAAGAATACTCCTTCTGGGAGAACGTTTGTACATGGGAAGGGATCAGTATACATTGGTATAAATTCAAAAGCCCCAAAATGGCTTTGTGGGTGCACCAAGTATTATTCGTTTTCCATCTATACCAAATGTACATTTACCTCTTTCCTTCCTTACTATTTTACTGATAGATGATGTTTTACAGCCCTCAACACCACTTTGGCATACTGTCTCATTAACCTGGGTTTGATCATGCGTTTATATTTAACTAAAACCAGGGATTAGTGACTCATCCGACTATAGTCAATGAAGCAGATATGTCACGGGGCACATTCTTTCCTCAAAACTTAGATTGAGTCCAGTTCTTATTGTGTATGAAGTGTGGTGTTAATACCTCCCATGGCTCCAGAGGTAAGGCTAAGTATGGCATAGTCCTTGCAGATACTGGGCTGTGTGTGCAAATCCAAAAGTCCTTGGGCTTTTCTCCATCCATGTGCTTTAGAAGAAAAGCATGATGTTAAATATGTTTGTTGTCCCAGTCCATATTTAAAAGTTTATCCAGAGTCTCTGTAGGGTGCAACTATCCTGCTACTCCCAGTAAGGTGATTAAAAGGACAGTCATTCGGAATGTGAAATGACCTTTTCGTAGTGACTGGCGCGAATCCAGGTGGGCTTTCCTTCAAGCTTCACTGAGGTGGATGTGGTCAGCTGGACTTGGACTGGGACATCAAATCGTAGATCTAGGCTCCTTCTCACGTGTTTGCGTATGACCACCCAATCACCTGGATTCAACTGATGCAGGTCTGCACTTGCATTAGGATATGGAATGGATGAAAACGCATGTTTATGCACCACATCAAGTCTTTTCATAGTACAGTGTTGCATTTGTAGGACCTGAGGAAAGTACAGACCCGTCTTTGGGGCACTTCCAAACAGGACGTCAAAAGGAGACAAACTTATCTTTCTATTTTGAGTGTGTCTGACTGAAAAGAGTGTAAGTGGCAAGCATTCTACCCAGTTCTTTCCTGGGTCTGCCATAGCTTTTTGAATTTTTAGCTTAAGTATCCCATTTAACCTCTCCACTTTCCCACTGCTTTATGGCCTATATGGGATGTGAAACGCTTGCAATGGGCCCCAAACTTGTCCTGTAACAGTGAATGTCCTGCAAATGACTGGACTACTAGACTCAGGAAGCTTGGTGGTCCTCGTGGGGGCAACACACCCTCTCCAATTGATTCCTGGGAAGAAGGTTGGCGCCCCCTGCATTCACAGGGATGCTAAAGACTATTCAGTGGCCAGAGAGGTCATCGAAATGGCCCAAGGTACTGAGTCCCATGAGGTCGGCGTGGTCCCAGATTTGTTGCACCCAATTATCATAGGCCGGGAATTTGTGTTTTTTTGGGACTTGTGGGGGAGGGGCGGAGACCTGGATTACTCAGGTAAGAAACGGGCTGGCCCTAAAAAAGTCTCACCAGCCCCAGAGTCTGATGGGTTTCCCTTCCGTGTAATGGGAAAAGAAGAGAAAGTAGTATTCCCTGAGGCAGACATTCCTGAGATAGTATTGACCAGAGAAAAATTGGGGTTCACCCAACATAGAGACCTATTGCTAAAAGAAGCGTACAATAAGGTAACCGTCATAAATGGCATAGCACAGGAGTCCGGGGCTGACACCAAGTTTCCCTATTTTATGTTGAGTGGGGACTTTTTGTCCTGAGTTAATAAAGTGAGGGAGGAGAGAGTGGAGCATTTATTGGTACCAGCACCCTATAGACAAAGAGTGTTGGATAGAGCCCATTCACATGTCTTAGGCGACCATCTGGGGGTGGACAAAACTCAAGAACGAGTCATGCAGAGGTTCTATTGGCCCAGATGTCACAGAGAAATTCTAAGATATTGCAAATCCTGTCCCACCTGCCAGTTAACTGCTACCACTTCTCTCTTCCAAAATCCTCTCATACCAATATCCATCAAGGCAGGGCAACATAAGGATCCTGTTGAACCTCTATGTGGGCTGGACAAGCCAGAAGAGGACACTGAGGATGTCATAGTGGCAGAGAAACTGTCACCGGCCCAGAAACAACAATGCCGAGAATTACTTTAGTAGAACTGGGACCTGTTCTCAGAGTTGCGTACGCAGGTGGTTGAACATGAAATCCTGAAGGAAACACATGTACGGATGCCTGCGTCAGAGTTGCGTTTCTGCAACAACCACAGGAAACTAAAAGTGATGTCAAAATGTGATGCGTATCCAATGCCCTGCATTGATGATATCGTAGAGAAGCTAAGGTCAGCCAGATACATCACCACCCTGGACCTAATGAAAGGTTACTCCCAAATCCTTCTCTCTCAAAGTGCAAAGGAGAAGACGGCCTCTTCTACACCTGACGGTTGCTTCCAGTATACCGGAATTCCTTTCGGGCTGCAAGGAGCTCCAGCTACATTCTGGAGAGCCATAGACCGGACATTAGCCCCTCACAAAAAGTATGTCTTAGCTTACCTCTATGATATTCTGATATGCAGCCTGGATTGGGGAAGTCATCTGCAGAAAGTCCAGGAAAGTGGGGTTTACCATAAACCTAAATAAGTGTACCATCTGGAAAAAGAAGGGAAAATACCTGGGCTACATCATTGGAACAAAGTAAAGCCACAAGTGAATAAGGTGGAGGCAGTCCAAAATTGTCCGAAACTGGACTTCAAGGAACAACTTCAGGCATTTCTGGGAAAGGTGGGATACTATCAGCGGCGTATCCCAAATTTTGCCATGATAGCCGCACCCCTGACCAACCTTCTTAAGGGCATGAAGACTGTGATGGCCAAATGGTCTCTTGAAGCAGAGATGGCGTTCCAAGAATGGAAACTCAGGGCTACAGGACTTCAACTTTTATATGGAACACAGGCCCGGGAAGCTACACAGCAACACAGATGCCCTGTTTAAACATCCCTGTTTGGTGACTGAGGGTGCCAAAACTTTACTTGTTTGGGCAGAGGGAAGGGATATGTGGCAAGGTCACTGGCAATGTAATGGAGAGAAGATGTGCAACACTAAGATTGTTAGCTCCAGTGATATAAACATAGAAAAAGTGTTCCAGCACACGAAGTATAGAAAGGGATTAGTCAGCCATTTTAGTGCTAGCGTGATTAGACACGTGGAGAAAGGGTGGAATTCAGAGGATAAACTAACAGCCTTTCAGAGCATTTGGTGTGGGGAGGGCTTGGAGATAAAAGCTCTGAGCTGTTTTGTCATATGAAGGAAAGACAAACCTGGGATTGTTTGTTCCTGAAGTGGGCGGTTACCGGTAGCAACAAGGACTGTGCCATACGTTATGGTTATGTTTTGTTTTTCCTTTTAGGCCAGGAAGGGCATGTTTGTTTTTGTTGACATTGCTGTAGTTTATGTGCTCTTAATAAGCTCAGCAGAAGATTTAAACAGACAGTGTTCCTGTGAACCTCTATGTGCAACCAAGTGAGCCGATCTACCACAATATATATACAGCTGAAACCAGAAGTTTACATACACTATATAAAAAGACACATATGCATGTTTTTCTCAATATCTGAAATGAAATCAGAATAAGCCTTTCCCGTTTTAGGTCAATTAGGATTACCATAATGTTTAATATTTGCCAAATGCCAAAATAATGAGAGAGAGAGAATGTTTAAATGAGGTGATATGGAAGCCCAGGTTGCTTTCATAACAGCCTTCAGCTTGTCTGCATTGCTAAGTCCTGCTGGAGAATGAAATTTCCATCTCCAAAAAGCTTGTCGGCAGAGGGAAGCATGAAGTGCTCTAAAATTTCCTGGTAGACGGCTGCGCTGACTTTGGTCTTGATAAAACACAGTGGACCTCCACCAGCAGATGACATGGCTCCCCAAACCATCACTGATTGTGGAAACTTCACACTAGACCTCAAGCAGCTTGGATTGTTGTGCCTCTCCACTCTTCCTCCAGACTCTGGGACCTTGATTTCCAAATGGAATGCAAAAATTTACTTTCATCTGAAAATAACACCTTGAACCACTGAGCAACAGTCCAGGTCTTTTTCTCCTTGGCCCAGGTAAGACGCTTCTGGCATTGTCTATTGGTCATGAGTGGCTTGACACAAGGAATGCGACACTTGTAGCCCATGTCCTTGATACGTCTGTGTGTGGTGGCTCTTGAAGCAATGACTCCAGCAGCAGTCCACTGCATGTGAATCTCCCCCAAATTTTCGGATGGCCTTTTCTTAACAATCCTTTGAAGGCTGCAGTTATCCCGGTTGCTTGTGCTCCTTTTTTACCACACTTTTTCCTTCCACTCAATTTTCCATTCATATGCTTGGATACAGCACTCTGTGAACAGCCAGCTTCTTCAGCAATGACCTTTTGTGGCTTCCCCTCCTTGTGGAGTGTGTCAATGACTGCCTTCTGGACATCTGTCAAGTCAGCAGTCTTCCCCATAATTGTGGAGCTTACTGAAACAGACCAAAGGACCTTTTTAAACACTTAGAAAGCCTTTGCAGGTGTTTATTTAATTATAGTTCTCTGATCAACGTGCCATCACAGAATCTAGTGCCCACAACCTGTAATATTATATTTTATCAAGAAAAACATCTAGGCCCTTCATTGAATTTTAGTAGTAAATCAACCATCACAACATCATGCGGCAGAGAGTTCCATAGTCTCACTGATTTTACAGTAAAGAATCTGCATCTGTGATTATGATTGAACCTTCTATCTCCTAGACGTAGAAGATGCCCCCTTGTCCCTGTCACAGGCCTACATGTAAAAAGATCATTAGAGAGATCTCTTTACTGTCCCCTGATATTTTTGTACATTGTAATAATGACGCGCCCCCTGGGACATATTCCTTTTTGAGGGGAATACCCGGCACCGGATCAGATGGGGGGTTGTAGTCTCCGAGCGGCTGTGACCCGGCCCGTGCCCAGGGCGTCAAGCTCAGTGTTATGTGGCAGTCCTACAGATGTTATTAAGAGTTATTTTGTGTCGACTACGCCACCCGTTGTGATGCGGTCACTGTGGCCGCCGCTGCAGCAGGGTCCGCTGAGGCTGATGGTGGGTGCGCAGCTTGGTGGGATAACCCCCAACGGGAGGGGTATAGCCTCAGAGGGGACAGGTGCAGAGGATGGGGGTTGTGGTGGTGTAGTGCAGACGGCAGTGAAGACAGAGTCGGGTTGTGCAGTTAAGGGTGTTTACTTACTGCAGATGTTGTACTGGTCACTCCAGCTTCTAGTGACCACCCGAGCCGTGCTGCGTCCACCAGGTCCTGGATCCAGCCAACCCCCAAACAAGTCCGGAGCGTGGCCCTGAGCTCTCTTTCTGTCCCGTTCTCTGGCCTCCCCACCAGTAATCCACCTAGGTCCAGCTCCCTCGGGCCTTCTGTTGGGACACCCTTGGCCCTGGGTTCCCTGACCCTTCATGTGGTGTGCCTTCGGGGTGGATGTGATGGGTGACCGTGGCAAACGCTGCCCACGGTCTCCGGTCTCTGGCTGGGGAATGTTTTTACCCCCACCAGCTTGGGTTCCGGTACCCTGATGCCGACTCTTCACCCGGTGCTTTTAGTTGGGATCTCAGAGTCCTTCTCTTCTGTGCTCTGGGTCTCTCTCTTTTCTCCTCTCTCACTCTGGGTCTTGGTCTTTCTTCTCTCCTCTGCTCCTGACTTGTTCTCTGCAACCGACTGACTTGTTCTCTGCATCTGACCCTGATCTTTGTTGGTGCCCACCTTATATACACCCTCTATGTGTGAGCTCAGGTGACCAGCACCCAATGAGCTCCTAACTTTACCCAGGCTGCTCCCCCTATCTGCCCCTACACTACTTGGGATGTACCACCCCCCTCCCACTCCAGCCAGGAACAGACTCGGTCGTACCTGCACATTTCTAAGTGGGAGTACCGTCGGCCTGTTCCCCGGAAATGGGATGTGTGTAGTGCATGCAGCCTACCGAGCTCAGTTCCACACTCCTTCCTTACCCGGGAGTGGAATATCACACCTCTGGGTTGAGGTGCAATACCCCTGTAGCAGCCGAATCCTCAGGGTGCTACATTCCCCCCTGGTAAATCACAGCACGTCCTCGGGCTGTAAGACATAAATAACACCAAAAACATACATTTTTTTTTTTTCATAAACATATAAAACATATAAAACATTATATATATAAAACTTTTCATATCAACATTCTCGTCGTCTCTTGTTTCAGGTTCCTCCTCCGGTCACTGTGCAACGTGTGACCGGGTAAAGTGCGACAGTCTTTCTGGAAAACTGGTTTTCCTATAAAACCAGTAGGGGGCGCTTTAGGAAGCGCAACTATATACAGGGGAAGTTGGCCGCTCTCAGTCCTCGGCCAGGTAGAGGGAAGGGAATGGCTGCTCACAGTCCTCAGCCTGTGGGATGAAGGGGTTAACGGGTAAACAGTTCACTCAGCTGGTCCCAACGGGGACTATATATATATGTATCAACAGTTTCTTTGGTACCCGGATCGGGTAACTATTTACATCACTGCTCTGCCGCACTCAACGGCGTCTTCCTCCTGCTCTTTGCTTATAGCTGGTTGTAACTTCAGACCCGTCCGGGTCCTCTTGCTCCTCCTCCCCGCACTGCAACTCCTCCTCCGTCAGGCGGTGTACGTGGAGGGCGTAAGGTCCTTTGGCACACTTGTGCCGGGTAAAGGTGACCTCGTCTCCGATGTAGAGGTCACGACCTCTGTGCCCCTCCGGCAGATGGAACTCCACGTCTCTGCGCGTGACAAAGACGTCGCCGGGGGTGTTGTTGTCTCTGATGAAGCCCCACCCGTGCTGCTGGTTAAACTTTATTACAGTCCCGGTGGTACGGGGACTGTGCGCTGCACGGGGGTCCCTCCTGGTCCGGCTCTTTTGCTCGGCGCTCCTTATTTGGGCCTGTTGTTCCCGGACCCGCCTCTCTCTCCGCTCCCTCGCAAACTCCTCGAGCTGTTGGCGGCAGCACTCCGCACGCTCTGCTGCAGCGGCCCTAGTTTCCTGAGTGAACCCCATTAGATCTTCTCCGGTGGGGTCCCACTCAAACTGCGCTTCCGCTAGCGGGGGCGAGATCCTTATTACGGGCTTCGGAGCCGGAATCAGGGGTGCACACATGGCCCCAACCCTCCTCTGGTGCTCCAGTTCGTAATACTTCTGGGGCCAGATGAAAGGCTGCCCGTCCGGCCACGTGTGCTGGGCAAACAAGTCCTCTCCCAGACGCGGCACCCTTGGTTTTACGGGTGCGGGCGCGGTGGTGGTGGCGCCCGGGTTGCCCAGGCCTTGCGGCCAGGCCTGGGGCACCTGGAAGGTGAAGGGCACCGTTAATACGGCGGCGCCCTGGGCTACCTGGCCTTGCGACCAGGCCGGAGGCTCCGCGGAGGTAGGGGGCGCTGTTGGTGATGCGACGCCCGGGAATTCTAGGCCCTGCGACCAGGCTGGTGGTACTTCCTGCTTGGTCACGCTCGGGGTCGAGGCGTGTGACGTCACAGGGGTCGCGGCGGCGGCTTCCGGTTGGGGCCTAGTCTGCGTCGGTGACATGGCGTTTTCGGGCACAGCAGGGGGACTTTCGGGCTCTGCGACGGGGAGCTGGGGCAGGTAAGCGGTGTCACGGCTTGGGGTATAGGCGTCCCCTTTACCTGCCTCCATGCGTTCGGCTCCCTCCTCGGCGCCGTCTCCGGCCTTGGGTCCTCCCGCGCCATCCTCAGAGGCGGTCTCCTTCCTCATCTCGGCTGGCGTGCTCCGGGTCTTGGTTTGCTGGGCCATCTCCCGGCTCCACTCCGCCAATGTCTCTCGCTGTACCCGGGCCATCCTCCGTGCGAGGCCCTCCAGGGCAGTCTGTGCAAGGACCTCCACTAGGCCTAGTGGGGTCGTGGTGTCCAGCAGGCTCCTGACCAACGGGTCGGTGCTGCTTTGCTCTTCTTCCAGCAGGCTCCTGGCCAGCGGGCCGGTGCTGCTCTGCTCTCTGGACATCTCCGGGTGAGCTTCACTGCTACTCCTCTCCAGACTTCTTGCCTCCGGGTGCGCTCGCTCCAGACTGCTCCAGGCGGCACCCATCTTCGCTCTTTTCTTTCGTCTCCTCCCACTTCGAGGGCGGTCCCGGGGCATCTCGGTGACTGTCAGCTCCAGGGGCAGTTCTTTCACGCTGACAGACACCTCCAGCATCACAGTCTCTGTTGGTGGAGGCGGTTTCCACTTTTGGCGCCATTTTCTGTCCTGGCCCACGATGGGAGGCGGCCTCCTGCCCTCCTTTGGCACGCCCATAATGGCGTCCGCTGCTCTTCCAAGGCGGGAAATCTTCGGATTTGGCGGGAAGCGTCGCCCAGTGGCGGGAAACTCTGCAGATGGCGGGAACAAGCTGGAAATGGCGGACAATCGGCGGGAAACGACTGGTGATGGGGTCCGATGGCGTGGACCCTCCGGAACCGGCGGGAGACTTCTTTCTGAGGTAAACTTGCACTTTTCTTCAGGCACGCAGTACCCGGTTGTTGTGGGCACGTAATCCTGCCGACTACGCCAAAGTTGACGCGCCCCCTGGGACATATTCCTTTTTGAGGGGAATACCCGGCACCGGATCAGATGGGGGGTTGTAGTCTCCGAGCGGCTGTGACCCGGCCCGTGCCCAGGGCGTCAAGCTCAGTGTTATGTGGCAGTCCTACAGATGTTATTAAGAGTTATTTTGTGTCGACTACGCCACCCGTTGTGATGCGGTCACTGTGGCCGCCGCTGCAGCAGGGTCCGCTGAGGCTGATGGTGGGTGCGCAGCTTGGTGGGATAACCCCCAACGGGAGGGGTATAGCCTCAGAGGGGACAGGTGCAGAGGATGGGGGTTGTGGTGGTGTAGTGCAGACGGCAGTGAAGACAGAGTCGGGTTGTGCAGTTAAGGGTGTTTACTTACTGCAGATGTTGTACTGGTCACTCCAGCTTCTAGTGACCACCCGAGCCGTGCTGCGTCCACCAGGTCCTGGATCCAGCCAACCCCCAAACAAGTCCGGAGCGTGGCCCTGAGCTCTCTTTCTGTCCCGTTCTCTGGCCTCCCCACCAGTAATCCACCTAGGTCCAGCTCCCTCGGGCCTTCTGTTGGGACACCCTTGGCCCTGGGTTCCCTGACCCTTCATGTGGTGTGCCTTCGGGGTGGATGTGATGGGTGACCGTGGCAAACGCTGCCCACGGTCTCCGGTCTCTGGCTGGGGAATGTTTTTACCCCCACCAGCTTGGGTTCCGGTACCCTGATGCCGACTCTTCACCCGGTGCTTTTAGTTGGGATCTCAGAGTCCTTCTCTTCTGTGCTCTGGGTCTCTCTCTTTTCTCCTCTCTCACTCTGGGTCTTGGTCTTTCTTCTCTCCTCTGCTCCTGACTTGTTCTCTGCAACCGACTGACTTGTTCTCTGCATCTGACCCTGATCTTTGTTGGTGCCCACCTTATATACACCCTCTATGTGTGAGCTCAGGTGACCAGCACCCAATGAGCTCCTAACTTTACCCAGGCTGCTCCCCCTATCTGCCCCTACACTACTTGGGATGTACCACCCCCCTCCCACTCCAGCCAGGAACAGACTCGGTCGTACCTGCACATTTCTAAGTGGGAGTACCGTCGGCCTGTTCCCCGGAAATGGGATGTGTGTAGTGCATGCAGCCTACCGAGCTCAGTTCCACACTCCTTCCTTACCCGGGAGTGGAATATCACACCTCTGGGTTGAGGTGCAATACCCCTGTAGCAGCCGAATCCTCAGGGTGCTACAATAAGATCACCCCTAAGCCTTCGTTTTTTCCACACTGAATAACCCCAAGTTTAATAACTTATCTTGATATTGCAGTCCACCCATTCCCTCAATAACCTTGGTTGTTCTTCTCTGCACCCGCTCTAGTTCAGCTACTGTATGTCCTTCTTATACGGTATGGAAAATGTATGAAAACCAAATTAGTCAGCATTGCCAGCTGTAACAAGGTTGGTCACCCAGCTTTCCTAGATTTCTAATGGGCACGTATACTTGATGCATAGGAAGTATCATTAAAGGGGTTTTACAGTTTTGGAAAACCTGTATCCACCGGATACAGTCTATTTATAAAACAAAACAAAATTGCGTGTTACTCACCATCCCAGGGTCCAGTGCTGAGTCTCCACTGCTGCTTTGGTGTCTGTTATTGTGTGGAGCTCCAATCAGTGCGCTCAACTGGTCTAAGCGGCTCATGCCGCCACCTTGGGCAGAGCTTCTGATGTGATGTTAGCACTGCAGAAAATAATAGACACTGGGAGCAGCAGCAGAGAGTCAGTGCTGGACCTGGGGAGGGTGAGTAAAAAAGAGTTGTTTTTTTAAAATAAACTGCAGCTAGGGGACAGTGAGTTTACAGGACCAGAAAACCCCTTTATAAACATACAGTACAAAGATTTGAAAAAAATTAGGAAATCAGTGTGACAGGTCAGAGATGTTGATTTTCCCCAGAGGTATAATAAATAATTTAGACTTTTTTTTTTACAACCTGGCAAGGCTAAAATCACATCCACATCTAAGGGTGTGTGCCCACAATGCAGATTTGAAGCAGAAATTTCCTGAGCGTTTTTTCCTCTCACTAGCAGCAAAACCAATGCGGATTCCACATGAGTTTTTTAAACGTTTTTACATGCGTTTATGCATGCGTTTTTGTCAAGCGGTTTTCCAAGCTATTTTGAGCATCACTCAAATGCATTTGGAAAAGGGCTTGACAATATAAATTGGTCACACAATATAAATCCATGCAGCTGGCATGGATTTATATTGTGTGACCAACTTATGAGGAGAGTTCTGCTTTCAAATGGTGCATCTATACTAAAAAAAAGAATTAAAAAGTAAAAAGAAAAAAAAAACCTTATACTCACCTCTCCGGCGGCCCCCAGTCTCCTCCTGGCGGCGATCCTCTCTCCTCGTCAGCCCACGGTGTACTAGCAGGACCTGCGATGACGTCACGCGACCATCAGCTGATTAAATGACGTCACTGCAGGTCCTGCCAGTACACCAGGGGCCGCCGAGGAGAGAGGATTGCTGCCGGGAGGAGACCGGGGGCCGCCGGAGAGGTGAGTATGAATAATTTTTTTTATTTTTTACTTTAGAATTCTTTTTTAACTTGCGGGTATGATGGTACCTGGGTGGGATGAGAGTCTCCTCTTCTTCAGACCCGGGTATCATCCGCTCATTGAACCGCATAAAATCCGCAAGTATAAATCTGTACATACGGTTTTTATGCGGTTCAATGCAAGTCAATGGGCGCGATTTCGCCGTGAAATTGTACCCAAATTGGTTGTGCTGTGGATTTTTCCGCAATGATTATCTGCAGAGGAAATTTCCGCAGCATGTGCAAAGCACATGCGGATTATCATTGGGAAACATGGCAAACATCTTAACAAGCGATTTTAATGCATTTCCGCGGTGGAAGTGCCGCTGCGGAAACGCATTAAATCTGCATCGTGGGTACATAACCTTAGAGATATTTTTTAAGCCCACTCCAACCCAGGTTGTGCTACTGTGGTTACCAGGCAGACGGGAACCTAGTGAATGCCCCTGTTGTCAACTTCTTTGTATAATTAGGAGATCAGTAAATTGACACTATAGTACAATACCAAAGATCACAGGTTCATGTACCCTAATTGGACTATAAAAATTTTGAAAAAAAAATGTTTTTTTTTAAGTCTAGAATTATAAATCACCCTTTTCCTATTCTGAAAATAAAGAAAATAAAAAATAAACATCTTTAATATTGCTGTGTACGCATAAGTCCAATGTATTAAAATGTAAAATAATTTAGCCCATCTTTTAAATGCAGTAGGAAAAAAATAAAATCAAAACACCAAAATTGCAGTTTTTCGGTAAAGCGTTCAAAAAGTCATATGCACTGTCAAAATCTTGCCAATAAAAATAAAACCTGTAAAATAATGGCAGAATTGTGTTTGTTCCATTATTTCACCACACTTGGATTTTTTCCCTGTTTTTCAGTACATGACATGGAGAAAGGTGTCATTCAAAACTACAGCTTGTCCCACAAAAAAAATCCCTCGTACAGCTATGTGAGCAGAAAAAAATATAAGAGTTAGGCTCGCACACACTTGCATATAAATCAGACGAGTGCAATCTGATAGGAAATCGGATTGCATTCAGAACAATGTTATTCAATGAGGCAGTGCAGATCTGCGTTTTTTTTCCCAGCTGTTTTCGGCATTAAAAAAAAAATTGCAGCATGCTGTGATTTCACTCGGACAGTGCGAGAAAAAAATCGCATGTCGTATGGACCATCAGTATGGCATCCGATATTTATGGATACATTACAATTCTGTAACATAGGAAACTGTAAATGATCCTGTAAATGATTAATAAATGCTGATTAAAAAAAACAGGTTGCAAATCTCCAATTAGGCACTCAACTATCTCAAGTCTTGCATGAGCCAAAAGAGACTTCTTTTCGCACATCCCTAGATTCCAGGGACGGGTGTGACCGCTTCCTTTGTACCCACTGTATTTGCTTTATCCCAGCCATTAAGTCCTTAAATAGTCACACTTCTGATAGAGAATCGGCATCTTGTATGAACAGTGGAGGCATGGTGATCTAAGGCAACGTTCCCACCATGAGCTAGTGGTGAGATTTTGATGCAGAATTTCTGCACCTATTATTTAAATTGGGTTACTTACAGTTTTTATTGCGTTTTTGTGTGTATTTTTTTAACATGTGTTTTTATCTAGTTTTTGAAGCTGCGTTTTTTGTCTCTTTTTGGTGTGTCATGTTGTAAATAAAGCTGCTTTGTTTTTGATACCTCCTGGTATTTGGCTTTGACAAAACTATTTTTATCTACATATGTGCGGATTACATGCTTTTGTGATGAGTTTCTGCCATGGAAACGCACTAAAAACGCATGTGCATTTATTACCTGCAGATTTTCTGCATCTAATACAAGTCTATGGGGAAAATCTGCACATAAAACTCAGCGTAGCCGCAAGAGAAATTGTTATGCTGCGGATGTGAAACACGCACCGCAGGTCAGTTTATGCTAAGTAAAATAAAAGCACCAGGAGATTTCTATACATCCCATCCACTTTGCTGGAACTGTAAGAAGCTGCGTTTTTGTCGCAGCAAAAATATGCAGCGCCAAAAATTCACCAAAAGCTCATCGTGGGAACGTAGCCTTAGGCCACGGCCCCACTATCAGTATTTGGTCAGTATTTGGTCAGTATTCGGTCAGCATTTATTCTCAGGAGTGGGAAACAAAACCAGTAGTGGGTGATAAATGCAGTGGTTTTGGCGCCCATTCCTGAGAAAAAATACTGACCGAATACTGACAAGTGGGGCAGTGGCCTTAGCCTGAGATCAGACGGTGAAGCCAAAAATCTGCCCAGCCACAGAGGCCATTGGATGCACAATTAATAGTGTTGAGCGAACATGCTCGACACTGCTCGGTACTCGCCCGAGCATCACGCTACTCGGGATGTTCAGCGAGCACCGAGCATTTCCGGGTTACTCGGGCGGTAGCTCGGGTCTCCGCCCTGCATCTTTACAGAGCCAATGAACATGCAGGGATTGCCAGCCAGTCACTGTAATGCCGCAGCCATGTTGTTTGTGGGCGTTACAGTGATTGGCTGGCCGCACAGCGTCACCTCGAGTATTTAAAACCGGGCGCCGCCATCTTGGACACAGTCGCTCCGGATCAGACAGTGTAGGGACAGCGCTGCTGATTTAGGGAGAGATATATCCTGCAAAATAGTTAGTGTAGGGTCTGTAAAGGCTGCCAGATCAAACAAACAGTCCTTCTCAGGACTAATATCCATCCCAGGTATATCAGGCAGGCAGGCAGGCTGTATAGGAGACGCAGTGGTTATACCAGCAAACGCTGCATTACAGTCCTGTGTGCTACTCCTGTTGCTGGACTTAGCTCCAGGTCCCGGGGGCCAGGAAAAATCCTTTTTTTTTATCCAAATCCTCTTTTTTTTTTCCTCCTTCACAATGTACAAATACCCATCTTATTAACCTTTTGGTGCCCCCCCCCCCAAAAAAAAAAAAAGTGTGCCTCTGATTTTTCAGACACAAATATATCTGTTGAAAATAGTCTGGTGTAGGATAGAGAAATAGAAGTGTGGTTTTGCAGTTCTATGGGCCATTTGTATCTAAAAAAAACAGTTTGAGTGTGTCGCTCACTGTTCAGCCGCAAATATATATATATTTTAAAAAGCCTGGTATACACCAGTAAATTATTACTGTGGTTTTGATGTTCCACGGTAAAACATCTCTATTATCCTGTTTTTGGCATTTTTTGCTGTATAAAAATAATAAGTGTCTCCCTGATTTTTCGGACACAAATATATCTGTTGAAAATAGTCTGGTGTAGGCCAGAGAGACAGAAGTGTGCTTTTGCTGTTCCACGGTAAAAAATCTCTATTATCCTGCTTTTTGCATTTTTTGCTGTAAAAAAAAAAAAAAATAGTGTCTCCCTGATTTTTCAGACACAAATATATCTGTTGAAAATAGTCTGGTGTAGGCCCGAGAAATACAAGTGTGGTTTTGCAGTTCCACGGTACAAACCTCTGTATTATCCACTTTTGGGCCATTTGTATCTAAAAAAAACAGTTTGAGTGTGTCGCTCACTGTTCAGCCGCAAATATATATATATATTTTAAAAAGCCTGGTATACACCAGTAAATTATAACTGTGGTTTTGCTGTTCCACGGTAAAAAATCTCTATTATTCAGCTTTTGGTAGTTTTTTCCGTAAAGAAAAACAGTAGTGTCTCCTGACTGTTGTGACACAAAAATATATCTGTTGAAAATAGTCTTGTGTAGGCCCGACATCCCAGTGTGGTTTCGCAGTTCCACGGGTCAAATCGCTGTACTATCCAGTTTTGGGCCTTTGGTATCTAAAAAAAAAACAGTTTGAGTGTGTCGCTCACTGTTCAGCCGCAAATATCTCTATTTAAAAAAGTGTGGTATACCCCAGTAAACAATAACTGTGGTTTTCCTCTTCCACGGTTCTAATCTACTCTTTATTACCCTTTTTCCATAGATAGTGCAACTGTAAGCTATTTTACTTCATTTACAATGGGCAAGGCGCGTGGCAAGGGACGTGGAAGTGGACGTTCTGGTGATGGTTCGTGCAGAGGACGGGGCCGTGGCCAAGGTGAAAATGTGCCACAACCAACAGCCACATCTTCTCGCTCCCACTTCTTGACCGAATACTAGGGAAGCACAGAACAACACCAGTATTGAGAACTGATCAGTGTGAACAGGTTATTAATTGGATAGCAGACAATACTTCCAGTTACCTGGGCACCACCACCTCCGGTCTGTCTTCCACACGGTCAACTCTTAGTAGCCGTGAGTCTCGACCGCATACTCCTCCTCACCCCGATGCTCCTTCCTCCCACCATGCCGAGTGTCGTCAGACAGCAAGTGATCCCACACTTGAACACTCTGAAGAGCTGTTCACTGGTCCATTTCCATATTTGGGCCCCTCGCCTGATACGCTTGAAGTGGTGGAAGAGGAGATCCCATGTTGCGATGCCCAAATATTTGAACAGCCACGGCCACAGGAAGTCGACATTGGCAATCTGTCACAAGAGGTGGACGATGACGAGACACAATTGCCAGGAAGTGAGGAGGAGGATCGTGGTGCGCAAGTGGAAGAGGAGGAGGTGGTGGATGATCTAGTAACTGACCCAACGTGGAAGGAGGACATGCAGAGTGAGGCCAGCAGCACACAGGGGGAGGGAGGCAGAGTACCCCAACAGGCAGGAAGAAGCAGTGTGGTGGCCGCAGACAGAAGGCAGGCAACCGTTCCCCGTAACACCAACATGAGGGACGTTGCCAGTACAAGCGGTAGGTCTTCCAGAGTCTGGAATTTTTTTAAAGACTCTGCTGATAACCCCAAAAAGGCCATATGTTCCACCTGCCATGCCAGCATCAGCAGGGGTGACAAAACTACCAGCCTGACCATCACCAGCATGATCAGGCACATGGCAGCAAAGCACCCGACTTTGTGGGGCGAAACCCAGGGTCCACGACCGGTGTCAGCGGGTGTCACCACTGCTTCTTCCACTGTTGTGCGTGCAATAGAACCCCCTGTTGTGTGTGCTAGGCAATCCCCTGTCCATATTGCATGTAAAGATGCCCCCTCCTCTCAGTCTTCACTTGTTATGGCAGTTTCTCAAGAAACAGCATCAACGTCCACGTCCACGTCCCACCGCAGCGTTCAATTGTCCATATCCCAGACCTTTGAACGAAAGCGGAAATTGTCCTAAATTCGCACATTTCATGACTGTTTGCATTGGAAATGCTGCCTTTTAGGCCGGTGGAGACGGAATCCTTCGCAATCTTATGGCGGTGGCCGTCCCTCGGTACTCGGTCGCCAGCCGACACTATTTTGCCCTGTGTGCCATCCCCGCACTACACAAGCACGTGTCCCAAAGCATCTGCCGTGCCCTCAACAACGCAGTTACTGGGAGAGTCCACCTGACAACGGACACGTGGACAAGTGCTTGTGGCCAGGGACGGTACATCTCTCTGACGGCACACTGGGTAAACATAGTGGAAGCCGGGACCCAGTCGGACCTTGGGACGGAACACATCCTCCCCACACCGAGGATTGCGGGCCCTATGTCAGTCAGAGTTGCCCCCACAGTGTACAGCTCCTGCGCATCCTCCTCCTCCTCCTCATGTTCAGCCTCCATCTCAGATATCACCACATCAGTTACAAGCTGGAAGCATTGCAGTACTGCCTCCGCCAAGCGGCAACAGGCTGTGCTGAAACTCATAAGCTTAGGTGATAAACCTCACACTGCTTGTGAGTTGTGGACAGCTGTGAAAGAGCAGGCAGATCAGTGGCTGAGACCGCTGAACCTATATCCCGGCATGGTCGTGTGTGACAATGGCCGTAACCTGGTGGCGGCTCTGAGGCGAGGTGAGATCACACACGTACCATGCCTGGCTCAGGTGCTTAACCTCGTGGTTCAGCGGTTTCTTAAATCGTACCCCGAGTTGCCAGATCTGCTCGTGAAAGTACGCCGCCTGTCAGCTCATTTTCGCAAGTCGGCTACAGCTTCCGCCGCCCTTGCTGTGTTGCAGCAGCGTTCGCAGCTTCCGGCACACCGACTGGTGTGTGATGTCCCCACACGTTGGAACTCTACCCTCCACATGTTGCAAAGGATTTGTGAGCAGAAGGGAGCAGTTGTGGAGTACCAGCTGCAACAAGGTCGTCGATATTCAGGTCAGACTCCACACATAAGACCTCAGGAGTGGACCTGGATGTCTGACATATGTACCATCCTGACAAACTTTGAGGAGGCCACCAAGATGGTGAGTGGTGATGACGCCATCATTAGTGTCAGCATCCCACTTGTTTGTCTTTTGCAACGCTCTCTGCAGAGAATTAAAGAGGAGGCATTGCAGCCAGAGTATGATGAGATGGATCACGAAGCCGTAGCGGGCGATTACACACAGCCCAGCCTCATCTAATCCCAACATGCATTGGGGGACAATGAGGGAGAGGAGGAGGAGGAGGAAGGACAGGAGCTGATATCATGCGCTGTAGACGGTAGTACCTGTTCAACTGTCATACCGTCGGTTCAGCGTGGGTGGCCTGAGGACAGGGGAGGAGGAGAAGGAGGAGAGCACGGTCAGTCGTCATCTTGGTGAGGACACAGAAGTCTTGCCCGTTACCAGTCTGGCACGCATGGCTGACTTTATGTTACGCTGCCTTAACCGTGACCCTCGCGTTGTCAAAATGTTGGGTGACAGTCATTACAGCTTGGTGACATTTTTAGACCCCCGCTACAAGGAGAACTTTCACTCTCTTATTCCTGAGGTGGAGAGGTCTACAAAAATGGGGCAGTACCAGAAGGCCCTTGCTGCAGAACTGTTAAAAAAATTCCCATCTGAACACGCTAGCGGCAGAGGTCACAGTTCATTGACCAACCAAGGCGTACAGGCGAGAGAGACGCAACTCCAATCCAGCAGAGGCAGGGGAACACTGTCAACGTTCTGGGACAGTTTTCTGAGACCCGCCCAGCTTACAGGCCCTGAGGCGCGGGGTACTCTCACAAGGAGTGGAAAGTTTCAAAAGATGGTGAGGGAGTACCTTGCCGACCGTACCAGCGTCTTCCGTGATTCCTCTGTGCCTTTTAATTATTGGGTTACGGGTAGCTGTGAAGAGTTGGGCGGGTGTAGCTACCCACATACCTCACCTCTGGGTATGGTTAACAGTCTATATAATGGAGGCTGTTGTTTGACACATGGGCTGTGTTTGGAGGGAGTAGGCCTCATGTGTTGTCTCCAGACTGAGCTGTGTGCTGGACACGTACCAACCTGTGTGACCACAGGTCAGGTTTATCAGAGACTTTGCTAAACGGACTGTTTTCTTTGTTTTTGCCTGCACTAAAGGCTGTTTGTTTGCATTTTACTTTCTGACCGGTTTATGAAGCCAAAAAACAGTTCTGTACATTGAAAGGAACATGCTTCCTGTTTGCCTCTCATCGC
Organism: Phyllobates terribilis; assembly: GCF_046119375.1. Classification (NCBI taxonomy): domain Eukaryota; kingdom Metazoa; phylum Chordata; class Amphibia; order Anura; family Dendrobatidae; genus Phyllobates; species Phyllobates terribilis. The sequence continues at coordinate 880,422,194 of NW_027362761.1, forward strand.
ACCTGAGTGAGTACAATCCCTACAATCCCTATAACCCCTCGATTTAAAGCCAAAAGCTAAACCTGAAATTAAACGATTTATCCTAGACACCGACCAGTCTTCCAGAGCTCCCTCGCATAACCACAACAACAACAATCCTACCTGATCATCTTCAGACAAAACTTGCTCAATAATGCCTAAACGATTCTCCCACCACTCCCACATTCCTTGATATGCCTTCCACGTGCTGATCGACAGCGATGACCTAAGCAAGGGTTGGGCTGCTCGAATACCCAGTTCCATAAATTTTGAGGGCACTCCAGCCCCTTCTCCACTGCGTCCGGAACCAGCAACCAGAAACAATCCCACTGGAAACAAGAGAGGGCATCAGCGAAGGAATTCTGAACACCAGGCACATGTAACGCTGTGACACAAGCGTTCAGCACTAAACATTTAAAAACAAGATGCCGTAACACACGAATCACCAGTGGAGAAGATGCAGTTATACTACTGATTGCTAGTACAACGCCCATGTTGTCACAATGAAAGCGAATTTGCTTATTGCGAAAATGTTGTCCCCACAACATCTCTGCCACCAGTATTGGAAACATTTCCAAAAGAGTGACATTTTTTACCAGCCCTGCTACTCGCCAACTATAAGGCCATCTACTAGCACACCACTGCCCCTGAAACTGAGCGCCAAATCCTGTACTACCAGCCGCATCAGTAAACAATTCCAAATCAAAATTATCCACTACCTCATCCATCAACAGTGACCGACCATTGTAGCATTCCAAGAATCTTGCCCACACCACCAAATCCTCCTTATGTTCCTTTGATAATCAAACATAATGATGAGGGACCTTTACCCCCACTGTTGAACTGGCCAACCTACGAGAGAAAACACGCCCCTTGGGCATCACTATACACGCAAAGTTAAGCTTACCAAAAAGTGATTGATTCTCTCTCAAAGTAAGCTTTTTGACAAGTAAAGCCATAGCAACCTCTGCCTTCAGTGCCAAAACTTTTTCTTCAGGTAGCCGGAACTCCCAGTTGTCAGAGTCAATGACAATACCCAAGAAACAAATACATGAGGCCGGGCCCTCAGTCTTTTCAGGAGCCAGTGGGACTCCAAAAAGCTCTGCAACTAGTGATGATCGAGCTTGTATTGTTAACTCTTTTGGCATGCACGCTTGGCAACTATTTTTGGCGTGCTCGGCATCTGTGGTAGTGTCGCCGCGGCTGCATGTGTCACGGTTGCAACCCATTCCATGGTATGCAATGTGGATTTGCGCAACAGGGAATCCTTTGGGCCAAAACATCATCTACCTGACATGTTTCGAACCACCCACTCTAAAAAGCTACTGATCGCCTCAAACAAAGAACAAGAAAGAGAACAACCCATAGGTAAACACAGCTCTAAGAAGTATGCCCCATCCCAAAAACAACCCAATTGCAGAACGCTATCCGGGTGTACTGGCAACAATCTGAAGGCCGCTTCGATATCCGTCTTTACCATGAGCGCCCCTTTTCCAAATTTTCTAACCTAACGAGCCACTTTATCAAAAGAAGTATCAACCACGTAACACAACTTAAGCGCAATATCATCATTAACCCCTTAACAACATTTGACGTACTAATACGCGTCTGTGCCCTGGGACTTAAGAGCCAGACCCGTATTAGTACGTCATGGCGATCGCGCGCGCACACAGGCTGTGCGGGCGCGATCACCGCCGAGTGTCAGCTGATTATCACAGCTGACACCCGGTACTATGTGCAGGGAGCGGTCCTGCACCGCTCCCAGCACATTAACCCCCGCGATGCTGTGATCGAAGTCGATCGCAGCCGATCGCAGCATTGCGGAGACAAGGGGAGGTGATCGCAGATACTCACCTCCTCTTCCGGCTTCCAGCGCTGACTGCCGTGGCTTCCAGGATGTTGCCATGACGACCCGATGTCGTCATGACAACATCCGGGTCACCAGACAGCAGGAAGATTTTTTGGACATGCGCAGTGCATCTCCAAACAATCTTCTCACTGTGCAGCGCTGACAGCCTGCATTGCACAGGGATGGTGCTCCATCCCTATGCTATGCAGGCGATCAGAGAAAAAAAAGTGAAAGTCCCACAGTGGGACAAAGTAATAAAGTATAAAAACTATCTGAAAGTGAAAAAAAAAAAAAAAAAATTGTAAAAATATATAAAAAAAATAAAATAAAATAATCCACCAAAAATAAAAATATAATGTACCCATCAATAAATATTATTATAAAAAAAACAAACAAAAAAAAACAATAAAAGTACACATATTTGGTATTGCCGCGTCCGGAACAACCTGACCTATAAAACTGTCCTACTAGTTAACCCCTTCAGTGAACACGGTAAAAAAATAAATAAAAAACGAAGCAAAAAACAATGCTTTATCACCATACCGCCAAACAAAAAATGGAATAACACGCGATCAAAAAGACAAATGTAAATAAAAATGGTACCGCTGAAAACGTCATCTCGTCCCGCAAAAAACAAGCCGCCATACAGCTCCATGAGCCGAAAAATAAAAAAGTTATAGCTCTCAGAATAAAGCTATGCTAAAAAATATTTTTTTCTATAAAATTGCTTTTATTGTGTAAAACTGCAAAACATAGAAATACGATATAAATGTGGTATCGCTGTAAACATACTGACCCAAAGAATAAAGCTGCCTTATCAATTTTACCACACGCGGAACAGAATAAAAAAAAAACAAAAAAAACAATTCCTGAATTGTTGGTTTTTGTTTATTCTTCCTCCCAAAAATCGGAATAGAAAGCGATCAAAAAAAGTCACGTGCCTGAAAATGGCACCAATAACAGCGTCAACTCATCCCGCAAAAAAAAAGCCGTCAAATGACTGTCTGCCAAAATCTGGAAAAATTATAGCTCTCAAAATATGGCGATGCAAAAACTAGATTTTACAAAAAATGCGACTTTTAGTGTGTGACAGCTGTCAATCATAAAAACCCGATATGATTCTGGCATCGCTGTAGTCTCACCGACCCGAAGAATAAGGTCGTCTAATTACTTATACCGCATGAGGAACGGCGTAAAAAATAAACTCTCAGGTTAGGGTTGTGCTAGGTTTAGGGTTGTGCTAGGGTTAGGGTTGTGCTACGGTTAGGGTTGTGCTACGGTTAGGGTTGTGCTACGGTTAGTGTTGTGCTACGGTTAGGGTTAGGGCTGGGTTGGGGTTAAGGTTGTGATGGGGTTGGGATTTTTTTCAAAAGTAAGAAAAAAAGAAGACGATATGGCGACTAGTGTTGCGCGCAAGTGCTCGCTACTTGAGTTTGCATCGGGTGTTCATGTTGCATTGAGTATCGTGGGTATTTGAGTGACATGCTTGAGTCTCTGCCCCATATGCTTCACGGCCCAAAAAACTTTGCGGGGATTGCCTGCCATGCACGAGCGATCCCCGCATGGTTTTTTTGGGGTGTCTAATAACCGTGAAACATCCGGGCGGGGACTCGAGCAAGTCACTCGAGCACACGCAGTACATGGTGCATACCTGAATACCCTATGCAAACTCAAGTAGCGAGCACTTGCGCTCAAGACTAATGACAACTTATTCAATATGATGACCTAATTTTATCAAATTCTGTGTCGTACCTCTGGATTCAAAATGTTCACTATACACCTTAATAAAATCCTTGAGGGGTATAGTTTCCAAAATGGGGTCACTTGTGGGGGAGCTCCACTGTTTAGGCACATCAGGGGCTCTCCAAACGTGACATGGTGTCCGCTAACAAATTTAATGGAAAATCGGCTCAAATTGTTAGCAGACGCCATGTTGCGTTTGGAGAGCCCCTGTGTGCCCAAACATTGGAGTTCCCCCACAAGTGACCCCATTTTGGAAACTAGACCCCCCAAGGCACCTGTTTAGATGCATAGTGAGCAGTTGGAACCCCCAGGTGCTTCACAAATTGATTCGTAAAAATGAAAAAGTGAAAAAAAAAAAACTTTTTCATTTTTATGAATCAATTTGTGAAGCACCTGGGGGTTCCAAATGCTCACTATGCATCTAGATAGGTGCCTTGGGGGGTCTAGTTTCCAAAATGGGGTCACTTGTGGGGGAGCTCCAATGTTTGGGCACACAGGGACTCTCCAAATGCAACATGGTGTCTGCTAACAAATTGTCGGCTCAAATTGTTAGCGGACACCATGTTGCATTTGGAGAGCCCCTGTGTGCCCAAACATTGAAGCTCCCCAACAAGTGACCCCATTTTGGAAACTAGACCCCCCAAGGCACCTATCTAGATGCATAGTGAGCACTTGGAACCCCTAGGTGCTTCACAAATTGATTCGTAAAAATGAAAAAGTGGAAAAAAAAATTCTAGTTTCCAAAATGGGGTCACTTGTGGGGGAGCTCCAATGTTTGGGCACACAGGGGCTCTCCAAACGCAACATGGCGTCCGCTAATTATTCAAGCAAATTTTACAATCAAAAAGTCAAATGGCGCTCCTTCCCTTCCGAGCCCTGCCGTGCGCCCAAACAGTGTTTTTTCCCCACATACGGGGTATCTGCGTGCCCAGGGGAAATTGCAGAACAAATTTTGGGGTCCATTTTTTCTTGTTACTCCTGTGAAAATAAAAAAAAAAAAAAAATTGGGTCTAAAGTAACATTTTTGTGAAAAAGTTAAATGTTCATTTTTTTTCTTCCACATTCCAAAAATTACTGTGAAGCACCTGAAGGGTTAATAAACTTATTAAATGTGGTTTTGAGCACCTTGAGGGGTGCAGTTTTTAGAATGGTGTCACTTTTGGGTATTTTCTGTCATAAAGACCTCTCAAAGTGACTTCAAATGTGATGTGGTCCCTAAAAAAATGGTTTTGTAAATTTTGTTGGAAAAATGAGAAATCGCTGGTCAACTTTTAACCCTTATAGCTCCCTAACAAAAAAAAAATTTTGGTTCCAAAATTGTGCTGATGTAAAGTAGACATGTGGGAAATGTTATTTATTAACTCTTTTGTGTGACATATCTCTCTGATTTAAGGGCATAAAAATTCAAATTTTGAAAATTGCAAAATTTTCAAAATTTTCGCCAAATTTCCATTTTTTTCACAAATAAACGCAAGTGATATCGAAGAAATTTTATCACAATCATGAACTACAATATGTCACGAAAAAAAACAATCTCAGAATCAGAGGGATCCGTTGAAGCGTTCCAGAGTAATTACCTCATAAAGTGACAGTGGTCAGAATTGTAAAAATTGGCCTTGTCATTAACGTGCAAACCACCCTCGGGGGTTAAGGGGTTAACTGACCTACCCCATGGATAGGAGAGGTGATGAATTAGCCAAAACTTGTTGGGCTCTTTTTTAGGCACAATTCCCAACGGAGAAACAACCAAATCAGAAAACTGTAAACTCTCAAAGGGCCCAGCCATCTGACCCAAAGCTAATTCCATTGCCAACTTATCCGAAACTACCGTCATATGCTGATAAGCAGACTGTAAGTTCTTCTTATTACAAGGAATATGAAATGTCGAAGCAGGGATCCAAAACCCTTCTTCAAATCCAAACAATAACAAATCAGCCTTAACCCCATCAGGGAACCTATTTAGAAAGGGAAGCATCTCGGGCAGCTTTACTGGAGTTACTCCCTTGGGAATTAGGGGGAGCAGCCTTCCCTTTTGCCTTTCTAAAACACTTCTCCGCCCCATGTGAGGATCTTTACAGACGTGCTTGAGTTTACATCTCTTCCAAATTTACATTGGCTTTCATTAAATTGCCAGCATAAACCCAGCTTTTGCCCACCTGATTGTCCTGTTTGACTAACGCTCCAGCATTTCCCCCTTGGCCGGAAAACCCGGCCCGCCCTGAAAGTTATGCCCAAACCTAGAACAGAGCCATTACTCTCAACCACAGACCTATATCTTTCTGGTTCCATCTAATGGCAGGTCTAATAGCTTTCCTTTGACGAAACTGTTCATCATATCTCAACCAAGTTTTACCCCCATAAACTCTATATGCCTCACCTATAGAATCAAAATAACAAAAAAGGCCAGAACAATTCTCAGTTGCCTTATCGCAGATAAAATTTGCCAAAATGGCAAATGCTTGTATCCAATTTGTAAACGTTTGTGGGATTAAACGTCATCTCCGTTTTTTCTTATCCTCTTTCTTACTATCATCACTCTTCTTTTTATCAAGATGAAACTTCTCCAGAGACAGAAGGGAAAAGATTTTGACCTCGTCCTTCCAAATCTATTCCCTCACCTCCTTTTTTTAAATGGGCCCCCAATGGCCAAACATATATGTAACGGGTCTGGGAGGTGGAACCTCTGAGCAACTATACAAAGGGGCAGTCCTTGTAAGGAAGCGGGTGGCTCCCAGGGAAGGCGGGCAGGTAGTCACGGCAAGTGACAGGGACAGTCTCTGGGTAGAAGGGCAGGAGGTCACGGCAAGTGACGAGGACAGTCTCTTGACAGGCGGATGGTCACGGCAAGTGACAGCAGGGTAAGAGTCTCTAGACAGGCAGGTGGTCACGGCAAGTGACAGCAGGATAAGAGTCTCTAGACGGGCAGGTGGTCACGGCAAGTGACAGCAGGGAAAGAATCTCTAGATGGGCAGGTGGTCACGGCAAGTGACAGCAGGGAAAGAGTCTCTAGATAGGCTAGCAGGCAGGTAGCAGGTGAGCGCTCCCAGGTGAGCGGGCAAGAGTCTCTGGACAGGCAGGTGGTCACGGCAAGTGACAGCAGAGCCTCCAGGTAGGCTAGCAGGCAGGTAGCAGGTGAGCGCTCCCAGGTGAGCGGGCAAGAGTCTCTGGACAGGCAGGTGGTCACGGCAAGTGACGGCAGAGCCTCCAGGTAGGCTAGCAGGCAGGTAGCAGGTGAGCGCTCCCATGTGAGCGGGCAAGAGTCTCTGGACAGGCAGGTGGTCACGGCAAGCGACGGCAGAGCCTCCAGGTAGGCTAGCAGGCAGGTAGCAGGTGAGCGCTCCCAGGTGAGCGGGCGGGCAGATCCATAGACAGACTGACAGGAGTTGGAAGGCAGACTGTCGGACCGCAGGAATGCAAGCAGATAGACAGGAATCAGGTAGGTATCACGCAGAGATCTGGCAGGTAACTGGCAGGTATCTGGTAACGGGACCTGAGGGCTGAAGCAGAGTTGAAAGGCTTTGCAACAACATTGCTCGGGCACCTCCATTTTGGAGGATGTGCCTTATATATGGTGAGGTCCTCCAGCCATTGGCCGGGGACTCCTTAGGACGGCGCGCGCGGCCCCTTTAAGAGAGAGGGAGCGCACGCGCCCTAAGCACAGAGGCCGGGAAGCAGCGCGCGTTGCCAGCAGAGCGGGAGGAAGCCGCCGGGCACGGAGCGGAGAGGTGAGGGGAACGGCGTCCCTGCCTAGCAGGAGGCAGGGACGCCGACGCTACAATATACTTCACCCTGCACTTTATCATCTAGATGAATCTTATCACCCTTGTCCATTTCAGTCTGAAACAGAAACTGGAGCAAGCACCTGAGAATTCCCGTCAAAAGGACTTGATCTCCTCACTAATTGTGCCCCCCACAGGCGGGACCCAAGCTGACAATTGTGATAGGGGCGGACTACTTCCTTCTAATCTTGCCAAGCAATCTTTTAAAGTAGCTAACATATCTTGAACCCCAGCTACCCCTTGAGACGGGGGGAAATTAGTGGGGGTCCCGCCAAACTACCTGTACCTAATCCTGTGCCTACCTCCCCTGAATGCTGACTGCTCACTATACTATAAAATTGAGGGAAACGGGCAAGACATGGAGTAATACTCACCAGGCCGCGTGGGCGCTGTGACCTCACTGGCCGGAAATCCGACATCCAGACGTCCATCCAGGTCCCCGATGGCCGAAATTCTTGAAGATGAGACTCCCGCAGGTGATGACAAGGGGATGAAGGGATCCCCCGCAGATGTTGATAGGGGAAGGGAGGAGAAACCATGTGCCCGAGAACTACTAGATTGGCCTTGGTGAAAAGGCCCTGATGCTGGGAAGAGACCAACAGGCTGGGCAGACAAGGGGGGCCCCCTGGGACCTTGCCCACCGCCCGCTGTGTAAGAGGTGACCCCCTGACCACCGTCCTGAGGGATTCTAACAGCTACTCAACGGAGTTCATTCGGAGATATGTGACAGGGGACTTGCACTGTGCCCTGGGAGCGGGAAAGTGACCAAAACCCCTCCCAAGGGTCCCCTTATAAATGACCCAACCACTTAAACCCACCTACTCCAAATCCCCGTCATGCCGGCTTCCGCCCACTGTCCTAGCCCAGTGCTCCAGCCTCTCCTGTTCCATTTGAGAAGTCAGTTTTAGGGCTTGTTCGCATGTTGCGTTCTTTTCTGCTTTTTTTCGTGCAAAAAAAATGCAGCAATTTACAGTAGCAGCAAAATAAATGAGATGTCTAAAATATCATTCACATGGTGCATTTTTTTCTTTGTGTATAAAGCAATGGTCCGTTTTTTTTCTTTTATAACTGCAGCATGTCAATTCTCTCAGCATTTTTGCTTTCTTTTTGTACCCAATCAATTGAATGCATAAAACCGCATCAAAACGCCTAAAACAACGCGTCAAAACCACACGAAATGCATGTGTTTTTCCTGGCAACACTGTTTTCGGTGCAGAGAGAACTACCTCAAAAAGCGCTGTGTGAACATACCCTTATGTGTAAAACCAAAGTGCATATGCCACTTTTTATACATCAGTCCTGAGAAAATAGGGCCCCGTGTCAGAAACACCCACCAACAAAGTACAGTGCTAAGCCTCTACAAGAGGATACCTATGGCATCTAATAATACATCAGTCTCCTAGAGGCAGATGCATTGCTGTAGTGTGGCCAGTAGTGGGCAGCAGTGAGGTTGCACTGAAACCTTGTGTTCTCACCTGGAGGTCCCTGTCCTGACTATCAGCATCATCAGTGAAGGTAAAGTGAGAGCAGTGGAGGAGGAGGAGGGAGACACACAAGGACAGCTGTCTCATTTCCACCAGGCTGCTCCTGCCTGTCACTTAGCCTTATGGAGATAAATGAAGCCCATCCAATAGATCTCCCTGACATTGTGCTCTGAGGGGCTCATTCATTAGGTGCCAGTCCCAGGATTCTCCCAGCACAGCACCCCCGAGCACTTACTTTATAAAGACAGTTGCTTGGAGTGAGTTGTGTGCTCCTTGTCTGCACTGTATCCTCCTCCCACCTCCTCCTCCTCTTCAGGGATCAGCCACACACCATGGAGGACAGCTGCAGCCCGCAACCTCAGGATCATGAGGGCGTAGAGTCCTGGCTGGATGATCACTGGGACTTCACTCATTCCTACTTTGTTAGGAAAGCTACCAGGTAAGGAGGGGCAGGGGGCATCATTTGGGTGGCACTAATGTAGAGGCACATGGGCATGATTCATCCACAGGGGGCAACATTCACACTGCACATTGGACAGCACCACTAGTACTAGTGTGTACTAACACAGAGGTAATGAGGGGCTCCGCGCACATTGGAAGAAGGATTGTGATGCTAGGTGGGCGCAGAAACTTTACCTGATGCAACAGGTGAGATGGGGAGGTATATACGTAGCATGTGAGTCATGTCCTATAATGTGCATGATGAATGATGCCCAGAGTGCAGTGGGTAGTGGGGGACATGTCAGTGCAGGGCAATGGGCAGTGGGGGACATGTGAGTGCAGGACAGTGGGGGGCAGACATCTCAGCGTAGTTACTTCCGTCTGTCTGGGTGGATGCCTTTAGGAAGTTGAGGAAAGCTTCAGTTGATATGAGAATTTTTCCTATTAGAGATAACAATTGTTGGTTTAACAAAGTGTACCATCATATTAGAAAAAGGTTTAGAAAGGGTTAAGAAAGTGTAGGGAGAACCGTGATTTCACATAAAAAAATAACTTTTATTGATTTATCTATATGATATAGTTTCTATAGAATTATTTACAAAAACACCTCCTTTCCTTGGGTCTAGATGGGTATGTCGACCATGGGAAAATTGTCAGATGTGTCTCTATGCCTTATATAACACTCCTACTACTTCTATTTATAAGCTGTTATATTACTTTTATTAAGAGCATTGAGGGTACTATTATATGTGTGCTTTATTATTTGCTCTTCATTGGGAATAGTACACACATCCATGTGAAATGTCCGTGTGCTGCTCAATTTTGCATCGGACAGCACATGGACCCATTGAACAGAATGGATGTATTCAGTCATTCTTTAAAATGACGGCTCCGAGAACAAGATCAGTGAAACGCTGAGCAAGTTCTATCCTGATCCGATTTTGAGGATCACAATAGGATATATTCAATTGTGTGTGTTTATATGTTTGTGTATCATTTCCGTAAAAAAAAACAACTGGACAGCACACCGACACTTCACACGGATGCGTGACTGCAGCCTTTATACGAGTTCTCCTGATTACTTTGTCAATGTTGTTATGTGATATGTGGCAAGTTTTGCCTTTGCTCTATGGCATCTTTCTTCCATTCATAAACATTGCTGAGCAGCTCCCAACTTCAATTATCCTTCCTGCGGTACATAGCAGAGCTCATTGTGCCGAGCACAGCCGAGAGGACTTTGTAACAATGGTATCTCGAAGCCGCCCGTGTCTCAAGAGAACACTGTGTGCCTGTAGCTGCTGTATAGCGAGCGAACCGCTCACTCACAATCATTAACAGTACAGGCTGCAGGCACGCTGGGTGGCAAGTTCTCTTATACACCGAACCATCCCCTGTGCTGCGCTCGCCGGTAGCACAGTGTTATAAATATTCTTGGACAATCTCTATTTCAGAGCCTCTGTCTCTCCCTCAATAGAACTTTTCCCAAACTAGCAGTGAGGATTATGCCCCAAAACGCGTTTCACACTTTGCTTCTTCTGGGGGGGTATAGGCACTTTGTTTCAAGTACCTCTTATTGAAGTCATGTGATTGACAGTTTCATCAGCCAATCACATTGTTACTGCCTCTTGGCCTCTATTTGCAGTTTTACCCGCATAAATTGTAACCGTTTGTTTCATTCAGTGACAGTAAGAATAGTTGTTGGCCATCCAATGCCGATAGTTGGAGCATTTATAACTCATTGAGCAATTCATATTAATACATTTTCATACACATTAATTGCAGGTTCGGAGTACTAAATTATCAGTGACTGGATTTTATCACTTATTACTGGCTGCTGGGTAATACATGAACTTTCAAAATAAATTGTAATAACAAAAACTCAGACTTTTGGGCATTTTATTTTCAGATTTGTTATTGAGACATGAAAATGCACTATTGTCTTATTCCTATGATAAATGTTACACAGAATACACTAATTAGAAAATATCATAAATTGTATGTAAATAATAAGTGGCTAGTCTCATTCATTTCATTCAGTGACACATATGTGCACCTCTATGTATGTTGTATTCCACTTTGTACCATCTTATGTGATCACCAGTTTATTATAAGAGACAGCCAAAATTAAAGGATTTGTTCAGCCCCTTTAGTGTAACTGAATCCATTTTAAAAATCCATTTGCTTTCTGGCATTTATAAAAGTTGCCCCCTACTATCTCCAGACTAAGATGACATATGGCCCACCCTTTTATAGCCTTTGGACCAGTTATGTCTGACTGCAAAGTGCTTTGCTACCTGAGATTGTTGAGATGTCTTATGAAGTCATCCACTGTGATTTTATCATAATTCCTGATATACAGTATTTCATATGTTTGCCCAGTCAGATTACAAGTTCTCTGCATGTTTTACCCACATAAGACAGGCCACTGGTACACTCCACTCTTCTCTTTGTGGAGTTTGCATTATGCTGTTCTGTCTATATACAGAATGAGCTGTAGAGAGGCCACATGGAAAGAAACCGGCAAATGTCAATTGTTTTTTTCTTTCTTTCCCATTAATTCATCACAGTGCTGTTAATTTCCATGAAGATGGAATATTTTTCCCACCATCTTAAAAATAAATTTGCAAAGGTAGGCACGCAGGGAGCACCCATTGCTGTTCCTTGTTTTTGAAGGAAGAATCAGATGTCAAAGGTTAAATAATTCCTTATCAAGATGAATTTAAGTGCTTTAATTACAAAATGAGTTCTAATGGGGTAATAATTCTATCAAAAAAAGAGAAATTCAAAAGCCATGCAACTGTTCTTATGATTAATACTTGTATACAAGCTTTCCAAGTCGCAGTTGATAAGAATTTCATCCTGATCCAGACTCATACCATTTAATTCCTTCAAGTTTTGCATTGTATGTCTCACATTGCATTGTATGTCTCACATAACTGAAGATCATTCACATAATGTTGTAGATAGTGGTCTATTCAGTGACTACATCTCTCAGTCAGACACCCATTGCCTGACACAATTGCCCATTGGTTGTGGTTTTGTGCACTTTGGGCAGGATTTAAAATATGGCAATTTTTAGGTGCCTGATTAAAGGGGTCGTCCAGGCTTTCTGTATAATTTGTGAGTGCACCTAGGATGCAGAATGCTGACAGTTTGCAATTTACTCCCTGTCAGCATTCTGCATGGTGTCCTAGATATCACACTTAGTCATGTGAGCAGCTCTCTCCTGATTCTGGAGGAGCTGCTCACTCCCTGACTAGTGTTTTCCTGTCTGGCAGAGACTGGTTAGTGATATCACAACAGTCACCGCCTCCAGTCTCTCCAGACCCTCCCCTGCCTCCTGCTCCAGCCTCCACAGTGGGAGGCAGTAGTGAAATGACTCAGCTGATTGGACTGACCAGGAAGGAAAAGGCTTCTACATAGGTGACTATAATGTGCTGTGTGTATCCATCCCTCCCTCATCCCTTCATACCTCCCTCCTTTATCAATTTATGCATCCCTCCCTCATCCATCCATCCAACACTCCCTCATCCATCCATTCCTCCCTCCCTCATCCATCCACACACACCTCCATACACACATCACTATAGATTGAGGTTCTGCAGCAGCTGAAGTGTATTATGCGGTAGTGCAGTGATTGTGCTGCTTTCCACAGATAAGGACACTGCTCTGTTATTTTCAATACTGGAGTGATGACAAAGGTCAGTGCTGGGGCAGATACGGACAGCCCATGAGTGTGCAGGGGGTGAGACTGGACACTGAGGCCGGGCGGCGCCAACTCTGGCCGTTAGGTTAGATAATACAGCACAGGGAGCTGTCAAGTTTGGTAGAGACACAGGTAAACAAAGTGGATGCAGGGAATAAAGTGAAATTCAGGAGGAACGAAAGAGAGAAACAAAAAACAAAATCTATAGGGGTGTTGTATATTACAATACAGCTCAGATTAGCTTAAAATGAAAAATTTGGATTTCGGGGGTCGGACAACCTCTTTAAAGCTATGTACATATGGTCAGTAATCATCCATTGAAACAGATCCAGCAGCAATCCATTGACAAAAAAGTTGTACAGACAACTTATTTGTCCGGCTAGAAAAAAATGGTTTTAACTGGATCTGTTTTTTTAACATTGCAGTCTATGGAAAACGGATCCGTTAAATGGCCATCTGTTTTTCTTTTATTTAGAAAGGATCCATTTTTTGCTTACTGGATCAGTTTCCAATGGATGATTACTTGAAAGTTCACATGTCCAGTAATATATGTTAAATATTTATTTTTCCACCTCCAGTAAGCGGAAAACGGATCCTTTTCGAATGGCTATCACTTTTTTGAAGTCCCTCTATGTATACTAGTGTCTGTCCTGGCTCTGTAACTTAGTCTCTGGGTGCACTTTCCGGCACATCTCTTTATCGAGCTGAGCAGTGACTCCGGGGAGGGTAGTGGTGGTGACTCATTTCCATCACCCAATTTCCCCAGTATATACCACCCTCACATGCCATCCCAGCAGCGTGGCACGTCAGAGAACTCCTCATAACACACTGATAATAAACCGATTATGGCTCCCACACTCTGCTCAAGTATATTTGTTTCATTCTCCTTCCCTTTCTTCAATGGAGAACTGTAGCTAAGAACAACAGTACAAGTTACGCAGTTCAGGGGTGGGGGATGGGAGGTAGAGACAGGAAGGATCGCAGGCTGCCCTATACTATGTTCTGCAATCTGCAGACTATTGCTAGCTTTCTGTAAGGACAGGCTGCTTGCCTTTTCTAGGAAACAGTGGTAGTGTACAGGGGACAATGATCCTATTTGGGAGGGGGCTAATTCTCCCCAGTACTTTCTCTATACTGAGAGCTGCAATAATTCCCTCCCACAGTCCTGGGGTGCAGTCGTCACTCACATTGTGGAGGGGGGTGGGGATGTCAGGGTGACCCGTGGAGCAGAAGGATGTGGCACTGATGCCTAAGGCTGGCGTGACTGATGGGTACTGCGTAGCCTCCTGCTTTTTCTGCGATCTGAACACCTTTTATACAGAGCCAGCACAAAAACATAAATGACAAAGAAAAATATAAAAAACTAGTAGTAGGTAAAGACCATAACTAGCATCATTCAATGCAGTCAAAATGACACATAGAAATAGAAAAAATAGAGAAAACCATAACTAAATAAAAGTATTCAAAATAATGCAAAAAAGACAGTGAATACTGACACCTGATAAGTTCATGAGCTAAATACCATAGATGTGACTGCACCAGTCAAATGCTAAACACTATGTCAGGATTCAAACGGTCCCCCTTACATACCCATTGCCCGTAATGATGAAACTTTGGGATCTGTTTGACCTTTCTCCTGGCATTGTCTACCAAGCTATTGTTTTCAAGTATAAAAATGTGATTTTGATGGAACAGTTAGTGGTGAGTATTTTCCTACTGTGAATCCATCTTTACTTACTTCATCTTTGGGGCCATTCACATTGCTCCTTTTTGTCCCTATCATCAGGTGTTGTGGCTGAATCCACAAAATACAGGGTTTAGACAGGTCCTCCGATGGAGCCGTAGAGTACTAGGAGACAAAATCAGTTTAAATGGACTCTGCTTGTGTTTTTTTCTGTCAGACAATCCTTGTGCCCAGAAAAAATATTCAAATTGGAGTCCAATTAAAGGAGTTGTCCACTACTGGACAGCTTAGTTAATTCAGTTCACCATAGAAAATAGAAAAAATATATACTGATGGTGGGTGACGTGACATTGTTGTGTACAAAGACCCAGAACCATACTAGGGGTCGAAACGTTGCTTCTGTTTTTGCGATGCCATAATAGAGCAAGTTGATCATTATTGGATGTTAAAGCCTACTTCTTTTACTTGGATTGTTGTGTCAAGTGACCGCTGCAGCCAATCAGCATTCACTGATGAAATAGTAAAGTCTGCAGCTGGTCAGTAGCCGCTGATTGGCTGCACCACTCGTGTGACACAATAATGTCAACAAGCATCAGGAAACACATCACAGGAACAGTGTAGGAGGTGAGTGAAAGATTTTCTAATCTGTCATTTAAGAAGGGGTTATCCAAGTAGTGGACAACCCCTTTAAACTCCATTTGTCTCAGTGTAGCCTATGGCTCTACCCGAATCATGTCAGAATCTGTGAAAAATGGGATTTAGACAAAATTCCCAATGGAGTCAGACGTAAATGAGACAAAAAAAAAAGTCAAATAGAACCCGCTGGAAGGGGCAAAATGCTTTGAGAATGGCCTCTTATCTAGATGTTGTAATAGGGATTAAGTAAAATAATATATTGATAATAACTAAGATAGCGCCCACAGAAATATTAGAGCCGACACCATATTGTACCCTATATTGTGTACACTTACAGCTCTTGTAAACAGGTTACTCGGATGTAACAGCGCAGACAGTGAGGAGACAGTGGTAATCAACCAACCAACACTATTTATTTGACTATAACACAGAAAGAAAATCTATCTTATCTATAACGAGGGATGTGTCCTTCTGTCCGAAGCCTGCGACGCCTGTGCAGACAATCAGCAAGTGCTGGGGGATGAAGTTTGAGATCACCTGGGTATGCTGACAACAGTAGTTTTTTTTCACTATATCTGATTTCTGGTAAAGCTGTGTGACAAGTAATATGGCGGCACAGCTCTGAGGCCATGTGCACATTTTGAGTATTTAATGAGTTTTTTTTACCTCAGTATATATAAGCCAAAACCAGGAGTGGAACAATAAAAGGAAAAGTATAATAGAAACACGTCACCACTTCTGTATTTATCACCCACTCCTGGTTTTGGCTTATATATACTGAGGTAAGAAACTCACCAAATGCTCAACGTGTGCACATGGCCTAACAGGCCAATTATCCAGCTTTGCCAGGTTCCTGAAACTGTCTAGTTGGGAACATTAGACAAGCAGCCAGTCTGTACATTATAGTCTGTACTTCTACCATGATACATGGATGTGTGAAGCGGCCTAACACCATGACTACATGCAGATATAAACAGATGCTGAGCTGCAGTTCTTGGTAACGGCCACTACACAGAGTACAGCGCTGTGCTCATCCACTGCATACATGGTGTACATGGACCCCCCCAAAGGTCATAACAGCTGATTGGTGAACATGTCGGGTGTTAGACCCCCACCAATCTAATATTTATGACCTATCCAAGGATAAGTCATCAGTATCCTAATAGTGGACAAGCCTTTTAACAACATTAAATAAACTTACCAGGGTAACTTGTGTGCAACTCAATAGATAGTTTTCCTGGAGTGACACAATAAATATAGGACACCCATGTAGATGCCAGGAAAAGAGGTGTTTTTTTTTTTAAAGTAAATTACAGATAAATTATATTTTAAAAATAAAACAATAAGTTCTTTTTAATGTGAAATCACTCCCTAAGTTTTCCCTACACTTATTTATACCTTTCTTCCCCTTTTTCTAATAGGAAGCTTCAGCTGAGCGCTGTCCTCCCCTATAGACACTGATATCACTGCATTGTATAGCTGCTCTCCTGCCGGGTGCGGTGTCTGTCATGCGGCGGCGGGGAAAACTTGTGCATGAAGCTTCAGCTGCTGCTCTTACAGCCCCTCCTGCCCACGAATCGGGGGCTCAGGCTAGGAAACTGGGCTCAGCTTTGGTTCCGCGTGGTACCTCCAGCGACAGCTCTGCGCGTGTGCACTGCACCCTACAGTAAGTGCTGGGCGACTGAGACTGAGGGCTAAGGCTGGAGAACAAAGAGTGAGTGCAGTCCGTTGCTCTCCGGTGGTGCTTTGCCTCGTCATCCCTTCTATCTGTGCCCCATTTTTAACCACACACTATCTCCTACTCCAGTACACCTAGATATATACATGTAATGTGGGGATTAGCTGTGTACTAGGAGCTCATGAGTGAAGTTCACTTACTTTCTCTATGGTGACACTGGAGTGTACATGATTGTGTCCTAATAAGGAGAGGAAAGAAGGAGCCTGGCTGCGCCTTGTCTCCCGGTTCCTCACATGAAGAGAGCTTGTGAGGAACTATGCAGAACATTAACCCATTCATGCAAGTTGTTTCTGCACCGTACAGTGAAGTAAAGCCAAAGCCTGGCATCTAGGTTCACTTTTTTTCTCATAAAATTGAAAGATCCAAACATATTCAGGTGCAATGGAATTACCAGGCTCAGTTGTCGAAAACTATTCTCTGACTGTACGATGGTGTAAACAGTCATCTAGGACAGATGTTATCGATTTTCATCGGAGGAACTTGGTTTCTGAAATGATTATTGCTACGTGTCATTAAAACATATGCAGAGTAGAAAGCTTGTCTGATAATTCCCATTGTGGGAAATCCCCATAGAAGTACCAAAGTCACAAATCTTAGGCCTCATTCAGATGTACGTTTTTCACATACAGTATGTGTTCTATCCATGTTTTTCACGGATAGATCACGTATCCATTAAAGTCTATGGTGTTATTCACATGTCTGTGTTTTTGCAGACTGAGCGTCCTCACAAAAATCACGGAGATGTGACCATGTTTGATCAGAGTCACGGATAAGAACTGCCCATACAAGTGTCTGTGGCAATACACGACAATACATACATGTGCTGTCTGTGATTAACATTGCAATATATAGAAGTTTGGCAATTTGTTTATATACAGTATATGTGACATCACTGATGGTGAAACCTGACACATGGAGCAAACACTGATGAGACTCCGATCCAAAACACTGTTGACAATCGGACTGTTTTTTTTGCTCATGTGAAATATCATGGATGTCTGAATGAGGCCTAACCGAAGGTCCCGTTCACAGTGTAAGGCTATGTGCCCACGTTGCGGAAATTAAGCATATTTTTTACGCTTCTCCCTGGCGGGAAAATCACATGCGGATTTTACATGCGGTTTTCCCGCCAGGTAGAAGCGTTTGTGAGGCATCTTTGCAGCGTCTTTGCATGCATTTCCGCATGCGGGTTATCAAGCACTTCTCCAAGTGATTTAAGCATAACGGTTGATATGAATATTTCTAAACATTTTCTGCACACTTGATCTACTAGAAGCCCTCAATCAATGTGTTCATTGTTTAGTTGCCACATGCATATAGTAATAATGATTAGAAGAATTTTATGAAACCCAAGAGATTTCATTGGATTGTGACTAGTGATGAACCGAGTGGCTCGTTACTTGAGTTTGTCTAGGGTGCTCAGGTATGCACCAAGAATCACGGGTGCTCAAGTGAGCTGTTCGAGTCCCCTCACACACATGTTTCTGGCTGTTAGATAGCCACAATACATGCAGGGATTGCCCATGTTTGTCAGGCAATCCTGCATGTTCTGTGGCTGTCTAACAGCCAGAAACATGCGTGCGCGGGGACTCAAACATGTCACTCGAGCCCCCGTGATACTGTACCCTAGACAAACTCAAGTAATGAGCACTTGCGCTCATCACTAATTGTGTTCAATCGATTTTGTACCATACCTTGTCATTTTTGATCATAAACCAGATGTAAATTTCTTAGAACTTTCTTATCGAGTCTCTTTTTTGTAACTTTTCATAGGAGCTCCCCTCTGATGCTTCATAGAAGTAATGTTTTTTGATTTATTTTAGACCTGTACATTATGTTATCGTTATGTGCTCTTGTCAGAAGGCATCCTTTTTGAGCACTCAGATTTCAGAACAATCAATGAGGTACTAGGAGGCAGTGACAGGTTTGGGATAATGGTTTTTAAATTGTTTCCCTTGCACATCTGCAGCCTGTGAGCATGCACGGATCGGTTTGCATGACTCCGTAGCATGCAGGCTGAAAGCACAGATGATCCAGAGAGATTGTTAGATCAGATTAATTATTGACTAACATTAGTAAAGCAGTGCTCTTAACCACCTGCTTCCCTAAAACCATCTGTACCAGGCCACTGAGCTACCTCTAAAACATATGGAAAAACCCTTCTAGTGCATCACTGAGCTCAATCTTCTGTTCCAAAAGAGATGATAGTATTTGGAAATCCTGGATTTATACAGTAGATGGAAATATTTATACACTGGTGGCCAAAAGTATTGGCACCCCTGCAATTCTGTCAGATAATACTCAGTTTCTTCCTGAAAATGATTGCAATCACAAATTCTTTTTTGGTATTATTATCTTCATTTAATTTGCTTGCAAGGAAAAAACACAAGAGAATGAAGTAAAAATCAAATCATTGATCATTTCACACAAAACTCCAAAAATGGGCCAGATAAAAGTATTGGCACCCTCAGCCTAATTCTTGGTTGCACAACCTTTAGCCAAAATAATTGCGAACAACCGCTTCCGGTAACCATCAATGAGTTTCTTACAATGCTCTGCTGGAATTGTAGACCATTCTTCTTTGGCAAAATGCTCCAGGTCCCTGATATTTGAAGGGTGCCTTCTCCAAACTGCCATTTTGAGATCTCTCCACAGGTGTTCTATGGGATTCAGGTCTGGACTCATTGCTGGCCACCTTAGAAGTCTCCAGTGCTTTCTCTCAAACCATTTTATAGTGCTTTTGGAAGTGTGTTTTGGGTCATTGTCCTGCTGGAAGACCCATGACCTCTGAGGGAGACCCAGCTTTCTCACACTGGGCCCTACATTATGCTGCAAAATTTGTTGGTAGTCTTCAGACTTCATAATGCCATGCACACGGTCAAGCAGTCCAGTGCCAGAGGCAGCAAAGCAACCCCAAATCATCAGGGAACCTCCGCCATGTTTGACTGTAGGGACCGTGTTCTTTTCTTTGAATGCTTCTTTTTTTTTCCTGTACACTCTATGTTGATGCTTTTTCCCAAAAAGCTCTACTTTTGTCTCATCTGACCAGAGAACATTCTTCCAAAACGTTTTAGGCTTTCTCAGGTAAGTTTTGGCAAACTCCAGCCTGGCTTTTTTATGTCTCGGGGTAAGAAGTGGGGTCTTCCTGGGTATCCTACCATACAGTCCCTTTTCATTCAGACGCCGACGGATAGTACGGGTTGACACTGTTGTACCCTCGGACCGCAGGGCAGCTTGAACTTGTTTGGATGTTAGTCGAGGTTCTTTATCCACCATCCGCACAATCTTGTGTTGAAATCTCTTGTCAATTTTTCTTTTCCGTCCACATCTAGGGAGGTTAGCCACAGTGCCATGGGCTTTAAACTTCTTGATGACACTTCGCACGGAAGACACAGGAGCATTCAGGTCTTTGGAGATGGACTTGTAGCCTTGAGATTGCTCATGCTTCCTCACAATTTGGTTTCTCAAGTCCTCAGACAGTTCTTTGGTCTTATTTCTTTTCTCTATGCTCAATGTGGTACACACAAGGACACAGGACAGAGGTTGGGTCAACTTTAATCCATGTTAACTGGCTGCAAGTGTGATTTAGTTAATGCCATCACCTGTTAGGTGCCACAGGTAAGTTACAGGTGCTGTTAATTACACGAATTAGAGAAGCATCACATGATTTTTCAAACAGTGCCAATACTTTTGTCCACCCCCTTTTTTAGGTTTGGTGTGGAATTATATCCAATTTGGCTTTAGGACAATTCTTTTTGTGTTTTTTCATTGAAGACAAATTAAATGAAGATAATAATACCAAAGAATTTGTGATTATCTGACAGAATTGCAGGGGTGCCAATACTTTTGGCCACCACTGTATCAATCATATTTTATATAGCGCCTAATCTTCCTGTGCTGCACTTCATAAACTGAGATAAGAACTTGAAAATATTTGGCTACGGCTATGTTCACATGACCATTTAGCATCCATTCGTAATGGATCCAGTAGAGGAAAAAAAATGGTAATGTAGAAAAAAAATGCAAATGAATACCAAACTGAACCCAAAGTTCAGTTAAAAAATTACTGCCTTGATTTCTATTTTGGAACCCATTTTTGTTCCATTTTGGAGGGATTTCTTTTTCATAAATGTGTTTCTGAATACCTAGTTTTCCGGGCATGCTCAGTGCTTATAAATAGATCCATTAAATGGATTACATAACGGATGATCATGCATTATAATACGTTTCTGATAGACGTTCATGTAAAAGAAGAAAACGAAAGTGTCCTTTTTTGGATGAAAAAAAAAAATAAGTTGTGCTGAGTAATTTTTTATCCATCCAAAAACAGGATAGCAGATGGAACTGATGCAAACTGAAGACATTTTTGGAAAAATAAATGCAAATGAATGGGTCCTTTTACCAAAAATTTTATTTTCCATTTTTTTAATTCCCCAAATGGATCACAAAACCGGAAATATAAACGAATATTTGAACATAGTCTAAAAGTTCATGAAAAAAGCAGATGCATACTATTATGTTAAGGTAGGAGAGATCTTTCTGATATATTATGATCTAAGGATTTGTACAGCGTCATAATAGCTGTCATGGAAGAACATACGGCCTCTACTGTACCTCTGAAAGCCTCCAATTTCATACAGAGACAAATGGCGCTTTTTTCCAAAAGTATAAAAAAAAATCATGCCAAGTTGTATTGGACACTGTATTTTTCCATAGAAGCACTGAGGGGAGAATATATCTCTGTACATAGAGAGCCTGAACGCTAGCACATGAAGGCTACCTGTCTCCATACTTAATGCCCTTATTATGATCTCATGACATATAAAAATGCAGAAAAAATACATTTCTGGACTCGTTTTGATAAATGAACAAAACTATGTAACAGAGTGTCTTAAAAAGAAATGCGTAAATCATTTTCAGAGTAGCAGTTTAATAATTGCTGATTTAAATTGGGGCTGACAGGAACTTTAATTTAATTTTGAGAGAAGAAAATTGCTGTTTTTCTATCAGGATTTCTGCATTTCTAAAGAATGTTGTAATGATACTTATGTAATGCTATCATTGATTCCACAAGTTGGGTGTTTTGTCATGTAAGAATTCTATCCATGCTAGATGAAATGCATTTGTATCATTTTAGGTAAATTAATTAATATTTAATTTACTTGCATAGCGTTTCTAGCCTCAGATGATGTGATGTGTAATCTGAAGTTTTCTAACTTTCCAATAGTCTCTGTCTAAATCATAGACTGAATTCACACTCTTATCTTTCCTCTGTCCCATAAAAAACTCAATTTTCTCACAGTGCTAATTCAACATATTATCACACTAGAGATATGTAACAATACCAATATCCGACAGGTTAATACAAAATGATTTTTTTAGTATTCTTTGACTCTTATCTTGAGGTAGAAAGCTGGAAAAACAATAGGTGGATTATGGTGTTATCCAAGTATAAATGGGGAGACCGAAGGCAATTGTACTGATCTGGTGGGGTTGTGTGACCACAACCACTAAAAACACTCAAGGCAGCTGCAGACTCACAGCTATGGTAACATCAGAATTGGAATAAAAGGGTTAAGTCTGTGCTGTCGGTATAAAAGATTTAAAAGAAGAACGATGTCCAGGAATGCGGTGTATTAGTCAACATGTTTTGAAGTTCCGAATTCTTCATCAGGACAAACCACAGTGTCACTGATGAAGAAGTTTGGAACTTCGAAACGCGTTGACTAATAAACCGCATTCCTGGATATTGCTCTTCTTTTCCATCTTTTATACCGGCAGCGCAGAGTCAACCCTTTTATTCCAATTTTGACTCTTATCTTGGCATAGCTGTACATCATATTTTGGGAAATAACCCCAACGTACTGCATATCTCCTATGGCCAGATATATACACTACAGTAATAGTGTAATTTACTGAAAAGAGAAAGGTCATAGTTTTAGAAAACTAGGGCATTTGCCATATTATTTTTTTTAGTGGGGAAGAGACAACCTCTCTGGAAGACTAATTTTGAATGCTCCTTGAGTGGTGGTTTGAAAGAGGTGTCATATTATAAAATAGCTGTACTGTTCATTTTACATAGGCAACAATGGGAATAATCCTTTTTTATGGCTGGGTGAGTTATGGTATCAGTCAAAAGTTTTTGTGCTACATTGTCTCCATAAGTCTAATTCATTTCTGTGGGAGGGCTGATTCCATAGCTCCATCTCCAGTGATCGGAGTTATATGGAATTATCTTTATCTCAGCTATGAAAGTCTGCAATGGGAATAACACTTAACTTGTAAGCTTTGTTCGTACAAATCTGGAACTCAGAGATCTGATAATACATAAACAGATTTAAAGGGGGTTTCCAGACACACAGATTACAATATAAAAGCATTGTAAAGCCTGTCAGACATGATACATTTCTTAGCTTGCGATTAAAATATTGCTCTGTTCCTGAGCTGTCACATGTGGTGATGAGATTCCCAGCTTCTTAATTATTGCTATAGTCTGATCAAAGCACAGAGTAGAGAAATTTCCAGTCTGTGCTTTGAACAGCTCAGCCAGCAGTTCTGCAGTGTGTTTTGTTTTGTCAGTCATCCACAGCAAGTTGTGATTGACTGCAGATGTGCAGTGATAGAGGGAGAGCAAGTTGAGCACAGAGACATTGTGGGCTCACTCAGGATATGTAATTTGATCAACTAGTGACTAGAGTGGATGATGCTTGACATTTCAGAGTGCTAGATTACATTATAGTACATGAATACATTATATGACTCATTGCTCCCCAAAAGTATCATTGCCTGTGTGGGACCTGTGGCAGCACCTGGAACATTATTTTATGTAACATTATTTATTTCAATAGAGTGTTAGGAAGGAAAATATATGTGGGCAGCAATTTATCCAGCTGGAGACTGTATATGAGTCTCCAGATGGTGCTTTTTGGGTGCAGTTGGAAGGCACATAAGGTGTGAGTTGTGGGACAGATACAGCTCTACCTCTTGTGAAATGTAGTCTAGGTGCACAAAAGTAGAGCTGGCATGATGTTCAACATGTAAGCATTAGCAAACCACCAATGGCTGCTGGGGGTAAAGGGGAGCTAAAAAGAAACTAAAGGAAGCGAAAGGTTTAGTAATTCATTGCAGGGCCAGCCAAATAATTTTTATTTCTTTTTTTTTGTGCCTTGAAAACCAATTTAAATCTACATTCAGTGTTGCTACATCTGTATCACAAAGATTTTAGAATACAGGGGCATAATTATTTTACATTATGGGTCTCTTATCTCTAGTTCCCTATGACAGTCACCAGACATGACTAGTGTTGAGCATTCCGATACTGAAATATCGGGTATCGGCCGATATTCGCGGTATCGGAATTCCGATACTTAATTCCGATACTTTTACAATATCGAATACCGGAATCGGAAGTTCCCATAATGCCTGCGCTCTGCAGTGTCTCTGAAGGATGACAAGCTGGATGGCAGCGCTCAGCTGCAATCCAGTCTGTCATCAGAATGCCATCCCAGCGTGAGAGAATTCTCCTGATTGTTTAAAAGCCGGCGGGCGGTAAAAAGCCGCCGGCTTTTAAACAATCACACAGCCCCATACTGCTTCCCCGCAGCCTCCGACCCCGATCCTCCGCTCCCATCCCGATCGTAAGTTAGGACCGGGCGGGGAGCACAGCACCAAGGAGCGGGGAGCGAAGGACCCGGGCGGGGAAGCCGGCAGTGAAAAGACTTCACCGCCGGCTTTCCCGTTCTGTGCTTCGCTTTCCCGCCGGTTATTTCAAATGAACAGCTGAGGTATCAGGTGATGCTGATCAGCTGTTCATTTGAAGTAGCCGCGGTGCCCTCAGAGGGTTCATGTGAGTTCATGCTTGACTGCATTGCATGAACTCACATGAACTTTCCCACGGCCGCACAGGTCAGCCTCACCTCCCAGACCATCAGACCCGTCATGATTAGTGTGTGCGTGGTGTCTGTGCGATGTCTGCGGGTGTGTGCGGTGTCTGCGGGTGTGCGCGGTGTCTGTGCGATGTCTGCGGGTGTGTGCGGGTGTGCGCGGTGTCTGTGCGATGTCTGGGGGGTGTGTGCATGCAGGCAGACATAGGCCGATGTGACACTACTACTCCCATCGGCCTATGTCTGTCCCCTGTCCACTCGTGCCAGCAGGATCAGCTCGATGGGAGCAGTAGTTCCCATCAGCCTGATCCTGCTATTTAAATTGCCCTACTGTGTCCCCAATACATTTTAAATACATGTCATCGGTGGCCAGTGGTTACCTACAATAAATTAGTTTATACATTACCTGTCCCCGCCGATCGCCACCTAAAATAAAGTAAAAAATAAAAAAATACACCTATACTCACCTAGACACCTAATTCCCCGAAGCCATCGATCTCCTGTAATAAAATCTAAAATAGTAAACCAAAACCTTATCCTTACCCCTCCGTAGTAGTCCACGAGTGTCCCACGATGATCTCCAGTTTAGAGCAGCCACATAGAATGTGACCGCTCTGAACCTCTGCCGCCGCTAGAATGATGGGGCCGTAAAGCAGCCCCGTCACTGCATAAGCGGGTTCGCCGGAGTTCAGGCAGCGCTGCTCCGGTTAGCTCCTTTACGGCCCTGCTGTATCGTGAGAAATTCCCACGGTACAGCAGTGCCGTAAAGGAGGTCTCCGGAGCTGCGCTGCCTGAATGCACTCCGGTGACCTCAGTCAGGGGCTCCCGCTGCCGGGAGCGGACGTGTTCCCGGCAGCGTGAGCTTACAGCAGCCATGCACAGCTGTTACCATCTCCAGATGTGACAGCTGTGCATGGGAGATCAGCGCAGGAGCGTGGACAGGTAACTATTTTTTTTTTGTAAACTAAGAATTAAATAAAATGGTGTTTTATTTCAAATAAATTATTTTTTTCTGGGTATAGTGTGTTTTTTTCTTTTTAACACTTTGTAGATTAGTAATGGGGGTGTCTTATAGACGCCCATCATTACTAACCTGGGCTTCATGGCAGCTGGCGCTGACCTGAACCCCAACCCTATTACCCCCTGCCACCGCACCAGGGCAGCGTGGAAGAGCGAGGCTAAGTGCCAGAATTGGCGCATCCTATGGATGCGCCATTTCTGGGGCGGCTGACGGCTGGTGTTTCTAGCCTAGGAGGGGGCCAATATTCATGGCACCCTTCCTGGGCTATTAATATCAGCCCCCAGCTGTCTGCCTAGCCTTTGCTAGCTATTAAAATAGGGGGGACCCCACGTCATTTTTTTGGGAGGGTCCGCCATTTTAATAGCTAGTAAAGGCTAGCTATTCAGCTGGGGGCTGATATTAGTAGTCTGGGAAGCTCTGTGGGTATTACCCCTTTCCCAGGCTTCAAACATCTGCCCCAGCCGTCGGCTTAACCTCCGCTAGAGACTAAAATTATGGGGGATCCCACGCCAATTTTTTTTTTAAATAAACCTTTATTTTAACACTAAATGACATTTGAGGAGTTAATAAAGATGCAGTCCCTAAATTATTATTTATTTTTTAATAAATTTTTCCCAAAAATTTTGATGTGGGCTTTGCCATATTTTTGTATGCCAGCCAGGTACAGCATCCAGCTTCTATGAACGCGCCATTTTCCGGGGTGGCTGCGGACTGCAATTTGCAGCGGGGGGGGGCCCAGAAAGCTTGGGCCTCCCTGCGCTGCAGATTCCATCCCCCAGCTGCCTAGTTGTACCTGGCTGGACACAAAAATAGGGAGAAGCCCCACGTATTTTTTTTTTTTAATTATTTCATGAAATTCATGAAATAATAAAGAAAAAAAGGGCTTCCCTATATTGTTGTGTCCGGCCAGGTACAAATAGGTAGCTGGTGGTTGGGGGCAGCCCGTTCCTGCCTGCTGTACCTGGCTGGACACAAATATAGGGCGAAGCCCCACGTCAATTTTTTTTAAATTATTTCATGAATTTCATGAAATAATTTAAAAAAAAAAATACGTAGAGCTTCGCCCTATTTTTGTGTCCAGCCAGGTACAACTAGGCAGCTGGGGGCTGGAATCTGCAGCGCAGGGAGGCCCAAGCTTTCTGGGCCCCCCCCGCTGCAAATTGCAGTCCGCAGCCACCCCGGAAAATGGCGCGTTCATAGAAGCGCCATCCTCTGGCGCTGTACCCAACTCATCCAGGGCCCTGGTGCGGTGGCTCACTGGGTAATAAAGGGGTTAGGGCCAGCTTGGCATTATCAGCTGGCCCTAAGCCCGAAATTCATGGGGTCACGCCAATATTAGACATGACCGCCATGAATTTCTAGTAAAGTATTTAAAAAAAAAACACAACACCCAGAATAAAGTCCTTTAATTGAAATAAACACACAATTCTTTATTGTTCTAAATTAAACCATACTTACCATCACGCCCATTCCAGCTGAAGCCAACGATCTCCTGCAATAAATGAAAAATAATAAACTAACCTCATCCTTACCTTTCCATGGTTCCCAGGACAGCTTCAGCTCTGCTACATCGAGATGACAGGCTGGACCTGCAGAACGCTGCCATCCAGCCTGTCATCCCGCGGACACTGAGAAGCGCAGGCATGCTTGCGCTCCTCAGTGTCAGGCTGTGACGGCATCCCGATGAACCGAGTCTCTCACGCTCACCGCATGCGCAGGAGAATTCTCCCACGCTGTCAGTGACGTGCATGAGGTGAGCTGAGTTCATTGTCAGCTTATCTGGATGCCGTCACAGCCAGACACTGAGGAGCGCAAGCATGCCTGCGCTTCTCATTGTCTGCGGGATGACAGGCTGGATGGCAGCGTTCTGCTGCGGTCCAGCCTGTCATCTCGATGTAGCAGAGCTGAAGCTGTCCTGGGAACCATGGGAAGGTAAGGATGATGTTGCTTTATTATTTTATTTTTATTGCAGGAGATCGTTGGCTTCAGCTGGAATGGGTGTGACGGTAAGTATGGTTTAATTTAGAACAATAAAGAATTGTGTGTTTATTTCAATTAAAGGATTTTATTCTGGGTGTTTGTGTTTTTTTTAACTTTGACTATGGGGTTAGTAATGGGGGTGTCTTATAGATGCCTCTCCATTACTAACCTGGGCTTGATGTCAGCTGGCATTATAAGCTGACATCAACCCCAACCACATTACCCCACTGCCACCGCTACAGGGCAGTGGGAAGAGCGAAGCTAAGTGCCAGAATTGGCGCATCCTATGGATGCGCCATTTGTGGGGCGGCTGACGGCTGGTGTTTCTAGCCTTTGAGGGGGCCAATATTCATGGCACCCTTCCTGGGCTATTAATATCAACCCCCAGCTGTCTGCCTAGCCTTTGCTAGCTATTAAAATAGGGGGGACCCCACATCATTTTTTTGGGGGGGTCCCCCATTTTAATAGCTAGTAAAGGCTAGGTATTCAGCTGGGGGCTGATATTAGTAGCCTGGGAAGCTCCGTGGGTATTACCCCCTTCCCAGGCTTCAAACATCTGCCCCAGTCGTCTGCTTAACCTCCGCTAGAGACTAAAATTAGGGGGAACCCCACGCCAATTTTTTTTTTAATAAATCCTTTATTTTAACACTAAATGACAAGTACAGTAATCAACACTATCACTGTGCTTCTTGTATATGTGACTAACATGTTTCTATCTATCTAATCTATGTGTGATGCTCTATTCTTTCTATTCTAAATTGTCGGGTACAGATGCTGAATTGCCGGCCAGCTTTTTTAAAGAGACGGTACATGAAAACACTAATATTTTTTTAAATAAATCCTTTACACTAAATGACAAGTACAGTAAGCAACACTGTCACAGTACTTCATATATATGTGACTGACATGTTTCTATCTATCTAATCTATGTGTGAAGCTCTATTCTTTCTGTTCTAAATTGTCGGGTACCGGTGTATGCCGCTGCTGAATTGCCGGCTTTTCATGTTTCACTGTGAGCACTGTTCCCATCGATTTGGGCAACCACCTCCCCCAATACATTCTACATTATTGTTAGTTGTTTTCCTTCATGTAGAATTAAACTACAAGGAAAGAAAGGGTTTATTTTCATTCCGATATTTGTGTCCCATTGACTTGCATTGGTTTCCGGTATCGGAATCGGCGATATCCGATACTTTTTGGGTATCGGCCCGATCCAATCCGATCCGATATTTCCTGATATCGGAAGGTATCGCTCAACACTAGACATGATATTAGAATTTTAAAATGTCCTGTTCTCACAATTTGCTTGAAAGCAGTGTGTTCTAGACCATACTTGCAATTGTTTAATAGTACTTGTAGCTTACTGTTATTAAAAAAATCTAATGGCTTTTAAAATTAATTTAGTAGTGCTCCCGAGTTTTTAATTTTAGATCCAATAATTAGTTAAAAAATGCTTTAAACTATTTTAGCCTCAACTTGTAATATAAATGAAGTAATATGAAACAGATTTTCACAGTAATCCTACCAGTTTATATAAACAGCGAACAGCTTATCAGAGGTTTATTTAACAGAAGTAAAGTGTTCATCCAACATACAGCGTTCTTCCTGTCTGTAATCCCACTAAAGGGCACTGCTATTAACTAAATGTGCTACAATAATACACTTCACCTTCATGTATTATACTCGGCTGAAGCTACAATAATGATGTACTGTAGAATTATTGTAAAAATGTATGTGTAAGCATGGAAGGATTGAAGCAGGGTAATGGATATCCATGGAGATCCATGAAAAGTCGCAACATTTTGGCACAACTCGAGTTGTGCAAAACTTTTGATGTTTTAACACAAGTTTCTCCCAATTCCAACAAAATGGGTGGAACTGGGGCATGACGGGGGCATGATGCTACAGTTCGTCTTTTTAATTTTTTTCTTTCAATTAGTTTTAATTTGTTGCTTCACGCATTTACCCCCAAAAAAACAATACTTATCTTAGCATGGATGTGTTAAATACTAACGGTAAATAGGTTAAGATATGCAGTTTTTTGCATTATAATATTAATGATGTAGAAGACATGCATTGCATGATTCTCTCATTATAAGGGCTAGTGCACACCACCGAGTGCTATCCGTCAAAAAATTGGATCGCATTCGGATCAGTGTTATTCGATGAGAAGTGAAGATGAACATTTCACTTTGAACCTGCATGTGAAAAAAATCGCTGCATGCTCCATTTTCCTCTGAAAATCAAATAAGACTCACCAAGTGGATGCAAGAAAAAAATTAGATGCCATACGAAGTCACAGTATAGCGTCCGATTTTTACGGATACATTACAATTCTGTAACATAGAAAACAGTAAATTGTCTTGTAAACGATTATTAGGTGACAAGTGAGAAAAAAATTGTCCCACTTTTCTGGATGAAACTCTGACCGATGTTTTATATGCTCGTGTGAACCTAGCCGAAGGGTTACTTATACACATAACTCTTATTTACAGTAGCTCCCGCTGTCAAATTTTCCACCTTAGTTCAGCTTTGATGCTCTACTACAGTATATCACAGAGGTATTGAATTCTAGTTACTAAAGACTTGGGAATGTGCACACGTTGCGTTTTTGCCGCAAAAAATGCAGCATTTTATTGTCCCAGCAAAGTGAATGAGATTTCTGAAATCTCATGCACACGTTGCTTATTTTTTTCCTTGCAGATATGAAGCAGTTTCACATCTACATCATGTCAATTCTTTCAAGTGTTTTTGCAGCATTTTTCACCCATAGTAATGAATGGGAGAAAACAACCGCAAAAATATGGCAAAAATGCATGTTTTTTTACTTGGTATTTTTTGTGTCAAGAAGAGAGACATTTTTGATGCAGAAATGTCTGCAACAAATATTTAACATGTGAATATACCCTTATCCATACCTAATTCTACATACAGTTTAAGTTGTTTTTTTTTTTAGCTAAATATTATTATTTCTTATTCTTTAGATATAAATTCACATTTTCACATCCCTATTTTTTTTACTTGTCCTGTATTATTCCTTATTAGAGCAAAGTAAGTAATTCTAAAAGAGAATTTTTGTACTGCTGTGTGGAGCGGGTGGGCTGATAAATTTGGCCATATGTTCATTAACTTTAAGTAGTGTGTACAGATGCCTGAAAAACTGTAGAATCTGTTTAAAAAGACTGCCAATGGGCTTCCTCCTTGAGAAAGTAAAAAAATTTTAAGTACAAGGATGTTCCCAGTGACACAGTTGCTTTTCTCTGCTACAAAAATGTGCTAACACCGCTCATCTTCAAAAATGAAGAAACTTGACATTTTTAGTGATTTGTATGGATTGGATACTGTAACACAATTCTGCAAGAGGTTGGATGCATAGCTATTTGAAGTATTTAACCCATCAGTTGTTTGAGCATGGCCCCTAATAGCTGATATTGCTCAGTAGATGAGGTTGTAGCTGTATTTAGAAATCAAAATAGAAATCAATCTTAGCAATTTGTCCTGAGACCTTTATAGTGATAACAGTCTAGAAGAACATATGGAATCTCTCATATGTCTTTTAAGAAACTGTTGCCAAGATGTTACAAGTCCGTGCCAAACTTTCCCAAAGCTCTGATGGGTGGAGCACCAGCACTTCAAGTGTATGTTCTTTTACTCATGCCAATCTCCTGCCAATGCATGGACAGATTGTAACACCTAAAAGTTGCCAGAAACCTCCCAAACTAGTACCTTCCCTCAATCTTTAAAGATTACCAGTTCTAGTCAAATTTATAGCCTCTCCATAATTGTGTAATGCTGACGTAACTGTATTCTGTACTTGACTGATACTTATTAAAGGGGTTATCTGGGTTTTTTTCCTATTTGGCTAAGAACTTACAGGCAGGTAGTTGCTAACTACCTACCTGTTCTGCCCTGCGAAGATCTCTCCCTGCCCAGGCGGCGATTCCTCTGCTTCTTTTGGCCTCATGTCAACAGAGCAGCTCTTCCTCTCTCTTCCGGTCTGCTCTATCAATGGGGCTTCACTTCCAACGTCTTCCAGCTTCATATCCTGCTCCCAGTAATTAAGCAGCAGCGAGCTACCTGTCAATCAGCATGACATCGGCAGTGACTCCCCATCAACAGAGCAGAGCAGAAGAAAAGGCGCTGCTCTGTCTATGTGACATCACCAGAAGAAGAAGTATCATCAACAGGAATGGTCCATGATTGCTGCCGCTGTGAAACAGGACAGTTCATCAGGCAGAACAGGGAGGTATAGTTAGGAAGTACCAGCTATTAAGTTCTTAGCCCAATAGGAAAAAAAAACAAAGTACTGGATAACCCCTTTTAAATGCTTAACTACACCCCTTAAGGTTTTAACGTCCATGCAACTCACATATAGCTCGTCAGACACAAATATACACACATCGTCACAATTGTTGGTACCCCTCGTTTAATGAAAGAAAAACCCACAATGGTCACAGAAATAACTTGAATCTGACAAAAGTAATAATAAATTAAAAATCTATGAAAATGAACAAATGAAAGTCAGACATTGCTTTTTCAACCCTGCGTCCGCAGAATTAAAAAAAAAAAAAAACTCATGAAATAGGCCTGGACAGAAATGATGGTACCCCTGAAAATAATGTGACAAAAGGGACATGTTAAATCAAGTTGTGTCCACTAATTAGCATCACAGGTGTCTACAATCTTGTAATCAGTCAGTGGGCCTGTATATAGGGCTACAGATACTCACTGTGCTGTTTGGTGACATGGTGTGCACCACACTCAACATGGACCAGAGGAAGTAAAGGAAAGAGTTGTCTCAGGAAATTAGAAAGAAAATTATAGACAAGCATGTTAAAGGTAAAGGTTATAAGACCATCTCCAAGCAACTTGATGTTCCTGTGACTACAGTTGCACATATTGTTCAGAAATTTAAGATCCATGGGACTGTAGCCAACCTCCCTGGACGTGGCCGCAGGAGGAAAATTGATGACAAATCAGAGACGAATAATACAAATGGTAATAAAAGAGCCCAGGATAACTTCTAAAGAGATTAAAGGTGAACTTCAAGCTCAAGGAACATCAGTGTCAGATCGCACCATCCGTCGTTGTTTGATCTAAAGTGGAATTCATGGGAGACGACCAAGGAGAACACCATTGTTGAAAAAAAATCATAAAAAAGCCAGACTGGAATTTGCCAAACTACATGTTGACAAGCCACAAAGCTTCAGGGAGAATGTCCTATGGACAGATGAGACAAAAATGGAAGTTTTTGGCAAGGCACATCAGCTCTATGTTCACAGACGGAAAAATGAAGAATATCAAAAAAGAACACTGTCCCTACTGTGAAACATGGAGGAGGCTCTGTTATATTCTGGAGCTGCTTTGCTGCATCTGGCACAGGGTGTCTTGAATCTGTGCAGGGTACAATGAAATCTCAAGACTATCAAGGGATTCTAGTGAGAAATGTGCTGCCCCGTGTCAGAAAGCTTGGTCTCAGTCACCAGTCATGGGTATTGCAACAGGATAGTGACCCAAAACACACAGCTAAAAACACCCAAGAATGGCTAAATGGAAAACATTGGACTATTCTGAAGTGGCCTTCTATGAGCCCTGTCCTAAATCCTATTAACCGGTTCAGGACCGCCCACTGTACATAAACGTCGGCGCTGCCTGGGCTCTGTGCAGCGCCGACGTTTAAAAACGGTGGGTGGTCCCGCAGCGCTCAGGACCCCCAGGGTCCTGCTAGCGCTGCGGTACCGGTTCAGAGCGATAGCTCTGACATGTGGCATCATGGGGACCTGATTGGATCAGGTCCCCATGATGTTAACCTGTTCCTATCTTCTAGATGCCACGATCCATAGCGATCGCGGCATTTAAAAGATAGGGACAGCCGGTGGTCGGCGATCGGGACCCCCCACATACCTGTCAGCGGCGGGGATCCCGGTGCTGTGACCTCTGACATCATCGAGACCTGATTGGCTCAGGTCTCGATGATGTCAGCGTCACACCAGCCAATCAGAGAGATCACCAGGGAAGTTTGTTTTAGCAACAAACTTTCCCGGGCGATCTGCCTGATAAATGCAGTTTCTCCTCCGATCTCAGTGAGAGAGCAGAGGAGAAACAGTGTGACAAGAGCTGTCAGCCTTGCCACTGTGAAAGTAAAAAAAAAATAAAATAAAAAAGAAAGTAAGAGTTAGGGTTAGTGAGTCTGTCAGATCAGTCAGTCCTGTCAGATCAGTCCAGTCAGATCTGTCAGTCCTGTCAGATCTGTCAGTCAGATCTGTCAGTCCTGTCAGATCTGTCAGTCAGTCAGTCCTGTCAGATCTGTCAGTCAGTCCTGTCAGATCCGTCAGTCAGTCCTGTCAGATCTGTCAGTCAGTCAGTCCTGTCAGATCTGTCAGTCAGTCCTGTCAGTCAGTCAGTCCTGTCAGATCTGTCAGTCAGTCAGTCCTGTCAGATCTGTCAGTCAGTCAGTCCTGTCAGATCTGTCAGTCAGTCAGTCCTGTCAGATCTGTCAGTCCTGTCAGATCTGTCAGTCAGTCAGTCCTGTCAGATCTGTCAGTCAGTCAGTCCTGTCAGATCTGTCAGTCAGTCAGTCCTGTCAGATCTGTCAGTCAGTCAGTCCTGTCAGATCTGTCAGTCAGTCAGTCCTGTCAGATCTGTCAGTCAGTCAGTCCTGTCAGATCAGTCAGTCAGTCCTGTCAGATCTGTCAGTCAGTCCTGTCAGATCTGTCAGTCCTGTCAGATCTGTCAGTCAGTCCTGTCAGATCTGTCAGTCAGTCAGATCTGTCAGTCAGTCAGTCCTGTCAGATCTGTCAGTCAGTCAGTCCTGTCAGATCTGTCAGTAAGTCAGTCCTGTCAGATCAATCAGTCAGTCCTGTCACATCAGTCAGTCAGTCCTGTCAGATCAGTCCGGTCAGTCCAGTCCGGTCCCGTCCTTTCAGTCCGGTCCGTTCAGTCCAGTCAAAAAATATAAAAATAAAATGGCCCGTCAGACTTATACCGCAGAGGAGGTGTATGCCCTGCTGTGTTCTGACACTGATGACAGCGCAATCTCAGATGGAGATATGGATTTTGAGGGCTTTAGTAGCGGCGACACTGAGAGCCCAGAAATGAGCAGTGATTCTGTTCCATCCTCAAGCCCAAGGACCAGTACAGCAATAGGGGCAAATAGCGCTACTGGAGAAACGTCTCCAAATCAGGGAACACTGCCCAGTACAAGCGCTGTCCCTGCTACTAGTGAATTGGCGCACGCCAGTGTACAAGGGGCGTTGCCACATGATCTAGCATTTCCCAGATGGGAGGCTTCAGATTCGGCTGCTCCATTCAGCCCTGATTTCAACGCCACTCCTGGTATAAATGTGGAGGTGGAAGATTTTGGACGAATTCATTTTTTAATTTGTTTTTTACAGACAGCTTGCTAGAGCATATTGTCGTGCAAACAAATTTATACGCGTCCCAATTCATAAGCCAGAATCCCCGATCTTACTATGCTAGGGCAAATTTATGGACACCAACTAATGTCCCGGAAATAAAAAAATTTTTAGGACTTACATTTGCCATGGGGCTTGTTAAAAAACCGAGCATTCGATCCTACTGGTCCAACCACCCTGTTCAAGCCACCCCTATGTTTTCAGTCATTCTGCCTAGGACCCGTTATGAAATGCTCATGTGGTTTTGGCATTTTAACGACAATAGTCAATGCCTGCCCAGAAATGCCCCAGAACATGACAGGTTATATAAAATTAGACCCATCATTGAAAATTTGTCAGAAAAATTCTTAAGCCTCTACACCCCAACACAAAATATTTCTATAGACGAGTCCCTTGTAAAATTCAAAGGAAGACTGCACCTCAAGCAATTTATCCCATCTAAAAGGGCAAGGTTTGGAATAAAGCTCTATAAAATGTGCGAAAGTTCAACCGGATACACATCCGCTTTTCGCATATATGAGGGGAAAGATAGCCAACTAAACCCACCAGGATGCCCTACTTATCTGGGGACATCTGGAAAAATTGTTTGGGAGCTGATAAGTCCATTTTTTCAAAAAGGCTACAATCTATATGTGGACAATTATTACACCAGCATACCCCTATTTAAAAGTCTGGTTGAACACAACATCGGGGCTTGTGGGACCATCCGTAAAAACCGTCAGGGGTTTCCACAACCATTGGTCAACCAAAAGTTTCAAAAGGGGCAGTCAGGAGCTGTACGCAACGGAGAGCTGCTTGCCCTGAAATATAGGGATAAGAGGGATATTTTTGTCCTCAGCTCGATCCACACAGATGCCACAAGGGCCACTGTAGAACTAGGATCCACCACTCCGAAGCAAAAACCTGTGTCAGTCATTGACTACAACAAACACATGGGGGGTGTGGACCTTGCAGACCAGGTTCTACAGCCATACCAGGTATCAAGAAAGTCCTATACCTGGTATAAAAAGTTGGTTATTTATTTGTTTCAGGTGGCCACATACAATTCTTTTGTGTTGTACAAAAAAGCAGGAAATTCAGATCCTTTTCTTGATTATCAAGAAAAGGTAATTGAAAATCTTGTCTTTCAAAGTGTTAGCCCCGCTCATCCATTAGAATCTGAGGATGTGAAAAGACTCACTGAGCGACATTTTATTGCACTTATTCCAGCAACGGAAACAAGAAGGAACCCCCAGAAAAGATTTCGTGTATGTACTAAGAGAGGAATGAGGCGTGATACCCGCTACTATTGCCCACAATGCCCATCATTGCCAGCCTTATGCGTCACTGACTGCTTTAAAATCTTCCACACAGAACCACGTTTTTAAACTGTAAAAATGTATCCCAATTTGTCATTCAAACATTTGGTTCATTTAGTGAATGACACATTCAAGTAGAGCTCACTTAATTTCCAGGGGGGGTTCTCCAGAATCTAAACCTTCCATTGCGTGCTTGTTTCTGGAAATCATCCAATGAGTTAAAATGGTCACTAAACCCATAGATGAATTCCCAGAGGGGTTTCATTTCCAAAATGGGGTCACTTCAGGGGGGATTCTTTAGCTCTGGTACTCTGAAAAGTGCCAGAACAGCATAATCCCCCCTGAAGTGACCCCATTATAGAAATGACACCTCTGTGGGAATTCATCTATGGGTTTAGTGACCATTTACCTATCTACTTATTTTCCCACCACTAGATTAATTTATACAGAGGAGTAGATTGTAAAATTCGGTCACTTGTTGTGGGTTTCCTCTGTTTAGGCACCTCAGGGGCTCTCCAAATGCAACATGGCGTCCGCTATCCATTCCAGTCAAATTTCCATTCCAAAAGTCAAATGGCGCTCCTTACCTTCCAAGCCATGCCGTGCGCCCAAACAGTGGCTTTGCACCACATATGGGGTATCAGCGTTCTCAGGAGAAATTGCACAACACATTTTGGGGTCCATTTTTTCTGGCTGCCCTTGTGAAAATTAAAAATTTGAGGCTAAAGTAGCAGTTTTGTGTTAAAAATGTGTTTTTTTATTTTCACACTTCAACATTATAAAATTCTGTGAAGCCCCTGGGGGTTCAAGGTGCTCACCACACATCTAGATAAGTTCCTTGAGGGGTCTAGTTTCCAAAATGGGGTCACTTGTTGGGGGTTTCCTCTGTTTAGGCACCTCAGGGGCTCTCCAAATGCAACATGGCATCCGCTATCCATTCCAGTCAAATTTCCATTCCAAAAGTCAAATGGCGCTCCTTACCTTCCAAGCCATGCCGTGCGCCCAAACAGTGGCTTTGCACCACATATGGGGTATCAGCGTGCTCAGGAGAAATTGCACAACACATTTTGGGGTCCATTTTTTCTGGCTGCCCTTGTGAAAATTAAAAATTTGAGGCTAAAGTAGCAGTTTTGTGTTAAAAATGTGTTTTTTTATTTTCACGCTTCAACATTATAAAATTCTGTGAAGCCCCTGGGGGTTCAAGGTGCTCACCACACATCTAGATAAGTTCCTTGAGGGGTCTAGTTTCCAAAATGGGGTCACTTGTTGGGGGTTTCCTCTGTTTAGGCACCTCAGGGGCTCTCCAAATGCAACATGGCGTCCGCTATCCATTCCAGTCAAATTTCCATTCCAAAAGTCAAATGGCGCTCCTTACCTTCCAAGCCATGCCGTGCGCCCAAACAGTGGCTTTGCACCACATATGGGGTATCAGCGTGCTCAGGAGAAATTGCACAACACATTTTGGGGTCCATTTTTTCTGGCTGCCCTTGTGAAAATTAAAAATTTGAAGCTAAAGTAGCAGTTTTGTGTTAAAAATGTGTTTTTTTATTTTCACACTTCAACATTATAAAATTCTGTGAAGCCCCTGGGGGTTCAAGGTGCTCACCACACATCTAGATAAGTTCCTTGAGGGGTCTAGTTTCCAAAATGGGGTCACTTGTTGGGGGTTTCCTCTGTTTAGGCACCTCAGGGGCTCTCCAAATGCAACATGGCGTCCGCTATCCATTCCAGTCAAATTTCCATTCCAAAAGTCAAATGGCGCTCCTTACCTTCCGAGCCATGCCGTGCGCCCAAACAGTGGCTTTGCACCACATATGGGGTATCAGCGTGCTCAGGAGAAATTGCACAACACATTTTGGGGTCCATTTTTTCTGGCTGCCCTTGTGAAAATTTAAAATTTGAGGCTAAAGTAGCAGTTTTGTGTTAAAAATGTGTTTTTTTATTTTCACACTTCAACATTATAAAATTCTGTGAAGCCCCTGGGGGTTCAAGGTGCTCACCACACATCTAGATAAGTTCCTTGAGGGGTCTAGTTTCCAAAATGGGGTCACTTGTTGGGGGTTTCCTCTGTTTAGGCACCTCAGGGGCTCTCCAAATGCAACATGGCGTCCGCTATCCATTCCAGTCAAATTTCCATTCCAAAAGTCAAATGGCGCTCCTTACCTTCCAAGCCATGCCGTGCGCCCAAACAGTGGCTTTGCACCACATATGGGGTATCAGCGTGCTCAGGAGAAATTGCACAACACATTTTGGGGTCCATTTTTTCTGGCTGCCCTTGTGAAAATTAAAAATTTGAGGCTAAAGTAGCAGTTTTGTGTTAAAAATGTGTTTTTTTATTTTCACACTTCAACATTATAAAATTCTGTGAAGCCCCTGGGGGTTCAAGGTGCTCACCACACATCTAGATAAGTTCCTTGAGGGGTCTAGTTTCCAAAATGGGGTCACTTGTTGGGGGTTTCCTCTGTTTAGACACCTCTGGGGCTCTCCAAATGCAACATGGCGTCCGCTATCCATTCCAGTCAAATTTCCATTCCAAAAGTCAAATGGCGCTCCTTACCTTCCAAGCCATGCCGTGCACCCAAACAGTGGCTTTGCACCACATATGGGGTATCAGCGTGCTCAGGAGAAATTACACAACACATTTTGGGGTCCATTTTTTCTGGCTGCCCTTGTGAAAATTAAAAATTTGAAGTTAAAGTAGCAGTTTTGTGAAAAAAAGTTAAATGTTCATTGTTTTCTTCCACATTCCAAAAATTCCTGTGAAGCACCTGAAGGGTTAATAAACTTCTTGAATGTGGTTTTGAGCACCTTGAGGGGTGCAGTTTTTAGAATGGTATCACTTTTTGGTATTTTCTGTCATAAAGGCTCCTCAAAGTCACTTCAAATAAGATGTGGTCCCTAAAAAAAATGTTTTTGTAAATTTTGTTGTAAAAATGAGAAATCGCTGGTCAACTTTTAACCCTTATAGCTTCCTAACAAAAAAAAATTTTGGTTCCAAAATTGTGCTGATGTAAAGTAGACATGTGGGCAATGTTATTTATTAACTATTTTGTGTGACATATCTCTCTGATTAAAGGGCATGAAAATTCAAAGTTTGAAAATTGCAAAATTTTCAAAATTTTCGCCAAATTTCCGATTTTTTCACAATCAAACGCAAGTGATATCAAAGAAATTTTACCACTATCATAAAGTACAATATGTCACAAAAAAACAATCTCAGAATCAGGGGGATCCGTTGAAGCGTTCCAGAGTAATTACCTCATAAAGTGACAGTGGTCAGAATTGAAAAAATTGGCCCGGTCACGAAGGCAAAAACAGGCTCTGGCGCGAAGTGGTTAAGCTTCTTTGGAAAGAGCTTAAACATGCTGTCTGGAAAAGGTAACCTTCGAACACGAGACAATTGGAGCAGTTTGCTCATAAGGAGTGGGCCAAAATACCTGTCGAGAGGTGCAGAAGTCTCATTGACAGTTACCGGAATCGTTTGATTGCAGTGATTGCCTCAAAAGGTTGTTCAGCAAAATATTAAGTTAAGAGTACCATCATTTCTGTCCAGGCCTATTTCATGAGTTTAATTTTTTTTTTAAACTTCTGTGAAAGCAGGGTTGAAAAGCAATGTCTGACTTTTATTTGTTCATTTTCATAGATTTTTAATTTATTATCACTTTTGTCAGATTCAAGTTATTTCTGTGACCATTGTGGGTTTTTCTTTCATTAAACGACGGGTACCAACAATTTTGACCACGTGTGTAAATATGCTAGAGATCAGTGAGCGCCCACAGGGCTGGAGACCTTGCTATCTTTTAGCAGTGGTCACATGAAAGAATGTATAATCTGCCTATCATGAGTTTTTTTATTTCTGTATCACTCCATTTCAAATGTCCCTTTCAAACCTCTGCAGAAATATTTTACAAAGATGTGAATGATTTTCCCATGCAAAATAATTTACATTTAATCAAAAGTTAGTTTACTTGATTGATTGTATTTTCAGACCCTTGTAGTACTCTAAGGCTGCATTCACACGTTGCGGCCAAGATACAGTTTTTAATGTAATGTTTTTCAAAAATTGCGGCACAGTGGTGCGTTTCCTTCCATGGTTGAAAAAAAAGCACCACGGGCACAATCTGTGCATGCAGTCTAAGCATTATGTAAATTCAGTTAATAACAGGATTTTGAGGACGTGGGTATTTTGTGTTGGCTTATGTATTGGTAGCTATAGGTACTGATACTGAGTTACATCTTGTATTATATTTCAGAGCTGAACTCACTATTCTGCTGGTGCAGTCACTGTGTACATACATTACATTACATTACTTATATATGGGCAGCACGGTGGCTCAGTGGTTAGCACTGTTGTCTTGCAGCTCTGGAGTCATGGGTTCAAGTCTCACCAAAGACAACTTCTGCAATGAGTTTATATGTTCTCCATGTATTTGTGTGGGTTTCTGGGTTCTCCAGTTTCCTCCTACGCTCCAGAGACATAATCATAGGGAAATTTGAGTGTGAGCCCCATTGGGGACGGCGATGATAATGTAAGTAAAGTGCAGTGGAATATGATAGCGCTGTTTAAGTAAAGCATAACAAATAAATAATCTCAAAGCATGGTTCTGATGGCCATCTTCACAGATAAAATAATGGAAACAGTGATTGTACATCCACAAGAATAAAATACACTATCACTCATACATTACAATGCAAGAACTTTAAAGAGAATCTGTCACCACATTTGACCTATCTAGACTATTAATATGGGCATACAGGCTATAGAATGCTGAAAAAAGTCCTACCTGTATGTCTCATATCAGATGCCTTATTGTTGATAAATCATCTTTCATCACTTTATGTAAATTACCTCTTCCGGGCTTTGGGGAGGATGTTGTCTGGAAAATAACGCTGCCTCCAACAATTATTTTACATGAAGGAGAGTTACCAGTGTGAGACAAGTAACTAACACAGAACTGGAGAAATAAAATTTGTCTTCTTGTAAATGCATTTTTTGCTTCTCTCCGAGCACTGCTGTATTGTAACAATATTACAACCCTGTCTGCCTGTGAGGTGGAAGCTGGAGCTGAGAGGAGCCTGCAGATGTGTCAGGTATAATCACACACAGCTCTGCAGTGAGATCAGGAGAGCAGAGAGCGGCCATCACACATCACTCTGGTAACTCCCCCTTCATGTAAAATAAGCTTTGGAGGCAGAGTTATCTGACTGATTCCCTTTAAATGCGGTCAGCATAGAAAGTAAAATTCTTCTTGACAGTGTATCTATCATTTAATATTGTACACATCCTGCAGACCAGTGGGTGTCCGGGTCCTGAGACCCTAACCGCTCATTTAGAAAACTGCTCAGAAGCACATGGCTCAGCGAGCAGAAGGGCTCAGTTTCTGCAGGAGCGTGTGCACAAGGCAGTGTATGGACTCTATGGAAAGTCTATGGACCTGCTTGTTGCTTCATATTTTAGGCAGTTATTTTTACCTGAAATTGGGAATCACTTGCAGGAGGGGTATATAAAGCCTTAATATTTATTTCTTCCTACTTTAAAGTGGGTTTCCCAAAATTGATATTTATCATGTATTCACAGGTTGGTGATTGTCGTCTGATCTTTGTAGACCCCACGATTGAAACAGAAACTGATCACAAGAGCAGAGGTCCTGTAGTGAAGTGGGGTCTGAATGGATCAACAGTTGAGGACACCCCCTGCCACTCCATTACAATTTTATCGGAGTGATAGAATAGAGCACTGTACTTGACTGTCAGACAAATAGACATTGAATGGAGTAGCACTTCACGTGCTTGGCTCCCTCTTCATTAAACATTC
The DNA here is from genome assembly GCF_046119375.1 of Phyllobates terribilis. Classification (NCBI taxonomy): domain Eukaryota; kingdom Metazoa; phylum Chordata; class Amphibia; order Anura; family Dendrobatidae; genus Phyllobates; species Phyllobates terribilis. Next base: position 880,464,684 of record NW_027362761.1, read on the forward strand.
TCCTTACTATGGTTAGGCAGTGAGGGGAAAGGGCTCAGGACCCAAATTTTGATAATTTGTGGATGGGTGACAAATGTCCATATTGGTCAAACCTGTTTACGTTGGTTGTCTGATTTTGAAAATCCAGTTTTGAAGTAGCCAATAAAGTCACTGTAAGTTAATAGAGGGAAGTCCCTCATTCAAAATGTCCATACATTAGAGAACAGCTCCAAGAAGTTCATTCCAAGGACAGCCCAATTATTTTAATGTGCACCATGTAATGCTTCATTTTCCTTGTGGTGTTGCTGCAGGGGAACTGAATAATTGCTGCCAGGTTTCCTGCACATTACAGTTTATTGCTTGGGGGGACCCTCCTACGAACAAGGGATTTTCAACTGGTCAACCCTTTTGAGCTTCAGTCCTCTGCTGCTGATTAAGGAATGTGTGTAAAACTTTAGAAGAGTGTGAACAGAGCCTTATGAAATTTCCGTGTTTCTGAATAGTACCAAGTTATACATCACCAATCAGGTAGTGGCACATTTTGCTGTAGAAAGCCTTTTTTTTATCTTTTGTCATTTCTATTGACTGCTAAAGGAAGTCACTTCACATGTATATTCTTTTATCTGTGCCGACCTCCTGCCTTTGCATAGAAAGATTATTCCTTTTTTAAATGATTATTTGACATTCATTGCTGGCTACATCCACCATCCCACGGTACCTTATGTAATTAAATTGTATTGCCCTATGCGGTGTCTAAACTTAAATCCTTTTTTAATGCGTAATGTGCATGAAAAAAGCTCCCTTGTTTGTGGACTAAACATTTATTGCTGTGTTCATATTTTTTTTCTATGTGCAAATAACTTTAAATAACCTTCTTCTATGTGTAACCACAGGGAATGTATTCTAAAAAAAGCTGACAAGCACAAACAACATATTATCGCAGCTTTAGCAAATGATCATTTATTTCCTGTCTTAGACAAATGTGACTTTTTATTTTGGTATTTGGACAGAAAAAAATGACAGCCCAAAATGATTCTGCTTTGTGGTACTTGTAACAATTTTTTTTTTGCCAATATTGGATTATGATTTGGGGTAAATATTCCCTCTGTTAATTCTTTTAGACACACTCATAATAATAAAACTATTGTAATAAACACAACATGCAATAGCTATAGTGGATCTCTGCTGTAGTGATACAAATATAGTAGGGAACCGAAAATTCTTTATATCCCTGCAGATTATTATTACACTTGTAGGTGTGTGATTTCATATGATTGTATTTTATTTCGTATCTGTTATATATTGCGTCTAGTCCAGCTTCAGGAGCCTCCCTTAACTGCTATTTCCCTAGGAAAAAGCTCCAGTTGCCGGGAAAATGTAGAATTACATATCAACTATTTAAATTAAAAAAATGTCTATGTAATAAAGGGAAAAGCTCTAATAAAGGAAAGGCCTTTTCACACATCACTATTTTGTGTAAGTATTTGTAAGACAAAACCAGCAGTGGTTAATTTTTTTCTCTCCCAAACATTATGCTGTAATACTGTTTTAATGCCCAGTTTTAGTTTTTTTTTCCAACTGCCGCTTGGCAAAATCTATACTCTATATTCCTTGTCTGGGTACTGGTGTGGGGAGCAGAGAGGCTCAGACAGGGAAAGTACTGTACACAGACTATTAAAATACAGTGTATGGATCTTGCTGAGCAGCAGTTAAAAGGAGTTTCAAAAGCAACATGTACTTGGCATTGAAAGAGAGAAGGAAGAAAATATTTGGTAAAGACATACATTACAAAAATTCATATCTTTGCAATGCCTGAAGGACATTTAAAGAAATATAAAAAGTTTAGTAGATCATTTAAAACTAAAAATCCAAATATCTTAAACTGCTTGTGTCTCTGTAGAGGTAACTTTCTAACTTAAAAAAGCTTTGCGATCACAGCAGCATTGACATAGGTCAAAGCATGCCATTTAACTCTGTGAAGTGTGAAACTAAAAAGATGGTAATGTATGGGCAGCACGGTGGCTCAGTGGTTAGTACTGCAACCTTGCAGCGCTGGGGTCCTGGGTTCAAATCCCACCAAGGACAACATCTGCAAGGGGTTTGCGTGGGTTTCCTCCAGGTTCTCCAGTTTCCTCCCACACTCCAAAGACATACTGTTAGGGAATTTAGATTGTGAGCCCCAATGGAAACAGTGCCGATAATGTCTGTAAAGTGCTGTGGAATTAGTGGCACTATATAAGTGAGTAAAATAAATAAATAAGAAAATGTAATGTGAGTTAGCCGGAATATAAAGAGTAGTGTTGAGCCACCCCCATAGTGTTCGGGTTCAGTTCGTCGAACACCAGGATGTTCGAGGAACTGTTTGTCGAACACAGTCGAACACCGTTAAAACCAATGGCAGGCAAACAAAAACACATAGAAAACAACTTCAAAGGTGTCCAAAAGCTGACAAACTGCTCAGAAGACACTCTCTTTAACCGGTTCAGGACCGCCCACTGTACATAAATGTCGGCGCTGCCCGGGCTCTGTGCAGCGCCGACGTTTAAAAACGGTGGGTGGTCCCGCAGCGCTCAGGACCCCCAGGGTCCTGCTAGCGCTGCGGTACCGGTCAGAGCGATAGCTCTGACATGTGGCATCATGGGGACCTGAATGGATCAGGTCCCCATGATGTTAACCTGTTCCTATCTTCTAGATCAGAGGTCCCCAACGGCCCGGTCCTGGTCCGCGGACCAGGACCGGGCCGTTGGGGTTTTTCAGCCGGTCCGCGGCACCGCCACAGACAATCACTACACATTGACAGTGTGCTCTGGTCTGCGGTGGCTCAGAGCACACTGTGTGGGGTGGATGCTGCCCGCTGTTCTAGACTCCCGCAGGGTAGACCTGTAGAGGACCTGTGATTACATCAAGGTACATAACTGTGATGTCACCACAGGTCCTGAAGCAGGATGAAGCAGGGGCGGAACTACCGCCCGTGCAGCCGGTTCATTGAACGGGGGCCCCGAGGGAGAGCCTCCAGCAGGGCCGCCATCAGGGCATGACTGCCCTGACTCCAGTATGGGGCCCGGCCGGTAGGAGCCCCCTCGGAGCCCCCCTCTTGTGCGTCTCTCTCCTCATGCCCATGCAAAGCGCCGGGTCCAGGACATCTCATAATTCCTCTGACTTCCGGTCATGTGACGGCGCCGTCACATGACCGGAAGGCAGGAGAACCTGGTGTCAGCGATTTGGACGAGCGCCAGGATTCTGCAGGGATCGCATGGGGGTAAGTATAACAAGTTTTATTTTTTTTTAAATACAATTAACTAGGAGTAGGGGGAATGGGAGATGCACATGGGGGGGAGGGGAGAGATGAGAGATGCACATGGGGGGGAGGGGAGAGATGAGAGATGCACATGGGGGGGAGAGGAGAGATGAGAGATGCACATGGGGGAGGGGAGAGATGAGAGATGCTCATGGGGGGGAGGGGAGAGATGAGAGATGCACATGGGGAGGGGAGAGATGAGAGATGCACTGCACATGGGGGAGGGGAGAGATGAGAGATGCACATGGGGGGAGGGGAGAGATGAGAGATGCACATGGGGGGAGGGGAGAGATGAGAGATGCACATGGGGGAGGGGAGAGATGAGAGATGCACATGGGGGAGGGGAGAGATGAGAGATGCACTGCACATGGGGGAGGGGAGAGATGAGAGATGCACATGGGGGGAGGGGAGAGATGAGAGATGCACATGGGGGGAGGGGAGAGATGAGAGATGCACATGGGGGGAGGGGAGAGATGAGAGATGCACATGGGGAGGGGAGAGATGAGAGATGCACATGGGGGGGAGGGGAGATATGAGAGATGCAAATGGGGGGAGGGGAGAGATGAGAGATGCACGGGGGGTGAGAGATGCACGGGGGGGATGAGAGATGCACGGGGGGGATGAGAGATGCATGGAGGGGATGAGAGATGCACAGGGGGTGGATGAGAGATGCACGGGGGGGTGAGAGATGCACGGAGGGGGATGAGAGATGCACAGAGGGGGATGAGAGATGCACGGGGGGTGAGGTGCACATGGGGGGGTGAGAGATGCACATGGGGGGGGTTATGTTTACATAACTTTGTTGCCTTATGACGGGCGGGGGGGGGCCCCCAAAAATTTCTTGCACAGGGGCCCACTACAGTCTGTGTCCTCCCCTGGGATGAAGTAAATGCAGCTGAACAGCAGCTGTCAGGACAGCTGCCCTGTCCTGCTGCAGGGCGTGATGGGGCCTCAGTGATGTGGCTCCTGGCACAGCACATTATGTGGGGCTCCTGGCATAGCTCCTGGCGGGGACCTGGTCTACACTATATGATAAGTATGCACTAAACTCCAAATCCCTCCACTACCCCGCCCCCATATGACCAAAGCCCCGCCCACCCCACCCCCTCCTTGCTGGGCCATGGAAAAATGATCTTGCTTCAAGCCGGTCCCTGGTGCAAAAAAGGTTGGGGACCACTGTTCTAGATGCCGCGATCCATAGTGATCGCGGCATTTAAAAGATAGTGACAGCTGGTGGTCGGCGATCGGGACCCCCCACATACCTCAGGAGCGGCGGGGATCCCGGTGCTGTGACCTCTGACATCATCGAGACCTGATTGGCTCAGGTCTCGATGATGTCAGCGTCACACCAGCCAATCAGAGAGATCACCAGGGAAGTTTGTTTTAGCAACAAACTTTCCCGGGCGATCTGCCTGATAAATACACTGTTTCTCCTCCGATCTCAGTGAGAGAGCAGAGGAGAAACAGTGTGACAAGAGCTGTGTCAGCCTTGCCACAGTTAAAGTGAAAAAAATAAAATAAAAAAGAAAGTAAGAGTTAGGGTTAGTCAGTCCTGTCAGATCAGTCAGTCCTGTCAGATCAGTCAGTCCTGTCAGATCAGTCAGTCCTGTCAGATCTATCAGTCAGTCAGTCCTGTCAGATCTATCAGTCAGTCCTGTCAGATCAGTCTGTCAGTCCTGTCAGATCAGTCTGTCAGTCCTGTCAGATCTGTCAGTCAGTCAGTCCTGTCAGATCTGTCAGTCAGTCAGTCCTGTCAGATCTGTCAGTCAGTCAGTCCTGTCAGTCAGTCAGTCCTGTCAGATCAGTCAGTCCTGTCAGATCAGTCCAGTCAGTCAGTCCTGTCAGATCTGTCAGTCAGTCAGTCCTGTCAGATCAGTCAGTCCTGTCAGATCAGTCAGTCCTGTCAGATCAGTCCAGTCAGTCCTGTCAGTCCTGTCAGATCAGTCAGTCCTGTCAGGTCAGTCCAGTCCGGTCAGTCCAGTCCGGTCAGTCCAGTCCGGTCAGTCCCGTCCGTTCAGTCCAGTCAAAAAATATAAAAATAAAATGGCCCGTCAGACTTATACCGCAGAAGAGGTGTATGCCCTGCTGTGTTCTGACACTGATGACAGCGCAATCTCAGATGGAGATATGGATTTTGAGGGATTTAGTAGCGGCGACACTGAGAGCTCAGAAATGAGCAGTGATTCTGGTCCGTCCTCAAGCCCAAGGACCAGTACAGCAATAGGGGCAAATAGCGCTACTGGAGAAACGTCTCCAAATCAGGGAACACTGCCCAGTACAAGCGCTGTCCCTGCTACTAGTGAATTGGCGCACCCCAGTGTACAAGGGGCTTTGCCACATGATCTAGCATTTCCCAGATGGGAGGCTTCGGATTCGGCTGCTCCATTCAGCCCTGATTTCAACGCCACTCCTGGTATAAATGTGGAGGTGGAAGATTTTGGACCAATTCATTTTTTTAATTTGTTTTTTACAGACAGCTTGCTAGAGCATATTGTCGTGCAAACAAATTTATATGCGTCCCAATTCATAAGCCAGAATCCCCGATCTTACTATGCTAGGGCAAATTTATGGACACCAACTAATGTCCCAGAAATAAAAAAAATTTTAGGACTTACATTTGCCATGGGGCTTGTTAAAAAACCGAGCATTCGATCCTACTGGTCCAACCACCCTGTTCAAGCCACCTCTATGTTTTCAGTCATTCTGCCTAGGACCCGTTATGAAATGCTCATGCGGTTTTGGCATTTTAACGACAATAGTCAATGCCTGCCCAGAAATGCCCCAGAACATGACAGGTTATATAAAATTAGACCCATCATTGAAAATTTGTCAGAAAAATTCTTAATCCTCTACACCCCAACACAAAATATTTCTATAGATGAGTCCCTTGTAAAATTCAAAGGAAGACTGCACCTCAAGCAATTTATCCCATCTAAAAGGGCAAGGTTTGGAATAAAGCTCTATAAAATGTGCGAAAGTTCAACCGGATACACATCCGCTTTTCGCATATATGAGGTGAAAGATAGCCAACTAAACCCACCAGGATGCCCTACTTATCTGGGGACATCTGGAAAAATTGTTTGGGAGCTGATAAGTCCATTTTTTCAAAAAGGCTACAATCTATATGTGGACAATTATTACACCAGCATACCCCTATTTAAAAGTCTGGTTGAACACAACATCGGGGCTTGTGGGACCATCCGTAAAAACCGTCAGGGGTTTCCACAACCATTGGTCAACCAAAAGTTTCAAAAGGGGCAGTCAGGGGCTGTACGCAACGGAGAGCTGCTTGCCCTGAAATATAGGGATAAGAGGGATATTTTTGTCCTCAGCTCGATCCACACAGATGCCACAAGGGCCACTTTAGAACTAGGATCCACCACTCCGAAGCAAAAACCTGTGTCAGTCATTGACTACAACAAACACATTGGGGGTGTGGACCTTGCAGACCAGGTTCCACAGCCATACCAGGTATCAAGAAAGTCCTATACCTGGTATAAAAAGTTGGTTATTTATTTGTTTCAGGTGGCCACATACAATTCTTTTGTGTTGTACAAAAAAGCAGGAAATTCAGATCCTTTTCTTGATTATCAAGAAAAGGTAATTGAAAATCTTGTCTTTCAAAGTGTTAGCCCCGCTCATCCATTAGAATCTGAGGATGTGAAAAGACTCACTGAGCGACATTTTATTGCACTTATTCCAGCAACGGAAACAAGAAGGAACCCCCAGAAAAGATGTCGTGTATGTACTAAGAGAGGAATGAGGCGTGATACCCGCTACTATTGCCCACAATGCCCATCATTGCCAGCCTTATGCGTCACTGACTGCTTTAAAATCTACCACACAGAACCACGTTTTTAAACTGTAAAAATGTATCCCAATTTGTCATTCAAACATTTGGTTCATTTAGTGAATGACATATTCGAGTAGAGCTCACTTAATTTCCAGGGGGGGTTCTCCAGAATCTAAACCTTCCATTGCGTGCTTGTTTCTGGAAATCATCCATCGAGTTAAAATGGTCACTAAACCCATAGATGAATTCCCAGAGGGGTGTCATTTCCAAAATGGGGTCACTTCAGGGAGGATTCTTTAGCTCTGGTACTCTGAAAAGTGCCAGAACAGCATAATCCCCCCTGAAGTGACCCCATTATGGAAATGACACCTCTGTGGGAATTCATCTATGGGTTTAGTGACCATTTACCTATCTACTTATTTTCCCACCACTAGATTAATTTATACAGAGGAGTAGATTGTAAAATTCGGTCACTTGTTGTGGGTTTCCTCTGTTTAGGCACCTCAGGGGCTCTCCAAATGCAACATGGCGTCCGCTATCCATTCCAGTCAAATTTCCATTTCAAAAGTCAAATGGCGCTCCTTACCTTCCGAGCCATGCCGTGCGCCCAAACAGTGGCTTTGCACCACATATGGGGTATCAGCGTGCTCAGGAGAAATTGCACAACACATTTTGGGGTCCATTTTTTCTGGCTGCCCTTGTGAAAATTAAAAATTTGAGGCTAAAGTAGCAGTTTTGTGTTAAAAATGTGTTTTTTTATTTTCACACTTCAACATTATAAAATTCTGTGAAGCCCCTGGGGGTTCAAGGTGCTCACCACACATCTAGATAAGTTCCTTGAGGGGTCTAGTTTCCAAAATGGGGTGACTTGTTGGGGGTTTCCTCTGTTTAGGCACCTCAGGGGCTCTCCAAATGCAACATGGCGTCCGCTATCGATTCCAGTCAAATTTCCATTCCAAAAGTCAAATGGCGCTCCTTACCTTCCGAGCCATGCCGTGCGCCCAAACAGTGGCTTTGCACCACATATGGGGTATCAGCGTGCTCAGGAGAAATTGCACAACACATTTTGGGGTCCATTTTTTCTGGCTGCCCTTGTGAAAATTAAAAATTTGAGGCTAAAGTAGCAGTTTTGTGAAAAAAAGTTAAATGTTCATTGTTTTCTTCCACATTCCAAAAATTCCTGTGAAGCACCTGAAGGGTTAATAAACTTCTTGAATGTGATTTTGAGCACCTTGAGGGGTGCAGTTTTAGAATGGTATCACTTTTGGGTATTTTCTGTCATAAAGGCTCCTCAAAGTCACTTCAAATAAGATGTGGTCCCTAAAAAATGTTTTTGTAAATTTTGTTGTAAAAATGAGAAATCGCTGGTCAACTTTTAACCTTTATAGCTTCCTAACAGAAAAAAATTTTGGTTCCAAAATTGTGCTGATGTGAAGTAGACATGTGGGAAATGTTATTCATTAACTATTTTGTGTGACATATCTCTCTGATTAAAGGGCATGAAAATTCAAAGTTTGAAAATTGCTAAATTTTCAAAATTTTCGCCAAATTTCTGATTTTTTCACAAATAAACGCAAGTGATATCGAAGAAATTTTACCACAATCATGAAGTACAATATGTCACAAAAAAACAGTCTCAGAATCAGGGGGATCCGTTGAAGCGTTCCAGAGTAATTACCTCATAAAGTGACAGTGGTCAGAATTGAAAAAATTGGCCCGGTTACGAAGGCAAAAACAGGCTCTGGCGCGAAGTGGTCAAAAAAGCTGGCCGGCAATTCAGCAGCGGCATACACCGGTACCCGACAATTTAGACAAGAAGGAATAGAGCATCACACATAGATTAGATAGATAGAAACATATCAGTCACATATAAAAGAAGTACAGTGATAGTGTTGATTACTGTACTTGTCATTTAGTGTTAAAATAAAGGATTTATTTAAAAAAAAAATTGGCGTGGGGTTCCCCGTAATTTTAGTCTCTAGCGGAGGTTAAGCAGACGGCTGGGGCAGATGTTTGAAGCCTGGGAAGGGGGTAATACCCACGGAGCTTCCCAGGCTACTAATATCAGCCCCCAGCTGAATACCTAGCCTTTACTAGTTGTCAGTGACGTGCATGAGGTGAGCTCATGTCCAATGAACTCGGCTCACTTCATGCACGTCACTGACAGCGTGGGAAAATTCTCAGCGCTCAGCGCTTGAGCAGGAGAATTTTCCCACGCTGTCAGTGACGTGCATGAGGTGAGCCGAGTTCATTGGACATGAGATCACCTCATGCACGTCACTGACAGCGTGGGAAAATTCTCCTGCACTCATCGCATGCGCAGGAGAATTTTCCCACGCTGTCAGTGACGTGCATGAGGTGAGCTGAGTTCATTGGACATGAACTCGGCTCATCTGGATGCCGTCACAGCCAGACACTGAGGAGTGCAAGCATGCCTGCGCTTCTCAGTGTCTGCCGCATGGCAAGCTGGATGGCAGCGTTCTGCTGCGGTTCAGCCTGTCATGTGAATGTAGCTGAGCTGGAGCCGTCGTGGGAACCATGGAAAGGTAAGTATGATGTTGCTTTATTATTTTACTTTTATTGCAGGAGATCGTTGGCTTCAGCTGGAATGGGCGTGATGGTAAGTATGGTTTAATTTAGAACAATAAAGAATTGTGTGTTTATTTCAATTAAAGGACTTTATTCTGGGTGTTTGTGTTTTTTTTTTAACTTTGACTATGGGGTTAGTAATGGGGGTGTCTTATAGACGCCTCTCCATTACTAACCTGGGCTTGATGTCAGCTGGCATTATAAGCTGACATCAACCCCAACCCTATTACCCCACTGCCACCGCTACAGGGCAGTGGGAAGAGCGAGTCTAAGTGCCAGAATTGGCGCATCCTATGGATGCACCATTTCTGGGGCGGCTGTCCGCTGGTGTTTCTAGCCTGGGAGGGGGCCAATATTCATGGCACCCTTCCTGGGCTATTAATATCAGCCCCCAGCTGTCTGCCTAGCCTTTGCTAGCTATTAAAATAGGGGGGACCCCACGTCATTTTTTTGGGGGTCCTCCATTTTAATAGCTAGTAAAAGCTAGGTATTCAGCTGGGGGCTGATATTAGTAGCCTGGGAAGCTCCGTGGGTATTACCCCCTTCCCAGGCTTCAAACATCTGCCCCAGCCGTCTGCTTAACCTCCGCTAGAGACTAAAATTATGGGGAACCCCACGCCATTTTTTTTTTAATAAATCCTTTATTTTAACACTAAATGACAAGTACAGTAATCAACACTATCACTGTACTTCTTATATATGTGACTGACATGTTTCTATCTAACTAATCTATGTGTGATGCTCTATTCTTTATGTTATAAATTGTCGGGTACCGCTGCTGAATTGCCGGCCGGCTTTTTTAAAGAGACGGTGCATGAAAACACTAATATTTTTTTTAATAAATCCTTTACACTAAATGACAAGTACAGTAACTAACACTGTCACTGGACTTCTTATATATGTGACTGACATGTTTCTATGTATCTAATCTATGTGTGATGCTCTATTCTTTCTGTTCTAAATTGTCGGGTACCGGTGTATGCCGCTGCTCAATTGCCGGCTTTTCATGTTTCACTGTGAGCACTGTTCCCATCGATTTGGGCAACCACTGTAATGCCACAACCACTATGGCTGTGGCATTACAGTGAGTGGCAGACAATCCCTGCATGATTGGTGCTCTAAATAGCGCCAGACATGCAGGACACTCTTTTGGTGCACGAACAGTTATCGAACATAACCTCGAACAGCTGAATTTTTTGCAAATCGTTCGCGTTCGTCGAACGACTCAAACACCGCCCAAAACAGCTCGAATTTGAGATTGGCGAACAGTTCTAGTCGAACACCGCTCATCTCTAATAAAGAGGGACTGGCACTTGTTTGTGTGTGGGCTTTACAAAAAAATATCATGTTATCTTAATACCACTGAAAATTTTCAATTTTTACTAAAATTACATTTAAAGGATAATATGAAGCTGCAAATGGATATGTGTAATAAAATAGCAGCGATTCAGAAGATAGAAAAAAAAATGTCTTTCTGTTCTCATAAAAGGGTGATTTTTGTCATAAAAAGGGGCTTGCAGTATTTGAAACAATAAATCCCTTTTGTCTGATTTACCTGGAAGGGAAGTAATAACCAACTTTATAAATTTCTTAGCCATAATTATACTGTGGAGCAGTTCCTCAACAAGTCAATGGGAGACACACTGTGTCATGTACAGCAGTGCCTTAGTAGTGGTCCGATTAGGAGTTTTAGGCAAAATTAGCCAAAGCAATACCTTACTGTTGTACTACGAATACGTCCAAATAGATTTTAATTATATTGATCTATCTAACAGTAACTTCTCATTACAGGGATCCTACTTTTAGAACTGTTTAGGTTTACACAAGACATGGCTTGTACATAAAGATAGACTACTTGATTCAAACCTTATAAAGTTTGTAAAGAATTATTATGCAACCTAAGATAATAAATAATGAATATTTATAATACTTCTAATGCTTTTTTCCTATTTATAATATGCTTTTTTTTGTAAAATATAAATAAGCGTAATACTGTATTTCACAGATGAAGAAGCCACAGTTTGCAAAGCCAACAAATTAAATGATGTCACTTTATCTCTGCACGTAATTTTCCTTCCACATAAACAGGATGAAATCATCTTTTAGGGAGAAGTCCAGATTTTTTATGATTACTGCATTTGTCCTTTCATATCCCCATGAGAAGTGGACAACCTGAAATAGCACTGTTATTATGTAATCTAGTTTGGACGCTATGGCCCTGGACACCAATGCAGGTCTCAGCTGTGCAGAGGAAAAAATCAAATAAACTCAATGGAGTTTCTGTATTTTTGGAAATATATTGCTTAAATAAACTAGATAAATTAGTTCATACATCACATTTAGATCATCTAGTTAATTCTAGTTAAATCTATGGTAATGGACAAAAGTTTTGAGAAACAAAAAGTTTGTTGCTTCATTGTTTTTAGATATTTTAGTCAGCTGTTTCCATGGTTACTGAAGTACAACTATAAGCATTTCAGAAGTTTTTAACTTTTATTGACAAATACATCAAGTTTATTACAGTGTTTGCCTCAGAGGTGTATCTAAGTTTTCTGGCACCAGGGGCAAGAATTCAGTTTGGTGCCCCCCCCCCCCCCAAAGCACATATGCAATTTACACACTTAGTCACGTGACGACGAACTGCTCTCCCTAATTATCTCAATGTTCAGTGAAAAACTGAGAGAAGCAGGAAGAGAAGCTTGCTGTCACATGACTGTAAGTATGAAAATCGCATATGAGTGAAGAGGCTGGAATCTGCAAGCAGGGCTGAATCTTGACAGTGAGTATATTACACGCTGCTAGGATTGTCTACAGGGCTTTATTTTATAATTAAAGGGCTCGTTCAGGTTTGAGATGAAAGTCTGCAGTCACTCTAGTCACTGTCTATTCACTGCTTCCTGATTGCAGGCTTCTAAATTTTCACAGCGCATGCACTGTACACTTTTAGGATTCTTCCTTGTCGGTGGCAAGAGTGGACGGTCATGTGAGAACAAGTATGAGATTTGTATACTTCTGGCCACATTCTGACTAGATGTGTCTGGCCTCACTCAATTCATTATCATTGAGTGAGTTCACGGATGTCTAGTCGGGACGTGACCGCATGTATGCAAATCGCCGGCACCAGACAATCCTGACAGTGTGCAGTGCGCACTGTGAGAATCCATAAGTCTGCAGTCACACAGAATGACTGCAGACTCATCACAAACTTGGACATCCCCTTTCATGCTCCTAACATAAATAAAAATATGAGAATTAGTATAACAAAAAAAAATTACATCCAGGTGCCTTTTTAGATGAACGACTCCAGAGACAACGTCTTTCTTTTCATCTTCATCTTGTCCAGACTCCATGATGATTTTTCTCATCCACAGCTTGTCTCTGCAGATTTTCACGTTCTCCGGTCTTGTGCAGCACGTCCCGACATGATGCCCTTAAAGATAACAGTGTTATTATAATGCTCCTGAATACAAATATCTGCCCTATGCTGAGCCTTGAATAAATAATTGCCCCTCACTATATTCTCTGCACAAAATATGATCCCCACACTGTTCCTCTTATGGTACATGCCCTCCACACTGCCCCCTCCTTTCCATACTGGGCCCCCTCTTCACACTGTCCTTTCACACTGTGCTCCCCCTATAGAGCCCAGTCTCTATACTGAACCCCCTTGTCACACTCCCCCTCCTTAACTTACTGTCCCCTCCTGGCTACTACCCCACACTACTCAGTATTTATTCTGTGCCCACACACACTTTTTTCCCCCCATACTGTCTCCTCACAAATTTCCCCTTCCCGCCTCATACTGTCTCCTCACAAATCCCGACTCCCCATACATTTTCCCCCTTCACTCCCCATACTGTGTTTGCACCCATCCTCCCCATTCTGTGTCTTCACCCTTCTCTCCCACTCACCATACTGTTTCTGCACCCATCCCCCCATACCGTTTCCTCATACATGCCCCCCATCTCCCCACTTTCTCATACTGTGGCTTCAAATCTCTCCTACTCTCAATATTGTGTTTGCACCTGTCCCTCCCTTGCACCCCAAACTTGTGTCCACAAATCTTCCTCCCTGTTACACTAAATCTCCCCCTCACAGAATAAATCACCCCCACAGAATAAATCTCCCCCCACAGAATAAATCTCCCCCCACAGAATAAATCTCCCCTCACAGAATAAATCCCCCTCACAGAATAAATCTCCCCCTCACAGAATAAATTCCCCCCACAGAATAAATATTCCCCACGCGGAATAAATCTTGCCCCCCACAGAATAAATCTTTCCCCTCACAGAATAAATACTCACCCGACAGAATAAATATTCACTCCCATTACATGTAATCTTCGGTGTCTTCTTGACAGCCAACTCAGAGAACTGCGGACTCCCAGTCTGGGGGGCGGCAGAATGCTGCTGCTAGGGGAGGCACTTTGGACCGCAGCATTAGGCGGCCCAACTGCACCCCCAGCTCATTCCCCGATGCCTCCCCCTAGATACACCTCTGGTTGGTCCTTTTTTATCCTCAAAACTTTTGCAATTCGCCGTGGTATTCTGGATATCAACTTCTGAGCCAAATTCTGACTGATGACAATCCATTCTTGCCTAATCAGTGCTTGAAGTTTATCACAATTTTTGCATTTTTGTTTGTCCACCCACTTTTGGAGGGTTGAACAAAGGTTTTCAGTGGGATTGAGATTTGAGGAATTTCCTGGACATGAACCAAAAATGTCAATGATTTGTTCACTGAACCGCTTAGTTATTACCTTTGCCTTTAGACATGGTGCTCCATCATGCTAGAAAAAGCATTGTTCAGAACTAAAATGTTCCTGGATTGTAGATAGAATTTGCTCTTGTAGGATGCTTAAATGCCATTCTTTATTTATGGCAGTGTTCTTTGTGAATAAGCCTATTCCTTTGGATGAAAATAAACTCTGAATGGTCTCAAGATGCTTTACTGTTGGCATGATACAGGACTCATGGTAGTGTTCTCCTTTTCTTCTCAGGGCCATAATTCATCTACTGTAAACAGTCTGAGGGAGGCTTCATCTGAGAAAAGAACTTTATGTTGTTCCTATGCTGTCAAATCCTTGTATTTTTTGCAAAGATTTTTTTTCTTATGAAGCCCCTTTCAGACTGTTTGGGACATATGAAAGAATGATTGTCCAGAGAAGAAAAGGTGAGCACTACTATGACTCCTGTGTAAAATTGAGGGGATCTTTTAAAATTCGAATTTGCCATCTAGGCCAAATTTTTCACGTTGGTCGTATAATTAAAAAACATCTAATTGCCTGGAAAATATGTGTATAGCACTCAGAATTCCCCTTGGAGTCTACTTAAAATGTGTATAAAATACACATAGTCCCCCCGTAGAGTCTGTTGTACCTGTTTTGAGCTCTGTAATGCAAACTGCCTTTCTAATGTCCAATAACAACATCCTATCTATCTAGAGAAAAATGGATGTCATTCAGTGGTAGCCAGGAGCCTATTTAATCACACACAGCAATTTCAGGCTTTGTAGTGTACTTATATTGTATAAAAGATCCAAAAATGATGCATTTTTGGAGGTAGATGCCTATCTTATTGAAAGATTTGCCTGCCACTGAAAAAGTAAGAAGCTGAGGTATTTTCATACAGTTGGGTGCAAAAGTTATTCATGTTCGAGAAGTATAAAAAGCTTAGCACTTTTCTAAATGAAGAAATGATCATTTTTAGACTGCTTGTGAAAAAAATATCTTTTTAATTATGAAGACAAAACTATTTTGAATGTGAAGAAGTTATTGTTTCTCAACTAGGATTGAAAAATTAACCCTTTTTTGAGGTTCACAACTAGTTTGCTAGTCACAAAATGACTAGGCAATTACAAAAGTTCTTTTTATCAAGCTGCTTAAAAATTATCCCCTTTTTAGGGAGATAAACCAGGAATACTGTTTTCAAAGTGAAGAAGCTATGGATTGCTGTCACTAAGCCTTTACAAAAATTACCCCTATTTTAGGAACAGTTTAATTTTTGTGTACCCTCAAGAGAGTACACTCCCCAGCAAAACTGTCTAGCACTATGAAACACAGTGGGCTGCCAAAGAGATGTGTTGCTGCGGCAGGAGTAGCACAGTAGAGTTAAGATGGGGCAGATTAGGAGATGTATCGCAGTTTTGGTGCCAGGAATTAGAGCCCCAGCAGCAGCAGAATGGTCTAGCACTATGAAACACAAGGGGAAGCCAGGAAATATGTGGATGGCATAACTGTGCAGTGTCTGTGGAAGGAGCAGCATGGAAGAGAGTTAGGACAGTTCAGGTAAAGAGATGTATGGCAGTTTAGGGCCAGCAATGTTGTCCTCGACAGTAGCAGTACAGTATAAGTGACCAGATGGAAAGGAAGAAGATGCCCAGCTGATTTTGGTTCACTGGCACTGGAGGCTGCAGACTTGTGTAGAAAATAGTCAATGGACGGTCAGGCAGGAAGATATGTGGTATGGTCGATTTAATCATCGATTTAAAGAGGTTGTCCACTACTACTAACAATGCCCCCATTGATTTAAATTGTGGAAACTAGTCTTTTTGTATATACCTTGCGTGGTCTTTGTTGCCTGTGATCGGCGATATTGCTGACCACTCACCAGGCTTCATGTGACTCGGCTGCAGCCGGCTTCGACATCCACTGATTGTCACATCAAGTTCTGGCTACAGTGGGGCGTGACCCAGTGACGTGCTCCCCAATGATTGATGGGCTGTGGGCGGGGTTTCCACACGTAACAGCCCAGCATCTACCGCGCGTTTTCCCTCTTCTCTGCTTTCGTTGGGAAAGGAGGCTGTGGATGCTTTAATCATTGGCATCAGCCACTGCTGCATGAAAGTCTGCAGTGATCCATGCCTGGTTCGTTTTAATAATTGTTAGCTTTTTCACGCTTGTGGCAGATAATTTGGTCCACTTTGTTGTGACAAATCCACTGGTCACACTAAATACCCTCTCTGACATGATTCTCGAGCATGGACATGAGAGGACGCCCATATCAAACTGGGCCAGTTCTTGGTGCTGGTCCAATTTTTTGTACCAGAAGTTCATGGGATTGAGGCTTGAGGCTCAGGATATCTGCCTGAGAAAGGGCACAGTCTATGTACGACTAAACATGGCTGTTCAGCTGGTGCATCTGTGTTTGCTGAAGTACACTTGGTTGTCGCAATGGCAGATAAAACATCTTGTCTATCATGGCAAATATACTGTAAATGTCATCAAAGCTTTGCAGAGCAGGTAAGCTTATCTTAGTAATCATATTATAGGATTTACTATAAGAATTTATTTATACATTTTTGAGATAAAGCACATGAATTTCTCTTGGCCAGAAAGAACCATGGAAAAAAGCAAATGCCAGTAGATAGGAATACCACCTAAAAATGTTGCAACAGACCACATTATAGTTAATTAGTATACCATTACCTAAATGGAATATTGAAATGGGTAGGCAAAAAGTAAAACAAGTGTAACTGTGTTTTTTTCCCTTTTTCTTTTATAGAGAGGGGGTGAAGGAAGATAATTTTGGTTTAAATTTTTTTCCGACCCTTAACACAAAATGCTTAACTCTAAATAAAGAGGTATGCAAGTACATTCACGGAAATTTATTTGTGGCAACAGCCAGCAGTGTAGATGTGGTGCCTATGATTGTTAAATGAGATTTATTAAACATTTTCAAAACATTAACCCGTTATTGTTATTTTTTACATTTTTTTTTTTTGTTTTGATAATTGTTTTTATTTATATTTGAATATTAACCATCCTCCCTCTTGTAAACCAAACTGAAGCATAACTTAAGGAAATCTCAAATGCTAGGTTGTTAATTTGCTACACTTAGGTCTGCGACCAGAAATGGACATACGGCAACAGCGGGCAGTATGATTTTGTAGTGTATGGCATCTAAAGTAAGCAATTAAAACAGGTATTTAACAAATAAATAGACCTTAATAGATGTTAAAAGTAAAAAAGATAAAGACACGGCCACATGCCTTATAAAATAGGTTGGGTGCAAAAAATCTAGGTCAAATCATGTTCCAAAAGTAAGTACCTGCAACTGTATTCAAGTGACACGCATGGTGGCTCAGTCGTTAGTTGGTTCAAATCCCACCAAGGACAACATCTGCAAGGGGTTTGTATATTCTGTATCAGTTTCCTCCCACACTCCAAAGACAATCTAGTCCCCAATGGGGACAGTGCTGATAATGTAAGTGAAGTGCTGTAGAATTAATGGTGCTATATAAGTGAGTAAAATAAATACATGTGTATGCATCTAATAATTGACTATTAGAGGAATTAAGCAGGTTAAAAAAATATTTTAACCAATAACCTTAGGTTTCAGAATTATCGATATTTCTCTTTAAAAAAATAAATACAAAATTTGGCTTGCACATCTCAAAATACAAGAATCACACTTTCAGCGACACACAAGCTTTGAATTCAGAATTTGACTTTAGTTGCACATTTAGCAATGGGGGGGATACTACAGATCCTCATTGCTTGCACTATGTGAAACAAATGCAGCTAAGGTGCTATTGTAACATACCTGGCGGCGTCCTTGCATGGTGGTCCATCTCCCACTGTGCAAGAGGGCGCACTTGATCTCCTGTCCAGAATGTCTCTCTGGCTTCCCTCCATGCTGTCTGTTTGTGTCTGTTTCTGCTGCTTAAGGGCGGCGCCCGATCACTTCCTGCCTTTTGTACCTGCTGTGGGTCACACCCCTTGTGCGTCCTCAGCCTATTGCTGTCTGTCACTTGGTATATAGCTCAGCAGCTCCCTTCTATCCCCGCCTGAGCATAGTGTTTCCTTCAGTGTGTGCTTGCACTCTGAAGGTGCCAGGTCCCGTCTCTTGTCTCCTGCTTTTTGTATCAGTTCCCGTGTCTGAACTGAGTCCTGTATGTCTCCTGCTTTGCGGTATCAGCTCCCGTGTCTGAACTGTGTCCTGTATGTCTCCTGCTTTGCGTTATCAGTTCCCGTGTCTGAACTGAGTCCTGTATGTCTCCTGCTTTGCGGTATCAGCTCCCGTGTCTGAACTGTGTCCTGTATGTCTCCTGCTTTGCGGTATCAGCTCCCGTGTCTGAACTGTGTCCTGTATGTCTCCTGCTTTGCGGTTTCAGCTCCCGTGTCTGAACTGAGTCCTGTATGTCTCCTGCTTTGCGGTATCAGCTCCCGTGTCTGAACTGTGTCCTTTTTGTGTTCTCTGGTCTGTCCTGTCTGAACACGCTCCTTGCCTGTTCGTTCCGCCTTCTAGTGGCCGATTTCCTAGACCCGCTCCTGCGTCTGGTCTGTCCTGTCTGAACACGCTCCTTGCCTGTTCGTTCCGCCTCTCTGGGGGCCGTATTCCCAGACCCGCTCCTGTATCCCTCTGCAGTGTCGGTCTCCTCCGTACACTCAGTTCCAGTCTGAACTCTCTCCTGTCCTTTACCTGTTTTGCCTCTATGTCCGTTCCCTTCCTTTTTCTGCAGAGTCTGAACTCGTACCTAACTCCTGCTTGTTGTCTCTGCAAGTACTGTGTGAGTATCTGGCTCTGTCTTTCCCTTCCTGTCTGTTCCGTGTGAACAGAGCCCTGTCCTCCCTGCTCAGCCTTGTCTGCACTCTAGCTGTGCTTGCCTGTAACCCTCTGCCTGTATTGTTCCTGAGTCCCGGTGTGTACTGGGTCCTATCCCGCCTGTGTTCCTACCTGCTAGTGCCTCCCTGTCTGCACTCTAGCTGTGCTTGCCTTTACCCCCCTGCCTGCATACCCGCCTGCCTGCATACCAGTCGTGCCTGCCTATACCCACCAGTCTGTGTGCCAGCCTACCAGCCTGTTCCTGTATTCCCCTGTGTGGGTCAACAGCCGTGTCCGGGGTCTGTCCTGGAGTAGCACCTGGTCCCTCTGCTCGGTTCCTCCTTGGTGCACTGGCGTCGTATGCCGTCGTGCGACCCTGGTCGGATCGGGTGAATACTTAGTCACGCCCCTCCAGGCATTCACTCTCCGGCACGGTCCAGTGGAATCACTACAATCACACGCACACGCCGCTTAGCCCGGGCGTGTGCATAACAGCATGCTCAGGCCATGGTTCCCGTTGAGCCCCACGGCCTTCGCTCTTTGAGAAGTTTTTCCAGCGAATACATGCATTAAAATAAAATAAATAAATTTTTTTCCCCCTTTAGCTGAGTTCCAGGCGAGTTACGCACCCGTCCAGATGGATCTATCAGCCCTCGTTCCTGCGGATCCGCCACGTTACTATGGGGATCCAAGACAGTGTCGTGCATTTGTGGAGCAATGCATGCTACACTTTAAGGCCTACCCTCTCTATTTTCCTTCCGATTGGGCTAAAGTGGCCTTTATGATTGACTACCTAGCGGGTGATGCCTTGAAATGGGTCACCCCCCTATGGGAAGCATGGGATCCTGTCATCCTTGACCTGCAGGCCTTCCTGGTGGCCTTTCGTATGGTCTTCGAGGACCCTAACTCTGAAGCCCCTGCTGAAGCTTCACTTCCCAATATCCCGGAGCAGCCCCGACGGGTAATGTGTGTGGGTAGCGCAATAGTCCTCCAGCCCAATGAGACTACTGCCCACCCAGAATCCTCACAGGGTGACTACGCTTTCCGGAATACTTCTCTCAACCTCAAGAGGCAGTCCAGACGTGCTAGACTTAGAGGCAAGCCGTCACGCCAGGGTCTGTCCTCCCTGAGACCTCCTGACCCCAACCTTGAAGTCCCTACTGAAGCTTCATCTCCCTGTATCCCGGAGAAACCCCAATGGGTAATGTGCGTGGGTAGTGCACCAGTTCTCCTGGCCGAAGAGACTTCTGCCCATCCAGACTCCACACAGGAGAACTTCCTGCACCCGGCATCAGATGCTTCTTTCTCTTTAACCGGTGTGCATGTCCAAGGATGCTCCAAAGCTGTGGTTACCTCAGAGTCTGTGCACCTCTACTACCTGGCGGAGGATCCCCTGTTGCCTCCTGAACCCTCCGGGATACCACTCGATGACAAATGGAGAGAGACTTCTCTACACCCGGTACTCAATACTTTGTCCGCTTCGTCCTGTGAGCCTGACAATGGGTACCCCAAAGTGGTAGTTACCTCCGAGTCTCTACACCCCTCCGACCAGGCGGAGGATCTCCAGTTGTCTCCTGAACCCTTCGGGGTGCTACCTGGTAGCGAAAGGACAGAGACTCTCCTATACTCTGTACCTGATACCTCGCTCGCTTCGTCCAGTGAGTCCAACTTAGTGTACTCCGAAGCAGAGGTTACTCCTGAGTCTCTACACCCCTCCGACCAGGCGGAGGACCTCCAGTTGTGTTCAGAATCCTTCGGGGTGCCACCTGGTGGTGAATGGACAGAGACTTTCCTATATCCTGGATCTGATACCTCGCTTGCTTCGTCCAGTGAGTCCGACCTAGTGTACTCTGAAGCAGAGGTTACCCGTGAGTCTCTACACCCCTCTGACCAGGCGGAGGACCGCCAGCTGTCTCCAGAACCCTTCGGGGTGCCACCTGGTGGTGAATGGACAGAGACTTTCCTATACTCGGTACCCGATACCTCGCCTGCTTCCTCCAGTGAGTCCGACCTAGTGTACTCTGAAGCAGAGGTTACCCGTGAGTCTCTACACCCCTCTGACCAGGCGGAGGACCGCCAGCTGTCTCCAGAACCCTTCGGGGTGCCACCTGGTGGTGAATGGACAGAGACTTTCCTATACTCGGTACCCGATACCTCGCCTGCTTCCTCCAGTGAGTCCGACCTAGTGTACTCTGAAGCAGTTGTTTTCTCTGAGCCTCTGCACTCTTCTGACCCGGCGGAGGACCTCCAGTTGTTTCCTGAATCCTCCGGGATACCACCAGATAACAAAGAGACAGTGACTTTTCCTCATTATGTACGTGATAACCCGTCTATTTCTTCCTGTGAGCTTGACAAGATGTACCTCGAAGCAGAGATTACCCTTAAGTCTCTGTCCCCCTCCAACCCAGTGAACGACTGGCCCTCGAATTCCCTGCGGAAGATTCTGGCAGGCCTGAAGAAGAGGGGGCGTAAGGGGGGAGGTACTGTAACATACCTGGCGGCGTCCTTGCATGGTGGTCCATCTCCCACTGTGCAAGAGGGCGCACTTGATCTCCTGTCCAGAATGTCTCTCTGGCTTCCCTCCATGCTGTCTGTTTGTGTCTGTTTCTGCTGCTTAAGGGCGGCGCCCGATCACTTCCTGCCTTTTGTACCTGCTGTGGGTCACACCCCTTGTGCGTCCTCAGCCTATTGCTGTCTGTCACTTGGTATATAGCTCAGCAGCTCCCTTCTATCCCCGCCTGAGCATAGTGTTTCCTTCAGTGTGTGCTTGCACTCTGAAGGTGCCAGGTCCCGTCTCTTGTCTCCTGCTTTTTGTATCAGTTCCCGTGTCTGAACTGAGTCCTGTATGTCTCCTGCTTTGCGGTATCAGCTCCCGTGTCTGAACTGTGTCCTGTATGTCTCCTGCTTTGCGTTATCAGTTCCCGTGTCTGAACTGAGTCCTGTATGTCTCCTGCTTTGCGGTATCAGCTCCCGTGTCTGAACTGTGTCCTGTATGTCTCCTGCTTTGCGGTATCAGCTCCCGTGTCTGAACTGTGTCCTGTATGTCTCCTGCTTTGCGGTTTCAGCTCCCGTGTCTGAACTGAGTCCTGTATGTCTCCTGCTTTGCGGTATCAGCTCCCGTGTCTGAACTGTGTCCTTTTTGTGTTCTCTGGTCTGTCCTGTCTGAACACGCTCCTTGCCTGTTCGTTCCGCCTTCTAGTGGCCGATTTCCTAGACCCGCTCCTGCGTCTGGTCTGTCCTGTCTGAACACGCTCCTTGCCTGTTCGTTCCGCCTCTCTGGGGGCCGTATTCCCAGACCCGCTCCTGTATCCCTCTGCAGTGTCGGTCTCCTCCGTACACTCAGTTCCAGTCTGAACTCTCTCCTGTCCTTTACCTGTTTTGCCTCTATGTCCGTTCCCTTCCTTTTTCTGCAGAGTCTGAACTCGTACCTAACTCCTGCTTGTTGTCTCTGCAAGTACTGTGTGAGTATCTGGCTCTGTCTTTCCCTTCCTGTCTGTTCCGTGTGAACAGAGCCCTGTCCTCCCTGCTCAGCCTTGTCTGCACTCTAGCTGTGCTTGCCTGTAACCCTCTGCCTGTATTGTTCCTGAGTCCCGGTGTGTACTGGGTCCTATCCCGCCTGTGTTCCTACCTGCTAGTGCCTCCCTGTCTGCACTCTAGCTGTGCTTGCCTTTACCCCCCTGCCTGCATACCCGCCTGCCTGCATACCAGTCATGCCTGCCTATACCCACCAGTCTGTGTGCCAGCCTACCAGCCTGTTCCTGTATTCCCCTGTGTGGGTCAACTGGCGTGTCCGGGGTCTGTCCTGGAGTAGCACCTGGTCCCTCTGCTCGGTTCCTCCTTGGTGCACTGGCGTCGTATGCCGTCGTGCGACCCTGGTCGGATCGGGTGAATACTTAGTCACGCCCCTCCAGGCATTCACTCTCCGGCACGGTCCAGTGGAATCACTACAATCACACGCACACGCCGCTTAGCCCGGGCGTGTGCATAACAGCATGCTCAGGCCATGGTTCCCGTTGAGCCCCATGGCCTTCGCTCTTTGAGAAGTTTTTCCAGCGAATACATGCATTAAAATAAAATAAATAAATTTTTTTCCCCCTTTAGCTGAGTTCCAGGCGAGTTACGCACCCGTCCAGATGGATCTATCAGCCCTCGTTCCTGCGGATCCGCCACGTTACTATGGGGATCCAAGACAGTGTCGTGCATTTGTGGAGCAATGCATGCTACACTTTAAGGCCTACCCTCTCTATTTTCCTTCCGATTGGGCTAAAGTGGCCTTTATGATTGACTACCTAGCGGGTGATGCCTTGAAATGGGTCACCCCCCTATGGGAAGCATGGGATCCTGTCATCCTTGACCTGCAGGCCTTCCTGGTGGCCTTTCGTATGGTCTTCGAGGACCCTAACTCTGAAGCCCCTGCTGAAGCTTCACTTCCCAATATCCCGGAGCAGCCCCGACGGGTAATGTGTGTGGGTAGCGCAATAGTCCTCCAGCCCAATGAGACTACTGCCCACCCAGAATCCTCACAGGGTGACTACGCTTTCCGGAATACTTCTCTCAACCTCAAGAGGCAGTCCAGACGTGCTAGACTTAGAGGCAAGCCGTCACGCCAGGGTCTGTCCTCCCTGAGACCTCCTGACCCCAACCTTGAAGTCCCTACTGAAGCTTCATCTCCCTGTATCCCGGAGAAACCCCAATGGGTAATGTGCGTGGGTAGTGCACCAGTTCTCCTGGCCGAAGAGACTTCTGCCCATCCAGACTCCACACAGGAGAACTTCCTGCACCCGGCATCAGATGCTTCTTTCTCTTTAACCGGTGTGCATGTCCAAGGATGCTCCAAAGCTGTGGTTACCTCAGAGTCTGTGCACCTCTACTACCTGGCGGAGGATCCCCTGTTGCCTCCTGAACCCTCCGGGATACCACTCGATGACAAATGGAGAGAGACTTCTCTACACCCGGTACTCAATACTTTGTCCGCTTCGTCCTGTGAGCCTGACAATGGGTACCCCAAAGTGGTAGTTACCTCCGAGTCTCTACACCCCTCCGACCAGGCGGAGGATCTCCAGTTGTCTCCTGAACCCTTCGGGGTGCTACCTGGTAGCGAAAGGACAGAGACTCTCCTATACTCTGTACCTGATACCTCGCTCGCTTCGTCCAGTGAGTCCAACTTAGTGTACTCCGAAGCAGAGGTTACTCCTGAGTCTCTACACCCCTCCGACCAGGCGGAGGACCTCCAGTTGTGTTCAGAATCCTTCGGGGTGCCACCTGGTGGTGAATGGACAGAGACTTTCCTATATCCTGGATCTGATACCTCGCTTGCTTCGTCCAGTGAGTCCGACCTAGTGTACTCTGAAGCAGAGGTTACCCGTGAGTCTCTACACCCCTCTGACCAGGCGGAGGACCGCCAGCTGTCTCCAGAACCCTTCGGGGTGCCACCTGGTGGTGAATGGACAGAGACTTTCCTATACTCGGTACCCGATACCTCGCCTGCTTCCTCCAGTGAGTCCGACCTAGTGTACTCTGAAGCAGAGGTTACCCGTGAGTCTCTACACCCCTCTGACCAGGCGGAGGACCGCCAGCTGTCTCCAGAACCCTTCGGGGTGCCACCTGGTGGTGAATGGACAGAGACTTTCCTATACTCGGTACCCGATACCTCGCCTGCTTCCTCCAGTGAGTCCGACCTAGTGTACTCTGAAGCAGTTGTTTTCTCTGAGCCTCTGCACTCTTCTGACCCGGCGGAGGACCTCCAGTTGTTTCCTGAATCCTCCGGGATACCACCAGATAACAAAGAGACAGTGACTTTTCCTCATTATGTACGTGATAACCCGTCTATTTCTTCCTGTGAGCTTGACAAGATGTACCTCGAAGCAGAGATTACCCTTAAGTCTCTGTCCCCCTCCAACCCAGTGAACGACTGGCCCTCGAATTCCCTGCGGAAGATTCTGGCAGGCCTGAAGAAGAGGGGGCGTAAGGGGGGAGGTACTGTAACATACCTGGCGGCGTCCTTGCATGGTGGTCCATCTCCCACTGTGCAAGAGGGCGCACTTGATCTCCTGTCCAGAATGTCTCTCTGGCTTCCCTCCATGCTGTCTGTTTGTGTCTGTTTCTGCTGCTTAAGGGCGGCGCCCGATCACTTCCTGCCTTTTGTACCTGCTGTGGGTCACACCCCTTGTGCGTCCTCAGCCTATTGCTGTCTGTCACTTGGTATATAGCTCAGCAGCTCCCTTCTATCCCCGCCTGAGCATAGTGTTTCCTTCAGTGTGTGCTTGCACTCTGAAGGTGCCAGGTCCCGTCTCTTGTCTCCTGCTTTTTGTATCAGTTCCCGTGTCTGAACTGAGTCCTGTATGTCTCCTGCTTTGCGGTATCAGCTCCCGTGTCTGAACTGTGTCCTGTATGTCTCCTGCTTTGCGTTATCAGTTCCCGTGTCTGAACTGAGTCCTGTATGTCTCCTGCTTTGCGGTATCAGCTCCCGTGTCTGAACTGTGTCCTGTATGTCTCCTGCTTTGCGGTATCAGCTCCCGTGTCTGAACTGTGTCCTGTATGTCTCCTGCTTTGCGGTTTCAGCTCCCGTGTCTGAACTGAGTCCTGTATGTCTCCTGCTTTGCGGTATCAGCTCCCGTGTCTGAACTGTGTCCTTTTTGTGTTCTCTGGTCTGTCCTGTCTGAACACGCTCCTTGCCTGTTCGTTCCGCCTTCTAGTGGCCGATTTCCTAGACCCGCTCCTGCGTCTGGTCTGTCCTGTCTGAACACGCTCCTTGCCTGTTCGTTCCGCCTCTCTGGGGGCCGTATTCCCAGACCCGCTCCTGTATCCCTCTGCAGTGTCGGTCTCCTCCGTACACTCAGTTCCAGTCTGAACTCTCTCCTGTCCTTTACCTGTTTTGCCTCTATGTCCGTTCCCTTCCTTTTTCTGCAGAGTCTGAACTCGTACCTAACTCCTGCTTGTTGTCTCTGCAAGTACTGTGTGAGTATCTGGCTCTGTCTTTCCCTTCCTGTCTGTTCCGTGTGAACAGAGCCCTGTCCTCCCTGCTCAGCCTTGTCTGCACTCTAGCTGTGCTTGCCTGTAACCCTCTGCCTGTATTGTTCCTGAGTCCCGGTGTGTACTGGGTCCTATCCCGCCTGTGTTCCTACCTGCTAGTGCCTCCCTGTCTGCACTCTAGCTGTGCTTGCCTTTACCCCCCTGCCTGCATACCCGCCTGCCTGCATACCAGTCGTGCCTGCCTATACCCACCAGTCTGTGTGCCAGCCTACCAGCCTGTTCCTGTATTCCCCTGTGTGGGTCAACAGCCGTGTCCGGGGTCTGTCCTGGAGTAGCACCTGGTCCCTCTGCTCGGTTCCTCCTTGGTGCACTGGCGTCGTATGCCGTCGTGCGACCCTGGTCGGATCGGGTGAATACTTAGTCACGCCCCTCCAGGCATTCACTCTCCGGCACGGTCCAGTGGAATCACTACAATCACACGCACACGCCGCTTAGCCCGGGCGTGTGCATAACAGCATGCTCAGGCCATGGTTCCCGTTGAGCCCCACGGCCTTCGCTCTTTGAGAAGTTTTTCCAGCGAATACATGCATTAAAATAAAATAAATAAATTTTTTTCCCCCTTTAGCTGAGTTCCAGGCGAGTTACGCACCCGTCCAGATGGATCTATCAGCCCTCGTTCCTGCGGATCCGCCACGTTACTATGGGGATCCAAGACAGTGTTGTGCATTTGTGGAGCAATGCATGCTACACTTTAAGGCCTACCCTCTCTATTTTCCTTCCGATTGGGCTAAAGTGGCCTTTATGATTGACTACCTAGCGGGTGATGCCTTGAAATGGGTCACCCCCCTATGGGAAGCATGGGATCCTGTCATCCTTGACCTGCAGGCCTTCCTGGTGGCCTTTCGTATGGTCTTCGAGGACCCTAACTCTGAAGCCCCTGCTGAAGCTTCACTTCCCAATATCCCGGAGCAGCCCCGACGGGTAATGTGTGTGGGTAGCGCAATAGTCCTCCAGCCCAATGAGACTACTGCCCACCCAGAATCCTCACAGGGTGACTACGCTTTCCGGAATACTTCTCTCAACCTCAAGAGGCAGTCCAGACGTGCTAGACTTAGAGGCAAGCCGTCACGCCAGGGTCTGTCCTCCCTGAGACCTCCTGACCCCAACCTTGAAGTCCCTACTGAAGCTTCATCTCCCTGTATCCCGGAGAAACCCCAATGGGTAATGTGCGTGGGTAGTGCACCAGTTCTCCTGGCCGAAGAGACTTCTGCCCATCCAGACTCCACACAGGAGAACTTCCTGCACCCGGCATCAGATGCTTCTTTCTCTTTAACCGGTGTGCATGTCCAAGGATGCTCCAAAGCTGTGGTTACCTCAGAGTCTGTGCACCTCTACTACCTGGCGGAGGATCCCCTGTTGCCTCCTGAACCCTCCGGGATACCACTCGATGACAAATGGAGAGAGACTTCTCTACACCCGGTACTCAATACTTTGTCCGCTTCGTCCTGTGAGCCTGACAATGGGTACCCCAAAGTGGTAGTTACCTCCGAGTCTCTACACCCCTCCGACCAGGCGGAGGATCTCCAGTTGTCTCCTGAACCCTTCGGGGTGCTACCTGGTAGCGAAAGGACAGAGACTCTCCTATACTCTGTACCTGATACCTCGCTCGCTTCGTCCAGTGAGTCCAACTTAGTGTACTCCGAAGCAGAGGTTACTCCTGAGTCTCTACACCCCTCCGACCAGGCGGAGGACCTCCAGTTGTGTTCAGAATCCTTCGGGGTGCCACCTGGTGGTGAATGGACAGAGACTTTCCTATATCCTGGATCTGATACCTCGCTTGCTTCGTCCAGTGAGTCCGACCTAGTGTACTCTGAAGCAGAGGTTACCCGTGAGTCTCTACACCCCTCTGACCAGGCGGAGGACCGCCAGCTGTCTCCAGAACCCTTCGGGGTGCCACCTGGTGGTGAATGGACAGAGACTTTCCTATACTCGGTACCCGATACCTCGCCTGCTTCCTCCAGTGAGTCCGACCTAGTGTACTCTGAAGCAGAGGTTACCCGTGAGTCTCTACACCCCTCTGACCAGGCGGAGGACCGCCAGCTGTCTCCAGAACCCTTCGGGGTGCCACCTGGTGGTGAATGGACAGAGACTTTCCTATACTCGGTACCCGATACCTCGCCTGCTTCCTCCAGTGAGTCCGACCTAGTGTACTCTGAAGCAGTTGTTTTCTCTGAGCCTCTGCACTCTTCTGACCCGGCGGAGGACCTCCAGTTGTTTCCTGAATCCTCCGGGATACCACCAGATAACAAAGAGACAGTGACTTTTCCTCATTATGTACGTGATAACCCGTCTATTTCTTCCTGTGAGCTTGACAAGATGTACCTCGAAGCAGAGATTACCCTTAAGTCTCTGTCCCCCTCCAACCCAGTGAACGACTGGCCCTCGAATTCCCTGCGGAAGATTCTGGCAGGCCTGAAGAAGAGGGGGCGTAAGGGGGGAGGTACTGTAACATACCTGGCGGCGTCCTTGCATGGTGGTCCATCTCCCACTGTGCAAGAGGGCGCACTTGATCTCCTGTCCAGAATGTCTCTCTGGCTTCCCTCCATGCTGTCTGTTTGTGTCTGTTTCTGCTGCTTAAGGGCGGCGCCCGATCACTTCCTGCCTTTTGTACCTGCTGTGGGTCACACCCCTTGTGCGTCCTCAGCCTATTGCTGTCTGTCACTTGGTATATAGCTCAGCAGCTCCCTTCTATCCCCGCCTGAGCATAGTGTTTCCTTCAGTGTGTGCTTGCACTCTGAAGGTGCCAGGTCCCGTCTCTTGTCTCCTGCTTTTTGTATCAGTTCCCGTGTCTGAACTGAGTCCTGTATGTCTCCTGCTTTGCGGTATCAGCTCCCGTGTCTGAACTGTGTCCTGTATGTCTCCTGCTTTGCGTTATCAGTTCCCGTGTCTGAACTGAGTCCTGTATGTCTCCTGCTTTGCGGTATCAGCTCCCGTGTCTGAACTGTGTCCTGTATGTCTCCTGCTTTGCGGTATCAGCTCCCGTGTCTGAACTGTGTCCTGTATGTCTCCTGCTTTGCGGTTTCAGCTCCCGTGTCTGAACTGAGTCCTGTATGTCTCCTGCTTTGCGGTATCAGCTCCCGTGTCTGAACTGTGTCCTTTTTGTGTTCTCTGGTCTGTCCTGTCTGAACACGCTCCTTGCCTGTTCGTTCCGCCTTCTAGTGGCCGATTTCCTAGACCCGCTCCTGCGTCTGGTCTGTCCTGTCTGAACACGCTCCTTGCCTGTTCGTTCCGCCTCTCTGGGGGCCGTATTCCCAGACCCGCTCCTGTATCCCTCTGCAGTGTCGGTCTCCTCCGTACACTCAGTTCCAGTCTGAACTCTCTCCTGTCCTTTACCTGTTTTGCCTCTATGTCCGTTCCCTTCCTTTTTCTGCAGAGTCTGAACTCGTACCTAACTCCTGCTTGTTGTCTCTGCAAGTACTGTGTGAGTATCTGGCTCTGTCTTTCCCTTCCTGTCTGTTCCGTGTGAACAGAGCCCTGTCCTCCCTGCTCAGCCTTGTCTGCACTCTAGCTGTGCTTGCCTGTAACCCTCTGCCTGTATTGTTCCTGAGTCCCGGTGTGTACTGGGTCCTATCCCGCCTGTGTTCCTACCTGCTAGTGCCTCCCTGTCTGCACTCTAGCTGTGCTTGCCTTTACCCCCCTGCCTGCATACCCGCCTGCCTGCATACCAGTCATGCCTGCCTATACCCACCAGTCTGTGTGCCAGCCTACCAGCCTGTTCCTGTATTCCCCTGTGTGGGTCAACTGCCGTGTCCGGGGTCTGTCCTGGAGTAGCACCTGGTCCCTCTGCTCGGTTCCTCCTTGGTGCACTGGCGTCGTATGCCGTCGTGCGACCCTGGTCGGATCGGGTGAATACTTAGTCACGCCCCTCCAGGCATTCACTCTCCGGCACGGTCCAGTGGAATCACTACAATCACACGCACACGCCGCTTAGCCCGGGCGTGTGCATAACAGCATGCTCAGGCCATGGTTCCCGTTGAGCCCCATGGCCTTCGCTCTTTGAGAAGTTTTTCCAGCGAATACATGCATTAAAATAAAATAAATAAATTTTTTTCCCCCTTTAGCTGAGTTCCAGGCGAGTTACGCACCCGTCCAGATGGATCTATCAGCCCTCGTTCCTGCGGATCCGCCACGTTACTATGGGGATCCAAGACAGTGTCGTGCATTTGTGGAGCAATGCATGCTACACTTTAAGGCCTACCCTCTCTATTTTCCTTCCGATTGGGCTAAAGTGGCCTTTATGATTGACTACCTAGCGGGTGATGCCTTGAAATGGGTCACCCCCCTATGGGAAGCATGGGATCCTGTCATCCTTGACCTGCAGGCCTTCCTGGTGGCCTTTCGTATGGTCTTCGAGGACCCTAACTCTGAAGCCCCTGCTGAAGCTTCACTTCCCAATATCCCGGAGCAGCCCCGACGGGTAATGTGTGTGGGTAGCGCAATAGTCCTCCAGCCCAATGAGACTACTGCCCACCCAGAATCCTCACAGGGTGACTACGCTTTCCGGAATACTTCTCTCAACCTCAAGAGGCAGTCCAGACGTGCTAGACTTAGAGGCAAGCCGTCACGCCAGGGTCTGTCCTCCCTGAGACCTCCTGACCCCAACCTTGAAGTCCCTACTGAAGCTTCATCTCCCTGTATCCCGGAGAAACCCCAATGGGTAATGTGCGTGGGTAGTGCACCAGTTCTCCTGGCCGAAGAGACTTCTGCCCATCCAGACTCCACACAGGAGAACTTCCTGCACCCGGCATCAGATGCTTCTTTCTCTTTAACCGGTGTGCATGTCCAAGGATGCTCCAAAGCTGTGGTTACCTCAGAGTCTGTGCACCTCTACTACCTGGCGGAGGATCCCCTGTTGCCTCCTGAACCCTCCGGGATACCACTCGATGACAAATGGAGAGAGACTTCTCTACACCCGGTACTCAATACTTTGTCCGCTTCGTCCTGTGAGCCTGACAATGGGTACCCCAAAGTGGTAGTTACCTCCGAGTCTCTACACCCCTCCGACCAGGCGGAGGATCTCCAGTTGTCTCCTGAACCCTTCGGGGTGCTACCTGGTAGCGAAAGGACAGAGACTCTCCTATACTCTGTACCTGATACCTCGCTCGCTTCGTCCAGTGAGTCCAACTTAGTGTACTCCGAAGCAGAGGTTACTCCTGAGTCTCTACACCCCTCCGACCAGGCGGAGGACCTCCAGTTGTGTTCAGAATCCTTCGGGGTGCCACCTGGTGGTGAATGGACAGAGACTTTCCTATATCCTGGATCTGATACCTCGCTTGCTTCGTCCAGTGAGTCCGACCTAGTGTACTCTGAAGCAGAGGTTACCCGTGAGTCTCTACACCCCTCTGACCAGGCGGAGGACCGCCAGCTGTCTCCAGAACCCTTCGGGGTGCCACCTGGTGGTGAATGGACAGAGACTTTCCTATACTCGGTACCCGATACCTCGCCTGCTTCCTCCAGTGAGTCCGACCTAGTGTACTCTGAAGCAGAGGTTACCCGTGAGTCTCTACACCCCTCTGACCAGGCGGAGGACCGCCAGCTGTCTCCAGAACCCTTCGGGGTGCCACCTGGTGGTGAATGGACAGAGACTTTCCTATACTCGGTACCCGATACCTCGCCTGCTTCCTCCAGTGAGTCCGACCTAGTGTACTCTGAAGCAGTTGTTTTCTCTGAGCCTCTGCACTCTTCTGACCCGGCGGAGGACCTCCAGTTGTTTCCTGAATCCTCCGGGATACCACCAGATAACAAAGAGACAGTGACTTTTCCTCATTATGTACGTGATAACCCGTCTATTTCTTCCTGTGAGCTTGACAAGATGTACCTCGAAGCAGAGATTACCCTTAAGTCTCTGTCCCCCTCCAACCCAGTGAACGACTGGCCCTCGAATTCCCTGCGGAAGATTCTGGCAGGCCTGAAGAAGAGGGGGCGTAAGGGGGGAGGTACTGTAACATACCTGGCGGCGTCCTTGCATGGTGGTCCATCTCCCACTGTGCAAGAGGGCGCACTTGATCTCCTGTCCAGAATGTCTCTCTGGCTTCCCTCCATGCTGTCTGTTTGTGTCTGTTTCTGCTGCTTAAGGGCGGCGCCCGATCACTTCCTGCCTTTTGTACCTGCTGTGGGTCACACCCCTTGTGCGTCCTCAGCCTATTGCTGTCTGTCACTTGGTATATAGCTCAGCAGCTCCCTTCTATCCCCGCCTGAGCATAGTGTTTCCTTCAGTGTGTGCTTGCACTCTGAAGGTGCCAGGTCCCGTCTCTTGTCTCCTGCTTTTTGTATCAGTTCCCGTGTCTGAACTGAGTCCTGTATGTCTCCTGCTTTGCGGTATCAGCTCCCGTGTCTGAACTGTGTCCTGTATGTCTCCTGCTTTGCGTTATCAGTTCCCGTGTCTGAACTGAGTCCTGTATGTCTCCTGCTTTGCGGTATCAGCTCCCGTGTCTGAACTGTGTCCTGTATGTCTCCTGCTTTGCGGTATCAGCTCCCGTGTCTGAACTGTGTCCTGTATGTCTCCTGCTTTGCGGTTTCAGCTCCCGTGTCTGAACTGAGTCCTGTATGTCTCCTGCTTTGCGGTATCAGCTCCCGTGTCTGAACTGTGTCCTTTTTGTGTTCTCTGGTCTGTCCTGTCTGAACACGCTCCTTGCCTGTTCGTTCCGCCTTCTAGTGGCCGATTTCCTAGACCCGCTCCTGCGTCTGGTCTGTCCTGTCTGAACACGCTCCTTGCCTGTTCGTTCCGCCTCTCTGGGGGCCGTATTCCCAGACCCGCTCCTGTATCCCTCTGCAGTGTCGGTCTCCTCCGTACACTCAGTTCCAGTCTGAACTCTCTCCTGTCCTTTACCTGTTTTGCCTCTATGTCCGTTCCCTTCCTTTTTCTGCAGAGTCTGAACTCGTACCTAACTCCTGCTTGTTGTCTCTGCAAGTACTGTGTGAGTATCTGGCTCTGTCTTTCCCTTCCTGTCTGTTCCGTGTGAACAGAGCCCTGTCCTCCCTGCTCAGCCTTGTCTGCACTCTAGCTGTGCTTGCCTGTAACCCTCTGCCTGTATTGTTCCTGAGTCCCGGTGTGTACTGGGTCCTATCCCGCCTGTGTTCCTACCTGCTAGTGCCTCCCTGTCTGCACTCTAGCTGTGCTTGCCTTTACCCCCCTGCCTGCATACCCGCCTGCCTGCATACCAGTCGTGCCTGCCTATACCCACCAGTCTGTGTGCCAGCCTACCAGCCTGTTCCTGTATTCCCCTGTGTGGGTCAACAGCCGTGTCCGGGGTCTGTCCTGGAGTAGCACCTGGTCCCTCTGCTCGGTTCCTCCTTGGTGCACTGGCGTCGTATGCCGTCGTGCGACCCTGGTCGGATCGGGTGAATACTTAGTCACGCCCCTCCAGGCATTCACTCTCCGGCACGGTCCAGTGGAATCACTACAATCACACGCACACGCCGCTTAGCCCGGGCGTGTGCATAACAGCTATTACAGCTGTATACCACTGATCAAACACTTCACAGTCACACTAAGTGACTAAACAGCTACAGCTATTCCCTATATATCACTCCCATTTTCAATCTGGTACATCAGCACTGAAATAGTACACCACAATCAGATTAGACCTTTTTCTACCCCTATCCTGTCTGCGATGTGCTCCCATCCCTACACAATTCAAGCATAAAACGGTGTTCCTTGGCTGGAATCTGTCTTTTATGTTTGTGATATTCCCTGTGATTGGCTGGGTGAGTCCATGTGAACTGATTTCTGAATGGCATTGTGGAGATGCCCATGCCTGATGCTATTAGCATGCTCACTGAGTCTTCAGCAGTGTGGGAAATGGTGCTGACCATATTTGTTATTATTTTTTTTACGATCCTTGTGAATCGAATTGCAGTGTTCAAATTCATGTTGAACCGCAAATTTGAGGAAATTTCACTCAAACTAGATCCTCTGCGGATTGATCAGCTCATCTATAAGTCCTGTGTCATTCAAACATAAAGCATCCTGAAACCATAACCAAAGTTATGTAAAACAATTAATACAAAAGAGGATAGTGAAGACCTACAGAGGGATTTGGATAAGCTGGGTAGGTGGAGCATTAAATGGCAAATGAGGTTTAACGAGGAGAAATGTAAGGTCATACATATGGGAAGGAAAAATGGAAGTCACCAGTACTCACTGAATGGGAAATCATTGGGGAATTCAGAGATGGAGAAGGACTTGGGCATCTTGATTGATAGCAAACTAAATTGGAGTGCCCAAAGTCAGGCCGCTGCTGTAAGGGCAAACAGGGTAATGGGATGTATCAGAAGAGGTATAGCTGCAAAGGATGAGAACATTGTTCTTCCACTGTACAAAGCACTGGTCAGACCACACTTGGAATACTGTGCTCAGTTATGGGCCCCAATATATAGAAAGGATATAAATGAGCTTGAAAAGGTACAAAAGAGGGCAACATAATTAATAAGGGGAATGGAGGGACTGCAATACCCAGAGAGGTTGGCAAAACTAGGACTATTCAGCCTGGAAAAGAGAAGGTTGAGGGGGGACATAATAAATGTGTACAAATATGTTAGGGGACAGTATAGAGACCTTGCCCGGGATTTGTTCAAAAGGAGGGATATTACGGTAACAAGAGGGCATTCACTAAGACTGGAAGAGAAAAGGTTTCAGCACCAGCATAGGAAGGGGTTCTTTACGGTAAGAGCAGTGAGAATATGGAATTCACTGAGTGAGGAGACGGTAATGTCGGATTCACTAAACCAGTTCAAGCGGGGACTGGATGCATTTCTAGATACCAGGCAGATTTCTGCATATACTTAAAAATAGAATAAAATAGTAGGTTGATACAGGGATTTATTCTGACTGCTGGTTTCAGAGTCGGGAGGGAATTTTTCCTCAGGTGAAGATTGGCTAAATCATTTGGGGTTTTTGCCCTCCTCTGGATCAACTTTAGCAATTACAGAACTAACATGTCGAACTTGATGGACGCAAGTCTTTATTCGGCTTTACTAACTATGTAACTATGTAACTATGTAACCATT
The DNA here is from genome assembly GCF_046119375.1 of Phyllobates terribilis. Lineage (NCBI taxonomy): Eukaryota > Metazoa > Chordata > Amphibia > Anura > Dendrobatidae > Phyllobates > Phyllobates terribilis. The sequence goes on from NW_027362761.1 coordinate 880,499,929, forward strand.
CATGTGTGGGGTTGCCTTTCAGCCAAATAATGGGGTCACTCACAATTTTTCCTAAGAACATTGCCATGAATAAAGAATTGTATCTAAACATACTCCAAGAGAAAATTCTTCTAATTATCTGGGAGCAATTTGGTGATGATCAATGCTTTTCCAGCATGATGGAGACCATATCACCAGGCAAAAGTGATAACTAAGTAGCTCAATGAACAAAACATTGAAATTTTGGGTGCATAGTCAGGAGACTCCTCAGATTTCAAGCCTATTAAGAACCTGTGGTCAATCCTCAAAAAGCAATTGGACAAACAAAAAACACTGAGATTGTGCTACACCACAAGCACTGATTAGATAAGCATGTGTTTTTATCAGACAGAATTTGGGCCAAGAGCTCATCTCCAGCATGTCAGGGGGAATTGCAGAAGTCTTGATAAATATGGGTCAACACTGTAAATATTGAGTCTTCATATTAACCTGATGTACAGTTGAAACCAGAAGTTTACATACACTATATAAAAGACACATTTGCATGTTTTTCTCAATATCTGACATGAAATCAGAATAAACCTTTCCCGTTTTTGGTCAATTAGGATTACCATCATTTTTAATATTTGCCAAATGTCAGAATAATGAGAGAGACAGAATATTTTAAGGCATTTTTATTACTTACTGCAAAGTCAAAAGTTTACATACATTTCATCAGTATTTGGTACCATTGCCGTTAAACTCAATGACTTGGGTCAAACGTTTGGGATATCCTTCCATAAGCTTTTCACAATAGTTGGTCGGAATTTGGGCCCATTCCTCCTGACAGAACTGATGTAACTGATCCAGATTTGTAGGTCACCTTGCTCGTGACGTGCCCCCTGGGCCAGTGTTGTTGGGGATACCCGGAGCCGGATCAGATGGGGGTTGTAGTCTCCGAGTGGCTGTGACCCGGTCCGTGCCCAGGGTGTCAAGCTCAGTGTGTGGCAGTCCTTATGATGTTACTAGATGTTCTTTTGTGTCGACTACGCCACCCGTTGAATTGCGGTCAGTACGGCCGCCGCTGCAGCAGGGTCCACTGAGGCTGGTGATGTGTGTGCAGCTTAGGTAGTATAACCCCCAACGGGAGGGGTATAGCCTCAGGGGGTCAGTTGCAGAGGATGGGGGTTGTGGTGGTGCAGCGGGGATGGAAATGAGACTCAGAGTCGGGCTGTGCAGTTCAGGGTTTGTTTACTTACTGCAGTTGTTCTGGTCACTCCGGCCTTAAGTGACCACCCGAGCCGTGCTGCGTCCACCAGGTCCTGGACTCGGCCAACCCCCAGGTGATTCTGGAGCGTGGTCCTGAGCTCCCTTTCTGTCCTGTCCTCTTCTCTGGCCTTCCCCACCAGGGATCCACCTATGTCCGGCTCCCTCGGGCCTCTTGGTGGTAAACCCTTGTCTCTGGGTTCCCTGACCCTATTCGTGGTCTGCCTTCCGGGTGGATTTAGTGGGTGATCGTGGCAGATCCTGCCCACGACCTCCGGTTCCTGGCTAAGGTGTGCTGTAGCCTCTGCCAGCTTGGGATCCGGTACCCTGTTGCCAACTCTTCACCCTCTGGTCTAATTTGGGCTCTTGGAGTTCCTTCTTTCTCCCCCTCTGGGTCTTTCTTTCTCCTCTCTCTCTTTCTCTTGGCCTTGGAGCTGCTCTTCTCCTCTGCTCTCTTCCTCTACAAAGACTGACGTCTCACAGACTGACCCTGATCTAAGATGGTGCCCACCTTATATACTCCCTCTATGTGTGAGCTCAGGTGACCAGCACCCAATGAGCTCCTAGCTTTACCCAGGCTGCTCCCCCTATCTGCCCCTACACTACTGGGATGTTCCACCCCCCTCCCACTCCAGCCAGGAACAGACTCTGTCGTACCTGCACATTTCTCTAGTGGGAGTACCATCGGTCTGTTCCTCGGAAATGGGATGTGTGTAGTGCATGCAGCTAACTGAGCTCAGTTCCACACTCCATCCTTACCCGGGAGTGGAATACCACACCTCTGGGTTGAGGTGCAATACCCCTGTAGCAGCCGAATCCTCAGGGTGCTACATTCCCCCCTGGTAAATCACAGCACGTCCTCGGGCTGTAAGATATAAACATCCACAAACATACATTTTTTTTTTTCATAAAACATAAACATATAAAACATATAAAACATCATCAGCAGCAATAAACTTTTCATATAAACATTCTTGTCTTCTGGTACCTCCGGTCACGGTGCAACTTGTGACCGGGTATAGCGCAACAGTTTCTTTAAGAAAATGGTTTTCCTATAAAACCAGTAGGGGGCGCTTTAGGAAGCGCAACTATATACAGAAGGGAAGGTGGCCGCTCTCAGTCCTCGGCCAGGTTATGGATAGGGGACACACGGGTTAACAGTTCAATTCGCTGGTCCCAACGGGGACTATAATAGCAGCAACAGTTTTTGGTACCCTTACGGGTAACTGTATACAGTCTCTTCACTACCGTACTCAACGACGGCGTCCTCCTGCTCTTTCTTTGTGGACAGTTTCAGTTTCAGACCCGTCCGGGTCCTCTTGCTCCTCCTCACACCGCAGCTCCTCCTCCGTCAGGCGATGCACATGGAGGGCGTAGGGTCCTTTGGCACACTTGTGCCGGGTGAAGGTGACCTCGTCCCCTAAATACAGGTCACGACCTCTGTGTCCCTCCGGTAGGTGGGACTCAACGTCTCTCCTGGTCACGAAGACGTCGCCTGGGGTGCGGTGATCCCTGATGAAACCCCACCCATGCTGCAGATTGAACTTTATCACAGTCCCGATGGTACGGGGACCATGCGCTGCACGGGGGTTTCTCCTGGTCCGGCTCTTCTGCTCCGCGCTCCTTATTTGGGCTTGCTGTTCCCGGACCCGCCTCTCTCTCCGCTCCCTCTCAAAGACCTCGAGCTGCTGGCGGCAGCACTCTGCACGCTCCGCTGCGGCTGCCCGAGTCTCCTGAGTGAACCCCATGAGGTCTTCTCCGGTGGGATCCCACTCAAACTGGGTCTCTTCTAGCGGGGGCGAGATCCTCTTCATGGGCTTTGGAGCCGGGATCAGGGGTTCGCACATGGCCCTTGCTTTTTGCAGCTCCAGCTGGATGTATTCCTGGGGCCATACGAAGGGCTGCCCATCCGGGCACGTATGCTGGGCGAATAGATTTTCACCCAGGTGCGGCACTCTAGATGTTGAGGGCGCGTTGATGGTAGTGGCACCCGGGTCGACCAGGCCTTGCGACCAGGCTTGGGGCACCCTAAAGGCAAAGGGCACCGTAAGAACGGCGGCGCCCGTGGTTATTCGGCCCTGCGGCCAGGCCGGTGGCTCCGCGGAGGTAGGGGGCGCTGTTGGTATTGCGGCGCCCGGAGGTACTAGGCCTTGCGACCAGGCCGGTGGTATTTCCTGCTTTGCCACGCTCGAGGTCGAGGCGTGTGACGTCACAGGGGTCGCGGCCGCGGTTTCCGGTTGAGGCCTAGTCGGCGGCGGTGACGATGCAGCGACGGGCACGGCAGGGGGAATTTCGGGCTCTGCGACGGGGAGCTGGGGCAGGCACGCGGTTTCCCGGCTCGGGGTAGAGACGTCCCCTTTACCTGCCTCCGTCCGTTCAGCTCCCTTCTCGGCGCCGTCTCCTGCCTTCATTCCTCCTGCGCCATCCTCAGAGGCGGTCTGTCTCCTCGTCTCGGGCGGCGTGCTCTGCTGACGGGTTTCAGTCTGCTGGGCCATCTCTCGGCTCCACTCCGCCAACGTCTCTCGCTGCACCCGGGCCATCCTCCGTGCGAGGCCCTCCAGCGCGGTCTGTGCACACTCCCGGTCTCGGGGGAGCTGTGCTAGGATCTCCAGCAGGCCTTCTGGAGTGGCGACCTGCAACAGGCTCCTGACCACTGGGTCGGTGCTGCCTGGAGTGGCGGCCCGCATCAGGCTCCTGACCACTGGGTCGGTGCTGCCTGGCTCTCCCTCCATCTCCGGGTGTGCTTTCTCTGGACTCTCTTCCAGACGTCTTGTCTCCGGGTGCGCTCTCTCCAGACTGCTCCAGGTGACACCCATCTTTGTTCTCTTCTTCTGTCTCCGCCCACATTGAGGGTGGTCCCGGGGCAACTTCAGTTCCAGGGGCAGTTCTCTTACGCTGATGGACACTTCCAGCATCACAGTCTCTGTTGATGGGCGCGGTTTCCGCTTTTGGCGCCATTCTTCGACCTGGCCCACGATGGGAGGTGGCCTCTTGCCACCCTCTGGCACGCCCATAATGGCGTCCGCTCTTCCAAGGCGGGAAATCTTTGGAAATGGCGGGAATCGTCTCCCAGTGGCGGGAAACTCCATGGATGGCGGGAAAAAGCTGCAAATGGCGGACAACCGGCGGGAAACGACCTGTGATGGGGCCCGATGGCGGGGACCCTCCGGAACCGGCGGGAGACTTCTTTTTAAGGTAACGGTGAACTTTTCTTCAGGCACGCAGTACCCGGTTGTTGCGGGCACGTTATCCTGCCGACTACGCCAAAGTTGACGCGCCCCCTGGGCCATGTTGTTAGGGATACCCGGAGCCGGATCAGATGGGGGTTGTAGTCTCCGAGTGGCTGTGACCCGGTCCGTGCCCAGGGTGTCAAACTCAGTGTGTGGCAGTCCTTATGATGTTACTAGATGTTCTTTTGTGTCGACTACGCCACCCGTTGAATTGCGGTCAGTACGGCCGCTGCTGCAGCAGGGTCCACTGAGGCTGGTGATGTGTGTGCAGCTTAGGTAGTATAACCCCCAACGGGAGGGGTATAGCCTCAGGGGGTCAGTTGCAGAGGATGGGGGTTGTGGTGGTGCAGCGGGGATGGAAATGAGACTCAGAGTCGGGCTGTGCAGTTCAGGGTTTGTTTACTTACTGCAGTTGTTCTGGTCACTCCGGCCTTAAGTGACCACCCGAGCCGTGCTGCGTCCACCAGGTCCTGGACTCGGCCAACCCCCAGGTGATTCTGGAGCGTGGTCCTGAGCTCCCTTTCTGTCCTGTCCTCTTCTCTGGCCTTCCCCACCAGGGATCCACCTATGTCCGGCTCCCTCGGGCCTCTTGGTGGTAAACCCTTGTCTCTGGGTTCCCTGACCCTATTCGTGGTCTGCCTTCCGGGTGGATTTAGTGGGTGATCGTGGCAGATCCTGCCCACGACCTCCGGTTCCTGGCTAAGGTGTGCTGTAGCCTCTGCCAGCTTGGGATCCGGTACCCTGTTGCCAACTCTTCACCCTCTGGTCTAATTTGGGCTCTTGGAGTTCCTTCTTTCTCCCCCTCTGGGTCTTTCTTTCTCCTCTCTCTCTTTCTCTTGGCCTTGGAGCTGCTCTTCTCCTCTGCTCTCTTCCTCTACAAAGACTGACGTCTCACAGACTGACCCTGATCTAAGATGGTGCCCACCTTATATACTCCCTCTATGTGTGAGCTCAGGTGACCAGCACCCAATGAGCTCCTAGCTTTACCCAGGCTGCTCCCCCTATCTGCCCCTACACTACTGGGATGTTCCACCCCCCTCCCACTACAGCCAGGAACAGACTCTGTCGTACCTGCACATTTCTCTAGTGGGAGTACCATCGGTCTGTTCCTCGGAAATGGGATGTGTGTAGTGCATGCAGCTAACTGAGCTCAGTTCCACACTCCATCCTTACCCGGGAGTGGAATACCACACCTCTGGGTTGAGGTGCAATACCCCTGTAGCAGCCGAATCCTCAGGGTGCTACACTCGCACCTGCCTTTTCAGCTTTGCCCATAAATTTTCAATAAGATTGAGATTAGGGCTTTGTGATGGCCACTCCAAAACATTGACTTTGTTATCCTTAAGCCACTTTGTTACCATTTTGACAGTATGCTTTGGGTCATTGTCCATTGTTCAAATTTATATCAGTCTCAAAACTTTTATCCACAACTGTACAGGTATTTTCTAGAATATTTGTGTTATCTGCATCAACTTGGCTTATACTATTTGTTAGCTTTAACTGCGTGATCCTCATCAGTCTCTCCATATAATGTATAAAACAACCCATACATAGTACAGTTAATATACCCTCACTTTTGGCGGATAGCAGTTGCCAATCATCCTTCTGATGGTGAGAAATAATTTGCAATGTTTTGACATTTTGTTAAGTAGATTAGGCATGACATGCAGTTGTTTTAGGGACTAAGATGTATGTTTTCCACTGAAATAAACTTTAGTGTATGTACACTTGTGGATGAGATTTTGCAACATCCCTTTCACACTCTGCAGACAGTATCCATATTGCAAAAGGTGAAAATTGCAGCAAACCCGTGGTTTTTCTGCAACAAAATCCCCAGTGATTTTTGCCGCTGTAGATTTCACTACTGGAATTCCAGAGTAGAAGCGATGCCCGTGCACATACCCTTTTCTTCTTAATTGCTTTTATTTCCCTAAAGTGCTGTCTAAGTAGTAAACTAGATGGCAGAAATGAAACAGGCTGGGGGCAGAAGGTTGGATGCCAAGGAGAGGTCCACTGGCAAATCCAGAAGTTGTGGAGTCCACAGATGGCTGTTGCCTCTAATTGTTTCTTTGTTGAATGCTGAGGTGCGTTCTTAACCATCAAACAGAGCTCCCAGTACGTCTTTATGCTTCTGTACTTTGTCATCTTGGTTGCTGCGTATGAATGGTACAGCAGTAAGGATGACAAAGCTCAGTAGTATAAAGCAATATTGAGAGTGGTCTCCTCATCGGGGAAAGGATGCAGCGTGCCGCTAACCAAATCTTTTCCAACTTTCCGTGTACAGCATAGAAAAATATGAAGATTTGAGAGCCCTCATTGGTTGATACCTGTTAATGGCTAACTGAAAAGATGGTAACAAATTACAAGCTTTCGAGACTACTCAGGTCCCTGCATTGGGCACAGATCCCTGATGAAGAGAACTCGAAAGAGGTCTCGAAAGCTTGCAATTTGTTACCATCTTTTCAGTTAGCCATTAAAAAGTATCAACCACTGAGGACTCTCAAATCTTAATATTTTTCTATCTACTGGCTAACACGGTACAAAGATATATCTTTTTCCTGTGTACAGCATATGCATCTGAGAGTGGGCCCTCTTAAAGTCATGGCTCAGGGGAGCCTATAATCTTTAAGCTTCCTGTTGACATTCAGTGACCATGTCACACTATGCAGTCAGCACATACCCACCACATACAATTGCTTTTCTAGGTATCTGGGGAGGAGAGAGATAAATAATGCTTTGTCAAAAAGTTGAAAGGGATTGTCCACCAATTTTTTTTATTTTAAAAGCTAAACTAAAATCCTTTCAATTCCTCTATACCGCTGCCCAAATTCCTCTCTGCTCCTCTGCTTCCTCTTCTACCAAGGATAGCGCTCGACTGCTGCTGTCAAACAGTGGCCGCAAGGGTGACCAACGCGTCACTGTGGTAGCCCGTGATTGACTGTAGGGCCATTTGCTGTCTCTGCCATAAGAGTAAACAGGGAAACTGTGTCGATGGCAATGTTATGACTTAGACTAGGACCTGTGCAGTAGCTGATTAGTAGGTGAGTATATTTTTTCATGTGCAGTTGAGCATTCTGAGAACATAATGGCATCTACATCTCCCAGCTAAAGTCGCCAGCAAGGGATGCTACTTCATAACATATGAATGTGAATGTGGTTGCATTGAGACTCTCAAGTTGTTGAGACCACAACATACAAGTAGCAAGACATTTAGCAAGTTTGGATTTCTTGCGATTAAAGTGTCATGAATGCAATGTGACTACATTTCCTCTCCTTATGTTGTGTTGTAGCATTGCTATACTGTGCTTCCACCGTGCTTCATCTGTTGCAGTGATAGTCACCATATAGCTCCAGCCAGGATCTGGATACATGAGTTATTAGAAGCTGCAGTTTTTATTTACTTTTTAAAAGTTGTAAAACATAAAACAATTTATATAAATTGTACATCGCATCATCATAATCATACTGACCTGCAGAATTAACCACTATTATTAGGTCTTACCGCTGCAGTAGAAAACTGAATTCTGGCAACTACAAGTTACGTAAAAGTTTAGCAACTTTTGACTTTTGTCAGGGACTGGAATATGATTTCTGGCATGACGCATGGAGGTGGACGCCACTCATTTGGCGCACCTGATTCATGATTCCTGATTTTATCGCTGGTCTTGATTAATCAGGGCAATAGGATATGGACTTAAGTTATGGGTACTGAATAGATTTTTTTTGTCCCTTTCTAAACATACAAATGATCAGAGAAGAGATTCCAGTGAAATATACAGTACAGACCAAGAGTTTGGACACACCTTCTCATTTAAAGATTTTTCTGTATTTTCATGACTATGAAAATTGTACATTCACACTGAAGACATCAAAACTATGAATTAACACATGTGGAGTTATATACTTAACAGAAAAGTGTGAAACAACTGAAAATATGTCTTATATTCTAGGTTCTTCAAAGTAGCCACCTTTTGCTTTGATGACTGCTTTGCACACTCTTGGCATTCTCTTGATGAGCTTCAAGAGGTAGTCACCGGAAATGGTTTTCACTTCACAGGTGTGCCATGTCAGGTTTAATAAGTGGGATTTCTTGCCTTATAAATGGGGTTGGGACCATCAGTTGTGTTGTGCAGAAGTCAGGTGGATACACAGCTGATAGACCTACTGAATAGACTGTTAGAATTTGTATTATGGCAAGAAAAAAGCAGCTAAGTAAAGAAAAACGAGTGGCCATCATTACTTTAAGAAATAAAGGTCAGTCAGTGTGAAAAATTGGGAATACTTTTGTAAGTGTCCCCAAGTGCAGTTGCAAAAGCCATCAAGCGCTACAAAGAAACTGGCTCACATGAGGACCGCCCCAGGAAAGGAAGACCAAGAGTCACCTCTGCTTCTGAGGATAAGTTTATCCGAGTCACCAGCCTCAGAAATCGCAGGTTAACAGAAGCTCAAATTAGAGACCAGGTCAATACCACACAGAGTTCTAGCAGCAGACACATCTCTACAACAACTGTTAAGAGGAGACTTTGTGCAGCAGGTAAAATAGCTGCTAGGAAACCACTGCTAAGGACAGGCAACAAGCAGAAGAGACTTGTTTGGGCTAAAGAACACAAGGAATGGACATTAGACTAGTGGAAATCTGTGCTTTGGTCTGATGAGTCCAAATTTGAGATCTTTGGTTCCAACCACTGTGTCTTTGTGCGACGCAGAAAAGGTGAACGGATGGACTCTACATGCCTGGTTCCCACCGTGAAGCATGGAGGAGGAGGTGTGATGGTGTGGGGGTGCTTTGCTCGTGACATTGTTGGGGATTTATTCAAAATTGAAGGCATACTGAACCAGCATGGCTACCACAGTGTAACGGGTCTGGGAGGCGGAACCTCTGAGCTACTATACAAGGGGGCGGTCCTTGTAAGGGAGCGGGTGGCAATCAGGGATGACGGGCAGGCAGTCACAGCAGGTGACCGGAACAGTCTCTGAGTGGACGGGCTGGAGGTCACGGCAAGTGACCGGGGCAGTCTCTGGAAGAACGGGCAGGAGGTCACGGCACGTGACCGGGGCAGTCTCTGGATGAACGGGCAGGGAGTTACGGCAAGTGACCGGGGCAGTCTCTGGATGAACGGGCAGGGAGTTACGGCAAGTGACCGGGGCAGTCTCTGGGTAAAGGGTAGGTACGACCTGTGATGGCAGGCCTCCGGGTAGGCTAGCAGGCAGATGGTAGATGTGTGCTCCCAGGTGAGCAAGCGAGAGTCTCTGGAATGGTAGGTGGTCACAGCACGTGACGGCGAAGCCTCCAGGTAGGCTAGCAGGCAGGTAACAGGTGGGCGCTCCCAGGTGAGCGGGCAGGAGTCTCTGGAAAGGCAGATGGTCACAGCACGTGACGGCGGAGCCTCCAGGTAGACTAGCAGGCAGGTAACAGATGTGCGCTCCCAGGTGAGCGGGCAGGAGTCTCTGGAAAGGCAGATGGTCACAGCACGTGACGGCGGAGCCTCCAGGTAGGCTAGCAGGCAGGTAACAGGTGTGCGCTCCCAGGTGAGCGGGCAAGCTGGTCCATAGACAGACTGACAGGAGTTGGAAGGCAGACCGTCGGACCTCAGGCTAGCAGGCAGGTGACTGGATATCAGGCAGGACAAAGGCAGCAAGCTGGCAGGAATCTGGCAGGTAACTGGCAGGTAACTGGCAACGGGACCTGAGGGCTGAAGCACAGGTGAGACACAGGTGCAAACAACATTGCTCGGGCACCTCCATTTTGGAGGAGGTGCCCTTTATATGGGAGGTCCTCCGGCAATTGGCCGGGGACTCCTTAGGACGGCACGCGCGGTCCCTGTAAGAGAGGGGGAGCGCGCGCGCGCCCTAAGCACACTGCCGGGGAAGGAGCGCGCGCCGGAAGCAGCGGGGAGAGCAGCTCTGGAGGACGCCGCGCCAGGAGCGGGGAGGTGAGAGGGACGGCGTCTCTGCCTAGAACGGGGCAGAGACGCCGATGCTACAGTACCCCCCCCCTTTAGGCCCCCTCTTTTTTAGGCCAGAAAGAAATTTTTCAAGGAGAAGCGGGGCGTTGATGTTCTCCCTGGGTTCCCAAGTTCTCTCCTCAGGACCAAACCCCTTCCAATCTACCAGAAAAAAGGTTTTTCCTCTTACCCTCTTGGAGGCCAGAATACTCTCTACCTCAAAGATGTCATCAGCGGAAACCGGAGCAGGAGGGGCACCTGGATTTTTGGAAAAAGAGTTAAAGACAACGGGTTTGAGGAGAGATACGTGGAAGGAGTTGGGGATCCGTAGGGTGGCCGGGAGTTTTAATTTGTAGGCCACAGGGTTAATTTGCCTGAGGACTTCGAAGGGGCCGATGAATCGAGGACCCAACTTGTAGGAGGGTATTTTGAGCCGCACATGTTTGGATGAGAGCCAAACCTTGTCTCCCGGACGGAATTGGGGCGGATCCAGACGTCTCTTATCAGCATATCTCTTCATGCGCTCAGAGGAGAGAAGAAGAGCGGACCTGGTGCTCTCCCAAAAAGTAGAAAATTCGCTGACAAGAGACTCCGCAGCAGGGTTGTCCACAGAAACGGAGACAGGAAGTGGAATCCGGGGATGTTGGCCACCAACTATAAAGAACGGGGATTTGGAAGAGGACTCGCTCTCATGGTTGTTATAAGAGAACTCGGCCCACGGTAGAAGATCCACCCAGTCCGAGTGGTGAGCATCCACGAAGTGCCGGAGGTAGCTGGACAAGATCTGATTGATCCGCTCCACTTGACCATTGGACTGAGGGTGGTAAGCGGAGGAGAAATCCAGGGTAATGTCCAGCAGCTTACAAGTGGCTCTCCAGAAACGAGAGGTGAACTGAACCCCACGATCCGACACGATGTGGAGGGGCAGACCATGGAGACGGAAGATGTGGCGGATAAAGTCTTTAGCCAACTCGGGTGCAGACGGAAGACCAGGCAGGGGAATGAAGTGGGCCATCTTAGAAAAACGGTCAGCGACAACCCAAATGACGGTACAACCGGCAGAAACTGGAAGGTCGGTGATAAAGTCCATAGCGATGTGTTGCCAAGGAGCAGCAGGTACGGGAAGGGGCAGGAGATGGCCGGCAGGTAGATGTCGGGGAACTTTGTTACGAGCACAGGATGAACAGGCCGCGACGAAGTCTACCACGTCCTTACGTAGGGTAGGCCACCAGTAATGCCGGGCAATAAGTTGAAAGGTCTTTTTTTGGCCAGCATGGCCAGCTAGTTTAGAAGAATGTCCCCAGCGAAGAACCCTCTCCCGATCTGGCACAGCTATGAACGTCTTACCGGGTGGAAGACGAGTTAGATCCAAGGGAGCCACATTCATCACCTTGGAGGAGTCGATGATGTGCGTAGGTTCCTCCTCTTGATCGGAGGACAGAAAAGACCGAGACAAGGCATCAGCTTTGACGTTCTTGTCCGCCGGACGGAAATGAAGAGTGAAGTCGAAGCGGGCAAAAAACAACGACCACCGGGCCTGGCGAGGATTGAGCCTCTGGGCATTTTGGAGATATGCCAGGTTTTTGTGATCCGTGTAGATAATTACCGGGTAGAGAGCCCCTTCAAGCAGATAGCGCCACTCTCCTAGTGCCAATTTGATGGCTAGCAATTCCCGGTCTCCAATGGAGTAGTTGCGCTCCGACGAGGAGAAGATTTTGGAGAAGAAGCCGCACGTTACCATTCTCCCGGTAGAAGACTTCTGGGTGAGCACCGCTCCGGCTCCGGAGGAGGAAGCATCAACCTCCAGGTAGAATTGTTTATTACAGTCCGGACGGTGCAGGACGGGAGCAGAGGCGAAGGCTTTCTTTAGGGAAAGGAAGGCCTCCTCGGCTTCAGGCGACCATATCCTGGGGTTAGCCCCCTTACGGGTAAGTGCAGATATGGGAGCAGTCCGAGACGAGAAGTGTGGGATGAAAAGACGATAATAATTAGCGAAGCCCAGGAATCGCTGTATCGCCTTCAAACCTTCAGGACGAGGCCATTTTAGAACGGAAGAGAGCTTCTCGGGATCCATTTGCAGACCTGTTTGGGTGATGACATAGCCCAAGAACGGAAGGGAGGTCTGATCGAAGAGGCACTTCTCGTATTTGGCGTAAAGGTGGTTCTGCCGAAGCCTAAGCAGGACCTGACGAACATCCCTCCGGTGTGTGGGGAGATCCGGAGAGAAGACCAAGATATCGTCCAGGTATACCACTACGCAGGAGTACAGGAGGTCACGGAAGATGTCATTGACTAGTTCCTGAAAGACCGCGGGAGCATTACAGAGACCGAAGGGCATCACAAGGTACTCGTAGTGACCGTCCCGGGTATTGAATGCCGTCTTCCACTCGTCTCCTTGACGGATACGGACCAGATTATACGCTCCTCGAAGATCCAGCTTGGAGAAGATCCTGGCGCCCTTGAGCCGGTCAAACAATTCGGAGATGAGTGGCAGGGGATATTTGTTTTTTACCGTAATGAGATTGAGTCCTCTGTAGTCAATACAGGGACGTAGCGAGCCGTCTTTCTTTTTGACAAAGAAGAATCCGGCTCCAGCCGGGGAGGTAGATTTTCGGATAAATCCCCTAGCCAGATTCTCTTCAATGTACTCAGACATGGCTCGGGTCTCGGCTGCAGATAACGGGTAGATACGCCCACGGGGAGGAGTGGTGCCAGGTACCAGGTCGATCGGGCAATCGTATGGCCTATGGGGCGGCAACGTCTCAGCTTCCTTCTTACCGAAGACGTCCGCATAGGGCCAGTAGGGAGCCGGGAGACCAGGTAAGTTAGCTGGAGTAGGCTGAGGGCGAAGTGGACGGACCGGAACCAGGCAGGTCCTATGGCAGTCAGGACCCCATCGGAGTACTTCACCGGACCGCCAGTTCAATACGGGTTCATGTGTCTGGAGCCAAGGTAGACCTAGCAACAAGGAGTGAGAAAGTCCGGACAGCACATGGAATGAGATCTCCTCAGAGTGCAGCATTCCCACCTGTAGGGTTATAGGTTCGGTGACGAGCAGGATGGTCTCCGAGAGAAGTCTTCCATCCACGGAAGCAACTGACAATGGCTCCGCCAGGGACTTGGTGGGAATATGGTATCTCTCTACCAGAGACTGGGCGATGAGGTTTCCAGCAGCTCCAGAATCCAGATGGGCGAGTTCGAAGAGACGGTTTTCTCCCCAAGCAATAGAGACCGGTAAGGTCAGAGACGGAGAGGACTTGCTTTTGTCTAGGACGACCTCTCCGAGTGGTCCTAGACACTGGCGTTTCCCGGCTTTTCCGGGCAGGAACGGATGAAGTGCTTCTTACTGCCACAATAGAAACAGCTTCCCTCGGCTCGGCGAGATTCTTGGCGAGAACCGACCATCTTGGTCTGGTCGACCTGCATAGGCTCAGGAGAGACGGAGGGAGTGACGGGTTGCTGAAAAGTAGGAGCTAGGCGTGGAAACCTCCTCTCACGGGTGACCTCTTTGGCACGCTCCTGGAACCGCAGGTCAATCCGGGTGGCAAGAGCTATCAGGTCATCGAGGGTAGTAGGAATGTCCCGACCGGCAAGTTCATCTTTAATACGGCCGGACAGACCCTCCCAGAAGACTGAAACCAGAGCGTCATTATCCCAGGCCAGCTCCGAGGCAAGGGTACGAAACCGTATGGCATATTGGCCCACGGTGAGGCTTCCCTGACGGAGGCGTAGCAGTGACGATGCGGATGAGGTCTTCCGTCCGGGTTCGTCGAAGACTTTCCGGAAGGCCGTGAGAAAGGCAGACAAGTTGGACACCAGGGGGTCTCCTCTCTCCCATAGAGGATTTAGCCAGGCCAGAGCCTCTCCGGTGAGGTGGGACATGATGAAGGCAATTTTGGCCCGGTCGGAGTTAAACTGGTGGGACAGGAGTTCAAAGTGCAGGGTGCACTGATTTATGAAGCCCCGAGCCTGAGCGGAGTCGCCTCCGAAGCGAGGAGGTGCAGAAAGCCGGGGTAGGATACCATAGTGTTGGTGGACAGCGGAGCTGTCGGATTGCGAATCATGGCGCTGGCGGAGGTTGCTGGCGGAGCAGTCAGAGTGTCCAGGCGAGAATTGACATTCCGCAGGTGACCCAGGATGGACTCCTGTTGGGACCTCTGGCGGGACAGTTCATGACACAGGTCCGAGAGCGAGGGAGCTTGGGTGCCACCGGGTTCCATGGCCCGAGCAAACTGTAACGGGTCTGGGAGGCGGAACCTCTGAGCTACTATACAAGGGGGCGGTCCTTGTAAGGGAGCGGGTGGCAATCAGGGATGACGGGCAGGCAGTCACAGCAGGTGACCGGAACAGTCTCTGAGTGGACGGGCTGGAGGTCACGGCAAGTGACCGGGGCAGTCTCTGGAAGAACGGGCAGGAGGTCACGGCAAGTGACCGGGGCAGTCTCTGGATGAACGGGCAGGGAGTTACGGCAAGTGACCGGGGCAGTCTCTGGATGAACGGGCAGGGAGTTACGGCAAGTGACCGGGGCAGTCTCTGGGTAAAGGGTAGGTACGACCTGTGATGGCAGAGCCTCCGGGTAGGCTAGCAGGCAGATGGTAGATGTGTGCTCCCAGGTGAGCAAGCGAGAGTCTCTGGAATGGTAGGTGGTCACAGCACGTGACGGCGAAGCCTCCAGGTAGGCTAGCAGGCAGGTAACAGGTGGGCACTCCCAGGTGAGCGGGCAGGAGTCTCTGGAAAGGCAGATGGTCACAGCACGTGACGGCGGAGCCTCCAGGTAGACTAGCAGGCAGGTAACAGATGTGCGCTCCCAGGTGAGCGGGCAGGAGTCTCTGGAAAGGCAGATGGTCACAGCACGTGACGGCGGAGCCTCCAGGTAGGCTAGCAGGCAGGTAACAGGTGTGCGCTCCCAGGTGAGCGGGCAAGCTGGTCCATAGACAGACTGACAGGAGTTGGAAGGCAGACCGTCGGACCTCAGGCTAGCAGGCAGGTGACTGGATATCAGGCAGGACAAAGGCAGCAAGCTGGCAGGAATCTGGCAGGTAACTGGCAACGGGACCTGAGGGCTGAAGCACAGGTGAGACACAGGTGCAAACAACATTGCTCGGGCACCTCCATTTTGGAGGAGGTGCCCTTTATATGGGAGGTCCTCCGGCAATTGGCCGGGGACTCCTTAGGACGGCGCGCGCGGTCCCTTTAAGAGAGGGGGAGCGCACGCGCGCGCGCCCTAAGCACACTGCCGGGGAAGGAGCACGCGCCGGAAGCAGCGGGGAGAGCAGCGCTGGAGGACGCCGCGCCAGGAGCGGGGAGGTGAGAGGGACGGCGTCTCTGCCTAGAACGGGGCAGAGACGCCGATGCTACACACAGCATCTTGCAGCGGCATGCTGTTCCATCCGGTTTGCGTTTAGTTGGACCATCATTTATTTTTCAAGAGGACAATGACCCCAAACACACCTCCAGGCTGTGTAAGGGCTATTTGACCAAGAAGAAGAGTGATGGGGTGCAACGCCAGATGACCTGGCCTCCACAGTCACCAGAACTGAACCCAATCAAGATGGTTTGGGGTGAGCTGGACCGCAGAGTGAAGGCAAAAGGGCCAACAAGTGCTAAGCATCTCTGGGAACTCCTTCAAGATTGTTGGAAGACCATTTCCGGTGACTACTTCTTGAAGCTCATCAAGAGAATGCCAAGAGTGTGCAAAGCAGTCATCAAAGCAAAAGGTGGCTACTTTGAAGAACCTAGAATATAAGACATATTTTCAGTTGTTTCACACTTTTTTGTTAAATAATTCCACATGTGTTAATTCATAGTTTTGATGCCTTCAGTGTGAATGTACAATTTTCATAGTCATGAAAATACAGAAAAATCTTTAAATGAGAAGGTGTGTCCAAACTTTTGGTTTGTACTGTATAAGTCCTGTTTTCTTACAAATCAAACTTCACATTTATTTAGATTGTTAAAAGAGTATATACATAGGGCAGGCCAGGGATATGAACAGAACCAACATGTTTTGGCTCTCAAGCCTTAATCATGGTCTATTTGCCTTTTCAATGTAATTTTTCCATCGTAGCCCAAATACATGTGACATTTATCAGTGACATTTAGCTTGCAGTATTCGACATGAAGACAATAATCTAAGTACACAGCATGTAATAATATTTCACTGTATGAAAACAAAGGGCTGATGTAAGGTAGTAAACAAGACAGTAGTTAAATGAAAGGGAATCATTCACTTCCTCCTAATTTGGCTAAGAATATGTAAACAGAAAAGCAACAGGCTAGGATATTCAATTTATACTAATGACAAGTCCCTTAAATGAATCCTGAATTAACCGGCCTTTTTAAAGGGGATCTGTCAGCAGGTTTTCGTACTCCAAACTGATGTTAGGTTGCTGTAATGCAGAATAAATTTATACCTGTGCCTTATCATTCCTTGATTCCGTTGCAGAGAAATCATTTGTCCAATTTTTATGCTAATGAGCCACAATAGCAGGGCATGGCACTACACTTATAGCTCTTCAGCCTCTCTTGCTTTCCATCCACCACTCCCCCCATTCCGACCCCCCATCACTGACTGACAGGCCACTCTTCTCTGTGACTTACTCCTCCTCCCAAGATCTCGTACAAGTGCCGTCATTGCTGGAGGCGGCTCCTACGCAGTAAGGACCTGATGGCTTTGTGAGAGTTGGACTATCGATCTAAGCATGTGCCACCCCTCAGAGTGACGCCTATTGTGTGAGACCTAGGGCGGGGGAAGAGTGATCTGTCAGTCATTGTATATAGCAAGCTATAGATAGGGAAAGAGCAAGAGAAGCAGAAGAACTGTGACTCATTAGCATAAAAATTAGACAAGGGATTTTTCTGCAATGGAATGAAGGATTGATAAAACAAAAGTATGGATTTATTCTGTATTATAGCGACCTAACATATATGATATCAGTTTGGGGTACAAAAAAAACTGCTGACAGGTTCCCTTTAATACAAGTAAAAAAAAAGTAACTAACATGAAGAATTATGTAAAAAAATGAGTTTTACAATATATTGGCTTGTCAAGGTAAGGAGGCTTATTCGCCATGCAATGCTCCTCTGGGAAATTTAATATGCAAATTGCCTCTTCAGATTGCCTCTCACCTAGCCAAATCAGTTCTCATACTTTGCACTGATGAGGGCCAACAGCCCGAAACATCGTGTCTGCAAATTGAGATTCTGATTTGGCTTTTATCCTAAATCATATTGCACGACTCGTTAAAGGGTTGATTGTGGCTTGTAGGATTGCTGCTTCCAATAGGTGGCGCTATAGAGTACAAGTCCTCTTTTTCTCTGAAGAGGCAATTTGCATATTAAATTTCCCAGAGGAGCATTGCATGGCGAATAAGTCTCCTTACCTTGACGTGCCAGAGCTGGTGGGTCACTCTCCATAAGGAGAAATGTTACCCCTTAGACCTCAGTCCAGAGCCTCTTACCTAGCCAAATCAGTTCTCATACTTTGCACTGATGAGGGCCAACAGCCCGAAACACCGTGTCTGCAAATTGAGATTCTGATTTGGCTTTTATCCTAAGTCATATTGCACGACTCGTTAAAGGGTTGATTGTGACTTGTAGGATTGCTGCTTCCAATAGGTGGTGCTGTAGAGTTCAAGTCCTCTTTTTCTCTTAAGAGGCAATTTGCACAATATATTGGAAAAGAATGGTTACAAGTATAAAAAGGTTAAGAAGGACATGGCCAGTGACCGTTGTAAATATTTAATGCTGCTCTCCTGCTGACACATTTCAGTGTTCATTTGTCATCGCTTATGTGCTTTCATCACTAAAATATTTATAACTTTATTTCCACTTTTCAGAGAAATGGTCAATGCATGGTTTGCTGAAAGAGTGCACACGATACCAGCAACAAAGGACGGAGCGAAAAGCAATACAGAAAATAACCAGCAGGCTTCTTCTTCTGAGAACGCCATCCAAGGGGCACCAGTGAGAAAGATCTCCGCTTCCGAGTTTGATAGGCCTCTCAGGCCACTCGTAGTCAAGGACTCTGTGGGCACTGTGACATTTCTTGCAGATTCTGAAAAGAAGGAACAGATGCCTCTACAAACTCCCAGTTTAAATAGTGCAAGTGATCAGTGTTCACGGCTTCTGGAACTAGTGAAAGATATTTCAAGCCATTTAGACGTTACTGCCCTGTGTCATAAAATTTTTCTACACATCCACGAACTGATATCGGCTGACCGCTACTCGCTTTTTTTAGTCTGCGAGGACAGTTCCAATGAGAAGTTTTTGGTTAGTAGGCTTTTTGATGTAGCAGAAGGCACAACATTGGAGCAGGCTTCAAATAACTGCATCCGTTTGGAATGGAATAAAGGAATTGTGGGCTATGTGGCAGAATATGGGCAACCCTTGAACATAAAGGATGCTTATAAGGTAATTAAAGAGAAATCAACCACAAGTTACCATACAGTCTGCAAAATAACTATGAAGCATGTTGTATATGGTTTGTAATTTTGTACAATTCTTACTAAGTATAGGAAATATGTGAAGTGGAATTGGTGTGCGTGTGTGTATATATTTATATATATATATATATATATATATATATATATATATATATATATATATATATATACAGTACAGACCAAAAGTTTTGCCACACCTTCTCATTTAAAGATTTTTCTGTATTTTCATGACTATGAAAATTGTACATTCACACTAAAGGCATCAAAACTATGAATTAACACATGTGGAATTATATACTTAACAAAAAAGTGTGAAACAACTGAAAATATGTCTTATATTCTAGGTTCTTCAAAGTAGCCACCTTTTGCTTTGATGACTGCTTTGCACACTCTTGGCATTCTCTTGATGAGCTTCAAGAGGTAGTCACCGGGAATGGTCTTCCAACAATCTTGAAGGAGCTCCCAGAGATGCTTAGCACTTGTTGGCCCTTTTGCCTTCACTCTGCGGTCCAGCTCACCCCAAACCATCTCGATTGGGTTCAGGTCTGGTGACTGTGTAGGCCAGGTCATCTGGCGTAGCACCCCATCACTCTCCTTCTTGGTCAAATAGCCCTTACACAGCCTGGAGGTGTGTTTGGGGTCATTGTCCTGTTGAAAAATAAATGATGGTCCAACTAAACGCAATCCGGATGGAATAGCATGCCGCTGCAAGATGCTGTGGTAGCCATGCTGGTTCAGTATGCCTTCAATTTTGAATAAATCCCCAACAGTGTCACCAGCAAAGCACCCCCACACCATCACACCTCCTCCTCCATGCTTCATGGTAGGAACCAGGCATGTAGAGTCCATCCGTTCACCTTTTCTGCGACGCATAAAGACACGGTGGTTGGCACCAAAGATCTCAAATTTGGACTCATCAGACCAAAGCACAGATTTCCACTGGTCTAATGTCCATTCCTTGTGTTCTTTAGCCCAAAATTGTCTCTTCTGCTTGTTGACTGTCCTTAGCAGTGGTTTCCTAGCAGCTATTTTACCATGAAGGCCTGCTGCACAAAGTCTCCTCTTAACTGTTGTTGTAGAGATGTGTCTGCTGCTAGAACTCTGTGTGGCATTGACCTTGTCTCTAATCTGAGCTGCTGTTAACCTGTGATTTCTGAGGCTGGTGACTCGGATAAACTTATCCTCAGAAGCACAGGTGACTCTTGGTCTTCCTTTCCTGGGGCGGTCCTCATGTGAGCCAGTTTCTTTGTAGCGCTTGATGGTTTTTGCAAATGCACTTGGGGACACTTTCAAAGTTTTCCCAATTTTTCACACTGACTGACCTTCATTTCTTAAAGTAATGATGGCCACTTGTTTTTCTTTACTTAGCTGCTTTTTTCTTGCCATAATAAAAATTCTAACAGTCTGTTCAGTAGAACTATCAGCTGTGTATCCACCTGTCTTCTGCACAATACAACTGATGGTTCCAACCCCATTTATAAGCCAAGAAATCCCACTTATTAAACCTGACAGGGCACACCTGTGAAGTGAAAACCATTTCCGGTGACTACCTCTTGAACATCATCAAGAGAATGCCAAGAGTGTGCAAAGCAGTCATCAAAGCAAAAGGTGGCTACTTTGAAGAACCTAGAATATAAGACATATTTTCAGTTGTTTCACACTTTTTTGTTAAGTATATAATTCCACATGTGTTAATTCATAGTTTTGATGCCTTCAGTGTGAAGGTACAATTTTCATAGTCATGAAAATACAGACAAATCTTTAAATGAGAAGGTGTGTCCAAACTTTTGGTCTGTACTGTATACACGGTATATATGTATAATCATTTCTACTCCACATATTTCTTATCCTCAATTTTAATTCAGAATTAGTATTATTAAGGATAAGAAAATGTGAAGTGGAATTGATATACAATAGTGTGAAAAAGTATTTCCCCCCTTCCTGATTTCTTATTCTTTTGCATGTTTGTCACAAATGTTTCAGATCACAAAACAAATTTAAATATTAGACAAAGATAGCACAAGTAAACAGAAATTGCAGCTTTTAAATGAAGGTCTTTATTATTAAGGGAAAAAGAAATCCAAACCTACAGGGCCCTGTGTGAAAAAGTGATTGCCACCTAAACCTAATAACTGGTTGGGCTACCCTTAGCAGCAACAACTGCTATCAAGCATTTGTGATAACTGGCAATGAGTCTTTTACAATGCTCTGGAGGAATTTTGACCCACTCATCTTTACAAAACTGTTGTAATTCAGCCACATTGGAGGGTTTACGAGGATGATCCGACTTTTTAACCCCTTTACGACTTTGGACGTATGAGTACATCCAAGGTCGCATCCCCCTCTTTGGCAATGAACCCGCAGCTTTCCGGGCACATGACAGCTGATCCACTCGCAGTTGTTAACATGTTAAATGCCGCCGTCAAACTCCAACAGCGATATTTAACATGGCCGCACGGAAGCGCGTCATAAACCACGCCCATCGGCATGGCGTCACATGATCGCAGGGCACTGATGGGTTGGCATGATGGGTGCTCATCTGCTATGAGGGTCGCCCAGCGATCGGCGCTCATAGCAGAATAGCACTTTTGTTACAGCCTGCTATGTGTAACACAGACGATTAGACGACCGCAGCTTCTAGTCTCCCATGTAGAGTATTGAAGCAAGTGTAAAGTAAAATAAATATGTTTTTAAATATATTAAAAAAAAATATATATAAAAGTTCAAATCATTCCCCTTTCGCGCCATTCAAAATAAAACAATTAGAAATCAATCAAATATTGCCCGATCGATCAATATAAAAAAAAGGATTAATTCAATTGGTAAATTTCGTAACAAGAAAAAAATCAAAGTGTTTTTGGTCACCACAACATTGCATTAAAATGCAATAACAGGCAATCAAAACATCGCACCTGTACCAATATGGTACCAATAGAAACGTCAGCTCAGCGCTCAAAAAATAAGCCCTCACCCAGCCCCAGATCAAAAAAAATGGAAACGCTACGGGTCTCGGAAAATGGCGCCATTTATTTATTTTTTTTACAAACTTTGGATTTTTTTCACCACTGAAATAAAAAAAAACTATACATGTTTGGTATCTACAAACTCATAATGACCTGGAGAATCATAATGGCAGGTCAGTTTTAGCATTGAGTAAACAATTGTGGAATTGCACTTCATTTGCAATTTCACTTTACTTGGAATTTTTTTCCCATTTTCCAGTACATGATATGGTAAAACCAATGGTGTCGTTCAAAAATACAACTCGCCTCGCAAAAAATAAGCCCTCACATGGCCATATTGACGTAAAAATAAATAAGTTATTGGTCTGGAAAGAAAGGAAGCAAAAAAGGACAACGCAAAAATGGAAAATCCCAATGTCGCAAAGGGGTTAAGGTCATGCCACAGCATCTCAATCGGATTAAGGTCATTACTTTGACTAAGCCACTCCAAAGTCTTAATTTTGTTTTTCTTAAGCCTTTCAGAGGTGGACTTGCTGCTGTGTTTTCGATCATTGTCCTGCATCATAACCCAAGTGCACTCCAGCTTGAGATCACAAACAAATGGCTAGACATTCTCCTTCAGGATTTTTTAGTAGACCACAGAATTCATGGTTCCATTTACCACAGCAAGTCTTCCAGGTACTGAAGCAGCAAAACAGCCCCAGACCATCATAGTACCACCACCATATTTTACTGTTGACATGATGTTCCTTTTCTGAAATGCTGTGTTACTTCTATGCAAGATGTAATGGGATATACACCTTCCAAAAAGTTCAGCTTTTGTCTCGTCAGTCCACAGAGTATTCTCCCAAAAGTTTTGGCGATAATCAAAATGTTTTCTGGCAAAACTGAGATGAGCCTTTATGTTCTCTTTGCTCAGTGGTTTTCGTCTTCGAACTCTGCCATGCATGCCATTTTTGCCCAGTCTCTTTCTTATGGTGGAGTCATGAACACTGACCTTAACTGAGGCAAGTGAGGCCTGCAGTTCTTTGGATGTTGTTGTGGGGTGTTTGTGACCTCTTGGATGAGTCGTCGCTGCATTCTTGTGGTAATTTTGGTCAGCCGGCCACTCCTGGAAAGGTTTACCACTGTTACATGTTTTCACCATTTGTGGATAATGGCTTTCACTGTAGTTTGCTGGAATGCCAAAGCTTTAGAAATGGCTTTATAACCTTTTCCAGACTGATAGATCTCAATTACTTTGTTTCTCATTTGTTCCTGAATTTCTTTGGATCGCAGCATGATGTCTAGCTTTTGAGGATCTTTTGGTCTACTTGACTTTGTCAGGCAGGTCCTATTTAAGTTATTTATTGATTGAGAACAGGTGTGTCAGCTTCCCAAAGATGTGATAAACCTCGGTTAATTTATGTTTTAAGGGGGGGAATTACTTTTTCACACAGGGCCCTGTAGGTTTGGATTTCTTTTTCCCTTAATAATAAAGACCGTCATTTAAAAACTGCATTTTTTGTTTACTTGTGTTATCTTTGTCTAATATTTAAATTTATTTTGTCATCTGAAACATTTAAGAGTGACAAACATGCAAAAGATAAGAAATCAGGAAGGTGGCAAACACTTTTCACACCACTGTATATATGTGTGTGTAATTTTAACATCCCAGCGTAGATTTATTCTTACCTGACTCTTTGTGTGTGTATATCTACAGTATATAATTGTTCAGTACCCATAATTCAATGGATTTCACAACACATAAAGATATAACTACAGTATATAATACTTCTATTTTTACCCCTTAACAACATAGAAACTTTTTATTTTTGCCGTTTCGTTTTTCCCCACTCTTGCTGCAAATGCAATAACTCTTTTTATTGTTCTGTCGACCTAGCCGTATGAAGGTTTCTTTTTTGAGAGACAAGTTGTATTTTTACCATATAATGTAGTGAAAAACTGGAAAAATGACTCAGCCAGCTGTTACCACTTGCTCTGCAAATCTTACAACTAGCTGTGTTCTACGTGACTGCTGTCTCCCTGGGCATGCGCCATGCACCAATGAAGCCAGGGTGTCTTCCATACCTTTAATTTACATATTAATGTAAGGTCTTGTTTTTGCGGCATGAGTAGTAGTTTTGCATGACATCGTTCATTTTAGTGTACAATGTAAAAATTGACTATCGTTTGTGAATCCCAGCCATAGGCTTGGTTTCATAGGTCTCGTAACATAGCATACACAAGGAGCTCTCAGATAACCCCAGGCTGCCAGGACATTCGATCAGTATCACGTATTCATGTCAAGTGGGGAGTATGAGGGCTAATAGCAGTTTTTAACTACTTACAATGAAGGAAATAATTATTTGATCCCTTGCTGTTTTTGTAAGTTTGCCCACTGACAAAGACATGAACAGTCTATAATTTTAAGGGTAGGTTAATTTTAACATTGAGAGATAGAATATCCAAATAATAAAACAAGAAAATCACATTGTATAAATTAGATAAATTTATTTGCATTTTGCAGTGAGAAGTAAGTAGTTGATCTTCTACAAACCATTATGAGTTCTGGCTCCTACCGACCAGTCAGACGCTCCTAATCAACTCGTTACCTGCATTAAAGACAGCTGTCTTACATAGTCACCTGTATAAAAGACTCCTGTCCACAGACTCAATCAGTCAGACTCTAACCTCTACAACATGGGCTAGACGAAAGAGCTTTCTAAGGATGTCAGGAACAAGATCATAGACCTGCACATAGATGGAATGGGCTACAAAACCATAAGTAAGACGCTGGGCGAGAAGGAGACAACTGTTGGTGCAATAGTAAGAAAATGGAAGAAATACAAAATGACTGTCAATTAACATCGATCTGGGGCACCATGCAAAATCTCACCTCATGGGGTATCCTTGATCATGAGGAAGGTGAGAGATCAGCCTAAAACTACACAGGGGGAACTTGCTAATGATCTCAAGGCAGCTGGGACCACAGTCACCAAGAAAACCATTTGTAACACATTATGCCTTATAGGTTTAAAATCCTGCAGTGCCCGCAAGGTCCCCCTGCCCAAGAAGGCACATGTGCAGGCCCGTCTGAAGTTTGCCAATGAAC
Organism: Phyllobates terribilis; assembly: GCF_046119375.1. Classification (NCBI taxonomy): domain Eukaryota; kingdom Metazoa; phylum Chordata; class Amphibia; order Anura; family Dendrobatidae; genus Phyllobates; species Phyllobates terribilis. Next base: position 880,524,829 of record NW_027362761.1, read on the forward strand.
ACCTGGGTGATTCTGTGAGTTATTGGGAGTAGGTGCTGTGGTCAGATAAGACAAAAATTTAGCTCTTTGGCATTAACTCAACTCGCCGTGTTTGGAGGAAGAGAAATGCTGCCTATGACCCAAAGAACACCGTCCCCACTGACAAACATGAAGGTGAAAACATTATGTTTTGGGGGTGTTTCTCTGTTAAGGGCACAAGACTACTTCACCGCATCAATGGGAGAATGGATGGAGCCATGTACTGTAAAATCCTGAGTGACAACCTCCTTCCCTCCGCCAGGACATTAAAAATAGGTTGTGGCTGGGTCTTCCAGCAAGACAATGACACAAAACATACAGCCAAGACAACTAAGGAGTGGCTCAAAAAGAAACACATTAAAGTCATGGAGTGGCCTAGCCAGTCTCCAGAACTTAATCCCATAGAAAGCTTATGGAGAGAGTTGAAACTCCGAGTTGCCAAGTGAGAGCCTCAAAATCTTAATGATTTAGAGATGATCTGCAAAGAGGAGTGGACCAGAATTCCTCCTGACATGTGCGCAACCCTCATCATCAGCTACAAAAAACGTCTGACTGCTGTGCTAACAAGGGTTTTGCCAAGTATTAAGTATTAAGTGTTGTTTGCCAGAGGAATCAAATACTTATTTCTCACTGCAAAATGCAAAAAAAATATCTTATTTATACAATGTGATTTTCTTGATTTTTTTTTTGGATAATCTATCTCTAAATGTTAAAATTAACCTACCCCTAAAATTATAGACTGTTCATGTCTTTGGTCTTTGTCAGGGGCAAACTTACAAAAACAGCAAGGGAGCAAATAATTATTTCCTTCACTGTATATAAGACTGCCATATTTATTGGCAGTGACAACTGCAGGAGTTAATTTCAGGTTACAGAAGTTACATTGTTCTGTATGGAGTGGTCTCAGCTGTTGGGTTCAAAGAGTTAATAGTAGCCTATGCTGTACTATATAGACAAATAATATGCTCTTTAAAGGAATTGTCCGTTGAAAATTAGTTATCACCTCTTTAATTTATTTAGCTTTGCTTATATTGCATCATCATATTCTGCAGCGCTTTACAGACATTATCGCTGGCCTCTTTGGGGCTCACAATCTAAATTACCCATCAGTATGTCTTTGGAGTGTGGGACGAAACCCACGCAAATACAGGTAGAACATACAAACTCTTTGCAGATGTTGTCCATGGTGGGCTTTGAACCCAGGATCCCAGCACTGCAAGGCTGCCCTTTCCCAAGGATAGGTGATAACTTATTGATCTGTGGCTTCCTACTAGTGAGACCAGCTTATCCTCGTTAGAATGTAGCTCATGTTTAACTGATGCCCTATTTATTACCTAAAGATCTGCTGGACCTTTCTGTGATCGGTAGTCCCATAGAGTATGACTAGAGCAGCAGTAAGGCCTGCATAATGGCAGTTCACTCTAACTGGGATAAAAGTGCCTCATAGGGGATAAAAATGACCCAATTTGACAATCCGTGCAGGATCAAGCAGTCTGACTCAAACCAATCAATAAGTTATCAGCTTGCCACTGAAAAACCTGCTCTAAGCTATGGCAGAGTCTGATCTTCTTTCCTTTGAATGTTGCTACCTGCTTATGATTGGTCAAAATCATACAGGGGCAGAAGTACACACCCCCAAGTGAAAACTGTCTGATAACACAAAAAGAGATGACAAATACTTTCATTACTTATATCTCCACAAGGAAGAGGCAACGTTTTTTTAAAAAAAAAGTTTTCTTGTGCTCTGCAGCCACTATTACATCAAGTGTCCAATTCAACATGAAAAATTTTGTGAATGGTCTTCTTTAATGAAGCACACGGAGTCATTTTAAGTTCAGACATCATTTTCACGTGATGAGAACCTAGCTTAATCAATGGATCAGTTAAAAAATAGTGATGAGCGAGCACTAAAATGCTCGGGTACTCTTTGCTCGGGTCGAACAAATTGGAATACTCGGGTGCTCGACCCGAGCAACGAGCCCAATATAAGTCTATGAGAAACTCGAGCATTTTTCAGGCGGCTCCCCCCAGCGGTCTGCAGAGGGCCTAAAAATTGCCCAAATCGATGGGAACAGTGCTCAAATGACATGGGACCAGCATGGGGAAGACCCCTGGAAGCATTTCTGACTCCCAGGTCACTGCTGTCAACAACGTTGTCAGAGGTATTACGCCACTTTTACAGACTCGCACTAAAACATACAAAAACAAATCCAAAATGGATTTTCCTGGGAAATATGTTAAGGAACATCCTTTCCAGGGTAATGGCTTGTATATAAGGCAAAATAAATAACCAAAAACAAAAATACTCCTCCACTCCTTGGGCTATGTTCACACGTAGCGTTTTTTATGCTTTTTTGCACTTTTGCATTGCTTTCAACCAAGACAAATGCATTCACTGGGAAATGTCATTTTAACATTTTACAACCTTATCTGGCCTTGTGCCGTGTGACACATTATCAGACACATGCATACAGTGCTGAAAAGACATGGGAACAGCATGGGGAAGACCCCTGGAAGCATCTCTGACTCCCAGGTCACTGCCTAAAAGTGTGCCCATCATAAGTGATACTTGGCGCATGCGAAGATGCCTCCCGCCATGCACCTGTCGTTGCAGACTTGCAACAATCACTGTCCACGTCCTTGTCCCAGTGCAGCGTTCAGTTGTCCCTACCCCATTCCTTGGAATGCAAGCGCAAGTATTTCAGCCAGCCACCCACCCACCCACAGGCTGCAATACTATACTGCCAAATTTTTGACAGCTGCTTTCACTTGAAATGTGGCCTTTTAGACTCGTGGAGGCGGAAGCTGTCCACAATCTTATGGTGGTGGCGGCCGTGTATCCATACTCGGTCCCCAGCCGCCACTATTTCTCCCAGTATCGTCTCCGCCTTCCACAAGCACGGGTCCCACCACATTACCCGTGCCCTCCCCAGTGCATTTACTGGGAAGGACCACCTAACCACAAACACGTGGACAGGTGAATGTGGCCAGGGATGGTACGGAGCCAGTCCACAGCTTTTTTTTTGCTGAGAGTTGTATTTCACCAAAGCCATATTCTTTAGCTCGGTGAAAGAAATGGCATAGAGGGAAACTGTATCTACACTGGGTGTCATTTCTCCCAGGAAGTCCTCTAATGCAGCTTGTTGCAGAAGCAATGGCAGCCCGTCCAACATCAGCTCGCACTTGTCGGTGGTGCTTTGACTCACAAACATCTTTCTTTGCGCATTTAATTTCATGACTACAGAGTTGGGCAATGGCCTGATCTGCAATCCGGTTTGAGAAATAACATGCATAAGCACTTCCGATACACATTAAAAAAGCAGCCATAGAGTGTCCGGGAACCTTCCCCCCACACTTTTCTCAGACAAGGCTGCTTCTCGGCAGGGCTGGACGGGCCCACCAGAAAACCAAAGACACCTCTGGTGGGCCCTGGCTTCTCCTTCAGGAGAGTTCATAGTGCCAAGGTGAGGCCATGATGATGACTGAGGCCACCATCTGCTTAGTTTTCTGTTGCTTGGAATGAAAGCGCAAGTATGCAGCCAGCCACCCACCCACAGGCCGCAATACTAAACTGCCAGATTTTACAACATTATCTGGCAATGTGATGCGTGACACATCATCAGACACATCCTATTTCATTTATGATGGAGGGACTCTGAAAGTCACAAAGCCTATTGTTATAGGGCCATCAGGCGGCCCTTACTATTCTTAAAAGGCCAGTAGTCTGCCCTCGCTATTGTTAGAGAGACATCAGCCGGCTATGCTTTGTTGTTCCCATTATTAACGAGTCGGTCTCCTATACTGTTATTGCGTATTAAGTGACTGCAAGAGCTGCCAAAAATTCAGACACAACCCAATACTCCTTTGAAGAGACATAGAGGAGGGTCTCAGTAAAAAAAATGTTCCCATTATAAAGGAGTGGGTCTCCTATAGTGGTAATGCCAATGCTGTGACTGCAAGGGCTGCCAAAATTTGGGAAAAAACCCACTAAGAATTTAAAGACACATAGAGCAGGGCCACAGTAACGAGTACGACATGTTACCATTAGAAAGGAGAGAGTTTGCTATACAGTTATAGAGTATTCAGTGAGTCCAACGGCTGACCAAATTTAGGAAAAAACCCACTAAGAATTTAAAGACACATAGAGCAGGGCCACAGTAACGGGTACGACATGTTCCCATTAGAAAGGAGAGAGTCTGCTATACAGTTATAGGGTATTCAATGAGTCCAACGGCTGACCAAATTTAGGAAAAATCATACTAAGAATTTAAAGACACATGGAGCAGGGCCACAGTAATGACAAATTCCCATTAGAAAGGAGAGGGTCTCGAATAGTGTTGGCCTATGCAGTGAATACAAGGGCTGCCAAAAATTGTGAGGCACTCCAATCATCCTTGGAAGAGACTTAGAGGGCCTCATAAAAAAAATGTTCCCATTAGAAAGGAGCTAGTCTCCTATACTTGTAATGCCCATGCACTAAGTGTATTGGCTGACAAACATTTACCCCTGGGGGGTATAAATGAACATACTGTCTAAAAAATTTTTTTACGGGCATCATAAACACCCTTTAAAAAAATTATGTGGGTGTTGCGTCACGGACCATGGTCACCCTGGTGATATAGTGGTGGAGAATGAGGAGAAGGAGGAGGACAGGAGCAAGTAGACAAAATCAGGAAGCGTATACCCATGTGTGGGTGTGAAAAGGTGCATGTGAATACACCTCCCAAAAAAAGACACTGGATTTGAGTTTATGTTACGCTGCTATCATTCGGTGGTGTTGAGAAGTCTGGCCCAATCCAGCCCTTCTTCATTTTTATAAGAGTCAGACTGTCGGCATTTTCAGTTGACAGGGGGATGCACTTATCAGTTATAATTCCACCAGCGGCACTAAACACCCGCTCTGATAAAACGCTGGCAGCAGGGCAGGCCAGGACCTCTAAGGCGTAGAGAGACAGTTCATTCCACGTATCCACCTTGGATACCCAATAATTATAAGGCACAGATGAATCACGGAGGATGTTGGTACGGTCGGCAAGGTACTCCCTCAGCATCTTCCCAAACTTTGCACTCCTTGTGAGAGTACCCCGCGCCTAAGGGCTTGTCGATGGGAGGGGCTGAGAAAATTCTCCCAGAACTTTGACTGTGTTCCCCTGCCTCTGCTGGATTGGAGTTGTGTCTCTCTCGCCTGTAGTCCTTGGTTGTCCAACAAGCTATGACCTCTGCAGCCAGCGTTTTCAGTTGGGATTTTTTTTTATAGTTCCGCAACAAGGGCCTTCTGGTACTGCCCCATTTTTGTAAACCTGTCCGACTCAGGAATAAGAGATATAAGGCAGGGCTGTGTGTAATCACCCTGTATGGTTCCTTGCTCCATCTCATCGTGCTCCGCCTGCAATGCATCTTCTTTGATCGTGAGCAGAGAGTGTTTCAGAAGACAGAGAAGCGGGATGGTGACGCTAATTATGGCGTCATCGCCGCTCACCATCTTGGTGGAGTCCTCAATGTTTTGGAGGATGGTACATATGTCTGACATCCATATCCACTCCTGAGGTCTTATGTGTGGAGTCTGAACTGAATACTGACGGCCTTGTTGATGCTGGTACTCAACAACTGCCCTCTTCTGCTCACAAATCCTTCCCAACATCTGCAGTGTAGAGATCCAACGCGTGGGGACATCACACACCAGTCTGTGAGCCGGAAACTGCAAACGCTGCTGAAGCACTGCAAGGGCGGAGAAAGATAGAGATGACTTTCTAAAATGGGCACACAGGCGGCGTACTTTGACAAGCAGATCTGGCAGGTCCGGATAGGATTTGAGAAATTGCTGAACCAAGAGGTTAAGCACATGGGCCAGGCATGGTACGTGTGTGAGCTCGCCTCGCCTCAGAGCCTCCACCAGGTTCCGGCCATTGTCACACACGACCATGCCTGGCTGTAGGTTCAGCGATGTGAGTCACAGATCTGCCTGCTCTTTCAGAGCTGTCCACAACTCTTCAGCATTGTGCGGTTTGTCACATAAGCATATTAGCTTCAACACAGCCTGTTGCCGCTTGGCCGAGGCAGTGCTGCAGTGCTTCCAGCTTGTGACTGATGTGGTCATTTCGGAGATGGAGGTTGAAGAGGAGGAGGCTGAGGAGGATGAAGTGCAGGAGCTGTATACTGTGGGGGCAACCTTGATTGACCTAGGGCCTGCGATCCTTGTCATCGGGAGGACATGTTCCGTCCCAAGGTCCGACGCTGCACACCGGGAGAAATAGTGGCAGCTGGGGACCGAGTACCAATTACTGAGGAACGGCCGCCGCCATCAGGTTGCGGAATGCTCCTGTCTCCACAAGCCTAAAAGGCAACATTTCTAGCGCAATCAGTCTCGAAATGTGGGAATTTAGTAGTGTTGCCTGTGGGGCGTTGGCTGCGTATTTGTGCTTGCGCTCCAAGGACTGGGGTATGGACAACTGAACGCTGCGCTGGGACAAGGACGTGGATGTGCTTCCTGATGCTGCTACTTGTGCAATGTGCAATGACAGGTGCAGGGAGGAGGCATCTTCGCATGCACCATGGACAGGGGATTGGCTTGCATGCACAACAGCAGAAGAAGCAGTGGTGCCACACGCAGACACTGTTCCTGGACCCTGGGGTTCGGCCCACAAAGTCGGGTGCTTTGCTGACATGTGTCTGATCATGCTGGTGGTGGTCAGGCTGGTCGTTTTGCCAACCCTGCTGATGCTGGCCTGGCAGGTGGTGCAAATGGCCTTTTTGGGGTTATTGGCAGAGTCTATAAAAAGAAACCAGACTCGGTAAGACCTAACAGTTGTACTGGCAACTTCCTTCGTGTTGGTGTTACGGGGAACGGTTGCCTGCCTTCTTGTTGCAGCCACCACACTGCTTCTTCCTGCTTGTTGGGGTGCTCTGCCTCCCTTCCTCTATGTGCTGCTCTCCTCGGTCTGCATGTCCTCCTGCCAGGTTGGGTCAGTTACTATATCATCCACCACCTCGTCTTCCATTTCCGCACTCTGGTCCTCCTCCTGACTTTCTGGCAATTGTGTCTCATCATCGTCCACCTCTTGTGACACTTTCCCATCGTCGCCTTCGTGTGACCGTGGCTGCTCAAATATTTGGGCATCGCTACATGTGATCTCCTCTTAACCCGCTTCAAGTGGACTGGGCGAGAGGCCCGAATCTATAAATGGAAAAATTAACAGCTCTTTGGAGTTTCCAAGTGTGGGATCAGTTGGTCTCCTGGCACTCGGCATGGTGGGAGGAAGGAGGTTCAGGGTGAGGAATATGCGGTCCAGACTCACAGCTACTGAGACTTGACCGTGTGGAAGACAAGGTGGTGGTGGTGTCTAAGTGACTGTAAGCATTATCTGCTATCCAACCAATAATCTTTTCACACTGCTCTGTGTTCAAAAGTGGTGTTCTGCAGTCCCCTATTAATTGAGACAGGACGGTCGAGCGAGAAGATCTGGCTGTTCGTTGTGGCCCAATTTCAGCTTGCCCACGGCCTCGGCCTCTGCATTCACCATCACGTCCAGTTCCCCGTCCCTTGCCACGCGCCTTGCCCATTTTAAATGGAGGACAATATCTTCCACTCTCACTACAAATGACTGAAATTGGAGCGAACTTAATGTGATCCGTGTGACGGACAAACCACAGTTTTAAATACCTGGCCTGTAGGTAACTATTTTGAACAGCAAACTGGTGTCAATTGCTTCACTGACACACTGAAAACCTTTTTTAATGGAGGTCAGAAATGGCAGTATTTTCTGAAAACGTATATGTGATCCGTGTGACGGAGAGAACACAGTTTTAAATACCTGGCCTGTAGGTAACTATTTTGAACAGTAAACTGGTGTCAATTGCTTCAGACACACTGAAAAAATTTTTTTAATGGAGGCCAGAAATGGCAGTATTTTCTGAAAACGTATATGTGATCCGTGTGACGGAGAGAACACAGTTTTAAATAACTAGCCTGTAGGTAACTATTTTGAACAGCAAACTGGTGTCAATTGCTTCACAGACATACAGAAAAAAATGTTTTAATGGAGGCCAGAATTGGCAGTATTTTCTGACAACGTATATGTGATCCGTTTGATGGAGAAAACATAGTTTTAAATACCTGGTCTGTAGGTAACTATTTTGAACAGCAAACTGATGTCAATTGCTTCACTGCCACACTGAAACTAATTTTTAATGGAGGTCAGAAATAGCAATATTTTCTGAAAACGTATATGTGATCCGTGTGACGGACAAACCACACTTTTAAATACCTGGCCTGTAAGTAACTATTTTGAACAGCAAACATGTGTCAATTGCTTCACTGAGACACTGAAAACATTTTTTTTATGGAGGCCAGAAATGGCAGTATTTTCTGAAAACGTATATGTGATCTGTGTGACGGAGAAAACACAGTTTTAAATAGCTGGCCTGTAGGTAACTATTTGGAACAGCAAACTGGTGTCAATTGCTTCACTGACACACTGAAACAAATTTTTAATGGAGGCCAGAAATGGCAGTATTTTCAGCGCAATTATATGTGGTCCATGTGACGAACAAACCACAGTTTTAAATAGCTGGATTTTTAGCGCTGTAATATGGAGAGGACCTGGCTGTATTCTGCAGTGCCAACAAGCAAATGGCGCAGAACAACGGTGTTCTCTGGATTGCTTTTTAAGCAAATAATGAGGATTAAGATCCAAAAAAAAATTATTCCTGGCCCCTGAGACCTGGGCCTATTTTTAGAAATATCTAAGGCTGTGTGCCCACGATGCGTATTTCATGCGTTTTTGGTGCGGAAATTTCCGCAGAGTAAACGCATGATAAACGCATGGTAAGGCTTCTGCTATGGTCCCCTATGCAATTCCGCACTTTCAATGCCCATGCTGCAGATTTTTCCGCAGTGTTTATGCTGCGCTCAAAAATCCACAGCATGTCCATTAATTTTGCGGAAGCGCTGCGTTTTCGCCGCCATTGACTTGCATTAGAACGCGCCAATTCCGCAAGACTGCATTTGTACTTGCGTTATTGGCGCGTTCTAATGTGTGGATGGTACCCGGGTGTGGAGGACAGGAGACTCTCCTCCACACCCAGGTACCATAAAAAGCTGTAAAAACAAGAATAAAATAAAAAATAAAGATTATATTCACCTTCCGACGGCCCCCGGACTCCTTCCCTCTGCTTGCGTGCAAGACTGAAGGACCTGAGGTGACGTCACAGTCATGTGACCGCAGGCCCTTCAGCGCAGTGTCTCGCGATATCCCGGCAGCCAGGAACAAGCCAGGAACGAACGCGGCAGCACACGCCGGGCCATCGGAGGGTAAGTATAGCTTTATTTTTTTATTTTTAAACATTCACACTATATAAATCCATGCCGGTTGCATGGATTTATATAGTGTGACCTAGTTGTCAAGCACTTTCCAGGTGATTCTAAAATCGCCTGGAAAGCGCTTGTCAATCCGCATGCGGAAACGCATGTGGAAACGCATGTGAATCTGCATGTATTACGCAGGAAAAACGCATGTACAATCCGCATGCGTTTTTTCTGCCAGGGAGATGCAGAAATGATGCAGAAATTTTCTTCTTCATTTCTGCATCGTGGGCACATAGCCTAACAGCAGCAGCAGACAGAACTGGAATGGAGCCTCTTGTGCTATTTGCACTGCAGTCTGTTATATACCCTGCCTGCCTATATACACTGCCTGCCTGATATCTCTGCAGATGGATTAGTCATCAGAAGGACTGTTTGTTGAGATGGATATGTGTCTCTAATATAGTTTGGTACACCTACACTAACTAGAAACAAGTAAATCTCTCCCTAGCTCAGCAGCACCTCTCCCTACACTCTGATTGCGGAGTAGACTGACGAGCATGGCGGCACCAGGTCTGATATAGACCTGATGACGCTGTGCAACCAGCCAATCACTGTAATGCAACAACCAACATGGCTACAGCATTACAGTGAGTGGCAGGCAATCCCTGCATGTTCACTGGCTCTGTAAAGAGCGCCAAACATGCAGGGAGGGGACCCGAGCTCCCGCCGAGCAGCCCAAGAAATACTCGGCGAGCGCCGAGCATCTCGAGCAGTGAGATGCTCGCTCATCACTATTAAAAACGTCTGAAATTTTGATGGATCTATGAAATACACAGTGTGTCGTCAGAATGTCATCTGTTTTATACTGATCCCCATAGACTTTAATGGCAGAGTATCATCTGCAAAATGAATGAGAATAATACATGCTCTGAGTCTTACGGACCGGAGGCAATGAACTGTTTTTTAAACAGATAAGTGTATGGATCAATGAAAATCTGTGGGTCCATTTTTTTCTCAGACAACACATGGACCTGTCATGAATCTGAATGTAGCCTCCAAATTGCTACTAAGTACATAGAAATGGTTAATCTGTGAGGTCTTTACAACAATTAATGATAACACAATTGATACAGTGGTGGCCAAAAGTATTGGCACCCCTGCAATTCTGTCAGATAATACTCAGTTTCTTCCTGAAAATGATTGCAATCACAAATTCTTTGGTATTATTATCTTCATTTAATTTGTCTTCAATGAAAATACACAAAAATAATTGTCCTAAAGCCAAATTGGATATAATTCCACACCAAACCTAAAAAAGGGGGTGGACAAAAGTATTAGCACTGTTTGAAAAATTATGTGATGCTTCACTAATTCGTGTAATTAACAGCACCTGTAACTTACCTGTGGCACCTAACAGGTGTTGGCAATAACTAAATCACACTTGCAGCCAGTTAACATGGATTAAAGCTGACTCAACCTCTGTCCTGTGTCCTTGTGTGTACCACATTGAGCATGGAGAAAAGAAAGAAGACCAAAGAACTGTCTGAGGACTTGAGAAACCAAATTGTGAGGAAGCATGAGCAATCTCAAGGCTACAAGTCCATCTCCAAAGACATGAATGTTCCTGTGTCTTCCGTGCACAGTGTCATCAAGAAGTTTAAAGCCCATGGCACTGTGGCTAACCTCCCTAGATGTGGACGGAAAAGAAAAATTGACGAGAGATTTCAACGCAAGATTGTGCGGATGGTGGATAAAGAACCTCGACTAACATCCAAACAAGTTCAAGCTGCCCTGCAGTCCGAGGGTACAACAGTGTCAACCCGTATTGCTATCCATCGGCATCTGAATGAAAAGGGACTGTATGGTAGGATACCCAGGAAGACCCCACTTCTTACCCCGAGACATAAAAAAGCCAGGCTGGAGTTTGCCAAAACTTACCTGAGAAAGCCTAAAACGATTTTTGAAGAATGTTCTCTGGTCAGATGAGACAAAAGTAGAGCTTTTTGGGAAAAAGCATCAACATAGAGTGTACAGGAAAAAAAAAGAGGCATTCAAAGAAAAGAACCTACAGTCAAACATGGCGGAGGTTCCCTGATGTTTTGGGGTTGCTTTGCTGCCTCTGGCACTGGACTGCTTGACCGTGTGCATGGCATTATGAAGTCTGAAGACTACCAACAAATTTTGCAGCATAATGTAGGGCCCAGTGTGAGAAAGCTGGGTCTCCCTCAGAGGTCATGGGTCTTCCAGCAGGACAATGACCCAAAACACACTTCCAAAAGCACTATAAAATGGTTTGAGAGAAAGCACTGGAGACTTCTAAGGTGGCCAGCAATGAGTCCAGACCTGAATCCCATAGAACACCTGTGGAGAGATCTCAAAATGGCAGTTTGGAGAAGGCACCCTTCAAATATCTGGGACCTGGAGCAGTTTGCCAAAGAAGAATGGTCTACAATTCCAGTAGAGCATTGTAAGAAACTCATTGATGGTTACCGGAAGCGGTTGTTCACAGTTATTTTGGCTAAAGTTTGTGCAACCAAGTATTAGGCTGAGGGTGCCAATACTTTTGTCTGACCCATTTTTGGAGTTTTGTGTGAAATGATCAATGATTTGATTTTTGCTTCATTCTCTTTTGTGTTTTTTCCTTGCAAGCAAATTAAATGAAGAGAATAAGACCAAAGAATTTGTGATTGCAATCATTTTCAGGAAGAAACTGAGTATTATCTGACAGAATTGCAGGGGTGCCAATACTTTTGGCCACCACTGTATATACAATTATCAGATAGCAACTCATACAGGGAGATCAGAGAGATGTAGTACTCACCCACTTGGACTTAACCAAAGTTAACTTGTTACGTGCCAAATACTTTGCTAATATCTCCACAATGGAGAGGCAAAATTAAAAACGAACAAAAATGTTTTATTCTGCTCTACAGCCTCTATTACATAGTATGTTCGGTTCAACATGTAAAATTTGGTGCTGGGTTCTTAAAGAATTATCATAAAAATGGATTGATCCAAGTGTTAGTTCAGTGTAGGCTAACATAAAGAAACCCCCTATAAAAGCATATTTTAATCATTATGCATTAAAAACACGGGACTGACAAACATACATGATATTTGAAGAGAATATACTGTACTTTAATGAAGCCAGATAGGTAGAGAAATAGGGCTAATTATCCCTACCTTAAATCCTACAAAATTAACCCTGCATAGCCACAGAGATTGGCGCCATAGTAAAGATGTCACGATATTGGTGCTCCTAGACGGCTATCCCTAGTGTGCCCTGTATAACTCTGACGTCTTAGATACATGAAGCAATATGGTTTTATATGACATCATGCAAGCTATTATTCTGATTGTAAAAATGTGGATACAAACAGACACTGTACTAACAATATTATTCAGAGGTCTGGTATAGTCAAACAATGCAGGATACTAGGGCGGACTAAGCTATGAATAAATAAAATACTTATCAGGGCATATCCTTAGAAACTACCTCAACGCATTTCCCCAAATAGTTCATCACGAGGCCGATATAGTGTCATGGTAGCAGGATGTCCAAAATGGTATGTCTGGCTAAGGACAGTATGTCCAAGTGTAAATAGCCCGCCTGTAATCATGGAATGCGCCCTCGGAAACTTTTGATCCCATCCTAGAATGATAATGTGTGTTGAATCTAACATACCTGCAGTGTCTGCAAATCACTATTGCACATTCGCCCACCTCTGTGTATTCCCTAGAGGTCTACGGTGTTGTCATCGCTGGCGCCGGAAACAACTGTGCATTTGTCAGATCCCGTTTGCGCATAACCGGAATACTGGTGCATTGCACTACAGAATACATAGTTAATTAACTGCACGCATCAGATCCCACGTGCGCATACCCGGAAGAGTGCGCTCCACTCTGGGACGCACCAAAGATGTCCCACATTTTTCATGTGCATACTCAAAAGTCAGGTCTGTGAGCTACAGGGCTGTGGCGCTTCACCAGATACAATGATGATTTTTTATTCTTTATGCTGTAAACCCAAAATATGCATTTTATTGCTGGAACGTATAAAAAGGGGATGGACTGATCTCATATTCATGTATTTTTGATGAAGAGATTGGTAGAATGGACAGAGTGATGCACATATGATAGTAAACTAGATAAGTGACACAAATGTGATATAATTATAAAGTTTCAATGGGGCTATATGAGCGTTCATACATAAGATATATAAATATAGTGTAACCAGTGCCACTAAAAAGAATATATATGTGATAAAGGATCCCTATATACAGGAACCCCAATAACAAGACGAAGTGTCGATATAGAATAACTACAGTTGTGCTCAAAAGTTTACATACCCCGGCAGAATTTTTCCTTTCTTGGCCTTGTTTCAGAGAATATGAATGATAGCAAAAAAACTTTTTCTCCACTCATGGTTATTGGTTGGGTGAAGCCATTTATTGTCAAACTACTTTGTTTTCTCTTTTTAAATCTTAATCAAAACCAAAAACATCCAAATGACCCTGATCAAAAGTTCACATAGCCTGGTGATTTTGGCTTGATAACATGCACAGAATTTGACACAAATGGGTTTGAATGGCTACTAAAGGTAACATCCTCACCTGTGACCTGTTTGCTTGTAATCAGTGTGTGTGCATAAAAGCTGAGTGAGTTTCTGGAATCCAGACAGACTCTTGCTTCTTTCATCCAGCCACTGACGTTTCTGGATTGTGAGTCCTGGGGAAAGCAAAATAATTGTCAATGGATCTACGGAAAAAGGTAGTTGAACTGTATAACACAGGAAAGGGATACAAAAAAATATCCAAGGAATTGATAATGCCAGTCAGCAGCGTTCAAACTGTGATTAACAACTGGAAAATCAGAGGCTCTGTTAAAACCAAACCACGGTCAGGTAGACCAACAAATATTTCGGCCACAACTGCCAGGAAAATTGTTCGGGATGCAAAGAAAAACCCACAAATAACATCAGTTGAAATTCAGGACTCTGAAAACTAGCGTTTTGGCTGTTTCAAGGTGCACAATAAGGAGGCACTTGAAGAAAAATGGGCTGCATGGTCGATTCGCCAGAAGAAAGCCATTATTGCGCAAATGCCACAAAGTATCTCGCCTACAATGCGCCAAACTGCACAGAGACAAGCCTCAAAACTTCTGGAACAAGGTAATTTGGAGTGATGAATGTTATGATCTGCAACATGTACTAAGGAAAGATAAGGAAAAACTGTCCCTACATTAAAACTAAGCTGAATCCCTACGATGTATCGGGCTGCCTGTTCCTAGCGAACAGACCCGCCTTAGTCCTCGGCTACTCTGAACGAAGACCAATAGCATAAAGTGAGAGGTCCCTAAAAGAACTAAGGACTGGGACAAAACTGGGACACCTAAACAGAGAAGTTGTTGCAGAACACAAAAAGACAAACAGACAAAAAAGTACTAGAGGTCCCAGAAGGACCAAACGAACTGACAGAGAAGGCACAGAAGCACCTGGCTAGAGAAACAGTCAAACACTGAAGTCCAGCACAGCCAAAAGGGTGGAGCTGGAATATAAAGGCAGATGGTCAAGTGACCGCAAAACACAAGATGGAAAAAACAAGCAGGAGGGTTCTAACAGTACCCCCTCTTTTATGAGGATCCTCTGGATCCTCCAGGCCCAGGTCTATCCGGAAACCTTTTGTGGAAAGCTTTAACAAGCCTAGGAGCAGAGACGTCCTTACCCAGGAGTTGTCTTCGGGACCGAAACCCTTCCAGGAGACAAGATACTGTAATGTCCATCTATGCCATCTACAATTCAAGATACGAGAAATTTCATATTCGCTGTCTTCCACAACAGGAGGAACTGAGACAGTGGCATCCCTATCTGATACATCAGCCTTTTTCAACAAGGAAACATGAAACACAGGATTAATCTTACAGGAAGTAGGGACATCCAACCTAACCGCAGACGGATTAACAACCTGAAGCACAAACTTAGGACCCACAAACTTAGGACCCAGTTTTTTAGAGGGAATCCTCAACCGCAGGTTCTTTGAGGACAACCAAACCATGTCACCCACAGTAAACAAAACCTCCTTACGTTTCCTGTCAAAATACTTCTTGGACTTCTTGTTAGCCTCTTGAAGGTTGCAATGTACATTAGTCCAAACTCTCTCCAAATCACCGGAAAAATTCTCCTCCTCCGGCACCGCCGACCTCAATTTGGAGAACGAACCAAAAGACGGATGTCTCCCAGTACAACAAAAAGAAGGAGAACACCCAGCAGAGGAGGATGTATGATTGTTAAGAGCAAATTCTGCGAGAGGCAGAAACTCAGACCACACCTCTTGATTGTCCGCCACAAAACAACGCAAAAACTGTTTAACATCCTGCTTCTTTCTTTCAGTCTGTCCATTAGACTCAGGATGATACCCAGACGAAAATGACAAATGGACTCCCAACCTGTCACAAAAAGCGAGCCACAAACTGAGGTCCTCTATCAGAAACAATATCCGTGGGAACGCCATGGAGCTTGACAATCTCCTTAACAAACGCCTTAGCGAGTGTCTTGGCTTCAGGGCAACTTAATGAATGGAACCAAATGACACATCTTACTAAAACGGTCCACGACCACCCAGATGACAGTAAAATCCTCGGACAGTGGAAGATCAGTAATAAAATCCATTGTGAGATGCGTCCAAGGCTCACTAGGAACCTCCAGAGGGCAAAGCAACCCCGCAGCCGGAGAATGTGAAGCCTTTGACCTAGCACACACAGTACATTGACGCACCCACTTGATGACTTCCTTCTGCCATCCAGGCCACCAAAAACTGTGACTGATAAGTCTCTTAGTCTCCGAAATTCCTGGATGACCTGCCAACCGAGACTCATGACACTCCACAAACAAATCTCTCCTAAAGGCTCTAGGCACGAACAACCTCCCATGGGGAGTGTTAGATGGAGCATCATCTTGAGCTTTCAGAATCCCATTCTCCAAAACAGAGTCCAATGCCGCCACCACAACTCCTTTCTGTAAAATGCTCTCCTCCTCCTTGGCACCGACCGTAGGAGAGAAGCTGCAAGATAAAGCATCGGCTTTAACATTCTTAGTACCAAGGATATAGGTAACAGAAAAATGAAACCGAGAAAAAAAAAGTGCCCACCTAGCTTGACGGGCATTCAAGCGCTTGGCAGCATCCAGATAGATCAAATTCTGAATAGGAAATCTAGCGCCTTCCAAAAAATGACGCCAATTTTCAAACACCAGTTTAATAGCCAGAAACTCCCAATTTCCTACATCATAATTCAGTTCGGTTTCCGAAATTTTTTTCGAAAAGAAGGCACAAGGATGTACTCCATCCTAGTTCTCCTGAGACAAAACTGCTCCGACTCCCACCAATGAAGCATCGACCTCGACCAAAAAAGGCTTGGTCTCATCAGGCTGCATAAGGATAGGGGCAGAACTGAGCCTCTCTTTGAGATACTCAAACGCTTCAATGGCCTCAGTAGTCCACTGGACCGTATTCGCACCTTTCATGGTGAGATCGGTCAGAGGCTTAACAATTATAGAAAAATTCTTAATGAATTTCCTGTAATAATTGGCAAAACCCAAAAATCTCTGTATAGATTTCAAACCAATAGGCCTAGGCCATTCCTGCACAGCCTGAACCTTCACAGGGTCCATCTCAAAGCCCTCGCTGGAGACAATGTAGCCCAAAAAAATAATTTTCTGCACAGCGAACTCACATTTCTCCAGCTTAGCAAAGAGTAAATTGTCACTCAATAACTGCAAAACTTCACGTACTCTCTGCCAATGGGACTCTAGATTTGGTGAATAAATCAAAATGTTATCCAAATACACAACCACATTCTTACCAATCAAAGGTCTCAGAATGTCATTAATAAGGTTCTGAAAAAATACAGGTGCATTGGTAAGACCAAAAGTCATCACCAGATTCTCAAAATGACCTACCAGAGTGTTAAAAGCAGTTTTCCATTCATCACCCTCCTTCACAAATTGTATGCCCCCCGGAGATCAATTTTAGAGAACCACTTGGCCCCCACCAACTGGTTAAACAAGTCAGGAATTAAAGGCAATGGGTAGGAATTGCGTACGGTAATCTTATTAATTTCACGAAAATCCAGACATGGACGTAAACCCCCGTCCTTTTTTTTAACAAAGAAAAATTCAAGGCCTTTCTTTTCAGTCAAATTAAACAAGCGACTCTTGGGAAGAGTAGCTCCAGGAACAAACTCAATGGCGCAATCATAATCCCTATGAAGAGGTAAAACTTGCGACTCCTCCTCTGAAAAAACCCTCCAAAAATCTTGAATAGGTACAGGTAATTCCCCTTTTTCCACAGCCACAATGCGACCATTACAACATTTATCATAGCACTTCGGACTCCAAGACTTAATCACATTAGTAGACCAGTCCAGCAAAAGATTGTGCAGTTTTAACCAATGCAATCCTAGAACGACCGGAGAGGGTAAATTATCTAATACAACCAAGTCCAAAATTTCTTGGTGAACTCCATTGATAGTGAGGGGAAATGCAGCAACCTTGTGAGTAATACATTTCAAGGGAGTGTTATCAACTGCAATCACAGAAATAGGTGATGACAAAGGTTTGGATTTCAATTTAAGGTTTTCCAAAAAACCCTTATCAATCACATTAAGTGTTGAACCACAATCCACAAATACCTGAAATTCAATCAAATTTTCCTGCAAAGTAGTACTCCCAGAAAGAAATACTCCTGCAGAGTGTAAACAAGCTATACGGGCGTAACTGACCTTTTTTTTTTCTTTACTTAAACGAAGCTCACAAATCAAATGGTCAGCTTTACCACAATAAAGACACAATCCCTCGGCGAACCTCCGGTCTCTTTTCTGAGAGGGGAGCGACTTCGCCCCAACCTCCATCGGTTCTCCGCCGTCAGAGCAGGTTTTCTGGGGACTAGGACCTGGCATTACAGGAGTCTTTACCTCATTCTGTCTAAATCTCAGTCTCCTATCCACACGAACAGCTAATTGCATGGCATCCTGCAGAGTCTCAGGTGCGGGGAATGCAATTAGCAAATCCTTAACTCTTTCACTCAGACCAGCAAGAAATAGACATTTCAGAGCTGGATCATTCCATTTAACTTCTGAGGCCCATCTGCAGAAGTGTGTGCAATAATTTTCAACATCACCTGAGTTCTGCCTCAGCAGATAAGATTCCATCAGGATCGTCATATAATAGCCCCATAGCAGAAAAAAATTCTTCTACTGACCTTAAGCATGGATCATTTGGTTGGAGAGAAAAGGCCCACCCCTGTGGTTCTTTGCGCAAAAGTGACATAATAAAACCAATGCACTGTGATTCATTCCCAGAGGACCTTGGTCTCAAACAAAAATATAACAAACAAGCATTTTTAAAGAAAAAAACATCTTGCTGTTTACCATAAAAAACATCAGGCAGTCCTACCTTGGGTTCCACAAAATGCTCTTCAGAACAGCTACTCACATGTTGCTGGAGCTCGGCCACCTCCAGAGACAATCCCTGCAGGCGTTGAGCCAAATCCTGGACGGAAACCATACTGATCCCCGAATTTCTTTCCTTTTAGTTTTTTTTGGGCTGGACTTACTGTTATGATCTGCGACATGTACTAAGGAAAGATAAGGGAAAACTGTCCTTACTGTAAAACTAAGCTGAATCCCTACGATGTAGCGGGCTGCCTGTTCCTAGCGAACAGACCCGCCTTAGTCCTCGGCTAGTCCGAACGAAGACCTATAGCATAAAGGGAGGGGTCCCTAAAAGAACTAAGGACTGGGACAAAAATGTGACACCTCCTAAACAGAGAATTTATTGCAGAACACAAAAAGACAAACAGACAAAAAAGTACTAGAGGTCCCAGAAGGACCAAACGAACTGACAGAGAAGGCACAGAAGCACCTGGCTAGAGAAACAGTCAAACACTGAAGTCCAGCACAGCCAAAAGGGCGGAGCTGGAATATAAAGGCAGATGGTCACGTGACCGCAAAACACAAGATGGAAAAAACAAACAGGATGGTTCTAACAATGAGACCAATATTGAACTTTTTGGCCACAACCATAAACGTTACATTTGGAGAGAGGTCAACAAGGCCTATGATGAAAGGAACACCATTCCTACAGTAAAGCACGGAGGTGGATCGCTGATGTTATGGGGATGTGTGAGCTACAAAGGCACCGAAAACTTGGTAAAAGTTGAAGGAAAGATGAATGCAGCGCGTTATCAGCAAATACTAGAGGCAAATTTGCACTCATCATCCAGGAAGCTGCGCATGGGATGTACTTGCACGTTCCAACATGACAACGATCCAAAACACAAGGCCAAGTCGACCTGTCATTGGCTACAGCAGAACAAAGTGAAGGTTCTGGAGTGGCCATCTCAGTCTCCTGACCTCCATATCATTGAGACACTCTGGGGAGATCTCAAGCGCGCAGTTCATGCTAGACAGCCCAGGAATTTACAGGAACTGGAGGCTTTTTGCCAAGAAGAATGAGCAGCTTTACCTTCTGAGAAATTAAAGAACCTCATTAATAACTACCACAAAAGACTTCAAGCTGTCATTGATGTTAGAGGGGGCAATACACGGTATTAAGTACTGGGGTATGTGAACTTTTGATCAGGGTCATTAATATTTAAAAATAGAAAACACAGTAGTTTGACAATAAATGGCTTCACCCAACCAATAACTATGAGTGGAGAAAAAGTTTTTTTGTTATCATTCATATTTTCTGAAACAAGTCCAAGAAAGGAAAATTTCTGCCGGGGTATGTAAACTTTTGTGCACAACTATATAGATAACTATAGGAAAACAAAGATTTTATAAAAAAAAAAAAAAAAACATGCAAAGGACAATTGCTCATTCAGAGCCCTGAAAGTGGGTGAATCTAGTCTTAAGACCCACTTACTTTCCTTCTTGAGAATGCACCTATTATGGCCCCCCCATATTCAGTTTTACTACTTCAGTAACGCAGAAAGATATATCCTTAAACTCGATCCTTGTGAACAGTGTTCATAAGTCTGGCTAATGGGGTGTCATGACCATGGCGGATGTCGCCCAAATGCTCGCCGACCTTTGTTCTGAATTTTCTCTTGATTTTACCAACATAATTAAGGGGACAAGTGCAGGTAGCCATATGTATCACACTGATGGCTTTACAATTGGCAAAGAATTTTTTTTTTCTTGTGGACGTGCTAGAAAACAAATTGTATGGGTTCATCTATCTACACAGACAACAGTTACCACAACAAAAGAAACCACAGACCTTCCTTTCAAACCAGCGGGTTTTTTTTAATCTATGCCACAAACGATCCTTAACCAGACACCCCTTTCTAAATGTAATGATGGGTACTGGTGAGATGGAAGTACTTTCTGTCAAATGAAAAGTAGTTGTGAGTCTGAATAATTTCAAGCAACTCCACCACAAAGATGTATTGTCTAGTGCATTCTACTGCTCTCTTTTTTCAGATAGTGTTTAGTTGTCTGAATACCAGCCTCATGCGGTATACTACTGTAGAGAGCCTCTATATCAATAGAGGCTAGCAGTATGTGTTCACCCACAGATACAGCATCCAATTTTGTCAACAGGTATGATGTATCCCTGGTATAAAAGGGGAGAGAGTTGACAAATTAGTGTAAGAGCTCATCAATATAGATACCACTATTTTGTGTGACTGAATTGATTCCTGAGATGATAGGGTGTCCCTCCCTTCAGGGGTTCAATACCCTTATGGATTTTTGAGAGAGTATAGAATGCTGGTATGAGGGGAAAAATAGGTAGGAAAAAAATTATACTCATTAATGGAGATCAGATGATTATCCCGTGCCCTCACTAGTATAGCACGCAAACCCTCAATGTACCTGGTTATAGGATCCAATGGTAAAGTTTCATAAATATCTCTATCCTTCATGCCTGATTAGCACATTGTCAGATATTTTCAGTGATCCATCAGAACAAGATTGCCCCCTTTGTGAGACGGCTTGATAATCAAATGCTCATTTTTTTAGACCTTCCAGAGCTATACTTTCACTTCTAGGCAGATTAGACCTCATCGTTTGATTCAAGTTGGGGATTCTACGAAGATCTTTCTCTACTAGTGGGGTAAAAATGTCTTCTCTCGGGAGATCACTTTGTGGGAGCATTTTCTTACTACTATTTTTGAGGTTTGTAAATGCACCTGATCCTCTCTCTCTCATTTTCCCTGAACAATCCTATCAGTGTATGACTACCTTCTAAATCTTCATCAGTGAGACCTAATTTGTGGCATTGTTCCCTGTCATTTGTTTTTAAAGAATTTTCTCCATTTCAGTTTCCTCCCAAACAAATTGATATCCTTTACACAGTTGAAATAAATGGAACTATTAGTGGGAACGAAAGTGATACCCTTTCTAAGAACATCATATTCCATTTTAGAGAGTGAATGACTGTAGAGGTTTATGATTTGCCCTCTATTCAATGGATTTGGTTCCTTAGGGAATACCCAAAGGGGGCTTATTGCTCTAAAAAAGAAGAGGTAGCACATAGAGATATAGAAGAGGGTGGGAACAGAGAGATCATGTCCATACCCTCGGGTGTATTTAGATTTATTGAAGTCCCCTGTTTGACCATAACGACCTCTGGAACCCTGTCATTTCTGTCTGTCAGGTCTACCTCTATTCCTGAATTTCCCTCTCACTCCAGATTCAGATCTTTCGTATATGAGGTATCAATGTCCGTTTTTCAGTAAGAATTTTATAACCTTTGTTCTCCTTAAATTCTTTCATGTCTCTGTGAAATTGAATATGTTTTCTTTCTTTTAAAAAGGACTATTACCTTTCTACTGATGTTCGTAAAAGATTTTCACATCAATTGAAAATGGGGGTCAGATCTGTGTTTAAGAATGCTGTCAATATGGGAGTTAAGCTGTGTAGTAGTAGTCCTTTAAAGTAAACTGTTGTAATCAGGACAGTAAAGATGAGATTAAAGAACTTTTTCATGAATATTTAGAATCTGTATGTTTATTACAATTAAATAAATTCCTTGAGTTTACATTTTCGTAAGCAGTGTAAGGTAATTAATATTGAGAAAGGTCACTGTGTATATGTCAGCAGCTTCAGTATTACATAAGGAGGCTTGATGGATAAATGCTAGCTTATTTGAAGACATATCGCTGTATGTTGCCCGGCAGGTGTGCAAGGCGGGGATCAGCTCATTAACTCAAGCTTTTTGATTCAGACGTACCGTATCTAATTGGCCCATCAGGATTTACATCAAGTAGATTTCAGAGTGATTATTCCAGGTACGCTTCTCAGTGGCCTCAACCCCTAGGGTGCAGAAAGAGAGTAATGCTCCACACCTGGGCAGCGGGAGCTGAATCAGATTTTCCACCTAAACCCTAAATAAAATTATATTGAATTAATTTCAGTTGTCAAATGTTTAACCTCTGTTCTGTTTGTTTTCCTCTTATATCCCTTACATGTTGTACGTACGTCTCCTCATTTAAAGGGTTTTTCCCACAAACAAAGTTCATTTTAATCAATAGATCTTGGAATAAAAATAAGCTCCACAATTGGATATGTTAAATAAAATGTTCCTGTGCTGAGATAATCTTATAAATGTTCCCATGCTGTGTACTGTGTAATGGCTGTGTCTGACCGTACAGGAACATGGTCAGGTCATACCACATCTCCTGGGCAGGGGAAGAAGCAAAAGAGTATACAGACATTACAGCATGGAATCGCAGTTGATGGTTTCTGTATGGAAAAACATTGACCCTGCCTTTTTAAAAACTTGTTTTACCTCACAGAAAGAATCAGCTGTAATGCCCTGCTATCCTGTCTCTATACTCTTTTGCTTCCTCCTCTGCCCAGAATATGTGATATGATCAGATCATGTTCCTGCATGTCAGACACGGCCATTACACAATACTTTGTTGGTGGACAACCCCTGTAAGTACATTGTAGAATGGCATAGGGGACCAGGATCAAATATCTAAAAACATACTAATATACTAGAGCTGAGCGAATCATTTTGATGCAAATCAAATTTGTGTCAAATTTTCAGGAATTCACTGAACCCGGTAAATTTGAATCATTTGCAATTGGATATGCAAAAATGGCCACCACCTTTTTACACATTGCAGAATATTGCATCAGGCACAGATAACTTACATGACCTTCGGCACGATTGGGTGGGCTTCCCCATGATGCCTTGCTACTACCAAATTTCATGGTATAGCCAAACCAATCAGAAGGGGCAGTCAAACCTTGTATAAAGCAGGGAATGCGGGGGCGTGGCCTAGCTCTTGATGTGAGAGGTCGGGTGGCAGTGCCTCTCCACCACCATTAGCTTCAATTATCCTGCACAGAGCCCGAACCAGCCAAATCCCTTATCAGGAACTGCTGTCTGAGGGTCCCGGGAGTCAGAGGCGAGCTTCTGCCAGACTCAGAGAGTCCAACATGGGCCGCAAAAGGCAGAAGGATGCCGGGGCCTGCAGCAGTGCCTCAGCCCAAGATGGCACCGAGACAGAGGAAGAGGCGGGAAGGAGGAACACAGCCTATGCACGGAGGCTGGAGGCTTCAGCACGGCTGCACAGGTATGCGAGGGGCATGAAGGCAGATGAAGAAGGAAGTGAAGGCAGTGAGAAGCATGGAGATGAGGAGGAAGATGGTGAGGAGCTGCCTGTGCCTGTGCTACATAATGAACAGCAGGAGGAGGGGGATGGTGACACTGTGCTGGCAGCTGAAAGTTCAGATGAGGCAGAGCCGACTCTGCGAGATGTATTCCAGGCTGTCTTATACTGCAAGACTGCTTTAACTGCTCTGACAAAGCAGGTGAACGGTCTGAAAGCCGACATGGGAGGCATTGAGGCTTCTATGCAGAAAGTTACAGCCAGATTGACTGAGGTGGAGGGCAGAGTTGGTGTAACAGAAGATCATTTAACCTCAGTGCAAAAGACGCAGCAACAGCACACTCAGAGGATCACGGTAGTGGCTAACAAAAACGATGACCTGGAAAACCGGTCACGCAGGAACAATTTGCGTATTGTGGGCATCCCTGAAAGAGCTGAGGGTGCTGACCCCACGACCTTTGTTGAAACCTGGCTGCTGGGAAAGTTTGGGTCTAATATCCTGTCGAGGGTGTTTGCTGTGGAGCGTGCCCATCGAGTGCCCATGAGACCCCCAGTGCCTGGAGAGGGCCCTCGTACGATGTTAGCCAGAATCCTGAACTGCAGAGACCGGGACACTATCTTACGTAAGGCCAGAAAATTGACAGATCTTACCCTGGAGGGCAAACGCATTGAAATATACCCGGATTACTCGGCTGAGGTGCAAAAGCTGCGGCTACGGTATGGTGAAGTGAAGAAACAGCTCCGCTCTTTGAATGTGAAATACTCTACAATTTATCCTGCCAAATTAAGAGTGGAAGCCTTTGGAAAGGTCAATTTTTTCCCGTCACCGGTAGAGGCCGCCTCGTGGTTGGAGCGGAACCGGAGCAAATTGAGAGAAGCTGAGGACTCGGCATGGTGAATGCACGACCCTGCTATCCTGACCACTGGACAGGGTTGTGGCTCTGCATTGCTCTGCGAAACCGCAGAGGAGGGGGAGAAACCCCCGCTGGGATCTACGTTTTATAGTTTTATAGTTAATTTGTTTGATTAATGGTTCGGGACTATGCATACTATTGATTATGTGGTGGAGAGACTGCCAATGCTGGAGGAGGACACGGCGCATGTTGATATGCGGTATACTACGATGTTGCTCAGGTTCTTTGAGCTCCCACTCTCACGTTGGGAAGAGAGTGACAAGAGAAGGGTGGGGGGAGGGGGAGGGAGGGGGGGAGGTGGATGGGTTGGATTTGTGGGAAAATGGGGTTGCTTATGCTGTTTGACCTGGTATGCTGGGGAACAAAATGGAAAGATGTTACTTGATGATGGTGGATTGTTTTTTCTAATGCACAATGAGTAACCGTACGGTTCGGATTTTAAGTTGGAATGTACGTGGTATATCTGACAGGATTAAGAGGGCAGCAGTTCTGAATCACATCAGATCTTGTGATCCTATGATTGCGTGCTTACAGGAGACCCATCTTACTAGAGATACTAGGCACTGGCTATCGAGAGGGTGGATGTTAAAGACATATCATTCCACTTATTCCTCGTACTCCAGGGGGGTGTCAGTCCTAATACACAAAAACGCACATTATGAAGAGCTGGCAGTGCAAGTAGACAGTGAAGGGCAGTATGTATGGATTGCGTGCAGATTGTATGGACACAAAATGATTTTAGTGGCTTTATATATCCCTCCACCTTATTCTAAAAAGGAACTTCAAGCAGTAATGGACTTGACGGCCAGATGGGGGGAGGCTCCGATGTTGATTATGGGAGATGTTAACAACACCATGAATGATTACTGGGATAAAGTACGTCCGGCAGGTATGGAAGCTGGACGGGACGGAATGACTGCATTTGGCACCTACGTGGGGGAGCTGGGGCTGGTGGATCTGTGGAGAGTACGAAATGAGGGTAAGAGGACCTTCTCGTGTCACTCGGCTACACACGGAACACTGTCAAGGATAGACCTGGCTTTTGGGGATACTGCTATGGATGGGATGGTTGGGGAGGTGGAATACCTACAGAGGACTCTATCGGATCATAGTCCTATGGTTGTCACGCTTCTAGTGGGATCTGCTCAGGGTCAGAGGGGAGGTTGGCGTCTTCACCCGACGTGGCTTAAAGTGGTGGATATGGGTGGCATAACCAAAGAACTAGAGCACTTCTTCCAAGTGAATGAAGGGAGTGCTGAGGCCACAGTGGTGTGGGAGGCTATGAAGGCATTTACGAGGGGACTCTTTATAAGTGAGATCTCACGGTGTAAGACCAAAACTAAATTGGCAGATCAACAAATAAAGGATGACTTGACAAGGGCAGAGGCAGACATGATTTTGGCGCCAACGAGTGTAGCTCACAATAGACTAAAATTGGCACAGGAGGCAGTTAATAAACTGCACATGATGCAAGCTGAGAGGAAAAGGGCATTTCAGCAAGCCCAATTCTTTGAGGAAGGAGAGAGAGTGGGTCGCTTGTTGGCGGTGATATCTGCGGCACAGAGGGAGTCTTCCAGGGTGTACAGGTTGAGAGACCAAACGGGGACGACTATGACAGACACAAAGGACATATTGGAGGTCTTCAAGGAATATTACATGGCACTGTACAATTCAAGAGTACGGGACACGGAGGGGGCCGTAAAGGAATTTTTGGAAGGCATCTCACTGTCTAAATTGTCTGAGGAAGATAGGATGAGGTTGGATGAACCTGTGAGTGTGGAGGAGGTGGAATGTGCAATTCTGTCTATGCCCAATAACAAATCACCGGGTGCTGATGGTCTACCTGGAGAGGTGTACAGGGAGCTGGTGGAACTGCTAGCTCCAAAATTGAAATCTGTGTTTGATGAGGCTTTGGTGAAGGGGGCGTTACCGAGATCAATGGAGGAAGCGGTGATAGTGGTTCTGCCAAAGGAGGGGAAAGACCCCATGGATGCGGAGTCGTATAGGCCCATATCGTTGTTGACAACGGATGTCAAAGTACTCGCTAAGATCCTGGCCACCCGGCTCACCGGGGTTGCGCATACTGTTATTCACGAGGACCAGTCGGGCTTTATGCCCAACCGCTCCACGGCTGTTAACTTGAGAAGATTATTTCTTAATATGCAGCTGCCTGCTGATAATGGTGGCGGGAGAATAGTGATGTCATTGGACGCTAGAAAAGCATTTGATAGCGTGGAATGGAAATATTTATGGAAAATCATGGAAATAATGGGATTTGGCCCCGCATTCATGGCCTGGGTGAAGTTATTGTACTCATCCCCAAGGGCGGTAGTTAAGGTGAATGGTGAACGGTCCGGGATGTTTGACTTACATAGGGGCACAAGGCAGGGGTGCCCGCTGTCCCCGCTATTGTTTGCGGTGGCAGTGGAGCCCCTGGCGGCCAAAATAAGAGCTGAGAGAGGAGTGGTCGGATTTAAATTTGGGAGGCTGGAAGAAAAAATATCACTGTATGCCGATGACATCCTGTTATTTCTGGAAAATGCAGGAGAGACATTGGGGTGCACGATGGATGTAATTAAACACTTTGGGAGCATTTCGGGACTGGAGATAAACTGGCACAAGTCTTATGTCATGGCTGTAGATAGACCAATAAAAGCGGAGGAGATAGATGAGAGGGGGAAGCAGCTCCAGCTGGTTTCACAATTTAAATACCTTGGGATATGGGTGGCACTTCCATTGACACGATTCACGGATCTGAATTTAGTTCCTCTGCTAGAGAAATTTAAAAAGAAAATAGGCGCATGGTGCCAATTGGCTTTGACGGTGACGGGTAGAACTAACCTGATTAAGATGGTCCTTATGCCACAACTAATGTACGTTTTGCACAACTCACCGATATGGCTACCAAAAAAACGGTTTCAGGGTATTGATTCTATCTTCAGATCCTTGATATGGGGCAAGAGGCAAGCAAGGATTAAATTGGGAACGCTGCAAAATGGGAAGGAGGAGGGAGGATTGGCCGCACCCAATCCCTGGGTCTATTTCTTGGCAGTACAGGGCCAGCATGTCAGGGGATGGAGAGAACCCGATTGTGGAGGGGCAGCTTGCCGGGTGCTGGTACATGTGTCGGGGAGACGCCCACTGGTCCAGGCGTTAGAGGATGGTACCTTTAAGAAATTGGAAGCAATATATCCTACCTTAGGCTTGACTCAGAAGGTATGGGACACTATTAAAAAGATCAGGGGGGTGGACGGGCTGACTAAGTACTCACCGGTGTTGGGCAATGAACATCTGCCGGAACTTAATAAGCTGTGTCAAATGGGCAATTGGAAGGCGCAAGGAGTGAGATATGTGTGCCAGCTGCAGAGTGGAACGGACCTGAAGACCTTTGAGAAATTGAGAGAAGAATTTGATTTGCCTTTGGTGTGGGGATTTCAATACTATAGGCTTCGACATGCTTGGAGGGCACAGTGTGGATTGGGAGCCATGACGGTTCAGGGTGATATTGTACTAGACTCTGTGTGCATGAAGGGAGGGACGAGGGGAGTCATATCGAGCCTATATCATGACCTACTGCACTCCTATCTGGGGGGAAATCTCTTCATTGCAAAGAGTAAATGGGAAAGGGAGGTGGGTACCCTCACAACAGAACAATGGGAGGCAATTCTAGAATATGTCCCGAAGATCTCTCTAAGCGAGCAGGCACGGATCTCCCAATTATACATAATACATAGGACATACAAAACACCGCTGCGCCTGTACAAGGCGGGCTTGAGGGGAGATTCCAATTGCCCTAGATGTGGCACGGACCAGGCCGGACTGCTACACATGCTATGGTCATGCCCGCGGCTAGTGGCTTATTGGTTGGTCGTTGTTAACAAAATTGAGAGGGCTTATACATGTACAATTGACAGAAACCCGGTGCTGTGTGTTTTGGGGGAGGTGGATGGAATACCTGTCTCAGAACATTACAAAGTGGCGATAGCGCAATTGCTATATGTGGCACGCAAACTAATAGCACGAAAATGGACAGATTCGGAACCCCCCACTAGGAGGGAATTTATTGCTCAGACACGTACGGTAATGCATTTAGAGGAAAGCATTTACAGGCGGAGGCATGGAGAGAGAACTTTTGGGAAAATATGGTCCGCATGGATGGCGGTAATATGATTGTCAATGTTCCCAGGTACGCCCGGCATAAGGAGTATTGGCGGGAGGGGGGAGGGGGGAGAGGGTTTTGACTGTATTACTACACGTTATGTGAATTGTTATATGTATATTGATAACTGTTTGCTGTAAATTTTTGAAACCTAAATAAAAATAATTGGTTTAAAAAAATAAAGCAGGGAATGCAATAGTCATTTTCTGGTGAATATGGGTAGTGATAGGATGTCACAGCTCGCAGTTTAGCAATAAAGATAGGGAAAGAAAGCCATACAACACTGAAGAAACTAAGTAGATAGTTTGTGACAGCATAGCAGTGAAGAAAAGTTACTATCCGTTTACCCATACACATATATGGTAACGACACTTAGATATTACTATGGCTGAGCTTGCATTAAAGAGCTTGAAAGGGGTTGATTAAAGCCCTAGGAGACCTCAGAATGTTATACATGTCTTTTCTGGGCAGTTAGAGTACTTAAGATTTGCGTTGAATCCGTTGAAAATCCTAACATTGGCCTGTGGTGTGTGAATACATATATACCAGTAAAAGGTGCAAGGTTTTTCAAGGTGAATAAGCAGCAAAAATTTGAGGCTGGCATTAAGATTTTTGCTGCTGGAGTGTAATGGATGTGTACAATGGATCCACCAGAGTCTGATTGTGATTTAATAGGCTAAAAATGAACATGTTTATTTTTCTTGCAAATTTTTTTTTTTCATGTTATGGATAAAAACCCATGCCGATTGTTTCCTAGAGCATTTGAAATATTCCAAACAGTTGCATTAGATCAGTATTTAGGTGCGAAATCCAAACCTAACTATTTATGAAGTCCTGAACATATGAACGGGGTCTAAAACTCTGAATTTAAAAACCTAATTTTCAGACTTAAAGGGTTGATCTCATCTTCTTTCTTCAGTACACAGCTCTCCAACCTACCAGTTTCTTGCTTGCTAGGGAGTGGAGCGATCATAAAGATTGATAGCTTGGATGACTGGCATGGCTAAGCTGCAGGCCCAAATTGTGCACTCTCTTATGATCCTACGTGCCTCGGAGAAGCCCAGGAGCACTGAAGCCAGTACTGAATCCAGCGATGTAGCCAGCTTCAGGGCAGCTATTGCAAGCTCAAAGGCAAAGAGCTTGCCCGCATGTGCTCCTTGTCTATTTAATCGACCACTTCTGATAACTGCAGAGGTAGACAGTAATGTAGACAACAAGCAGTAGACTATAAAATTAAAAATTCCTCAATTCTTGAGAATGGGGAATAATTTTAATAAGTCCAGTGCAAAGATGTAAAAGTTAAGGATCAAATAATGTTTTTCAGAAACGCATTCAAAGAGACAACTGTTTTATTTCTCCATTGCTATTGCTGTTTTAATGGAACCATTTTTGGGCTACATAAAATTGATTGGTTAGCT
This sequence comes from Phyllobates terribilis, assembly GCF_046119375.1. Taxonomy (NCBI): domain Eukaryota; kingdom Metazoa; phylum Chordata; class Amphibia; order Anura; family Dendrobatidae; genus Phyllobates; species Phyllobates terribilis. The sequence goes on from NW_027362761.1 coordinate 880,555,266, forward strand.
TTTATTCATATTTTGAAGAATGAAAGAATAGCAATGTCACCAACTACAGTATTTTACGCAAAACATAGTTGTTATAATTGCAGCAGAACCAAATATATGTATTTTTAAATTGTTTTACTGAGGGTTTTTTTTTTATATTTTTGCTGGGTACGAGGGAGATACTTGTGAACCTTTAATTTTTGTTGTTTTCTCTCACAAGTAGACTTAAACAATTGATTGATTTTTTTTTTTATAATAATTTGAGATGCACGGTAATCCAGATTATTATAGCTTGTCAGTTATAGACCTTATTCATATTTCCATTTCTGGCGTACGATTTCTGTCTATATTTTTTATAGGCTATATGGCAGTTCAAGTTTTTTCATTTTGCTGAACAAGTGGCCCTAAAAAAATATGAGCAAAAGTTGATTTTAGATCGGCCTCACAGACCAAACTCATCCATTCAACTTCATATGTTCCAAGTACGTGTGTACAAAATGGTAAGTAACCCACTGACGGCCTGGTAACACACCCCCTCCTTCTATCAAGCTCCATAGATGCCGTGGTCACTAATGGGTAAACTGCCAGTAGTTGTGGCTCGATTCTATGTTGTGAATTGCAGTCATGAGCCAATTATGTCCTTAATGACCGGGCTAAATTTTTACAATTCTGACCACTGTCACTTTATGAGGTAATAACTCTGGAACGCTTCAACGGATCCCACTGATTCTGAGATTGTTTTTTCGTGACATATTGTACTTCATGATTGTGGTAAAATTTCTTCAATATGACTTCCGTTTACTTGTGAAAAAAACGGAAATTTGGCAAAAATTAAAATTAAAATAAATAACATTTCCCACATGTCTAATTTCCATCAGAACAAATTTTTTTTGTTCGGAAGTTATAAGAGTTAAAAATTGACCAGCGATTTCTCATTTTTCCGACAAAATTTACAAAACCATTTTTTTAAGGACCACATCACATTGGAAGTGACTTTGAGGGATCTATATGACAGAAAATAGCCAAAAGTGACACCATTCCATACTGCACCCCTCAAGGTGCTCAAAACCATATGCAAGAAGTTTATTAACCCTTCACATGCTTCACATGAAATGAAGCAACGTGGAAGGAAAAAATGAACATTTAACTTTTTTTCACAAAATGTTTACTTCAGACCCGATTTTTTTTATTTTCACAAGGGTAATAGGAGAAAATGGACCACAAAATTTGTTCTGCAATTTCTCATGAGCACGCCGATATCCCATATGCGGGGGAAAACCACTGTTTTGGTGCACAGCAGGGTTCGGAAGGGAGGGAGCACCATTTGACTTTTTGAATGTAATATTTGCTTGAATAATTAGCGGATGCCATGTCGTGTTTGGGGAGCCACTGATGTGCCTAAACAGTGGAAACCCCCCATAAGTGACCACATTTTGGAAACAGACCCCTCAGGGAACTTATATAGATGTGTGGTGAGCACCTTGAACCGCCAGGTGCTTCACAGAAGTTTATAACGTAGAGCCGTGAAATTAAGAAATCAAATTTTTTTCCACAAAAATGTATTTTAGCCCCATTTTTTTATTTTCACAAGGGTAACAGGAGAAAATGGACCCCAAAATTTGTTGTGCAATTGCTCCTGAGTATGTACATACCCAATATGTAAGGAAAAACTATTGTTTGGGCGCACGGCAGGGCTTGGAGTGACATTTAGAACATAGACTTTGATGGAATGGTCTGCGGGTGTCATGTCACGTTTGGAGAGCACCTGATGTGCCTAAACAGTGGAAAACCCCAACAAGTTACCCCATTTTGGAAACTACACCCCTCAAGGATTTTATCTAGGAGTATAGTGAGCATTTTGAACCCACAGGTTCTACACAGAATTTGATAACATTAGGTCGTCATACTGAAAATTTTCATTTTTTTTCACAAAAATGTAGTTTAAAGGGGTATTCCGATCTCCAAGATCCTATCCCAATATGTAGTAGGTGTAATATTAATAATATTAGCAAATACCTCCAATTAGAAATGTAGTATAGTATTTTTGATTCACTATCTCTCTTACCTCATGTACAGGCATTGCAGGACCTTAGGTATCCATGGTTACGACCACTAGCAACCATCTAACTAACTGTGACTTTATTAGTGGACGTAACCATGGATACCCAAGGTCCTGCGATGCCTGCACATGAGGAAAGAGACATAGCAAATCAGAAAAAATATACTACATTTCTAATTGGAGATGTTTGCTAATATTACTATTATTACACCTACTACATATTGGGATAGGATCTTGGAGATGGGAATACCCCTTTAAGGCTAAGTGCCCAAGATGCACAAATGCTGCATATTTTTTCTGCTTTTCCCTGGCAGGAAAAACGCATGAGGATTTTACATGCGTTTTTCCAGCCAGGTAGAAGCGTTTGTCAAGCGTTTTTGCATGCATTTCTGCATTGCGGGTTATCAAGCGATTTTCCAAGCGATTTTAGCATCACTTGGAAAAGTGCTTGACAACTTGGTCACATTATATAAATCCATGCAACCGGCATGGATTTATATAGTGTGTCCAAGTAATAGTTAAAAAAAAAAGAATAAGTATGGTAAAAAATAAAAAATAAAGATTATACTTACCTTCCGATGGCCCCCAGTCTCCTTCTCCGCTCCGTCTGGTCTGTTGTATGGGTCGCGGTGGTGTGAAGGACCTGCCATGACGTCATTGAGTCATGTGACAGGTCACGCGACTGTGTCATGGCAGGTCCTTTCACACCACCGCGACCCATACAACAGACCAGACGTAGCGGAGAAAATACCGGGGGCCATCGGAAGTTAAGTATAATCTTTATTTTTTATTTTAAATTCTTTTTTTAACATGTTCTATGGTACCCGAGTCACAAGGAGAGTCTCCTCTTCTCCAGACCTGGGTACCATCCGCACATAGAATCGCATAATATCCGTGTGTGCAAATGTGCTGACACGGATAATATGCGTTTCAATGCAAGTCAATGGTGGCAATTACGCTGCGTGTCCGCAAAATTAATGGACATGCTGCGTATTTTTCCGGAATGATAATACGCAGCGGAAATTTCCGCAGCATGTGCACAGCACATGCTGATTATCATTGGGGACCATGGCACAGGTATTACCAAGCGTTTTTTAAGTGGAAATTCCGCGGCAAAAACGCTTGAAAAGCGCATAGTGGGCTCACAGCTTTAGCCCCAAATTTGTAATTTTTACAATGGATAATAGAAGAAAACGGACCCCATAAATTGTTAAGCTATTTCTCCTGAACGCGATGATGCCCCATATATCATCAAAAATTACTGTTAGGCCACAAGTTAGGGCTGAGAAGGAAGGAGCATTATTTGACTTTTGGAGCATAGCTTTTGATAGACTAGTTTGTGGGCGACATTTGCGGAGCCCCTAAGGTGCCAGAACAGCAGAAAAACCGCAAAGTGACCCCATTGTATAAAATACACATCTCAATGAATTCATCTACTCCTGCAGTGGCTATTATATAACATCAACGCCAGGCTTTATTCTGAAGAATTCCAAAAACATTGTGCCCCCATAAAGTGTAGTGCCCCCATACATTTCTCCTGGTGACACACATGTAAATTAAGTGCTCTCTCCACTACAATAATGGCAAACATATGGCCGCTTACTGCGGTTTAGGCACAGTGGGGCTCAGAAGGAGGGGGCATTTGGATTTGGGAGCGCAGACTTCACTGTATTTTATTTGAGGAACGGGAGCCATTTCGCTTTTCCAGAGTCTTTGTTCTACCAGTAACGTGGGACCTCCTATAGTTCCAGTGACAGATGACGGACCTGAGAGGGGGCTGGTTTTGTGTGGGATAAATTAGGAGTTTTTTTGGTAACATTTTGGGGTATATAATTTTTAATTGCTTCCAGAATAAGACTGGATTGCCAGTCTACGCTGAGCACTTATGACGTGGTTTCCGTGTAAATCCCACAAAAATTCGATTGAGACGAAACCCCCAATGGAACCACCCACCACAAAGAGGCAGATGGAGACACTTTGGAGCCCATTTGATGTCTGCTCCGGTGGTCTGCATCTTTTTAGGCGCACACAGATCTGTGGTTGTCCACACTTGTGCGCTCAAAAAAAGCCTAAAATGGTGGTACACCGCCAGAACTGAGACCAGTCCAAAGGGACTCCATAAGTGAGTGGCTCCATCTGGGTTTTTTGTCTGAATCGCGGTTTTGGTGAATTTAAATGGAAACTCCAACGTAAGCGCTCAGCGGAGAGTGCAGGATAAATGCGAGCCCAGCCTTATTCCAATTTTTTGGAAGCAGAATGAAGAAATAGGCAGCAGTACCAGAATAGTTCTTATTTTTATTTTTTCGCGGTTCACCATGCGGTATTAGTGATGAGGCGGATTTATTCTTCGGGTCGGTGCGATTACAACGATACCAGATTTATATGTTTTTTTTAAGGTTTTGCTGCTATCACACAGTAAAAATGTTTTTTTTTTTAATAAAAAAGTAGTTATTTTCATTGCCATATTCTGAGAGCTGTAACTTTTTTATTTTTTGGTGAATAGAGCTGTGTGGGGGCTTATTTTTTGCGGGACGAGTTGCAGATCTCTTTGGTACCATTTTGGGACACATAGCAATTTTTGATCGCTTTTTATTCAGATTTTTCAGTAACAGAATTAGCAAAAACCAGCAATTCAGTTATTGTTTTTATTTTTTGCACCATTCGCCGTGCGATGAAAGTGATAAGACCGATTTGTTCATAGGGTCGGTATGATTACAGCGATACCAAATTTATATATTTTTTTATGGTTTGCTATTTTTATAGACTAAAAGCAGTATTTTATAAAAAAAAATTCGATTTTGCATCATCACATTCTGAGAGCTGTAACTTTTTTATTTTTTGCCAATGAGCCATATTATGGCTTGTTTTTCTGCGGGATGGTTTGGCGTTTTTATTTGTATAACTTTTTTTACATACGACTTTTTGATCGCTTTTTATTCAAGTAGTCAGGCTGGCGGACAGGACTGGTAGTCAGGCTGGCAGACTAGACTGGTAGTCGGACTGGTGGACTGGCTGGTAGTCAGACTGGCGGACTGGACTGGTAGTCAGACTGGCGGACTGGACTGATAGTCAGGCTGGTGGACTGGACTGGTAGTCAGGCTGGTGGACTGGACTGGTAGTCAGGCTGGCAGACTGGACTGGTAGTCAGGCTAGCAGCGGGACCTGAGGGCTGAAGCAGAGTTTATGACACAAAGCTACAACCTTGCACGGGCACCTCTATTTTGGAGGAGGTGCCTTTTATATGAGAGGTCCTCCGGCCGGGGACTCCTTAGGACGGCGCGCGGCCCCTTTAAGAGGGAGGGAGCGCGCGCCCTAAGCACAGTGCCCGGGAAGCTGCGCGCGCCGGCAGCAGCAGGAGAGCCGGAAGACGCCGGGCTGGGAGAACGGCGGTAAGAGGGACGGCGTCTCTGCCTGTCAGGGGGCAGAGACGCCGATACTACAACAATTAGACATTTCAGATGCTGTTGAGCCTTTTCCAGCAATAGCACATGTGGCATCACCTCCTTCAGAACTTAAAGAGGTTTTCCCTTGAACGAAAATTCATTTTAATCAATAGATCTTGGAATAATAATAACTTCCACAATTGGATGTGTTTAAATAAAATTTTCCTGTGCAGAGATAATCTTATAAATGTTCACCTGCTGTGTACTGTGTAATGGCTGTGTCTGGCCTTGTACAGAACATGGTCTGATCATACCACAGCTCCTTGGCAGGGGGAGGAGCAAAAGAGTATACAGACATTACAGCACGGGATCACAGCTGATTCTTTTTGTGAGGTAAAACATTTCACTGCTTGTTTTTAACCCCTTTAAAGCCCATGATGTACTAATACGTGTCAGGGCCCTGGGCTTCAAGAGCCTGACCCGTATTAGTACGTCATCGCGATCGCGCGCGCACACAGGCTGTGCGGGCGCGATCGCCGCCGGGTGTCAGCTGATTGTCACAGCTGACACCCGGTACTATGTGCAGGGAGCAGTCCCTCACCGCTCCCAGCACATTAACCCCCGCAATGCTGCGATCAAAGTTGATCGCAGCATTGGGGAGGTGATCGCAATACTCACCTCCTCTTCCGGCCTCCAGTGCTGTGTGCCGCGGCTTCCCGGGTGTTGCCATGACGACCCGATGTCGTCATGACAACATCCGGGTCACCAGACAGCAGGAAGATTGTTTGGACATGCGCAGTGCATCTCCAAACTATCTTCTCCCTGTCCAGCGCTGACTGCCTGCATGGCACAGGGATGGCGCTCCATCCCTATGCTGTGCAGGCGATCAGAATAAAAAAAGTGAAAGTCCCATAGTGGGACAAAGTAAAAAAGTAAAAAAACTCCCAAAAAGTGAAAAAAAAAAAAAAAAAAATATCCACTAAAAATAAGAATATAATGTACCCATCAATAAATATTATTATGAAAAAAAAAAAAAACAATAAAAGTACACATATTTGGTATCGCCGCGTCCGTAACGAACTGGCCTATAAAACTGTTCCACTAGTTAACCCCTTCAGTGAATACGGTAAAAAAAAAAACAAAGCAAAAAACAATGCTTTATCATCATACCGTGAAACAAAAAATGGAATAACACGCGATCAAAAAGACGAATATAAATAAAAATGGTATCGCTGAAAGTGTCATCTTGTCCCGCAAAAAACAAGCTGCCATACAGCTCCATCATCCGAAAAATCAAAAAGTTACAGCTCTCAGAATAAAGCGATGCAAAAGAATAATTTTTTCTATAAAATAGCTTTTATTGTGTAAAAGCGCCAAAACATAAAAAACGATATAAATGTGGTACCGCTGTAAACGTACTGACCTGAAGAATAAAGCTACCTTATCAATTTTACCACACCCGGAGCAGAGTAAAAAAATGTAAAAAAACACAATTCCTGAATTGTTGTTTTTTGTTTATTCTGCCTCCCAAAAATAGGAATAGAAAGCGATCAAAAAATGTCACGTGCCTGAAAATGGCACCAATTAAAACGTCAACTCATCCCGCAAAAAACAAGCCGTCACATGACTCTGTCAGCCAAAATATGGCGATGCAAAAACTAGATTTTACAAAATATGTGTCTTTTAGTGTGTGACAGCTGTCAATCATAAAAACCCGATATGATTCTGGTATCGCTGTAATCGCACCGACCCGAAGAATAAAGTAATCTCATCACTTATACCGCATGAGGAATGGCGTAAAAAATAAATGCTAGGGCTGGGGTTGGGGTTGTGCTAATGTTAGGGTTAGGGTTGTTTTTTTTTTTTTCAAAAGTAAAAAAAAAAAAAAAAGAAAAAGATGACGATATGGCGACTAGTGTTGAGCGCAAGTGCTCGCTACTTGAGTTTGCATCGGGTGCTCGGGTATACACTGAGTATCGCGGGTGCTCGAGTCTCCGCCCCATATTCTTCGCGGCCAAAGAAACCTTGCGGGGATTGCCTGCCATGCACGAGTGATCCCCGCATGTTTTTTTGGGGGTGTCTAATAACCGTGAAACATGCGGGCGGGGACTCGAGCATTTCACTTGAGCACCCGTGATACATGGTGCATACCTGAGTACCCGATGCAAACTCAAGTAGCGAGCACTTGCGCTCAAGACTAATGACAACTTATTCAATATGATGACCTAATGTTATCAAATTCTGTGTCGTACCTCTGGCTTCAAAATGTTCACTATATCCCTTAATAAAATCCTTGAGGGGTATAGTTTCCAAAATGGGGTCACTTGTGGGGGAGCTCCACTGTTTAGGCACATCAGGGGCTCTCCAAACGCGACATGGTGTCCGCTAACAAACTGAATGGAAAATCGGCTCAAATTGTTAGCGGACACATGTTGCGTTTGGAGAGCCCCTGATGTGCCTAAACAGTGGAGCTCCCCCACAAGTGACACCATTTTGGAAACTAGACCCCCCAAGGCACCAATCTAGATGCATAGTGAGCACTTGGAACCCTCAGGTGCTTCACAAATTGATTCGTAAAAATGAAAAAGTGGAAAAAAAAATACTTTTTCATTTTTACGAATCAATTTGTGAAGCACCTAGGGGTTCAAAGTTCTCACTATGCATCTAGCTAGGTGCCTTGGGGGGTCTAGTTTCCAAAATGGGGTCACTTGTGGGGGGTTTCCACTGTTTAGGCACATCAGGGGCTCTCCAAATGCAACATGGCGTCCGCTAATTATTCAAGCAAATTTTACAATCAAAAAGTCAAATGGCGCTGCTTCCCTTCCGAGCCCTGCCGTTCGCCCAAACAGTGGTTTTTCCCCACATATGGGGTATCTGCGTGCCCAGGGGAAATTTCACAACAAATTTTGGGGTCCATTTTTTCCTGTTACCCTTGCGAAAATAAAAAAAATTGGGTCTAAAGTAACATTTTTGTGAAAAAAGTTAAATGTTCATTTTTTTCTTCCACATTCCAAAAATTCCTGTGAAGCACCTGAAGGGTTAATAAAGTTATTGAATGTGGGTTTGAGCACCTTGAGGGGTGCAGTTTTTAGAATGGTGTCACTTTTGGGTATTTTCTGTCATAAAGACCCTTCAAAGTGACTTCAAATGTGATGTGGTCCCTAAAAAAATGGTTTTGTAAATTTTGTTGGAAAAATGAGAAATCGCTGGTCAACTTTTAACCCTTATAGCTCCCTAACAAAAAAAAATGTTGGTACCAAAATTGTGCTGATGTAAAGTAGACATGTGGGAAATGTTATTTATTAACTCTTTTGTGCGACATATCTCTCTGATTTAAGGGCATAAAAATTAAAATTTTGAAAATTGCAAAATTTTCAAAATTTTCACCAAATTTCCGTTTTTTTCACAAATAAACGCAAGTGATATCGAAGAAATTTTACCACAATCATGAAGTACAATATGTCACGAAAAAACAATCTCAGAATCAGGGGGATCCGTTGAAGCGTTCCAGAGTAATTACCTCATAAAGTGACAGTGGTCAGAATTGTAAAAATTGGCCTGGTCATTAACTTGCAAACCACCCTCGGGGGTAAAGGGGTTAAACAATGTTTTACTTCAAAGAAAGAATCAGATGCAATCCCCTGCTGAAATGTATGTATATTCTTTTGTTTCCTCCCCTGCTGAAATGTCTGTATATTCTTTTGTTTCCTCCCCTGCTCAGGAGATATGATATGATCAGACCATGTTCCATACACGGTCAGACACAGACATTACACAGTACACAGCAGGGGCACATTTATAAGATTATCTCGGCACAGGAACATTTTATTTAAATACATTCAATTGTGGAACCTATTATCATTCCAAGAACTATTGATTAAAATGAACATTTGTCCGTGGGAAAACCACTTTAACTCAGGAAAAGTTGGTTTTGCCCCAGGGAATCTTTTAGCCACATGTCGCCTGTACTGTATATCATCAAGGTCCACACACTCCTCCTCTGATGATCCCTCCCTCTCGGCACCCATATCTGGTTCCCAGATCATATCCACCACAAAATTATCATCATCATTGTCATCCCTGATTCACCTGACAGTTGCCTCTGTGTGAGGAAATAGCCTGAGCTCCTTGCTCCCCGTGTCTGATTCCTACCTTGATGTTTGCCCTGGCTCAGAGAGCTACTATCACTGCCAGTGCCCCTACCACCATGGCTTGCAGAGCCAGTAACACAGCTTGGCGTTAAAATCGTGTTGTCTATCTCCTCTGGCCCCTCCAGGCACACTTTTTTAGGTTGACAGTTGTGTTTAAATCACCACTCCAGTGGGTTTTTTATTTCAGCACTGGAGTGACACTTTAAATGTAAGTCCCTTGCCCCCCAGTCGTATACTCACCAAATGCTAGATTGGTGCTTTAAATTTCTAGATTATAGAGATCTTACTTTTGTATGTAAAAAAATATATATACTGTATATATATATATATATATATATATATATATATATATATAATGTCTGTATGTCTATCTATATGCCTTACAATGTTAGAGGCACCCTTTGTTTGATAGCATTGGAATCAGGAACTTGTTTTAATTGCAAATATATCACCAAGGGGTTTAAAATACTGCCCTCCTTATTTACATTATAAAGAATAAAAAAAGGCTGTTATTAAGGGCTCGTTATTGCAGTATATCCCAGATCAATCAATTTAGTCACATTGATTGATTATATAGCTACAGCACTTCCCTATATATCACTGAATCTTTGGATTAGTATTCATAGAGTGAGACTTTTACTCCCATTTTCATTCTGCTTGAGCACTGCAAGTAGTACAAAACAGCCAGATTAGCCTTTTTCCATCCATAGGGAATAAGCTATGCGCTCTGATCTCCTATCCCTACACTGTGCAAGCATAAAATGGTGCTGTTTGGCCGGCCTCTATGTTTTATTTTGCCTGTGTAAGCTCTCCCTCCCCCTTGATTGGCTACATTAGACAATGTGATGTGATATCTACAGGACATTATGGGGAAGTCTGCCTCGCCGCACATGATCCAATTAGCTGAGTTTTCAGCAATGTGTAAAATGACATGGGGCATTTTTTTTTATGGCCATTCCTCGTGAATGTCTGAATTTGTGGGAAGCTGTGAGTTTAAGGAAATTTGACTTGAAGTTGATGCGCCACAAATAGATCTGCTCATCTCTTCTTGAAAGTGTTAAATGAACTTTCCAGTTTAATGGAAACGACAATTAATCACTATATAAATGAAAAGTTCTACAGCTTTCTACATTCAGTCGTGCAGCACTCTCTGTCACTCAAAATATTGTATCTTAGATTCCATAGTTGAGCACACATTATTGTTAACTGTAAAGCCTTTTTTATGACAATGGACATGCTTCTTTGACATGTTATTGATGATGTTAAACTTCAGTAATTTCAGCGAAGACTTTCCAGAGAGGATAGAAAATTCTTACTATGGTAGGTATTGCTTTTATAAAGTTTCAAATCTCTTTACCCTCTGTTTTCAGCCTGCTGTTCTTCAATTATCCCCAAGCATTGTTAGATTGTTAGAAAATAGATAGCTGAGGATTACTTGTTTTATAGCCTATGTATAAAATTTGTCTACTCCCACCAGTGATTTCCCATTCAGATGTGAATATGACGTATTCTCTGTTTCCTGTCTTTGAGAGAAGCATGTGTTTATCCAAAGGAATATAAATTATTTATTCCCCGAGTAAAAGTGTCACGACTTCATGGCTTCTCCCAGTTTAAGTAACTGCAGCAGAGTACTTCTCCCTGTAATTTCACTTTCATTATCTTTATATAAACTAGCTCAATTTGCTGCAATGACAATTTCTAAAATGTCTTACTTTCCAAGCACAGAATCATACTTACGCCACTTTCTATCAGAAAAATGAATAACAAAAAACTTGAACCCTAATCATTCTGCATCTTAGTTATGGCATTTTAAATAATCTGTTGCTTTTGTATATTTCTTGGATTTATACATTAGTTCTTGTGTAGATCTGGATAGAAGACATCTTACCAAAACAGGTGGTTATTTGTGTGAACGATAGCAGTTGGTATAGTAAAGCAATTAATGAAACTGATTCGATATGCTAATTAAAAGTAAACTGCCAAAACAGTTGTAATTATTTAACAAAGGACTTTCAGAGATTGTGAAGCTGACTATATACTTTATCTGTTGGTCAACTCGCCTATACACATGCACACTGGTTCAGCCAGTATATGGGAATAAGCCACAGCCAGAGACCTCTGGTGGTGGATTCTCCAGTGTTAACAAAAGGATTGGGAGCATTATGAAATCCAACATGCCCAACCCTTCTTTTCTCACACATAAACTGTTGGTGAAGAGTTTTGACACTAAACTAAACTTCAGATATTCATCTAGTGCCACCAAAATCAGCAGGTTCTTCTGATGACATTCATCTGATGAGTAGCTGCCTATTTCACACAGAACGTGCATGCAAAACTAGTCTGAGGCTGGAATCGTACATGTAGATTTTGTAGTAGTCATTTTAAGCCAAACCCAAAAGTAAATTCAAATAGAAAATAATTATACTCTCATCCGTATAAACTCCTGTGTGTTTCACTTACAAATCTACACCAAAAGCAGCAACAATAACCCGCATGTGTGATGTTTAAGGGTGTATGCAGATAGCATGTTTTTCGGGCTGATTCCAGGCTAAAAAAAAAAATGCCGCAAAAGAATGAACATATTGTAGGGATTCCCTCTCAGAGGTAGGTAGGCAGTAGGTAGCATTCACACAGGCAATGTAGTTTTGGTCTAAACACATGCAGTTTTATTGCTTTCCACAGGTTGCTCAGCACCAAAACAATATCATAAACATAAATCCCTAGCCTTGTCTAGGCACTAACTAAACAGACCCTGGCTACTCATACAAGGCTGAGCTAATCCCAAATCTATCAAACAAAACAGATATTGCCCATAGCAACCTCCTGATGTTTGTGGTTCTCACACGGCACACAGCCTGTGCAGTCTCTTTTCAGAGAGAGATTCTGGCCTGTCATTAGCACCAAGACACCTCCAGTCTGCTCAGCTTCCTCAGCACTTGGATGAACACCTAGCCTGTTTATATGCTGAGCCAACCAGGTGCCCTGATCAAAGCCTGCGGAGCTAGGATTTAACCCTAGCATACCAAGCATTGTTACACTCTATATATATATATATATATATATATATATATATATATATATATATATATATACAGTTAGGTCCATATATATTTGGACAGAGACAACATTTTTCTAATTTTGGTTCTAGACATTACCACAATGAATTTGAAACAAAACAATTCAGATGCAGCTGAAGTTCAGACTTTCAGATTTCATTTGAGGGTATCCACATTAAAATTGGATGAAGGGTTTAGGAATTTTAACTCCTTAATATGTGCCACCCTGTTTTTAAAGGGACCAAAAGTAATTGGACAATTGACTCTAAGGCTATTTCATGGACAGGTGTGGGCAATCCCTTCGTTATGTCATTCTCAATTAAGCAGATAAAAGTCCTGGAGTTGATTTGAGGTGTGGTGCTTGCATCTGGAAGGTTTTGCTGTGAAGTAAACATGCGGTCAAAGGAGCTCTCCATGCAGGTGAAACAAGCCATCCTTAAGCTGCAAAAACAGAAAAAAACCATCCGAGAAATTGCTACAATATTAGGAGTGGCAAAATCTACAGTTTGGTACATCCTGAGAAAGAAAGAAGGCACTGGTGAACTCATCAATGCAAAAAGACCTGGGCGCCCACGGAAGACAACAGTGGTGGATGATCGCAGAATAATCTCCATGGTGAAGAGAAACCCCTTCACAACAGCCAACTAAGTGAACAACACTCTCCAGGAGGTAGGCGAATCAATATCCAAATCTACCATAAAGAGAAGACTGCATGAAAGTAAATGCAGAGGGTTCACTGCACAGTGCAAGCCACTCATAAGCATCAAGAAGAAAAAGGCTAGACTGGACTTGCTAAAAATCATCTAAAAAAGCCAGCACAGTTCTGGAAGAACATTCTTTGGACAGATGAAACCAAGATCAACCTCTACCAGAATGATGGAAAGAGAAAAGTATGGCGAAGGCGTGGTACAGCTCATGATCCAAAGCATACCACATCATCTGTAAAACACGGCGGAGGCAGTGTGATGGCTTGGGCATGCATGGCTGCCAGTGGCACTGGGTCACTAGTGTTTATTGATGATGTGACACAGGACAGAAGCAGCCGAATGAATTCTGATGTATTCAGAGCCATACTGTGTGCTCAGATCCAGCCAAATGCAGCCAAACTGATTGGTCGTCGTTTCATACTACAGATGGACAATGACCCAAACATAAAGCCAAAGCAACCCAGGAGTTTATTAAAGCAAAGAAGTGGAATATTCTTGAATAGCCAAGTCAGTCACCTGATCTCAACCCAATTGAGCATGCATTTCACTTGTTAAAGACTAAACTTCAGACAGAAAGGCCCAAAAACAAACAGCAACTGAAAACCACCGCAGTGAAGGCCTGGCAGAGCATCAAAAAGGAGGAAACACAGCGTCTGGTGATGTCCATGAGTTCAAGAATTCAGGCAGTCATTGCCAACAAAGGGTTTTCAACCAAGTACTAGAAATTAACATTTTATTTACAATTATTTAGTCTGTCCAATTACTTTTGGTCCCTTTAAAAACAGGGTGGCACATGTTAAGGAGCTGAAACTCCTAAACCCTTCATCCAATTTAAATGTGGATACCCTCAAATGAAAGCTGAAAGTCTGAACTTGCTGTGAAAGCAACTTGCTGTGCATATATTTTGTCATTTGAAACTTCTTTTAACCACATTAGGCTTCAAAATGCATGCAGCTATTAAAATAAATGACCGGTCCATACATCTGATGGCTTCCGCTAGGAAGCCATTACTATGTTATATATGGAATTAAAAAATAAAGCTACCGCAAAAGTCTTCCAAAAGGATGTCAGAACAGACACTCCAGGAAAAACACCGCTAGCCTTTTCCTAAAGCATCTTCTGCTTCAAAGATGATGCGGGTACTATTCTGACATCTAAAAGATGTTGTGTGCGCAAACCGTTGAACTCCCTAATTGCGCCATTTTCCAAGTAGAAGCCTGAATATATGTGTCCATTGCTTAGTTAAAACATAAGCAATTTTCTAATGAATGCCAGGTTTGCAGGCTCTCCCAAATTTAGTTTTGCAACTTGTATAGAGAACAAATCCTGTGAGTGTATTACTAGATGCCTCAATTATCTGTTCTTCATAAAAATAACAGTACTACTTCTGCTCATAGAGAAGACTGTTTGGACTTAGAAATGGACTGCCATGTATACATGCATAACATTTATTTTAATTATCTGTCATATGGGCATTTTTTGCAATTTAGATGTGTAAGATATTGATGAGTGAGTTTGCTCACCACTGCTCGAGTATTGTGGGAGCATGGGCGCCAGGCTCGAGTCACCTGCATTCATGTTTTACCGCTGTTAGACAGCCAATAAACTTGCGAGGATTGCCTGCCATACATGGTAATACCGTAGCCATGTTGGCTACTGGCATTACTGTGATCGGCCAACCACATCGTGTCCTCGGGTTTTATATAAGACCTGGTGATGTGATGCGTGGCACACTCTCCTATGGAAGCAGTTTAGGGATAGTTGATCTAGGAGGGAGAGCTTAGACTAGAGCAGGCATATAGGCAGTGTACAAAAGTCCTTTTCAGGGCTACATACTTTATCTACTAAAACCACTGTTACCTGCATTCAGTGTAGGGATAGTTGGTGGAGGAGTGATACTTTTGGATTAGAGGCACGTAGGCAGGTTTATTGCCTTGCAGTCCTTCTATAGGTGTACTGCTGCTGCAACCTAAAAACAAAAGTCAGTTTCAGGGCTCCATATTTTCTTTTCCTCTATTAATACCAGAAAGTTTTCAGGCATTTATTATACTAGCTATTGAACCCGTTCTATGCCCTGATGGCGAGCATTTTTATTGGTATATGCTCCCCCATCCTGTTACGTGCCACCCCCATGCTGTTACGTGCCGCCCCCATCCTGTTAGGTTCCGCCCCCATCCTGTTGTGTGCAGCCCCCATCCTGTTATGTTCAGCCCCAATCCTGTTATGTGGAGCCCCCATCCTGCTATGTGCAGCCCCCATCCTGCACTCCCATCCTGTTATGGCACCCCTCCATCCCCGTATGCATGGCACCCCTCCATCCCGGTATGCATGGCACCCCTGATCCCCATTCTGGTATGCAAGGCACCCCTCATCCTTATATGCAAGGCCCCCATCATCCTTATATGCAAGGCCCCCATCATCCTTATTCTGGTATGCAAGGACTCCTTCATCCCAATCCTGGTATGCATGGCACCCCACATCCCAATCCTGGTATGCATGGCACCCCTCATCCCCAATCCTGGTATGCATGGCCCCTCATCCCGATCCTGGTATGTATGGCCCCCCTCATCCCTATCCTGATATGTATGCCCCCTCATCCATATCCTGGTATACACGGTACCTCTCATCCCTATCCTTGTATGCATGGTACCCGCTCATCCCTATCCTGGTATGCATGGTACCCCCTCATCCCCAATCCTGGTATGTATGACCCCCTCATCCCTATCCTGGTATGTATGGCCCCCCTCATACCCAATCCTGGTATGCATGACACCCCTCATCCCTATCCTGGCATGCATGGTACCCTCTCATCCGTATCCTGGTATGCATGGTAACCCCTCATCCGTATCCTGGCATGCATGGCCCCTCATCCGTATCCTAGTATGCATGGCCCCCCTCATACCCAATCCTGGTATACATGGTACCCCTCATCCCCAATCCTGGTATGTATGGCCCCTCATCCATATCCTGGTATGCATGGCCCCTCATCCCTATCATGGTATGCATGGCACCCCTCATCCCTATTCTGGTATGTATGGCCTCCCTCATCCCCAATCCTGGTATGCATGGCACCTCATCCCCATCCTGGTATGTATGGACCCTTTCATCCCCTATCCTGGTATGTATGGCCCCTCATCCATATCCTGGTATGCACGGTACCCCTCATCCCTATCCTGGTATGCATGGTACCCCCTCATCCCTATCCTGGCATGCATGGTACCTCCTCATCCCCAATCCTGGTATGTATGACCCCCTCATCCCTATCCTGGTATGTATGGCCCCCTCATCCCCAATCCTGGTATGCATGGTACCCTCTCATCTCTATCCTGGTATGCATGGTACCCCCTCATCCGTATCCTGGTATGCATGGCCCCTCATCCATATCCTGGTATGCATGGCCCCTCATCCATATTCTGGTATGCATGGGTCCCCTCATTCCCAATCCTGGTATACATGGTACCCCTCATCCCTATTCTGAATTACATGGTACCCCTCATCCTTATACTGGTATGCATGGTACCCCCTCATCCCCAATCCTGGTATGCATGGCCCCTCATCATCTCTATTTTGGTATGTATGGCACCCCTCATCCCTATCCTGGTATGCATGGCACCCCTCCCTATGCTGGTATGTATGGCCTCATCTTCCAGTTCTGGTATATATGGCCCCATCATCCCCAATCCTGGTATGCATGGCCCCTCATCGCTATCCTGGTATGTATGGCACCCCTCATCCCTATCCTGGTATGTATGGCCCCTCATCCATATCGTGGTGTGCATGGTACCCCTCATCCCTATCCTGGTAAGCATGGTACCCCTCATCCTCAATCCTGGTGTTTGGCACTCCTCATCCTTATCCTGGTATGCATGGCACCCCTCATCCCCCAATCCTGGTATGTATGGCCTCCCCGACCCTATCCTGGTATGTATGGCCCCTCATCTATATCCTGGTAAGCATGGTACACCTCATCCCTATCCTGGTAAGCATGGTACCCCTCATCCCCCAATCCTGGTATGTATGGCCCCCCTCATCCCTATCCTGGTATGTATGGCCCCTCATCCCCAATCCTGGAATGTATGGCCCCCTTCATCCCTATCCTGGTATGTATGTACGTGCTGCCCCCATCCTGTTATGTGCTGTCCCCATCCTGCACCCCCATTATGTTATGTGCTGCCCCATCCTGGTATTTGTGCCTCCCCCATCCTGGTATTTGTGCTACCCAATCCTGTTTTCCCATCCTGTTATGTGGTGCCCCCATCCTATCCTGGTATGCATGGCACCCCTCATCCCTATCCTGGTATGCATGGTACCCATCATGCCTATTTTGGTATGCATGGTACCCCTCATCCTTATTCTGGTATGCATGGTACCCCATCCCTCATCCTGGTATGCATGGCACCCCCTCATACCTATCCTGGTATGCATGGTACACCATCCCTTATCCCTATCACGCTGCACATACACAAAAAAATAAACACTTATACTCACATTTCTATGCATGTGCCTATACCGCGCTGTCCGGCACCATTTTGTTGAAGGCACACTACAGATGTGTCTTCAGTAAAATGGCGCTGGATAGCGCGCTATGCGCATGCGCCTATTCCTTCGCCGCAGTCCGCCCCTGGCCTCCGGCGAGAACAGAGGCGCCGCGGCAACACTCCTCCGGGTCAGGTAAGTATGTCCTTATGGCGCCGGAGATCGCGGTATGCATTCAGTGCCTACGCATACCGTGATCTCCAGCGCAATATACTCCTCTTACCTGTAAAGGCTGGATGTGTTCTTCTGTTTGGAACCAGACTGCTCAGGCGCGGCGCGCTGTCTATAGAGGCTTCGGACAGAGGGACGCATCTACCGTTATATTATAGATGCATAATTTAAAATGGACTGATGATGTATAGAGAAAAAAGGACACAAAATTTCAGGAAAAGAACATCTCTTCAAACATTAAGCATGTGGGTGGATCAAATCATGCTTTAGGGTTGTGTTAAATACAATGGCATGAAAAACATTTAACACCTGTGAAACGTTCCCCATGCCATTGGCTGAAACACAACCCCAAAGCATGAGTGATCCACCTCCCTTGCAAGAGGACTGCAGCTCATGTGAGCCCCGTTCCGACTACGCCCCCTCCTCTGATAAGCAGTAGTGATGAGCGAGCACTAAAATGCTGGAATACTCGGGTGCTCGACCCGAGCAACGAGCCCAATGTAAGTCTATGGGAAACTCGAGCATTTTTCAGGTGGCTCCCCCCCCGGCGGTCTGCAGAGGGCCTAAAAATTGCCGAAATCGATGGGAACAGTGCTCAAATGACATGGGAACAGCATGGGAAAGACCCCTGGAAGTATCTCTGACTCCCAGATCACTGCTGTCAGCAACGTGGTCAGAGTATTACGCCATTTTTACGGACTCACAATAAAACATACAAAAACGAAACCAAAATGGATTTTCTTGGGAAATATGTTAAGAAACATCCTTTCCAGGGTACTGACTTGTATATAAGGCAAAATAAATAACCAAAAACAAAAATACTCCTCCACACCTTGGGCTATGTTCACACGTAGCGTTTTTTATGCGTTTTTGCACTTTTGAATTGCTTTCAACCAAGACAAATGCATTCACCAGGAAATGTCATTTTAACATTTTACAACTTTATCTGGCCATGTGATGTGTGACACATCATCAGACACATGTATACAGTGCTGAAAAGACATGGGAACAGCATGGGGAAGACCTCTGGAAGCATCTCTGACTCCTAGGTCACTGCCTAAAAGTGTGCCCATCATAAGTGATCCTTGGCGCATGTGAAGATGCCTCCCGCCATGCACCTGTCGTTGCAGACTTGCAACAATCACCGTCCACGTCCTTGTCCCACTGCAGCGTTCAGTTGTCCCTACTCCATTCCTTGGAATGCAAGCGCAAGTCTGCAGGCAGCCACCCACCCATCCACAGGCTGCAATACTATACTGCCAAATTTTTGACAGCTCCTTGCACTTGAAATGTGGCCTTTTAAGCTCGTGGAGGCGGAAGCTTTTCACAACCTCATGCCGGCGGCGGCCGGGTGTCCATACTCGGTCCCCAGCCGCCTCTATATTTCCTGATATCGCCTCCGCCTTCCACAAGCTCGGGTCCCACAACATTACCCGTGCCCTCCCCAGTGCACTTACTGGGAAGGCCCGCCTAACCACAAACACGTGGACAGGTGAATGTGGCCAGGGACGGTACGGAGCCAGTCCACAACTTTTTTTGCTAAGAGTTGTATTTAGCTCGGTGAAAGGACTGGCATAGAGGTAAACCTTATGTACCCTGCGTGTCATTTCCCCCAGGAAGTCCTGTAAATGAGCTTGTTGCAGAAGCAATGGCAGCCCGTCCAACATCAACTCGCACTTGTCGGTGGTGCTTTGACACACACACACATCTTTCTTTGCGCATTTAATTTCTTGAATACAGAGTTGGACAATGGCATGATCTGTAATGCGTTTTGAGAAATAACATGCATAAGCATTGCCGATCCTCATTAAAAAAGCAGCTTCCCCCACACTTTTCTTAGCCAGGGCTGCTTTTCGGCAGGGTTGGACGGGCCCACCAGAGAACCGGAGACTCCTCTGGCAGGCCCTGGCTTCTCCTTCAGGAGAGTTCATAGTGCCGAGGTGAGGCCATGATGATGATAGAGGCCACCATCTGCTTAGTTTTCTGTTACTTTGAATGCAAGTGCAAGTATGCAGCCAGCCAGCCACCGACAGGCCGCAACACTAAAGTGCCAGATTTATGGGCAGCTCTTTGCACTTGAAATATGACCTTTTAAGCTTGTGGAGGCGGAAGCTTTTCACAACTTCATGCCAGCGGCGGCCGGGTGTTCATACTCGGTCCCCAGCCGCCACTATATTTCCCGGTATCGCCTCCGCCTTCCACAAGCACTGGTCCCACAACATTACCCGTGCCCTCCCCAGTGCACTTACTGGGAAGGACCGCCTAACCACAAACACGTGGACAGGTGAATATGGCCAGAGACGGTACGGAGCCAGTCCACAACTTTTTTTGCTAAGAGTTGTATTGAGCTTGGGGAAAGGACTGGCATAAAGGGAAACCGTATGTACCCTGCGTGTCATTTCTCCCACAAAGTCCTCTAAAGCTGCTTGCATTTGAAATTTGGCCTTAACATTACTGCTGGTACTTCTCTGTGGGAATTTGCTTGCCTCCTACCAGCCTGGAATATTTCCAGCAAACTATGGTACGACGCCATGGTATTAGCACTGCCCCCAGAACCAGTAGCGAAGCCATCCCCAATTTCCTTCTCAGGAATTTTATTTGGTAGACTGAGTGGCTGCCCAAATACATTTTCTCACAAAGGAGCTGAAGATAGAGTGGCAGTAGGTGAAAGTTTCTCCAGCCTGTTAGATATTAGAGGGTGAACGGCAGCACATTGGATCAGTGGTTAGCACTGAAGCCTTGCAGTGCTGGGATCCTGGGTTCAAATTCCAGCAAGGACAACATCTGCAAGGACTTTGTATGTTCTCCCCATGTGTGCGTATGTTTCCTCCTCAGTAAAAAAGCAGCCATAGAGTGTCCGGGAACCATCCCACACACTTTTCTTGGCCAGGACTGCTTCTCGGCAGGGTTGGACGGTCCCACCAGAGAATCCAGCCCTTGTTCATTGTTCAGGGCAGGCCAGGACCTCCAAGGCATGTTCATTCCACATATCCAGCTTGGATACCCAATAATTATAAGGCACAGAGGAATCACGGAGGACATTGGTACGGTCGGCAAGGTACTCCCTCTGCATCTTCCCAAACTTTGCACTCCTTGTGAGAGTACCCCGCGCCACAGGACCTGTGCGATGGGAGGGTCTGAGAAAACTCTCCCAGAACTTTGACAGTATTCCCCTGCCTCTGCTGGATTGAAGTTGTGTCTCTCTTGCCTGTACTCCTTGGTTGTCCAATGAAGTGTGCCCTCTTCCGCCAGTGTTTTCAGATGGAAATTTTTTTAATAGTTCCACCACAAGGGCCTTCTGCTACTACCCCATTTTTGTAGACCTGTCAGCCTTAGGAATAAGAGATATAAAGTTCTCCTTGTAGCGTGGGTCTAGAAGTGTCACCAACCAGTAATGACTGTCACCCAAAATTTTGAGAACGCGAGGGTCATGGGAAAGACAGCGTGACATAAACTCAACCATGCGTGCCAGACCACTAACAGGCAAGACTTCCGTGTCCTCACCAAGAGGATGACTGACCATGCTCTCCTCCTCCTCCTCTCTGTTCTATGGCCATCCACGCTGAACAGACGGTATGATAGCTGTGCAGGTAGTACCGTCTATAGTGCATGAAACTAGCTCCTGTCCTTCCTCCTCCTCCTCTTCTTTCTCATTGTCACCCAATCCACGTTGGGATGAGATGAGGCTTGGCTGTGTGTAATCACCCTGTATGGTTCCTTGCTCCATCTCATCGTGCTCTGCCTGCAATGCATCCTCTTTGATTGTGAGCAGAGAGCGTTTCAGAAGATAGAGAAGTCGGATGGTGATGCTAACTATGGCGTCATCGCCGCTCACCATCTTGGTGTAGTCCTCAAAGTTTTGGAGGATGGTACATATGTCTGACATCCATGTCCACTCATGAGGTCTTATGTGTGGAGTCTGAGCTGAATACCGATGGCCTTGTTGATGCTGGTACTCAACAACTGCCCCCTTCTGCTCACAAATCCTTACCAACATCTGCAGTGTAGAGTTCCAACACGTGGGGACATCACACACCAGTCTGTGAGCCGGAAGCTGCAAACGCTGCTGAAACACTGCAAGGGCGGAGGAAGCTGTAGCTGACTTTCTAAAATGGGCACACAGGCGGCGTCCTTTAACAAGCAGATCCGGCAGCTCCGGGTAGGATTTGAGAAATCGCTGTACCACGAGGTTAAGCACATGGGCCAGGCATGGTACGTGTGTGAGCTCGCCTTGCCTTAGAGCCGCCACCAGGTTCCGGCCATTGTCACACACGACCATGCCTGGCTGTAGGTTCAGTGGTGTGAGCCACAGATCTGCCTGCTCTTTCAGAGCTGGCCACAACGCTTCAACATTGTGCGGTTTTTCACCTAAGCATATTAGCTTCAGCACAGCCTGTTGCCGCTTGGCCGAGGCAGTGCTGCAGTGCTTCCAACTTGTGACTGATGTGGTCATTTCGGAGAGGGAGGCTGAAGAGGAGGAGGAGGCTGAGGAGGATGAGGTGCAGGAGCTGTAGATGCCCGAAATCCTTGGCGTCGGGAGGACGTGTTCCGTCCCCAGGTCCGACTGAGTCCTGGCTTCCACTATGTTAACCCAGTGTGCCGTCAGCGAGATGTACCGTCCCTGCCCACAAGCACTTGTCCACGTGTCCGTGGTTAGGTGGACTTTACCGGTAACTGCGTTTTTGAGAGCACGGCTAATGTTTTGGGACACGGCACACCAGGAGAAATAGTGGCGGCTGGGGACCGAGTACCAAAGGACGACAGCCGCCATCAGGTTGCGGAATGTTTCCGTCTCCATGAGCCTAAAAGGCAACATTTCGAGTGCAAGCAGTCGTGAAATGTGAGAATTTAGTAGTGTGGCCTGTTGGGCGTTGGCTGCATATTTGCGCTTGCGTTCCAAGGACTGGGGTATGGACAACTGAACGCTGCGCTGGGACAAGGACATGGACGTGCTTCCTGATGCTGCTACTTGAGAGTGTGCAATGACAGGTGCAGGGCGGGAGGCGTCTTCGCATGCACCATGGACAGGGGATTGGCTTGCATGCACAACAGCGGAAGAAGCAATGGTGCCACCCGCAGACACTGTTCCTGTACCCTGGGGTTCGGCCCACAAAGTCGGGTGCTTTGCTGCCATGTGCCTGATCATGCTGGTGGTGGACAGGCTGGTCGTTTTGCCACCCCTGCTGATGCTGGCCTGGCAGGTAGTGCAATTGGCCTTTTTGGGGTTATCGGCAGAGTCTTTAAAAAACAACCAGACTCGGGAAGACCTAACAGTTGTACTGGCAACTTCTTTCGTGTTGGTGTTACAGGGGACGGTTGCCTGCCTTCTGTCTGCGGCCACCACACTGCTTCTTCCTGCCTATTGGAGTGCTCTGCCTCCCTCCCCCTGTGTGCTGCTGTCCTCGCTCTGCATGTCCTCCTGCCAGGTTGGGTCAGTTACTATATCATCCGCCACCTCGTCTTCCACTTCCTCACCCTTGTCCTCCTCCTGACTTTATGGCAATTGTGTCTCATCATCGTCCACCTCTTGTGACACTTTCCCACCGTCACCTTCGTGTGACCGTGGCTGCTCAAATATTTGGGCATCGCTACACCCGATCTCCTCTTGCCCCGCTTCAAGTAGACCGGGCGAGAAGCCCGAATCTATAAATGGAAAAGTGAACAGCTCTTCAGAGTGTCCAAGTGTGGGATCAGTTGTCTCTGGGTACTCGGCATGGTGGGAGGAAGGAGGATCAGGGTGAGGAATATGCGGTCCAGACTCACGGCTACTGAGACTTGACCGTGTGGAAGACAGGGTGGTGGTGGTGGTGGCTAAGTGACTGGAAGCATTATCCGCTATCCAACCAACAACCTTTTGATACTGCTCTGAGTACAATAGTGGTGTGCTGCCGTCCCCTAGAAATTGGGACAGGAAGGTCAGGCGAGAAGATGTGGGTGTTTGTTGTGGCACAATTTCGGCTTTCCCACAGCCTTGTCCTCGGCCTCTGCATGCACCATTACCAACACGTCCAGTTCCCCGTCCCTTGTCACGTGCCTTGCCCATTTTAAATGGAGGACAGAATCTTCCACGCTCACTACAAATGGCTGAGTTTGGCGCGAACTTATATGTGATCCGTGTGATAGAGAAAACAGAGTTTTAAATACCTGGACTGTAGGTAAGTAGTTTGAACAGCAAACTGCGGTGAATTGCTTCAATGACACACTAAAGGAAATTTTTAATGGAGGCCAGAAATGGCAGTATTTTCTGACAACATATATGTGATCCGTTTGACGGAGAAAACACAGTTTTAAATACCTGGCCTGTAGGTAAGTAGTTTGAACATCAAACTGGTGTCAATAGCTTCAATGACACACTAAAGGAAATTTTTAATGGAAGCCAGAAATTGCAGTATTTTCTGACAACGTATATGTGATCCGTGTGACGGAGAAAACAGAGTTTTAAATACCTGGCCTGTAGGTAAGTAGTTTGAACAGCAAACTGCGGTGAATTGCTTCAATGACACACTAAAGGAAATTTTGAATGGAGGCCAGAAATGGCAGTATTTTCTGACAACGTATATGCGATCCGTGTGACGGAGAAAACAGAGTTTTAAATAGCTGGATTTTTAGCGCTGTAATATGGAAAGGACCTGGCTGTATTCTGCAGTGCCAACAAGCAAATGGCGCAGAAAAAATGGTGTTCTCTGGATTGCTTTTTAAGCAAATAATGAGGATTAAGATCCAAAGAAAAGTATTCCTGGCCCCTGAGACCTGGGCCTTTGTATAGAAATATCTAACAGCAGCAGAAGGCAGAATTGGAATGGAGCCTCTTGTGCTAAATGCACTGCAGTCTGCTATATCCACCGCCTGCCTATACACCCTGCCTGCCTGATATCTCTGCACAAGGACTGTTTGTTAAGATGAATATGTGTAATGTACAGTTTTTCTCCCTACACTACCTAATATACAATCAAATCTGTCCCTGACACTGCAGTACCTCTCCCTACACTGTCTGATCTGGAGTAACTTTGACGAGCACGGCGGCGCCAGGTCTGATATAGACCTGATGATGCTGTGCAGCCAGCCAATCACTGTAATGCCCACAACCAACATGGCTACGGCATTACAGTGCATGGCAGGCAATCCCTGCATGTTCATTGGCTCTCTAAAGAGCGCCAAACATGCAGGGAGGGAACCCGAGTTCCCGCCCGAGCAACCCGGAAATACTCGGCGAGCATCGAGCATCTCGAGCAGTGAGATGCTCGGGCGAGTACCGAGGAGTAGCGAGCATGCTCGCTCATCACTAATAAGCAGCTCACTATAAATAGACAATGTGCACAGAAAGCTTTGATGTGGGCGGAGTTAGCTTTCTAGCCTCTGCTTTATGCAACATCTAAAAACATGTCACAACCTCTGCACCCAGTAAACTAAGTGATACATCATTGGAATCAGGGTCTCTCATCCTACATTATGCTGCACTTAGATGAGGTAGCAAAAACTTGGTGACAGATTCCCTTTTAGAATATTCACCTCTTACTTTTGGAAACATCCGCAAAATTGGCCAGAAATGTCCCCGATAATACAAATTACATTAAAGCTCAACATTATTTATAGTTTTAAGAAAAAGTAGATTTCATCACATTTAGGTAAATTTGGCCATTTTTTAAGGGGTAGATTTATTCTTGTATCTCTAGTTGGTAGAATTGAATATTTTCAAGAAACTTTAAGAATGTTAAAAAAAATGTTCATTTGCATATGTTTTTATGAAATAAGCATTACCTTGTGTATGTAGAAGGTTATTGCAGGGCTCACTCTGCAGTCTCCACGTACAGCTTATAGTGTAACACAGGAGTGGAGAAAAGAGAAATGTGTTGTACTATGTTACTATAGCAATGGTATTTATTATTAGGTAATTCCCTTGCATAAAAGTAAATGGTCAGTGTAAGGTCACATAAGGTTCATATTCTTATTACATATTGATCTCTACACTGGGAAGCATGTACCTTGTGAATGAAGCACAGCACCATCTTACTTCTATTATAATAACATTAGACTTGTCATTTACTGTTTGTTCTTTTTGCTACAATAGAAAATAGTTAAAAGCAGAAACCTTTTTTTTTAAGGTGGCTGGGGGAGAAACCTGCCTTGTTCTCGAGTTTTTATAGTAGACTTCACAATATTATGCCATATATTTGCTGTATAAGGCTGTGTGCCCACTATGCGTTTTTTAAGCGTTTCCGCAGCAGCAATTCTGCTGCAGAAACGCTTAAAAAACGCTTGGTAGAAGGCCTGCCATGTTCCCCAATGATAATCCGCATGTTCTGTGCACATGCTGCGGAAATTTCCGCTGTGGATTATCATTGCGGAAAAATCTGCAACGCTACCAATTATTTTGCGGAATCGCGGCGTTTTCGCTGCCATTGACTTGCATTGGAACGCATGATATCCGCATCACTGCATCTGTAAATGCAGATAACATGCGTTTCAATGTGCGGATGGTACCCGGGTTTGGAGAAGAGGAGGCTCTCCTCCGGACCCGGGTACCATAGTACCTGTAAAAAAAAGAATAAAATAAAAAATATACATTATACTCACCTTCTGATGGCCCCCGGTGTCCTTGTCCTAGCTTGCCGGCAGCTCGCGGTAGACTAAAGGACCTGCGGTGACGTCATTTAGTCATGTGACGGGTCAAGCGACCGCTGACGTCGGCAGGTCCTTAAATCTACCGCGAGCTGTCGGCAAGCAGAGACAAGGACTCCGGGGGCCATCAGAAGGTAAGTATAGATTTATTTTTTATTTTTTAACATTCTTTACGGTCACACTATATAAATCCATGCCGGTTGCATGGATTTATATAGTGTGACCAAGTTGTCAAGCACTTTCCAAGTGATGCTAAAATCGCTTGGAAAGCGCTTGACAACCCGCATGCAGAAATGCATGTGAAGAACGCTTCACATCCGCATGTCCCTGGCAGGAAAAACGCATGTACAATCCACATGTACAATCCGCATGTATAATCCGCATGCGTTTTTTTCTGCCAGGGAGATGCAGAAACGCTCAGGGAAAATCCGGAGCATTTCTGCATCGTGGGCACATAGCCTAACAGAAATACATTTATCAGATTCAGCTAAGATGATGGTTGGCTAATCTCATAATTTATGTCACATTTCCACCAGGACCTGCTCCTTAGATGTCTGTTTCTGTCACCAAGCGCTGCCGTGTTTATTCTGCGGGCGTCACTAGTGATAGAAGAAATGATGGAAACAGAAGCATTGGATTGTGCAGGCTCTGTGCAGCCACTAAGATTAGGGTGGCTGGTACAAGCAGTGCCACCATCCAGTCTGACAGTACGGTGTATGTTGTCTCCAGCTAGAGTTATCAGCTTTCTGCTCCAGCCAATTGGGGAGCACCACTCCCTACTTAAGCTTCCAACTTACTTCTGGAAGCTGCCAGATAAAGCCTTGTGCTCCTCTGGTTTAGTCCCATGCAGTAACATTGTTTCCTGTTGTAACATCAGCTTGTTTCACTGACTTTTCTTGCATATTTCATACTTTTCCTGCCTTCTTGGTTCTGACCAGCTATCTGACTACTCCTACCAGCCTGTACCATCGAACAGAAGCTTATTCCTTGGCCCCAGCCCATGGGCCCCTGTTTAAGTCCAGATCCCTGTACAGAGGTTAAAAGGTGAAGGTCAGAGCAACCCCTGGGATCTGGTAAATGGAGTGGCTTGCAGTTAGCCTGTCCGTGGTGGCCATTTTAGAGCTACCAGGTGACCACAGCCTCATTATAATATATCTGTTGTTTAACATATGACTACTGTAGATCTTCTCTACTCATAAGTAAGGAAAATTCCCACTAAAATTTTGATTATATTTTTAAATGTTAAAGCTCCAGCCAAAAGTTCAAGAATTATTATTTTATACTTACAGAGGTATGACACTTTAACTCTTAGGCTATGTGCCCACATTTCAGAAATGAAGCAGAAAATTTCTGCTTCATTTCCGCATGTCCTCTCCCGGAAAAACGCTTGCGGAATTTGGCAAGCGTTTTTCGCGTGTTTATGATGCGTTTGGAACATGCGGAATTGCCTTGCGTTTTTTATTGCATTGACAAGGCAATTCCGCATGCGTAAACACAAAATTAATGGACATGCTGCGGATTTTTGAACGCATCAAAAACGCTGCGGAAAAATCCGCAGCATGGGCATTGAAATTGCGGATTCTCATTGGGGACCATGGGGGCGGATTACCTAGCGTTTCACAAGCGTTTACGCTGCGGAAATTCCGCAGCATATAAGCTTGTAAAACGCTACGTGGGCACATACCCTTATATTGCGATTTTGGTAAAAGCGGCCCTAAGAAGTGCAGCCATATTAGTTTCCAAATTTAATTTAGTTTCTCACAAATTGAAGACCCATTTTTATAGTTTTTATCATGTTTTTTAATATCTAAGTGACACTTTTAACATCAGTTGCTAAGACGAGTGTTAATAAATGACGGTACTTCTAAAATGGCCATGTCAAAAAAGCCACAAATGCCTACATTCCCTGACAGAAGTTATGTCGCTTATCCATGTTATGTAAATAAAAGCTTATAACCTGACGTTAAATTCATCCATTGGTTTTATAAATGACTCTTTTGAAAGCTGAAACCCTCCCAAATTTGGTTTAGGTTAAGAAAATAAATTGGCATCAATGCTGAAATATTGATCATTTAACCCTAGAACGCATGACCATAAAAATCTACACTTTCACATACCTGGGGCCTTTTAGGCCC
Organism: Phyllobates terribilis; assembly: GCF_046119375.1. Classification (NCBI taxonomy): domain Eukaryota; kingdom Metazoa; phylum Chordata; class Amphibia; order Anura; family Dendrobatidae; genus Phyllobates; species Phyllobates terribilis. Next base: position 880,584,062 of record NW_027362761.1, read on the forward strand.
GTGTGCAAATAATAAATAAATGACCAACTGGAAATGACAAACAACTATATACCTGAGGAATACCTAGAGTTTCAAAATTCTAACTAAAGAAATCTTGCAGAAAATAGAAAACAATTAACCGGGCGGGCCTGCGAGGCCCCAGGTATGCGTTCTAGGGTTAATGAACACAGAATGGTCAGATTTTGGCAAGACAAAAGTTTTGTCACCTGGTCATATAATGCATCCTCACCAGTGCTCAGTAAATGATCGGTTAATTAGTGGGTGTGTAAAAAAAGAAACCCAGCACCCCAGACCTTCACTTGAACTGCAACTTGAACTCTGACAACAAGCCAAACATCCACCCTGCGACCAAAGCCTTGATTATCAAGAGGCTGAAGACCAGATCCACTGCAGAGGTGGCTGGCGCCTTTAATATGTCTCAGCGTCAAGTGCAAAGAATTAAAAAAATATTTGAAGAGACTGGAGATGTGTTTGACAAGCCCAGGTCCTGCAGACCCCGCAAGACAACTGCTCAGGAGGAAAGTTTGTTGGTTAGAAAATCCAAAGCAAGCCCCTCTTCCACCGCAGCAGAGCTCCAACAGGCCTGGTCACCTCAAGTCCCTGTGTCAACTAGAACAGTTTGTAGGATTCTGTCTCGAAATGGCCTCCATGGTCGAATCAGTGCCCAGAAGCCAGCACTAAACAAAAGGCAAATCAAAAACCGTGTGGCATTTGCGAAACAGATGGACGCTGGAAAAGTGGCAGAAGGTGGATTTCTCTGATGAATCTTCAGTAGAATTACACCACAGCCGCCGCAAATACTGCAGGAGACCTACTGGAGCCCGTGTGGATCCAAAATACACCCAGAAAACAGTTAAATTTGGTGGTGGAAAGATCATGGTCTGGGGTTACATTCAGTATGGGGGTTTGCGAAACATTTGCAAGGTGGAAGGCAATATCAACAGCCTAAAATATCAAGAAGTATTAGCTACCTCTTACATTCCAAATCATAAAAGGGGTCAAATTCTGCTGCAGGATGGTGCACCATCTTATCCATCCATCTCTACAACAAAGTTCCTCCAGGCAAAAAAGATCAAGGTGCTCAAAGACTGGCCAGCCCAGTCACCAGACATGAACATCATTGAGCATGTTTGGGGTAGGATGAAAGAGGAAGCTTGGAAGACAAAACCAAAGAATCTAGATGAACTCTGGGAGGCATGTAAGACAGCATTCTTTGCTATTCCTGATGACTTCATTAATAAATTGTATGAATCATTGTTGAACCACATGGATGCAGTCCTTCAAGCTCATGGAAGTCTCACAAAATATTAAATATGACTCTAATAGCACCACAACTTCATTCACCAATGTTATGCAACAGATATTTGTATTTTAAGATAATTATTTGTTTGAATATCCCATTACTTTCTGTGGGCGACAAAACTTTTGTCTTGCCAAAATCTGACCATTCTGTGTTCATTCAATGATCAATATTTCAGCATTGATGCCAATTTATTTTCTTAACCTAAACCAAATTTGGAAGGGTTTTAGCTTTCAAAAGAGTAATTTATAAAACCAATGGATGAATTTACATCAGGTTATAAGCTTTTATTTACATAACATGGATAAGCGACATAACTTCTCTCAGGAAGTGTATATGCCTTTAAGTCAATAAATAATTACAAAAACATCCTATCACCCTTATTTTACATTAATAAAAAAGAAATAAATAAATAAACAACTCAGATGCAACTTTGATCACTCGATCAAACCTATTCTTGGTTAGATGCAATCAAATTGATTATCTTCATAAATAGCAAAACACATCACAATACAACATAAGCACCTTGCGCATCTAACCAATAACTAAATATTATGTATTAAAACCAAAATAGCACTCAGTCCACATGATTTCCTCATCTCTCTCAGCTACAATATGTACTAAGGCTGGGTACCCACGTAGCGTTTTTCAAGCGTTTATGCTGTGGAATTTCCGCAGCGTAAACGCTTGTAAAACGCTAGGTAATCCGCACCCCATGGTCCCCAAGGGGATTCAGCATGTTCTATGCACATGATGCGGATTTTTCCGCAGCGTTTATGCTGCGTACAAAAATCCGCAGCATGTCATTTAATTTTGCGGAAGCGCAGCGGAACTCCCGCCATTGACTTGCATTGAGACGCATAGAAACCGCGACTGTACATTTGTACAAGCGGCTTCTATGCGTCTCTATGTGCGGATGTTACCCAGTTCTGGAGGAGAGGAGACTCTCATCCAGACCTGGGTACCATTCTACCTGTAAAAAAAGAATAAAATAACAAATAAAGTTTATACTCGCCTGTCCGGTGTCTTCTCTCTGAATGCCGGCATCGCTTGAGGACCTGCGGTGACGGCACAGTCATGTGACCGCAGGCCCTTCACCGCTCTGTCTCGCGATATGCCGGTATCCAGGAAGCAGAGAGGAAGGAGCGCTGCAGCCACGCCGGGGCCTCGGGGGTGAGTATAGCTTTATTTGTTTTCATTTTTACGGTTCACACTGTATAAATCCATGCCGTTTGCATGGATTTATACAGTGTGACCTAGTTGTCAAGCACTTTCCAAGTGATGCTATCGCCTGGAAAGCGCTTGTCAATCTGCATGCGGAAACGCATGTGAATCCTATGTGGATCCGCATGTATTCTGCAGGAAAAACGCATGCACAATCTGCATGCGTTTTTTCTGCCAGGGAGATGCAGAAATGCTGCAGAAATTTTCTGCTTCATTTCTGCATCGTGGGCACATAGCCTTAAGGGTTTTCCAGACACACAGAACTTTTTTTTTTTTTTTTTACCACAATGGTTTTTGAAAAATAATAATCTACTATATAATCGGCTTATCCTGTCTGTCTGTCTGTCCAGGAAATCCCACGTCGCTGATTGGTCCGGCCGCGGCCAATCAGCGACGCGGGATTTCAGAACAAGATGGCGGCCGTTAGCGGCTCATCTGCCGCATGGAGGTCAGCGAAGATGCAGCCGGGAGATGACCAGCGCTAGCCGGTCATCTCCCGGCTGCTCGCAGCAGAAGTACCCCGACTGGCGGCCTAGGCGGCGCCGCTCCCCAGTCGTCCCTTCACACTTGTCGTCGGGATATCAGCGGCCCTACCCGCTGATCTCCCGACGGTAGCCGCATGGAGGTCAGCGGCGATGCAGCCGGGAGATGACCGTCGCTGGCCGGTCATCTCCCGGCTGCTCGCAGCGGAAGTACTCGCAGCGGAAGTACCCGCACAAGCAGCGCCGCTCCCCGATCCTCACTAACACGGTTCCCATGGCTCTATCAAGCAAAAATAAATTTCTCTTGGAAGAAGAGAAAAAAAAAAAAAAAAGAACAAAGAAGACAATTGGCTCTGTAGAAGGTGTTAAAATTAGTGCACATACCAGCTCTCTCTCATGCTGATGTTTTAGCTACCAGAGCTTTAATGATTGGGTTTGTAATACAGTACATTTGATTATTGTCCAAATATTTTTGGGCTATCCTTTCAAATACTTGTGCCTGGATTCCGTCTTCCCTCTCTGGTGAGTCCACCTGTTGAATGGTTGACAAATCGTATAGTATAGAGAAGATGTTCGTTTTCTACAATGCTTCTTTTATTAGCCGCAGCCGTTGAGTATTTACGCTGGAATGTCGGTCGTCTCATCAGATTTTCCAAATGATAAATCAGTTCTAATCATTTATCTAATTAGACAATGTTGTTTTCTCTTTTTTTTCAGGATTCCAGATTCAATGCGGAAGTTGACCAAATTACTGGTTACAAAACACAAAGTATCCTTTGTATGCCAATTAAGAACCACAGAGAAGAGGTAAGCCAAGCAATTTTTCCCTTAAATGTTCCCATTTCCTGAGCACATAGGCTAGCAAGGCAGACTTACACTAACCGCTGTTATATACTATATAAAGAGTGTCTTTCACCAATGAATACATTTGAAGAGGAATTTTATTGTAGTAACCCTTAAAGTACCAGAGTTGTTTGCAACACTGTCCCCAAGTATGACACAAATAATACTACATAACATTCCCACTATAACAAATAAAGCACCATAACACTGTCCTCCATGTATTAGACAAATAATACTGCATAACATTCCCAATATAATAAATAAAGCACCATAACACTGCCCTCCATGTATTAGACAAATAATACTGCATAACATTCCCAATATAATAAATAAAGCACCATAACACTGTCCTCCATGTATGACACAAAAATACTGAATAACATTCCCACTATAATAAAAAAAGCACCATAACACTGTCCTCCATGTATGAGACAAATAATACTGCATAACATTCCCACTATAATAAATAAAGCACCAAAACACTGTCCTCCATGTATGAGACAAATAATACTGCATAACATTCCCACTATTATAAATAAAGCACCATAACACTGTTCTCCATGTATGACACAAATAATACTGCATAACATTCCCACTATAATAAATAAAGCACCATAACACTGTTCTCCATGTATGAGACAAATAATACTGCATAACATTCCCACTATAATAAATAAAGCACCATAGCACTGTCCTCCATGTATGAGACAAATAATACTGCATAACATTCCCACTATAATAAATAAAGCACCATAGCACTGTCCTCCATGTATGACACAAATAATACTGAATAACATTCCAACTATAATAAATAAAGCACCATAGCACTGTCCTCCATGTATGAGACAAATAATACTGCATAACATTCCCACTATAACAAATAAAGCACCATAGCACTGTCCTCCATGTATGACACAAATAATACTGAATAACATTCCCACTATAATAAATAAAGCACCATACCACTGTCCTCCATGTATGAGACGAATAATACTGCATAACATTCCCACTATAATAAATAAAGCACCATAGCACTGTCCTCCATGTATGACACAAATAATACTGAATAACATTCCCACTATAATAAATAAAGCACCATAACACTGTCCTCCATGTATGAGACAAATAATACTGAATAACATTCCCACTATAATAAATAAAGCACCATAGCACTGTCCTCCATGTATGAGACAAATAATACTGCATAACATTCTACCTATAATAAATAAAGCAACATAACACTGTCCTCCATGTATGACACAAATAATACTGAATAACATTCCAACTATAATAAATAAAGCACCATAGCACTGTCCTCCATGTATGAGACAAATAATACCGAATAACATTCCAACTATAATAAATAAAGCACCATAACACTGTCCTCCATGTATGAGACAAATAATACTGAATAACATTCCAACTATAATAAATAAAGCACCATAGCACTGTCCTCCATGTATGAGACAAATAATACCGAATAACATTCCAACTATAATAAACAAAAGCACCATAGCACTGTCCTCCATGTATGAGACAAATAATACTGAATAACATTCCAACTATAATAAATAAAGCACCATAGCACTGTCCTCCATGTATGAGACAAATAATACCGAATAACATTCCCACTATAATAAATAAAGCACCATAGCACTGTCCTCCATGTATGAGACAAATAATACTGCATAACATTCCCACTATAATAAATAAAGCACCATAGCACTGTCCTCCATGTATGAGACAAATAATACTGCATAACATTCCAACTATAATAAATAAAGCACCATAGCACTGTCCTCCATGTATGAGACAAATAATACCGAATAACATTCCCACTATAATAAATAAAGCACCATAGCACTGTCCTCCATGTATGACACAAATAATACTGAATAACATTCCAACTATAATAAATAAAGCACCATAGCACTGTCCTCCATGTATGAGACGAATAATACTGCATAACATTCCCACTATAATAAATAAAGCACCATAGCACTGTCCTCCATGTATGACACAAATAATACTGAATAACATTCCCACTATAATAAATAAAGCACCATAACACTGTCCTCCATGTATGAGACAAATAATACTGAATAACATTCCCACTATAATAAATAAAGCACCATAGCACTGTCCTCCATGTATGAGACAAATAATACTGCATAACATTCCACCTATAATAAATAAAGCAACATAACACTGTCCTCCATGTATGACACAAATAATACTGAATAACATTCCCACTATAATAAATAAAGCACCATAGCACTGTCCTCCATGTATGACACAAATAATACCGAATAACATTCCAACTATAATAAATAAAGCACCATAACACTGTCCTCCATGTATGAGACAAATAATACTGCATAACATTCCCACTATAACAAATAAAGCACCATAGCACTGTCCTCCATGTATGACACAAATAATACTGAATAACATTCCAACTATAATAAATAAAGCACCATAACACTGTCCTCCATGTATGACACAAAAATACTGAATAACATTCCCACTATAACAAATAAAGCACCATAACACTGTCCTCCATGTATGAGACAAATAATACTGAATAACATTCCCACTATAACAAATAAAGCACCATAGCACTGTCCTCCATGTATGACACAAATAATACTGAATAACATTCCCATTATAACAAATAAAGCACCATAACACTGTCCTCCATGTATGACTCAAAAATACTGAATAACATTCCCACTATAATAAATAAAGCACCATAAGGCTGCGTGCCCACGTAGCGTTTTTCAAGCGTTTATGCTGCGGAATTTCCGCAGCGTAAACGCTTGTTAAACGCTAGGTAAACCGCACCCCATTGTCCCCAAGGGGATTCCGCAAGTTCTATGCACATGCTGCGGATTTTTCCGCAGCGTTTATGCTGCGTTCAAAAATCCGCAGCATGTTCATTAATTTTGCGTTTCCGCAAGCGGAATTGCCTTTTGCAATGCATTAAAAAACGCAAGGCAATTCCGCATGTGGAAAACGCGCGATAAACGCGTGCGGAATTCCGCATGCGTTTTTACTTGCAGAAATGAAGCAGAAATTTTCTGCTTCATTTCTGCATCGTGGGCACATAGCCTAACACTGTCCTCCATGTATGAGACAAATAATACTGCATAACATTCCCACTATAATAAATAAAGCGCCATAACACTGTCCTCCATGTATGAGACAAATAATACTGCATAACATTCCCACTATAACAAATAAAGCACCATAACACTGTTCTCCATGTATTAGACAAATAATACTGAATAACATTCCCACTATAACAAATAAAGCACCATAACACTGTTCTCCATGTATTAGACAAATAATACTGCATAACATTCCCACTATAATAAAGCGCCATAACACTGTCCTCCATGTATGAGACAAATAATACTGCATAACATTCCCAGTATAATAAATAAAGCACCATAACACTGTCCTCCATGAATGAGACAAATAATACTCCATAACATTCCCACTATAATAAATAAAGCACCATAACACTGTCCCCATGTATGAGACAAATAATACTGCATAAGATTCCCACTATAATAAATAAAGCACCATAACACTGTCCTCCATGTATGACACAAAAATACTGAATAACATTCCCATTATAACAAATAAAGCACCATAACACTGTCCTCCATGTATGAGACAAATAATACTGCATAACATTCCCACTATAATAAATAAAGCACCATAACACTGTCCTCCATGTATGACACAAAAATACTGAATAACATTCCCACTATAATAAATAAAGCACCATAACACTGTCCTCCATGTATGAGACAAATAATACTGCATAACATTCCCACTATAACAAATAAAGCACCATAACACTGTCCCCATGTATGAGACAAATAATACTGCATAACATTCCCACTATAATAAATAAAGCACCATAACACTGTCCTCCATGTATGAGACAAATAATACTGCATAACATTCCCACTATAATAAATAAAGCACCATAACACTGTCCTCCATGTATGACACAAAAATACTGAATAACATTCCCACTATAATAAATAAAGCACCATAGCACTGTCCTCCATGTATGAGACAAATAATACTGCATAACATTCCCACTATAATAAATAAAGCACCATAACACTGTCCTCCATGTATGAGACAAATAATACTGCATAACATTCCCACTATAACAAATAAAGCACCATAGCACTATCCTCCATGTATGACACAAAAATACTGAATAACAATCCCACTATAATAAATAAAGCACCATAACACTGTCCTCCATGTATGACACAAAAATACTGAATAACAATCCCACTATAATAAATAAAGCACCATAACACTGTCCTCCATGTATGACACAAATAATACTGAATAACATTCCCACTATAATAAATAAAGCACCATAACACTGTCCTCCATGTAGGAGACAAATAATACTGAATAACATTCCCACTATAATAAATAAAGCACCATAGCACTGTCCTCCATGTATGACACAAAAATACTGAATAACATTCCCACTATAATAAATAAAGCACCATAGCACTGTCCTCCATGTATGACACAAAAATACTGAATAACATTCCCACTATAATAAATAAAGCACCATAGCACTATCCTCCATGTATGAGACAAATAATACTGCATAACATTCCCACTATAATAAATAAAGCACCATAGCACTGTCCTCCATGTATGACACAAAAATACTGAATAACATTCCCACTATAATAAATAAAGCACCATAGCACTGTCCTCCATGTATGAGACAAATAATACTGCATAACATTCCCACTATAATAAATAAAGCACCATAACACTGTCCTCCATGTATGAGACAAATAATACTGCATAACATTCCCACTATAACAAATAAAGCACCATAGCACTGTCCTCCATGTAAGAGACAAATAATACTGCATAACATTCCCACTATAATAAATAAAGCACCATAGCACTGTCCTCCATGTATGACACAAAAATACTGAATAACATTCCCACTATAATAAATAAAGCACCATAGCACTGTCCTCCATGTAAGAGACAAATAATACTGCATAACATTCCCACTATAATAAATGAAGCACCATAACACTGTCCTCCATGTATGAGACAAATAATACTGAATAACATTCCCACTATAATAAATAAAGCACCATAGCACTGTCCTCCATGTATGACACAAAAATACTGAATAACATTCCCACTATAATAAATAAAGCACCATAACACTGTCCTCCATGTATGACACAAATAATACTGAATAACATTCCCACTATAATAAATAAAGCACCATAACACTGTCCTCCATGTATGAGACAAATAATACTGAATAACATTCCCACTATAATAAATAAAGCACCATAGCACTGTCCTCCATGTATGACACAAAAATACTGAATAACATTCCCACTATAATAAATAAAGCACCATAACACTGTCCTCCATGTATGAGACAAATAATACTGAATAACATTCCCACTATAATAAATAAAGCACCATAGCACTGTCCTCCATGTATGACACAAAAATACTGAATAACATTCCCACTATAATAAATAAAGCACCATAGCACTGTCCTCCATGTATGAGACAAATAATACTGCATAACATTCCCACTATAATAAATAAAGCACCATAACACTGTCCTCCATGTATGAGACAAATAATACTGCATAACATTCCCACTATAATAAATAAAGCACCATAGCACTGTCCTCCATGTATGAGACAAATAATACTGCATAACATTCCCACTATAATAAATAAAGCACCATAACACTGTCCTCCATGTATGAGACAAATAATACTGAATAACATTCCCACTATAATAAATAAAGCACCATAACACTGTCCTCTATGTATGAGACAAATAATACTGCATAACATTCCCACTATAATAAATAAAGCACCATAACACTGTCCTCCATGTATGATACAAAAATACTGAATAACATTCCCACTATAATAAATAAAGCACCTTAGCACTGTCCTCCATGTATGAGACAAATAATACTGCATAACATTCCCACTATAACAAATAAAGCACCATAGCACTGTCCTCCATGTATGAGACAAATAATACTGCATAACATTCCCACTATAACAAATAAAGCACCATATCACTGTCCTCTATGTATGAGACAAATAATACTGCATAACATTCCCACTATAATAAATAAAGCACCATAACACTGTCCTCCATGTATGACACAAAAATACTGAATAACATTCCCACTATAATAAATAAAGCACCATAGCACTGTCCTCCATGTATGAGACAAATAATACTGCATAACATTCCCACTATAACAAATAAAGCACCATAACACTGTCCTCTATGTATGACACAAATAATACTGAATAACATTCCCACTATAATAAATAAAGCACGATAGCACTGTCCTCCATGTATGACACAAATAATACTGCATAACATTCCCACTATAATAAATAAAGCACCTTAGCACTGTCCTCCATGTATGAGACAAATAATACTGCATAACATTCCCACTATAATAAATAAAGCACCATAGCACTGTCCTCCATGTATGACACAAAAATACTGAATAACATTCCCACTATAATAAATAAAGCACCATAACACTGTCCTCCATGTATGAGACAAATAATACTGCATAACATTCCCACTATAATAAATAAAGCACCATAACACTGTCCTCCATGTATGAGACAAATAATACTGAATAACATTCCCACTATAATAAATAAAGCACCATAGCACTGTCCTCCATGTATGAGACAAATAATACTGAATAACATTCCCACTATAACAAATAAAGCACCATAACACTGTCCTCCATGTATGAGACAAATAATACTGCATAACATTCCCACTATAATAAATAAAGCACCATAACACTGTCCTCTATGTATGACACAAATAATACTGCATAACATTCCAACTATAATAAATAAAGCACCATAGCACTGTCCTCCATGTATGAGACAAATAATACTGAATAACATTCCCACTATAATAAATAAAGCACCATAGCACTGTCCTCCATGTATGAGACAAATAATACTGAATAACATTCCCACTATAACAAATAAAGCACCATAACACTGTCCTCCATGTATGAGACAAATAATACTGCATAACATTCCCACTATAACAAATAAAGCACCATAACACTGTCCTCCATGTATGACACAAAAATACTGAATAACATTCCCACTATAATAAATAAAGCACCATAACACTGTCCTCCATGTATGAGACAAATAATACTGCCTAACATTCCCACTATAATAAATAAAGCACCATAACACTGTCCTCCATGTATGAGACAAATAATACTGAATAACATTCCCACTATAATAAATAAAGCACCATAACGCTGCGTGCCCACGTAGCGTTTTTCAAGCGTTTATGCTGCGGAATTTCCGCAGCGTAAACGCTTCTTAAACGCTAGGTAAACCGCACCCCATTGTCACCATGGGGATTCCGCAAGTTCTATGCACATGCTGCGGATTTTTCCGCAGCGTTTATGCTGCGTTCAAAAATCCGCAGCATGTTCATTAATTTTGCGTTTCCGCAAGCGGAATTGCCTTTTGCAATGCATTAAAAAACGCAAGGCAATTCCGCATGTGGAAATCGCGCGATAAACGCGTGCGGAATTCCGCATGCGTTTTTACTTGCAGAAATGAAGCAGAAATTTTCTGCTTCATTTCTGCATCGTGGGCACATAGCCTAACACTGTCCTCCATATATGAGACAAATAATACTGCATAACATTCCCACTATAATAAATAAAGCACCATAACACTGTCCTCCATGTATGATACAAAAATACTGAATAACATTCCCACTATAATAAATAAAGCACCATAGCACTGTCCTCCATGTATGAGACAAATAATACTGAATAACATGTCTCACTATAATAAATAAAGCACCATAGCACTGTCCTCCATGTATGAGACAAATAATACTGCATAACATTCCCACTATAACAAATAAAGCACCATAGCACTGTCCTCTATGTATGAGACAAATAATACTGCATAACATTCCCACTATAATAAATAAAGCACCATAACACTGTCCTCCATGTATGACACAAAAATACTGAATAACATTCCCACTATAATAAATAAAGCACCATAGCACTGTCCTCCATGTATGAGACAAATAATACTGCATCACATTCCCACTATAACAAATAAAGCACCATAACACTGTCCTCCATGTATGACACAAAAATACTGAATAACATTCCCACTCTAATAAATAAAGCACCATAACACTGTCCTCCATGTATGAGACAAATAATACCGAATAACATTCCCACTATAATAAATAAAGCACCATAGCACTGTCCTCCATGTATGAGACAAATAATACTGCATCACATTCCCACTATAACAAATAAAGCACCATAACACTGTCCTCCATGTATGACACAAAAATACTGAATAACATTCCCACTATAACAAATAAAGCACCATAGCACTGTCCTCCATGTATGAGACAAATAATACTGAATAACATTCCCACTATAATAAATAAAGCACCATAACACTGTCCTCTATGTATGACACAAATAATACTGAATAACATTCCCACTATAATAAATAAAGCAACATAGCACTGTCCTCCATGTATGACACAAATAATACTGCATAACATTCCCACTATAATAAATAAAGCACCATAGCACTGTCCTCCAAGTATGACACAAAAATACTGAATAACATTCCCACTATAATAAATAAAGCACCATAACACTGTCCTCCATGTATGAGACAAATAATACTGCATAACATTCCCACTATAATAAATAAAGCACCATAACACTGTCCTCCGTGTATGACACAAATAATACTGCATAACATTCCAACTATAATAAATAAAGCACCATAGCACTGTCCTCCATGTATGAGACAAATAATACTGAATAACATTCCCACTATAACAAATAAAGCACCATAACACTGTCCTCCATGTATGAGAAAAATAATACTGCATAACATTCCCACTATAACAAATAAAGCACCATAACACTGTCCTCCATGTATGACACAAAAATACTGAATAACATTCCCACTATAATAAATAAAGCACCATAACACTGTCCTCCATGTATGACACAAAAATACTGAATAACATTCCCACTATAATAAATAAAGCACCATAACGCTGCGTGCCCACGTAGCGTTTTTCAAGCGTTTATGCTGCGGAATTTCCGCAGCGTAAACGCTTCTTAAACGCTAGGTAAACCGCACCCCATTGTCACCAAGGGGATTCCGCAAGTTCTATGCACATGCTGCGGATTTTTCCGCAGCGTTTATGCTGCGTTCAAAAATCCGCAGCATGTTCATTAATTTTGCGTTTCCGCAAGCGGAATTGCCTTTTGCAATGCATTAAAAAACGCAAGGCAATTCCGCATGTGGAAATCGCGCAATAAACGCGTGCGGAATTCCGCATGCGTTTTTACTTGCAGAAATGAAGCAGAAATTTTCTGCTTCATTTCTGCATCGTGGGCACATAGCCTAACACTGTCCTCCATGTATGAGACAAATAATACTGCATAACATTCCCACTATAATAAATAAAGCGCCATAACACTGTCCTCCATGTATGAGACAAATAATACTGCATAACATTCCCACTATAATAAATAAAGCACCATAACACTGTTCTCCATGTATTAGACAAATAATACTGCATAACATTCCCAGTAAAATAAATAAAGCACCATAACACTGTCCTCCATGTATGAGACAAATAATACTCCATAACATTCCCACTATAATAAATAAAGCACCATAACACTGTCCCCATGTATGAGACAAATAATACTGCATAACATTCCCACTATAATAAATAAAGCACCATAACACTGTCCTCCATGTATGACACAAAAATACTGAATAACATTCCCACTATAATAAATAAAGCACCATAACACTGTCCTCCATGTATGAGACAAATAATACTGCATAACATTCCCACTATAATAAATAAAGCACCATAACACTGTCCTCCATGTATGACACAAAAATACTGAATAACATTCCCACTATAATAAATAAAGCACCATAACACTGTCCTCCATGTATGAGACAAATAATACTGAATAACATTCCCACTATAATAAATAAAGCGCCATAACACTGTCCTCCATGTATGAGACAAATAATACTGCATAACATTCCCACTATAATAAATAAAGCACCATAACACTGTTCTCCATGTATTAGACAAATAATACTGCATAACATTCCCAGTAAAATAAATAAAGCACCATAACACTGTCCTCCATGTATGAGACAAATAATACTCCATAACATTCCCACTATAATAAATAAAGCACCATAACACTGTCCCCATGTATGAGACAAATAATACTGCATAACATTCCCACTATAATAAATAAAGCACCATAACACTGTCCTCCATGTATGACACAAAAATACTGAATAACATTCCCACTATAATAAATAAAGCACCATAACACTGTCCTCCATGTATGAGACAAATAATACTGCATAACATTCCCACTATAACAAATAAAGCACCATAACACTGTCCCCATGTATGAGACAAATAATACTGCATAACATTCCCACTATAATAAATAAAGCACCATAACACTGTCCCCATGTATGAGACAAATAATACTGCATAACATTCCCACTATAATAAATAAAGCACCATAACACTGTCCTCCATGTATGACACAAAAATACTGAATAACATTCCCACTATAATAAATAAAGCACCATAACACTGTCCTCCATGTATGAGACAAATAATACTGCATAACATTCCCACTATAACAAATAAAGCACCATAACACTGTCCTCCATGTATGACACAAATAATACTGCATAACATTCCCACTATAACAAATAAAGCACCATAGCACTGTCCTCCATGTATGATACAAATAATACTGCATAACATTCCCACTATAATAAATAAAGCACCATAACACTGTCCTCCATGTATGACACAAAAATACTGAATAACATTCCCACTATAATAAATAAAGCACCATAACACTGTCCTCCATGTATGAGACAAATAATACTGCATAACATTCCCACTATAACAAATAAAGCACCATAACACTGTCCTCCATGTATGAGACAAATAATACTGCATAACATTCCCACTATAACAAATAAAGCACCATAACACTGTCCTCCATGTATGATACAAATAATACTGCATAACATTCCCACTATAATAAATAAAGCACCATAGCACTGTCCTCCATGTATGATACAAATAATACTGCATAACATTCCCACTATAATAAATAAAGCTCCATAACACTGTCCTCCATGTATGACACAAAAATACTGAATAACATTCCCACTATAATAAATAAAGCACCATAACACTGTCCTCCATGTATGAGACAAATAATACTGCATAACATTCCCACTATAACAAATAAAGCACCATAACACTGTCCTCCATGTATGAGACAAATAATACTGCATAACATTCCCACTATAATAAATAAAGCACCATAACACTGTCTTCCATGTATGAGACAAATAATACTGCATAACATTCCCACTATAATAAATAAAGCACCATAACACTGTCCTCCATGTATGAGACAAATAATACTGCATAACATTCCCACTATAATAAATAAAGCACCATAACACTGTCCTCCATGTATGAGACAAATAATACTGAATAACATTCCCACTATAATAAATACAGCACCATAACACTGTCCTCCATGTATGAGACAAATAATACTGCATAACATTCCCACTATAATAAATAAAGCACCATAACACTGTCCTCCATGTATGACACAAAAATACTGAATAACATTCCCACTATAATAAATAAAGCACCATAACACTGTCCTCCATGTATGAGACAAATAATACTGAATAACATTCCCACTATAATAAATAAAGCACCATAACACTGTCCCCATGTATGAGACAAATAATACTGAATAACATTCCCACTATAATAAATAAAGCACCATAGCACTGTCCTCCATGTATGAGACAAATAATACTGAATAACATTCCCACTATAATAAATAAAGCACCATAACACTGTCCTCCATGTATGAGACAAATAATACTGCATAAAATTCCCACTATAATAAATAAAGCACCATAGCACTGTCCTCCATGTATGAGACAAATAATACTGCATAACATTCCCACTATAATAAATAAAGCACCATAACACTGTCCTCCATGTATGACACAAAAATACTGAATAACATTCCCACTATAATAAATAAAGCACCATAACACTGTCCTCCATGTATGAGACAAATAATACTGCATAACATTCCCACTATAATAAATAAAGCACCATAACACTGTCCTCCATGTATGAGACAAATAATACTGCATAACATTCCCACTATAATAAATAAAGCACCATAACACTGTCCTCCATGTATGACACAAAAATACTGAATAACATTCCCACTATAATAAATAAAGCACCATAGCACTGTCCTCCATGTATGAGACGAATAATACTGCATAACATTCCCACTATAATAAATAAAGCACCATAACACTGTCCTCCATGTATGAGACAAATAATACTGCATAACATTCCCACTATAATAAATAAATCTGCATAACACTGTCCTCCATGTATGACACAAAAATACTGAATAACATTCCCACTATAATAAATAAAGCACCATAGCACTGTCCTCCATGTATGTGACAAATAATACTGAATAACATACACACTATAATAAATAAAGCACCATAGCACTGTCCTCCATGTATGAGACAAATAATACTGAATAACATTCCCACTATAATAAATAAAGCACCATAGCACTGTCCTCCATGTATGAGACAAATAATACTGCATAACATTCCCACTATAATAAATAAAGCACCATAGCACTGTCCTCCATGTATGAGACAAATAATACTGAATAACATTCCAACTATAATAAATAAAGCACCATAGCACTGTCCTCCATGTATGAGACAAATAATACTGAATAACATTCCCACTATAATAAATAAAGCACCATAGCACTGTCCTCCATGTATGAGACAAATAATACTGAATAACATTCCCACTATAATAAATAAAGCACCATAGCACTGTCCTCCATGTATGAGACAAATAATACTGAATAACATTCCCACTATAATAAATAAAGCACCATAGCACTGTCCTCCATGTATGAGACAAATAATACTGCATAACATTCCCACTATAATAAATAAAGCACCATAGCACTGTCCTCCATGTATGAGACAAATAATACTGAATAACATTCCAACTATAATAAATAAAGCACCATAGCACTGTCCTCCATGTATGAGACAAATAATACTGCATAACATTCCCACTATAATAAATAAAGCACCATAGCACTGTCCTCCATGTATGAGACAAATAATACTGAATAACATTCCAACTATAATAAATAAAGCACCATAGCACTGTCCTCCATGTATGAGACAAATAATACTGCATAACATTCCCACTGTAATAAATAAAGCACCATAACACTGTCCTCCATGTATGAGACAAATAATACTGAATAACATTCCCACTATAACAAATAAAATACCCTAACACTGTCCTCTATGTATGAGACAAATAATACTGCATAACATGCCCACTATAATAAATACAGCACCATAACACTGTCCTCCATGTAGGAGACAAATAATACTGAATGACATTCCCACTATAATAAATACAGCACCATAGCACTGTCCTCCATGTATGAGACAAATAATACTGCATAACATTCCCACTATAATAAATAAAGCACCATAACACTGTCCTCCATGTATGACACAAAAATACTGAATAACATTCCCACTATAATAAATAAAGCACCATAACACTGTCCTCCATGTATGACACAAAAAATACTGAATAACATTCCCACTATAATAAATAAAGCACCATAACACTGTCCTCCATGTATGAGACAAATAATACTGCATAACATTCCCACTATAACAAATAAAGCACCATAGCACTGTACTCTATGTATGACACAAATAATACTGCATAACATTCCCACTATAATATATAAAGTACCATAACACTGTCCTCCATGTATGACACAAAAATACTGAATAACATTCCCACTATAATAAATAAAGCACCATAGCACTGTCCTCCATGTATGAGACAAATAATACTGAATAACATTCCCACTATAATAAATAAAGCACCATAACACTGTCCTCCATGTATGAAACAAAAATACTGAATAACATTCCCACTATAATAAATAAAGCACCATAACACTGTCCTCCATGTATGACACAAAAATACTGAATAACATTCCCACTATAATAAATAAAGCACCATAACACTGTCCTCCATGTATGAGACAAATAATACTGCATAACATTCCCACTATAATAAATAAAGCACCATAGCACTGTCCTCCATGTATGAGACAAATAATACTGCATAACATTCCCACTATAACAAATAAAGCACCATAACACTGTCCTCCATGTATGAGACAAATAATACAGCATAACATTCCCACTATAATAAATAAAGCACCATAGCACTGTCCTCCATGTATGACACAAATAATACTGAATAACATTCCCACTATAATAAATAAAGCACCATAGCACTGTCCTCCATGTATGACACAAAAATACTGAATAACATTCCCACTATAATAAATAAAGCACCATAACACTGTCCTCCATGTATGAGACAAATAATACTGCATAACATTCCCACTATAATAAATAAAGCACCATAGCACTGTCCTCCATGTATGACACAAATAATACTGAATAACATTCCCACTATAATAAATAAAGCACCATAACACTGTCCTCCATGTATGACACAAAAATACTGAATAACATTCCCACTATAATAAATAAAGCACCATAACACTGTCCTCCATGTATGAGACAAATAATACTGCATAACATTCCCACTATAATAAATAAAGCACCATAGCACTGTCCTCCATGTATGAGACAAATAATACTGCATAACATTCCCACTATAACAAATAAAGCACCATAACACTGTCCTCCATGTATGAGACAAATAATACAGCATAACATTCCCACTATAATAAATAAAGCACCATAGCACTGTCCTCCATGTATGACACAAAAATACTGAATAACATTCCCACTATAATAAATAAAGCACCATAACACTGTCCTCCATGTATGAGACAAATAATACTGCATAACATTCCCACTATAATAAATAAAGCACCATAGCACTGTCCTCCATGTATGAGACAAATAATACTGCATAACATTCCCACTATAACAAATAAAGCACCATAACACTGTCCTCCATGTATGAGACAAATAATACAGCATAACATTCCCACTATAATAAATAAAGCTCCATAACACTGTCCTCCATGTATGACACAAATAATACTGAATAACATTCCCACTATAATAAATAAAGCACCATAGCACTGTCCTCCATGTATGACACAAAAATACTGAATAACATTCCCACTATAATAAATAAAGCACCATAGCACTGTCCTCCATGTATGACATAAATAATACTGAATAACATTCCCACTATAATAAATAAAGCACCATAACACTGTCCTCCATGTATGACACAAAAATACTGAATAACATTCCCACTATAATAAATAAAGCACCATAACACTGTCCTCCATGTATGAGACAAATAATACTGCATAACATTCCCACTATAATAAATAAAGCACCATAGCACTGTCCTCTATGTATGAGACAAATAATACTGCATAACATTCCCACTATAATAAATAAAGCTCCATAACACTGTCCTCCATGTATGAGACGAATAATACTGCATAACATTCCACCTATAATAAATAAAGCACCATAGCACTGTCCTCCATGTATGAGACAAATAATACTGCATAACATTCCCACTATAATAAATAAAGCTCCATAACACTGTCCTCCATGTATGAGACAAATAATACTGCATAACATTCCCACTATAATAAATAAAGCACCATAGCACTGTCCTCTATGTATGAGACAAATAATACTGCATAACATTCCCAATATAATAAATAAAGCTCCATAACACTGTCCTCCATGTATGAGACAAATAATACTGCATAATATTCCCACTATAATAAATAAAGCACCATAACACTGTCCTCCATGTATGACACAAAAATACTGAATAACATTCCCACTATAATAAATAAAGCACCATAGCACTGTCCTCCATGTATGAGACAAATAATACTGAATAACATTCCCACTATAATAAATAAAGCACCATAACACTGTCCTCCATGTATGACACAAAAATACTGCATAACATTCCCACTATAACAAATAAAGCACCATAACACTGTCCTCCATGTATGAGACAAATAATACAGCATAACATTCCCACTATAATAAATAAAGCACCATAGCACTGTCCTCCATGTATGACACAAATAATACTGAATAACATTCCCACTATAATAAATAAATCACCATAACACTGTCCTCCATGTATGACACAAATAATACTGCATAACATTCCCACTATAATAAATAAAGCAACATAGCACTGTCCTCCATGTATGACACAAATAATACTGAATAACATTCCCACTATAATAAATAAAGCACCATAGCACTGTCCTCCATGTATGACACAAATAATACTGCATAACATTCCCACTATAATAAATAAAGCTCCATAACACTGTCCTCCATGTATGACACAAATAATACTGAATAACATTCCCACTATAATAAATAAAGCACCATAGCACTGTCCTCCATGTATGACACAAAAATACTGAATAACATTCCCACTATAATAAATAAAGCACCATAGCACTGTCCTCCATGTATGACATAAATAATACTGAATAACATTCCCACTATAATAAATAAAGCACCATAACACTGTCCTCCATGTATGACACAAAAATACTGAATAACATTCCCACTATAATAAATAAAGCACCATAACACTGTCCTCCATGTATGAGACAAATAATACTGCATAACATTCCCACTATAATAAATAAAGCTCCATAACACTGTCCTCCATGTATGAGACAAATAATACTGCATAACATTCCCACTATAATAAATAAAGCACCATAGCACTGTCCTCTATGTATGAGACAAATAATACTGCATAACATTCCCAATATAATAAATAAAGCTCCATAACACTGTCCTCCATGTATGAGACAAATAATACTGCATAATATTCCCACTATAATAAATAAAGCACCATAACACTGTCCTCCATGTATGACACAAAAATACTGAATAACATTCTCACTATAATAAATAAAGCACCATAGCACTGTCCTCCATGTATGAGACAAATAATACTGAATAACATTCCCACTATAATAAATAAAGCACCATAGCACTGTCCTCCATGTATGACACAAAAATACTGAATAACATTCCCACTATAATAAATAAAGCACCAAAACACTGTCCTCCATGTATGAGACAAATAATACTGCATAACATTCCCACTATAATAAAAAAAGCACCATAGCACTGTCCTCCATGTATGAGACGAATAATACTGCATAACATTCCAACTATAATAAATAAAGCACCATAACACTGTCCTCCATGTATGAGACAAATAGTACTGAATAACATTCCAACTATAATAAATAAAGCACCATAGCACTGTCCTCCATGTATGAGACAAATAATACTGCATAACATTCCCACTATAATAAATAAAGCACCATAGCACTGTCCTCCATGTATGACACAAAAATACTGAATAACATTCCCACTATAATAAATAAAGCACCATAGCACTGTCCTCCATGTATGAGACAAATAATACTGCATAACATTCCCACTATAATAAATAAAGCTCCATAGCACTGTCCTCCATGTATGACACAAAAATACTGAATAACATTCCCACTATAATAAATAAAGCACCATAGCACTGTCCTCCATGTATGAGACAAATAATACTGCATAACATTCCCAATATAATAAATAAAGCACCATAGCACTGTCCTCCATGTATGACACAAAAATACTGAATAACATTCCCCCTATAATAAATAAAGCACCATAGCCCTGTCCTCCATGTATGAGACAAATAATACTGCATAACATTCCCACTATAATAAATAAAGCACCATAGCACTGTCCTCCATGTATGAGACAAATAATACTGCATAACATTCCCACTATAATAAATAAAGCACCATAGCACTGTTCTCCATGTATGAGACAAATAATACTGAATAACATTCCCACTATAATAAATAAAGCACCATAGCACTGTCCTCCATGTATGAGACAAATAATACTGCATAACATTCCCACTATAATAAATAAAGCACCATAACACTGTCCTCCATGTATGAGACAAATAATACTGCATAACATTCCCACTATAATAAATAAAGCACCATAGCACTGTCCTCCATGTATGAGACAAATAATACTGAATAACATTCCCACTATAATAAATAAAGCACCATAGCACTGTCCTCCATGTATGACACAAATAATACTGCATAACATTCCAACTATAATAAATAAAGCACCATAACACTGTCCTCCATGTATGACACAAATAATACTGAATAACATTCCCACTATAATAAATAAAGCTCCATAACACTGTCCTCCATGTATGAGACAAATAATACTGAATAACATTCCCACTATAATAAATAAAGCACCATAACACTGTCCTCCATGTATGAGACAAATAATACTGAATAACATTCCCACTATAATAAATAAAGCACCATAACACTGTCCTCCATGTATGAGACAAATAATACTGAATAACATTCCCACTATAATAAATAAAGCACCATAGCATTGTCCTCCATGTATGACACAAAAATACTGAATAACATTCCCACTATAATAAATAAAGCACCATAACACTGTCCTCCATGTATGAGACAAATAATACTGAATAACATTCCCACTATAATAAATAAAGCACCATAGCATTGTCCTCCATGTATGACACAAAAATACTGAATAACATTCCCACTATAATAAATAAAGCACCATAGCACTGTCCTCCATGTATGAGACAAATAATACTGCATAACATTCCCACTATAATAAATAAAGCACCATAACACTGTCCTCCATGTATGACACAAAAATACTGAATAACATTCCCACTATAATAAATAAAGCACCATAACACTGTCCTTCATGTATGACACAAAATTACTGAATAACATTCCCACTATAATAAATAAAGCACCATAAAACTGTCCTTCATGTATGACACAAAAATACTGAATAACATTCCCACTATAATAAATAAAGCACCATAACACTGTCCTCCATGTATGACACAAAATTACTGAATAACATTCCCACTATAATAAATAAAGCACCAAAACACTGTCCTCCATGTATGAGACGAATAATACTGCATAACATTCCCACTATAATAAATAAAGCACCATAGCACTGTCCTCCATGTATGAGACGAATAATACTGCATAACATTCCCACTATAATAAATAAATCACCATAGCACTGTCCTCTATGTATGAGACAAATAATACTGCATAACATTCCCACTATAATAAATAAAGCACCATAGCACTGTCCTCCATGTATGACACAAAAATACTGAATAACATTCCCACTATAACAAGTAAAGCACCATAACACTGTCCTCCATGTATGAGACAAATAATACTGAATAACATTCCCACTATAACAAATAAAGCACCATAACACTCTCCTCCATGTATGAGACAAATAATACTGCATAACATTCCCACTATAATAAATAAAGCACCATAACACTGTCCTCCATGTATGAGACAAATAATACTGCATAACATTCCCACTATAATAAATAAAGCACCATAGCACTGTCCTCCATGTATGAGACAAATAATACTGCATAACATTCCCACTATAATAAATAAAGCACCATAGCACTATCCTCCATGTATGAGACAAATAATACTGAATAACATTCCCACTATAATAAATAAAGCACCATAGCACTGTCCTCCATGTATGACACAAATAATACTGCATAACATTCCAACTATAATAAATAAAGCACCATAACACTGTCCTCCATGTATGACACAAATAATACTGAATAACATTCCCACTATAATAAATAAAGCTCCATAACACTGTCCTCCATGTATGAGACAAATAATACTGAATAACATTCCCACTATAATAAATAAAGCACCATAACACTGTCCTCCATGTATGACACAAAAATACTGAATAACATTCCCACTATAATAAATAAAGCACCATAGCACTGTCCTCCATGTATGAGACAAATAATACTGCATAACATTCCCACTATAATAAATAAAGCACCATAACACTGTCCTCCATGTATGAGACAAATAATACTGCATAACATTCCCACTATAATAAATAAAGCACCATAACACTGTCCTCCATGTATGAGACAAATAATACTGAATACCATTCCCACTATAATAAATAAAGCACCATAGCACTGTCCTCCATGTATGACACAAAAATACTGAATAACATTCCCACTATAATAAATAAAGCACCATAACACTGTCCTTCATGTATGACACAAAATTACTGAATAACATTCCCACTATAATAAATAAAGCACCATAACACTGTCCTTCATGTATGACACAAAAATACTGAATAACATTCCCACTATAATAAATAAAGCACCATAACACTGTCCTCCATGTATGACACAAAATTACTGAATAACATTCCCACTATAATAAATAAAGCACCAAAACACTGTCCTCCATGTATGAGACGAATAATACTGCATAACATTCCCACTATAATAAATAAAGCACCATAGCACTGTCCTCTATGTATGAGACAAATAATACTGCATAACATTCCCACTATAATAAATAAAGCACCATAGCACTGTCCTCCATGTATGAGACAAATAATACTGCATAACATTCCCACTATAATAAATAAAGCACCATAGCACTGTCCTCCATGTATGAGACAAATAATACTGAATAACATTCCCACTATAATAAATAAAGCACCATAGCACTGTCCTCCATGAATGAGACAAAAATACTGCATAACATTCCCACTATAATAAATAAAGCACCATAGCACTGTCCTCCATGTATGAGACAAATAATACTGAATAACATTCCCACTATATTAAATAAAGCACCATAACACTGTCCTCCATGTATGAGACAAATAATACTGAATAACATTCCCACTATAATAAATAAAGCACCATAACACTGTCCTCCATGTATGAGACAAAAATACTGAATAACATTCCCACTATAATAAATAAAGCTCCATAACACTGTCCTCCATGTATGAGACAAATAATACTGAATAACATTCCCACTATAATAAATAAAGCACCATAACACTGTCCTCCATGTATGACACAAAAATACTGAATAACATTCCCACTATAACAAGTAAAGCACCATAACACTGTCCTCCATGTATGAGACAAATAATACTGAATAATATTCCCACTATAACAAATAAAGCACCATAACACTGTCCTCCATGTATGACACAAATAATACTGAATAACATTCCCACTATAATAAATAAAGCACCATAACACTGTCCTCCATGTATGACACAAAATTACTGAATAACATTCCCACTATAATACATAAAGCACCATATCACTGTCCTCCATGTATGAGACGAATAATACTGCATAACATTCCCACTATAATAAATAAAGCACCATAACACTGTCCTCCATGTATGAGACAAATAATACTGCATAACATTCCCACTATAACAAGTAAAGCACCATAACACTGTCCTCCATGTATGACACAAAAATACTGAATAACATTCCCACTATAACAAGTAAAGCACCATAACACTGTCCTTCATGTATGACACAAAAATACTGAATAACATTCCCACTATAATAAATAAAGCACCATAACACTGTCCTTCATGTATGACACAAAATTACTGAATAACATTCCCACTATAATAAATAAAGCACCATAACACTGTCCTTCATGTATGACACAAAAATACTGAATAACATTCCCACTATAATAAATAAAGCACCATAACACTGTCCTCCATGTATGACACAAAATTACTGAATAACATTCCCACTATAATAAATAAAGCACCAAAACACTGTCCTCCATGTATGAGACGAATAATACTGCATAACATTCCCACTATAATAAATAAAGCACCATAACACTGTCCTCCATGTATGAGACGAATAATACTGCATAACATTCCCACTATAATAAATAAATCACCATAGCACTGTCCTCTATGTATGAGACAAATAATACTGCATAACATTCCCACTATAATAAATAAAGCACCATAGCACTGTCCTCCATGTATGAGACAAATAATACTGAATAACATTCCCACTATAATAAATAAAGCTCCATAGCACTATCCTCCATGTATGAGACAAATAATACTGAATAACATTCCCACTATAATAAATAAAGCACCATAACACTGTCCTCTATGTATGAGACAAATAATACTGCATAACATTCCCACTATAATAAATAAAGCACCATAACACTGTCCTCCATGTATGAGACAATAATACTGCATAACATTCCCACTATAATAAATAAAGCACCATAGCACTGTCCTCCATGTATGAGACAAAAATACTGAATAACATTCCCACTATAATAAATAAAGCTCCATAACACTGTCCTCCATGTATGAGACAAATAATACTGAATAACATTCCCACTATAATAAATAAAGCAACATAGCACTGTCCTCTATGTATGAGACAAATAATACTGCATAACATTTCCACTATAATAAATAAAGCACCATAGCACTGTCCTCTATGTATGAGACAAATAATACTGAATAACATTCCCACTATAATAAATAAAGCACCATAACACTGTCCTCCATGTATGACACAAACAATACTGCATAACATTTCCACTATAATAAATAAAGCACCATAGCACTGTCCTCCATGTATGAGACAAATAATACTGCATAACATTCCCACTATAATAAATAAAGCACCATAACACTGTCCTCCATGTATGAGACAATAATACTGCATAACATTCCCACTATAATAAATAAAGCACCATAGCACTGTCCTCCATGTATGAGACAAAAATACTGAATAACATTCCCACTATAATAAATAAAGCTCCATAACACTGTCCTCCATGTATGAGACAAATAATACTGAATAACATTCCCACTATAATAAATAAAGCAACATAGCACTGTCCTCCATGTATGACACAAACAATACTGAATAACATTTCCACTATAATAAATAAAGCACAATAACACTGTCCTCCATGTATGACACAAAAATACTGAATAACATTCCCACTATAATAAATAAAGCACCATAACACTGTCCTCCATGTATGAGACAAATAATACTGAATAATATTCCCACTATAACAAATAAAGCACCATAGCACTGTCCTCCATGTATGACACAAATAATACTGCATAACATTCCCACTATAATAAATAAAGCACCATAACACTGTCCTCCATGTATGACACAAAATTACTGAATAACATTCCCACTATAATACATAAAGCACCATATCACTGTCCTCCATGTATGACACAAATAATACTGCATAACATTCCCACTATAATAAATAAAGCACCATAGCCCTGTCCTCCATGTATGACACAAAAATACTGAATAACATTCCCACTATAATAAATAAAGCACCATAGCACTGTCCTCCATGTATGAGACAAATAATACTGCATAACATTCCCACTATAATAAATAAAGCACCATAGCACTGTCCTCCATGTATGACACAAAAATACTGAATAACATTCCCACTATAATAAATAAAGCACCATAGCACTGTCCTCCATGTATGACACAAAAATACTGAATAACATTCCCACTATAATAAATAAAGCACCATATCACTGTCCTCCATGTATGACACAAATAATACTGCATAACATTCCCACTATAATAAATAAAGCACCATAGCACTGTCCTCCATGTATGACACAAAAATACTGAATAACATTCCCACTATAATAAATAAAGCACCATAACACTGTCCTCCATGTATGAGACAAATAATACTGAATAACATTCCCACTATAATAAATAAAGCACCATAACACTGTCCTCCATGTATGAGACAAATAATACTGCATAACATTCCCACTATAATAAATAAAGCACCATAGCACTGTCCTCCATGTATGAGACAAATAATACTGAATAACATTCCCACTATAATAAATAAAGCACCATAACACTGTCCTCCATGTATGACACAAAAATACTGAATAACATTCCCACTATAATAAATAAAGCACCATAGCACTGTCCTCCATGTATGAGACAAATAATACTGCATAACATTCCCACTATAATAAATAAAGCACCATAGCACTGTCCTCCATGTATGACACAAAAATACTGAATAACATTCCCACTATAATAAATACAGCACCATAACACTGTCCTCCATGTATGAGACAAATAATACTGCATAACATTCCCACTATAATAAATAAAGCACCATAACACTGTCCTCCATGTATGAGACAAATAATACTGCATAACATTCCCACTATAATAAATAAAGCACCATAACACTGTCCTCCATGTATGAGACAAATAATACTGCATTACATTCCCACTATAATAAATAAAGCACCATAGCACTGTCCTCCATGTATGACACAAAAATACTGAATAACATTCCCACTATAATAAATACAGCACCATAACACTGTCCTCCATGTATGAGACAAATAATACTGCATAACATTCCCACTATAATAAATAAAGCACCATAACACTGTCCTCCATGTATGAGACAAATAATACTGCATAACATTCCCACTATAATAAATAAAGCACCATAACACTGTCCTCCATGTATGAGACAAATAATACTGAATAACATTCCCACTATAATAAATAAAGCAACATAGCACTGTCCTCCATGTATGACACAAACAATACTGCATAACATTTCCACTATAATAAATAAAGCACCATAACACTGTCCTCCATGTATGAGACAATAATACTGCATAACATTCCCACTATAATAAATAAAGCACCATAGCACTGTCCTCCATGTATGAGACAAAAATACTGAATAACATTCCCACTATAATAAATAAAGCTCCATAACACTGTCCTCCATGTATGAGACAAATAATACTGAATAACATTCCCACTATAATAAATAAAGCAACATAGCACTGTCCTCCATGTATGACACAAACAATACTGAATAACATTTCCACTATAATAAATAAAGCACCATAACACTGTCCTCCATGTATGACACAAAAATACTGAATAACATTCCCACTATAATAAATAAAGCACCATAACACTGTCCTCCATGTATGAGACAAATAATACTGAATAATATTCCCACTATAACAAATAAAGCACCATAGCACTGTCCTCCATGTATGACACAAATAATACTGAATAACATTCCCACTATAATAAATAAAGCACCATAACACTGTCCTCCATGTATGACACAAAATTACTGAATAACATTCCCACTATAATACATAAAGCACCATATCACTGTCCTCCATGTATGACACAAATAATACTGCATAACATTCCCACTATAACAAATAAAGCACCATAACACTGTCCTCCATGTATGAGACAAATAATACTGCATAACATTTCCACTATAATAAATAAAGCACCATAGCACTGTCCTCCATGTATGACACAAATAATACTGAATAACATTCCCACTATAATAAATAAAGCACCATAGCACTGTCCTCCATGTATGAGACAAATAATACTGCATAACATTTCCACTATAATAAATAAAGCACCATAACACTGTCCTCCATGTATGAGACAAATAATACTGAATAACATTCCCGCTATAATAAATAAAGCACTATAGCACTGTCCTCCATGTATGAGACAAATAATACTGAATAACATTCCCACTATAATAAATAAAGCTCCATAACACTGTCCTCCATGTATGACACAAAAATACTGAATAACATTGCCACTATAATAAATAAAGCACCATAGCACTGTCCTCCATGTATGACACAAAAATACTGAATAACATTCCCACTATAATAAATAAAGCACCATAGCACTGTCCTCCATGTATGACACAAAAATACTGAATAACATTCCCACTATAATAAATAAAGCACCATAACACTGTCCTCCATGTATGACACAAAAATACTGAATAACATTCCCACTATAATAAATAAAGCACCATAACACTGTCCTCCATGTATGACACAAAAATACTGAATAACATTCCCACTATAATAAATAAAGCACCATAGCACTGTCCTCCATGTATGAGACAAATAATACTGCATAACATTCCCACTATAATAAATAAAGCACTATAGCACTGTCCTCCATGTATGAGACAAATAATACTGAATAACATTCCCACTATAATAAATAAAGCTCCATAACACTGTCCTCCATGTATGACACAAATAATACTGCATAACATTCCCACTATAATAAATAAAGCACCATAACACTGTCCTCCATGTATGACACAAAAATACTGAATAACATTCCCACTATAATAAATAAAGCACCATAACACTGTCCTCCATGTATGAGACAAATAATACTGCATAACATTCCCACTATAATAAATAAAGCACCATATTACTGTCCTCCATGTATGACACAAATAATACTGCATAACATTCCCACTATAATAAATAAAGCACCATAGCACTGTCCTCCATGTATGACACAAAAATACTGAATAACATTCCCACTATAATACATAAAGCACCATAGCACTGTCCTCCATGTATGAGACAAATAATACTGAATAACATTCCCACTATAATAAATAAAGCACCATAACACTGTCCTTCATGTATGAGACAAATAATACTGCATAACATTCCCACTATAATAAATAAAGCACCATAGCACTGTCCTCCATGTATGACACAAATAATACTGCATAACATTCCCACTATAATTAATAAAGCACCATAGCACTGTCCTCCATGTATGACACAAAAATACTGAATAACATTCCCACTATAATAAATAAAGCACCATAGCACTGTCCTCCATGTATGAGACAAATAATACTGAATAACATTCCCACTATAATAAATAAAGCACCATAACACTGTCCTCCATGTATGACACAAAAATACTGAATAACATTCCCACTATAATAAATAAAGCACCATAACACTGTCCTCCATGTATGACACAAAAATACTGAATAACATTCCCACTATAATAAATAAAGCACCATAACACTGTCCTCCATGTATGACACAAAAATACTGAATAACATTCCCACTATAATAAATAAAGCACCATAACACTGTCCTCCATTTATAAGACAAATAATACTGAATAACATTCCCACTATAATAAATAAAGCACCATAGCACTGTCCTCCATGTATGACACAAAAATACTGAATAACATTCCCACTATAATAAATAAAGCACCATAGCACTGTCCTCCATGTATGAGACAAATAATACTGCATAACATTCCCACTATAATAAATAAAGCACCATAACACTGTCCTCCATGTATGAGACAAATAATACTGCATAACATTCCCACTATAATAAATAAAGCACCATAGCACTGTCCTCCATGTATGACACAAATAATACTGCATAACATTCCCACTATAATAAATAAAGCACCATAACACTGTCCTCCATGTATGAGACAAATAATACTGCATAACATTCCCACTATAATAAATAAAGCACCATAACACTGTCCTCCATGTATGACACAAAAATACTGAATAACATTCCCACTGTAATAAATAAAGCACCATAACACTGTCCTCCATGTATGAGACAAATAATACTGCATAACATTCCCACTATAATAAATAAAGCACCATAGCACTGTCCTCCATGTATGACACAAAATTACTGAATAACATTCCCACTATAATAAATAAAGCACCATAACACTGTCCTTCATGTATGACACAAAAATACTGAATAACATTCCCACTATAATAAATAAAGCACCATAGCACTGTCCTCCATGTATGACACAAAATTACTGAATAACATGCCCACTATAATAAATAAAGCACCAAAACACTGTCCTCCATGTATGAGACGAATAATACTGCATAACATTCCCACTATAATAAATAAAGCACCATAGCACTGTCCTCCATGTATGAGACGAATAATACTGCATAACATTCCCACTATAATAAATAAATCACCATAGCACTGTCCTCTATGTATGAGACAAATAATACTGCATAACATTCCCACTATAATAAATAAAGCACCATAGCACTGTCCTCCATGTATGAGACAAATAATACTGCATAACATTCCCACTATAATAAATAAAGCACCATAGCACTGTCCTCCATGTATGACACAAATAATACTGAATAACATTCCAACTATAATAAATAAAGCACCATAGCACTGTCCTCCATGTATGAGACAAATAATACTGAATAACATTCCCACTATAATAAATAAAGCACCATAGCACTGTCCTCCATGTATGAGACAAAAATACTGAATAACATTCCCACTATAATAAATAAAGCACCATAGCACTGTCCTCCATGTATGAGACAAATAATACTGAATAACATTCCCACTATAATAAATAAAGCACCATAGCACTGTCCTCCATGTATGAGACAAAAATACTGAATAACATTCCCACTATAATAAATAAAGCTCCATAACACTGTCCTCCATGTATGAGACAAATAATACTGAATAACATTCCCACTATAATAAATAAAGCACCATAGCACTGTCCTCCATGTATGAGACAAATAATACTGAATAACATTCCCACTATAATAAATAAAGCACCATAACACTGTCCTCCATGTATGAGACAAAAATACTGAATAACATTCCCACTATAATAAATAAAGCACCATAACACTGTCCTCCATGTATGACACAAAAATACTGAATAACATTCCCACTATAACAAGTAAAGCACCATAACACTGCCCTCCATGTATGAGACAAATAATACTGAATAACATTCCCACTATAACAAATAAAGCACCATAACACTGTCCTCCATGTATGAGACAAATAATACTGCATAACATTCCCACTATAATAAATAAAGCACCATAACACTGTCCTCCATGTATGACACAAATAATACTGAATAACATTCCCACTATAATAAATAAAGCACCATAACACTGTCCTCCATGTATGAGACAAATAATACTGCATAACATTCCCACTATAATAAATAAAGCACCATAACACTGTCCTCCATGTATGACACAAATAATACTGAATAACATTCCCACTATAACAAATAAAGCACCATAACACTGTCCTCCACGTATGAGACAAATAATACTGAATAACATTCCCACTATAATAAATAAAGCACCATAGCACTGTCCTCCATGTATGACACAAAAATACTGAATAACATTCCCACTATAATAAAGAAAGCACCATAGCACTGTCCTCCATGTATGAGACAAATAATACTGCATAACATTCCCACTATAATAAATAAAGCACCATAACACTGTCCTCCATGTATGACACAAAATTACTGAATAACATTCCCACTATAATACATAAAGCACCATATCACTGTCCTCCATGTATGACACAAATAATACTGCATAACATTCCCACTATAATAAATAAAGCACCATAGCACTGTCCTCCATGTATGAGACAAATAATACTGAATAACATTCCCACTATAATAAATAAAGCACCATAGCACTGTCCTCCATGTATGACACAAAAATACTGAATAACATTCCCACTATAATAAAGAAAGCACCATAGCTCTGTCCTCCATGTATGAGACAAATAATACTGCATAACATTCCCACTATAATAAATAAAGCACCATAGCACTGTCCTCCATGTATGACACAAAAATACTGAATAACATTCCCACTATAATAAATAAAGCACCATAGCACTGTCCTCCATGTATGACACAAAAATACTGAATAACATTCCCACTATAATAAAGAAAGCACCATAGCACTGTCCTCCATGTATGAGACAAATAATACTGCATAACATTCCCACTATAATAAATAAAGCACCATAACACTGTCCTCCATGTATGACACAAAAATACTGAATAACATTCCCACTATAATAAATAAAGCACCATAACACTGTCCTCCATGTATGAGACAAATAATACTGAATAACATTCCCACTATAATAAATAAAGCACCATAACACTGTCCTCCATGTATGAGACAAATAATACTGCATAACATTCCCACTATAATAAATAAAGCACCATAGCACTGTCCTCCATGTATGAGACAATAATACTGCATAACATTCCCACTATAATAAATAAAGCACCATAGCACTGTCCTCCATGTATGACACAAAAATACTGAATAACATTCCCACTATAATAAATAAAGCACCATAACACTGTCCTCCATGTATGACACAAAAATACTGAATAACATTCCCACTATAATAAATAAAGCACCATAGCACTGTCCTCCATGTATGACACAAAAATACTGAATAACATTCCCACTATAATAAATAAAGCACCATAACACTGTCCTCCATGTATGAGACAAATAATACTGAATAACATTCCCACTATAATAAATAAAGCACCATAGCACTGTCCTCCATGTATGATACAAATAATACTGCATAACATTCCCACTATAATAAATAAAGCACCATAACACTGTCCTCCATGTATGACACAAATAATACTGCATAACATTCCCACTATAATAAATAAAGCACCATAGCACTGTCCTCCATGTATGACACAAAAATACTGAATAACATTCCCACTATAATAAATAAAGCACCATAACACTGTCCTCCATGTATGACACAAAAATACTGAATAACATTCCCACTATAATAAATAAAGCACCATAGCACTGTCCTCCATGTATGACACAAAAATACTGAATAACATTCCCACTATAATAAATAAAGCACCATAACACTGTCCTCCATGTATGAGACAAATAATACTGAATAACATTCCCACTATAATAAATAAAGCACCATAACACTGTCCTCCATGTATGATACAAATAATACTGCATAACATTCCCACTATAATAAATAAAGCACCATAACACTGTCCTCCATGTATGAGACAAATAATACTGCATAACATTCCCACTATAATAAATAAAGCACCATAACACTGTCCTCCATGTATGAGACAAATAATACTGAATAACATTCCCACTATAATAAATAAAGCACCATAACACTGTCCTCCATGTATGACAGAAAAATACTGAATAACATTCCCACTATAATAAATAAAGCACCATAGCACTGTCCTCCATGTATGAGACAAATAATACTGCATAACATTCCCACTATAATAAATAAAGCACCATAACACTGTCCTCCATGTATGACACAAATAATACTAAATAACATTCCCACTATAATAAATAAAGCACCATAGCACTGTCCTCTATGTATGAGACAAATAATACTGCATAACATTCCCACTATAATAAATAAAGCACCATAGCACTGTCCTCCATGTATGAGACAAATAATACTGCATAACATTCCCACTATAATAAATAAAGCACCATAACACTGTCCTCCATGTATGAGACAAATAATACTGAATAACATTCCCACTATAATAAATAAAGCACCATAGCACTGTCCTCCATGTATGACACAAAAATACTGAATAACATTCCCACTATAATAAATAAAGCACCATAGCACTGTCCTCTATGTATGAGACAAATAATACTGCATAACATTCCCACTATAATAAATAAAGCACCATAACACTGTCCTCCATGTATGACACAAAAATACTGAATAACATTCCCACTATAATAAATAAAGCACCATAGCACTGTCCTCCATGTATGAGACAAATAATACTGAATAACATTCCCACTATAATAAATAAAGCACCATAGCACTGTCCTCCATGTATGACACAAAAATACTGAATAACATTCCCACTATAATAAATAAAGCACCATAGCACTGTCCTCTATGTATGAGACAAATAATACTGCATAACATTCCCACTATAATAAATAAAGCACCATAGCACTGTCCTCCATGTATGAGACAAATAATACTGCATAACATTCCCACTATAATAAATAAAGCACCATAACACTGTCCCCATGTATGAGACAAATAATACTGAATAACATTCCCATTATAATAAATAAAGCACCATAACACTGTCCTCCATGTATGACACAAAAATACTGAATAACATTCCCACTATAATAAATAAAGCACCATAACACTGTCCTCCATGTATGACACAAAAATACTGAATAACATTCCCACTATAATAAATAAAGCACCATAACACTGTCCTCCATGTATGAGACAAATAATACTGAATAACATTCCCACTATAATAAATAAAGCACCATAACACTGTCCTCCATGTATGAGACAAATAATACTGCATAACATTCCCACTATAATAAATAAAGCACCATAACACTGTCCTCCATGTATGACACAAAAATACTGAATAACATTCCCACTATAATAAATAAAGCACCATAACACTGTCCTCCATGTATGAGACAAATAATACTGCATAACATTCCCACTATAATAAATAAAGCACCATAACACTGTCCTCCATGTATGAGACAAATAATACTGCATAACATTCCCACTATAATAAATAAAGCACCATAGCACTGTCCTCCATGTATGACACAAAAATACTGAATAACATTCCCACTATAATAAATAAAGCACCATAACACTGTCCTCCATGTATGAGACAAATAATACTGAATAACATTCCCACTATAATAAATAAAGCACCATAACACTGTCCTCCATGTATGACACAAAAATACTGAATAACATTCCCACTATAATAAATAAAGCACCATAGCACTTTCCTCCATGTATGAGACAAATAATACTGCATAACATTCCCACTATAATAAATAAAGCACCATAACACTGTCCCCATGTATGAGACAAATAATACTGCATAACATTCCCACTATAATAAAGCACCATAGCACTGTCCTCCATGTATGACACAAATAATACTGAATAACATTCCCACTATAATAAATAAAGCACCTTAGCACTGTCCTCCATGTATGAGACAAATAATACTGCATAACATTCCCACTATAATAAATAAAGCACCATAGCACTGTCCTCCATGTATGAGACAAATAATACTGCATAACATTCCCACTATAATAAATAAAGCACCATAGCACTGTCCTCCATGTATGAGACAAAAATACTGAATAACATTCCCACTATAATAAATAAAGCACCATAGCACTGTCCTCCATGTATGAGACAAATAATACTGCATAACATTCCCACTATTATAAATAAATCACCATAGCACTGTCCTCTATGTATGTTTGGCACACATACACTGACGAGCTAAAGGGTAACAATTCTTTGAACTTTTTTCTTTCAGGCTCCATATCTCTCCATCCACTACTGCTTCTAACGTGAGACTACCATCATTTTATAGACTTTCATCTTGGCTATCTCATACAAACATTTGACTTGCAACTATTTAGCATATGATTAGTTATGCAGATTCTTGTCATGTCACTGCATTGTTACTGTTTTGCTCCTGGTGGTGGAAAAATCTTTTTCTACCTGAATACTACAAATTACAACCTGTTCTCATTCCCTAATGGCTCAGTGTGTTATTATGTTGATTCTCAAGTGAAAGGTCACTGGTTCGAATTGAGGAGCAGCCATGAAGAAGAATTCCCAAGAAAAGAGAAACAGCATCATCCAGTTCATCGATAGAGGTCTCTCTGCCAAGAAAATTACCAAGCTGCATCATGTGAGTGCCATGAAAGTTGGAAGAATACTAAATAAAGTCCGTCCATGTATTCAGAAGCCAAGAGGTGGACGACCAGGCAAAATATCGGAGTCAACAAGCTCATCACAAGGTCTTTCAGTTCTGGCGCGAGAAACACAGCAGTGGAGGTGGCTTGTATGCTTCGTAATAGTGAGATCACAGACGTCCATGCAAGCACCGAGTGACACACGTTACACAAGTCTGGAATGGTGGCCCGAAAAAAGGTGAACAAGCCTCGACTTTAATATTGTCATAAGAACCATCGGCTGGAGTTTGCAAAAAAGTGCAAAAAGTGGACAATAGAAGATTGGAAACGGGTCATTTGGAGTGATGAGACGAAAGTCAATAGACTAGGCTCTGATGAGTGAAAATGCCTCTGAAAGAAACAAGGGAAAAAAAGGGCTGGATTTGCCACCTCAGTCCCCAGACCTCAACCAAATCGAATACTCCTGGGTAGAGTTGAAGAAAAAGCTGTATACATACCCAAGTGAGTTGACCAGTATGCACCAACTTTGGGAAGGTGTAGAAGAGACCTGGGATCAGTTTTCAGTCGAGACATGCTTGAATCTGATCAAGAGCATGCCCACAAGGATTCAGGCAGTGTTGAAATCCAAAAGTGGATGTACAAAATACTATCAAGATAATAAAAATTTAAATTTAGATTTTTAGGAGCAAAACAGTAACAATGCAGTGACATGACAAGAATCTGCATAAATAATTAAATACTAAATAGTTGCAAGTCCAATTTATGTATTAAATAGCCAATATGATGGGCTATAAAATGATGGTAGTGTCATGTTCGAAGCAGTAGTGGATGGTGAGATATGGAGCCTGAAAGTCAAAAGTTCAAAACATTGTTACCCTTTTGCTCAACAGTGTAACCCTGCATAACATTCCTCACTGTAATGAATAAAGCACCATAACACTGTCCTCCATGTATGACATAAATAATACTGAATAACATTCCCACTATAATAAATAAAGCTCCATAACACTGTCCTCCATGTATGAGACAAATAATACTGAATAACATGTCTCACTATAATAAATAAAACACTATAACACTGTCCTCCATGTATGAGACAAATAATACTGAATAACATTCCCACTATAACAAATAAAATACCATAACACTGTCCTCCATGTATGACACAAATAATACTGAATAACATTCCCACTATAATAAATAAAGCTCCATAACACTGTCCTCCATGTATGAGACAAATAATACTGAATATCATTCCCACTATAACAAATAAAATACCATAACACTGTCCTCCATGTATGACACAAATAATACTGAATAACATTCCCACTATAATAAATAAAGCACCATAACACTGTCCTCCATGTATGACATAAATAATACTGAATAACATTCCCACTATAATAAATAAAGCACCATAACACTGTCCTCCATGTATGAGACAAATAATACTGAATAACATTCCTCACTGTAATGAATAAAGCACCATAACACTGTCCTCTATGTATGACATAAATAATACTCCATAACATTCCCACTATAATAAATAAAGCACCATAACACTGTCCTCCATGTATGAGACAAATAATACTGCATAACATTCCCACTATAATAAATAAAGCACCATAGCACTGTCCTCCATGTATGAGACAATAATACTGCATAACATTCCCACTATAATAAATAAAGCACCATATCACTGTCCTCCATGTATGAGACAAATAATACTGAATAACATTCCCACTATAATAAATAAAGCACCATAACACTGTCCTCCATGTATGAGACAAATAATACTGAATAACATTCCCACTATAATAAATAAAGCTCCATAACACTGTCCTCCATGTATGACACAAATAATACTGCATAACATTCCCACTATAATAAATAAAGCACCATAGCACTGTCCTCCATGTATGACACAAATAATACTGAATAACATTCCCACTATTACAAATAAAGCACCATAGCACTGTCCTCCATGTATGAGACAAATAATACTGAATAACATTCCTCACTGTAATGAATAAAGCACCATAACACTGTCCTCCATGTATGACATAAATAATACTGAATAACATTCCCACTATAATAAATAAAGCACCATAACACTGTCCTCCATGTATGAGACAAATAATACTGAATAACATTCCTCACTGTAATGAATAAAGCACCATAACACTGTCCTCCATGTATGACATAAATAATACTCCATAACATTCCCACTATAATAAATAAAGCACCATAACACTGTCCTCCATGTATGAGACAAATAATACTGCATAACATTAGCACTATAATAAATAAAGCACCATAGCACTGTCCTCCATGTATGAGACAATAATACTGCATAACATTCCCACTATAATAAATAAAGCACCATAGCACTGTCCTCCATGTATGACACAAAAATACTGAATAACATTCCCACTATAATAAATAAAGCACCATATCACTGTCCTCCATGTATGACACAAATAATACTGCATAACATTCCCACTATAATAAATAAAGCACCATAACACTGTCCTCCATGTATGACACAAAAATACTGAATAACATTCCCACTATAATAAATAAAGCACCATAGCACTGTCCTCCATGTATGACACAAAAATACTGAATAACATTCCCACTATAATAAATAAAGCACCATAACACTGTCCTCCATGTATGAGACAAATAATACTGCATAACATTCCCACTATAATAAATAAAGCACCATAACACTGTCCTCCATGTATGAGACAAATAATACTGCATAACATTCCCACTATAATAAATAAAGCACCATAGCACTGTCCTCCATGTATGAGACAAATAATACTGAATAACATTCCCACTATAATAAATAAAGCTCCATAACACTGTCCTCCATGTATGACACAAATAATACTGCATAACATTCCCACTATAATAAATAAAGCACCATAACACTGTCCTCCATGTATGACACAAAAATACTGAATAACATTCCCACTATAATAAATAAAGCACCATAGCACTGTCCTCCATGTATGAGACAAATAATACTGAATAACATTCCCACTATAATAAATAAAGCACCATAACACTGTCCTCCATGTATGACACAAAAATACTGAATAACATTCCCACTATAATAAATAAAGCTCCATAACACTGTCCTCCATTTATAAGACAAATAATACTGAATAACATTCCCACTATAATAAATAAAGCACCATAACACTGTCCTCCATGTATGACACAAAATTACTGAATAACATTCCCACTATAATAAATAAAGCACCATAACACTGTCCTCCATTTATAAGACAAATAATACTGAATAACATTCCCACTATAATAAATAAAGCACCATAGCACTGTCCTCCATGTATGACACAAAAATACTGAATAACATTCCCACTGTAATAAATAAAGCACCATAACACTGTCCTCCATGTATGAGACAAATAATACTGCATAACATTCCCACTATAATAAATAAAGCACCATAGCACTGTCCTCCATGTATGAGACGAATAATACTGCATAACATTCCCACTATAATAAATAAAGCAC
This sequence comes from Phyllobates terribilis, assembly GCF_046119375.1. Lineage (NCBI taxonomy): Eukaryota > Metazoa > Chordata > Amphibia > Anura > Dendrobatidae > Phyllobates > Phyllobates terribilis. The sequence goes on from NW_027362761.1 coordinate 880,625,278, forward strand.
CATAGCACTGTCCTCCATGTATGACACAAAATTACTGAATAACATTCCCACTATAATAAATAAAGCACCATAACACTGTCCTTCATGTATGACACAAAAATACTGAATAACATTCCCACTATAATAAATAAAGCACCATAGCACTGTCCTCCATGTATGAGACGAATAATACTGCATAACATTCCCACTATAATAAATAAAGCACCATAGCACTGTCCTCCATGTATGAGACGAATAATACTGCATAACATTCCCACTATAATAAATAAATCACCATAGCACTGTCCTCTATGTATGAGACAAATAATACTGCATAACATTCCCACTATAATAAATAAAGCACAATAGCACTGTCCTCCATGTATGAGACAAATAATACTGAATAACATTCCCACTATAATAAATAAAGCACCATAGCATTGTCCTCCATGTATGAGACAAATAATACTGCATAACATTCCCACTATAATAAATAAAGCACCATAACACTGTCCTCCATGTATGACACAAAAATACTGAATAACATTCCCACTATAATAAATAAAGCACCATAGCACTGTCCTCCATGTATGAGACAAAAATACTGAATAACATTCCCACTATAATAAATAAAGCACCATAGCACTGTCCTCCATGTATGAGACAAATAATACTGAATAACATTCCCACTATAATAAATAAAGCACAATAGCACTGTCCTCCATGTATGAGACAAAAATACTGAATAACATTCCCACTATAATAAATAAAGCTCCATAGCACTGTCCTCCATGTATGAGATAAATAATACTGAATAACATTCCCACTATAATAAATAAAGCACCATAGCACTGTCCTCCATGTATGACACAAAAATACTGAATAACATTCCCACTATAATAAATAAAGCACCATAACACTGTCCTCCATGTATGAGACAAATAATACTGAATAACATTCCCACTATAATAAATAAAGCACCATAACACTGTCCTCCATGTATGACACAAAAATACTGAATAACATTCCCACTATAATAAATAAAGCACCATAGCACTGTCCTCCATGTATGAGACAAATAATACTGCATAACATTCCCACTATAATAAATAAAGCACCATAACACTGTCCTCCATGTATGACACAAATAATACTGCATAACATTCCCACTATAATAAATAAAGCACCATAACACTGTCCCCATGTATGAGACAAATAATACTGCATAACATTCCCACTATAATAAATAAAGCACCATAGCACTGTCCTCCATGTATGACACAAATAATACTGAATAACATTCCCACTATAATAAATAAAGCACCTTAGCACTGTCCTCCATGTATGAGACAAATAATACTGCATAACATTCCCACTATAATAAATAAAGCACCATAGCACTGTCCTCCATGTATGAGACAAATAATACTGCATAACATTCCCACTATAATAAATAAAGCACCATAGCACTGTCCTCCATGTATGAGACAAAAATACTGAATAACATTCCCACTATAATAAATAAAGCACCATAGCACTGTCCTCCATGTATGAGACAAATAATACTGCATAACATTCCCACTATTATAAATAAATCACCATAGCACTGTCCTCTATGTATGTTTGGCACACATACACTGACGAGCTAAAGGGTAACAATTCTTTGAACTTTTTTCTTTCAAGCTCCATATCTCTCCATCCACTACTGCTTCTAACGTGAGACTACCATCATTTTATAGACTTTCATCTTGGCTATCTCATACAAACATTTGACTTGCAATTATTTAGCATATGATTAGTTATGCAGATTCTTGTCATGTCACTGCATTGTTACTGTTTTGCTCCTGGTGGTGGAAAAATCTTTTTCTACCTGAATACTACAAATTACAACCTGTTCTCATTCCCTAATGGCTCAGTGTGTTATTATGTTGATTCTCAAGTGAAAGGTCACTGGTTCGAATTGAGGAGCAGCCATGAAGAAGAATTCCCAAGAAAAGAGAAACAGCATCATCCAGTTCATCGATAGAGGTCTCTCTGCCAAGAAAATTACCAAGCTGCATCATGTGAGTGCCATGAAAGTTGGAAGAATACTAAATAAAGTCCGTCCATGTATTCAGAAGCCAAGAGGTGGACGACCAGGCAAAATATCGGAGTCAACAAGCTCATCACAAGGTCTTTCAGTTCTGGCGCGAGAAACACAGCAGTGGAGGTGGCTTGTATGCTTCGTAATAGTGAGATCACAGACGTCCATGCAAGCACCGAGTGACACACGTTACACAAGTCTGGAATGGTGGCCCGAAAAAAGGTGAACAAGCCTCGACTTTAATATTGTCATAAGAACCATCGGCTGGAGTTTGCAAAAAAGTGCAAAAAGTGGACAATAGAAGATTGGAAACGGGTCATTTGGAGTGATGAGACGAAAGTCAATAGACTAGGCTCTGATGAGTGAAAATGCCTCTGAAAGAAACAAGGGAAAAAAAGGGCTGGATTTGCCACCTCAGTCCCCAGACCTCAACCAAATCGAATACTCCTGGGTAGAGTTGAAGAAAAAGCTGTATACATACCCAAGTGAGTTGACCAGTATGCACCAACTTTGGGAAGGTGTAGAAGAGACCTGGGATCAGTTTTCAGTCGAGACATGCTTGAATCTGATCAAGAGCATGCCCACAAGGATTCAGGCAGTGTTGAAATCCAAAAGTGGATGTACAAAATACTATCAAGATAATAAAAATTTAAATTTAGATTTTTAGGAGCAAAACAGTAACAATGCAGTGACATGACAAGAATCTGCATAAATAATTAAATGCTAAATAGTTGCAAGTCCAATTTATGTATTAAATAGCCAATATGATGGGCTATAAAATGATGGTAGTGTCATGTTCGAAGCAGTAGTGGATGGTGAGATATGGAGCCTGAAAGTCAAAAGTTCAAAACATTGTTACCCTTTTGCTCAACAGTGTAACCCTGCATAACATTCCTCACTGTAATGAATAAAGCACCATAACACTGTCCTCCATGTATGACATAAATAATACTGAATAACATTCCCACTATAATAAATAAAGCTCCATAACACTGTCCTCCATGTATGAGACAAATAATACTGAATAACATGTCTCACTATAATAAATAAAACACTATAACACTGTCCTCCATGTATGAGACAAATAATACTGAATAACATTCCCACTATAACAAATAAAATACCATAACACTGTCCTCCATGTATGACACAAATAATACTGAATAACATTCCCACTATAATAAATAAAGCTCCATAACACTGTCCTCCATGTATGAGACAAATAATACTGAATATCATTCCCACTATAACAAATAAAATACCATAACACTGTCCTCCATGTATGACACAAATAATACTGAATAACATTCCCACTATAATAAATAAAGCACCATAACACTGTCCTCCATGTATGACATAAATAATACTGAATAACATTCCCACTATAATAAATAAAGCACCATAACACTGTCCTCCATGTATGAGACAAATAATACTGAATAACATTCCTCACTGTAATGAATAAAGCACCATAACACTGTCCTCTATGTATGACATAAATAATACTCCATAACATTCCCACTATAATAAATAAAGCACCATAACACTGTCCTCCATGTATGAGACAAATAATACTGCATAACATTCCCACTATAATAAATAAAGCACCATAGCACTGTCCTCCATGTATGAGACAATAATACTGCATAACATTCCCACTATAATAAATAAAGCACCATATCACTGTCCTCCATGTATGAGACAAATAATACTGAATAACATTCCCACTATAATAAATAAAGCACCATAACACTGTCCTCCATGTATGAGACAAATAATACTGAATAACATTCCCACTATAATAAATAAAGCTCCATAACACTGTCCTCCATGTATGACACAAATAATACTGCATAACATTCCCACTATAATAAATAAAGCACCATAGCACTGTCCTCCATGTATGACACAAATAATACTGAATAACATTCCCACTATTACAAATAAAGCACCATAGCACTGTCCTCCATGTATGAGACAAATAATACTGAATAACATTCCTCACTGTAATGAATAAAGCACCATAACACTGTCCTCCATGTATGACATAAATAATACTGAATAACATTCCCACTATAATAAATAAAGCACCATACCACTGTCCTCCATGTATGAGACAAATAATACTGAATAACATTCCTCACTGTAATGAATAAAGCACCATAACACTGTCCTCCATGTATGACATAAATAATACTCCATAACATTCCCACTATAATAAATAAAGCACCATAACACTGTCCTCCATGTATGAGACAAATAATACTGCATAACATTCCCACTATAATAAATAAAGCACCATAGCACTGTCCTCCATGTATGAGACAATAATACTGCATAACATTCCCACTATAATAAATAAAGCACCATAGCACTGTCCTCCATGTATGACACAAAAATACTGAATAACATTCCCACTATAATAAATAAAGCACCATATCACTGTCCTCCATGTATGACACAAATAATACTGCATAACATTCCCACTATAATAAATAAAGCACCATAACACTGTCCTCCATGTATGACACAAAAATACTGAATAACATTCCCACTATAATAAATAAAGCACCATAGCACTGTCCTCCATGTATGACACAAAAATACTGAATAACATTCCCACTATAATAAATAAAGCACCATAACACTGTCCTCCATGTATGAGACAAATAATACTGCATAACATTCCCACTATAATAAATAAAGCACCATAACACTGTCCTCCATGTATGAGACAAATAATACTGCATAACATTCCCACTATAATAAATAAAGCACCATAGCACTGTCCTCCATGTATGAGACAAATAATACTGAATAACATTCCCACTATAATAAATAAAGCACCATAACACTGTCCTCCATGTATGACACAAAAATACTGAATAACATTCCCACTATAATAAATAAAGCACTATAGCACTGTCCTCCATGTATGAGACAAATAATACTGAATAACATTCCCACTTTAATAAATAAAGCTCCATAACACTGTCCTCCATGTATGACACAAATAATACTGCATAACATTCCCACTATAATAAATAAAGCACCATAACACTGTCCTCCATGTATGAGACAAATAATACTGAATAACATTCCTCACTGTAATGAATAAAGCACCATAACACTGTCCTCCATGTATGACACAAAAATACTGAATAACATTCCCACTATAATAAATAAAGCTCCATAACACTGTCCTCCATTAATAAGACAAATAATACTGAATAACATTCCCACTATAATAAATAAAGCACCATAACACTGTCCTCCATGTATGACACAAAATTACTGAATAACATTCCCACTATAATAAATAAAGCACCATAACACTGTCCTCCATTTATAAGACAAATAATACTGAATAACATTCCCACTATAATAAATAAAGCACCATAGCACTGTCCTCCATGTATGACACAAAAATACTGAATAACATTCCCACTGTAATAAATAAAGCACCATAACACTGTCCTCCATGTATGAGACGAATAATACTGCATAACATTCCCACTATAATAAATAAAGCACCATAGCACTGTCCTCCATGTATGACACAAAATTACTGAATAACATTCCCACTATAATAAATAAAGCACCATAACACTGTCCTTCATGTATGACACAAAAATACTGAATAACATTCCCACTATAATAAATAAAGCACCATAGCACTGTCCTCCATGTATGAGACGAATAATACTGCATAACATTCCCACTATAATAAATAAAGCACCATAGCACTGTCCTCCATGTATGAGACGAATAATACTGCATAACATTCCCACTATAATAAATAAATCACCATAGCACTGTCCTCTATGTATGAGACAAATAATACTGCATAACATTCCCACTATAATAAATAAAGCACAATAGCACTGTCCTCCATGTATGAGACAAATAATACTGAATAACATTCCCACTATAATAAATAAAGCACCATAGCATTGTCCTCCATGTATGAGACAAATAATACTGCATAACATTCCCACTATAATAAATAAAGCACCATAACACTGTCCTCTATGTATGACACAAAAATACTGAATAACATTCCCACTATAATAAATAAAGCACCATAGCACTGTCCTCCATGTATGAGACAAAAATACTGAATAACATTCCCACTATAATAAATAAAGCACCATAGCACTGTCCTCCATGTATGTGACAAATAATACTGAATAACATTCCCACTATAATAAATAAAGCACAATAGCACTGTCCTCCATGTATGAGACAAAAATACTGAATAACATTCCCACTATAATAAATAAAGCTCCATAGCACTGTCCTCCATGTATGAGATAAATAATACTGAATAACATTCCCACTATAATAAATAAAGCACCATAGCACTGTCCTCCATGTATGAGACAAATAATACTGAATAACATTCCCACTATAATAAATAAAGCACCATAACACTGTCCTCCATGTATGAGACAAAAATACTGAATAACATTCCCACTATAATAAATAAAGCACCATAACACTGTCCTCCATGTATGACACAAAAATACTGAATAACATTCCCACTATAACAAGTAAAGCACCATAACGCTGCCCTCCATGTATGAGACAAATAATACTGAATAACATTCCCACTATAATACATAAAGCACCATAGCACTGTCCTCCATGTATGAGACAAATAATACTGCATAACATTCCCACTATAATAAATAAAGCACCATAGCACTGTCCTCCATGTATGACACAAAAATACTGAATAACATTCCCACTATAATAAAGAAAGCACCATAGCACTGTCCTCCATGTATGAGACAAATAATACTGCATAACATTCCCACTATAATAAATAAAGCACCATAGCACTGTCCTCCATGTATGACACAAAAATACTGAATAACATTCCCACTATAATAAATAAAGCACCATAACACTGTCCTCCATGTATGACACAAAAATACTGAATAACATTCCCACTATAATAAATAAAGCACCATAGCACTGTCCTCCATGTATGACACAAAAATACTGAATAACATTCCCACTATAATAAATAAAGCACCATAACACTGTCCTCCATGTATGAGACAAATAATACTGCATAACATTCCCACTATAATAAATAAAGCACCATAACACTGTCCTCCATGTATGAGACAAATAATACTGCATAACATTCCCACTATAATAAATAAAGCACCATAGCACTGTCCTCCATGTATGAGACAAATAATACTACATAACATTCCCACTATAATAAATAAAGCACCATAGCACTGTCCTCCATGTATGACACAAAAATACTGAATAACATTCCCACTATAATAAAGAAAGCACCATAGCACTGTCCTCCATGTATGAGACAAATAATACTGCATAACATTCCCACTATAATAAATAAAGCACCATAGCACTGTCCTCCATATATGACACAAAAATACTGAATAACATTCCCACTATAATAAATAAAGCACCATAGCACTGTCCTCCATGTATGACACAAAAATACTGAATAACATTCCCACTATAATAAATAAAGCACCATAACACTGTCCTCCATGTATGAGACAAATAATACTGCATAACATTCCCACTATAATAAATAAAGCACCATAGCACTGTCCTCCATGTATGACACAAAAATACTGAATAACATTCCCACTATAATAAATAAAGCACCATAACACTGTCCTCCATGTATGACACAAATAATACTGCATAACATTCCCACTATAATAAATAAAGCACCATAGCACTGTCCTCCATGTATGACACAAAAATACTGAATAACATTCCCACTATAATAAATAAAGCACCATAACACTGTCCTCCATGTATGACACAAAAATACTGAATAACATTCCCACTATAATAAATAAAGCACCATAGCACTGTCCTCCATGTATGACACAAAAATACTGAATAACATTCCCACTATAATAAATAAAGCACCATAACACTGTCCTCCATGTATGAGACAAATAATACTGCATAACATTCCCACTATAATAAATAAAGCACCATAACACTGTCCTCCATGTATGACACAGATAATACTGCATAACATTCCCACTATAATAAATAAAGCACCATAACACTGTCCTCCATGTATGAGACAAATAATACTGAATAACATTCCCACTATAATAAATAAAGCACCATAACACTGTCCTCCATGTATGACACAAAAATACTGAATAACATTCCCACTATAATAAATAAAGCACCATAGCACTGTCCTCCATGTATGAGACAAATAATACTGCATAACATTCCCACTATAATAAATAAAGCACCATAACACTGTCCTCCATGTATGACACAAATAATACTAAATAACATTCCCACTATAATAAATAAAGCACCATAGCACTGTCCTCCATGTATGAGACAAATAATACTGCATAACATTCCCACTATAATAAATAAAGCACCATAACACTGTCCTCCATGTATGAGACAAATAATACTGCATAACATTCCCACTATAATAAATAAAGCACCATAGCACTGTCCTCCATGTATGACACAAAAATACTGAATAACATTCCCACTATAATAAATAAAGCACCATAGCACTGTCCTCCATGTATGACACAAAAATACTGAATAACATTCCCACTATAATAAATAAAGCACCATAACACTGTCCTCCATGTATGACACAAAAATACTGAATAACATTCCCACTATAATAAATAAAGCACCATAGCACTGTCCTCCATGTATGACACAAAAATACTGAATAACATTCCCACTATAATAAATAAAGCACCATAACACTGTCCTCCATGTATGAGACAAATAATACTGCATAACATTCCCACTATAATAAATAAAGCACCATAACACTGTCCTCCATGTATGACACAAAAATACTGAATAACATTCCCACTATAATAAATAAAGCACCATAGCACTGTCCTCCATGTATGACACAAAAATACTGAATAACATTCCCACTATAATAAATAAAGCACCATAGCACTGTCCTCTATGTATGAGACAAATAATACTGCATAACATTCCCACTATAATAAATAAAGCACCATAGCACTGTCCTCCATGTATGAGACAAATAATACTGCATAACATTCCCACTATAATAAATAAAGCACCATAGCACTGTCCCCATGTATGAGACAAATAATACTGCATAACATTCCCACTATAATAAATAAAGCACCATAGCACTGTCCTCCATGTATGAGACAAATAATACTGCATAACAATCCCACTATAATAAATAAAGCACCATAACACTGTCCTCCATGTATGACACAAAAATACTGAATAACATTCCCACTATAATAAATAAAGCACCATAACACTGTCCTCCATGTATGAGACAAATAATACTGCATAACATTCCCACTATAATAAATAAAGCACCATAACACTGTCCTCCATGTATGAGACAAATAATACTGCATAACATTCCCACTATAATAAATAAAGCACCATAGCACTGTCCTCCATGTATGAGACAAATAATACTGAATAACATTCCCACTATAATAAATAAAGCACCATAGCACTGTCCTCCATGTATGACACAAAAATACTGAATAACATTCCCACTATAATAAATAAAGCACCATAACACTGTCCTCCATGTATGACACAAAAATACTGAATAACATTCCCACTATAATAAATAAAGCACCATAACACTGTCCTCCATGTATGACACAAAAATACTGAATAACATTCCCACTATAATAAATAAAGCACCATAGCACTGTCCTCCATGTATGAGACAAATAATACTGCATAACATTCCCACTATAATAAATAAAGCACCATAACACTGTCCTCCATGTATGACACAAATAATACTGCATAACATTCCCACTATAATAAATAAAGCACCATAGCACTGTCCTCTATGTATGAGACAAATAATACTGCATAACATTCCCACTATAATAAATAAAGCACCATAGCACTGTCCCCATGTATGAGACAAATAATACTGCATAACATTCCCACTATAATAAATAAAGCACCATAGCACTGTCCTCTATGTATGAGACAAATAATACTGCATAACATTCCCACTATAATAAATAAAGCACCATAGCACTGTCCTCCATGTATGACACAAATAATACTGCATAACATTCCCACTATAATAAATAAAGCACCATAGCACTGTCCTCCATGTATGAGACAAATAATACTGCATAACATTCCCACTATAATAAATAAAGCACCATAACACTGTCCTCCATGTATGAGACAAATAATACTGCATAACATTCCCACTATAATAAATAAAGCACCATAGCACTGTCCTCTATGTATGAGACAAATAATACTGCATAACATTCCCACTATAATAAATAAAGCACCATAGCACTGTCCTCCATGTATGAGACAAATAATACTGCATAACATTCCCACTATAATAAATAAAGCACCATAACACTGTCCTCCATGTATGACACAAATAATACTGCATAACATTCCCACTATAATAAATAAAGCACCATAGCACTGTCCTCTATGTATGAGACAAATAATACTGCATAACATTCCCACTATAATAAATAAAGCACCATAGCACTGTCCCCATGTATGAGACAAATAATACTGCATAACATTCCCACTATAATAAATAAAGCACCATAGCACTGTCCTCTATGTATGAGACAAATAATACTGCATAACATTCCCACTATAATAAATAAAGCACCATAGCACTGTCCTCCATGTATGACACAAATAATACTGCATAACATTCCCACTATAATAAATAAAGCACCATAGCACTGTCCTCCATGTATGAGACAAATAATACTGCATAACATTCCCACTATAATAAATAAAGCACCATAGCACTGTCCTCCATGTATGAGACAAATAATACTGCATAACATTCCCACTATAATAAATAAAGCACCATAGCACTGTCCTCCATGTATGAGACAAATAATACTGCATAACATTCCCACTATAATAAATAAAGCACCATAGCACTGTCCTCCATGTATGAGACAAATAATACTGCATAACATTCCCACTATAATAAATAAAGCACCATAGCACTGTCCTCTATGTATGAGACAAATAATACTGCATAACATTCCCACTATAATAAATAAAGCACCATAGCACTGTCCTCCATGTATGAGACAAATAATACTGCATAACATTCCCACTATAATAAATAAAGCACCATAACACTGTCCTCCATGTATGACACAAATAATACTGCATAACATTCCCACTATAATAAATAAAGCACCATAGCACTGTCCTCTATGTATGAGACAAATAATACTGCATAACATTCCCACTATAATAAATAAAGCACCATAGCACTGTCCCCATGTATGAGACAAATAATACTGCATAACATTCCCACTATAATAAATAAAGCACCATAGCACTGTCCTCTATGTATGAGACAAATAATACTGCATAACATTCCCACTATAATAAATAAAGCACCATAGCACTGTCCTCCATGTATGACACAAATAATACTGCATAACATTCCCACTATAATAAATAAAGCACCATAGCACTGTCCTCCATGTATGAGACAAATAATACTGCATAACATTCCCACTATAATAAATAAAGCACCATAGCACTGTCCTCCATGTATGAGACAAATAATACTGCATAACAATCCCACTATAATAAATAAAGCACCATAACACTGTCCTCCATGTATGACACAAAAATACTGAATAACATTCCCACTATAATAAATAAAGCACCATAACACTGTCCTCCATGTATGAGACAAATAATACTGCATAACATTCCCACTATAATAAATAAAGCACCATAACACTGTCCTCCATGTATGAGACAAATAATACTGCATAACATTCCCACTATAATAAATAAAGCACCATAGCACTGTCCTCCATGTATGAGACAAATAATACTGAATAACATTCCCACTATAATAAATAAAGCACCATAGCACTGTCCTCCATGTATGACACAAAAATACTGAATAACATTCCCACTATAATAAATAAAGCACCATAACACTGTCCTCCATGTATGACACAAAAATACTGAATAACATTCCCACTATAATAAATAAAGCACCATAACACTGTCCTCCATGTATGACACAAAAATACTGAATAACATTCCCACTATAATAAATAAAGCACCATAGCACTGTCCTCCATGTATGAGACAAATAATACTGCATAACATTCCCACTATAATAAATAAAGCACCATAACACTGTCCTCCATGTATGACACAAATAATACTGCATAACATTCCCACTATAATAAATAAAGCACCATAGCACTGTCCTCTATGTATGAGACAAATAATACTGCATAACATTCCCACTATAATAAATAAAGCACCATAGCACTGTCCCCATGTATGAGACAAATAATACTGCATAACATTCCCACTATAATAAATAAAGCACCATAGCACTGTCCTCTATGTATGAGACAAATAATACTGCATAACATTCCCACTATAATAAATAAAGCACCATAGCACTGTCCTCCATGTATGACACAAATAATACTGCATAACATTCCCACTATAATAAATAAAGCACCATAGCACTGTCCTCCATGTATGAGACAAATAATACTGCATAACATTCCCACTATAATAAATAAAGCACCATAACACTGTCCTCCATGTATGAGACAAATAATACTGCATAACATTCCCACTATAATAAATAAAGCACCATAGCACTGTCCTCTATGTATGAGACAAATAATACTGCATAACATTCCCACTATAATAAATAAAGCACCATAGCACTGTCCTCCATGTATGAGACAAATAATACTGCATAACATTCCCACTATAATAAATAAAGCACCATAACACTGTCCTCCATGTATGACACAAATAATACTGCATAACATTCCCACTATAATAAATAAAGCACCATAGCACTGTCCTCTATGTATGAGACAAATAATACTGCATAACATTCCCACTATAATAAATAAAGCACCATAGCACTGTCCCCATGTATGAGACAAATAATACTGCATAACATTCCCACTATAATAAATAAAGCACCATAGCACTGTCCTCTATGTATGAGACAAATAATACTGCATAACATTCCCACTATAATAAATAAAGCACCATAGCACTGTCCTCCATGTATGACACAAATAATACTGCATAACATTCCCACTATAATAAATAAAGCACCATAGCACTGTCCTCCATGTATGAGACAAATAATACTGCATAACATTCCCACTATAATAAATAAAGCACCATAGCACTGTCCTCCATGTATGAGACAAATAATACTGCATAACATTCCCACTATAATAAATAAAGCACCATAGCACTGTCCTCCATGTATGAGACAAATAGTACTGCATAACATTCCCACTATAATAAATAAAGCACCATAGCACTGTCCTCCATGTATGAGACAAATAATACTGCATAACATTCCCACTATAATAAATAAAGCACCATAGCACTGTCCTCTATGTATGAGACAAATAATACTGCATAACATTCCCACTATAATAAATAAAGCACCATAGCACTGTCCTCCATGTATGAGACAAATAATACTGCATAACATTCCCACTATAATAAATAAAGCACCATAACACTGTCCTCCATGTATGACACAAATAATACTGCATAACATTCCCACTATAATAAATAAAGCACCATAGCACTGTCCTCTATGTATGAGACAAATAATACTGCATAACATTCCCACTATAATAAATAAAGCACCATAGCACTGTCCCCATGTATGAGACAAATAATACTGCATAACATTCCCACTATAAAAAATAAAGCACCATAGCACTGTCCTCTATGTATGAGACAAATAATACTGCATAACATTCCCACTATAATAAATAAAGCACCATAGCACTGTCCTCCATGTATGACACAAATAATACTGCATAACATTCCCACTATAATAAATAAAGCACCATAGCACTGTCCTCCATGTATGAGACAAATAATACTGCATAACATTCCCACTATAATAAATAAAGCACCATAGCACTGTCCTCCATGTATGAGACAAATAATACTGCATAACATTCCCACTATAATAAATAAAGCACCATAGCACTGTCCTCCATGTATGAGACAAATAATACTGCATAACATTCCCACTATTATAAATAAATCACCATAGCACTGTCCTCTATGTATGTTTGGCACACATACACTGACGAGCTAAAGGGTAACAATTCTTTGAACTTTTTTCTTTCAGGCTCCATATCTCTCCATCCACTACTGCTTCTAACGTGAGACTACCATCATTTTATAGACTTTCATCTTGGCTATCTCATACAAACATTTGACTTGCAACTATTTAGCATATGATTAGTTATGCAGATTCTTGTCATGTCACTGCATTGTTACTGTTTTGCTCCTGGTGGTGGAAAAATCTTTTTCTACCTGAATACTACAAATTACAACCTGTTCTCATTCCCTAATGGCTCAGTGTGTTATTATGTTGATTCTCAAGTGAAAGGTCACTGGTTCGAATTGAGGAGCAGCCATGAAGAAGAATTCCCAAGAAAAGAGAAACAGCATCATCCAGTTCATCGATAGAGGTCTCTCTGCCAAGAAAATTACCAAGCTGCATCATGTGAGTGCCATGAAAGTTGGAAGAATACTAAATAAAGTCCGTCCATGTATTCAGAAGCCAAGAGGTGGACGACCAGGCAAAATATCGGAGTCAACAAGCTCATCACAAGGTCTTTCAGTTCTGGCGCGAGAAACACAGCAGTGGAGGTGGCTTGTATGCTTCGTAATAGTGAGATCACAGACGTCCATGCAAGCACCGAGTGACACACGTTACACAAGTCTGGAATGGTGGCCCGAAAAAAGGTGAACAAGCCTCGACTTTAATATTGTCATAAGAACCATCGGCTGGAGTTTGCAAAAAAGTGCAAAAAGTGGACAATAGAAGATTGGAAACGGGTCATTTGGAGTGATGAGACGAAAGTCAATAGACTAGGCTCTGATGAGTGAAAATGCCTCTGAAAGAAACAAGGGAAAAAAAGGGCTGGATTTGCCACCTCAGTCCCCAGACCTCAACCAAATCGAATACTCCTGGGTAGAGTTGAAGAAAAAGCTGTATACATACCCAAGTGAGTTGACCAGTATGCACCAACTTTGGGAAGGTGTAGAAGAGACCTGGGATCAGTTTTCAGTCGAGACATGCTTGAATCTGATCAAGAGCATGCCCACAAGGATTCAGGCAGTGTTGAAATCCAAAAGTGGATGTACAAAATACTATCAAGATAATAAAAATTTAAATTTAGATTTTTAGGAGCAAAACAGTAACAATGCAGTGACATGACAAGAATCTGCATAAATAATTAAATGCTAAATAGTTGCAAGTCCAATTTATGTATTAAATAGCCAATATGATGGGCTATAAAATGATGGTAGTGTCATGTTCGAAGCAGTAGTGGATGGTGAGATATGGAGCCTGAAAGTCAAAAGTTCAAAACATTGTTACCCTTTTGCTCAACAGTGTAACCCTGCATAACATTCCTCACTGTAATGAATAAAGCACCATAACACTGTCCTCCATGTATGACATAAATAATACTGAATAACATTCCCACTATAATAAATAAAGCTCCATAACACTGTCCTCCATGTATGAGACAAATAATACTGAATAACATGTCTCACTATAATAAATAAAACACTATAACACTGTCCTCCATGTATGAGACAAATAATACTGAATAACATTCCCACTATAACAAATAAAATACCATAACACTGTCCTCCATGTATGACACAAATAATACTGAATAACATTCCCACTATAATAAATAAAGCTCCATAACACTGTCCTCCATGTATGAGACAAATAATACTGAATATCATTCCCACTATAACAAATAAAATACCATAACACTGTCCTCCATGTATGAGACAAATAATACTGAATAACATTCCCACTATAATAAATAAAACACTATAACACTGTCCTCCATGTATGACACAAATAATACTGAATAACATTCCCACTATAACAAATAAAGCACCATAGCACTGTCCTCCATGTATGAGACAAATAATACTGAATAACATTCCTCACTGTAATGAATAAAGCACCATAACACTGTCCTCCATGTATGACATAAATAATACTGAATAACATTCCCACTATAATAAATAAAGCACCATAACACTGTCCTCCATGTATGAGACAAATAATACTGCATAACATTCCCACTATAATAAATAAAGCTCCATAGCACTGTCCTCCATGTATGACACAAAAATACTGAATAACATTCCCACTATAATAAATAAAGCACCATATCACTGTCCTCCATGTATGACACAAATAATACTGCATAACATTCCCACTATAATAAATAAAGCACCATAACACTGTCCTCCATGTATGACACAAAAATACTGAATAACATTCCCACTATAATAAATAAAGCACCATAGCACTGTCCTCCATGTATGAGACAAATAATACTGCATAACATTCCCACTATAATAAATAAAGCACCATAACACTGTCCTCCATGTATGAGACAAATAATACTGAATAACATTCCCACTATAATAAATAAAGCACCATAACACTGTCCTCCATGTATGACACAAAAATACTGAATAACATTCCCACTATAATAAATAAAGCACCATAGCACTGTCCTCCATGTATGAGACAAATAATACTGCATAACATTCCCACTATAATAAATAAAGCACCATAACACTGTCCTCCATGTATGACACAAATAATACTGCATAACATTCCCACTATAATAAATAAAGCACCATAGCACTGTCCTCCATGTATGACACAAAAATACTGAATAACATTCCCACTATAATAAATAAAGCACCATAGCACTGTCCTCTATGTATGAGACAAATAATACTGCATAACATTCCCACTATAATAAATAAAGCACCATAGCACTGTCCTCCATGTATGACACAAAAATACTGAATAACATTCCCACTATAATAAATAAAGCACCATAGCACTGTCCTCTATGTATGAGACAAATAATACTGCATAACATTCCCACTATAATAAATAAAGCACCATAGCACTGTCCTCCATGTATGACACAAATAATACTGAATAACATTCCCACTATAATAAATAAAGCACCATAGCACTGTCCTCCATGTATGACACAAATAATACTGAATAACATTCCCACTATAATAAATAAAGCACCTTAGCACTGTCCTCCATGTATGAGATAAATAATACTGCATAACATTCCCACTATAATAAATAAAGCACCATAGCACTGTCCTCCATGTATGACACAAATAATACTGCATAACATTCCCACTATAATAAATAAAGCACCTTAGCACTGTCCTCCATGTATGAGACAAATAATACTGCATAACATTCCCACTATAATAAATAAAGCACCATAACACTGTCCTCCATGTATGACACAAATAATACTGAATAACATTCCCACTATAATAAATAAAGCACCTTAGCACTGTCCTCCATGTATGAGACAAATAATACTGCATAACATTCCCACTATAATAAATAAAGCACCATAGCACTGTCCTCCATGTATGAGACAAATAATACTGAATAACATTCCCACTATAATAAATAAAGCACCATAGCACTGTCCTCCATGTATGAGACAAATAATACTGCATAACATTCCCACTATAATAAATAAAGCACCATAGCACTGTCCTCCATGTATGAGACAAATAATACTGCATAACATTCCCACTATTATAAATAAATCACCATAGCACTGTCCTCTATGTATGTTTGGCACACATACACTGACGAGCTAAAGGGTAACAATTCTTTGAACTTTTTTCTTTCAGGCTCCATATCTCTCCATCCACTACTGCTTCTAACGTGAGACTACCATCATTTTATAGACTTTCATCTTGGCTATCTCATACAAACATTTGACTTGCAACTATTTAGCATATGATTAGTTATGCAGATTCTTGTCATGTCACTGCATTGTTACTGTTTTGCTCCTGGTGATGGAAAAATCTTTTTCTACCTGAATACTACAAATTACAACCTGTTCTCATTCCCTAATGGCTCAGTGTGTTATTATGTTGATTCTCAAGTGAAAGGTCACTGGTTCGAATTGAGGAGCAGCCATGAAGAAGAATTCCCAAGAAAAGAGAAACAGCATCATCCAGTTCATCGATAGAGGTCTCTCTGCCAAGAAAATTACCAAGCTGCATCATGTGAGTGCCATGAAAGTTGGAAGAATACTAAATAATGTCCGTCCATGTATTCAGAAGCCAAGAGGTGGACGACCAGGCAAAATATCGGAGTCAACAAGCTCATCACAAGGTCTTTCAGTTCTGGCGCGAGAAACACAGCAGTGGAGGTGGCTTGTATGCTTCGTAATAGTGAGATCACAGACGTCCATGCAAGCACCGAGTGACACACGTTACACAAGTCTGGAATGGTGGCCCGAAAAAAGGTGAACAAGCCTCGACTTTAATATTGTCATAAGAACCATCGGCTGGAGTTTGCAAAAAAGTGCAAAAAGTGGACAATAGAAGATTGGAAACGGGTCATTTGGAGTGATGAGACGAAAGTCAATAGACTAGGCTCTGATGAGTGAAAATGCCTCTGAAAGAAACAAGGGAAAAAAAGGGCTGGATTTGCCACCTCAGTCCCCAGACCTCAACCAAATCGAATACTCCTGGGTAGAGTTGAAGAAAAAGCTGTATACATACCCAAGTGAGTTGACCAGTATGCACCAACTTTGGGAAGGTGTAGAAGAGACCTGGGATCAGTTTTCAGTCGAGACATGCTTGAATCTGATCAAGAGCATGCCCACAAGGATTCAGGCAGTGTTGAAATCCAAAAGTGGATGTACAAAATACTATCAAGATAATAAAAATTTAAATTTAGATTTTTAGGAGCAAAACAGTAACAATGCAGTGACATGACAAGAATCTGCATAAATAATTAAATGCTAAATAGTTGCAAGTCCAATTTATGTATTAAATAGCCAATATGATGGGCTATAAAATGATGGTAGTGTCATGTTCGAAGCAGTAGTGGATGGTGAGATATGGAGCCTGAAAGTCAAAAGTTCAAAACATTGTTACCCTTTTGCTCAACAGTGTAACCCTGCATAACATTCCTCACTGTAATGAATAAAGCACCATAACACTGTCCTCCATGTATGACATAAATAATACTGAATAACATTCCCACTATAATAAATAAAGCTCCATAACACTGTCCTCCATGTATGAGACAAATAATACTGAATAACATTCCCACTATAATAAATAAAACACTATAACACTGTCCTCCATGTATGAGACAAATAATACTGAATAACATTCCCACTATAACAAATAAAATACCATAACACTGTCCTCCATGTATGAGACAAATAATACTGAATAACATTCCTCACTGTAATAAATAAAGCACCATAGCACTGTCCTCCATGTATGACACAAAAATACTGAATAACATTCCCACTGTAATAAATAAAGCTCCATAACACTGTCCTCCATGTATGACACAAAAATACTGAATAACATTCCCACTATAATAAATAAAGCACCATAGCACTGTCCTCCATGTATGTGACAAATAATACTGCATAACATTCCCACTATAATAAATAAAGCTCCATAACACTCTCCTCCATGTATGAGACAAATAATACTGATTAACATGTCTCACTATAATAAATAAAACACTATAACACTGTCCTCCATGTATGAGACAAATAATACTGAATAACATTCCCACTATAATAAATAAAGCACCATAGCACTGTCCTCCATGTATGAGACAAATAATACTGCATAACATTCCCACTATAACAAATAAAGCACCATAGCACTGTCCTCCATGTATGACACAAATAATACTGCATAACATTCCCACTATAATAAATAAAGCACCATAGCACTGTCCTCTATGTATGACACAAATAATACTGAATAACATTCCCACTATAACAAATAAAATACCATAACACTGTCCTCCATGTATGAGACAAATAATACTGCATAACATGCCCACTATAATAAATAAAGCACCATAGCACTGTCCTCCATGTATGAGACAAATAATACTGAATAACATTCCCACTATAACAAATAAAATACCATAACACTGTCCTCCATGTATGACATAAATAATACTGCATAACATTCCCACTATAACAAATAAAATACCATAACACTGTCCTCCATGTATGAGACAAATAATACTGCATAACATGCCCACTATAATAAATAAAGCACCATAGCACTGTCCTCCATGTATGAGACAAATAATACTGAATAACATTCCCACTATAACAAATAAAATACCATAACACTGTCCTCCATGTATGACATAAATAATACTGCATAACATTCCCACTATAACAAATAAAATACCATAACACTGTCCTCCATGTATGAGACAAATAATACTGCATAACATTCCCACTATAATAAATAAAGCACCATAGCACTGTCCTCCATGTATGAGACAAATAATACTGAATAACATTCCCACTATAACAAATAAAATACCATAACACTGTCCTCCATGTATGACATAAATAATACTGAATAACATTCCTCACTGTAATGAATAAAGCACCATAACACTGTCCTCCATGTATGAGACAAATAATACTGCATAACATTCCCACTATAATAAATAAAGCACCATAACACTGTCCTCCATGTATGAGACAAATAATACTGAATAACATTCCTCACTGTAATGAATAAAGCACCATAACACTGTCCTCCATGTATGACACAAATAATACTGAATAACATGTCTCACTATAATAAATAAAGCACCATAGCACTGTCCTCCATGTATGAGACAAATAATACTGAATAACATTCCCACTATAATAAATAAAGCACCATAGCACTGTCCTCCATGTATGAGACAAATAATACTGCATAACATTCCCACTATAATAAATAAAGCACCATAGCACTGTCCTCCATGTATGAGACAAATAATACTGAATAACATTCCCACTATAACAAATAAAATACCATAACACTGTCCTCCATGTATGACATAAATAATACTGAATAACATTCCTCACTGTAATGAATAAAGCACCATAACACTGTCCTCCATGTATGAGACAAATAATACTGCATAACATTCCCACTATAATAAATAAAGCACCATAACACTGTCCTCCATGTATGAGACAAATAATACTGAATAACATTCCTCACTGTAATGAATAAAGCACCATAACACTGTCCTCCATGTATGACACAAATAATACTGAATAACATTCCCACTATAATAAATAAAGCACCATAACACTGTCCTCCATGTATGACACAAATAATACTGCATAACATTCCCACTATAATAAATAAAGCACCATAACACTGTCCTCCATGTATGAGACAAATAATACTGAATAACATTCCTCACTGTAATGAATAAAGCACCATAACACTGTCCTCCATGTATGACACAAATAATACTGAATAACATTCCCACTATAATAAATAAAGCACCATAGCACTGTCCTCCATGTATGAGACAAATAATACTGCATAACATTCCCACTATAATAAATAAAGCACCATAGCACTGTCCTCCATGTATGAGACAAATAATACTGAATAACATTCCCACTATAACAAATAAAATACCATAACACTGTCCTCCATGTATGACATAAATAATACTGAATAACATTCCTCACTGTAATGAATAAAGCACCATAACACTGTCCTCCATGTATGAGACAAATAATACTGCATAACATTCCCACTATAATAAATAAAGCACCATAACACTGTCCTCCATGTATGAGACAAATAATACTGAATAACATTCCTCACTGTAATGAATAAAGCACCATAACACTGTCCTCCATGTATGACACAAATAATACTGAATAACATTCCCACTATAATAAATAAAGCACCATAGCACTGTCCTCCATGTATGACACAAATAATACTGAATAACATTCCCACTATAATAAATAAAGCACCATAACACTGTCCTCCATGTATGACACAAATAATACTGAATAACATGTCTCACTATAATAAATAAAGCACCATAACACTGTCCTCCATGTATGAGACAAATAATACTGAATAACATTCCTCACTGTAATGAATAAAGCACCATAACACTGTCCTCCATGTATGACACAAATAATACTGAATAACATGTCTCACTATAATAAATAAAGCACCATAGCACTGTCCTCCATGTATGACACAAATAATACTGAATAACATGTCTCACTATAATAAATAAAGCACCATAGCACTGTCCTCCATGTATGAGACAAATAATACTGAATAACATTCCCACTATAATAAATAAAGCACCATAGCACTGTCCTCCATGTATGAGACAAATAATACTGAATAACATTCCTCACTGTAATGAATAAAGCACCATAACACTGTCCTCCATGTATGACACAAATAATACTGAATAACATGTCTCACTATAATAAATAAAGCACCATAGCACTGTCCTCCATGTATGACACAAATAATACTGAATAACATGTCTCACTATAATAAATAAAGCACCATAACACTGTCCTCCATGTATGACACAAATAATACTGAATAACATGTCTCACTATAATAAATAAAGCACCATAGCACTGTCCTCCATGTATGACACAAATAATACTGAATAACATGTCTCACTATAATAAATAAAGCACCATAGCACTGTCCTCCATGTATGACACAAATAATACTGAATAACATGTCTCACTATAATAAATAAAGCACCATAGCACTGTCCTCCATGTATGAGACAAATAATACTGAATAACATTCCCACTATAATAAATAAAGCACCATAACACTGTCCTCCATGTATGAGACAAATAATACTGAATAACATTCCCACTATAATAAATAAAGCACCATAGCACTGTCCTCCATGTATGAGACAAATAATACTGAATAACATTCCCACTATAATAAATAAAGCACCATAACACTGTCCTCCATGTATGAGACAAATAATACTGAATAACATTCCCACTATAATAAATAAAGCACCATAACACTGTCCTCCATGTATGAGACAAATAATACTGAATAACATGTCTCACTATAATAAATAAAACACTATAACAGTATACAAGCAAAATCAATAGTCAAAGGCTCCAATTCATCAAAGTGTATTTGCAAGATATCTAGTATAAAACACTTAGTCACACTTTTCACACAACCTTCTCCCAGATCCGCCAAAATGGGCTGAGCTTGGGTGGAGCAAAGCATGATGCCACAGCTTGTCAAGTTCAAGACAATCTGTGGCATACCTTACCCCAGAAATCTTACTCTAGTCTCTGACTGGATTAAGATTTGTGGCAAAGCGTCCATATGTGCATGCCACTTTTCTAATGCGCAGGATTCATTAAGAGGCTTGCTCCCCTTAATGAATCAGGTGACTCTGACTCCAGCATGCTCCCTCATCAAGATCGGCATGAAGAACGCCAATCTTGATGAATTGGGGCTTAAATATTTATTAAATCAGAACAAATACAGATAAAAACAGGACAACCCATAACACAGGACTAAACATCTAACTGTCCAATATCCTGATACATAAGATTAACACCTGTTAAGGAGGAATTATGGATTATATCAATCGAAATCTAATATCCTGGCACACCTGGCAGCCAATCTTGCGTGTAGATAAATTAAATTAGTGAGTAGCTAACAATTGCTGAAAGGGCAAACTTTGACGCTCTACATCCTTGTTAACAAGGAGATGCTAATTAATGCAAGGGGAGATAATTGCCCCTAAGGCAGATGGTACACCTCCAGTTTAGACCTCAGATGGCACAAATGGAAATGCAATTCTTTCCATTCCATATCTATAATATCTGATGTCAAAACTATTCATGCATATATCTGTGTTCTAAGAACCTAATAGCTTCTGTGGCTGAACACAATGTTTTTCGGTAACAAAAGGAAAAACAAGTCAGCTCACCCACGTGGAGATCCGAGGCATGGAACCAGCAGTGCCGCAGGATAATAGGAGAGCAAAGGAATATGTTCCAGCATCAAAGATCTTCTTAAAATCTTTACGTTTATGTAAACTATTAAAGATATACAATGATTAAAGACACACGGTCTGAAACGCGTTTGCTATACTAACACCACTCTGGTTGGTTGTGACTTTTAGTCCTGTATATTGTTAATAGTTTAAATAAACGTAAAGATTTTAAGAAGATCTTTGATGCTGGAACATGTGTTTCGGTGGTGGCAAACCACAGAAATAGAATTTCATTCCGAATTATGGATATATCATTGTCAATTTTTGGTGATGCTAGAAGGGTAACAATGTGCTTGAAAACATGGTGGTCATACTAGTCGACTAGGAGGTTCTTGTGGGAAAATATGACGTAAAGTAGAATTAGGTCTTAAAGTGGATCTTTCTTTGCATATAATTAGACACCGGGAGGGCTGAGTGGTCTGGATAAGACCCTATATAATACCTTCTTGGTCAGCCCAAGGAAAACAACGTGCATGATAGTTTTGTCCAAATTTCTGCAGCCTCTCCTCTGCCCAAATTTCTCACACCTCCAGTTCGTAAGACGTTTCTGCATTACATCCCTTTTATTTTATACTTTTTTGCTTTTATGTATGTATTTTTATTATTTCATCATTTGTAATCCTTTTAAATGCTGTACCTTATTTTTGTGTATTAAATCATGCAATAAGCTTTTCCTTACTACTGTAAATGCTCTTTCCCGTTTTCCTTTAACTTCCCTATAGTGGGTTATATTGTTTCCATGTGGTTTGTATGTATACTAAGCTAAATTAATTGTTTGTTGTACACTTTTTAATCTGAACGGGACACTAGACACTTGTATTGTTGTATTGGATGTTGTATTTTATAGGGGTTTAGTCCTGTGTTATGTCATCCTGTTTTAATCATTTGTTTTTATCTATATTTGCGCTGATTTTATATAGATTTTGTCACTTATTTTTATGTACTCCTTAATTTGTACATTTCTTTAGTAGTTTTCCGGAGGTACTATTTTTTTATATTCTGACCTTTCTTTTGGGTTATTATAGGGAAAAAAGGCTATCCTTTCAAATGGGGTTCCCAGTTTTCTATAAATAAAAAATTACCTCCACAGTGAGACCGAAAAGTGACTCTACAGTTCTCATGTATAGTCATCATATATGGTGTCCTCTGTTTGCCTCCAACTGCCTCCTTTGCTCCTATTGGAATTCCTTTCCTCCTCCTTCCAAACTGGCCATAGATGTGGTATGGGGAGTGCAGCAGCCTAAACCATGCCATCACAGCACAGGAAAGCAATCTGAGCAGAAGAGGCAGTGGGAGGCAAATGGAGGGCTAAGGGTAGGATGACTATGCATGTGAAATGTATAGTCACTTTTCAGACAGCTTTCTTATGAATTTTTGAACTTTTAAAGTCTTGACATTTTCAAGGTGTTTGTTTCCTATAAGTGAATGAAAACATTCTTGTTCACTTGAATAGGCTGTAAAAGTGAACAAAGCAAAGTCTGCAGTTCTTCTGTGTGACTGCAGACTTCTGAACCCCCCAGTGCAGGCACTGTGCGCTGCGAGGATTTGCAGGAATCTGACCGGCGGTGATGTATGCGTTGTGCTTACTCCCGAGTAGAACCCTTATATAGAGCGAGGCCGTGCCCCATCTAGGGACGTGGACATCTAGTGGGCGTGGCCATCTAGTGGGCGCCGCCTTGCTGCACCCACTAGGCGTGCTGTGGCCGGAACTATGTATAATGCATACGTACCCCTCACTCCTGGCTCAGAAACCGGTGCACATTGCATTCAATTTAGATCAGACAACCCCTTTAAAAATGGGCAAACTCTCTCAGCATGAGAAGACCATTTAATTTGTATGTGGGCTCCTAACTTTCCACTGATAAATGATATGGGGGGGGATAAGGATTTGCCAGTCTGAATTCATACACATAATGATTTTATTCTTCCATGAGATTAGCAATGGCTTACTCTTCTCTCCCCATTGAAAACACATGAACATTGGTTGATCTGAGCAGAAGGATTTGGCAAAGATTGCTGTCAGCTGAATGAGCGTTCAGCCACCAGCTTTCTTCTGTGTATGGGCCTCTCTAGTACTTCCCTCAGCTGAGAAGTGGATACTGTTTTTAGTCTACGCAATGCTTTATGAGCCTGAGATATTGCTCAGAGTTTAGGGGTATGGGTATATTTACTTGGATTTTACAAATGATGTTTTTCATACATTCTTTCACTGTATTATTGCTGTCGGTTTTGTTTTTTATTCTTATTGTGTTACATTTTTACTTATTTTGTACTATGTATCTCTCAAAGGCTGGGGTAAATTTATAATCATGCATATATTTTTTATATTATCATTTTACCATGTAGCTGTCAAAGAAAAATCAATAATAGTTAAAGGGCAGAACAACTCTTTCTTTGTATTATCACAATGAGACATATTAGGGTTAAAGAGGAACCAGCTACTTTGAAATAGAAAAGTATGCCTTGTGAATATCTTTGTAATTACTGAGAACAAAGTTCCCAATACACATTAAAATATGTTGCTGTTTGAACAGTTGCTTAATGATTGCACTATTATAAGGCTACGTTCACCATGTCACATGTTGAGACCACATTGCATTTTTTAATCAATCGCAGTAGAACTACGATTGATTGATGATTTTGGAAGATTACTTCGAAACAATGCAGTTTGAAATACAGTGATGCCGTAATGTGTGAAAGCAGCTTAATGCTGACATAGCCATACACATTTTAGTTGATATTGCCCATTATAATCATTCAAACAGGTCATACATGTTTAGTGACACCGGGCAATGAACAAATCATCATTATGGGAATATTATTGCAACGAATGATCATTCATGGATGATTCATGCTTCCTTCAATGAAAGTTCTTTTGCCTGATTTTCGGCTGAAAAAAAATCAAATATGGCTGATCTAATTTTAAACGATGTATGTGATCAGTAGGCTAAAGCAGAAATATATTCTTGAGTTTTGAGCAGATGAACAATTGTCCAACCATTTTGGTTGAATTTATGTATTTTCATGAACTTTAATTTGTAGGGCAGCCCTAATATAGGAATTGGCAATGCCACTTGCAACAGCACGTAAATTGCTTCCAGACATCCTACACAACTATTTAGTGGGCAATTACCGTATTAAGGTCTATAAAAAGGTTGGCAGGTTGACAGAGTGGAAAACTGATTTATTAGAAGTATTTAAATATGAGGCAATGCTGCTCACAGTTATCTGATTTTTCCTTTTTCTTAACTGATATTGATACTGTACTGCACTAAAAACATTTTAACTTTGCTTTGCCACATTTTTCTAACACAAAGCAAAAATCAATAAACAGTAGCCATTCCACATGTCTATTTTTTACATCAAGTATATAATATACAGTGGGTATAAAAAGTCTACACGCCCATGTTAAAATTGCAATTTTTTTCATGTAAAGAAAATCATACCACCCATAATCTGTACAATTCAGTTGAAAAACAAACTGAAATCTTTTTTGTTGGTTAAATAAAAATAAAGAATAAAATAACGTGGTTTCATAAATATGCACACTCCTTGATACTCTGTTGAAGTGCCCTTTGAATTTATGGCATCATTCAGTACTTTTAGCAGTCTATCAGCATGGCACATAAAGACTTGGCAATCTTTGCCCACTCATCCTTTCAGTGGTGCTCCAAATCTGTCAGATTTTGAGGGCATCTCCTGTGTGCAGCACTCTTCAAGTCAACCCACAGATTTTCAATTGGACTCAGGCCTGGGCTCTGGCTGGGCCACTCCAAAGCATTGATCTCTTCTGGCGAAGCCATCCTTTCGTTGATTTGGAGGTATGATTAGGGTTGTTGTCATGCTGAAAGGTGAAATTCCTCTTTATCCTCAGCTTTTTAGCAGAGGCCTGAAGGTTTTGATGAAATTCCTGCAGTTCCTTTAAGGTTGCTGTAGGCCTCTTGGCAGCCTTCTGGACCAATTTTTTTCTTGTCTTTTCAGTAATTTTTGGGGAACATCCTGTCCTGGGTAATGAATTGTTGTGTCAAATTTAAGCCACTTCTTGAAGACTGTGTTCCCAGTGTTCCATTGTATATCTAATGCCTTAGAAATATTTTTGTACTCTTCTCCTGACTGATAACTTTCAACCATGAGATACCTTTGCTGTGTTGTAAGCCGTTTTCAGACAATGGTTTTTGCTGTAAGATGCAACTAAAAAAATCCTACTAGAACAGCTAAATTTTGTATGAAATTAATTAGAATCACTTTAAATGATGGCAGGTGCGTACTGACTACTATTTAAAGATTGTAATCTTGCAAGCGGGGCCTTCACTCGTCCTGTAACAGTTGGACTGTGTTACTTTGTCATGTCTTTATTGTTTTTTCATGTCAACACTTAATTGTAAAGTGCTGCGGAATATGGTGGCGCTATATAAATAAAAGTATTATTATTTAACAGGAGTTTAAATGTGTTTGGTTAATTCTGAACACAACCACATTCCCAATTCTAAGAGGGTGTTCACACTTATGCAACCCCTTCTTTTTTTTATTTCCTCCCCAAAATTATTTCCATTAGTTTCTTAATGGATTTGTACAGATTATGGGTGACACTAAAGATAAAAAAAAGGTCTGAAATTATTCTCTTTAGTGTGATTTTTTTTTATACCTCAGCCAAGCATTTTAACAGGGGCATGTAGACTTTTCATATCCACTGTATGTGTGCAACACACAGTGAGTGGTAGACTAGGAAAAAAGTGCAAATCTTTAAGTATACTTTGTATAATAATGGAGAATAAACTTCTGTGAACTGAGTCCTTTCTTTGCAATGTTTAAGAGAAAAGATATTCTTAAAAATGTGCTTTGTGTTATTTATAATATAATCGTAGATGCGTCCGTCTGTCTAAAGCCTTTATAGACTTCGCAAGCGCGACATGCCTGCGCAGTCTGGCTCCAGACAGAAGAGCGCATCGAGCCATTACAGGTAAGAGGAGTGTATGGCGCCGGAGATCGCGGTATGCGTAGGCACTGAACGGTATGGGCACGCGCATACTCCGGCACCACACTCCTGCCCCGGCCTCCGGCAGAATGGGACGCAGCGCTGGAGCACAGGGAAGAAGTGTGAGTATAAGTGTTTATTTTTTTGTGTATGTGCAGCGTGATAGGGATGAGGGATGGTGTACCATGCATACCAGGATAGGTATGAGGGGGTGCCATGCATACCAGGATGAGGGATGGGGTACCATGCATACCAGAATAAGGATGAGGGGTACCATGCATACCAGAATAGGCATGATGGGTACCATGCATACCAGGATAGGGATGAGGGGTGCCATGCATACCAGGATAGGATGGGGGCACCACATAACAGGATGGGGGAACAGGATTGGGTAGCACAAATACCAGGATGAGGGCAGCACAAATACCAGGATGGGGCAGCACATAACAGGATGGGGGCGCAGGATGGGGACAGCACATAACAGGATGGGGGCAGCACGTAACAGGATGGGGGCAGCACATAACAGGATGGGGGCAGCACATAACAGGATGGGAGACCATATACCAATAAAAATGCTCACACCTGGGCGTAGAACGGGTTCAATAGCTAGTATAACTATAAATATATATAAATTATCACATATAGTAAAAGGAAAGCCAGCTCACCCAGTACTTATAATCCAGCTTGCACGGAACCAGGTGGATCCACACCAGAATATGCTAAAAAAAAAAGGGATAGTTGTTCCAGCGTCTGGTAAAATAATTCTTTGTTTATTTTTCGTCCATTAAAAACTTGCAAAAATTACAAAGGTTGCATAGACAGGGTAGGGGAGCAAGACACGTTTCGAACGCTCACTTGCGTTCTTTATCACTGCAATGGACGAAAAATAAAAGAATTATTTTACCAGACGCTGGAACAACTATCCCTTTTTTTTATATATAAATTATAACATCCCAGAGTTGAGCGTTTACTTTAGTAATGTTCAGTCTCCTCTTTTTGAGCTAAATAGATTAACATAATAAATCTTTCTCAGATAGTATGGTAAGATGTGTATTTAGAATGTATCAACTTTGAGCTTATGCTCTTTAAAGGGAAATTGTAATCTGTAAATGACCAATTGTTTAAAAACCTTTCACTAAGTTTTTATTTTTTTAATTTCTCCTTTCCTTTGCTGAGATATTAGCTTGTAAACTTTAGGTTATAATTTATGTTTAGTCCAACTGGGTGTTACCAGATATTTGTCTCTGGGGGCATGTATGTCATTTCACTGCATGAAGTTGACCAATCATAAGCAAGCAGCAACATACAGGAGGAAAAAGAACATGCCCCCACAGTATCTTAGAACAGGCTTTTTACTATGTGAGAGATATAATGACTGACAGTCTCAACTCACTGCAGAGCTGTGTGATTACAAAGTACCAGGATTAAAGAAGAGATGAGTGTGATTACAAACACCTTTCAGCTTTCATCTCATGACAGTCAGTGTTATGGAGGGGCAGTAAAGCACAGATTTGTAATATTACAAACATGCTGCTGCTCTTCTTTCACAGCGCTATCAACTCTAATGAATCACAATTCCTTACAATGACTTGCGTAAGATGAAAGTTGAAAGCTGTTTGCAATCACACTCATATCTGCTCTACTCTAGGCATGTTGTAATGAAACCCAGCTCTGCAGTGAGATCAATGAGAGCGTAGATGAGCAGATTAACCCCTGCACTGCTAGGAGAAACCAGCATCATTTAATATGAAGGAGAAGTGCTTCTAGTCAGTGCAGGAGTTGGAGAAATCAGACAGCGTTGTCTTCAGGCTCCTCTTTGTCGCGGTAAACCCGTAACAGTACCCCCCCTTCTACGAGGGACCTTCAGAACCTCAGGACCAGGTTTATCAAGGTGTGCCACGCGAATAGACCAGATCAACATGACTGCATGGACGTCAGATGCTGGTATTCACATCCTCTCTTCAGGATCGTTGCCCTTCCATTGTATCAGATATTGAAGTGACCGACGAACTAAGTGAGAATCAACGATCTTAGCTATCTGAAATTCCAAATTTCCAGCAACACTGACCAGAGATGGTGGTAGCCATGATAGCACAGTGGACGTAACGTATTTTTTGCGTAGAGATCGATGAAACACATTATGAATCCTAAAGGTGAGTGGCGAAGTAAGGCGGAATGCTACAGGATTGACGACGGCCACAATCTTATAAGGACTGATTAACTTGGGACACAGTTTCCAACAGGGAACCTTCAACTTAATGTTCCTTGAGGACAACCACACCAAGTTACCAACACACAGTACCAGACCCATCAAACATCTCCAATCCGCCACATTTTTGTATTTGAATCCCATCTTCTTCAAATTATTAAGAACCCCTTGCTAATCTGACGTCATAGATGATGAAAAATGTTCCTCTTCAGGTATTCCTAAAGAACGATTCCTGTTAAATGAGCTGAGCTGAGGATGAAACCTGTATGCCCCAAAGAAAGGGGACTTAGCCGTTGACTCAAGACAATGGTTATTCACTGCTAATTCAGCTAGAGGTAAGTAAGTATTCCAATCCTCCTGATTTTCAGACACAAAATACCTAAGATAAGTGTCAAGATTCTGGTTAACACGTTCAGTTTGCCCATTAGACTGTGAGTGAAACGCTGAAGAAAATGACAGATGGATCCCCAAATGAGCACAAAAAGCTTTCCAAAACTTGGGAATAAATTGCACCCCCCGATCAGAAACAATATCTGTAGGAATCCTATGTAATCTTACGATCTCTCTGATGAAAACTTGCGCCAAAGTCTTGGCGTTCGGTAAAGCAGGTAGCGCAATGAAATGGGACATCTTACTGAATCTGTCCACCAACACCAAAATTACAGTATCACCTGCCAACATGGGTAGATCAGTGATGAAATCTACCAATAAATGAGTCCAAGGTATATGGGGAATCGCCAAAGGCTGGAGAGACCCATACGAACGAGTATGAGAGGTCTTAGAACTTGCTCAAACACTGCAGGCAGCTACATACTCCCAAACATCTTAATGTAGCCCTGACCATCAAAAACACTAAGAACAGTAAGAACAGTTTACCTCTTGGACATCCCCCTGAGCCTCTACAGCCTCCTTCTCAAGATCAGAGGATATAGACACAATAACCCTTCTCCCTTTTTTGTAGTATAGGAACCGGTTCACAATCATCTTCACCCTCAAGAAAACAACGAGAAAAGGCATCTGCCTTACTGTTCTTGTTCCCCTGCCTATATGTAACAAAAAAGTTAAACCTGGTGAAAAATAATGCCCATCTTGCCTGTCTAGGCATTAGACGTTTCGTTGATTCTAGATATACCAGATTCTTATGATCCGTGATTACCATAACCAGATGAACTTCCCCCTCCAGAAAATAATGCCACTCTTCAAAGGCCCACTTGATTGCCAAGAGTACCCTGTTACCAATGTCATAATTTTTCTCAGCAGATGTCAGTTTTTTAGAAAAATATGCACATGGACGCCATTTACCAGGAGATGCACCCTACGACAATACAGCCTCCACCCCCACTTCAGTCGCGTCAACTTCAACAAAAAATGGCTGAGTGACGTCAGGCTGTATGAGAATCGACGTAGATGCAAAACACTCCTTCAAGGTATGGAATGCCTTCCTGGCCAGACTGGACCATTTGGAAAAGTTTGTCCCTTTCCTGGTCATATCCGTCATAGGTTTGGCCACTACTGAAAATTTTTTGATGAACTTATGGTAGTAATTGGCGAAACCTAAAAACCTTTGTAATGCCTTTAAATTCTCAGGATGATCCCATTCCAGTACTGCTTGGACTTTCACCGGTTCCATGTGAGAACCGGTGGACGATAAAATATAGCCCAGAAAAGGGATCTCCTCAGCCGAGAACATACACTTCTCTGGTTTGACAAATAATTTATTGTCTCTGACTATCTGTAAGACCTGCCTGACATGTACCTAATGTGACTCGAAGTCAGGCGAATAAATTAATATGTCATCAAGAGAGATCACAACAAATCTTCCTGCCAGGTGACTAAAGATGTCATTTACAAAGTGCTGAAAGACGGTGGGAGTGTTAGTCAACCCAAATGGCATCATGAGGTTCTCATAGTGTCCCTCAGGTGTATTGAAGGCTGTTTTCAACTCATCCTCTTTAATACAAATGAGATTATATGCCCCCTGAGATCCGGTTTAGAAAACCATTTTGCACCTACGATCTAGTTTCAAGAGGTCTGGGATGAGAGGGAGAGGATACGGATCCCGGACCGTGATCTGATTGAGTTTGCGGAAATCTAGGCAGGGGCGTTAGCCCCCGTCTTTCTTCTTTCCGAAGAAAAACCCCGCAGGCAATGGGGGATGAGGATGGTCTAATATGACTCTTTGCCAAACTTTCCACGATATAGTCTTTCATGGACTGCCTCTCTGGACCAGAGATATCATATAGCCTGCTCTTTGGCAGCTTGGTCCCAGGAATAAGATTAACGGCGCAGTCATAAGGACGATATAGAGGAAGTTCTTGGCACCCCTGCTCTGAAAACACATCCCCAAAGTCAGACAGATATTTAGGCACAGATTGGGTATCCACCCTGGCTAGCCGGGTGCTCAAACAGTGTCCTTAACAATACTTGCTCCACTTTACCACCGTCTGCCGCAGGATTGTGCAGTGTGAGCCAAGATAGTCCAAGAACTACAAGAGAGGACAGGCCCTCTAGCACATAACAGTCAATACATTCTGAGTGCATGGCCCCTACCTGTAGATGCATCCCTCGGATGACTTGGGTAAAATACCCTTGACTCAAGGGTGCGTAATCAATGGCGATTATGTGTACAGTACAGACCAAAAGTTTGGACACACCTTCTCATTTAAAGATTTTTCTGTATTTTCATGACTATGAAAATTGTACATTCACACTGAAGGCATCAAAACTATGAATTAACACATGTGGAATTATATACTTAACAAAAAAGTATGAAACAACTGAAAATATGTCTTATATTCTAGGTTCTTCAAAGAAGCCACCTTTTGCTTTGATGACTGCTTTGCACACTCTTGGCATTCTCTTGATGAGCTTCAAGAGGTAGTCACCGGAAATGCAAAGACAAATAATAAAATTGACACTAACAACCTCCCATCACCACCACCATTAAAATATTATTATAAACAGGGCAGACTAATTTTGAACATCACTTCTTAGTCATTGCATGCCAGAAACTGAAAAAACAGCCTATTTATACAGAGGTTAACGCCCAATGGGGCAGCACCAATCCCTGCACTACAGGAATACACAGGTGTGTATTAAAAAACTTGATATAGGAATACATTTAACTATTAGGGTTGAGCGAGTATGTTCTGTGCCGAGTATGCTCGGGCCGAGCTCTGAGTATTTGCAGCTGCTCGGTGATGTGTTTGAATCGCTCCCGTGTGCATGATTTGCAACTGTTTGACAGTTTTACTACATGTGAGGAATGTGTAAGAGGATTATTTTTATTATTGATCAACAACTATGTTCTCAATCAACCCAAAAGACTCATAAATATCCAAGCATAATATTTTTGGAAGTTGGAGTGGTTTTTTTTTAGATTTGGCTATCTTAGGAGGATATCTGTTTGTGCAGGTAACTATTACTGTGCAGAATTGTTAGGCAACTTAATAAAATCCCATCTCACTTGTTTATTTTCACCAGGTAAACCAATATCAGTGCACAAAATTTAGAAATAAACATTTCTGACATGCAAAAACAAAAAACAGAAAAATTAGTGATCAATATAGCCACCTTTCTTTATGATGACACTCAACAGCCTTCCATCCATAGATTCTGTCAGTTGCTTGATCTGTTTTTGATCAACATTGCGTGCAGCAGCCACCACAGCCTCCCAGACACTCTTCCGAGAGGTGTACTGTTTTCCCTCCCTGTAGATCTCACATTTTATGATGGATCACAGGTTCTCTATGGGGTTCAGATCAGGTGAACAAGGGGGCCATGTCATTATTTTTTCTTCTTTTAGACCTTTACTGGCCAGCCACGCTATGGAGTAGTTGGATGCATTGATGGAGCATTGTCCTGCATGAAAATCATGTTTTTCTTGAACGATACCGACTTCTTCCTCTACCACTGCTTGAAGAAGTTGTCTTCCAGAAACTGGCAGTAGGTCTGGGAGTTGAGCTTCACTCCATCCTCAACCCGAAAAGGCCCACAAGTTCATCTTTGATGATACCAGCCCATACCATTACCCCACCTCCATCTTGCTGGCGTCTGAGTCGGAGTGGAGCTCTCTGCCCTTTACTGATCAAGACTCTGGCCCATCCATCTGGCCCATCAAGAGTCACTCTCATTTCATCAGTCCATAAAACCTTTGAAAAATCAGTCTTAAGATATTTCTTGGCCCATTCTTGACGTTTTATCTTATGTTTCTTGTTCATGGGTGGTCGTTTTTCAGCCTTCCTTACCTTTGCCATGTCCCTGAGTATCGCACACCTTGTGCTTTTTGATACTCCAGTAACGTTGCAGCTCTGAAATATGGCAAAACTGGTGGCGCCTTTTTTGGACAACACGCTTCTTGCGACCCTGTTGGCTATTTGCCATGAAACGCTTGATTGTTCGGTGATCACACTTCAAAAGTTTGGAAAGTTCAAGACTGCTGCATCCCTCTGCAAGACATCTCACAATTTTGGACTTTTCAGAGCCCGTCAAATCTCTCTTCTGACCCATTTTGCCAAAGGAAATGAAGTTGCCTAATAATTAAGCACACCTTATATAAGGTGTTGATGTCATTAATCAACACCCCTCCTCATTACAGAGATGCACATCACCAGATTTACTTAATTGGTAGTTGGCTCTCAAGCCTATGCAGCTTGGAGTAGGACAACATGTATAAAAAGTATCATGTGATCAAAATACTCATTTGCCTAATAATTCTGCACACAGTGTACATTCAAATTTATATTTGTTATTATTTATTCATAGTGGTAGATAAGATCCTACCTGACATTACAGGGGTTGTACACTACTATTTAAAATATGCCAATGCGTTATGATGAAAAGCAACTTCTCTATAATTACCTCCCTCTGCCTTTTCTGCCTGTGAGCGGCGCTAGCACTGGCCGCTCACAGGCTGCACGTGACCCCCCGCTGACGTCCCGTCTATTGAGGTGTGACTCATCGCTGGGGTCCCACCGGTGGCTGCTGGGTTGTGGGAAGGGTTACCCCACCACGTCACACCCAGCATCCACCGCTTTCTTTCCCAATGAATGGGGAGAGGGAGAGCACGCGGTGGATGCTGGGTATGACTCACGGGGATAACCCCTCCCATAACCCTGCAGCCACCGTGGAACACGGAAGAGAGAGACCCCCGGCTGCAGCCTGGACTTGTCGTGACGTCAGCGGATGTCAGAGCCAGCTGCAGCCGGGGGTCACGTGATGCCTGTGAGTGGCCAGTAATAGCACCGCTCACAGGCAGAAAAGGCAGAGGGAGGTAATTACAAAGAAGCTGCTTTTCATCAAAAAAACTCTTTGACATATTTTAAATAGTAGTGGACAACCTCTTTAATGCCCAAAGGCTCTCTGGTCTTCAATAAATACATCCACCAAGTTTCTCTATTAACCATTTTTCATTTATAATCTCCCCCTCTAAAAGGTTGTTTCATTTTTTCAATGCCTTGAACTCTGACATTGTGTGTTATAGAAAAATGTTTGGAAGCAACTGAACTTTTAAAAAGAAGTTTGCTAACTGCATCGGAGAGATGTCTCCTGATGCGTGTTTTGAGAATTCCTGACATGCATCCCACATATTGCATATAGTGCAAGTGATCAAATAAACATATTAATATGTTATAATTATAATTATATATTTTATAATATGCGAGTTATGTTACAGTAAGGCTATGTGCCCACGTTGCATTTATGAAGCAGAAAATTTCTGCTGCATAAATGCAAGTCCTCTCCCGGGAAAACGCATGCGGAATTCCGCACGCGTTTATCGCGCGTTTTTCGCGCGTTTATCACGCGTTTTCCACATGCGGAATTGCCTTGCGTTTTTTATGCATTGAACAAAGGCAATTCTGCTTGCGGAAACGCAAAATTAAATGACATGCTGCGGATTTTTGAACGCAGCATAAACGCTGCGGAAAAATCCGCAGCATGTGCATAGAACTTGCGGAATCCCATTGGGGACCATGGGGTGCGTGTTACCAAGCGTTTTTCAAGCGTTTACGCTGCGGAAATTCCGCATCAAAAACGCTTGAAAAATGCTACGTGGGCACACAGCCTTAATGTATTTGTTGATGTCATACAATTTTGTATGTGTTTGCAGCATGTGCAGATTGTATGCCCACATTTGAAAGAGACTCTGATAGATAACCAAGATCCATCATTGTTGTGATGAGAGCATATCACCAATGTTGCTTTTGTTGCCGCAAAACAAACTGGTTGTAATAAAATACTTTTAAATTTTTATTCTGATAGAATATCTGTATATGTTTTTTAATGATGCCACTGATAATAGCGAATTGTGGGCTACACATAGAAACAAAAGTGAGTTTTTTATTAGTTATTTTGGGAACAATTTTTTCTTTTAGCATATCACTGCAATTTTTCTTTTTCACTATGTTTTCTGCTCTGGCAAGTGACCACTGGGGATAATTACATTCGCTCAGCCTGGTTCTAACTTCCTAAGCTTCTGTTAAATATTGTGTGTCTAAGGCCGGAGTCACACTACTGTATAACACAGTCAAGTGCTATGCGATAAAACATAGCATAGCACTTGGCCCAGTGTTATTGGCCAACTCAGATAAGCGATTATTTTCTCATGCCGATTTGCAGCGAGAATCAATTCACTCACACCCATACAAGTCTATGGCTGCGAGTTAAACATCGGACTGCACACGGATGTCATCCCAGTGCAGTCTACACCAAGTCATGCCATGGAGGAGATGGAGAAATTACTTTTTCTGTCTCCTCCGCAGCTGTGCTGCGATCTTCTCATGCAAGAGAATTTCAGCACAGTAGCATGACACTCGACTCCCACTCACAGCAGAGAAGGAGCCGAGGATCATTAGCATATCGCATCCGTTGGTCTCGCATCGGATACCATATGCTGGTGTGACTCCGGCCTAAGAAGCAATTCCATTTGTGTCTGAATAATTCTCCTACTGGAATGTTTTTGACAACCTGGTGTGAATGACACAATGTAGCATAGAGAGTTGAGTTGGTGGCTGTTTCTTCTCTGTTTCATAGCTGTGTGTCATTGCATTTCTCGCACAGGAGAAAGCCTGTTCTGAGCTATTGTGTGGGCGTGTTTATTTACCCTTTATCTTGCTGCCTGCTTATGATTTATCAACATCATACAGGGGAATAAGTACACGCCCCCAGAGAAAAGTCTCTGGTAATGCCCCTTTGGACGTAACATAAATTATAACCTAAACTTTACAAGCTAATATCTCCACAACAGAGATAAGATATGAAAAAATAAAAATGTTTTATTCAGCTTTGCAGTTACTATTCTATGATGTGGCCTGATTAACATGCTCAAACTGGTGATAGGTCCTCTTCAAGTCAAGTTTTTTATGTTAAATGAATATTAAAAACACTTTTTATTTTTCATACCGCTTTGTATATTAAAAATCCTGAAAACTTTCAGATTTTCCACTAAGCATAGTTTTACTGTAGGGACATACTACCTGTCCTCTGACTTTTAAGCAGTCATCACTAGTGATGAGCGAACGTGCTCGCCACTGCTCGGTACTCGCCTGAGCATCACTGTGCTCGACAAGCTCGGTGCTCGGCGAGTATTTCTGGGTTGCTCGGGCGGCAACTTGGGTCCCCTCCCTGCATGTTTGGCGCTATTTGGAGAGCCAATTAACATGCAGGGATTGCCTGCCACGCACTGTAGTGCCGTAGCCATGTTGGTTATGGGCATTACAGTGATTGACTGGCCGCACAGCATCATCAGGTCTATATAAGACCTGGCGCCGCTATGCTCGTCACAGTCTACCCCAGAATCAGGCAGAGTAGGGAGAGGTGCTGCTGCGTCAGAGATTTGGTATTTATAGTTATTATAGGTATTCCACAACATATATATATATATATCCAACTGAACCAACAGTCCTTCTGAGGACTAATCCAGCTGCATATATTCAGTGGTGATAGCAGGAATTAGACAGGGAGCAGGGTATGTGGCAGACTGCAGTGCATATAGTGCAAGAGGGTCCATTTAACGTAATTTTAGTATAGGTATTCCACAGCATATATATCCATCTGAACTAACAGTACTTCTGAGGACTAATCCAGCTGCATATAATCAGTGCTAGGCAGGCAGGCAGTGCATGTGGCAAATTGCAGTGTATGATACAGCACAAGAGAGTGCATTGAACGTCCTGTCTGCTGCTGCTGTAATAATTACAGAAATTTGTAGACAGCCCCAGATATCAGGGGCCAGAGCAAATTTGTTTTTTTATCTTAATCCTGGTTATTTGCTTAAAAAGCAGTCCAGAGTACACCATTTTTCTCCTCTATTTGCTTGTTCTAACTGCAGAATAAAGCCAGATCTGTTCCATATTTCAGCGATAAAAATCCACAAATTTAAACTGAACGTGGAAAATATTGGCCTCCTTTTCCATTGTGTTTCAGTGTGTCGGTCAACTATTCACACTAGGTGTCTGTGAAGAATAGTATTAGCAAATTACAGACCTGCTATTTAAAACCGTGGTTCTCTGTCAGACATAACACCTATAAGAGTGTTTCAAAATCAGACATTTCTTCCATTTTCATTTTGTTGCAGTGTGTTGGTCAAGCTGTTCACACTAGATCTCTGTTTAGAATAGTATTAGTAAATTACAAGCCTGTTATTTAAAACTGTGGTTCTCTGTCAGACATATCACCTATAAGACTGTTCCAAAATCAGACATTTCTTCCATTTTCATTCCATTGCAGTATTTGGTCGAGCTATTCACACCAGGTGTCTGTGAAGAATAGTATTAGCAAATTACAGGCCTGCTATTTAAAACCATGGTTCTCTGTCAGACATATCACCTATAAGACTGTTCCAAAATCAGCCATTTCTCCCATGTCCATTCTGTTGCAGAGTGTCGGTCAAGCTATTCACACTAGGTCTCTGTGTGGAATAATATTAGTAAATTCCAGGCCTGCTATTTAAAACTGTGTTTCTCTGTCAGACGTATCACATATAACTGTGTTCCAAAATCAGCCATTTCTCGTGAATGTGGAAAATATTGTCCTCCTTTAAAAATTTTCAAGGTGCGTGGCAAATGACGGGGAAGTGGGCGTGATGGTGCATGCAGAGGCCGAGGACGTGGCCGTGGGCAAGCTGAATTTGTGCCACAACAAACACCCACATCTTCTTGCTCGATCTTCCTGTCCCAATTACTAGGGGACCGCAGAACACCACTATTGAACACAGAGCAGTGTCAAAAGGGTGTTGGTTGGATAGCAGATAATGCTTCCAGTCACTTAGCCACCACCACCCTGTCTTCCACACGGTCAAGTCTCAGTAGCCGTGAGCCTGGACCGCATATTCCACACCCTGATCCTCCTTCCTCCCACCAAGCCGAGTGCCCTGAGACAACTGTTCCCACTCAGAACACCTGTTCACTTTTCGATTTGTAGATTCGGGCCTCTCGCCCGGCCAGCTTCAAGCGAGTCAAGGGGAAAACGCGTGTAGCGATTCCCAAATGTTGGAGCAGCCATGGTCACACGAAGGCGATGGTGGGAAAGTGCAATTACTGCCGCAAGAGGTGGATGATGATGATGATGAGGCACAATTGCCAGAAAGTCAGGAGGAGGACCAGGGTGCGGAAGTGGAAGATGAGGTGGTGGATGATATAGTAACTGACCCAATCTGGCAGGGGGACATATAGAGCGAGGACAGCAGCACAAGGGGGAGAGAGGCGTAGCACCACAACAGGCAGGAAGAAGCAATGTGGTGGCTGCAGACATAAGGCGGGAAAGCGTTCCTCATAACGCCAACACAATGGAAGTTGCCAGCACAACTGTTAGGTCTTCCCGTGTCTGGTTATTTTTTAAAGGCTCTGCAGATAACCCCAAAAAGGCCATTTGCACCACCTACCAGGTCAGCATCAGCGGGGGTAGCAAAACTTGCAGCCTGACCACCACCAGCATGATCAGGCACATGGCAGCAAAGCACCCGATTAAGTGGGCGGAACCCCAGGGTCCAGCAACAGTGTCTGCGGGTGACACCACTGCTTGTTCCACTGTTGTGCGTGCACGCCAATTCCCTGTCCATGGCGCATGCCAAGATGCCTCCCGCCCTGCACCTATCATTGAACACTCTCAACTAGCACCATCAGCAAGCACGTCCACGTCCTTGTCCGAGTGCAGCGTTCAGTTGTCCCTACCCCAGTTCTTGGAACGCAAGCGTAAATACGCAGCCAACACCCCACAGGCCACACTACTAAATTCACACATTTCGCAAATGCTTGCGATCGAAATGTAAAACCCCAGGAGTTGACATGGATGTCAGACATATGTACCATCCTCCAAAACTTTGAGGACTCCACCAAGATGGTGAGCGGCGATTACGCCATAATTAGCGTCACCATCCTGCTTCTCTGTCTTCTGAAACGCTCTCTGCTCACAATCAAAGAGGATGAATTGCAGACAGAGCACGATGAGATGGAGTAAGGAACCATACAGGGTGATTCCACACAGCCCAGCCTCATCTCATCCCAATGTGGATTGGGTGACAATGAGGAAGAGGAGGAGGAGGAAGAACAGGAGCTAGTTTTCTGCACTATAGACGGTACTACCTGCACAACTGTCATACCGTCTGTTCAGCGTGGATGGCCTGAGAACAGGGAAGAGGAGGAGGAGAGCATGGTCAGTCATCCTCTTGGTGAGTACACGGAAGTCTTGCCTCTTTTCAGTCTGTTACACATGGCTGAGTTTATATTACGCTGCCTTTCCCGTGACCCTCACGTTGTCCAAATTTTGGGTGACAGTCATTATTGGTTGGTGACACTTCTAGACCCATGCTACAAGGAGAACTTTCTGTCTCTTGTTCCAACGCAGGACAGTCCTAATAAAATGGGGCAGTAAGAGAAGGCCCTTTTTTCGGAATTATTAAAAAAATTCCCATCTGAAAACACTGGCGGCAGAGGTCACAGTTCGTTGGACAACCAAAGAGTACATGCAAGAGAGACACAAATGCAATCCAGCAGAGGCAGAGGAACACTGTCAAAGTTCTGGGACAGTTTTCTCAGACCCTCCCATCGCACAAGCCTTGATGCGCGGGGTACTCTCTCATGGAGGGAAAAGTTGCAGGAGATGCTGAGGGAGTACCTTTCCGACCGTACCAACGTCCTCTGTGATTCCTCTGTGCCTTATAATTATTGGGTATCCAAGCTGGACACGTGGCATGAACTGGCTTTCTACGCCTCGGATGTCCTGGCCTGCCCTGCCGCTAGCGTTTTGTCAGAGCGGGTTTTTAGTGCCGCGGGTGGAATTATAACCGATAGGTGCATCTGTCTGTTAACTGAAAATGCTGACAGGTTGACTCTTATAAAAATGAACAAGGGCTGGATTGGGCCAGACTTCTCAATACCACCGAGTGATAGCAGCGTAACATAAACTCAAATACAGTGTCTTTTTTTGGGAGGTCTAACTCTATTCCAATGCACTTCTGTCTTCACACCCAGACATGGGTATACGCTTTCTGATTTTGTCTAGTTGCACTTGTCCTCCTCCTCCACATCCTCATATCCTCATCCACCATATCACCACCATATGTACCATATCAACATATCTCTTGCAACGGGCATTGGAGTTCCTCCAAATTTTTGGCAGGTGTTGATTCACTGCATAGGCAAACAGTATGGGAGACCCACTTCCTAATAATGGGAACATTGTTTTCAGGAAGCCCTCTGAACTCTATGTCTCTTGCAAGGGGCATTGGAGTTCCTCCAAATTTTTGACAGCCGTTGCTTCACTGCATAGTTAAACAGTATGGGAGACCCACTTCCTAATAATGGGAACATTGTTTTCAGGAGGGCCTCGGACCTCTACGTCTCTTGCAAGGGGCATTGGAGTTCCTCCAACTTTTTGGCAGCCGTTGCTTCACTGCATAGGCAAACAGTATGGGAGACCCGCTTCCTAATAATGGGAACATTATTTTCAGGAGACCCTCCCACCTCTACGTCTCTTGCAAGGGGCATTGGAGTTCCTCCAAATTTTTGACAGCCATTGCAGTCAATGCATAGGCAAACAGTATGGGAGACCCTCTCCTTTCTAATGGAAATATGTCATTACTGAGGCCCACTTCTATGTGTCTTTAAATTGATAGTAGGTTTTTTTCTAAATTTTGGCAGCCGTTGGACTCATTGCATACCCTATAACTGTATAGCAGACCCTCTCCTTTCTAATGGGAACATGTCATTACTGTGGCCCAGCTCTATGTGTCTTTAAATTGTTAGTTGGGTTTTTCCTAAATGTTGGCAGCCGTTGGACTCACTGCATACCTTATAACTGTATAGCAGACCCTCTCCTTTCTAATGGGAACATGTCATTACTGTGGCCCAGCTCTATGTGTCTTTAAATTGTTAGTAGGGTTTTTCCTAAATTTTGACAGCCGATGGACTCACTGCATACCCTATAACTGAATAGCAGACCCTCTCCTTTATAATGGGAACATGTCGTACTCGTTACTGTGGCCCAGCTCTATGTGTCTTTGAATTGTTAGTGGGGTTTTTCCCAAATTTTGGCAGCCCTTGCAGTCAGAGACCTGCTCCTTTATAATGGGAATATTTTTTACTGAGACCCTCCTCTATGTCTCTTCAAAGGGGTATTGGGTTGCATCCAAATTTTTGGCAGCCCTTGCAGTCACAGTATACGCAATAACAATATAGGAGACCCACTCGTTAATAATGGGAACAACAAAGCATAGCCGGCTGATGGCTCTCTAACAATAGCAAGGGCCGACTGCTGGCCCTTTAAGAATAGTAAGGGCCGCCTGATGGCTCTATAAAAATAGGCTTTGTGACTTTAAGAGTCCCTCCATCATAAATGAAACAGGATGTGTCTGATGATGTGTCACACACCACATGGCCAGATAAGGTTGTAAAATGTTAAAATGACATTTCCTGGTGAATGCATTTGTCTTGGTTGAAAGCAATGCAAAAGTGCAAAAACGCATCAAAAACGCTATGTGTGAACATTACCCAAGGTGTGGAGGAGCATTTTTGTTTTTGTATATTTATTTTGCCTTATATACAAGTCATTACCCTGGAAAGGATGTTCCTTAACATATTTCCCAGGAAAATCCATTTTGGTTTCGTTTTTGTATGTTTTATTG
The DNA here is from genome assembly GCF_046119375.1 of Phyllobates terribilis. NCBI lineage: Eukaryota > Metazoa > Chordata > Amphibia > Anura > Dendrobatidae > Phyllobates > Phyllobates terribilis. Next base: position 880,669,653 of record NW_027362761.1, read on the forward strand.
TGAGTCTGTAAAAGTGGCCTAATACCTCTGACAACATTGTTGACCGCATTGACATGGGAGTCAGAAATGCTTCCAGGGGTCTTCCCCATGCTCTTCCGATGTCATTTGAGCACTGTTCCCATCGATTTGGGCAATATTTAGGCCCTTTGCAGACTGCCGGGGGGAGCCGCCGGAAAAATGCTCGAGTTTCCCATAGACTTAGATTGGGCTCGTTACTCGGACTGAGCACTCGAGCATTCCTATTTCCTCTACTCGAACAACGAGTACCCGAGCATTTTAGTGCTCGTTCATCACTAGTCATCACCATTACTGGCAAAAGTACAATGAAAGGTAACAGATATAGCACAGGACCTACCTTTAAAAATAGGTAATATCACAGCTCACCTCCTCCTCCTCTTCCTTGTACAATGACCTTTGCCCAGATAAGAACATGTCTAGAAAACTTTTCTATAGAAGTCAGTGAGACAGCTCAAGTCTATAGCTGGCTATAATCCATGTAGCTGCTGTAAAACTTTACCTCTAAATCAGTGATCCACAACCTTTCTTACCTTGAGGGCTGCATGCAGCTCTGAGACAGGGTCAAAAGCTAAATAAAAAAAAACCAAAGTAGTGACACCTAGATCCCCCATTATTGGTGTAATGATAGCTAAAGTTTCCCGACAGAAATCTTAACAAGTCAGTGTACTCATATCCAGGGGTTCCCATGTAACAAACATTCAGTATTTTTGCCTCAAACATTCCCACCATACTATCACATACAACTTCACATGATCCTGATCACCAAAAAGAGCTGAATTAGCCATCACTACTTATTCTCCACCCCCAAGGCCAGTATCTGTGCCTCAAAATCTGCTCTTATGTCCATGGCTTCTCATAAAACCACTATCTGGAGACCTGCTGATGCACCTATCTGACAGACCGCAGAGATCCACGTATTATGGGACCACGAGTCACATGAGGCTTCCGAGCCACAGGTTGGGGACCCCTGCTCTAAAAACCAAAGATCAGGCATGATGGCTGTTGTCATAACCATGTCAAAAAAACTGCAATCAGAATATAAAAGCAGAGTAAAAAAAATCTACATTATAAGTGATATATTCCCTTTGACAGATTATTTTCTAGGTTGGAAAAAATGTAGCAAGCACTGGGCTGTGAGAAGTAACAGGTCTATGGCAATTCAGGAGTTTTATTATGTAATACTTTACCACTGCTCATTGTATTCCTAACATTGGTTCAGGAAAGCCCAGGGTAGTGATTCCATTTCTTTCTGACAGTTTATCTATGTGGTTATCCTTAGATGCACCATTATAGAGACTTTCGCACTAACCTTTTCTAACACAATTATGTATTTCTCCTTTTAAGTATGTCCTCTTCCTTTTATCATATTCTTTGTTCCTGTATTTTTATCAGTGTATGTTTGCTTTATTCCCTTGTGTATACACTATGGAAAGTGGTATCCCTTCATAAATAAAAGATAAGGACAATGTTTGAATACATATTTATGTAAGCAGCAATAACATATGAGTTGCATGCCTCCCAATGGAGGATATTATTTCTCTGACATAATGGTTACTCAGTATTGTTCTTTTACAAGGAGTAGTCATAAATGTAACTATTTGCTGCTGATCGTCTGAGCCAATCAATATCTTCAATATCAGAATATTTTTCTGATAACTCCATACATATGATTTACTACAGTCAGATTGGTTATTCTCTCTTATACAAAAAATAAGCATGGTTTGCTTTATCCCCTGGTGAAATTCCTGGTTGCTTTTTATTATCAAAGTAGAAGATAAAATTGCTAGTATAATGTGACGTGGGGCGGTAGCCGTGTGTGAGGTACTGGTCTCTTACGCCCCGACACGTTACATAAAAGTGGCGGGTATGTGGACTTGTTCTGTGACGGCGCCACGCCGTGCAGGCCTCATGTAACAGATGTTGCTGCTTTGCCTCTACCAGATGTTTCACATTTCAGTAAGGGAGACCATCATTCAAAAATAAACTTTTTACTGAACGGGAATTTGGTAGGGAATATATACAAGGGATAGCAAGAACACAGTCTTGTGAACGTTTCCTTTACAACTCGAAGCATTTTGTACACTGTATCCTTCCTTCTGTTTTCACTGTGTCCACTGTCTCTCCCTACTTCACCACAACCTAGCTTCAACACTACAGTCCTGCTTAGCAACAGTTGATGACTTGTCTAGCGGTTCCACATCCACTTTTCCCTTAAGGGTGCCAATATGACTGGTAATGCTGACCCCCTGGAACTCCGGCCCGAGACACTTTACTCGTACCACATACTCAATTCTGTTTAGACCCGTTACCTTCAAACATTATACCGTAAGCTCGGGGTCTTGTGGCTAGGCGTCCTCTTCCAGGACCTGTTTATGGAAGGTTTCCTCTGTCTCTTAGTCACTTATGCTCCGGATCTCGCTATCACTTTTCTTCTGTCTCCTCTCACGTAGAGTCACCCCAGACTGCGGCACTGCTCACCTTGACCTTTAGGTCCACTTACTATGCAGTCCAGGCCCTATCTGCCTCTTTGACAGTAAATTGTCACTTTCCTTGCAACTCAGACCCGTCCACTCTGGGCTAGTCCCAAACATTAACTCTAACTGTCCCAACGGTCAAACTTCACACATTATCAATATTACCAATATTTTTAACACCCATCACAGTTCACATCACATAACATTTTATAACAATATACTTGTTTCTTCAAGAGGGAAATGTGGCCAGCATGCCCATCTCCTTACACTACAGGCTTTAGCTAGGCGGATTGTGGCCTTTGACTCAAGTATTGTGGTTTATCTGATTAGCTCAGCTATCACATATATCTTATACCGTAGTGCACTACATTTGTCTGTTTAAATGCAAGTTTAAGAACAGGCTTTCATCTACACCAGGAGTACCCCTCAAGGCCATGTTCACATAACACAATTTCTCTACATTTTGGTAAATGAATAATCCACAGGGATTATTTGTCCACAGATCCTTAAAGCAAGCACGAACAGAGGCTCTCTCTTTTGAATGGTCTGAGGTTTATTCTGGAGCATAACCTTTTCACAATTTGGCACAGCGATGGGGACTCGGGTCGCCCCAAGTTTCACTAATGTCTTTATGGGGAGATTCAAGTCCCGGTCATCTACTATATCTGATGTTTACAGTCCCTACATCAAATATTATTGCTGGTATATTAACGATCTCTTTATCATATGGCGTGGGACTGAATTCGAAGCATCTCATTTTGTCAATGAATTAAACAAAAATAAATGGGGACTAACCTTTACTACACATATTGCTAAAGATAGAGCTATATTTCTAGATTTGGAATTATTACATATGGATAAAAAGATTATAAGTAAAACATATTTTAAACCGGTTGATGGAAATGGATGCTTGGATTTTTATAGTGCTTATTTTCCTAAGTGAAAGAGAAATATACCCTCGAGTCAATTTTCCCACATCAGGAGAAATTGTACATTAACCCCTTTCTGACGTGGTCAGTAATAGTACGTCGGTCAAGCACCGCTCCCGGCACATTAACCCCCGAAATGCTGGGATCGAAGTTGATCGCAGCATTCCGGGAGCAAGGGGAGGTAAGTGCGATTTACTTACCTCCTCTGCGGTGTCCAGCGCTGTCTGTGCCGGGTCCCGGTAGTTTTTATGGTGACCCGAGGGCGTTGCTATGCAAGTGATCAGCCTGCAAAAAAAGAAAGTCCCATAGTGGGACAAAGTGTAAAAGTAAAAAAAGTATCAGAAAGGGAAAAAAATAAAAACATTTTTTAAAAAATATTAAAAAAATGAAAAAAATAATCCAAAAAAATCAAAATATACTTTTTATTTAATAAATATTATTATGAAAAAAAATAAATAAAATAAAAGTACACATATTTGGTATCACCATGTCCGATGCGACCTGACTTATAAAACTGTCCCACTAGTTAACCCCTTTAGTGAACATGGTAAAAAATAAAAATAAAAAACAAAGCAAAAAACGATGCTTTATCATCATACCGCCAACCAAAAAATGGAAAAAGACAAATGTGAATAAAAACGGTACCTCTAAAAACGTCATCTTGTCCCGCAAAAAACAAGCTGCCAAACAGCTCCATCAGCCAAAAAATAAAAAAGTTATAGCTCTCAGAATAAAGCTATACAAAATAATATTTTTTCTATAAAATTGCTTTTATTGTATAAAAGTGCCAAACCATAAAAAAAGATATAAATGTGGTACCACTGTAAATGTACTGACCCAAAGAATAAAGCTACCTTATCAATTTTACCACACGCGGAACAGCATAAAAAAAAAAATCTGAATTGTTGGTTTTTGTTTATTCTGTCTCCCGAAAATCAGAATAGAAAGCGATCAAAAAATGTCACGTGCCCGAAAATGGTACTAATAAAAACGTCAACTTGTTCCGCAAAAAACAAGCCATCACATGACTCTGTCGGACAGAATATGGAAAAATTATAGGTCTCAAAATATGGTGATGCAAAAACTAGTCTTTGCAAAAAACGTTTTTTTAGTGTGTGACAGCTGTCAAACATAAAAACCCGATATGAATCTAGTATCGCTGTAATCGCACTGACCCGAGGAATAAAGTCATCTAATCACTTATACCGCACTAGGAAAGGCGTAAAAATAAACTCTAGGTTTAGGGTTGTGCTAGGGTTAGGGCTGTGCTAAGGTTAGGGTTGTGCTAGGGTTAGGGTTGTGCTAGGGCTAGGGTTAGGGATGTGCTAGGGTTATGGTTGTGCTAGGGTTGTGCTAGGGTTAGGGTGGTGCTAGGGTTAGGGTTGTTCTAGAGTAAGATTTAGGGTTGTGTTAGGGTTAGGGTTGTGCTAGGGTTAGGGTTGTGCTAGGGTTAGGGTTGTGCTAAGGTTAGGGTTAGGGTTGTGCTAGGGGTAGGGTTATGCTAGGGTTAGGGTTGTGCTAGGATCAGGGTTAGGGTTGTATTAGGGTTGGGGTCAGGGTTGTGTTGGGGTTACGATTTTTTCAAAAGTAAAGAAAAAAAAATGATGATATGGCGACTAGTGTTGAGCGCAAGTGCTCGCTACTCGAGCTCGAGTCTCCGCCCCATATATTTTGCGGCTGTTATACCGCCAAAAAAAACTCGCTGGGATTGCCTGCCATGCTCAAGCGATCCCCTCATGTTTTTTTTTTGGGTGTCTAATAACCATGCAGGGTGGGGACTCGAGCATCCGCGATACATGGTGCATACCCGAGTACTCGATGGAGACTCAAGTAGCGAGCACTTGACCTCAAGACAACTTGTTCAATATGATGACCTAATGTTATCAAATTCTGTGTCATACCTCTGGGTTCAAAATGTTCACTATACCCCTTGATAAAATCCTTGAGGGGTGTAGATTCCAAAATGGGGTCACTTGTGGGGGTTTCCACTGAAAAAAATGTTTTTTTTCACGGCTCTACGTCATAAACTTTTGCGAAACACTTTGGGGTTCAAAGTGCTCACCACACATCTAAATAAGTTCCTTAAGGGGTGTAGTTTTCAAAATGGGGTCAACTGTGGGGGGTTTCCACTGTTTAGGCACATCAGGGCCTCTCCAAACATGACATGGGTCCGCTCTCGATTCCAGCCAATTTTGCGTTCAAAAAGTTGCACAGTGCTCCTTCCCTTCTGAACCCTGCCCAAACAGTGTATTTTCCCCACATGTGGGGTATCGACGTACTCAGGAGAAATTGCACAGTTTTTCGGATCCATTTTCTCCTTTTACCCTTGTAAAAATAAAAAATTTGGGGTTAAAAGATAATTTTTGTGGAAAAAGTTTGATTTTTTTTTTTTTCACCACTGTACATTATAAACTTTTGTGAAGCACATGGGTCAAGGTGTTCACCACACGTCTAGACAAGTCAAATTGCGCTCCTTCCCTTCCGAACCCTGCCGTGCACCAAAACAGTGGTTTTCTCCAAAATATGGGGTATCTATTTACTCAGGAGAAATTGCTCAACAAGTTGCATGGCGCAATTTCTCCTGTTACCCTTATGAAAATGCAAAATTGAAAAACATTTTTGTGGGAAAAATGTGAAAATGTTATTTTTACGGCTCAATGTTATAAACTTTTGTGAAGCACCTAGGGGTTCCACATCTAAATAAGTTCCCTGAGGAGTCTAGTTTCCAAAATGGTGTCACTTGTTTGGGGTTTCCACTGTTTAGGCACATCAGGGGCTCCCCAATGGTGTCCGCTAATTATTCAAACAAATTTTACATTCAAAAAGTCAAATGCTGCTCCTTCCCTTCCAAGCCCTGCCATCTGCCCAAATAGTGTTTTATCCCCACATATGGGGTATCTGCGTGCTCAGGAGAAATTGCACAATAAATTTTGGGGTCCATTTTTTCCTGTTACTGTTGCAAAAATAAAAAAATTTGGGTCTAAAGTAACATTTTTGTGAAAAAAAATAAATGTTAATTTTTTCTTCCACATTCCAAAAATTCATGTGAAGCACCTGAAGGGTTAATAAACTTCTTGAATGTGGTTTTGATCACCGTAAGGGGTGCAGTTTTTAGAATTGTGTCACTTTTGGGTATTTTCTGTCATAAAGGCCCCACAAAGTCACTTCAAATGTGATGTAGTCCCTAAAAAAATTATTTTGTAAATTTTATTGGAAAAATGAGAAATTGCTGGTCAACTTTTAACCCTTATTACTTCCTAACAAAAAAATGTTTTTTCTCATCATCTCGCTATTAAACACAATATGAATTTTAATTTGGTCAGGGTCACACCTCTTGAACAGATTATTATAAATTCCAAAGAATACTTCTGGATATATAAACTACAAAGTCGTTTACCCAGATGGTTTAAATGAGAACAGGTTTAATACATAGATTTCCTTATTGCGTCCTTCTGTTATAGCAATTTTTTTTTTCATATGTGAAGGAGCTCAAATTCAGTACTTCACACCAATATTATGGCTTTTTATGCACAAATATTTCACTTATCCTTCATTACTGTTGTCATTTTTGTGCAGCGTCTCATGCATGGGAATGTTTAAATGAGCAACGGTTTCCATTATAGTCTGAGCCGTCTGAGTTTCCTTTGCCCGCTTCTCATTTAGAAGATACTGGTATGCCCAAACGGGACATATGTTTTTTTTTAACAAAATGCATATAGGCTATTCAGATTTTCATTTATATTGTCACCATTTTACTGTAATTGTCTTTTTCCTTATGTCTTATGTCTTCTTATGTTGATTTTTTCTTATATTGCATTGTAATTTTATTTGATCATTAGTATGTATGTATTGTAAGCTATGGTTAACTGTTGAAAATAAGATATAGTGTGTCATTTGTTTAACTCTACCCTTAATTTTGGTTGGGGAGAGTATACGATGGTTAGACGTCACTCTTGACTTGTAGACATATAAATTTCCCTTGTGTGAAGGCGCCTAAACTTAGTATTATTCGTTGGTATTGTGGCTGTTTATGCATAAGCATTTCACTTACCCCTTACCGCTGTAGTCATTCTTGTGAAGTGCCCTATATGTGGGAATATTTAAATGGACAACGTTTTCCATGTCAGTCTACTATCTGATCTTCCGGAGCCCGATTCTTAGCATGAAGGTGCTGGTATATTCAAACGGGATCAATACGGGTCTTTTCAATCAAATGTACATAGGTTATGTAGATTTTCATTTATAATGTCATCATTTCATTGTATTTGTCTTTTTTCTATGTCTGTTTTTCTTATGTTGATTATTTTGAATTGTATTGTAGGTTTATTTGTTCTTGATTATGTATATATTGTAAGTTTTGGAGTACAATTGGAAACAAGATGTACTATGTCATTTGCTTAACTCCACCCCCTTTAATTTGGGACAGTATAAAAGGGTTAGACCTCACATTTGACTTGTAGACACCTGAGGAAGTCTGTTCTCAACTGAAATGTGTTGTGTGTATTTTTAATTGTTTTAAAATAAACCCATCTGAATTTCCTGGAGAAATACCACTTTGCCTTTTTGACATCTTGGTGCAAGCGCCAATATCCTGGATTTTTTTCCATGTTCGTCTACCGTTGGGACTTCATTTGAGGAACTCCCCACTGTCAGCCAGGTCGCTGCAGTTCACTGCACATTCCACTATTTATACCTAGTGTTGTGCCTTAGTTAGCACAACCTCACCAGGTGAGCACTGCCATTTATTTCTCACCTTATATATGTCTGCATCTAATTACTATGCTTGGATAGCGCCACATTTTTCTCCTTCTCAAGGGCTTTCCATTATTTGCATGTTTTTTTATACACATGTTAATTTTATTTGGGTGTATTAAAACAGCGCAAAAAAAACAGAGAAAAAAAAGGAAAATTGGACATAATTTAACACAAAACCCCCAAAAATGGGCAGGACAAAATTGTTGGCACCCTCAACTTAATATTTGGTTACACACCCTTTGGAATAAATAACTGCAATCAATCGCTTCCTATAACCATCAACAAGCTTCTTACACCTCTCAAATGGAATTCTGGACCACTCTTCTTTTGCAAACTGGTCCAGGTCTCTCACATTTGAAGGGTGCCTTGTTCCAACAGCAATTTTAAGATCTCTCCACAGATGTTCAATGGGTTTTAGATCCGGACTCATTGCTGACCACTTCAGAATTCTCCAGCGCTTTGTTTCCATCCATTTCTGGGTGCTTTTTGTTTGGGGTCATTGTCCTGCTGGAAGACCCATGACTTAGGACGCAAACCCACCTTTCTGACACTGGGCATTACATTGCGACCCAAAATTATTTGGCGATCTTCAGATTTCATGATGCTTTGCAAACAGTATGTAATGCACACGCCCGGACTGACTGGCGTGTGCGTGTTTAGTGGTTCCACTGTGCCATGAACCGGAGAGTGTCTGGAGGGGCGTAACTAAGTATCTACCCGATCCGACCAAGGTCGCACGACGGCATACGACGCCAGTGCACCAGGGAGGAACCGAGCTGAGGGACCAGGGTCTACTCCAGGTCAGACTCCGGACACGGCTGTTGACCCACACCGGGGAATACAGGAACAGGCAGACTAGAGCGCAGTCTGGGTAGGGTCCAGTACAGACTAGGAGACAAATTCGGAGCCGCAGATGCGGTAAACAAACAGAGTAAAGCGAAACCGCAGGTGCGGTAGTCAAGGCCGAGCAGAGCAGAACCGCAGACGCGGTAGACAAGGCAGAGCAGAGCAGAACCGCAGACGCGGAAGACAAGGCTGAGCAGAGCAAAATCGCAGACGCGGTAGACAAGGCTGAGCTGAGCAAAACTGCATACGCGGTAAACAAAGCTGAGCAAAGCGAAACCGCAGACGCGGTGGACAAGACTGAGCAAAGCGAAACCGCAGACGCGGTGGACAGGGCTGAGCAAAGCGAAACCGCAGACGCGGTGGACAGAGTTGAACAAAGCGAAACCGCAGACGCGGTGGACAGGGCTGAGCAAAGCAAAACTGCAGACGCGGTGGACAGGGCTGAGCAAAGCGAAACCGCAGACGTGGTGGACAGGGCTGAGCAAAGCGAAACCGCAGACGCGGTGGACAGGGCTGAGCAAAGCGAAACCGCAGACGCGGTTGACAGGGCTGAGCAAAGCGAAACCGCAGACGCGGTGGACAGGGCTGAGCAAAGCGAAACCGCAGACGCGGTGGACAGGGCTGAGCAAAGCGAAACCGCAGACGCGCTGAACAGGGCTGAGCAAAGCGAAACCGCAGACGCGGTGGACAGGGCTGAGCAAAGCGAAACCGCAGACGCGGTGGACAGGGCTGAGCAAAGCGAAACCGCAGACGCGGTGGACAGGGCTGAGCAAGCAAGAACCGCCAAAGCGCAAGCAAGGCAGAGCGGAGGGGACAGGGCTCAGTTCACACGGAACAGACAGGAAGGGAAAGGCAGAACCAGATACCCACAGGGTACTTGCAGAGAAGTAGCGAGTGGACCACAAACTCACAAACGGAAGTACAGTGACAACGAGTAGGAGTTAGATACGAGTTCAGACTCTGCAGAAAAATGGAAGGTACAGACATAGAGAAAAACAAAACAGGCTAGGAGAGTATTCAGACAAGAACAGACACAGCAGCAAGATACAGGAGCGGGTCTAGGTATGCGGCCCCTAGAAGGTGGAACGAACAGGCAGGAGCGAGTTCACACAGGCCTGGAAATACAGCCTCCAGGATAGGCAGAAGACAACAGGCTAGAAGATAATACAGACAGGACACAGTTCAGACACGGGAACTGATACCGAAGGCAGGAAACATAAACGGGACCTGGCATATCAGTGACCAGAAGCCAACTGAAAGAACACAATGCTCAGGCATGGGTTAATTGGAGCAGCTGGTTTAAATACCAGGTGACAGACAGCAATATGCTGAGGACGCACAAGGAGTGTGCCTGCAGCAGGTACAAAAAGCAGGAAGTGATCGGGCGCCGCCCTTAAGCAGCAGAAACAGAAGCAAACAGACAGCATGGAGGGAAGCCAGAGAGACATTCTGGATTGGAGATCAAGTGCGCGCTCTTGCACAGTGGGAGATGGACCACTATGCAAGGACGCCGCCAGGTATGTTACACAGTAAAAGCACCCAGTGCCAGAGGCAGCAAAACAACCCATAAATATCTTTGAACCTCCATCATATTTAACTATAGGTACTGTGTTCTTTTCTTTATAGGCCTCATTCCGTTTTTGGTAAACAGTAGAATAGTGTGCTTTAACAAAAAGCTTTATCTTGGTTTCATCTGTCCACAAGACACTTTCCCAGAAGGATTTTGGCTTACTCATGTACATTTTGGAAAACTGCAGTCTAGATTTTTAATGTCTATGTGTCAGCAGTGGGGTCCTCCTGGGTCTTCTGCGATAGTGTTTCATTTCATTCAAATCTGCACTGATACTGATGCACCCTGATCCTGCAGGACAGCTTGAATTTCTTTGGAACTTGATTGGAGCTGCTTATCCACCATCCAGACTATCCTGTGTTGCAACCTTTCATCAATTTTTCTCCATGTCCAGGGAGATTAGCTACACTGACATGTAAACATCTTGATTATGTTGCGCACCATGGATGAAAGAACATCAAGATCTCTGAGGATGGACTGGTAACCTTCAGATTGTTCATATTTTTAAACAATTTTGGTTCTCAAGTCCTCAGACAGTTCTCTTTTCCTCTTTCTTTTCTCCATGCTTAGTGCAGCACACACAATGCAAAGATTGAGTCAACTGCTTCTCTTTTTATCTACTTTCAGGTGTAATTTTCATATTTCCCACACCTGTTACTTGCCAAAGTTGATTTTGAAGGAGCATCTCGTGCTTAAAACAAAGTTGTTTAACCACAGTTTTGGAAAGGTGTCAAAAATTTTATCCTGCCCATTTTTGGGGGTTTGTGTGAAATTTTGTCCAATTTGCCTTTTCTCTCTGTTTTTTTGTGCTTTTCGAAAAGAAATAAATGTGTATATCAAAACATGTGTAATTGCAACAATTTTCTGGAACAATTTCAAGGGTACCAACTATGAAATTGAAAACAATAACAAGATATGAACACCAGAGACAGCTGAGGGGCCGGAGCAGAGCCAAAGACCGAACCCACAGTCCCACCCTGCAGTCCTGCCCTGATGCATGAACAGCTTATTGCACACAAACTTCTAAAGATAATTAAAGATTTTTACAGTGAAGGTACCTATTAAATCAGTAGGACAGCCCCTTTATGCCCATACATTTAGTTTAACATGCCAGTTTAACATGCCTGATCCTGATGCCTGATCTTTTTAAGTAAAGTGTAACATCATTTTTGTCCAGGCCATTATCATTAGTTTGTTTTTCTTATTTCTCCGTGGAACCAATATTGAAAAGCAATGTTTGATTTTCATTAGTTGGTATTCAGTAAATTGAAATTGAAAATTACTTTTGTCAATTTCAAGTTATCATGTTTGTATATTGTAGTTTCTTTAAGATTGCATAACAGATATACAGTGGGGAAAATAAGTATTTGATACACTGCCGATTTTGCAAGTTTTCCCACCTACAAAGAATGGAGAGGTCTGTAATTTTTATCGTAGGTACACTTCAAACTGTGAGAGACAGAATCTTAAAAAAATTCCAGAAAATCATATTGTATGATTTTTAGATAATTAATTAGCATTTTATTGCATGAAGTAAGTATTTGATGCAATAGAAAAACAGAACTTAATATTTGGTACAGAAACCTTTGTTTGCAATTACAGAGGTCAGTCATTTCCTGTAATTCTTGACCAAGTTTGCACACACTGCAGCAGGGATTTTGTCCCACTCCCCTGTACAGATCTTCTCCAGATCTTTCAGGTTTTGGGGCTGTCGCTGGGCAACATTGAGTTTCATCTCCCTCTAAAAATTTTCTATTGGGTGCAGATCTGGAGACTGGCTAGGCAACTCCAGGACCTTGAAATGCTTTTTAAGGAGCCACTACTTAGTTGCCCTGGCTGTGTGTTTCAGGTCATAGTCATGCCAGAAGACCTAGCCACGACCCATCTTCAATGCTTTTACTGAGGGAAGGAGGTTGTTGGCCAAAATCTCACGACACATGACCCCATCCATCCTCTCTTCAATATGTTGCAGTTGTCGTGTTCCCTTTGCAGAAAAGCACCCCCAAAGTATGATGTTTTCTCCACCATGCTTCATGGTTGGCACAGTGTTCTTGGGGTTGTACTTATCCTTTTTCTTACTCCAAACACGGCGAGTTGCGTTGATACCAAAATGTTCTATTTTGGTCTCATTTGACCAGATGACCTTCTCCCATGCCTCCTCTGGATCATCCAGATGGTCATTGGCGAACTTCAAACGGGTCTGGACATGTGCTGGCGTGATCCCCCCTGATCACACCAGCACATGTCCAGGCTGTAACATCCCTGGTGGCGTGCTTGCATAGTGCACCACCTCCCACCATGCAAGACCGCAATCTTACCAGTCAGTCCATGCTGCACTCTTTGCTCCAGTATCTGCTCTGTCCATGTCTCTTGTCTGATTGCTTAGGGCGTTGGCGCGGCTTTCTGCTTGTTTCTTATAGCTACTGTGTGCACAGTCCTAATGCATCCCCAGCCTATTGCTGTGAGTCACTGGATACGAGTCACTGGATACTAAAACCCCCTCCACCCAGTAGGAGGTGCCTGAGCAACACTTACTCTCAGTTTGTCCTTTGCAACTGAATTGCCAGGTCCTGTCCTGTATCTAGTCTTTTCTGCCACCCTGGGGGCTGTATGCCCAGGCCTGTTACCTGTTTGTACTGCCACCCTGGGGGCTGTATACCCAGGCCTGTTACCTGTCTGTTTCCGCCATCCTGGGGGCTGAGTTCCTAGGCTCGTTTCTGTATCTTGTTTCTGTTTCAGTTCCAGTCTGAACAGTGTCCTAGCCCATTTCTTGTTTGTTTCCATGTTTGTACCTTCCCTTTTCCTGCAGTGTCTGAACCTGCACCTAACTCCAACTCATTGTCTCTGTACTTCTGTTTGTGAGTTTTGTGTCCACTCGCTACTTCATTGTAAGTACCTTGTGTGTATCTGGTTCTGCTCGTTCTGTTTCCCTGCCTCCGTATTTACCTCCTGTGTTCTAGCTATCTTCCTGTATCTTCCGGTCTGTTCCATGTGAACAGAGCCCTGTCCTGTCTGCCTTCACGTTCTACTCTGCTTGCTCACCGCTCCGGTGGTTCCGCTCTGCTCCGCTCGTTTACCGCACCTTCTCTGCTCTGCTTGCTCACCGCTCCGGCGGTTCCGCTCTGCTCCGCTTGCTTACCGCACCTGCGGTTCCGCTCTGCTCTGCTTGTTCACCGCTCCGGCGGTTCCGCTCTGCTGTGCTTGTTCACCGCACCTGCGGTTTTGCTCCGCTCTGCTTGTTCACCGCACCTGCGGTTTTGCTCCTCTCTGCTTGTTCACCGCACCTGCGGTTTTGCTCCGCTCTGCTTGTTCACCGCACCTGCGGTTTTGCTCCGCTCTGCTTGTTCACTGCACCTGCGGTTTTGCTCCGCTCTGCTTGTTCTCCACACCTGCGGTTTTGCTCCGATCTGCTAGTTCACCGCACCTGCGGTTCTGCTCCGCTCTGCTTGTTCACCGCACCTGCGGTTCTGTTCCTATATCCCAGTCTGTACTGGTTCCTATCCAGCCTGCGTTCATACCTGCTGGTATCTGCCTGTCTGCATTCCAGCCGTGCCTGTCAGCACCCGCTTGCCTTCATACCAGCCGTGCCTGCTAGTACCCACCTGCCTTCATACCAGCCGTGCCTGCTAGTGCCCACCTGTCTGCATACCAGTTAACCTGCCTGTTCCTGCATTCCCCGGTGTGGGTCAACAGCTGTGACCGGGGTCTGACCTGGAGTAGCACCTGGTCCCTCTGCTCGGTTCCTCCCTGGTTCACGGAGTCGACTGAGCCGCCATGTGACCTTGGTTGGATCGGGTTGATACTTAGTTATGCCCCTCCAGGCTCTCCTGGAGTTCATGGTACAGTGGGATCACTAATCACGCTCACGCTAGTCTGTCCGGGCGCGAGCGTAACACAGGCCCGTTTGAAGTTCGCCAGTGACCATCTGGATCATCCAAAGGAGGCATGGGAGAAGATCATGTGGTCAGATGAGACCATAATAGAACCTTGCATGCCCTGCAGGATTTTAATCCTTGACGGCGTAGTGTGTTACTAACGGTAATCTTTGAGACTGTGGTCCCAGCTCTCTTCAGTTCAATGACCATGTCCTCCCATGTAGTTCTGGGCTGATTCCTGACCTTTCTCAGAATCATTCTTACCCCACGAGGAGAGACCTTGCATGGAGCCCCAGACCGAGAAAGATTGACACTCTTCTTGTGTTTCTTCCATTTTATAATAATTGTGCCAACAGTTGTTGCCTTCTCTACAAGCTGCTTGTCTATTGTCCTGTAGCCCATCCCAGCCTTGTGCCGGTCTACAACTTTGTCCCTGGTGTCCTTAGACAGCTCTTTGGTCTTGGCCATGGTGGAGAGGTTGGAGTGTGATTGAGTGTGTGGACAGGTGTCTTTTATACAGGTAACAAGTTCAAACAGGTACAATTAATACATTTCTGGTTTTTATTTTTAAATTCTGTATCTCACAGTTGAAGTGTACCTACAATAAAAATTGCAGACCTCTCCATTCTTTGTAGGTGGGAAAACTTTCAAAATCGGCAGTGCATGTAATACTTATTTCCCTTCTGTATAGTGCAATAAAAGTTTTCAAAGTGTTTCCTATACGGTCTCACCAAATAACTTTATTTAAGCTAATATAAGAATGGTGAAAGGTTGTAACTTTACGATTAACAACTCTTGCCATGTTCGAAATGTGTTGAAGATTTTTATTGCACTATAAATCTTATATGCAACTACTGTTTTTTTTTAATTCCTACCTACAGATTGAACTGGTCCTCAAATTGTTGACGCTTGGACAGTTTTTAGTGGTTCAATTTTCTATCCAGATTGTTTTGAATATCAGGAAGAAAACATTTTTCTAAAATACAATAGGATATATGAAGCCGAATTTTTTTTTTCTGTAAATAGTGTGAAAGCAGTTGGCTCATTGAAAGTGAGGAAAATATACAACAGCTGTAGCTCCTGAACTGGAACTGTAAAAAGTGACACTTTTTTATTCTAACCAAAAATAGATTGGACAAATATCTGTCTATGGTGCACGTGTCTCAGTCCTAGAGGACGTAGCCAATTATGATACTTTTTTTTCCAGAATTTCAAAGAATTTAATGAACTGTATCAATCAAAGGAAGGCATCTCAAGATTTTTGAATTGGAGTTTCACCAACAAGAACATGATGATGCCTGGACCTTAACAATAGTTGAAATCCAAGCTAAGAAATAACAAATCTATTTTACCTGAATCTAGTGTAACATAAAAATAATCACAAAAGCAGTGCAATATCACCAAACAAGAGATTGGTTTAGCCAAAGAAAGACATGTGTAGCAAATTATTCTTTTTGTTAAAAGTGGGCCCCACATGTCCATCTCACAGACAACTTAAAAGGAAGCTATCATGTGCCCAAATGCTACTAACCTGCTGATAATGAGTTAATCTACAGTTTAAAAGTGTTCTAAATCTGCCCGGCCACCGCATTGAAAACATGGCTGCAGGGAGGAAATTAACTTTATTCCTCCTATCAGCCTCAGGCTGTTAGTCATATAGCACACCTTCAGTCACCACTCAATATACAGTGAGCCGTGGCTGTGTGCACGTGCCCTGGCATATTGATTGAAAGCCATCTCCGCACTGATATACCACAGAGACTGCTGTCAGTCAGTATTCTAGGGCATGCTTACATCCGTCGCTCACTATATACTCAGCAGTAACTGTAGCCCCACAGAGCTGTGTTTTTTCTCCTATTTTTATGGTTGGAATGATGTTATTTGGGAACTCACTACATCCAATCAACACATTTACCTCCAGTGATTTTAATTTGTAAAGAGTTCCGAGTTTGTTTTTTCTAAAAGCTGGGATAGTCAAAATATTATATAGAACATGAGCCAAGATTAATGAACATGTACCATGCTGTCTAAATAATTTCTGAAGCGGAGCAGAGCAGAGTGTTCCATCCTGTTCCGGCCCCTCTTATGTGCCTCCTTGTAAGATTATGGTGTGTTATCAACCTTCATCTACAAATAGGACTGACATATATGAGGCATGAGCTTTGCTAAAGCAAACATAACAAGCTACAGGAAGTATAAAAAGAATGTCACATGCGAAAATATGTAATTTCGCAGGAAGTCCATGTGATTTTATGTGCACGAAAATAAGGAACAGCCATTCAAAATTTATTTTGGAAAAAGAGACAATCACAACGTGTAACTAGGTTTAATTCAACCATAAGGTTTTCATCAACTTCACTACAGTGTTCAGCTGACACATTTCTGTATTTGGACTTTAATTCAAGGAACCAGCCACTAAATTATCGTCTGCCTTCTTCGGCTGACAACTGCTTCTTCTCAAAAAGGAAAAGAAAAAAGCTTTACAAAATACCGTTTGAACTGAACTAACCCAAGTGGCGTAATGAGTGAGGGACTCTTCGACACTGCAGAGCTCATAACAACCGAAAAGCCTGTAATTGTTTATAATGCAACGAGCTATAATAAGAAACTAGGACCCATTATGAAACTTATTTTATTTCTTGCTTCTTTTTTCATACAGTCTGCACTGTTTAAAAATGTTTAAAGCCAAAAAACAAATAACATTTTAGTAAATTTGTAGAAGCATACCTCTTGCCAAAGTACTTGGCCTAGCTTTTTAACTAGTTTAATAACTTTGCACGGTATTTTCCTTGTGAGTTCAGCTGTCCTCCTGCCTTCAGTTTCAAACAAAGAAATAGCTGTTTCACACATACTACTGTTGACTATATGAATCCTTGTATGGCTTATTTCTGAGTCTCCCTCTTCTTTTTTTTTTAATTAGATCATTTTTATTCACTGCTTACATTTTCCACCACTCCTATACAGTCAGAAACAAGAACAAACCCAACCCTCCCCACCCACCTACCTCCCAAGGAAATGGATCCATTGTTACTCTTGTCTTGTGAAGACAGTCCAGTTCTTCTGTATAACCAAAGCAAGAATCCACATGCTTTTATCACCCAGCCCCCTCCACCTCTAACATTTTCCAAATTTTTCAGAATAATACACAACAGTTATCAAATAGTTACACATTAAAATATTTTTGCATTTACTAATAACATGCTATATCATAGAAGTTACATTTTCCATCAAATGAAATATCCTCTCATTTAGAAGTATTCTAGAGGACATATCAAGGATTCTAAGCCTGGAACTTGATATCTTTTTAGATTTATTAAATGTATTAGGCTTCTTATATACCACGTTTGTCTTCTTCCTCTTTTACTTCTCCTTGGCAGTTTATCATAATATGAGAGTTCTCCTGTGTAAGGTTCAGGATAGTTTACACCCTCTGCCTTGTGCAGCACCGTGTATGTCACAGGCAGTGTGCTAACTCCAGGAAATTATATGAAAAGGCATAGATAATCAGTTGGCAACCACCTTTCATCATCTACTACAAAAACGTGAAGCAGCATTTAAGAAATTCAATATCAGAATACCAGTGACGAAGAATTGCAGTTGTTAGTCAGCGCATTGGTTGTAGCTTTCCAAAGACACATTCTATCCCTAATTTATCATTCAGAAAGCTAAGAGACAGATTTAGAATCAGAAATGATGAAAGTATGTGAATTCCTAACTTTGGTTTTCACTTGAGTTTTCTTTTAGCTCAATAACTCAAAGAGAATTTATTGAGCCCTAACCTTAAAATTGAATTTTTTAAGCAATTTGAGCATGAAATTGTCATGTATGTGGTATCTACTGCTTTTATTAGCTAAAACGTGTAAGTAAGAACTCACAAGCAATGCATGCTAGTTAGCCTGGGAAGAAAACAAAAAACAAGAATTGTAGAACTCACATTTTTCTGTGGTGAACTTTTTAATGCAGTTGTATCCTGTACTGTTATTAGGCGAGTTCTAAACTCTCCAGAGGGAAAGACTTAAGACTGCAGAGAAAATTCTTGCAAAAATGAGGCTAATCAAATGTGTGAATATGATGAAAAATGTGCCCTCTTATCACACCTGTAGCAGCAAATCACATCCAAAGAATTCAGAACTAATTAAAGATAAAGATAAGTTAAAGAAGTGTTCATCATTATCTCCAGTGTTCTTGCAGAGCATCACTTCTTATGTGGATGTTATCTAGTTAACACCTTTAAAAGTGTGAGGATGATTTAAATGTCTGTTGCTTTGGAAAATCCTGCAAATCATTTGAAGTTCTATAATTAAATTTAATGAGACAAGCTTTTCTTATGCATCTTCTAAATTTGCCTTCGACACAACTTTTTTTTAAAAAAATCCTTAACAATAAGTGTCTTTTAATTTCTCTTTTTTTCACTTATGTTCACTTCATCCCCCATTATGTCTTCTTTCTATCAGCAGCACGGAAACAAGACATAAGGTTGTAACGTGGACAGGTGACTATGGCAGCTAATTCAGTTAAATACAGTCTCTAGTTTGGCTAATAGTGCTGTAGTGTTACAACCTTTGAAAACTATAGCAGCTAATTATGGACCACAACGCTGACATGACGTACATACAAATAAGAAAATGTTATTATGCATAATCTTTTGTTCTGTATGGATATGTTGTCAGAAGTGTTGCTTGTGTCACTCTACCTGATCAAATAAACATGCACGACAAAGCTAAGTGTTAAAATTTATGGGTAGGTTAAGAGAGATTAAACTCGGGTTGTGTGTCAGACAATGGAGGAAAGTGCATTTTTGGTGCACCTTTCTTTGTCACCCATTTCCTTTTTCTTTGTCGCCCATTAGGTCACACTCAGATGTAGCAAATTTTAAATGCAGATCCCTCCCAAGAAGTCTGTAACAAGTTACAGTACACGTAAAGGAGAATTTCAAAACTCCATCAATATGTAGCAGAAAGTATGTGCACAAAATTCAGGGACCATGCCAAATCTGCAGCAAGATCCACATCACCAGTAAAGTACAACCCAATAATGGCGACATGCAAAATATATAGATATACCTACTCAGAAAAAAGCATGAACTTGTTCAACAAAGTACAATAAAAATATCTAATCTTTATTGGACAGTACAAATGAAATAAGGTACACACAAGACTACAAATGAAATAAGGTACAAACAAGACTTGGTGGGATATCACAGATCTCTGTATATATGCAAATCATATCAAGATAAGATATTCCTATGAAAACAAAGTGCATGGCTATAATAACCAGTGGATGCATGTGCAATTTACACTCCTTAACATTGAAATTGCAACACCAAGACAGAAAAGTTGTGGAGTTATGGAAATCACGGGATCAATAGAAATGTTAATGATATGTAAATGATGAAAAATGGAAAGAAAAGTTTCAAAACATCTCGATTTTTTCAGCTTCAAGAATGAGCTACAGAAATACATGCACTTACACACTTTGGCTTCTATCAATGAGGTTTTTAATGGTTGTCTGTAGAAAGTTCTGCCATGCTGAATGTGCATTTAATTTTCATTTGCAGTACAAAATGGACCACTATGTGCCATTCTTTGAATCTGACAAGAATGTGCGCAAGCCATGAAGAGGCCTCCACAAGTGAACTTCGCACCTGTCCTATTCCCAGGGTTATGTAGTGGGATTACATAATGTATGGTAGCAAAACCTCTCTAGTCTTCTTTCCAGGAATACTCACATCTCGGTCTTACATTGATTTGATGGTGTAACCAGTGATGCTACCATTTCTCCAGAGTATTTCATGAGCTATTTTTCAACATTACAATGCAAGCCTGCTTATTGCTTGTGCTACTGTGAGCAGCCTGTGTGGCCAAAACATACTACCGTGGTCTACAGAGTCTCCAGACTTATATCCCATTGAGAACATCTAGATCATCATTGTTTGGCAACTGTAAAGGTAGCTTCCAGCAGTAGATCTTCAAAAATGTCATGCCCAAGTGCATTTAAGGTGGCAGAACATTCCTAAAAAAACACTAATAACCTCAGTGATAGCAGCCAAGGCGTGTAAGTGTGTGTATTTATGGACGGAATGCTCATATTGAAACTGAATAAATCAAGATACTTTGAAAATTTTGTATCCATTTTTTCACCATATCATTAACATGTCTATAGATACTGTGTGTGACATGCAGAAGTAGTGCTGTTGCTTCAAAAGCAGCCAGCAACTATAAGAGATAACACAGTCACAAGAGACAGGAAGTGTTGTGCTTCAAAAGCATCCAGCAACTAAAGGGGTTAACACAGTCACAGGAGACAGGGAGTGTTTAGCTGAGCCCCAGGGGGATTGTGGGGAACTTGTTATTGTAGTCTGTCTGAAGTCGAAGAGAAAGGTGGTGTGTTATCTGGATCTGACAGAAGGCAACTGAACAGGATTCAGATCAGGAGAGAAACTAAACACAGGTCAGATAAACTCCCTGAACTAACAGTGCAGAGTATTATCGGGCAGGAAGATAAGGACTGGAAGGAATTGTGTCACAGGGATCATCTCCCTCATCAAACCCTCCTCCCCTCCATCTCCATGCAGGATAAAGAATGCTGTGCACTATTGTGTCCTTGTGAAGGAAAAGCCTGTGGTTGTGTATGCATAGAAGTGTGCTGCTAAGAGATCTAATCTATGCTGAATTATGCTACTGAAGAGACTGTAATACTGTGCCTTGTGAAGAAACTACTGTATTGTTACGGGAGTCGGTTGCTCAAGAAACTCAGACTGTACTGTAATGAAGATTGTTGCTGTAATATCCCTGAATTGCACTGGCCGTGCTTCAGACTAAATTCCACTGTTAAGCTGTTGAAAAAGAATCTTGTCAGATGTGTCTGGTCAGCAATTGAATCTATCATGTGCCTGAGAGAAGCTGCAGTCTATGGTCGTCCTGAGTAACGGTTCCCCCAGGATTCCAAAGAATTCATGAAACCCGTCTCGCCCTATCTGAGCCTAGCGGCGTGCGTGTAACACGTGATTTCCATAATTTCCCAGTTTTTCCTTATTGGTGTTCCAATTTCAGTGTTGCAAATTGTATGTTGTTATGTTCATGTGACGCGCCCCTGGGCCTGTGTCGCGCTGCGTTGCGCACGCGGGAGCTTACCCGGAGCCGGATCTCTTGAGGGTTGTAGTCTCGTGGCGGTGACCCGGTCCGTGCCCAGGGAGTCAAACTGAGCGGCGATGTAACAGCGGTAGATGTAGGACGACTACGCCACCCGTTGAATGCAGCTATGGAGCTGCCGCTGCAGGACAGTCCGCTGAGGCCGGTGGATGGATGGTGCAGCGTAGATGGTATAACCCCCAACGGGAGGGGTATGGCCTCAGGGCAGCAGATGTGGATGATGGGGGTAGCAGGAACCACTCAGAGACGGTGCGGTGTAATTCAGGGTCTTTACTGGTAACAACGATAGACCCTCCCGGAGTACTTGCTAGTGAACGGGGCCTGGTCAGTCCTTGAGCAGATGGGATCTCCCCTGGCCAGGCGGAGTTGTAGGCCTCCCAAACTGACTGTACTCTTCTGGCTACCTTGCTAGAAGCGGATATAAGTAGCCCACGTCCCTGAGTGTACCGTGTGGTGCTCACCCGTATGGCCGGTGACTCGGGGCCTTCTAATGGCTTCCGCTCCACGATGGCGGTGCTGGTCCCACACGTGTGACCGTGCCTTCGGGTTTCTGGGCCTGAGGACCTGAAATCCCCTGCCGGTCGGCTTCTGCTGCTGGGTAAGAGTTAGTCCCCACAGCCTCGGACGCCGGGTCCGGTAAGAAAGCTTCTCAGTCAGGGCGAGCTCTGCAGCTGCCAGCCCCTGACTCGTAGTAGTATTGCTTCTGCTGTTTCTTGTCTCTACTCTCCTTGACTGACTAACCCTGCCTCAGCCCAGGGTTTATACAGGGGAAGTTCTTCCCCTCCCAAGACTGGGCAGGAGGTGTGGCATGCACAGGATCCCTGACCAAAGGACCTCCCACCTGCTCTCAGACATAACATTACATTACTGTGGAAAACCAGACCCCTGGGGTGCCACATTTCCCCCTAGTGAAATTTAGTACTCCGGGACTAAACATATTTTAGAAAAAACATAACAAGATATAACAACAATAATAGTACAATAAGAAGAAACACATAAAGGTGGTCACGGCATGTCCGTAACCGGGTGTAGTCTTTGAAGAAAGCAAGGTGTCCATTTCACCAAAACAGGGAGACGTAACCAGGTAGGGGTCTGTCCTACCCCGAGTCCTTAACAGTCTCTAGTCCATCCTGGGTTACGCTCCAACTATGTACAAGGATTCCCGGTAAATCCACCAAGGATTCCTAAAAATAACTGGAAACACAAAATTATACACAAGCAACAATACACAGATAAACATAAATAAAACAATTTATACACTTCAAATCCTCCAGCGTGCGGGTAACTGGCCTCTAGTGGCCCTAGTGGACCTACGGAGCTGACTGTCTGGCCCTGAACTACAGGGTGTAGGAGCTGTCAAGGGTAAACTGGGCAGCTGTCTACCGGCTCTTTGTCTCACTAGGGGTACGGCAGGCTCACTATAAGCAGAGGGTTGATCCTCCTGTTCTGCTTGTGTGGAGTCTTCTGCCTCCTGGACCGGCTGTTCTTCCAGCTCTACCTGTTGCTCCGTAGGTGCTTGGGATGCTGGTTGGAGGAAGGTGAGTACGGGTACCACAACTGCACCATTGACTTGAGTCCAAGACCGAGGGAAGTCCCCGAGCACAGTACTAACCATATCTTCCCTTTCCTCTACGGGTCGATGGTCTTCTTGTTCCTCTTCAGGGTTCCTCAGTTGTTCGGGACACTTCTTCAGGTGGTCCCGGGATACAATGGCTGTGGTTTCCCCTCCGTCTTTACTGATGGTACAAACCTTCGGGTTCTCGTGGCTTGAGGGCAGTACGGTGTACGGGTCCTTCTCCCACTGGTCATCCAACTTGTGGAGCCGTCTCTTCCTCTTCAAGACCTGCTCCCCGGGTACCAGGGGAACAGCGGGAGCATACTGGTTGTAAGTTTTCTCTTGTCTTTCCCTAGCCTGACAGAGACTTCGCTCCACGCTCTCCTGTACTCTCCGGTACTGCTGCTGCCTCTCTGTGTCCCAGTCTGTTTCTGGTGAAGTGTCCTCGGGTGTCAGGACTCCCATTTCCAGGTCAACAGGTAACTTACCAGGTCTTGCCCTCATTAGGTAAGCCGGGGTACAGTTGGTGGAACCTACCGGGATGTGGTTGTATAGGTCCACCAGATCGGGCAACTTCTCAGGCCACAGACTGCGTTCTTCCAGGGGCAACGTTTTTAGAAGATCCATTACCACCTGGTTCATTTTCTCACAAAGTCCATTAGTTTGCGGATGGTAGGGTGTCGTCCTTATCTTCCGGCAGCCATACAGATTGCAGAATTCCTGGAAGACCTCCGCTTCAAAGGCAGGTCCCTGGTCCGTCAGCACTTGGTCCGGGTACCCGTGTGGACGGCAAAAGTGCTGCTGGAAGGCTCTAGCTGCTGTTTGAGCCGTTAAGTCCTTGACGGGGACGACAACCAGAAACCGGCAGTAATGATCCACGATGGTTAACGCGTAGACGTAGCCACTTCTGCTTGGGGTCAATTTTACATGATCCAAGGCTACCAGTTCCAACGGTTGCCGGGTGACGATGGACTGCAGGGGAGTCTTCTGGCTGGCACGGTCCTTCCTTCTCAGGTTGCACGGGCCACAGTCTCTGCACCACTTCTCGATGGTTCCCCTCATGCCTACCCAGTGGAACCGCTCGCGCAGCAGGAACTCCAGCTTCTTCCACCCGAAGTGTCCAGCTCCGTCGTGGTATGCCTCCATCACCATGGCTGCGTCTCTTCGTGGCACCACTACTTGCCAGAGTAATTCATGCGTCCGGGAGTTAACCATTCTGCGGCACAACTTCCCTTTGTAAAGGAACAGTCGACTCTTCTCTGCCCATAGTTGTTTGGCTTCCTCCGGAGCGTCTGGTTCAAGGCGAGCCTCCGGCCGAGTCAGCATCTCCTTCACCAGTCGGACGGCATGGTCGCTGTCTTGCGTTTCCGCCCAGTTGTAGTGGGGTAAGGGGTTCAACGTAGCAGCCTGCTTACTCCTTACCCGGTGGGAATACTGGATAGTCCCATGACGGTGGAATGCAGGGAGTTCAACTTCTTCCAGTCCCTCCGGATCTTCTCCTCCGTCCGGCAGGTTGGGCATCCTGGACAGGGCGTCCGCGTTGGTATTGGAGCGTCCTGCCCGGTATTTGATTGTGAACTCGTAGTTGGACAGACGGGCCATCCACCTCTGCTCCAGGGCACCGAGTCTTGCCGTGTCCAGGTGTGTCAACGGGTTGTTATCCGTGTACACGGTGAACCGGGAAGAAGCGAGGTAATGCTTAAAGCGCTCGGTGACTGCCCATACTACGGCCAGGAACTCTAACTTAAATGAGCTGTAATTCTCGGGGTTCCTTTCGGTGGGTCGCAGTTTTCGGCTGGCGTAGGCAATTACTCGTTCCTTCCCCTGCTGGATCTGGGACAGTACGGCTCCTAGCCCGATGTTACTGGCGTCGGTGTAGAGGATAAAGGGCTGGCTATAATCCGGGTACGCCAGGATTTCGTCCCCCGTGTGGGCCATCTTCAGCTGGCGGAAGGACTCTTCTTCCAGCTCCTCCCATTTGAAGGGCGGCTTCTGGTTCTTGGCCTTCCGGGACTGGCCTATCAGGAGGTCCTGCATAGGTGCTGCCTTTTTGGTGAAACCGGGAATAAACCTTCGGTAGTAGCCTACCAACCCGAGGAACTGCCGCACTTCTTTTACGCTGGAGGGGCTTGGCCATTCCTTAATTGCGGTGATCTTATCAGGGTCGGGAGCCACTCCGTCAGCGCTCACCACGTGTCCCAGGTACTGCACCTTTGGTTTCAGGAGGTGACACTTGGAGGGTTTCACCTTTAGGCCGTAACTTGCCAGAGCTTCGAACACTTCCGCCAGGTGTTTCAGGTGGTCCTCATACGTCTTGGAATATACGATGACATCGTCCAGGTACAACAGGACCGTCTCGAAGTTTCTGTGGCCCAGACAACACTCCATTAGTCGTTGGAAGGTTCCCGGTGCGTTGCAGAGTCCGAACGGCATGCAGGTGAACTCGCTAAGTCCCATCGGGGTGGTGAATGCGGTCTTCTCCCGGTCCGCCTCTGCTACAGGAACCTGCCAGTACCCGCTAGTGAGATCCAAGGTAGAGAAGAAGTTAGCAGATCTTAAAGCAGCCAATGACTCCTCTATCCTTGGTAAGGGGTACGCATCCTTGTGTGTGATACGATTGATTTTCCGGTAATCTACACACATCCTCATGGTGTTGTCTTTCTTTCGGACTAAGACTAGTGGAGCTGCCCAGGGGCTACAGCTATCCCTGATCACCCCAGCCTCCTTCATGTCTCTAAGCATCCCCTTGGCGTGTTGGTAGTGGGCAGGGGGTACGGGTCGATACCTCTCTTTTATAGGAGGATGGTCTCCCGTGGGGATGTGGTGTTCTACCCCCTTGACTCGCCCGAAGTCTAACGGGTGTTTACTGAACACTCTCTCGTACTCCTGAACCACCCGATAGACTCCTTGTTTCTGGTGTGCGGGAGTGGAGTCAGTACCCAGATGTAGTTGCTGACACCAGTCCTCCATGTTTTTCTTAGAGCCGTTACCTTCCTCCGGGTGAGATGGAGGCAAGGGTTCCACAGATTGTATAGAATTTTGGTTAATGGTATATAATTTGGCTAGCGTGGCATACCGGGGCAGGTACACTTCCCTCTCCCCGATATTTCTTATGCGAACGGGCACCCTCCCATGGCGTACATCAACCACCCCCCGTGCTGTCAAAATGGTGGGCCTACTGTCCGAGTAAACTGGTTCTACCATTGCCTGGTAATCTCTACCTCTCAGACCAATAGCTGCCCGGCACCAAATCATCATTTCACTTTTTGGGGGCATGGCAATAGGAAAAGGGTCACACATTCTTACGCTACCAATCTCACCGCCGGAGAGTTCCACCTGTTGCCGTCGCATCAGTGCCCGGATCTCTTTCTGGAGCACCCGCTGCTCGCCGGAGCTGGCGTTCTTGGCAACCTGCTGTAAAAGGAAAATCACCTCTGCAAGACAATTTTCAATTACATTAGTTCCTAGAGTTATTTTTGGGTGACTCTCATGTTTGTCAATATCTACAATGATCAGTCCCTGTGCTGCCAGTTCGACTCTACCGATTTTGATGGTCACCTCTTTAAATCCGATCTGTGGCACGGGCTGGCCATTGCTGGCGATGATACTCAAGTCGTCGTCAGGGTAGCGGGTAATATCCGAGTCATTCCAGTACTGCTTAAAGAGCACGTACGGGATGGTGGTGACCTGTGACCCGGTGTCCAGTAGGGCACTCATGGGAATGCCATCCAGTACCACAGGCAAGACTGAACGTCCTCCCACATATCTGTCGCGCCAGTTCGATGGGCCTGGTGATCTTTTTCCTGGGGGTGGAAGCCTGTAAAGACTGCACAGTTCGGGTTAGCGCAGCAACGCTCTTAGCTAGCTCTTGGACCTGATGGTGTAGGTCTGGAGCCGGGTCATTGTCCAAAGCCTGCGCATCAGCTCCCACAGGCCCTGCCGACAAGGGCGCCGCCTCCTGGTGGTAAGTGATAGCAGGGCGCTTGTGGGTCACAACGCCACCCGGTGCCGGTTCTCGGAGCACCCGGATGGCTCTGTCCTTGAACTGTGCAAAGCCCAGATGGAGATCCTGTAAGGCCATTGCCCGCAACTGGGTTCGGTGGGTATTACAATACAGTCCCTCTATAAACTGTTCGGTCAACAGCCTGTCCTCGTTTCCCACTCCATCAGGGTCGGTCTGCTTAATGGCCCTCAGGGCCTCTTGTAGGTTTAGTGCATAGTCCCTTATACTCTCATGCGCTCGCTGCTTGCACCCGTAGAATCTAAGCTTAATCTCGGCTGAGGTGCGGGTATCAAAGGTGTCCTTCAGCCGGGTTAGTATCCCTGCGACAGTCTTCCTCCCAGGTGGCCAGGATTTTACTTCCCTTTTGGCTGCCCCGGTTAGTTGGGCCACCAGGATGCTCACTTTTTGCTCTTCTGTGAGGGGGTACACCTGGAAGAGGCTATCCAGCTTTTCTCTAAAGTCATGCAGGGTATGTGACTCCCCTGAGTACTGGGGTAGCCAAGCTGCTCCCGGGATATAGGGCATGGTGAAGGGCATAACTGCAGCAGCGGTAGCGCTGGCGGGGGTTGAGGCAGTGAAGCTCTCCTCCGTATCCGACATCTTCCTCCCCCCTAGTGGACCGTGGCCTACCTTGCGATGATCCTGTTCCGTAGGCCGCGGCTCCGCAGTGGATCGTCAGGGTTGAGGACCTTCCGTCGCGCTCCTGTGACGTCGGCGTCTGCTGGGCTCCTTCCAGGACCTTACGCAACGTCCGGACGTGAGGCGGGGCTTCAGTTCTCGCGCGCTTTCGGAGTCCACGCCCCTCTTCTTCCCACGCGGCGTCCTCAAGATGGCGTCCAATGGCGGGAAAACTCCACGGATGGCGAGAAGAAGGCAGAAGATGGCGCTGGATGGCGGGAAACTTCACCGATGGCGGGAAGAAGGCTGAAGATGGCGCCGGATGGCGGGAATCTTCACCACAGGTAAGTTTGAAAAGTCTCTTTTTCAGGCACGCAGTACCCGGTGGTTGCGGGCACGAAATCCTGCCGACTACGCCAAAGTTGACGCGCCCCTGGGCCTGTGTCGCGCTGCGTTGCGCACGCGGGAGCTTACCCGGAGCCGGATCTCTTGAGGGTTGTAGTCTCGTGGCGGTGACCCGGTCCGTGCCCAGGGAGTCAAACTGAGCGGCGATGTAACAGCGGTAGATGTAGGATGACTACGCCACCCGTTGAATGCAGCTATGGAGCTGCCGCTGCAGGACAGTCCGCTGAGGCCGGTGGATGGATGGTGCAGCGTAGATGGTATAACCCCCAACAGGAGGGGTATGGCCTCAGGGCAGCAGATGTGGATGATGGGGGTAGCAGGAACCACTCAGAGACGGTGCGGTGTAATTCAGGGTCTTTACTGGTAACAACGATAGACCCTCCCGGAGTACTTGCTAGTGAACGGGGCCTGGTCAGTCCTTGAGCAGATGGGATCTCCCCTGGCCAGGCGGAGTTGTAGGCCTCCCAAACTGACTGTACTCTTCTGGCTACCTTGCTAGAAGCGGATATAAGTAGCCCACGTCCCTGAGTGTACCGTGTGGTGCTCACCCGTATGGCCGGTGACTCGGGGCCTTCTAATGGCTTCCGCTCCACGATGGCGGTGCTGGTCCCACGCGTGTGACCGTGCCTTCGGGTTTCTGGGCCTGAGGACCTGAAATCCCCTGCCGGTCGGCTTCTGCTGCTGGGTAAGAGTTAGTCCCCACAGCCTCGGACGCCGGGTCCGGTAAGAAAGCTTCTCAGTCAGGGCGAGCTCTGCAGCTGCCAGCCCCTGACTCGTAGTAGTATTGCTTCTGCTGTTTCTTGTCTCTACTCTCCTTGACTGACTAACCCTGCCTCAGCCCAGGGTTTATACAGGGGAAGTTCTTCCCCTCCCAAGACTGGGCAGGAGGTGTGGCATGCACAGGATCCCTGACCAAAGGACCTCCCACCTGCTCTCAGACATAACATTACATTACTGTGGAAAACCAGACCCCTGGGGTGCCACATTCCCCCCTAGTGAAATTTAGTACTCCGGGACTAAACATATTTTAGAAAAAACATAACAAGATATAACAACAATAATAGTACAATAAGAAGAAACACATAAAGGTGGTCACGGCATGTCCGTAACCGGGTGTAGTCTTTGAAGAAAGCAAGGTGTCCATTTCACCAAAACAGGGAGACGTAACCAGGTAGGGGTCTGTCCTACCCCGAGTCCTTAACAGTCTCTAGTCCATCCTGGGTTACGCTCCAACTATGTACAAGGATTCCCGGTAAATCCACCAAGGATTCCTAAAAATAACTGGAAACACAAAATTATACACAAGCAACAATACACAGATAAACATAAATAAAACAATTTATACACTTCAAATCCTCCAGCGTGCGGGTAACTGGCCTCTAGTGGCCCTAGTGGACCTACGGAGCTGACTGTCTGGCCCTGAACTACAGGGTGTAGGAGCTGTCAAGGGTAAACTGGGCAGCTGTCTACCGGCTCTTTGTCTCACTAGGGGTACGGCAGGCTCACTATAAGCAGAGGGTTGATCCTCCTGTTCTGCTTGTGTGGAGTCTTCTGCCTCCTGGACCGGCTGTTCTTCCAGCTCTACCTGTTGCTCCGTAGGTGCTTGGGATGCTGGTTGGAGGAAGGTGAGTACGGGTACCACAACTGCACCATTGACTTGAGTCCAAGACCGAGGGAAGTCCCCGAGCACAGTACTAACCATATCTTCCCTTTCCTCTACGGGTCGATGGTCTTCTTGTTCCTCTTCAGGGTTCCTCAGTTGTTCGGGACACTTCTTCAGGTGGTCCCGGGATACAATGGCTGTGGTTTCCCCTCCGTCTTTACTGATGGTACAAACCTTCGGGTTCTCGTGGCTTGAGGGCAGTACGGTGTACGGGTCCTTCTCCCACTGGTCATCCAACTTGTGGAGCCGTCTCTTCCTCTTCAAGACCTGCTCCCCGGGTACCAGGGGAACAGCGGGAGCATACTGGTTGTAAGTTTTCTCTTGTCTTTCCCTAGCCTGACAGAGACTTCGCTCCACGCTCTCCTGTACTCTCCGGTACTGCTGCTGCCTCTCTGTGTCCCAGTCTGTTTCTGGTGAAGTGTCCTCGGGTGTCAGGACTCCCATTTCCAGGTCAACAGGTAACTTACCAGGTCTTGCCCTCATTAGGTAAGCCGGGGTACAGTTGGTGGAACCTACCGGGATGTGGTTGTATAGGTCCACCAGATCGGGCAACTTCTCAGGCCACAGACTGCGTTCTTCCAGGGGCAACGTTTTTAGAAGATCCATTACCACCTGGTTCATTTTCTCACAAAGTCCATTAGTTTGCGGATGGTAGGGTGTCGTCCTTATCTTCCGGCAGCCATACAGATTGCAGAATTCCTGGAAGACCTCCGCTTCAAAGGCAGGTCCCTGGTCCGTCAGCACTTGGTCCGGGTACCCGTGTGGACGGCAAAAGTGCTGCTGGAAGGCTCTAGCTGCTGTTTGAGCCGTTAAGTCCTTGACGGGGACGACAACCAGAAACCGGGAGTAATGATCCACGATGGTTAACGCGTAGACGTAGCCACTTCTGCTTGGGGTCAGTTTTACATGATCCAAGGCTACCAGTTCCAACGGTTGCCGGGTGACGATGGACTGCAGGGGAGTCTTCTGGCTGGCACGGTCCTTCCTTCTCAGGTTGCACGGGCCACAGTCTCTGCACCACTTCTCGATGGTTCCCCTCATGCCTACCCAGTGGAACCGCTCGCGCAGCAGGAACTCCAGCTTCTTCCACCCGAAGTGTCCAGCTCCATCGTGGTATGCCTCCATCACCATGGCTGCGTCTCTTCGTGGCACCACTACTTGCCAGAGTAATTCATGCGTCCGGGAGTTAACCATTCTGCGGCACAACTTCCCTTTGTAAAGGAACAGTCGACTCTTCTCTGCCCATAGTTGTTTGGCTTCCTCCGGAGCGTCTGGTTCAAGGCGAGCCTCCGGCCGAGTCAGCATCTCCTTCACCAGTCGGACGGCAGGGTCGCTGTCTTGCGTTTCCGCCCAGTTGTAGTGGGGTAAGGGGTTCAACGTAGCAGCCTGCTTACTCCTTACCCGGTGGGAATACTGGATAGTCCCATGACGGTGGAATGCAGGGAGTTCAACTTCTTCCAGTCCCTCCGGATCTTCTCCTCCGTCCGGCAGGTTGGGCATCCTGGACAGGGCGTCCGCGTTGGTATTGGAGCGTCCTGCCCGGTATTTGATTGTGAACTCGTAGTTGGACAGACGGGCCATCCACCTCTGCTCCAGGGCACCGAGTCTTGCCGTGTCCAGGTGTGTCAACGGGTTGTTATCCGTGTACACGGTGAACCGGGAAGAAGCGAGGTAATGCTTAAAGCGCTCGGTGACTGCCCATACTACGGCCAGGAACTCTAACTTAAATGAGCTGTAATTCTCGGGGTTCCTTTCGGTGGGTCGCAGTTTTCGGCTGGCGTAGGCAATTACTCGTTCCTTCCCCTGCTGGATCTGGGACAGTACGGCTCCTAGCCCGATGTTACTGGCGTCGGTGTAGAGGATAAAGGGCTGGCTATAATCCGGGTACGCCAGGATTTCGTCCCCCGTGAGGGCCATCTTCAGCTGGCGGAAGGACTCTTCTTCCAGCTCCTCCCATTTGAAGGGCGGCTTCTGGTTCTTGGCCTTCCGGGACTGGCCTATCAGGAGGTCCTGCATAGGTGCTGCCTTTTTGGTGAAACCGGGAATAAACCTTCGGTAGTAGCCTACCAACCCGAGGAACTGCCGCACTTCTTTTACGCTGGAGGGGCTTGGCCATTCCTTAATTGCGGTGATCTTATCAGGGTCGGGAGCCACTCCGTCAGCGCTCACCACGTGTCCCAGGTACTGCACCTTTGGTTTCAGGAGGTGACACTTGGAGGGTTTCACCTTTAGGCCGTAACTTGCCAGAGCTTCGAACACTTCCGCCAGGTGTTTCAGGTGGTCCTCATACGTCTTGGAATATACGATGACATCGTCCAGGTACAACAGGACCGTCTCGAAGTTTCTGTGGCCCAGACAACACTCTATTAGTCGTTGGAAGGTTCCCGGTGCGTTGCAGAGTCCGAACGGCATGCAGGTGAACTCGCTAAGTCCCATCTGGGTGGTGAATGCGGTCTTCTCCCGGTCCGCCTCTGCTACAGGAACCTGCCAGTACCCGCTAGTGAGATCCAAGGTAGAGAAGAAGTTAGCAGATCTTAAAGCAGCCAATGACTCCTCTATCCTTGGTAAGGGGTACGCATCCTTGTGTGTGATACGATTGATTTTCCGGTAATCTACACACATCCTCATGGTGTTGTCTTTCTTTTGGACTAAGACTAGTGGAGCTGCCCAGGGGCTACAGCTATCCCTGATCACCCCAGCCTCCTTCATGTCTCTAAGCATCCCCTTGGCGTGTTGGTAGTGGGCAGGGGGTACGGGTCGATACCTCTCTTTTATAGGAGGATGGTCTCCCGTGGGGATGTGGTGTTCTACCCCCTTGACTCGCCCGAAGTCTAACGGGTGTTTACTGAACACTCTCTCGTACTCCTGAACCACCCGATAGACTCCTTGTTTCTGGTGTGCGGGAGTGGAGTCAGTACCCAGATGTAGTTGCTGACACCAGTCCTCCATGTTTTTCTTAGAGCCGTTACCTTCCTCCGGGTGAGATGGAGGCAAGGGTTCCACAGATTGTATAGAATTTTGGTTAATGGTATATAATTTGGCTAGCGTGGCATACCGGGGCAGGTACACTTCCCTCTCCCCGATATTTATTATGCGAACGGGCACCCTCCCATGGCGTACATCAACCACCCCCCGTGCTGTCAAAATGGTGGGCCTACTGTCCGAGTAAACTGGTTCTACCATTGCCTGGTAATCTCTACCTCTCAGACCAATAGCTGCCCGGCACCAAATCATCATTTCACTTTTTGGGGGCATGGCAATAGGAAAAGGGTCACACATTCTTACGCTACCAATCTCACCGCCGGAGAGTTCCACCTGTTGCCGTCGCATCAGTGCCCGGATCTCTTTCTGGAGCACCCGCTGCTCGCCGGAGCTGGCGTTCTTGGCAACCTGCTGTAAAAGGAAAATCACCTCTGCAAGACAATTTTCAATTACATTAGTTCCTAGAGTTATTTTTGGGTGACTCTCATGTTTGTCAATATCTACAATGATCAGTCCCTGTGCTGCCAGTTCGACTCTACCGATTTTGATGGTCACCTCTTTAAATCCGATCTGTGGCACGGGCTGGCCATTGCTGGCGATGATACTCAAGTCGTCGTCAGGGTAGCGGGTAATATCCGAGTCATTCCAGTACTGCTTAAAGAGCACGTACGGGATGGTGGTGACCTGTGACCCGGTGTCCAGTAGGGCACTCATGGGAATGCCATCCAGTACCACAGGCAAGACTGGACGTCCTCCCACATATCTGTCGCGCCAGTTCGATGGGCCTGGTGATCTTTTTCCTGGGGGTGGAAGCCTGTAAAGACTGCACAGTTCGGGTTAGCGCAGCAACGCTCTTAGCTAGCTCTTGGACCTGATGGTGTAGGTCTGGAGCCGGGTCATTGTCCAAAGCCTGCGCATCAGCTCCCACAGGCCCTGCCGACAAGGGCGCCGCCTCCTGGTGGTAAGTGATAGCAGGGCGCTTGTGGGTCACAACACCACCCGGTGCCGGTTCTCGGAGCACCCGGATGGCTCTGTCCTTGAACTGTGCAAAGCCCAGATGGGGATCCTGTAAGGCCATTGCCCGCAACTGGGTTCGGTGGGTATTACAATACAGTCCCTCTATAAACTGTTCGGTCAACAGCCTGTCCTCGTTTCCCACTCCATCAGGGTCGGTCTGCTTAATGGCCCTCAGGGCCTCTTGTAGGTTTAGTGCATAGTCCCTTATACTCTCATGCGCTCGCTGCTTGCACCCGTAGAATCTAAGCTTAATCTCGGCTGAGGTGTGGGTATCAAAGGTGTCCTTCAGCCGGGTTAGTATCCCTGCGACAGTCTTCCTCCCAGGTGGCCAGGATTTTACTTCCCTTTTGGCTGCCCCGGTTAGTTGGGCCACCAGGATGCTCACTTTTTGCTCTTCTGTGAGGGGGTACACCTGGAAGAGGCTATCCAGCTTTTCTCTAAAGTCATGCAGGGTATGTGACTCCCCTGAGTACTGGGGTAGCCAAGCTGCTCCCGGGATATAGGGCATGGTGAAGGGCATAACTGCAGCAGCGGTAGCGCTGGCGGGGGTTGAGGCAGTGAAGCTCTCCTCCGTATCCGACATCTTCCTCCCCCCTAGTGGACCGTGGCCTACCTTGCGATGATCCTGTTCCGTAGGCCGCGGCTCCGCAGTGGATCGTCAGGGTTGAGGACCTTCCGTCGCGCTCCTGTGACGTCGGCGTCTGCTGGGCTCCTTCCAGGACCTTACGCAACGTCCGGACGTGAGGCGGGGCTTCAGTTCTCGCGCGCTTTCGGAGTCCACGCCCCTCTTCTTCCCACGCGGCGTCCTCAAGATGGCGTCCAATGGCGGGAAAACTCCACGGATGGCGGGAAGAAGGCAGAAGATGGCGCTGGATGGCGGGAAACTTCACCGATGGCGGGAAGAAGGCTGAAGATGGCGCCGGATGGCGGGAATCTTCACCACAGGTAAGTTTGAAAAGTCTCTTTTTCAGGCACGCAGTACCCGGTGGTTGCGGGCACGAAATCCTGCCGACTACGCCAAAGTTGACGCGCCCCTGGGCCTGTGTCGCGCTGCGTTGCGCACGCGGGAGCTTACCCGGAGCCGGATCTCTTGAGGGTTGTAGTCTCGTGGCGGTGACCCGGTCCGTGCCCAGGGAGTCAAACTGAGCGGCGATGTAACAGCGGTAGATGTAGGACGACTACGCCACCCGTTGAATGCAGCTATGGAGCTGCCGCTGCAGGACAGTCCGCTGAGGCCGGTGGATGGATGGTGCAGCGTAGATGGTATAACCCCCAACGGGAGGGGTATGGCCTCAGGGCAGCAGATGTGGATGATGGGGGTAGCAGGAACCACTCAGAGACGGTGCGGTGTAATTCAGGGTCTTTACTGGTAACAACGATAGACCCTCCCGGAGTACTTGCTAGTGAACGGGGCCTGGTCAGTCCTTGAGCAGATGGGATCTCCCCTGGCCAGGCGGAGTTGTAGGCCTCCCAAACTGACTGTACTCTTCTGGCTACCTTGCTAGAAGCGGATATAAGTAGCCCACGTCCCTGAGTGTACCGTGTGGTGCTCACCCGTATGGCCGGTGACTCGGGGCCTTCTAATGGCTTCCGCTCCACGATGGCGGTGCTGGTCCCACGCGTGTGACCGTGCCTTCGGGTTTCTGGGCCTGAGGACCTGAAATCCCCTGCCGGTCGGCTTCTGCTGCTGGGTAAGAGTTAGTCCCCACAGCCTCGGATGCCGGGTCCGGTAAGAAAGCTTCTCAGTCAGGGCGAGCTCTGCAGCTGCCAGCCCCTGACTCGTAGTAGTATTGCTTCTGCTGTTTCTTGTCTCTACTCTCCTTGACTGACTAACCCTGCCTCAGCCCAGGGTTTATACAGGGGAAGTTCTTCCCCTCCCAAGACTGGGCAGGAGGTGTGGCATGCACAGGATCCCTGACCAAAGGACCTCCCACCTGCTCTCAGACATAACATTACATTACTGTGGAAAACCAGACCCCTGGGGTGCCACACATGCACTGTATTTTCATAGGCGTGATTTATTTTGAGATATGCAGTTTATTTCAATATATGCAGGGGTCTGTGATGTTCCACTAAGTCATGTTATGTGGATTTAGTTTTTAACTCTCTTTGTATATTTGCATTTTGGATACTTATTGTGTTTCATTTGTACTGTCTAATAAAGATTGTATATTTTTACAGTACTATGTTGGTCAGGTTCATGTCCTTTTCTTGGCAGATAACTAAACAAACTCATGCTATTACATGATCAACCATTCGTGTGGTCAGTATGTAATACTGCATGCGTGGGCAACCACAGTCTTCGATTCTTGTTTCACTGTAAGCTGAAGTATGATTGGATTAAGGTGTAATACAATGTACAAACAGCAGGGAATTGCTACGATTTAAACTACTTTTACCTCCACACCATGGTCCACATGTATACCACAAAAGATCAAAATGACTACAAAGACGTGACTCGATCAGATTGTGATTTTCGGAATTTGGAGGGCAAGTTAACATCTTAAACTCTTTGTCATGTTCTGCAAATCCTTCCTTAACATTTTTTTTTCAATCTGGAAGGGCACAATTATCTACATAAAGAGGTCATTGTAATTCAAGAATACTGTTGTAATGAAGGGGTGAACATGGACTGTAATAATGTTTTCCAGCTGCCTATTCCCAGACCATCACACTGCCTCTTTTAGTAAATAGTGACTCCTGGTGCCATCTCTTCCCTCTATAAGTGACCTACATGCATCCAGTCCAGTCGATATAAATGAAAATGTGATTCATCAGAATTGGTCACTTTCTTCCATTATGATCTTGTTCTGATGATTACATGGCTATATACAGTATGTGCTTTAGTCTCTTCACAGGGGTCATCATTGACTGGTCTGTGATAACATGACTCTAATACACACCAAACTGTGATGCACTGTTTGTTATGACACCTTTTTTTAACTGTCATCATTAATTTTTTTCAGCAATTTATAATGTCGTAGCTCTTTCAAGCGATAAGACAAGTCAGATTAGCCTTTGTTTCCAGCATTCATCAGTAAGCCTTGGGCACTAATGATCCTGACGCTGTTCCTTTTTGGACCACTTTTGATAGGTACTAATCACTGCTTTCCCTTGAAGACTTATTTTCTGATCATGTCCTCTAGCCATCTCAATTTGGATCCTGTCAAAGACTCTTTGATTCTCATGCTTGCCAAATTTTCTGCTTCCAACACATCAACTTGAAGAACTGATTGTTCACTTGCTGTCTGATAATTTTTTTATCCACCCCTTGACGAATATCTTTGTCACAAGATAATCAATATTATTCAGGTCACTTGTCAGTGGTTTTAATGTTACGACTGATTATCACTGATAAGTTGTGACAATTTTCCTATGATTTATAAACACATCATACACTTCAAAACATGCCAAATCAAAGGCTGAATTCAGAGCTCTTTGAAATGCAATCTGTGTACAGATTGTTATGTACGGACTACCTGTGGGTCTCCCAATTAACTTAACACACCCATACTAATATATAAGACTGTTGAGTGTGTGTCAGGAGACCCACAGCCAGTCTGTACGTCATGTGCCATATTGGGACCATGTTTCACTGACGTCTGAATTTGGCCTAAACCTTATAATTTGTTTACTTCGCTGTATAGTTGTCATGGCTTGGTTTGGGGATTCGATCCGGTGACCTGTTGCAGCGAACCAGTTCCACCTGTCTGCTGAGATATTGCCCTTTCTTCCTTGTCCAAATGCTGATGGTTTTGATTGTGTTTGTTTTCCCTTCTTGGTTTGCTCCTCGCCAGGTGTTTCTTATTTTCTCTTTTTGATTTGCCCTAATGCATTCTGCATTTTATATGTTCACCATTCACTGCACTTCCTTTCTGGCTATACTTCTAGGTGGTTTTGTGCTAAGGAGTTCCAGCCCTTCAGCTACAGGATTTTCCCTGATAGCCGGAATATAAATCGTGTTTGCCTGAGTGTCTGTTTGTCTACCTTCCCAGCACCTTTTCCTTTTGACCACAGTTAGAGTTCTAGGAGGTTATTTTTGTTTCATTTATTTTTGGTTCTCCTTAGTTTTCCCTCTCTTCCCTTTATGAATGTGCTTTAAATTTTCTCACCCTGGGTCTTAGTGTCCACCTGCACAGTTTCCTCTCCCCTTGTTATCAGTGTGTAGCGGCCTCCCCTCCCATTCCTCAGGAGGTATGAGAAACGCCATTCGACAGCCTTTTAGGGAGTCAGGTCATAAGTGGTGTTTTTAGTTGTGCGGCTAGGGATTGTCTAGTCTGTACAGGGACCAGTAGAGTGTGGGTGTCTATGTAATAGGTCTTCCTTATTCCTGTTACCGTATGTGAGTGTGCCACGTTCATAACAATAGTCAGTGCTAATGTTTAGAACAGATTCCATCCTGTTAGATTTTCCTAGTGCTTCCCCAACTGTTACATGGATGTACACTTGAATCCATGCAATTGATCACAATTGATAATTGCTTTGTGCTAATGAACCTTACATAGGATGGGGATAGACTGAATTCTGTTTTGTTTTGTAGTCGCGTTATTCATATGTAATGCAAATTAAGGTTTTCCTTAACGTAAGTACAGAAGCCAGACTTCTGCCATTTTTTATGTCTTTGATGTCCATTTTTTTTTCATAGTAATAATGGTATAATTGTCAGAGACTAATAGTTTGTATGCATTTGGAATGTAAATCATAAAGCTTTCATGTTTCCTGTCTTATGTATTTCTGTGTACTTTATTACTTACTGTTCATATTCATGTAGTTACAAATTTTCTAATATTTCTTTGTTTAATGATTCAATCAGGTGGTTGGAGTAGCACAGGCAATCAATAAGAAGTCTGACAGCAACGGGACGTTTACTGAGCAAGATGAGAAGGTAATGTTTGCAATGCGAAGAAATCTTCTGTATGTGTGAATACACAACTTTTCAAAAACTGAGAAGAAAAGTGTGTTGTAGCAATCCAAATATTGCGCTATTGTTTTAACACAATACATTTGCAAGAAAAAGTAAGTGACCCTTTGAAATTACCTGGAGTTCTGCATTGATTACATGTAGAGATGAGAAGATTTGTCATAGTAGTATAAAAATCTAAAATTTTACAGATGTTAAAAAAAATGAACACTCGTCTAACCAATCACCTGTCCTGCTGCCCGCCTTCCAATCACCCGCACCCCTCCTTTTTGCCTTCCCCCATTGCACACATTTTTTTTGGCCTGCTTCACACTGCGTTTGGGCTTCCGGCACCATGTAGGCCTTTGATTGGACTGCAGTATGTTCCATTGCAACTCCTGTCATGAAATCACAATGTGCATCACGTGAGGTAAGCCTCAGGCGATTTCTGTTAGAGCATCATGACGTCATGACAGGTGCTGCAATGGCACAATAGGCAGTGATGTGTGAGGCCTAGTCACAGTCATGCAACCCGAAGAGGATGTATGCGATGAGGCAAGGCAAAAAGGAGAGGCAAGGAGGACTGGATGCCTGGCTGCACAGGTGGTGAGACGGGTGAGCAGCGAGGTGAGTATTCATTGAGTGTTTTCCTCCAGAGAAACCCCAGAGCATATTAAGAAATCTTCAAATAACATCAAATAACTTTGATGCAAACTGAATTTCACCGTCTAATTCATCTCTAATGACATTGTTTGTAAATATCTTTAATTAAACACATTTGGGATATATTTATCAGTACTGTCTAACATATAGACAGTGCAAACTCAGTCTAGACAGTCTTAAAATGCACCAAACATATCACAGTGGTACATACCGTTTGATAAATTTGGTGCATCTTGAGACTATTTAGTCTAACTTTATTTTTTGGAGAACAGTGTCACACAATAAGCCACAACCCAATGCTGCTATATCATTCCCCTTTTTAGCAAAGTCACATCCCCTTGTTGGGAAAGGCCCTGAAAGAGGCTAAGACACGAAACAAATATAGTGATAGTTATAAAAGACATTTTTGGTTAGTTTGGTAAATCTTGACCATTGAGCAAACATTCATAGACCAACAAGAAAAAGCAAGCAAACTTCTGTTAATGACTTCTGTGGTTATGGATAAATCTGTTTTTCTCAACAAAGATTAGTTAGTGTGAACCATGCCTTTAGGCAAACAGCTTTCAGAAGACCTTCAAAGATGTATGGAGATGCTTAAAGACCAATGAAGCTGGAAAAGGCTACAAAAGTACTGCTAAAGACCCTGGTGTAGATCAATACACAGATAAAATGTGTATAAATGGAGAAAACTCAGGACTATTGCTACTCTTCTTATGTGTAGGGGTCCCACCCTAAAGACTGCACAAACTGCAAGAACCTCTGTTCATTTGTCCACTACTAGATAAACATTGATCAAGAATGGGGTCCATTAAACAACAGTGGAAAGTGCTGCTATAAAAAAAAAAACATTGTGAACCATTATAAGCATGCCCAAGACCACATACATGTTCCACAATACTTCTTGGAAAATGTTCTTTGAGCAAATAAAACAATGGCACAATTGTACACCAGCATCCTAAAATGAACATTGCAGACTAGCACTGAAAGTTTTTCCCATTTGTGATGTATGGTAGAGGGATCCTCATAGTATAGGGTTTGCAGTCATTGAAGCAACAATGCATACAAAACATAATACAGGATAATGTAAGGTCAGCAGTCCATGACCTCAAGTTGTCAAGGCTTTGGGTGATGCAACAACACAATGACCCAAAGCACACTATGTGGTTGAAGAACTGGTTTTCCTTAAATAGATCAGCTAAATATGGAGTCCTTTTGGCAATGCTCCATGGGAATAAAGTATTTAATTTAGTTTATTTCATTCTGTGCGAAAATAATCTCACAAGTACCACCTTAGAGAGTTAGCAACCCTTAAGTCATTGTCTAGCCTTTTACCAAACCTTGCAACATGACCAGTGATAAATAGCAAGACTGAAAACTCATCTACAGACTGCCTGTTTTGAGAGCTTGCCCATCATCTGTGTACAGCAGAGTCTGGCTGACTGAGTGCTATGACCTTGAGTACTGGTTCTCCGTAAAGAGAGCAACTGAGTATGGAATTTTATTAGTCTCTGTCTTTGGATGAAGGAATGCTCATTAAAGGGTATCATTATTGTCTTCAGGGTAGCTACCTCTCCATAGTGGTACATGTAATATTTGTTTATTTTGTTTTGAAAGAGACAATTTGCATACTTTTTCCCTTTTAGTGTCACCACTAAGACTCCATACTCAGCTGGTTTCTTTAAGGAGAGCCACTACTTCCCATGCTGCCTCAAGGTCATGACACTCAGCCAGCCAGACTGCGCTTTACACTGGTGATGGGCAAACACTCCCAAACAGGCTGCCTGGAGATGAGTTTCTGGCTGGGCATTTTGGCCAAGTTAGAGACCTGACCTTAACTTTATCAAGATGATGTGGCATAACCTGAATAGCTCTGTGCACATAAGGCACGTCAGAAATACAGATGAACTGAAACATATTTTCAGGGAGGAATTATCTGCAATTCTTAATCAAACGTGTGCAAATTTGGTTTGGTGGAGGGGATCTAAATATTATTATTTTCAAGGATACACTTACTTATTTCCTCTGCACTTGGGATGTTTACTCAATGTGGTCTATAAGACATGAATAGCGCGACTGTTTCCGTTGTTAGTGTAGTTAGATGTTTGTCTATAATTATGACTTACATAACAATCAGTCCATATTTACCAGTAGTCAATGAAGAACAATAGGTAATTCTAAAGCGTTCACTTACTTTTTCATGTAACTGTTACCTTTTAATCTTGTTAAGATCCTTAAAGAAGTTTCCACAACTTACCGTAAATAGTAATGATTTATCTTTAGGATTGTTCATCAATATCAGATTGGTGGGGGTCTAACACTAGGCACCTCTGCCAATCAGCTATTTGCATGTTCTGCAGCTGCCAAAATCAATCAGCGCCCGGGACACCATAGCTCTGAAGATTGTGTAGTGGCCGTTCTCGGGTACTATAGCTCAGCTGTTATTTACTTTATTCCTCATTGGCAGCTTTAGCAGAAATTGTGATGAACCTCATTAACTTATAATAAGTTCTTCCTTTGTTCTGTGAAGATTGCATTTTTTTATGGCTACAGATTACCGAAAAAAAAGCAGTGGATGGCTCATGAATGGCAGTATGAATAGCGCCAAATGCACAATTTTTAGGTTTCCTTGCTCTAGAAGACATACCACTAGGTTAAAAGTGGCCGGATTTTAATCTGTCAGCAGGTTTTTTCTACCTCATCTGAGAGCAGCATGATGTAGGCAAAGAGACCCTGAATCCAACAATGTATCACTTAGTTTACAGGGTGCAGCTGTTCTGATACAATCATAATTCTTAGATTTAGCAATACAGCAGAGCTCAGAAAGCTAACCCCGCCCCCACCAGGCTCTGTATATACAATGTTTATAAACAGTGAGCTGCTGACATTAGGAGGGGGCGAAGTTGGGTATCACCTAAGTGTGATCCGATTCTCTCCCATGAGAGAATCGGATCACAGGTGCAGAGAAAATTGAGAACTTAATTTGTCCATCTTCTCCATTGTCTGTTTGCGGTGATCAGACTGCATTCGGATGATATCCGAGTGCAGTCCGATGTTTCACACGCACCCATAGACTTGTATGGGTGCGTGTGATCTGATTCTCAGATGCACTCACAGCATGCTGCAGTTATTTTCTTATGCTGAATCGGCATGAGAAAACAATTACAGATCTGCGCTGTCCCATACTAAAACATTTGGCCGAGTGCTATCAAATAAAATATCAGAAAGCACTCGGCCATGTTATACAGCAAGCCCTTAAAAGAAGAGTAATGTAGCATGCTGTACTTTTAAATCTGACAAAAATAGGTAAATAAATCTTATTGATTCATTATCACTGACTTCTATCAGTATAGAACTGGAGTATAGCAGATTGATCATATTTGTCATGGATCCTGTAAAAGTGGATGCCATGATGATAATATGAACTGAACTTAAAGTTATCAGAATTTTAGGATTTGTCAAAATCTTTTTACAACTAACCAAAGATACCAACTGTGAGGAGCTGCCCACTTACTAAAGACTATAATACTTTTCCAGCAACGGACCACCATTTTTGTCAATATTATTATTGTGTTTTATTAGTGATTTACTTGTTATGTTTTATATAGTTCAGCTAACTTGTCAGTATGTGCACTAGATTCACTGGTAAAATGTCCAGCATTCCACTAATCTGTATCTCAGGATATCTGTATCTCAGGAGTATCTAACCATTGTTCCAACAGCCAATAATCTCATTATGTGTGTGTAGATTGTAGACACAGTGGAGCCGTCACCACATGGGGTCTTACATGCAGTCTCAGATGAAGGCTTCTAGAATATTCTTCATTGTTTTTAGCTAACAGTAAATGCTTAAGGGGGAGGGTGATCACTTCTGACCTGGGAGGGGACTGATCCCAGTGAAAGAAAGGAGAGTCATGTTTTAGGAAGAGTTGGGTGGAAGGATTGAAGGAAGAGGATGGAGACCGTGGACTTGAAAGGATGGGTGGATAAACATGTTACCATTATGGATTATGCTAGTTGCATTTAAACTTTCTTAAAAGAACTGTTGCTACTGGATAGAGGATCTTGGACTGTGGCTACAGACTATACTGGCTGGAGATACGAAATCTGTGGGCCAACAAAAGTTGGAAGACAGTGAGTATGGCCTTATACAAAGCCAGTGGAACTTCTGAACCCAGATTGGGAACTTAAGGCCTGTGAGAACTGTATTTTGGCCATTTACCTGGAATTGCTTCATTACCATGGCTGTGATCAATAAAATATTGTTGCATCGTTAACCTGCCTAGGTGATTACTTACAACCCACAACCTCAGATCTCTACAAGTGGTGGCAGTGGTGGGATCACCTATCTCTGGAGAGCATACCAGGGAAAGTTACCGAGCGGTGACTTGGCTAAAGAGATGACAGAGGATGGACCGATTGAGTTGAGGAGGATGCTGGACGCGCTAGGAGAGTGGGCCACGGAGATGTAGCGGGAGGCAGTGTTAAACAAATTTCTGGGTGTGCATGCAGCACTAACCCCATCTGCCCCATCGCAGATGACAGTGGATAACAGGAGAGAGGGGCCTGCATCTTTAAGGTACCAGGATATACCACAGTTTAATGAGGACACCTCAGATATTGATGAACATCTCCGATTATTTGAGAACCTCTGCCTGCTGCACGAGGTGTCAGTTAGTGACTGGCCCAGATTTTTGAGCGTTGGCCTGACCGGAAAAGCAAGAAAAGCTTTTAATAACTTGTCTTCTGGGGATCAGAGATGT
The DNA here is from genome assembly GCF_046119375.1 of Phyllobates terribilis. NCBI lineage: Eukaryota > Metazoa > Chordata > Amphibia > Anura > Dendrobatidae > Phyllobates > Phyllobates terribilis. The sequence goes on from NW_027362761.1 coordinate 880,713,837, forward strand.
TACTCTACCATTCGCAGTGCATTACTAGAGAGGTATGCCTTAACACCGGAAACCTATCGGAGGAAGTTTCGGGAGACTAACAAGCCTGCTGCACACACGCATCGGGAGTTTGCTAACACACTACGTACGGCATGAACTCGGTGGATAGAAGGACTAAGGGCTCAGGAAGCAGAGCATGTAATGGATATAGTCATGCTGAAACAATTTATGTCAAAGCTCCCAGGTAATTTAAAAGAATGGGTGGCAGATAGAAAACCACTCAGCCTGGATGAGGCTGCAAGATTGGCTGATGATTGGTCTGCTAATCGACCAGGGCAATGTGGAAGTACAGCCCCAGTGAGTCAGGAACAGGATTTTACAGGGAGGCCATCGAGACCCATGGATCGGCCAGATGAGAAACTGCAGGGATTTCGGACTTCACGAAGAGGGGGAGGTTTCCCAAGCCCCCAAGTTCGGTCTGTGTTGGGGCGAGGAGGGCTAAACTGCCATAACTGTGGCCGCATGGGGCATTTTGCTACAGAATGCTGGGAACGTTCTAGCCCACATCACAACCTAGGACGAGGATTGGTGGGGGAGGTATGTGAGGAGCTGCCCACTTACTAAAGACTATGATACTTTTCCAGCAATGGACCACCATTTTTGTCAATATTATTATTGTGTTTATTAGTGATTTACTTGTTATGTTTTATATAGTTCTGCTAACTTGTTAGTATGTGCACTAGATTCACTTGTAAAATGTCCAGCATTCCACTAATTTGTATCTCAGGATATCTGTATTTCAGGAGTATCTAACCATTGTTGCAACAGACAATAATCTCATTATGTGTGTGTAGATTGTAGACACAGTGGAGCCGTCACCACATGGGGTCTTACATGCAGTCTCGGATGAAGGCTTCTAGAATATTCTTCATTGTTTTTAGCTAACAGTAAATGCTTAAGGGGGAGGGTGATCACTTCTGACCTGGGAGGGGACTGAGCCCAGTGAAAGAAAGGAGAGTCATGTTTTAGAAAGAGTTGGGTGGGAGGATTGAAGGAAGAGGATGGAGACCGTGGACTTGGAAGGATGGGTGGATAAACATGTTACCATTATGGATTATGTCGGTTGCATTTAAACTTTCTTAAAAGAACTGTTGCTACTGGATAGAGGATCATGGACTGTGGCTACAGACTATACTGGCTGGAGATACAAAATCTGTGGGCCAACCAAAAGTTGGAAGACAGTGAGTATGGCCTTATACAAAGCCAGTGGAACTTCTGAACCCAGATTGGGAACTTAAGGACTGAGAGAACTGTATTTTGGCCATTTACCTGGAATTGCTTTATTACCATGGCTGTGGTCAATAAAATATTGTTGCATCGTTAACCTGCCTAGGTGATTACTTACAACCCACAACCTCAGATCTCTACACCAACTGTGGGTTATGAATTGCTTACCAATTAACCTGAAACTGATTTTTAACTGGAAATTTGATGAACCGAGTCAAGACTTTCACCTCTCTTATGTCAAAGTTAAATTGATACTGCATAAAAGCACCTGTATCTCTAAACAATGGCTGCCTAGGCATTTGTTAAGTGAATAGCTGTCTTATAGACAAGGGTTTCCAAATGTTTATTGCATGGGCTATTAACAGAGGCCAAGATCCTAATGATGTTATATAATAATTACCTAATAATCCATTCAGCTATCTTTTTTTGTTTTTTGTTTAAAGCTGCAGTATGTGCCTGTTATTTATAGTTGAAGGAGCATTTCATTTCACAAAAAACATTGAGTACACAATCAGCATGGATAGACACATAGGGTGTGATTCATCAAGACTGACATTGTTCACGCTGGTCTTGATGTGGGGCGTGCTGGAGTCAGACGCTCCTGATTCATGAAGAGGTGGACTGTTCATGAATTTGGAGTGTCTGACAAGTGCTGTCCACTTCCGTGCACTTTGCCAGAAATCTCACTCCAGTCCTTCCAGTACTCCAGCACCTCCGTTAGATGAGCTGTGGTGTCACGACCCCACCGCGCCCCTGCTCCACCCATTTTGGTGGAGCTGGGAGAAACTGGCATGAAAAAGCCAAAGTCCCAAAATGTATGCACTACTCCGAATTGCACCTAGATTTTGTGACTTTTCAAAGCTTTAATGCAGAATTCTGGAGTGAGAGCTTTGATGAATTGAGTCCATACTTTACATATTCAAAGAGTAATTGGGAACATAAGTATAATAATGAGATTATGTCATTCATGGTTCATGTTAATGTTCCCCTATTGTGTCTCGTAAAATGTCACACACCATTACGAAAACCTGGAACAAGCATATTACAGTAAGTAGGGTCTGTCTGGCGCTGACCGTATCCGAACTGTTGGAGGTCAAGCACTTGCTTAATTTTCCATTATAAAATGTGCAGATGTAACAACACAAATGTGAACAGGGTCCAGCAGGTTTTTGTCTTATTTTTCTCCATGCACCAGATATGTAATGTCAATATTGACAGTGACATAAAATAGTTCTAGGCAGCAAAAAGGATCAATTTAATATGTTTTTCATATTATAAATATTTCTAATTCATTTTTTGTATGTTTTAGGACTTTGCTGCTTATCTGGCATTTTGTGGGATTGTACTACACAATGCACAACTGTATGAGACATCACTACTTGAGAACAGGCGGAACCAGGTAACACTTTATTTAGATATTTTTATTTAAGGGAGTTTTCTCAGGGAAAAAAAATATTCAACACTCAATAAAGCGGGTGAAAAGAACTGTATATACATTCATTAACCCCCTTCATGACATGGCCATTTTTGGTTTTCCCCTCCCCCTTCTTCCAAGAGCCATAACTTTTTTTATTTTCCAGGAATATAGCCGTATGAGGGTTTGTTTTTTGCAGGACTAGTTGTACTTTTGAATGAAACAATGAAACAATTAATTCTACCACATAGTGTACTGGGAAATGGGAAACAAAAATTTCAAGTGTGTTGAAATTGCAAAAAAAAAAATCAGATATTCCACAATATCTGTTTTTCTTTTTTTTTTATTTACCATTCACTATATGGTAAAACTGACCTGGGAATACAATTTTTCAGGTTAGAACGAGTACGCATATACCAAACATGTATAGTTTTTTTTATTGAAGGGGTGAAAACAAAACAAAAATCAAAAATTTGTAAAAAAAAAAAAGAAAAGTTTTTGTTGACATTTTCCGAGACACGCAACATTTTCATTTTTTGGAATTATGGTCTGCTATGAACACCAGTTAAACGCTGACTTTCACAGGAGGATTGTAATGACAGGCACAGGGGTGTTTTACAACCCATTGGCATCCGCGATCACGTCACGTATGCCGATGGGTTAAAAATGTAAATGCATTACCACTTCATCTGTAGTTGCACTCCTTGCTATTTCTCCTGTGGTTGGAGTAGCCTCTCTTCTCTGTCCCTGCCCATGCGACATTGTGATCTGACAGTGAAGAAGCTGACACTATGTGTTAATTAGAAGTACATTATGTGTAGTAACAGTAACACGAAGCCTACGCGAAACGTGCGTAGGGGCTCCTGTTTCTGACTAACTTGGCACTGCGGCACTTTATGGGTGAGGCCATTGACCCTATATGCCACTGCGCTTTTATGGACACATGGGCACTTTGGCTAGTATTGGGGTTCACCTTTAAGATCTGATTGCATCACGAGTATTATGGAGTACTTGTCCCCCATATAGCAACATTCATTCACGTAGGGACCGTATAATTATTATTTTTTTTTCTATACACTCTGATTACCCCCTATATATGGAAGATGCTATTACTTATTTTCCTAGGTGTCTAGATACCATATGTGCAATTCTTTTCTATGTAAGTGGCAAACTTGTCACACAATTGTGTTTATCATCACTTACTCTTCACCATTACCTTAACAATTAGCTTGTTTTTTAATTGATTAAATAAATGTTATTATGTTTTATATGTATTACTGTTGCATTGACTCATTATTGGGTTGTAACTCCCTGTTGTTTCTTATTGTTGAACAGTAACATTTATAGCAGAGAGAGACAGACAGATAGATAGATAGATAGTTTAAATTTTCCATTCAATTCAGAAAAGTGGTACTTACCATCCATAAAACAATACTTTTATTAAAGGGGTTGTCCAGTACTTTATATTACCCCCCCCCCCCCCCCCATGTATTCCCCCGGGGCTCCTAAGGATTTTTGTAATTACCTTACGTTGCTGATAAAGCCTGTGAGCGGCGCTATCACTGGCCACTCACAGGCAGCACGTGACCCCAGGCTGCAGCTGGCTCTGACATCCGCTGATGTCATGACAAGTGCTGGCAGCAGCCGGGGGTCTTTGTCTTCCGCGTTCCAGGTGGATGCCAGGCTGTGGGCGGGGTTACCCCCCGCGTCACACCCGGCATCCACCGCGTGCTCTGCCTCTCCTCACTCATTGGGAAAGCGCGCGGTGGATGCTGGGTGTGATGCGGGGGTAACCCCGCCCACAACCCAGCAGCCACCACTGGGACCCCAGCGCTGAGTCACGCCTCACTTGTCGCGACGACAGCGCGGTGTCACATGATGCCTGTGAGCGGCCACCGATAGCGCCGCTCACAGGCATCATCAGCAACGTAAGGTAATTACAAAAAGTCTTAGGGGGTAATATAAAGTACTGTACAACTTCTTTAAACCACCATTAAGAATCCTATTGTTGAGGATGTAGCAGGGTACATGTGGAAGATGGCCATTTTATGCATAACAACTTTTCTACGGGTCTCAATTGGGTTTTGAGACCCATAGAAATGTTGTTACACATGGAACAGCCATTTTCCACATGTATCCCACTAGCTCCTCAGCCATATGATTTTTAACAGTGGCTTAATAAAAGTGAGGACTGTAAAGACCATCTTAACAAGTGAGGCGCTGTACGGGTCATCATAATGAGTGGGGGGCCGTGAGGGCCATCATACTGAATGGGGTACTGTGGGTGCCCTCATAATAATATATATATTTTTTTATTTATATAGCACTTTACAATTGAGAGCCCGCCTAATTTACGGGTACGTGTCTCCAGAAGCGCGAGCTGGGCACAACATTCTGGGCACTGCAATGTACGGGCACTACAACGTACTGGGCACTACAACGGCAGTTTGAAATTTTCACTCAGCAACATCCGTTGCTGCTTGTTTCTAGAAAACACCCATGGAGTCAAAATCATCACTACACCTGTAGATAAATTCCAAGAGGGGTGTAATTTACAAAATGGGTTCACTTGAGGGGGGATTCTGCTCTTCTGGCACTTAGGGGCTCTGTATATGGAGTCTGCAAACTATTCTACAATAATTTGTTTTCCAAGAGTCAAATAGAGCTCCTTCCCTCCCGAGTCTCCCCGTGTGGCTAAGCAGTACTGTACAGCCACATATGGAGTATTGCCACGTTCAGCAGAAATTAAGTGACACATTTTGGCACCATTTTGACCCATTTCCTCTTGTAAAAATGTAAAATCTGAGGCTAAAACTATTTTTCTGTGGTAAAAACGTAATTATTTTTCTTCACCACCCAATGGTATAAAATTCTGTGACACACATGTGGTGTCAATATGATCACTGCACCCCTAGATGAATTCATTGAGAGGTGTAGTTTGTAAAATGGGGTCGCTTATGGGGGTTTTTGCTGTTCTGGGACCTCAGGGGCTCTGCCAATGTGACATGGCACCCGCAAGCCATAACTGCAAAATCTGCTCTGTAATATGGCGTTCCTTCCCTTCTTAGCTTTGCACTGTGCCTCAAAAGTTGTTTTCGACCACTTATGGGGTATTGATGTACTCAGGAGAAATTGCATAACAAATTGTACTGTTCGTTTTCTCCTATTATCCCTTTTGAAAATTGCAAACTTGGGGTCAAAGCAACATTATAGTGGAAAAAAAATTTCATTTACTCAGCCCAATGTTATACAAGTTTGTGAATTGCCAGAGGGTAAAACATATTCACTACTCCCCTAGATGAATTCCTTAAGTTTAGTTTACAAAATGGGGTCACTTGTGGGGGTTTCTGCTGTTTTGGCATGTCAGTGGCTCTTCAAATGTGACATGGTGTCCGCAACCTATTCCAGTCAAAATAGCACCCCTTCCCTTCTGAGCCCTGCTGTGCACCCAAACAGTAGTTTTCCACCACATATGGGGTATGTGCGTACTCAGGAGAAAATGCACAACAAATTTTGGGGTCCATTTTTTCTTGCTACCTTTATGAAAATTAAAAAATTTGGGCTAGAAGAACATTTTTGTGGGAAAAATGTGTTTTTTAATTTTCACGGCTCAACATTATAAAATTCTGTGAAGCCCCGGAGGGTTCAAGGTGCTCACCACATATCTATATAAATTCCTTGAGGGGTCTAGTTTCCAAAATGGGGTCACTTGTGGGGAGTTTCCACAGTTTAAGCACATCAGGGGCCCTTGAAACGCGACATGGTGTCTGCTATCGGTTCCAGACAATTTTGCATTCCAAGACTCAAATGGTGCTCCTTCCCTTCCGAACACTGCCATGCGCCCAAACAGTAGTTTTACACCACATATCGGGTATCGGTGTTCAAATTTTATGGTGCATTTTCTCCTGTTACCCTTGTGAAAATGAAAAATTTGGGGTCTAAAGAAACATTTTTGTGGGAAAAAGTAAAACTTCCATTTTTTCCTTCTATATTCCATTCATTCCTGTGAAACACCTGAAGGGTTAATACATTTCTTGAATGTGGTTTTGAGCACTTTGAGGGGTGCAGTTTTTAGAATGGTGTCACTTTTGGGTATTTTCTGTCATATAGACCCCTCAAAGACACATTAACTGTGATGTGTTCCCTAAAAAAAATGGTTTTGTAAATTTTGTTGGAAAAATGAAAAATTGCTGGTCAACTTTTAACCCTTATAACTTCCTAACAAAAAAAATGATGTTTCAAAAATTGTGCTGATGTAAAGTAAACATGTGGGAAATGTTATTTATTAACTATTTTGTGTGACATGTCTCTCTGATTTAAGGGCGTAAAAATTAAAAGTTTGAACATTGCAAAATGTTCATAATTTTCGCCATATTTCTGATTTTTTCACAAATAAATGCAAGTCGTATCGAAGAAATTTTACCACTATCATGAAATACAATATGTCACGAAAAAAACTGTCTCAGAATCAGTGGGATCTGTTGAAGCATTCCAGAGTAACTTATTACCACATAAAGTGACACTGGTCAGAATTGAAAAAGTTGGCCTGGTCACAAAGGCGAAAACAGGCTCTCCAAAAGAAGGGTTAAAAAATATAAAAGTTCAAATAACCCCCCTTTTTCCAATTAAAAATAAAGAAATTAAAAAAATTAAACACATTTCGTATCCTAGAGTCTATAAAATTCTGATGAAAATGTAAAATTAACTCTATCAGGAGACTCTGTAACCAGAAAAAAAAAATCAAAATGCAAGAATTTTCCATCACTACTTCTTCCTAAAAAATTCAATAAAATCTGATAAAACGCTGTAACTAACCCAAGTTGGTATCAATAAAACCATCAGCTCATCACCTCAGAAATGACAAATGTTCTACATGAGAGAGAATCCATGTTGTTTGAGAAGCCTAGAAAGGTTCTTGGATTGTATGCCCCCTATGTTGCTGACATGGCCATCCCACTGCACATTCAGATTATCCATCAAGTGTTGAAGGGCTGATGGGGAAAATAATCTTTATACCCCTAACATTGTTGCCCTAAATTTGAGCAAGTTGATATGAAGGATTGACTTTATACTTTGCCCTCACTGCTTAGCCCTTGGAGAAAGTTTCCCATCCCCTAGGAGATGCATCCAACATCTCTGTTATTTCATGGGCTTCATCTGGATGGGACAGAGTTGAATGGGTTCCAACTATATGACCTCCCTCATTTCCCTTTCCAAGCTAGCTGAGCCACTGCACAGAAGAATCGTCTTTCGTCAACCAGAATTGCATCTGGAGAAAACTTACCAGGATCATCCTAAAGCTTGGTTGTGTAATTACTAGATTCCACACGAGGCTTACCAATTCCCTTAGAAATACCTCATCCTTGACTTTTTATTTATTTTAATTCTGGAAAAGGCAGCTGTCTCCAGAAAGAGCCACAAGAATTTATGGTACGTCTCATTATGAAGTCTGGAAACCACAGGTGTTTGGCTCAATCGAGCCATTTGGTCAGTTATATTGTGAAAAAATGATGTATCCTCCCTCTTGTCCAACTTTAAACGAGTTTGGAAGGCGTCTCACAGTGTCCTCTTTTAAGTTAGACCCTGAAAATGGGAAATAATAGCACTGTTCTTTATTTGCTACCTTCTCAGTGCATCTTTCTAGCAGCCCAAACACACTTTGAGGGTATACCCTCACTAATAGTGACCTTTCTATGAAGCAGGCTTTTCCATTCATTGCCACCAAAAAAATCTGAGTCGGCACCTGTGGCTTTCAGATAGTGCTGTCTTTTCATTTTCCCAGCAGATTTAGAGGCAGCTGCCTATACCCAAAACCGGGTACTTCCTCTGTAATGAAAAAACAGTAGTACAGGGCAAAAGTGTCATATATATTTTATAAAGAATATTGCATCTGGTCCTGTCAATTTATAAAAAAGCAGGAGAGAAGTGGGAGCAGGGCACACAGAAGTTCCACAGTCCCTATGGTGTTTTCTTACAAGCTGTCTGCAACCACAGCAAGCTGATCAGTGGTTGTAGAAGTCACATGACATATTTACTACTATGACGTAAAGCCTGCAGCATGTAAGCAACAACCAGGAGGAACACTGACGCTTCTGCATTGGATCATTGGTCATACAAAGAAGTTTATATACTTGGTCGGTTTATATCTTCTTAATATATTGCAATAATCATACTATATAGCACTGTGTACTTACAATTGCTCATTTTCTCTTCTACCCAGCTAATTCTTCTGTTTTCCATTAGGTCTGTGACATCACGTGATTAAAAACTGACTAGCTGAATCCTTCTCAGCTCTATGTAGCAACAGGAGGTCAATTTTCCCTGCATGAGTCATCAAGTCACTGCAAAAGTCAATGGCGTGGGGGGGGGGGCAAGGGGCAAAGCAGCTGGGTCAGGAGTTGAAGAGGGGAATGATTTCTGCAGGCAAAAGAGACTTCTTGTTTCTACATAGAGCAGAGAAAAGGGAAGAATTAGCTGGGTAGAAATGCAAAATGAGCAATTGTAAGTACACAGTGCTGTATAGTGTGATGATTGCAATATATTAAGAGGATAAAAACTTTGATGGGAGGAGTGCTTCTTTAAGCATCTCTAAGGTTTAGTTCCCACTATGAATTTTTGATGCTGCATATTTTCTCTGTACATAAAATTCAGTGTCTTACAGTTCCAGCAAAGTGGATGGGATTTATAGAAATCTCGTGCCCACTGTGCTTTTTTATTTTACTCAGCGTAAGCTGAGCTGTGGTGCGTGTTTGAAATCCTCAACATGTCAATTTCTCTTGCAGGTACGCTGAGTTTTATGTGCAGATTTCCCTCATAGACTTGCATTACATGTGGAAAATCCACAGCTAAAATCGTATATACGTTTTTAGTGAATTCCGCTGCAGAAATGCTCTAAAAATTCATGTAATACGTACAGGACTGTATCAATAAAGTTGTGTTAAAACCAAATACCAGGCAGTATCAAAAACAAAGCAGCTGGGTGTCACACCGCCTGCCTTTTCATACCCCCTGCGCTTGAACACTTACTATGCAATTGTTTTTTTTTCACTTGAAAAAGCGTTGAAACGCGTTGTGGAAATAAAAAAACGTTCAACTCATCTCGGTCCTAAGGATTTTTTATTACAGCAGTGCAGCCTGATAGCGTGTTTGGTCAACTATCCAGAAGGAGATCGTCCCCCAGCCACGAGCCAGAAGCTGCTGATATCTTGAGATGTTCATAGGCTTTCTGCCTGCACACAACCTGCTCAGCTCAGCACCTTCCTTTTACTTTCCTTTGCTGATAAAAGGGTATAATAGGGGTATAATCCGATGGTCTTGTGTGCTTGATTTTCTACTTTATTTATAACATGACATACCAAAAACAGTAATGTCAAAAACAGGATGAAAAACACATGTAAAAAAGTGCTCAAAAACAGAATAAAAAATGCAAGTTACCTAATTTTACTAATAGGTGCAGAAATGCTGCAGAAAATCTGGAACATGAAAAGCCCACCAAGTACTCATCATTGGAGCATAACCTAAGAATTGAAGAATGTGACTATTTTCTAGAATGGTGGCTATTTACAGGAGATCGCTATAACAAGGCAACCCTCTTTAAGGCTCCCCTCCATAGAGATAACAGGAAAGGCTAGCTATCAAAGTGTTACATTCAATGTATAATAGAACCCTTTAAGTGGTGGCTATGTACAGTTGTTCTAAACAGGTATTTCCATTTTATTATACACTAACTATATCACATAGAATCACCCATTTAGCTGTGTGTTATAAGGATATAACTATTGCACTTTTCAGTACGGTTTCATAATTAGTTAGGCAAAATTATATTTTTGGTATTTCAACTGAATAAAATACACTGCTCAATAAAATAAAGGGAACACTCAAATAACACATCCTAGATCTGAATGAATGAAATATTCTCATTGAATACTTTGTTCTGTACAAAGTTGAATGTGCTGACAACAAAATCACACAAAAAATCATCAATGGAAATCAAATTTATAAACCAATGGAGGCCTGAAATTGGAGTCACCCCCAAAATTAAAGTGGAAAAACACACTACAGGCTGATCCAACTTTGATGTAATGTCCTTCAAACAAGTCAAAATGAGGCTCAGTATTGTGTGTGGCCTCCATGTGCCTGTATGACCTCCTTACAATGCCTGGGTATGCTCTTGATGAGGTTGCGGATGGTCTCCTCTGGGATCTCCTCCCAGACCTGGACTAAAGCATCCGTCAACTCCTGGACAGTCTGTGGTGCAACGTGACGTTGGTGGATGGAGCGAGACATGATGTCCCAGATGTGCTCATTCGGATTCAGGTCTGGGGAACGGGCGGGCCAGTCCATAACTTCAATGCCTTCGTCTTGCAGGAACTGCTGACACACTCCAGCCACATGAGGTCTGGCATTGTCCTGCATTAGGAGGAACCCAGGGCCAACCGCACCAACATATGGTCTCATAAGGGGGTCTGAGGATCTCATCTTGGTACCTAATGGTAGTCAGGCTACCTCTGGCGAGCACATGGACGGCTGTGCGGCCCTCCAAAGAAATGCCACCCCACACCATTACTGACCCACTGCCAAACCGGTCAAGCTGAAGGATGTTGCAGGCAGCATATCGCTCTCCACAGCGCCTCCAGACTCTGTCATGTCTGTCAAATGTGCTCAGTGTGAACCTGCTTTCATCTGTGAAGAGCACAGGGCGCCAGTGGCGACTTTGCCTATCCTGGTGTTCTGTGGCCATTGCCATGGTCCTGCACGGTGTTGGGCTGTGAGCTCAACCCCCGTCTGTGGACGTCGGGCCCTCATACCACCCTCATGGAGTCGGTTTCTAACTGTTTGTGCAGACACATGCACATTTGTGGCCTGCTGGAGGTCATTTTGCAGGGCTCTGGCAGTGCTCCTCCTGTTCTTCCTTGCAAAAGGCGGTGGTAGCGGTCCTGCTGCTGGGTTGTTGCCCTCCTACGGCCCCCCCCTTGTCTCCTGGTGTACTGGCCTGTCTCCTGGTAGCGCCTCCAGCCTCTGGACACTACGATGACAGACACAGCAAACCTTCTTGCCACAGCTCGCATTGATGTGCCATCCTGGATGAGCTGCACTACCTGAGCAACTTCTGTGGGTTTTAGAATCTGTCTCATGCTACCACGAATGTGAAAGCACAACCAACTTTCAAAAGTGACCAAAACATCAGCCAGAAAGCATTGGTACTGAGATGTGGTCTGTGGTCCCCACCTGCAGAACGACTCCTTTATTGAGGGTGTCTTGATAATTGCCAATAATTTCCAACTATTGTCTATTGCATTTGCACAACAGCATGTGAAATTGATTGTCAATCAGTGTTGCTTCCTAAGTGGACAGTTTGATTTCACAGAAGTTTGATTTACTTGGAGTTATATTCTGTTGTTTAAGTGTTCCCTTTATTTTTTTGAGCAGTGTATATCAAGTGTTACTCTATCAGATTTCAAGGCCAACATGTTAATTCAGAGAGACAGAGCTAATGGCATTGAACATTAAAAGTCATGGGAGGATTGTGAACTTGAGGGGCCGAGATCTTGTGACAGCCAATACTATGACAGCATTTCCTCCATTTATTGCCTGATGTTTGTCTGCTGTGATCACAACTACATTGGGGACATTTAGACGTATTTGTTCATTTAAAAAACTATTTACAAGACAACTGAAAATTGTGCTGAATTGTGCCAAACAGTTTGTTTTTTTATGAGACTGTAGGGATTTAGCAAATTTAGCAATGCAATTACATCAATCTCCTCTCACTGAGAAAAAAAAATATATAGTGCAAATGCAACTCATTCCTTAAAAAGAAATCTGTCAGCAGGTTTTTGCTATGTAATCTGAGAGCACCAGAGAGTAGGAGCAGAGAACCTGATTACAATGATGTATCACTTACTGGGCTGAGTTTTGCTGTTTTAGTTCAATCAGTGTTTTATCAGCAGGAAATTATTACTACAGGACAAGCTGCCTCATGTGTCGTCATTAGTGATGAGCGAGCACTAAAATCGATGGGAACAGTGCTGAAATTACATGGGAACAGCATGAAGCTGGTCAATGCTGTCACCAACGTTGTCAGAGGTATTACGCCACTTTTACAGACTCACAATAAAACATACAAAAATGAAACCAAAATGGATGTTCCTGAGAGATATGTTAAGGAACATCCTTTCCAGGGTAATGACTTGTATATAAGGCAAAATAAATAACCAAAAACAAAAATGCTCCTCCACACCTTGGGCTATGTTCACACGTAGCGTTTTTGATGCCTTTTTGCACTTTTGCATTGCTTTCAGCGGTGAAAAATACATTCACCAGTAAATGTCATTTTAACATTTTACTACCTTATCTGGCCATGTTGTGTGTGAGACATGATCAGACACATCCTCTTTCATTTGTGAAGGAGGGACTCTGAAAATCACAAAGCCTATTTTTATAGGGCCATTAGGCGACCCTTACTATTCTTAAAGGGCCAGCAGTCGGCCATCGCTATTGTTAGAGAGCCATCAGCCGGATATGCTTTGTTGTTCCCATTATTAATGAGTGGTTCTCCTATACTGTTATTGTGTATGCAGTGACTGCAAGGGCTGCCAAAAATTTGGACGCACCCCAGTACCCCTTTGAAAAGACATAGAGGAGGGCCTCAGTAAAAAAAATGTTCCCATTATAAAGGAGTGGGTCTCCTATAGTGGTAATGCCCATGCAGTGACTGTAAGGGCTTCCTAAATTTGGGAAATAACCCATTACCAATTTAAAGACACATAGAGTTGGGCCTCAGTAACAAAATGTTCCCATTAGGAAGGAGCGGTTCTGCTATATAGTTATATCGCATGCAGTGAGTACAATGGCTGCCTAAATTTGGGAAACAACCAATACCAATTTAAAGACACATAGAGGTGGGCCTCAGTAACAATATGTTTCCATTAGAAAGGAGCGGTTCTGCTATACAGTTATAGGGTATGCAGTGAGTACAATGGCTGCCGAAATTTGGGAAAAAACCCAATACCAATTTAAAGAGTAACACACATAGAGGTGGGCCTCAGTAACGACATGTTCCCATTAGAAAGGAACGGGTCTGCCATACTGTTATTGCCTATGCAGTGAATGCAAGGGCTGCCAAAAATTTGGCGCACTCCAATGCCCCTTGAAAGAGACGTAGATAAGGTGATATGGTAGATAGGGTGGTGATTTGGGGTTGGAGGATGAGGAGAAGAAGGAGGACAAGAGCAAATAGACAAAATCAGGAAGCGTATACCCAAGTCTGGATGTGAAGAGGTGCATGGGATAGACCTCCCAAAAAAAGACACTGGATTTGAGTTTATGTTACTCTGCTATCATTCGATGGTGTTGCGAAGTCTGGCCCAATCCAGCCCTTTTTCATTTTTATAAGAGTCAGTCTGTCAGCATTTTCAGTTGACAGGCGGATGCGCCTATCGGTTATAATTCCACCAGCGACACTAAAAGCGTGCTCTGACAAAACGCAAGCAGCAGGGCAGGCCAGGACCTCCAATGCATAGAGAGGCAATTCATGACACATGTCCAGCTTGGATACCCAGTAATTATAAGGCACAGAAGAATCACGGAGGACATTGGTATGGTCAGAAGCTACTCCTTCAGCATGTTCCCAAACTTTTCCCTCCTTGAGAGACTACCCTGCGCATCAGGGCTTGTGCGATGGTAGAGTCTGAGAAAACTCTCCCAGAACTTTGACAGTGTTCCCCTGCCTCTGCTGGATTGGATTTGTGTCTCTCTCCCCTGTACTCCATGGTTGTCCAACGAACTGTGTCCTCTGCCGCCAGCGTTTTCAGATGGGAATTTTTTTGATGATTCCGCAACAAGGGCCTTCTGGTACTGCCCCATTTTAACAGATCTGTCCACCGTGGGAATAAGAGATATAAAGTTCTCCTTGTAGCTTGGGTCTAGACGTGTCACCAACCAGTAAGGACTGTCACCCAAAATTTGAACAACACGAGGTTCATGAGAAAGGCAACGTAAGATAAGCTCAGCCACGTGTCCCAGACTGCAAAGAGGCAAGACTTCCATGTCCTCACCAAGAGGACGACTGACCATGGTCTCCTCCTCCTCCTCCTCCCTCTCCTCAGGCCATCCACGCTGAACAGACGGTATGACAGTTGTGCGGGCAGTACCGTCTATAGTGCAGGAAACTAGCTCCTGTTCTTCCTGCTCCTCCTCTTCCTCATTGTCACCCAATCCATGTTGGGATGAGATGAGGCTGAGCTGTATGGAATCACCCTGTATGGTTCCTTGCTCCATCTCATCGTGCTCCGCCTGCAATGCATCCTCTTTAATTGTGGGCAGCGAGCATTTCAGAAGACAGAAGCGGGATGGTGATGCTAATTATGGCGTCATCGCTGCTCATCATCTTGGTGGAGTCCTCAAAGTTTTGGAGGATGGCACAGATGTCTGACATCCATGCCCACTCCTGAGGTCTTATGTGTGGAAGCTGACCTGAATATCGACGGCCGTGTTCATGCTGGTATTCAATAACTGCCCTCTGCTGGTCAAAAATCCTTCCCAACATCTGCAACGTTGAGTTCCAACGCGTGTGGACATCGCACACCAGTCGGTGAGCTGGCAGCTACAAATGCTGCTGAAGCACGGCAAGGGTGATCGGAAGTTGTAGCTCACTTTCTAAAAGGGGCACACATGGGGCGTACTTTGACAAGCAGATCTGGCAGATCTGGGTAGGTTTTGAGAAACCGCTGAACCACGAGGTTAAGCACATGGACCATTCATGGTACATGTGTGAGGTCGCCTCGCTTCGGAGCCGCCACCAGGTTCAGCCATTGTCACACAACCATGCCTGGCTGTTGGTTCAGCGGTGTAAGCCACAGATCTGCCTGCTCTTTCAGAGCTGTCCACAACTCTTCAGCATTGTGCGGTTTGTCACCTAAGCATATTAGCTTTAGCACAGCGTGTTGCCGCTTGGCTGAGGCAGTGCTGCAGTGCTTCCAGCTTCTGACTGATGTAGTCATTTCAGACATCATGGAGGCTGAAGAGGAGGAGGAGGTGCAGAAGCTGTAGAATGTGGGGGCAACCCTGATTGACCCAGGACCCACAGTCCCCGGCGTCAGGAGGATTTGTTCCGTCCCAAGGTCCGACGGGGTCCCAGCTTCCACTATATTAACCCAGTGTGCCGTCAGCGAGATGTACCGTTCCTGCCCACACGCACTTGTCCATGTGTCCATGGTTAGGTGGACCTTCCCAGTAACTGTGTTGTTGAGGGCACAGCTAATGTTGTGGGACACGTGTTTGTGTAATGCGGGGACGGCACACTGTGAGAGATAGTGGTGGCTGGGGACCGAGTACCGAGGGACGACCACCGCCATCAGGTTGCGGAAAGCTTCCATCTCCATGAACCTAAAAGGCAGCATTTCGAGTGCAAGCATTCGCGAAATGTATGAGTTTAGTAGTGTGTCCTGTGGGGCGTTGGCTGCGCATTTGCACTTGCCTTCCAAGGACTGCGGCAGGGACAACTGAACGCTGCGCTAGGACAAGGACATGGAAGCGGTTGCTGATGGTGCTAGTTGAGTGTGCAGCGACAGGTGCTGGGCGGGAGACATCTTTGCATGTGCCATCGACAGGGGATTTGCATGCACGCACAACAGCGGAACAAGCAGTGGTGTCACCCGCAGACACTGTTCCTGGACCATGGCATTCGGCCCACTTAGTCGGGTGCTTTGCTTTCATGTGCCTGATCATGCTGGTGGTGGCCAGTCTACTAGTTTTGCTAACCCTGCTGTTGCTGGCTTGACAGATGGTGCAGATGGCCTTTTTAGGCTTATCTGCAGAGTCCTTAAAAAAGAACCAGACTCGGGAAGACCTAACAGTTGTACTGGCAACTTCCATCGTGTTGGTGTTACGGGGAACGGTTGCCTGCCTTGTATCTTTGGCCACCACACTGCTTGTTCCTGCCTGTTGTGGTGCTACACCTCCCTCGCCCTGTGTGCTACTGTCCTCGCTCTGCATGTCACCTTGCCAGGTTGGCTCAGTGACTTCATCGTCCAACACCTCGTCTTCCACTTCTGCACTTTGGTCCTTCTCGTGACTTTCTGGCAATTGTGTCTCATCATCATCATCCACCTCTAGCAACAGTAATTGTACTTTCCCAACGTTGCCTTCGTGTGACCGTGGCTGCTTAAATTTTTGGCATCGCTACACACGTTCTCCTCTTGCCCCGCTTGAAGCTGGCCAGGCAAGAGGCCCTAATCTATAAATGGAAAAGTGAACAGCTCTTCAGAGTATCCAAGTTTGGGATCAGTTGTCTCTGGGCACTCAGCATGGTGGGTGGAAGGAGGATCAAGGTGAGGAATATGCGGTCCATACTGACGGCTACTGAGACCTGACCGTGTGGAAGACAGGGTGGTGGTGGTAGTGGCAAAGTGACTGGAAGCATTATGTCACGCAAGGTGTGGGAAAGACTTAGTGCAACACAGAAGGAAGAGGAAAAGGGAACCCAGATGCTAGGGAAAGGAGGGAGTGGAGACCTCCTAGTCTGGTCTAGTGTCACCCTGTCTCAACTACCGTCCCTATATTGACTCTTCACCAATCGCTGCACGCGTGCTTCGCCCTGACTTTCCCTATGGCTAAGGTTAGGGAAGGAAGGAGATGAGCACTAGTCAATCTCCACTAAACTCTATAGACAATAAGGGTAGACAAACAGGGGGGAATTTTCTTAGCTTTAAACGACTCCAAACAAATGCACACACGGCCTCCAGCTCTAGAGAGAACAAAGTACTGCTCTTGCTAAAGCCTCACAAGTAGTAATGAATATCGCCGGCACCTCCCTCTCAGACACACCAGGTATTTATACACCCACGCCAGGGAGCTAATTAGCCAGAGGGAGGTAGCCGCTGGGTCCTAGAGACAGACAGCCTCTAAGAAGATGTCTGTAATGCCAAACATAGAGATCTCCTGCAACTAACTGCAGGGCGACTGTCTGTCACCTCTGACACACTTGTGACAGGACCCCCCCCCCTGTACGAGTGGCCTCCAAACACTCAGGACTGGGTTTCTCCGGAAAAGAGATGTGAAATGAGCAAACCAATCTGGGAGCGTTCACCTCTGACACTGAAACCCACATCCTCTCCTCTGGACCATAGCCTTTCCAGTGCACCAAGTATTGTAGAGAACGGCGTTGAAGAAGAGAATCTACAATCCTCGAAATCTGGAACTCCATATTACCATCAACCATTACTGGGGGCGGTGGTAGAGGCGAGGGCTTAAGAGGATCTACATATTTTTTAAGTATGGACCTATGGAACATGTTGTGGACTTTAAAGGCCTGAGGAAGTTCAAGATGAAACACTGCTGGGTTAATGAAGGTGGTTATTTTATAGGGACCAATAAACCTAGGTCCCAGCTTCCAAGAAGGAACTTTCAATCTTATATCCCTGGTAGACAACCACACAAAGTCATTAACATTCTGATCAGGAATTGGCAAGCTTTTTCTGTCAGCCATTCGTTTATACCTGTCTCCCATGATCTTTAAATTACTCAGCACACCCTGCCATACTGAGGAGAGCGACGAAGCAAACCGTTCCTCCTCAGTAACTCCTGAAGCTCCTCCCCCACTAAAGATACCAAACTGTGGGTGATAATCATATGCACCAAAGAACGGTGACCTGCCAGTGGATTCTTGACGATGATTATTAATGGCAAATTCTGCCAGCGGTAGGTAGGATGCCCATTCCTCCTGATTTTCAGAAACGAAGCACCTGAGGTAGGTCTCCAAATTCTGATAGACACGCTCGGTCTGTCCATTCGACTGAGGGTGGAAAGCAGAGGAAAAGGACAGCTGCACCCCCAGTCGAGAACAGAATGACTTCCAGAACTTGGAAACAAACTGGGTCCCCCTATCTGACACCACATCGGAGGGAACCCCGTGAAGCTTCATGATCTCAGTTATGAATACCTGAGCAAGTGTCTTGGCATTTGGAAGCGCAGGCAATGCGACAAAATGAACCATTTTACTGAACCTATTTACTACCACCAAAACCACTGTTTTGCCTGCAGAAACCGGTAGGTCAGAAATAAAATCCATGCACAAATTTGTCCATGGCCTACTAGGAATAGGTAACGGAAGAAGAGTACCAGATGGACGGGTATGCGAAACCTTAGAACGCGTGCAAATACTACAAGCAGCTACATGTTCAATTACTTCCCGATGCAACCCCAGCCACCAAAAACAACGAGAGAGGAGGTCTGCGGTTTCCTTACATCCTGGATGCCCAGCAAGCACAGAGTTATGATGTTCCTTAATTACTTTGCGGCGCAGATTAGATGGTACAAATAACTTTACTGAAGGGCTGGAGGCAGGGGCACCCCCCTGTGCCTCCATAACCTCACCCTCCAGTTCAGGATAAAGTGCCAAAATGACTACCCCTTTCTGTAATATCGGGACAGGGTCAATATGGCCGTGTGAGGGCTTATTTTTTGTGGGATGAGTGGTACTTTTGAACGACATTACTAGTTTTACCATATCGTTTACGGGAAAATGGGAAAAAAATTCCAAGTGTGGTGAAATTGCAAAATAAGTGCAATACCACAGATGGTTTTTTTTTTTTTTTTTTTACCACGTTCACTGAATGCTAAAACTGACCTGCCATTATTATTCTCCAGGTCATTACGAGTTCGTAGACACATGTATAGGTTCTTTTTTATTTAAGTGGTGAAAAAAAATTCCAAAGTTTGCTAAAAAAAAAAAAAAAAAAAAAAAGCGCCATTTTCCAAGACCCGTAGTGTCTCCATTTTTTGGGATCTGGGGCCGGGTGAGGGCTTATTTTTTGCGCGCCGAGCTGAAGTTTTTATTCATACCATTTTGGGGTAGATCCAATGTTTTGATCACCCGTTATTGCATTTTATGGCAATGTTGTGGAGACCAAAAAATTTAATTCTGGCGTTTAGAATTTCTTTCTCTTTACGCCGTTTACCGATCAGATTAATTCTTTTTTTATATTGATTCTGAACGTGGCAATACCAAATATGTGTATGTGGGTTCTTTTTTTATTATTTTATTTTGAATGGGGCGAAAGGGGGGTGATTTAAACTTTTATATTTTTTTAATTTTTTTAACATTTTTAAAAGCATTTTTTTTTCACTTTTTGCTTGCTTCTATGGTCTCCATAGGAGACTAGAAGCAGCACTTGTCTGATCGCCTCTGCTACCTAGAGGTGATGAGCAAATCACCTTTATGTAGCAGAAATGCTCCTGTGCTATGAGCGCCTACTAGGGTTGTCATGCCCATGCATCGGTGACCCGCGATCACGTGACGGGGTCACCGATGGGCGCGGTAAGTGACGCGCTTCTGGCGCGGCGATGTTAAATGCCGCTGTCAGAGATTGACAGCGGCATTTAACATGTTAACAGCCACGGGTGGATCGCAATTCCACCCGCGGCTGTTACGGGCACATGTCAGCTGTAATAATCAGCTGACATGTGCCCAGTTCAGTGTGGGCTCAGCGCCGGAGCCCGCGCTGAACAGGGGGTGACAGCCTGGTGCTTAGTAATGCGCCACAGGCTGTAAAGTGGTTAAGGAAGAAAAAGCCTGGAGAGAAGCATTCGATCATTTGAAAAAATCAGACCCCTTCTTAGTCATGTCAGTAAGGGGTTTCACTATGACAGAGTAATTTTGGATGAATTTCCGGTAAAAAATAGTAAAGCCCAAAAAACATTGTAGAGCCTTCAGGTTCTCGGGACATTCCCAGTCAAGGACTACACGGATCTTCTCCGGATCCATCAAAGAACCCGAAGATGACAAGTACCCCAAAAACTGCACCTCCTGAACAGTGAAAACACATTTTTCTAGTTTGGCATGAAGTTTTTATCCCTTAATATCTGGAGCACCTGCTTAACATGCCCCTGATGAGTCTCAAAATCAGATGAGTAAACCAAAATATCGTCCAGATAGACCACCACAAACCTCCCAAATGATGGAAAATGTTGTATCATATATGATTGCGCTGAAAATATTGCCATTTCTGACCTCCATTTAAATTTTGTTGCAGTGTGTCAGTGAACTTATTGACATGAGGTCGGTGCTGTTAAAAATAGTTACCTACAGGCCAGGTATTTAAAACTGTGGTTTGTCCATCACACGGATCACAACAGGCTGTGCTGAACTAATATACTTAGGTGACAAACCTCACAATGCTGAAGAGTTGTGGACATCTCTGAAAGAGCAGGAAGATCTGTGGCTGACACCGCTGAACCTACAGCCAGGCATGGTCGTGTGTGATAATGACCGGAACCTGGTGGCGGCTCTGAGGTGAGGCGAGCTCACACGCAAGGCGAGCTCACACATGTACCATGCCTAGGCTATGTGCTAAACCTCATGGTTCTCAAAAGCTACCCGCAGCTGATGGATCTGCTTGTCAAAGTATGCCGCCTGTGTGCCCATTTTAGAAAGTCAGCTACAGCTTCCTCCACCTTTGCCGTGCTTCAGCAGTGTTTGCAGCTTCTGGCTCACCGACTAGTGTGTGATGTCCCCACGCGTTGGAACTCTACACTGCAGATGTTGGGAAGGATTTGTGAGCAGAAGAGGGCAGTTGTTGACTACCAGCATCAACAAGGCCATCGGTATTCAGTTCAGACTCCACACATAAGACCTCAGGAGTGGACATGGATGTAAGACATCAGTACCATCCTCCAAAACTTTGAGGACTCCACTAAGATGGTGAGCGGCGATGACACCATAATTAGCGTCATAATCCCGCTTCTCTATCTTTTGAAATGCTCTCTGCTCTCAATCAAAGAGGATGCATTGCAGGCGGAGCACGATGAGATGGAGCAAGGAGTCATACAGGGTGATTACACACAGCCCAGCCTCATCTCATCCCAACGTGGATTGGGTGACAATAAGGAAGAGGAGGAGGAAGTACAAGAGCTAGTTTCATGCGCTATAGACGGTACCACCTGCACAACTGTCATACCGTCTGTTCAGCGTGGATGGCCTGAGGACAGGGAGGAGGAGGAGGAGACCATGGTCAGTCGTCCTCTTGGTGAGGACACGGACGTTTGGCTGTTAGCAGTCGGGCACACATGGCTGAGTTTATGTTACGCTGCCTTTCCCGTGACCCTGGCGTTCTCAAAATTTTGGGTGACAGTCATTACTGGTTGGTGACACTTTTAGACCCACGCTACAAGGAGAATTTTATAACTCTTATTTCTGAGGCGGACAGGTCTACAAAAATGGGGCAGTACCAGAAGGCCCTTGTTGCGGAACTATTAAAAAAATTCCCATCTGAAAACGCTGGCAGCAGAGGTCACAGTTCGTTGGACAACCAAGGAGTACAGCCGAGAGAGACACAGCTCCAATCCAGCAGAGACAGGGGAACACTGTCAAATTTCTGGGAGTGTTTTCTCAGCCCCTCCCATCCCACAGGCCCTGAGGCACGGGGTACTCTCACAAGGAGTGCAAAGTTTGGGAAGATGCTGAGGGAGTTCCTTGCTGACCTTACCAACGTCCTCTGTGATTCCTCTGTGCCTTATAATTATTGGGTATCCAAGCTGGACACATGGAATGAACTGGCTGTCTACGCCTTGGAGGTCCTGGCTGTTATGTTCTGCAACTTAGAACTAAGGAATAGGAGGGAAAAGCTGTCCCTGCACTGAAACTCAGCTTAACCCTACGCTGGGGTGGGTTCCCTATTCCTTGTGAAAAGCCTCAATGAAACTCCTACACTGAACTCAAACGAAGACCTGTAGCAAGGGGATAGGGGTTCCTAGTTCCTAAAAGATCTAAGTACTCGAAGCAAAAACAGGAGACCTCCTAACAGAAAAGTTAGTTGCAGAAACGAAGATTAAAGGGAACGAAACTGGTGGAACAAGAAGTCCCAGGATATCAATTGTCCAAAGCACAAAGAACTTAGCAAGGCAACTTAGCCAGAGCACAAGCGTAACAACACTGATGTCCAGCGGGGAATGGGAGACAGGTGCTAAGTAATAAAGAGTGCAGAGATCACGTGACCAAGACACCCAGCACCAGAGGAAAAGACTAGAAGCCAGCAAACCACAACAAGATGGCCGATAGTAAAACAGCATAGATTCTAACACTGGCCTGCCCTGCCTCTAGCATTTTATCAGAGTGGGTTTTTAGTGCCGCTGGTGGAATTATAACTGATAGGCGCATCCGCCTGTCAACTGAAAGTGCTGACTGGCTGACTCTAATCAAAATGAACAAGGGCTGGATTGGGCCAGATTTCTCAACACCACCGAATGATAGCAGCGTAACATAAACTCAAATCCAGTTTCTTTTTCTGGGAGGTGTATTCCCATGCACCTTTTCACACCCACACATGGGTATATGCTTCCTGATTTGGGCTATTTGCTCTTGTCCTCATCCTCCACCACCATATCACCAGGGTGACCGTGGTCCGTGATGCAACACTCACATCATTTTTTTAAAGGGTGTTTATGATGCTCAGTAAAAAATGTTTTTTATGCAGTATGTTCATGTATACCCACCAGGGGTAAATGTTTGTCAGCCCGTACACTTAGTCCATGGGCATTACAAGTATAGGAGTCCCTTTCCTTTCTAATGGAAACATTTTTTTATGAGGCCCTCCTCCACGTCTTTTCCAAGGTGCATTGGAGTGCCTCCCAATTTTTGACAGCCTTTGCATTCACTGCATAGGCCAACACTATGGGAGACCCACTTCCTAATAATGGGAACATTTTTTCATGAGGCCCTCTACGTCTCTTCCAAGGGGCATTGGAGTGCCTCCAAATTTTTGACAGCCCTTGCATTCACTGCATAGACAAACACAATCCTAATAATGGGAACTTTTTTTTTCAGGCGGCCCACCTCTACGTCTCTTCCAATAGGCATTGGTGTAGGTCGGAATTTTTGGCAGCCCTTGCATTCACTGCATAGGCAAACAGTATGGGAGACCCACTTTCTAATAATGGGAACATTGTTTCCAGGAGGCCCTCCTCTAAGTCTCTGCATTGGGGTTCGTCCAAATTTTCAAAGGGGTATTGGGGTGCGTCCAAATTTTGGGCAGACCTCCCACTCACTGCATACGCAATAACAGTATAGGAGACCCACTCTTTAGTCATTGGTACAACAAAGCATAGCTGGCTGATGGCTCACTAAGAATAGCGAGAGTCGACTGCTGGCCCTTTAAGAATAGTTAAGGCCACCTGATGACCCTATAAAAATAGGCTTTGTGACTTTCAGAGTCCCTCCTTCATAAATGAAACAGGATGTTTCTGATCATGTCTCACACACCGCATGGCCAGATAAGGTTGTAAAATGTTAAAATGACATTTCCCGGTGAATGCATTTGTCACAGTTGAAAGCAATGCAAAAGTGCAAAAACGCTATGTGTAAACATAGCCCAAGGTGTGGAGGAGTATTTTTGTTATTGGTTATTTATTTTGCCTTATGTACAAGTCATTACCCTGGAAAGGACATTCCTTAACATATTTCCCAGGAAAATTCATTTTGTTTTTGTTTTTGTATGTTTTATTGTAAGTCCGTAAAAGTGGCGTAATATCTCTGACAACATTGTAGACAGCAGTGACTTGGGAGTCAGAAATGCTTCCAGGGGTCTTCCCCATGTAGTTCTCATGTCATTTGAGCACTGTTCCCATCGATTTGGGCAATTTTTAGGCCCTCTGCAGACCGCCAGGGGGAGACGATAGAAAAATGCTCTACTTTCCCATAGACTTACAAGTAGTAATGAATATAGCCGGCACCTCCCTCTCAGACGCACTAGGTATTTATACACCCAGGCCAGAGAGCTAGAGACAGCCAGCATCTAAGAAGTCTGTAATGCCAAACGTAGAGATCTCCTGCAACCAACTGCAGGGCGACTGTCTGTCACCTCTGACACACCCGTGACACATTATCTGTTGTCCAACAAACAACCTTTTGACACTGTTCTGGGTTCAATAGTGGTGTGCTGCGGTCCCCTAGCAATCGGAACAGGAAGGTCGAGCGACATGTTGTGGGTGTTTGTTGTGGCACAATTTTAGCTTGCCCATGGCCTCGGCATCTGCATGCACCATCACCATCATGTCCACTTCCCAGTCCCTTGCCTTGACACACTGCTACAAACTCTAAATGGAGTACAATATTTTCCACGTTCACTACAAATGGCTGGATTTGAACCGCTGTTATATGTGATATGTCTGAAGGACACCCACGGTTTTAAATAGATACCCTGTAGATTACTATTCTTGGCAGCAACCTCGTGTGAATAGCTTCACTGACACACTGCTACAAACTCTAAATGGGAGGACAATATTTTCCATGTACACTACAAATGTCTGGATTTGAACCGCAGTTATATGTGATACCTCTGACGGACACCCACTTTTTTAAAAAAGCGGCCCTGTAGTTTACTATTCTTGGCAGCGAACTCATGTGAATAGCTTCACTGACACACTGCTACAAACACTAAATGGAGGAGAATATTTTCCATGTTCACTACAAGTGGCTGGATTTGAACCGCATTTATATGTGATACGTCTGATGGATGGACACCCACGGTTTTAAATAGCGGCCCTGTAGTTTACTATTCTTCACATCGACCTTGTGTGAATAGCTTCACTGATGCATTGAAGCAAAACACTAAATGGAGGACAAAATTTTCCACGCTCACTACAAATTTATGGATTTTTATCGCTGTAATATGGGATCACGTCTGATTATGGAAAAGATCTGGCTGTATTCTGCAGTGCTAACATGCAAATGGAGCACTAAAATGGTGTACTCTGGATTGCTTTCTAAGCAAATAATCAGGATTTAGATAAAAAAAATTAGCCCTGGCCCGTGATATCTGGGGCTATGTCTACGTATATCTGTAACAGCAGCAGACAGAACGTGCAATGGACCCTCTTGTGCTTTATACACTGCCACAAACCCTGCCTGCCTAACTTTTGCTATCACCACTGAAAATATGCAGCTGGATTAGTCCTCAGAAAGACAGCTAGTTCAGATGGATATATACAGTGCCTACAAGTAGTATTCAACCCCCTGCAGATTTAGCTGGTTGACACATGCGGAATTAACTTGGCATTGTGACATTTGTACTGTAGATCAGCCTGGAAGTGGGAAATGCACTGCAGCAATTTTTTTTTTTTTTTTTTAAACGTAAAAAGTTAATTCAGAGTGTCATCTATTATTCAACCCCTCAAACCACAAGAATTCTGTTTGGTCCCCCTAAAGTATTAAGAAGTAGTTCAGGCACCAAGAATAATGAGCTTCACATGTGTGGATTAAAGATCTCTTTTGCCAGCCTTTTCTGACTATTTAAGACCCTCCCCAAACTTGTGAACAGCACTCAGACATGGTCAACATGGGAAAGACAAAGGAGCATTCCAAGGCCATCAGAGACAAGATTGTGGAGGGTCACAAGGCTGGCAAGGGGTACAAAACCCTTTCCAAGGAGTTGGGCCTACCTGTCTCCACTGTTGGGAGCATCATCCGTAAGTGGAAGGCTTATGGAACTACTGTTAGCCTTCCACGGCCAGGACAGCCTTTGAAAGTGTCCTCCTGTGCCGAGGCCAGGCTTGTCCGAAGAGTCAAGGCTAACCCAAGGACAACAAGGAAGGAGCTCCGGGAAGATCTCATGGCAGTGGGGACATTGGTTTCAGTCAATACCATAAGTAACGTACTCCACCGCAATGGTCTCCGTTCCAGACGAGCCCGTAAGGTACCTTTACTTTCAAAGCGTCATGTCAAGGCTCGTCTACAGTTTGCTCATGATCACTTGGAGGACTCTGAGACGGACTGGTTCAAGGTTCTATGGTCTGATGAGACCAAGATCGAGATCTTTGGTGCCAACCACACACGTGACGTTTGGAGACTGGATGGCACTGCATACGACCCCAAGAATACCATCCCTACAGTCAAGCATGGTGGTGGCAGCATCATGCTGTGGGGCTGTTTCTCTGCCAAGGGGCCTGGCCATCTGGTCTGCATCCATGGGAAGATGGATAGCACGGCCTACCTGGAGATTTTGGCCAAGAACCTCCGCTCCTCCCTCAAGGATCTTAAGATGGGTCGTAATTTCATCTTCCAACAAGACAACGACCCAAAGCACACAGCCAAGAAAACCAAGGCCTGGTTCAATAGGGAAAAAGTCAAGGTGTTGGAGTGGCCTAGTCAGTCTCCTGACCTTAAACCAATTGAAAACTTGTGGAAGGAGCTCAAGAATAAAGTCCACATGAGACACCCAAAGAACCTAGATAACTTGGAGAAGATCTGCATGGAGGAGTGGGCCAAGATAACTCCACAGACCTGTGCCGGCCTGATCAGGTCTTATAAAAGACGATTATTAGCTGTAATTGCAAACAAGGGTTATTCCACAAAATATTAAACATAGGGGTTGTATAATAATTGACCCACACTTTTATGTTTAAAATGTAATAAAATTCAACTGAGCAACATAACTTTTTGGTTTGTAAGATTTATGCTTCTGTTCATAAAACCTACTCTCGTTCGCAGTTTGAAGGCTCTAACTTATTTGCATCTTATCAAACCAGCTAAATCTGCAGGGGGTTGAATACTACTTGTAGGCACTGTAGATATGCTGTGGAATTGTGGCATGCAGAATTAGTGCTGTTGCTTTAAAAACATTCAGCAACTATTAGAAGTAACACAAGCACAGGAGACAGGAAGTCTTGTACTCCAGAAGCATCTAGCAACTAGAGGGGTTAACACAGTCACAGGAGTCAGGGAGTGTTTTAGCAGAGCCCTAGGGGGATTTTGGGGAAGTTGTTTACTGTCTGCCTGGAGCCGAAGAGAAAGGTGGCTTATGATCTGTATATCACAGAAGGCAAGGGAACAGAATTCAGGTCAGGAGGAAGCTAAACAAAGATCAGTTAGACTCCCTGAGTTATTGTCAGCCAGGAAGATAAGGACTGGAAGGAATCCTGTCATAGGGATCATCTCCCTCATCAAACCCTCCCCCCTCCATCTCCATGCAAGATAAAGAATGCTGTGTACAATTGAGTCCTTGTGAAGGAAAAGCCTGTGGTTGTGTATGCACTAAAACTGTGCTGTACTGTGCTACAGGATAGACTGTGTTCTACTGTGCTGCAAAGGATATTGTACTGTTATTACTGGAGCCTGTTGCTCAAAGAGACATTTACATTGCACTAGCCGTGCCTCATTAAATGTTATTGTTCTACCATTTATGAGGACTCTTGTCAAATGTGTCTCGTCAGCAATTGAATCTGTCCTGTGCCTGAGAGAAGCTGAAGCCCATGGTCGCCCGGAATAACGGTTCCCCCAGGATTCCAAATTCATGTAACCGGTCTCGCCCCTATCTGAATTTAGGCAGCATGCGTGTAACATTGGTGCCCTGTACGGGGAATCCTGAGCAGTAATTAGTGTGACGAGGAAAAGTGTCTGGAAAAACACAGCAGCACAGCACCTCAACTCAACTCTGCTACACCAGTTAAAGGGGACCAGCCCGAAAGAAAACTCACTAGCAGCAATGGATGTGAAAATACAAATGGACAGAATTAGTGAGCTAGTGACCTACTTCTTCAGTTAACCTGTGAAGAATTGATAACAGTAGCAAAACATATAAAGATGTCAGTAGAACAGATTTCCAAAGCACACAACCGCAAACAACTGTTAGCTGCCATTAATGCAAAAATGAATGAGCTGGAGGAGAAAGAAGCTGATGACGTCATGGGGACATTCCTCCAGGAACTAACACAGTTTCTAACCAGGTTGAAGTTGGAGGATGGAGGGACGGCACCAATTACCAAAAGAGGAAATCTCCATCCACAGACTGAACTACAGGAATTGAAAGAACAATTCAAAGCCCTAACAACAGCCCTGCAGGAATCAACCAAAACCTCTGAACGGTTGATAGACTCAGACAGGACCTTTAACCTGCTAGGGTTAGATAAATCAGGAAGACAGTCCTCTCTAACACCACAAATCAACATAAGGAAAGAATTCAAGATCCTGGGACAGATTGGAGAGTGTGAACAGAAAGAGAAACTGTCTTATATGAACTTGTTGCACCAGATCAATGCAGGCTTACAGAAAGGCTACCAGCCAGATGAGATCGTTGAGGGGGTGGTGAAAGCGATCAGCCCAGGACTGAATCTCCATAGTATGCTAGATATAAAGAGTCATTTGACCTTGCAACCACTGAAGATGATTTTAAAAGGGCACTATAAAGAAGAGGGTACTTCAGAATTGTTTCACCGACTCATTAACCTCTCTCAGAAAAATAATGAATCTCCCCAAAGTTTCTTGTTCATAGCAATTGAACTGAAGGATAGACTGTTGTTTGCATCCAGAGATGTAGAAGCGGAGGAGAAGTTTGATGCTGGACTAGTCCAGAAGAAGTTCTTGAGATCATTGGGAACGGGGTTAATCAGCAAAGACATCAAGTTGCAGCTGAAACAGTACTTAGAAGATCCTGGCATTCTGGACGAAGTCCTAATTGAAAAAATGAATGAGGCAGCTAGTTTGAAGTCAGAGAGCGAACAGAAGTTAAAGAAAGGCTCTGCTCCTAAAATCACCAAAATGAGTCAGCTGAAGTTGGAGGCCAGTCCGAAGATCATCATGGAGACCCTCCAGTGCCACCTCCAAGAGGGAACCTTAAATCACCAACAAAAGAAAGGACCGCCAGTTCTGGCTGAGAGGATGTAATAGGAGAACTGAGAACCAAGTTGATTGAGGTGAAAAAGTTGATTTGTGCCAGGCCAGGCCCTGTATCCCTCAGACCCAGGAGTGGGTTCCAAAACAAAACATACCCGGCTTGTGAAGCGTGCCATTCATCAAATCAGAGTACGGTGTGTGTCCACTGTGTAAGATGTGGTGAGGAAGGACATTATGCCAAGGAATGCCAATGGTCACAGTCGTTTGGGTTAAAAGACAGGAGGTTGCCAGTGTGGGGCGACTGGTAACCGCGACACGGAGGAGGCCCCAGAAGCAAATCCAAATCTCACCAAACCCCAGAATGGCGCATGAGGTAAAACGGATGCGTCAGTACTAACCCCAAGTGTGTTCCCATCTACAACAGCTGCAAGAGAGAAAGGGGCATCAGTTACTTAATGCCCAGTGCGGAGGTCAAACGATGTACTCTTGGGAGGAGGATTCCTCAATCAGTAAATATAGCCCCATCAGCCTAATGGTTGAAAAGTGCTTTATACAGTACCAGTTAGATGGACTCCTCGCAAAAGCACTGTGGGACACAGGAGCCCAAGCGAGCCTTTTAAATGAAGAATGGAGAAGGCGCTACCTGCCACATACCTGCCAAATACCTGCCTTCGGTCGCTAAAAGAACTTTTAGGACCAGTGGAACTCCATGGCAAAACTGTCAACCAGGCTGAAATCTCTTTCATAGGCTGGGTGGAAGTGACTTTCCAACTCAGGGCCACAAAGAACAGCAACACCATTGAGATTTTGGTACCTTTTCTCGTGACCAGTGATCTGAACGTGGCAGAGGATCCTATCCTGGGTTATAATGTAATCAGTGAGGTCATCACGAAACACAAGTCAGGGGCGCTGGTGGTGGATGCAATTGCCCCATCACTTGCCATACCCGACGCAGTGGCAGAAAATGTGATTCATAGAGTAAAGAAAGCACAGAATACAATGGACCTAAAAGAAGTCGGGCTATGTGCCCACAATGTAGAAATGAAGAGGAAAATTTCCGCTTCATTTCTGCATGTCCTTGCCCGGAAAAACGCGTGCGGAATTTGACACGCTTTTTTTGCGTGTTTTTGAAGCGTTTTGCACATGTGGAATTGCCTTGCGTTTTATAATGCATTGAGAAGGCAATTCCGCATGTGTAAACGCACAAATAATGGACATGCTGCGGAATTTTCCGCACATCAAAAACGCTGCGGAAAATTCCGCAGCATGGGCATTTAAATTGCGGATTTACATTGGGGACCATGGGGGAAGGATTACCAAGCGTTTACGCTGCAAAAATTCTGCAGCAAAAACGCTTGAAAAACGCATCGTGGGCACGGACCCTGAAGGTAGGCTGGCGCCCAATCATTATTCTTGCAAACCAAATGGTGGAGGTGAGGTGTGGAGTCCGGCTAGAACCAGGAAAAAGAGTCCAGAAAAGACTGTTCATGCCAAAAGACTCCTCAAAACTTCCGGAAGGCCTAGTTCAAGGTGAGACTGTGCTTACGTTTCCTACTGGTGGGTTTGCTCGAGTGACAGTACCGGTGATGAATACTATGAAACACGAAATTAGACTGGATCCAAAGACACTGTTAGGTCACATTGAAACTGTTAAAATGGTATATCCAGCCAGTGTGAGACTCGCCCAGGGGTCTACCGTGAATTCAGTCTCCCCACCAAGGAACTGGAGTTGCCCAGGGGAGGAAATTGCATGACCCACCTCAGGGTCCTGGGATCCCCCAGTATACCTGGAACACTTGTGTGCTGAAGATATAGCGATAGCTAAACAGATGCTGAGAGAAGAGTGTCATGCATTATCTAAAGATGATTCTGATATAGGCTGTACCCCATCATTGCAATTGAAAATCAATTTGAAAGACACGACCCCAGTAACCAGAAGTTACATGTTTAGAAGACATGTTTAGAAGGATTGAGGGACGATATCTGCCAGCCGTACTTGGATGACAATGTGGTACACAGCAAAACCTTCCGGGAGCATGTTGAACACATGAGGACCATATTACAACGGTATCAACAACACGGAGTTGAGTTGACCCCAAAGAAGTGTGAACTGTTCTAAAGGCAAGTCCGATTTCTAGGGAAAATTGTGTCCGGAGAAGGATATACCATGGACCCAGCAGAAATTGCTCCGGAACTGGCCTTAAAAGACATGCACTAAAACTGTGCTGTACTGTGCTACAGGGTAATAGACTGTGTACTGCTTTGCTTAAAAAGGAGATTGTACTGTTGTTACTGGAGCCTGTTGCTCAAAGAAACATTTACATTGCACAGGCCGTGTCTCATTAAATGTTACTGTTCTACCATTTATGAGAACTCTTGTCAAATGTGTCTGGTCAGCAATTAAATCTGTCCTGTGCCTGAGAGAAGCTGCATCCTATGGTCTCCCGGACTAACGGTTCCCCTAGGATTCCAACGAATTCATGTAACCAGTCTCGCCCCTATCTGAACTTAGGCGGCGTGCGTGTAACAAAATACCTATACTAATTAATAAACAAACAAATCTCTCCCTGACTCAGCAGCAGCTCTCCCTACTCTGCCTGTTTCTGGGGTAGACTGTGACGAGCATAGCGCCATCTGGTCTTATATAGACCAGATGATGCTATGCAGCCAGCCAATCACTGTAATGCCACAACCAATATGGCTACAGCATTACAGTGGGGAGCAAGCAATCCCTGCATGTTCATTGGCTCTCTAAAGAGCGCCAAACATGCGGGGAGAGGACCCGAGCTCTGGCACGAGCAACCCGGAAATACTCGCCGAGCTTGTCAAGCACCGTGATTCTCGGGTGAGTACCGAGCAGTGGCGAGCAGGCTCGCTCATCACTAGTAGTCATCCAACCACGTCCCCAGCACTGATTAGCAGCTCTTTGTCACTATACAATGTACACAGAAAGCTGCAGTGTGGTGGAGGGGCTATGCACAGCTCAACATCTGAGCTCTGCGCTATCTGCAGCAGAGAGAACTGTGACTGTTATCATATCTGCTGCACCCAGGAAGTTATACATCAGTAGAATCAGGGCTTCTGTTACTACATCATGCTGCTGTCAGGTTACACAGTAAAAACCTCCTCACAGATTCCCTCTAATAAGACAAAAATATAACTGCACTCTGAAATACTAAGAATAATACATTTAGAAAATTGGAACTGCATTACTGCCATAGAAAATAGGTAAGCGCTACATTATGTACACATGGAATATTGGAAAAATGGAACTGCCTTGACGATGGCTGTTTGGCTCACATATATTGTCCAATTTGTGTGCTAAGCACCTTCTTTTTACTGTAATTTTTCTATAGCAATATTGCAGTTCCATTTTTCCAAAATTCCATATGTACATAATGTAGCGCTTACCTATTTTCTATGGCAGTAATGCAGTTATAATTTTCTAAATTTATTATTCGTAGCATTTCAGTGTACAGCTATATTTTCTCTTAGAATTATTGTCTTAGGTGGCGCCTGTACACACTAGTTTGCATGTGCTGATCAGTTTTTCAGTTTGTAGCAGATTCCCTTTAATAAATATCAGTCAGAATGGGGAAATCAGTACCTTGGGCACCTTCACTCTAGGCCCAGACTTTCGGCCACGATCTGGTCCTGGTTGACTTTATGACAGGCACTCTAGGCCAGAACATTGTGCATTCCCAGGGATATCCCAGGCCTAGTCGTGACCAGAAGTCCCGCCCTAGCGTGAATATGCCCAGGGTTTCAGCGTGTAGTGGCATTAAGAAGAGCAAAAGTGAGCAGTGAGGTGAGTATTGGTTGTTTTTCTTATATATCTTATGTTTATTATGTTCTGTGGTTTCTGCAGACCCTGGAGCATAATAAAGGACATTCAATTCACGGAGAATAAATTCACTGTGAGTCAAATTTCACTGTGAATTCAAATGTTGTCAGATCCGCTTCTCTATACCTACTATGCAATGTTTGCAGATACCACTCAGTGGTAGATCACATGTAAAGATGATTTGTCAGCTTTCCTTACCTGGATGTTTTAGTAAATACTTGTTTCACCTTGATATAACAGTTCTGAGCGAGTATGTTCTGTCCGAGTATGCTCGGGCCGAGCTCCGATTATTTATAGCTGCTCGGTGATAAGGTTAAATCGCTCCCGTGTGCATGATTTGCAACTGTTTGACAGCTTTATTACATGTGAGGAATGTCTATTTCTTACACATTCCTCACATGTAATAAAGCTGTCAAACAGCGAGCAGGTGTAAATACTCGGAGCTCGGCCCGAGCATACTCGGCGAAAGGGTTAATAGAACATACTCGCTCAACACTAGTTCTGAAGCATCTATTCTAAGATCTCTGAGGTGTGCCATTTCCTTGCTTTTCTATCCTAGAAATGTGTAAATTCACAACTGGTTGTTAACTATTCCCTTTGTTAATGAGAGATGTTCTACAAACTCTCCAGCCAGTGCTGATGGTGACAGGTTAAACAGAGCTGTTGCTATTCATTCTAAAGCTGAATTCACACTTCAATTTTTTTTCTCATATGTAAAAAACTTTTTTTTTACTTTTAATTGTGTTGGATCCCTTTTTGGGCCATGTATCAGTTTTTACAATCGGTTTCTATCCTATGGAAAAAAAAAATCTAATCTTCTCCTATCAACTAATTTCATTCAGTGAAAAAATAAATGCACGGTACTCGAATGACATCTGGATGGCATCCAAGGGCTCTTCATCTTTCTCATGGACCCTTTCACGTAAATTAGTTACTTTGATCAAAATTAGGCATGTTCCCATTGTATTTTTGAGTACAATGTGTCTGCAAAATAAATGGACAAATGAATATGAAAATTTCAATTAAAGGGGTTGGTTCATGTGAATTAGCTACCAAAGATAAGCTATTTTGTAAATACTTTGCTTTTCCAAATCTTTCTGTAATCTGGGATTCTCTCCTGGTCACATGATATCTGGCTGAGAATCCCCTGACTGCCTGTAATGTCACATCAGATTCTCCCTGAGTTCCTGGATATGGAATATGAAGTGACATTACAGTCATGTGACTTTTATGCTGTGTGGATGGTTGGGGCTTTATTCAACAGCGCTCATTCACTGCTTCTATTCATACAGCTGCAGACACAGATATACTACTAGTCCTCACTTCCTTTGGCGTCAAAGACCTTGCCTCTCCTGGATCTCCTCTTACCTTTCTAACATATTTAGTGTCTCCCATTACCATACTACCTGTTAACCCCGCCCTCTCTCTGTTGGAGTCCCTCAAGACTGTGTCCTAGGACCCCTGTTCTTCTCAATCTATACCCTTGGCCTGGGACAACTCATAAAGTCCCATGGCTTCTATTACCACACTCAGATCTACCTCTCTGGCCTAGATATCACCTCTCTGCTGTCCAGAATCCTAGAGTGTTTATCAGCCACATCCTCCTTCTCCTCTCGCTTCCTAAAGGAGTGTGTAGATCCAGTACCTATATTAGGGATTTCTGATTTGGATTGGCACTTATTATATAATCTGTACTCATTGAATTGGATGATTCTTCAAAGAAATGACAACGTAAAGACAATGCTCTTGCAAATTTGCTGACATCCATCATGGTTTTATATATATCAAATTCATTAGAAGGTAAAAAAGACAGTCCTTTAGATAGAACAGAAATTTGAGATTCAGACAATATATAACTGGACAAGTTAATTAACGGACTTTGTATTTCTTCTTGTATCTCAGTGGGTGTGATAGCTTTGTCTCCCAGTATAGTCCCCAATTTTCCATGATTAAAAATATTATTAATAAATACCTTCCCATGCTTTCTGTGGATCCTAAATTGAGAGAAGTACTTTCAACACAGCCACGTTTACATCTTTTTCTACTAACATGAAATATAATATAAAAAATGTTATTAATTGTAACACAACTTATGTTATATATATTATTTCATGTAATGTGTGCTGTCTTCAATATGTGGGATGCACGTGTACTTCATTGAAAAAACGCATCAGACGACATCTAT
Organism: Phyllobates terribilis; assembly: GCF_046119375.1. NCBI lineage: Eukaryota > Metazoa > Chordata > Amphibia > Anura > Dendrobatidae > Phyllobates > Phyllobates terribilis. Next base: position 880,749,148 of record NW_027362761.1, read on the forward strand.
CCGATGCGCATAATAAATTGATTATCAGGTGTTCTGCGGCATCAAGACATTTTTCGTTATGCCATAATGGGGACACTTCAACATTTATAGTAACAGGTATAGAGAAAGTTTTGAAACCTCATAGAGGGGCAGATTATAGGAGAAAGCTCCTTAATAGGGAAAGTTGGTGGATCTATACACTTAATACACGCTCACCAGCGGGTCTGAATATTAGGGGGAGATTTATCAAGCATGGTGTAAAGTGAAACTGGCTCAGTTGCCCTTAGCAACCAATCAGATTCCACTTTTCATTCCTCACAGACTCTTTTGAAAATGAAAGGTGGAATCTGATTGGTTGCTAAGGGCAACTGAGCCAGTTTCACAGATCTAGTTTTCACAGATAGATCTCCCCCAAATCTGTTTTCTTTTCAGATAATTCAGATAACACATAATTGCAAATAATTTAAATACAGATCAAAGAAAATGGATTTTAACAGAGTATTGGAAATCTCAAAATGCTGAAACCGTTAGAGCAAATTGGGTTGAAACATTTGGTACTCAAGCCCCAAAGAGACAAACCATTTACCGCATTCGTGACAAATTCAATGCCACTGACTCAATCCTTAATGCTCCAAAAACTGGTCGACCCAAAACAGTCTGTACAGAAGATAATAAACAACTTGTTGCTGAAACATTTGTTCAGAGTCCAAAAGGGTCAACCAGAAGAGCCTCTTTGGAATTGGGAATTTCATGAGCTTCTATCATGCGAATCTTGAAATCTATTGGGTGCAAAGCTTATCATCCACGTCTAATTCATGGTTTATTGGAGGATGATCCAGACAGGCGGCTGCAATTTAGTGTTTGATAAATCTCCCCCTTCATAACCTTATTACACTTTCTGTCCACTTACTTTTGGACCACCCTGTATACATAGATAAAATATAACTTTTAATGATATGCGTCTTTTTATGCATATTATTAAAAGTTATATTTTATCTATGTATATATAATATTTTTTCCTGCTGAATACTCCATCTTACCTGACCCTCTATCCTGATCTATCACAATTAACGACACCATGCTTTCCGCAGTACCGGAAGTCCGCTGCCTCGGAGTTACCCTCAACTCTGCCCTGTCTTCAAACTGCACATCCAAGCTCTTGCCACTTCCTGCCACCTACAACTCAAAATTATTTCCAGAATCCATCCTTTCCTCAACCCTGAATCTGCTAAAATATTAGTTCATGCCCTCATCATCTCCCACCTCAACTACAGCCATATCCTCCTCTGTGGCCTCCCAGTTAACACTGTAGCACCTCTCCAGTCTGTCATTAACACTGCTGCCCGACTAATCCACCTCTCTCCATGTTACTTCTCTGCTTCTCCCCTCTGCAAATCTCTTCATTGGCTCCCAATTTCCAGACGTATCCAGTTCAAATTACTTATGCTGACCTACAAAGTCATCCATACTCTGTTTCCTCTGTATACATCCGAACTAATCTCTTGATATCTTCCAACTCCCAACCTCCGGTCTACCCAAGACCTACTTCTCTTCTCCACACTCATATGTTCCTCATTCAATTGCCTCCAAGACTTCTCTCCATTGTCCCTCATTCTCTGGAATTCTTTGCCTCAACACATTCGATTATCCGCCACACTCAGAACTTTCAGACTGAACTTGAAACCCCCTCTCTTTAAGACAGCTTACAGCCTGAAATAACCCACCTCACCACCATGGAAGCTGCCGCAACCCCTCCAATCTACTGTCTCCTTCCCCTTTATCCTGTTAACTATAAGCCTGCAAGGGCAGGGCTCTCTCCTTTCTGTACCAGCCTGTCATTGTTAGTTTGTTCTCTGTAATTTATATTCGTATCTTGTATGTAACCCATTGAATCAATGGTGCTCTAAAAATGAATAATAATAATAATATTAGATAGATAGATACAGTACAGACCAAAAGTTTGGACACACCTCATTTAAAGATTTTTCTGTATTTTCATCACTATGAAAATTGTATATTCACACTGAAGGCATTAAAACTATGAATTAACACATATGGAATTATATACTTAACAAAAAAGTGTGAAACAACTGAAAATATGTCTTATATTCTAGGTTCTTCAAAGTAGCCACCTTTTACTTTGATGACTGCTTTGCACACTCTTGGCATTCTCTTGATGAGCTTCAAGAGGTAGTCACCGGAAATGGTCTTCCAACAATCTTGAAGGAGTTCCCAGAGATGCTTAGCACTTGTTGGCCCTTTTGCGTTCACTCTGCGGTCCAGCTAACCCCAAACCATCTCGATTGGGTTCAGGTCTGGTGACTGGAGGCCAGGTCATATGGCGTAGCAACCCATCACTCTCCTTCTTGGTCAAATAGCCCTTACACAGCCTGGAGGTGTGTTTGGGGTCATTGTACTGTTGAAAAAGAAATGATGGTCCAACTAAATGCAAACCGGATGGAATAGCATGCCGCTGCAAGATACTGTGGTAGCCATGCTGGTTCAGTATGCCTTCAATATTGAATAAATCCCCAACAGTGTCACCAACAAAGCACCCCCACACCATCACGCCTCCTCCTCCATGCTTCATGGTGGGAACCAGGCATGTAGAGTCCATCCGTGCACCTTTTCTGCGTCGCACAAAGACACGGTGGTTGGAACCAAAGATCTCAAATTTAGACTCATCAGACCAAAGCACAGATTTCCACTGGTCTAATGTCCATTCCTTGTGTTCTTTAGCCCAAACAAGTCTCTTCTGCTTGTTGCCTGTCCTTAGCAGTGGTTTCCTAGCAGCTATTTTACCATGAAGGCCTGCTGCACAAAGTCTCCTCTTAACAGTTGTTGAAGAGATGTATCTGCTGCTAGAACTCTGTGTGGCATTGACCTGGTCTCTTATCTGAGCTGCTGTTAACCTGCGATTTCTGAGGCTGGTGACTTGGATAAACTTACCCTCAGAAGCAGAGGTGACTCTTGGTCTTCCTTTCCTGGGGCGGTCCTCATGTGAGCCAGTTTCTTTGTAGTGCTTGATGGTTTTTGCAACTGCACTTGGGGACACTTTCAAAGTTTTCCCAATTTTTCGCATTGACTGACCTTCATCTATTAAAGTAATGATAGACACTCGTTTTTCTTTACTTAGCTGCTTTTTTCTTGCCATAATACAAATTCTAACAGTCTATTCAGTAGGACTATCAGCTGTGTATCCACCAGACTTCCGCACAACACAACTGATGGTCCCAACCCCATTTATAAGGGAAGAAATCCCACTTATTAAACCTGACAGGGCACACCTGTTAAGTGAAAACCTTTTCCGGTGACTACTTCTTGAAACTCATCAAGAGAATGCCAAGAGTGTGCAAAGCAGTCATCAAAGCAAAAGGTGGCTACTTTGAAGAACCTAGAATATAAGACATATTTTCAGTTGTTTCACACTTTTTTGTTAAGTATATAATTCCACATGTGTTAATTCATAGTTTTGATGCCTCTAGTGTGAATGTACAATTTTCATAGTCACGAAAATACAGAAAAATCTTTAAATGAGAAGGTGTGCCCAAACTTTTGGTCTGTACTGTACATACAGTAAAGCGACTTGCTCGGCTCTCCGGAGGTAGACACAGGACACACGGTTGGGGTAAACTTCCTGCGGGTTTATTGTGCTGCATAAACTCCAGTAGCATCCCATAAAAATAAACAGTCCCTCTCGGGGTTAACGGGAAAACAAAAGATAAACTATATCAGAGTCCTCTAGCCAGCAGGGCCTTTGCCGGCTGCGGATAGTCTTGTGAAGTTTCAACAACACCAGTTCTCCGGTGTTACTCTCTGGCATCAGCCATACACAACCTGGAGATTTCAACCTCCAGACCACACACTCCCACCCAGGAAAACAAACTGACTGAACATTTTAACCCTGTTCAGTCACACCCTGAGGGGGAGGTATGGGGAATGACTTCCCTCCCATCTCTACGCCATTCCCATAAAACCACACCCTTTAAAAGAGCAAACTCCCAGCACATAACATGCTGGCACAAATTCAGTAGGTCTTAATTCACACAGGAGAGCATCCTGCGTGACACATACCTCCCCTCGCATATAATACCAGTGACTCCATCACATATTTCCCCCCTCTGCCCAAAGCCGGGGGTTTGGCACCTTCAGACACCAAGTAGGGAATTCTGGAGCGGGCATCAGCATGTAACTCTCCGGGTCTATGCTCCAAGTGAAAATTCAAGTCTTGGAGACCTAAGAACCACCTAGTTACTCGGGCATTCTTACTCTTCTTTTCCCTCAACCATCTCAAAGGGGCATGGTCTGACACCAATTTAAACTTTCTGCCAAGTAGGTAATACCTTAGTGTGTCTATGGCCCATTTTATGGCTAGGCATTTTTTCTCTACAATGGCATAATTTTTCTCTCAGGACGAGAGTTTCCAGCTCATATACAGAATGTTATGCTGTTCCCCATTTATCTCCTGCGACAACACAGCGCCAAGACCAACTTCTGAGGCATCTGTCTGGAGCTCAAATTCTTTAGTGAAGTCTGGTGCGACCAGGACCGACTGCTTACAGAGTGCCAGCTTCAGCTGTTGGAACGCCATCTCAGTTTCAACCATCCATTTCGCCATCGTTGTGTTTGTGCCTTTCAGGAGGTCCGTCAGCGGTGCGGCAATCATGGCAAAATTTCAGATAAACCGCCGGTACTATCTCATGATTCCAAGAAACGCTCTCACCTGCTTCTTGGAGAGCAGTTGCGGCCAGTTCTGAATTGCCTCGATCTTATTGACCTGCGGCTTAATTTCGCCTCTCCCGACGACGTAGCCTAAGTACTTGGCCTCCTCCTTCCCAATGGCACATTTTCTCGTATTTATCATAACTCCTGCCTTCCTTAGGTCATCTAGAATTGCCCGTACCTTTGGCAGATGACTAGCAAAGTCTGGGCTAAAGACGACAATGTCATCAAAGTAGGCTGCGGCATACTTCTTATGTGGGCCGAGGATCTGATCCATGGCCCTCTGGAAGGTGGCTGGTGCCCCTGGCAGTCCAAACGCTATCAGGTGTTGAGAAAGCTGTTTTCTCCTTGGCCGACTGGGACATGGGGATCTGCCAGTAGCCCTTTGTCAATTCAGGGTAGTAACATCGGGTATGCGTCACACTTGGAAACCTCATTCAGTCTGCGGTAGTCATTACAAAATCTCCACTCCCCATCGGGCTTTGGCACGAGAACGATAGGACTCGACCATCCGCTCTTCGATTCCTCTATCACGCTGAGGTCCAGCATCCTCTTCACCTCGGTTGAGATTACCTCGTGGCGGGCTTCAGGAATCCTATAGGGTTTGAGGTTTGCGCTAACATTCGCTTTCGTCAGCACGTCATGCTCGACCACCTGCATACGCCCCGGCAACTCCGAGAACAGGTCACGGTTTTGTTGCAGCAGCTCTTTACATTGTTGCTTTTGGGCTGGCGATAGAGCCTCTGCTATCGTGACATCCGCGACTTTGGCTTTCAGACTGGCTCCCAAACAAGGAGTTTCCACAGGTTCCTGGTCCCGCCACGGCTTGAGCAAGTTCACATGGTATATTTGGTGCTGCTTTCTTTGGCCAGGCTGGTGGACTTTATAATTAACCTCGCTGACTTTCTCCACCACCTCGTACAGACCTTGCCATTTGGCCAGGAAATTGCTCTCGATGGTAGGGATTAGCACCAAAACACGGTCCCCAGGCTGGAACTGCCTCAGCCTCGCTGATCGGTTATAGACACTTGCCTGACCTTCCTTCGCCTGAAGGAGATGCGTTTTCATGATCGGCATCACTTTCGCTATTCTTTCCTGCATTTGGGCGACATGTTCAATGATGCTCCGGTGTGCCGTAAATCTCGGTTTCCTAGGTTTCCTTAGTGATGTCCAGGAGGCCTCGCTTATATCGTCCATACATGAGCTCAAATTGAGAAAAAAACGTTAGAGACTTGTGGAACCTCCCTTACCGAGAAGAGCAGGAAGGGCAGCAGGTAGTCCCAGTCCCGTCCATCCTTTTCTATGACTTTCTTGAGCATTGCTTTCAGGGTCTTGTTAAAGCGCTCTATTAAGCCGTCTGTCTGCGGATGGTAAACAGAGGTTCGCTCCTGGGTAGTTTGGAGGAACTTGTACAGCTCCTTCATTATCTTACTCATGAACGGGGTCCCTTGGTCCGTCAGGATTTCCTTCAGCAGACCGGTCCTGGCAAATATATGGACCAGCTCCCAGGCTATGCATTTACTCGACGAGTTCCTGAGCGGCACTGCTTCTGGGATACTGGGTCGCATAGTCCATGATCACCAGGCTATATTGGTGGCCTCGGGCTGATTTGACTAAGGGCCCTACTAGGTCCATAGCAGTCCTCTCAAAGGGGACCTCTATCACCGGTAGTGGAACTAATGGACTACGGAAGTGGGAAGAGGGAGTGGTTATTTGGCAGGTGGGGCAGGACCTACAATAGTTCTAAATTTCTCGGTAACACCCTGGCCAATAAAACTTTCTAAGTATCCTCTCTTGAGTTTTCTCGACCCCTAGGTGTCCCCTCAAAACATGTGAATGGGCCATATCTAGTACTCTCCATCTGTATGGCCCCCTCACTAACAGCTGTTCCACTATCTCACCGCCCCTTAGTTTGGCCACCCGATATAGCAACTTCCCCTGCACTGCAAAGTGGGGGAACTTGGTGTCGGCCCCCGGCTCTTGGGCAAACCCATTACATACGGTAACCTGGTCAAACGCCCCCTTTAAGATCAGGTCTCGAACTTGAGCAGTCCCAAAGTTCTCTCCGGACATATCTAACTCAGGGAGGTCGGCCTCCTCAGTCACTGTCTCGCACTCATCACCCTCAAGGACGCGCAGTGGGAACTCTTCCACCTGAGACTTCGTCAGGGGTTCTTCTCCAGGGGCCTGGCTTTTGACCACGCTACTTAGTCCGGTTCCCTTCCCCCACAAGTCCCAAAACAAAGAAATATCACAGCCCAGTATGACGGGATGTTTCAGGTCCTTAACCACCCCGACTTCGTGGGACTGGGCACCACAGTCTGTTCCCACTGTCACTGTGGCCACGGGATAGTCCTTGGTGTTCCTATGGATGCACCGAATGCCCACAGTTTTGGAAGGGATCAACTGGTGGGGAAGGGTAGCTCTGATTAAAGTCACCAGACTCCCTGAGTCCAATAGTCCAAGCACCTTTACCCCATTAACGGACACGGCCCACGCTTGCGGCCCCTCACGGGGTCGACAGTCCACACTGCAGGCTGGATAAGCATAATAGTAAAACCATCTGCCTAGGCTGCAGTCCATGGGCTCGGGGGAACATATGACACCTGGCGGCTACGTGTCCAGGGTTGTGACACCGCCAACAGACTATATCTTTAGCAACATTCCTTTTGGCACCTTCAGTGGGAGTGGGACACCCCCCAGTAATGGCTCTAGACCCCTTCCATGGTGAACCCCCCCTTTTTGGGTATCCAAGTCGGTTTCCTGAGGGATTTCACTCCCAGGTGTGCTAAGATCTCTGTCTTTAGCTTGGCGTATTCCTTGGTATCCTGCAGTGCCATGTCGTAATACGCCTTTTGGGGTTCCCCTGACAAATATGGTGCCAGAACCTCTGCCCACTGTTCTGGTGGAAGTCTCTCCCGATCAGCCACCCTCTCAAAGACTTTCAGAAATGCTTTTACATCATCCCCGAGGGTCATCTTCTGCATTGCCCATCTTACCGCCTTCCTCACGTAGGAGTCATCAGTCGGCCCTGGAGTTGGGGCGGTTGCCCTGCCCTGGATGGCGTCCGACAGAAGCTGTAGCTGTTGTTGCTGCTCCTGCTGGTGCTGCTGCTGCGCCTTTTGCTGCAATTGGATCTGTTGGTCATCTCCTGGTGCTGCTGCTGGCTTTGCAAGTGCTGCTGTTGCATCTGTTGTTGGCTCTGCACCAGGTGCTTAATGAGCTCCTCCATGTTGCCGGACTTCTCTGGCTGGCGGCCTTCACCCAGGACATCCACTGGTTTCTGTGGCAGGTACACGTGTTCCTGGAATCTTCCGCGCACTCTCACACCAACTGTGGTGAAGCGACTTGCTCGGCTCTCCGGAGGTAGACACAGGACACACGGTTTGGGTAAACTTCCTGCTGGTTTATTGTGCGGAATAAACTCCAGCAGCGTCCCATAAAAATAAACAGTCCCTCTCGGGGTTAACGGGAGAACAAAAGATGAACTATAACAGAGTCCTCTAGCCAGCAGGGCCTTTGTCGGCTGCAGATAGTCTTGTGAAGTTTCAACAACCCTCTTTAGCGTCAGCCACACACAGCCTGGAGACTTCAATCTCCAGACCACACACTCCCACCCAGGAAAATAAACTGTCTGAAAATTTAAACCCTGTTCAGTCACACCCTGAAGGGGGAGGGGGGTGTATGGGGAATGACTGAAGCTCTGTGTGACACTCGAGGGAGGGGTTAGGAGTTTCGGGAGTTGTGATCACTGCTGGCTTGCAGCCCAGCACAGGGCTTCATGGGGAATGTAGTCAGAAGGGAGAAGAGCAACATGAGGAGGAAGTGATAGCTGTTAAAGCAGCGCTAATGCCAGTGCAGAGGAAGTGAAACAGCAAGGTATGAAACTACATGAAACTGGTAGAAAAGGTCTATGGGGTTTTTTAGGGGCATTATCCTTAGGTATTTATGGTAAAACCAATAACTGAGTTAGGGTAATAGACAACCTCTTTAATTGTACGTATTTGTCTGTTAAAGAAATGGAAACACACAGAAAACGTGACAAAAACTAACGTGGAAACAATGCAAACTGCGCTAAAGTTATGAAATGTTAGATGATACATTTGGTACATTCTTAGCCTGTCCAGTTAAAATTTACACCATCTACTCGTTGACTTAGATTTTGCCAGAATTTTGTGCCAAAATATTGCTGCATTTTTTGTAGTGCAATGTTGCAAGTTAAGCCATATCCCTTCCAAGAAGTAAAGCTCATTTTCATCAAAGCCATGCCCTGCTTTTGAACAAAGTATAGGAAGTGTCTAAAATCTTATAAATATGGTTCAAGTCATGTAAGACAGTTTTGTTGAGCAAATCCTGGCACATTCCCGCAATTTGTTTGATTCTTTTCTTTCGTAACATCTGTAAATTCGGGAAAATCAAAAAATTTTAGACCATCAACAGCAGCAAATACAATTATGTGACTGTACTGATAATTCTTTGCTAGTTTGAGCATTTCCTTTCATTTCAAAGAAACTTAATTTTATGATCTAAACTAGCTCTGTTCATCTGAATTTCTGGATAACTTGACATTTGCACAGCAACAACAAAACATTTGCATAAAACAAAGTTTGCATATCCCTGGACTTCTCGTTTATCTTCCTCATTTGGCCTGCTATCAGTTAATTGGGTGATTACCGATCAAGGCTCAGTTAACCTGAATGTGTACTGGGTCTGTTTTCCATTTTCAGCCAAGAACCCTTATAGATCAGTTGTGACATGAGGGTTTGTGTGACTTCATGCTTCCTTTTACCTTACAGAAAATATGTCCTAAAAAAACTTTTAATTTCCAACTAACTCTGTATGTTGGTGCTCTGCCCTGCATAACTTATGGGGTAAATTTAATAAAATTGTTGCATAATATGCCAGTCTACTGTTTTAGGCTACGTTCACATGATGAGTATTCGGTGAGTTTTTTATGTTGCAGATTTTCTGCACCACTTGCAAACCTATTAAGGTAAATTAGGTTAAGGTTAAGTGTACACGTAGCGTTTTTGATGCGTTTTCGCGTTTTTTCAGCACGGAAATGCATCAAAAACGCTTGGTAATCGGTCTGCCAGCTATTGCCATTGCATTTTAAAACGCAGCATGTCCATTGTATGCAGCATTCCCGCAGCATTTCCCGCTCATTAACTTTAATTGAACAGCAGCAAATCCGCAGATATAATATTTATACCTGTGAATTTGCTGCAGTTCAATTAAAGTCAATGGGCCTCGGAAACGCTGCAGGTGGTACCCAGGTCGGCTGGGGAAGACTACTACTCCCCTCATCCGACCGCCACTCCCGCTGATAACAGCGAGAGCGGCGCGGTTGAGGGGAGCAGTAGTCTCCTCAGCCAAGTCTGCACTGCACGTGGTGGTCAAAAAAATAAAAAAAGTAAAAAAATAAAAAAAACAGTATGCTCATTTTTAACCCCCCCCCCCCCCGGTGTCCTCCCGATGTCCGCCGACAATGTCATCCTCCCGTCGGCCGGCGGTACACTGCCGGGAGCGAGCGTTCTCCCAGAAGTCTACTGCGCTGCCAGGACCTGCTGGGTAGTCACGTGAGCTTTCCGCTGAAGATCAGCGGAGAGCTCACGTGACCTCACTTTATGGCACTGGTGCTGCGTGGGAACATTCTTCAGAATGTTCCCACCAGTACTGGTGCTGAGGTCACCGGGGCTGATCAGCTGATTTTCAGCTGATGAACCCCAATGACTTCACTCCTGCAGCAGCATGTACACTGACAGGAGTGATTTTACACTCCTGTCAGTATACATTGCTGTCTTCTACAGCTGTGACATCAGTGATTGCTGATGTCACTGCTGTAGAAGTGACCCGGACCGCCGAGGGACAATCGTGACGGCGGTAATCGTAGACTACGTCGTGACGGCGGACAGGTGAGGGATATGGTTGTTTTTTATTTTACTTTTTTTTTTTTACAGAAGATCAAGGGATTCGGGGACTGAGAGTGTAATAAAAAAAAAAATTTAAACCGTGTGTCGATCCGGACACAGCAGCGCTTTGGACATATATTTTTGCTGCGTCCAAAACGTTGCATTCTATTGAACGCAGGTAAATCCACATGTGTTCACTGAACCATGCGGTTTTATCGCATTCAATACTTTCTAGTGGTCAAATTTCTGTTGTGGAGACTAGTGACTCCGCAAGAGGATTTGACATGTGCCGCATATCAGTGTCCACAGGTGATTTGCAGCCTCTGATGCACGCATAGTGGACATGGGATTACTAGAAATCCCATCCACTATGCTGTAACATCTGGATGCTGCAGGTTTGACGCTGTATAAACACACAGCATCAAACCTTATGCGGCTCCTGATTGTGGCTACTTATCCAAACTCACCTGCAGCATGTCAATTTCTGTAACGGACACGCCAGTCTCCGCTGCAGATTTTGACCTATTTAAGTGTCATTATATGTGGTGGATTCACATGGACTGACAACAAAAGTGCGGCATTAGAACACAGAGTTTTGGAGGCGGGTAAAAATATGCTGCATCCAAAGCGCTGCTGTGTGCTGATCGGGGGGACGTAGCGGCTAACGAAACAGCTGTGAGCTGTGAATACTAGCCAGGGAACATGTTTGCCTATTAGCACCTTCCTAGGCTAAAAATAGCAGCTCACAGCTGCGCCAGAAATTACAGGAATGGAAATGCTAATGAAGATTGGGTGAATGAGATTAGCTGACACATAGCTCTTTTGTTTGGTGATGACAAGGTGTCAATCAGACCCTTTCATCACCAAACTTAATCAAAGTAAAGTAAAGAGTTAAATAAACACACAGAGTAAACACTTTATTTGAAATACAACAGACACATTTTTTAATCATTTAAATTAACCAATATACTCACCCCAGTTCTGACGGTAATTCAAGGGTTAAAGCAATGTTCCACCAAAATAACTTACCGTAATTTAGTTCCAAAAAGCATTCATTGATGTACAAAAACGCTTAAAAAACCCGTCAAAAACTCGGCAAAACTGTGCATTTTTCCGCAGCATTTTTCCCGCCAAGGAGATGCAGAAACGCTGCAGAAATTTCTGCTTCAAATCCTGAACATGTGCACATAGCTTTTTTCTTTGTGTTTTTATTACGTTTTTGACTGATTTTTTTCTCTGTTTTTTGTATGTCATGTTTTAAAAAAAGCTGCTTTCTTTTTCATACTTTCTGGTATTTGGCTTTAACAAAACTTTATTGATACAGTCAGGTAAGGATTACATGCATTTTAAAGCGTTTCCATAGTGAAAACTCACTAAAAATGCATATGCATTTCTTTACCTGCAGATTTTCCACATCCTATGCAATTCTATGGGGAAAATCTGCACATAAAACTCAGCTAACTCACAACAGAAATTGAAACATTGCGGATTTCAAACACACCCCGCAGGTCAGTTCACACAGCGTAAAATAAAAAAAGCACAACTGTAAAACGTAGTGAAAATTGACATACACAGCGTTAATACTCACCAAACTCTCATCTTGGGAACTTAACCTTAACCCCTTTACAGCCCATGCCGTATTAGTACGCACATTTGCGTACACCCTGTTCAGTGAGGGCTGCTGCGCTGAGCCCTCACTGAACCGAGGACATGTCAGCTGATTCTTACAGCTGACATGTGCCCGCAACAGCCGCGGGTGGAATCGCGATCCACCCGCGGCTGTTAACATGTTAAATGCCGCTGTCAATCTCCGACAGCGGCATTTAACGCGCGCTTCCAGGTTGCGCGTCATAAGCCCCGCCCATCGGCGACCCCGTCACGTGATCGCGGGTCACCGATGCGTGGGCATGACAACCCAGGGTCTGCAGCAGACGCCTGTGGTTGTCATGATCTGGTCGCTATGAGCGCCACCTAGTGGTCGGCGCTCATAGCACAGGAACATTTCTGCTGCATGCAGGGAATCTGCTGGTCCCCTGTATGTAGCAGAGCCGATCAGACAACTGCTGTTTCTAGTCTCCTATGGAGACTATTGAAGCATGCAGTAAGTGAAAAAAAAAAGTTTTTAAAAATATAAAAAAAATATAAAAGTTTAAATCACCCCCCTTTCGCCCCATTCAAAATAAAATATAAAAAAAAAAACCCTACATAGACATATTTGGTATCGCCGTGTTCAGAATCGCCCCATCTATCAATATAAAAAAAGAATTAATCCGATCGGTAAACGGTGTAATGAGAAAAAAATTCTAAACGCCAGAATTACGTCTTTTGGTCACCGCAAAATTGCAATAAAATGCAATAACGGGCGATCAAAACATCGGATCTACCCCAAAATGTTATCAATAAAAACGTCAGCCCGGCGCGCAAAAAATAAGCCCTAACCCAGCCCCAGATCACGAAAAATGGAGACGCTACAGGTCTCGGAAAATGGCCTTATTTTTTTTTTTTTTTTTTTACCAAATTTTGGAATTTTTTTTCACCACTTAAATATAAAATAACCTATACATATTTGGTGTCTACGAACTCGTAATGACCTGGAGAATAATAATGGCAGGTCAGTTTTAGCATTCAGTGAACGTGGTAAAAAAAATAAATAAAAATCAACTGTGGTATTACACTTTTTTTGCAATTTTACCACACTTGGAATTTTTTTCCCGTTTTCCCGTACATGATATGGTAAAACTAGTAATGGCGTTGAAAAGTACAACTTGTCCCGCAAAAAATAAGCCCTCACATGGCCATGTTGTCCAAAAAATAAAAATGCTATGGCTCTGGGAACAAGGGGAGCAAAAAACGAAAAAGCAAAAACGACAAACCCAAGGTTGCGAAAGGGTTAAACAGAAGCCCTTTAGTATAACGTGCTGAATTTAATAAGAGGCACATAGATTTGACACACCTTTGGACTGCCGGTGCTTCACAAAATAAAATCTTCTGTAAAGATTGTAATAAATCAACCATGATTTTTATGACCCCAACTCCCCACTTTTTTTATTCTTAAATGTAAGGGCAAAAAAAAGTAAAACTATTGCACTGGCTCAAACAATTGTCCCATAGAATTAAAATTAATCTGTCAGATCTCAGGTAAAGATATAAAGAAACAAGGTTACATATGAATAATGTTCACATCTAGTGTTTGTCTTTTTTATTTTGTGTATAAAAATCTCCTATGCTTTACTATTTCTCTTACATTGTCACCACATATGAAAAATTAAAAACATTTCAATTAACAATGTTACTTGGACTGGAAGTTACAGAAGAACAGCAAAGAGTAAAAATGCTAATAACATTCCACATACTGTAAGTAGTGCTTCAGATTAAGGGCGCTGTCAGACGGCCGTATAACATGGACCACGATCGTATCGAACTGCTCGGACTGACTGGCGGCTCTCCTGACCTGTATTTCTATGCAGCTGTCATGCTTCGGTCAGGAGAGCCGACGGCCAGTCCGTGCACTGCGAAGCGATCATCGTTTGTGTTTTACGGCCGTTTGGCCATGCTCTTAGGACCGCACTGTAGCATTACATGTAGCATTACATGTACCTTTGTATGAAATGGAACTTGCATTTAAATATTTTCATAATAAGCAAAATGTTGGTGGTATGATGTACAATACAATATATCTACAAAAATTTACAAATTGTTCTACCCCCAAAAAAACTTGTACAGCTAAGTGACTAAATAAGTAGAAATGTAAAGACTCTTTTAAACTGATGCATTTTTCATTTGAAATCGTAGGTTTTACTTGATCTTGCAACATTGATTTTTGAAGAACAACAGTCACTGGAGGTTATCCTAAAGAAGATTGCAGCAACTATTCTGTCTTTCATGCAGGCTCAGAGATGTACTATCTTCATTGTGGATGAGGACTGTCCTGTGAGTAAACAGTATGGAATTACTATCTTATATTCTAATATTCCTCCCAGAGACATGTTATGGCACACTACATGTCATGCAAGGTGCAGGAAAGACTAAGTGCAACACGAAGGGAAGGGGAAAAAAAGGGGGCCCAGATTCTAGGGAAAGGGGGTAGTGGAGATCTCCTAGGCTGACCTATATTACCCTGTCTCCCCTAACATCCCTATGTTGGTTCCGCACCAATCGCCGCACAGGAACCTCGCCCTGTCTTTCCCTGGCGTTTGGCCCTAGCTAGGGAAGGGAGGGGTGAGCACTAGTCGATCCCCACTGACAACTAAAGACAACAAGGGGGAACAAACAAGGGAAGATAGCTTAGCTTTAGTTGACTTCAGAGAGATGAACACATGTCCTCTTAGCTTCAGAGAGGAAGAAGTACTGCACTAGCTCCAAGCCTTCACAAGGGGTCATGTGAGTATCGCCAGCACCTCCCTCTAGCAAACAGCAGGTATTTATACACCCAGGCCAGGGTGTTAATTAACAAGAGGAAGGTAGCCGCTGGGTCCTAGAGAGACAGCTTCTAAGAAGGTGTCTGTAATGCCAAACAAAGAGATCTCCTGCAAACAACTGCAGGACGACTGTCTGTCACTTTTGACACACCCGTGATACTAAACTTTAGGCTATAGTCACACATCTTTATTTTTGATCAGTATTTCATTGGTTTTTGTATGCCACAACCAGGAATGTCTCCAAAACACAGAACAGGTGTCAATCTTTCAATTATAGTTTTTTTCTGTAAGGTTCACCCCTGGTTTTGGCAGACAAATGCTAATAAAAAATACTGACCAAATACTGACATGTGAATAAGCCCTTATGTTCTCATTGGCTGGCCCTATGGTATGGTCTCTTTCCTTGGGGGTCTAAACAAAGGGTTATCCACAAATTACCCCAAGCTATCAACACCTGCTACAATACTCTGATTTTTTAAAAAAGTTTTTCCATCCTTTCCATTCTGTCAGTTCGTTAAAATCGGACCACACTTGGATGTCATCTGAGTACTCCGACACTCAGAAAATCACAGATAGCACTTGTCTGATATAATCGGTTTTCTGCACGAGCCCTATTATTAAATATTATCGAGTTCCATCAAGAGAACGACACAACACATAATTAATGCAGTGGTTTAAAATGACTTAGCAACAATGCGTAGTAGTTACAGGTAGAAAAGGACAATACAAAGAAAGGTTAAAAACAAGTATTTACATAAACTAAACTAAAGTGACCTGTGATAAGGTATTCCAGCCAGTGGAGCTCGGTATTCAGTTCTTGATGTAGTCCTTTATCCAGGGAGGTGTGGCTCATGGTTATGTTATGGCTCCATACACACAGAGTAGCCCAATCTCAATATCTACCATTAGTGGCTTTTAAAATTTTTCCCTGCAGTGTGTTTAACCTGCAGTGTAAAATGCAATGTAATATAAATCTGAAAACATAGTCAAAAAAACATTTTTTATTGCGTCTTGCCCATTTTAGTCTATTGATATTCTGCCATACACATCTGAAGACAGTTTTTTTTGCAATTCAGGTCTATATATACTGTATAAATGTGAAACTAGCCATACATGCAGCAGAAAATTGGAGGAGGTAGATGAGAAGGAACAGCAGTAGGTGGATGTGCAGAGAACATTGAGTTACCCCAGGCTCAGACACAGAATGAGGCTGATAGTGTGAAATTGATGATTATGACTAGTGATGAGTGAGCACTAAAATGCTCGGGTACTCGTTGCTCGAGTCGAGCAAATTGGAATGCTCGAGTGCTCGGACCGAGTAACGAGCCCCATGTAAGTCTATGGGAAACTTGAGCATTTTTCCGGCGGCTCCCCCTGGCGGTCTGCAGAGGGCCTAAAAATTGCCCAAATTGATGGGAACAGTGCTCAAATGACATGGGAACAGAATGGGGAAGACCCCTGGAAGCATTTCTGACTCCCAGGTCACTGCTGTCAACAACGTTGTCAGAGGTATTACGCCACTTTTACAGACTCACAATAAAACATACAAAAACTAAACCGAAATGTATTTTCCTGGGAAATATGTTAATTAACATCCTTTCCAGGGTAATGACTTGTATATAAGGCAAAATAAATATACAAAAACAAAAATGCTCCTCCACACCGTGGGCTATGTTCACACGTAGAGTTTTTGATGCGTTTTTGCATTGCTTTCAACCAAGACAAATGCATTCACCATGAAATGTCATTTTAACATTTTACAACCTTATCTGGCCATGTGCTTTAACACATCATCAGACACATCTTGTTTCATTTATGATGGAGGGACTCAGAAAGTCACAAAACCTATTTTTATAGGGCCATCAGGCGGCCCTTATTATTCTTAAAGGGCCAGCAGTCGGCCTTTGCTGTTGATAGAGAGCCTTCTGCCGGCTATGCTTTGTTGTTCCCATTATTAATGAGTGGGTCTCCTATACTGTTATTGCGTATGCAGTGACTGCAAAGGCTGCCAAAAATTTGGAGGAACTCCAATGCTCCTTGCAAGAGATGTAGAGGTCGGAGGGCCTCCTGAAAACAATGTTCCCATTATTAGGAAGTGGGTCTCCCATACTGTTTGCCTATGCAGTGAAGCAACGGCTGTCAAAAATTTGGAGGAACTCCAATGCCCCTTGCAAGAGACGTAGAGCTCGGAGGCTCTCCTGCAAAAAATGCTCCCATTATTAGGAAGTGTGTCTCCTATACTGTTTGCCTATGCAGTGAAGCAACGGCTGCCAAAAATTTGGAGGAACTCCAATGCCCCTTGCAAGAGACGTAGAGGTCGGAGGGCCTTCTGCAAAAAATACTCCCATTATTAGGAAGTGTGTCTCCCATACTGTTTGCCTATGCAGTGAAGCAACGGCTGCCAAAAATTTGGAGGAACTCCAATGTCCCTTTCAAGAGACGTAGATATGTTGATATGGTACATATGGTGGTGATATGGTGGTGGAGGATGAGGATGCAGAGAAGGAGGAGGACAAGAGCAAATAGACAAAATCAGGAAGCATATACCCATGTCTCAGTGTGAAAACAGAGGTGCATAGGAAAAGAGTTAGACCTCCCAAAAAAAAGACACTATATTTGAGTTTATGTTACACTGTTATCATTCGGTGGTGTTGAGAAGTCTGGCCCAATCCAGCCCTTGTTCATTTTTATAAGAGTCAGCCTATCAGCATTTTCAGTTGACAGGCGGATGCTCCTATCGGTTATAATTCCACCAGCGGCACTAAAAACACGCTCTGACAAAAGGCTAGCGGCAGGCCAGGACCTCCAAGGCCTAGAAAGCCAGTTCATGCCACTTGTCCAGCTTGGATGCCTAATAATTATAAGGCACAGAGGGATCACGGAGGACATTGGTACGGTCGGCAAGGTACTCCCTCACCATCTTCCGAAACTTTTCCTTCCTTGAGAGAGTACCCCGCGCATCAGGGCTTGTGCGATGGGAGGGTCTGAGAAAACTATCCCAGAACTTAGACAGTGTTCCTCTGCCTCTGCTTGATTGCATTTGTGTCTCTCCCGCCTGTACTCCTTGTTTGTCCAACAAACTGTGACCTCTGCCGCAAGCATTTTCAGATTTTTTTAATAATTCCGCAACAAGGGCATTGTCGTTCTGCACCATTTTATTAGGCCTGTCCTGCAAGGGAATAAGAGACAGAAAGTTCTCCTTGTAGCGTGGGTCTAGAAGTGCCACCAACCAATAATGACTGTCACCCAAAATTTGGACAACGCGACGGTCACGGGAAAAGCAGCGTAACATAAACTCAGCCATGTGTGCCAGACTGCAAAGAGGCAAGACTTCCGTGTCCTCACCAAGAGAACGACTGACCATGCTCTTCTCCTCCTCTTCCTCCTCCCTGTCCTCAGGCTATACACGCTGAACAGACGGTATGACAGTTGTGCAGGTAGTACCGTCTATAGCGCAAGAAACTAGCTTCTGTTCTTCCTCCTCCTCCTCTTCCTCATTGTCACCCAATCCATGTTGGGATGAGATGAGGCTGGGCTGTGTGGAATCACCCTGTATGGTTCCTTGCTCCATCTCATCGTGCTCCGCCTGCAATGCATCCTCTTTTATTCTGAGCAGAGAGCGTTTCAGGAGACAGAGAAGCGGGATGGTGATGCTAATTATAACACCATCGCAGCTCACCATCTTGGTGGAGTCCTCAAAGTTTTGGAGGATAGTACATATGTCTGACATCCATGTCCACTCCTGAGGTGGGAGTCAGGAGTCTGACCTGAATACCTATGGCCATGTTGATGCTGGTAGTCAACAACTTCCCTCTTTTGCTCACAAATTCACAAATCCTTCTCAACATCTGCCATGTTGAGTTCCAACTCGTTGGGACATCGCAGATCAGTCGGTGAGCTGGAAGTTGCAAACGCTGCTGAAGCATGGCAAGAGCGGTGGAAGCTGTGGCTGACTTTCTAAGAGGGGCACACAGGCTCCGTACTTGACAAGCAGATCCAACAGATCCGGGTAGGTTTTGAGAAACCGCTGAACCACGAGGTTGAGCACATGGGCCAGGCACAGTACGTGTGTGAGCTCTCCTCGCCTCAGAGCCGCCACCAGGTTCGGGGCATTGTCACACACAACCATGCCTGGTTGTAGGTTCAGCGGTGTCAGCCACAGATCTGCCTGCTGGTTCAAAGCTGTCCACAACTCTTCAGCATTGTGCGGTTTGTCACCTAAGCATATTAGCTTCAGCACAGCCTGTTGCCGCTTGGCCGAGGCAGTGCTGCTGTGCTTCCAGCTTGCGACTGATGTGGTCATTTCAGAGATGGAGGCTGAAAAGGAGGAGGAGGTGCAGGAGCTGTAGAATGTGCGGGCAACCCTGATTGACCCAGGGCCCGCAATCCTCGGCGTCTGGAGGACGTGTTCTGTCCCAAGGTGTGACTGGGTCCCGGCTTCCACTATATTAACCCAGTGTGCCGTCAGCGAGATGTACCGTCCCTGCCCACTAGCACTTGTCCACGTATCCGTGGTTAGGTGCACTTTCCCAGTAACTGTGTTGTTGAGGGCAGGTCTAATGTTGTGGAACACGTGCTTGTGTAATGCGGGGACGGCACACCGGGAGAAATAGTGGTGGCTATGGACCGAGTACCAAGGGACAGCCGCCGCCATCAGCTAGCGGAAAGCTTCCATCTCCACGAGCCAAAAAAGGCAACATTTTGAAGGCAAGCATTCTCGAAATGTGTGAATGTAGTAGTGTGGCCTGTGAGGTGTTGGCTGCGTATTTGCGCTTGCATTCCAAGGACTGGGGTATGGACAACTGAACGCTGCGCTTGGACAAAGATGTGGATGTGCTTGCTGATGGTGCTAGTTGAGAGTGTTCAACGACAGGTGCAGGGCGGGAGGCATCTTGGTATGCGCCATGGACAGGGGATTGGTGTGCACGCACAACAGCGGAACAAGCAGTGGTGTCACCCGCAGACACTGTTGCTGGACCCACTTAGTCTGGTGCTTAGCTGCCATGTGCCTGATCATGTTGGTGGTCGTCAGGCTGCTAGTTTTGCTACCCCTGCTGACGCTGGCCTGTCAGGTGGTGCAAATGGCCTTCTTGGGGTTATCTGCAGAGTCTTTAAAAAATAGCCAGACTCGGGAAGACCTAACAGTTGTACTGGCAACTTGCGTTGTGTTGGCATTACGAGGAACGCTTTCCCGCTTTGTGTCTGCAGCCACCACGCTACTTTTTCCTGCCTGTTGTGGTGGGCTATGCCTCCCTCCCCCTGTGTGCTGCTGTCCTCACTCTGTATGTCCCCCTGCCAGGTTGGGTCAGTTACTATATCATCCACCACCTCGTCTTCCACTTCCGCACCCTGGTCCTCCTCCTGACAATTGTGTCTCATCATCATCATCATCCACCTCTTGCCCCAGTAATTGCAATGGGGAAGTGACATCCTGAATGGGGCATTATATGGGGGGGAGTGACATCCTGCATGGGGCATTATATGAGGGGGGGGAGTGACGTTCTGCATGAGGCATTGTATGGGAGGGGGAAGTGACATCCTGCATGGGGCAATATATTTGAGGGGGAAGTGACATCCTGCATGGGGCATTATATGGGGGAGAGGGGGCACAGCCTGCATGGGGCATTATTTGAGGGGGGAGTGACATCCTGCATGGCGCATTATATGGGGGGAAAGTGACATCCTGCATGGGGTATTATATGATGGGGGGGTGATGACATCCTGCATGGTGCATTACATGATGGGGTGGGTGGTGATGACATCCTGCATGGGGCATTATATGATGCTGGGGTGGTGATGACATCCTGCATGGAGCATTACATGATGGGGTGGGTGGTGATGACATCCTGCATGGGGCATTATATGATGGAGGGGTGATGACATCCTGCATGGGGCATTATATGATGGGGGGGTGATGACATCTTGCATGGGGCATTATATGATGGGGTGTGATGACATCCTGCATCAGGCATTATATGCTGGGGGGGTGATGACATCCTGCATGGGGCATTATAGGATGGGGGGGTGATGACTTCCTGCATGGGGCATTATATGGGGGGGAGTGACATCCTGCATGGGGCATTATATGAGGGGGGAGACGTGACATTCTGCATGAGGCATTGTATGGGAGGGGGAAGTGACATCCTGCATGGGGCATTATATGAGGGGGGGTGACGTTCTGCATGAGGCATTGTATGGGAGGGGGAAGTGACATTCTGCATGGGGCATTATATAGGAGGGGGAAGTGATATACTGCATTAGGCATTATGTGGGGGAGGGGAGGGCACAGCCTGCATGGGGCATTATTTGAGGGGGGAGTGACATTCTGCATGGGGCATTATATGGGGGGAAAGTGACATCCTGGATGGGGTATTATATGAGTGGGTGATAACATCCTGCATGGGGCATTATAGGATGGGGGGTGATGACATCCTGCATGGGGTATAATATGGTGGGGGGTTGATGACATCCTGCATGGGGCATTATATGATGGGGGGGTGATGACATCCTGCATGGGGCATTATATGATGGGGGGTGATGACATCCTGCATGAGGCATTATATAATGGGGTGGTGGTGATGACATCCTGCATGGGGCATTATATGATGGGGGGTGGTGATGACATCCTGCATGAGGCATTATATGATGGGGAGTGGTGATGACTTCTTGCATGGGGAATTATATGATGGGGGGTTGATGACATCCTGCATGGGGCATTATAAAATGGAGGGGGTGATGACATCCTGCATGGGGCATTATATGGAGTGGAAGTGACATCCTGCATGGGGCATTATATGAGGGGGGAAGTGATGTTCTGCATGAGGCATTGTATGGGAGGGGGAAGTGACATCCTGCTTGGGGCATTATATGATGGAGGGGTGATGACATCCTGCATGGGGTATTATATGATTGGGGGGGTGATGACATCTTGCATGGGGCATTATATGATGGGGGGTGATGACTAGAGATGAGCGTTGTTCTACTCGAACTGTTCGCCAATCTCAAATTCGAGCTGTTTTGGGCGGTGTTCGAGCCGGTCGGCGAACACGAACAATTTGAGAAAAATTCGGCTGTTCGAGGTTATGTTCGATAACTGTTCGTGCACCAAAATCATAACTGGATTTTTTCTCAGTAATGATGAAAATTAATGTTAATACGCAGTTTGAGTGTACAGCGGGGCGGGGGGAGGGGCAGGGGATGGATCTCTGCAGGAACAATGAAGATCTCCATTTTTTTTTCTCTTTCCCGCATTTGCAGTGGGGAGGTGCAATCTGTCAGCCTATCAGCAGCGCACACACGGAGCGAAGTGCTTTTTTTCACACAAGCAAGGGCATGTGTGATTGGCAGTGTATGTCACATGTCCTTGCCCTATAAGACCAAGCCATTTTCCCCGTCGCCACCATTTTCTCACTGCTGCAGCTGCGTGTTAGACGGCACCGCTGTTGCTGTGTGTGCTATACCTTGTTAATTTCAAGCCAATTTTCGCACAAATATACAGATAGCTTGGGAGTAGGGAATAGTTGTGATTGCAGTCCTTTTAAGGACTAGGTTACAGCATTTCCTACGACTTTTATCAGGGAGGTCTGTGCTCTTAAATAGATAGGTTGTGGGAGTAAAGACTAATTGTAATTGGAGTCCTTTTCAGGACTAGGTTACATGAGTTCCTATCAGTTTTTGCCAGGCAGGTCTGTGCCAGTGCTGTGCAAGTTTTTTTCACAGCATTTGGCTGAATCTAGCAAAGTTAATCCTTTTTGGCCTATTGCAGAGTGTGTTAGTCAGTGGAGTAGCCTATCTGTGTTGCAAGATATAACACCTGTGTATAGAATACCAATTTTTTTACTGCACCTAGTGAAGTAAAATCTTTTGGGCATAGCATCATTCTATTAGTCCATCTATACTGACCTCCATCAGGTTGCAAACTGAATATAATTTTTTTCTGCATCTAGCTCTGAAAAAATATTTGGGCTTCTAGCAGTGTGTGGGACTTGGTCTATTAGTCCATCTATACTGACCTCCATCAGGTTGCAAATTAAAAATATTTTTTTTCTGCATCTAGCTCTGAAAAAATATTTGGGCTTCTAGCAGTGTGTGGGACTTGGTCTATTAGTCCATCTATACTGACCTCCATCAGGTTGCAAATTAAAAATAATTTTTTTCTGCATCTAGCTCTGAAAAAATATTTGGGCTTCTAGCGGTGTGTGGGACTTGGTCTATTAGTCCATCTATACTGACCTCCATCAGGTTGCAAATTAAAAATAATTTTTTTCTGCATCTAGCTCTGAAAAAATATTTGGGCTTCTAGCAGTGTGTGGGACTTGGTCTATTAGTCCATCTATACTGACCTACATCAGGTTGCAAATTAAAAATAATTTTTTTCTGCATCTAGCTCTGAAAAAATATTTGGGCTTCTAGCGGTGTGTGGGACTTGGTCTATTAGTCCATCTATACTGACCTCCATCAGGTTGCAAATTAAAAATAATTTTTTTCTGCATCTAGCTCTGAAAAAATATTTGGGCTTCTAGCAGTGTGTGGGACTTGGTCTATTAGTCCATCTATACTGACCTACATCAGGTTGCAAATTAAAAATAATTTTTTTCTGCATCTAGCTCTGAAAAAATATTTGGGCTTCTAGCGGTGTGTGGGACTTGGTCTATTAGTCCATCTATACTGACCTCCATCAGGTTGCAAATTAAAAATAATTTTTTTCTGCATCTAGCTCTGAAAAAATATTTGGGCTTCTAGCAGTGTGTGGGACTTGGTCTATTAGTCCATCTATACTAACCTCCATCAGGTTGCAAATTAAAAATAATTTTTTTCTGCATCTAGCTCTGAAAAAATATTTGGGCTTCTAGCGGTGTGTGGGACTTGGTATATTAGTCCATCTATACTGACCTCCATCAGGTTGCAAATTAAAAATAATTTTTTTCTGCATCTAGCTCTGAAAAAATATTTGGGCTTCTAGCAGTGTGTGGGACTTGGTCTATTAGTCCATCTATACTGACCTCCATCAGGTTGCAAATTAAAAATAATTTTTTTCTGCATCTAGCTCTGAAAAAATATTTGGGCTTCTAGCGGTGTGTGGGACTTGGTCTATTAGTCCATCTATACTGACCTCCATCAGGTTGCAAATTGAATAAAAAAATTTTCTGCATCTAGCTCTGAAAAAATATTTGGGCTTCTAGCGGTGTGTGGGACTTGGTCTATTAGTCCATCTATACTGACCTCCATCAGGTTGCAAATTAAAAATAATTTTTTTCTGCATCTAACCCAGCCAATAGTTTTGGCCTAATACCACAGTTTGGCCACTCAGCTCTGCTCGGTTACCATCCATTGTTTTTTTGTGCAAACAACTCCAGAGTTGTGAATTAGTTAACCACCAAAATGAGTGGAAAAAGGCCTGCTGCTGGTGGAAAGGGGAATAGGCGTGTTGGGAAGGGGAAAAAAGGTTGTGTCCGTGGGGTAGGTGCAGAAGAAAGACCATCTTCCAGCCAAACTAAAATGTCTACTTCTTTTAGCGGACAATGTGATAAGATCCCTTTCTTACGGCCACGCCAATCGCTACAAATTCCAGATGAGGCACAAAAACAGCAGGTGCTTCAACGGATATCAAGTGCTCCTTTAAGTGGGCTCTCCTCCACATCAACTTCAACATCACAAATACTCCAGTCCTCAAAGGTGTCACCCAAATCGCACTTGCTTCCTCACAGCTCCCAAATCTCCAGCTGCCCGTCTGAGTGTGAGGTAGAACAGATGGTTGAGTCTGCAGAGCTGTTTACTCATACTATAGCCTGGGAATCAGAGGTCGACACCAGCGCTTCTGTGAATCCAGACGAGGAAATGATCTGCACTGATGCCCAGAATCTTTATGAGTCGGATCCAGGACCAGACGCAGAAGGTTCTGACCATAATGTAGACCCTCATTCCCAAACTGTAACTCCTGTTGGTGGAGACAATGAGGAAGACGATGATAAGACTCAAATACCTGATTGGAGCGACAACTTTAGTTTTTTGTCAGGGCAGGAACAGGTTGGCTCTGAGGACGACGGGTGTGATAACGCACAGGGTGATGATGATGAGGTCGGAGATCCCACTTACTGTCAACCCACAGTCAGCCAAGAGATGAGGTCAGCAGAGGAGGTGGAGGAAGATGCTAGTGACGACGAGGTCAGGTTGCGCCTTCCTGGACAGAGATGTAGTACTGGAAGCACGTC
Source organism: Phyllobates terribilis (assembly GCF_046119375.1). Taxonomy (NCBI): domain Eukaryota; kingdom Metazoa; phylum Chordata; class Amphibia; order Anura; family Dendrobatidae; genus Phyllobates; species Phyllobates terribilis. The sequence continues at coordinate 880,774,390 of NW_027362761.1, forward strand.
AACAACTGCATCCTCAAACACAACTCTGCCTCTCACCACAAGTCGTGGTGGCTCTTCAGGTCGCATGGGTGCTAAGCCTTGCATAGCCTGGGCATTTTTTCAGATCGATAAAGATGACCCAACTCGTGTTATCTGTAACATTTGTCAGCAAAAGCTAAGTAGAGGCCAAAAATTACATAGTTTGAGTACTTCATGCATGAACCGGCACATGGACATGAAGCATAAGTTGCAGTGGGAAGCTCAGTGTGCTACAATGCGGCCTAGCCGGCCGGGCCAATCACCGTCTGCCATATCTTGTGCATCCGCGGCCTCTTCATCCTCTGTGACTGGGGGGACAGCAGTCACACCTGTTTTGGGGCGCAGACCTGCCACCTCTTTACCCGCAACAGCCAGCGTGATTGGCAGGTCATCATTTTCTTTGGAGGTGGTAACACCAGCTGGTGTTGAGCGCTGTCCGACATCGATAGCACCACCTTTGGATCAAGGCAACCTAACATGTCCGCCTGCATCTTCCTCACAGACCGGCAGTTTGCCGGGGACACCCTTATCAACCCCGTCTAAGCATAATAGCCAGCCCTCGGTCCCTCAGATGTGGACAAGTAAAAGACCATTTCCTCCTAGCCATGAGAAAGCTAAGAGGTTGAATTTCACCATCTGCAAGCTCTTGGCTACAGAAATGCTGCCTTTCCGCCTGGTGGACACAGAGGATTTTCGAGACCTTATGTCCGTCGCAGTGCCCCAGTACCAGATGCCCAGTCGGCACTACTTCTCAAAGAAAGGTGTGCCTGCGCTCCACCAGCATGTCGCACACAACATCACCGCTTCTTTGAGAAACTCTGTGTGTGACAGGGTGCATTTCACCACAGACACTTGGACGAGTAGGCATGGACAGGGGCGTTACATGTCGCTGACTGGGCACTGGGTAACTATGGTGACAGCAGGACAAGGGGCTGCTGTCCAAGTCTTGCCGTCCCCACGAGTTGTGCGTCAATCCTCTTTATGTCAAAGTTCCTCCACTGCTTCTGCCTCCTCAACCTCCTCTCGGTCTTCCACCTGCACCCAAAGCCTGTCTGGTCATGCCACAAGCTTTCTAACTGCGCAGAAGGGATCCTGCACACCTCCTTACTATGCTGGCAGTAGGGCTCAACGTCATCAGGCGGTTTTTACATTGAAATGTCTGGGAAATGTGAGTCACACAGCTGAGGAGTTGTGGTCAGCTCTGGAGAACCAATTTCATGAATGGTTGTCTCCACTGGACCTGAAACCAGGGAAGGCCGTGTGCGACAATGCTGCAAACCTGGGTGCGGCCCTTCGCCGGGGCAATGTCACACACGTGCCTTGTATGGCTCACGTGTTGAACCTGGTTGTCCAGCAATTTTTAGCCCACTATCCCAGACTAGATGGCCTTCTGCAGAGGGCACGGTCGCTGTGTGCTCACTTCCGCCGTTCGCATCCCGCAGCTCAGCGACTTACATCTCTACAGAAGTCGTTGGGCCTGCCACTTCACCGGCTAAAATGCGATGTGCCTACCCGGTGGAATTCAACTCTGCACATGTTGCAGCGACTGTGGCAGCACCGACAAGCCCTGGTGCAATACGTTCTGACGTATAGCCTGGGCCAACGAGATTCAGAGGTGGGGCAAATCACGCTGGAGGAGTGGTCTCAGATCAGGGACCTATGCACCCTTCTGCACAGTTTTGAAATGGCGACGAATATGTTTAGTGCTGACGATGCCATTATCAGCATGACTATTCCGGTGATTTACATGCTGGAGCACATGTTAAACAGAATTCGGAGTCAGGTGGTGGCACAAGAGGAGGTGGAGGAAGTAGAGGAGGAGGAGTTGTATGCGGAAGGGCTAACATCTGCAAGGTCCAGACGGTCGGCAGCACCAAGGCGGCAGGCATGTGAGGGTGGGGGAGATGGTTTTACCAGGGCGCATGGTAGCAGCCAAACTAGTGAGGAAGGTGCAGGAGCCCAGGAAGAAGTGGAGGACGAACTGATGGAAGACTCATCAGATGAGGGAGACCTTGATCACATTTCTGTTGTGCGAGGTTGGGGGGAGAGGACAGAGGAAGGAAGCATGATTGTTACCTCGCCACCAACACAACAGGGACTTGGTGCTCCTGGATGCGCAACACACATGAGTGCCTTCTTGCTGCACTACCTGCAACATGACCCTCGAATTGTGAGAATTAGAAATAATCCTGACTACTGGGTTGCCACACTGTTAGATCCCCGGTACAAAAGTAAATTTGCAGAAATTATTCCTGCCATAGAAAGGGATGCACGCATGCAGGAGTATCAGCAGAGACTGTTGCAGAATCTTACATGTGCTTTTCCACAAAATACCAGTGGTGCACGTAGTGAATCTCACAGTTCCAACTTGCCAACCGTGGGACCGTCAAGTGTTCAGCACTCAAACCGTAACAGAACCACAGTATCTGCTGGTAACATCAATTTTGCGGAATCATTTCACCACTTTTTTAGCCCATCCTTTGCAAGGCCACAGGAGACAAGAAGTCTGACACATAGTCAATGCCTAGAGACGATGGTACAGGAGTATCTCCAAGTAAACATTGAAGCCACGACTGTGTCACTGGACCCTTGCTCTTTTTGGGCTTCCAATCTGGATAAATGGCCGGAGCTAGCCACTTACGCCTTGGAGATCTTGTCATGCCCCGCAGCCAGCGTTCTGTCTGAACGTGTGTTCAGCGCTGCTGGTGGTGTGCTGACAGATAAGCGCACGCGGCTCTCCACTGATAATGTAGACAGACTCACGTTCATAAAGATGAACAAATCATGGATCCGAAACGACTTTTCTACCCCTGTGTCATCCTGGGGAGAGTAAAAGCTTGATGATTGGTTAAAATCACTCTACCAACCGTTTTAAGCTTTCAAATTACTAATCATGTTTATCTGTATCTTGACTGGAAAATAATTTGGGCTTTGTAGCAGTGTGCAGCACTGATCCTATTAGGCCATCTATACTAAAGCTTCACCAGATTTAAAATTAAAAATAATTTTTAGCTGCATCTAGCCCGGAAAATAATTTTGGGGCTCCGAGATGCGCAAGGCACATAAGTGCCTTCTTGCTGCACTACCTGCAGCATGACCCTCATATTGTCAGAATTCGAAGTAATCATGACTACTGGGTTGCCACACTCTTAGATCCCCCAAACTTTTCGATCAACCTTTTCATTTTAATAAAGACCAAAAAAATGGTCATTTTTGAAATTATAAGCATTAGCAGGTTGTTAGAAACTGAAATCAAACAGTTTTCAACTCAAAACTTTATTCTAGGTGATGTTACATTTTCACATAGGACCCCTTGTTCGAAAGGAGCTTCTGAACTCTCTCGTCCATTGAATTTGTCAGGTTTTGGATGGTTTCTGCTTCAATTGTTTTGCATGAGGACAGAATACCCTCCCAGAGCTGTTGCTTAGATGTGAACTGCCTCCCGCCATCATAGACACTCCTTTTAATGATGCTCCAAAGGTTCTGAATGGGGTAGAGGTCAGGGGAGCATGGGGGTCACACCATAAGTTTGTCCCCTTTTATGCCCATATCAGCCAGAGATGCAGATGTTTTATGTGCAGCATGAGATGGTGCATTATCATGCAGAAAAATGATCTTGCTGTGAAATACACGGTTCTTCTTCTTGAACCATGGCAGGAAGTGCTGTTTGAGAAAATCCACATACATTATGGAGTTCATCTTTAGCACCTTCAGGGATCCTAAAGGGGCCGACAATCTCTCTCCCCATGATTCCAGCCCAAAACATTACTCCACCTCCTCCTTGTTGGCGCTGTAGCCGTGTTTGCGTGGGGTGTCCATCAACCAGCCATCCTCCACTCCATCCATCTGGACCATCGAGCGCTGCACGGCACTCATCCGTGAACAAAACAGTTTTGAAATCAGTCTTCATGTAATGTTTGGCCCACTGGAGCCGTTTCTGCTTGTGTGAAGTGGATAGAGGAGGTCGACAGGATGGCGCATGCACAGCTGCAAACCTCTGAAGGACCCTGCATCTTGTTGTTCGGGGGACGTTGGAGGCACAAGCAGCTTCAAAAACTTGTCTGCTGCTATGACAAGGCTTTTTTGCCGCTGCTCTTTCAACCTGACGTAATTGCCTGTAGGAAAGAGTCCTCAATTTGCCCTTATCAGCACGCACACGTGTGTACTGTGAATCAGCTACATACTTCTTGATTGCCAGGACACTTCATCCTGATCATCGCACAATGTTGATTGTAGTCATGCCTTGACCTAAACACTCCACAATTTGTTGCTTCTCAGCAGCCGACACATCCTTTTTCTTTCCCATTTTGGCAGAAAATGTAGGCTGCTTAATAATGTGAGAGAGCCTTCTTAAGTAGTCTTGCCTTTCATTGGACACACCTGCCAAACTAATTAGCACAGGTGTCTGCAATTGCTTACAGTGATATAAAGAGCCCTGACACACATCACCATCAATGAGTTTAACTGACAAACAAACAAATTCTTCCCTTATCACTCCTAAACACTTTTTGTATAATAATTTGGAACGCAGTGTACATGTGCTTTTCCACAAAACACCAGTGGTTCACGTAGTGAATCTTACAGTTCTAACTTGCCAACCGTGGTCTGTATGGAGTTGTTCAATAAAGGGCCCAAAATTAAGATAACATAGATGGGAGAGGTCTCTATGAATAGGAATTCCTAAGTATTTGATACCCTGTGAGGGCCAGGCAAAGGGAAAGTTGGACTGGATGGAATCCTATATGGATTTGGGGAGGGAGACATCGAGGGCCTCAGACTTCGCTGCATTGATTTTAAAATTTTACCATGTAACAAAGTGATCTATTTCAGCCATAACAGCATGGATGGATATATGTGATTGAGTGATATATACTAGGACATCATCAGCAAATAGAGAGCACTTGTACTCGGTGCCTCCCACCTCAATCCACCTAATATTGGGGTTATGGCGAATTGATGAGAGCAGGTGCTCCGTCACTAGGATGTATAAGAGAGGGGACAGAGGACATCACTGCCTTGTCCCATTGGTGATTGTGAAAGGTGATGAAAATGTTCTGACGCACCCCCTGGGCCTTGGGACACCCGGAGCCGGACCCTTTTTGGTGGATGCTGGTGGTTGTAGTCTTCGTGGCGGCGACCCAGTTCCGTGGCTCAGGGCGGTCAAACCAGTGGCGGAACTATTTATGTGGTTTTCATGTTTAAATGTCCGACTACGCCACCCGTGGATTGCGGTCAGAGTGAACCGCCGCTACAGGGCAGACCACTGAGGCTGGTGTTGTGGGTGCAGCAGAGCGTAGCATAACTCCCCACGGGAGGAGTATAGCCTCAGGGCAGTGTATGCGGAGGATGGGGGTGATGGTGCAGGGCAGCAGCAGTAACGACACGGAGTCAGTGATGCAGTTCAGGGCCTTTACTCACAGTTCTTATTATCCAGACCACGTCTGCAGGTAACGGCTGCCCACGTCGTACTGTGCTCACCAGGTGAGGGGCTCAGACAACTCCCAGATAACTTTGGAGCACTTCACAGGACCCCCTTTGTGTGTCCTTTGTCTGGCCTTTCTTACCAACACTTCTGTCCGGCTGCCTCGGGCCTCCTCTTGGTAAACTTGGCGCCAGTTTCCCTGACCCTATGTGGTGCCTTCCTAGCGGGTGTAGCGAGGGGCTGCGCCACATAAAATGTCAGAGCCTCCGGTTTCTAGCTGAGGGTCGTTTCCTGCCTCCACTAGTTCGGGGACCGGTCTCCCCCTTTGGCCTGACCCCTCCACGCAGGTGGATTCGGGCGTGCGGTGGCGACTCGCCCATCCGCACCCCTGGGATCCCTTCATTCCTCGTTCCTGGAGCCTTCTCCGCTCCTCTTCCTTCCTTCTCCCTCTTCCAGGCCTGGGCCTCTGTTACTAGGCCCGCCTCCGGAGCAGAGCTCATGCAGAGCCCCTGCTCCCTGCCACTTCTGCTCAGACTTCTCTGCACTGAACTAAGATGGTGCCCACCTTTTATACTCCCTTCTCAATGCACCCAGGAACTGCTTCCTCCCTGCTCCTGCACTACAGGGTTCCCCTTCCTCAGTGTTCCCTCCCCCCACTCCAGCCAGGGACAGGGACTGTCGTGCCCATCTCAGGGGCATATTGGTCGCCCTGCCCCACGGCAATGTGGTGTAATGCATGCAGGTGTCGGGTCCTGATCCACACTCCATCCTTACCTGAGAGTGAGATATCACACCTCTGGGTGAGGTGCAATACGTCTTTAGCAACCGAGCCCTCAGGGTGCTACAGTTCCATTTATCTTCAGCCTAGGTGACGTATTGCGATACAGGGCCGTGATTTTGGCTATAAAAGGGTCCCCTAGACCCCTACCCCAAGCTTTTTAAGAGAATCATATATGGCGTGCCAGGAGACTCTATGGAATGCTTTCTCAGCATCCAACGAGAGTATCTAATTACAAATTTTTAACTGCATCTAGCCCAGGAAATACTTTGTGCCTAGTAGCAGTGTCTGCTAGTAAGCGGATTATCCCGGCTGTTAAGCAAGCTGCACCACCTGTAGTTTAGACACTTAATTTTTTCAAAGGAAATGCTTCGGGACCATGGGATACTTAGTGAAGAGCATCAGGAGGCACCCCAAGGCATAGGGGCTGGGACTGGCAGTAAGATGCCTTGCGGTGGACAGCCGAGCTCGATCCTTATAAAAGCTTTTTAACTGCAGCAGCTTTAGTGGACGCTACTGGAGCTGGAATTACCGCGGCTGCTGGCATGAGACTTGCCCTCCAATAGATCCTTGTAAATGGATTTAAAGTGTATTCATTCAAATTAGAGAGACAATTTAAATTAAAAAGCTTAGAGCTGCCTCCACCACAGGGGGGCTCGCTCGACCCACCAGCGGACAGGCACCAGTATTGGGAGAGGGGGGCTGGCCGTCAGGGTTCACCGCGGCTCTGGCACAAACCCGGCGACACGGAGGTGGCACGGGCAGGAGCGGACTGGCCGTGTCGGCTTCTCACTTTTTGGATTTTAGAAGGGCATGACATGCCTATATCTGTGTCTCCCCCTCCTTTTACTCCTCCACCTCTTTTATTTTCGCATGACTATATGTACTTGTCACTTTTCCATGTGTTATGTCTTCTGAGCAGTTTGTCAGCTTTTGGACACCTTTGAAGGTGTTTTCTATGTGTTTCTATGTGTTTTTGTTTGCCTGCCATTGGTTTTAACGGTGTTCGAAGGTGTTCGACGAACAGTTCGACGAACAGTTCGGCGAACACACGGGTGTTCGACGAACCGAACCGAACTCGAACACTACGGGGGTGGCTCAACACTAGTGATGACATCCTGCTTTGGGCATTATATGATGGGGGGATGACATCCTGCATGAGGCTTTATAGGATGGGGGGGTGATGATATCCTGCATGGGGCATTATATGGGAGGGGGTAGTGACATCCTGCATGGGGCATTATGTGGGGGGAGGGGGGTGGGGCACAGCCTGCATGGGGCATTGTTTGAGGGGGGTGACATTCTGCATGGGGCATTATATGGGGGGGAAAGTGACATCCTGCATGCGGTATTATATGGGGGGGAGTGATATCCTGCATGGGGTATTATATGGGGGGGGAAGTGACATCCTGCATGGGGAATTATATGGGGGGGAAGTGACATTCTGCATGGGGCATTATGTGGGGGCCAGTATCCTGTATGGAGCGTTATATGGGGGCCAGTATTCTGTATGGAGCATCATATGAAGCCAGTATTCTGTATGGAGCATTATATGGGGTCCATAAGACAATATAGAGGACTTAGTGATGCCCATAATACTGTATGGAGGACTATACTGTCCGGTCTGCACTGTGCGCTACCAGGATTCGCCGGTTTCTGAGCTATTGTGGAATTTAGAATAGATATCGCTCATGTAATGTAAGAAGTGAAATCTTTGGTATTGTACTATATACAGTATACAGGGTGGGCCATTTATATGGATACACCTAAATTAAATGGGAATGGTTGGTGATATCAACTTCATGTTTGTGGCACATTAGTATATGGGAGGGGGAAAACTTTTCCAGATGGGTGGTGACCATGGCAGCCATTTTGATGTCGGCCATTTTGGATCCAACTTTATTTTTTTCAGTGGGAAGAGGGTCATGTGACACATCAAACTTATTGAGAATTTCATAAGAAAAACAATGGTGTGCTTGGTTTTAACATACCTTTATTCTTTCATGAGCTTTTTACAAGTTTATGACCACTTATAAAATGTGTTCAAAGTGCTGCCCATTGTGTTGGATTGTCAATGCAACCCTCTTCTCCCACTCTTGACACACTGATAGCAACACCGCAGAAGAAATGCTAGCACATGCTTCCATTATCCGTTGTTTCAGATGCTGCACATCTCGTCTCTTCACAGCATAGACAATTGCCTTCAGATGATCCCAAAGATAAAAGTCTAAGGGGGTCAGATCAGGAGACCTTGGTGGCCATTCAACTGGCCCACGACGACCAATCCACTTTCCAGGAAACTGTTCATGTAGGAATGCTCGGACCTGACACCCATAATGTGGTGGTGCACCATCTTGTTGAAAAAACTCAGGGAATGTGCCATCTTCAGTGCATAAAGAGGGCAACACATCATCATGTAGCAATTTCAGATATCCAGTGGCATTGAGGTTTCCATTGATGAAGAATGGCCCCACTATCTTTGTACCCCATATACCACACCATACCATCAAGATACGAAATGTGCAGCATATGAAACAACGGATACTGGAAGCCTGTGCTAGCATTTCTTTTGCAGTGTTGCTATCAGTGTGTCCAGATTGGGAGAAGAGGGTTGCATTGACAATCCAACACAATGGGCAACAATTTGAACACATTTTATAAGTGGTCATAAACTTGTAAAAAACTCATGAAAGAATAAAGTTACCTTAAAACCAAGCACACCATTGTTTTTCTTATGAAATTCTCAATAAGTTTGATGTGTCACATGACCCTCTTCCCATTGAAAAAAATAAAGTTGAATCCAAAATGGCTGACTTCAAAATGGCCTCCATGGTCATCACGCATCTGGAAAAGTTTTCCCCTTCCCATATACTAATGTGCCACAAACAGGAAGTTGATATCACCAACCATTTCCATTTAATTTAGGTGTATCCATATAAATGGCCCACCTTGTATATTTCTCTGCCGTATCTGTGCATCATGAATCATGGTATGTGCTAAAGGGGCCCACTGAGAATCTTTCGCCCAGGGCCCACAAAAACCTGGAGCTGGCCTTGGTGGTGGTGGTGGCTAAGTGACTGGAAGCATTATCTGCTATCCAACCAATAACCTTTTGTTACTGCTCTGTGTTCAATAGTGGTGTGCTGCGGTCCTCTATTAATTGGGACAGGAAGGTCAAGCAACAAGATGTGGGTGTTTGTTGTGGCACAATTTCAGCTTGCCCACGGCCACGTCCTCGGCCTCTGCATGCACCATCACCATCACGTCCACTTCCCCGTCCCTTGCCACGCACCTTGCCCATTTTTAATGGAGGACAATATTTTCCACGTTCACGAGAAATGGCTGATTTTGTATATATATGTTATATGTGATATGTCTGACAGAGAACCACGGTTTTAAATAGCAGGCCTGTAATTGGCTAATACTATCCTTCACAGACACCTAGTGTGAATAGCTTGACTGACACACTGCAACAGAATGAAAATGGAAGAAATCTCAGATTTTGGAACACTCTTATAGGTATTATGTCTGACATAGAACCACAGTTTTAAATAGCAGGCCTTTAATTTGCTAATAGTATCCTTCACAGACACCTAGTGTGAATAGCTTGATCAACACACTGCAACAGAATGGAAAAGGAGGCCAATATTTTCCACGTTCAGTTTAAATTTCTGGATTTTTATCGCTGAAATATGGAACAGATCTGGCTTTATTCTGCAGTCAGAACGAGCAGAAAAATGGTGTACTCTGGCTTGCAGACACCTAGTGTGAATAGCTTGATCAACACACTGCAACAGAATGGAAAAGGAGGCCCATATTTTCCACATTCAGTTTAAATTTCTGGATTTTTATCGCTGAAATATGGAACAGATCTGGCTTTATTCTGCAGTCAGAATGAGCAGAAAAATGGTGTACTCTGGCTTGCTTTTTAAGCAAATAACCAGGATTAAGATAAAAAAAAAATTTCCCTGGCCCCTGTGTGACATGCAGTAGTAGTGCGGTTCTTTAAAAGCATTCAGCAACTATTAAAAGTTACACAAGCACATGAGACAGGAAGTATTGTGCTCCAGAAACATCCAGCAACTAGAGGGGTTAACACAGTCACAGGAGAAGAGGAGTGTTTTAGCAGAGCCCCAGGGGGATTAAGGGGAAGTTGTTTACTATCTGGCTGGAGCCAAAGAGAAAGGGTGTGTGTGTTCTGTATCTCACAGAGGGCCCCTTCAAGTGAAAAGGATTCAAGTGAGGAGTGAAGCTAAGCAGAGGTCAGGTAGAGTTCCTGAACTAACAGTGCAGAGTATTGTCAGGCAGAAAGATAAGGAAGAAATTGTGTCACAGGGATTATCTCCCCTCCTCCATCTCACTGTTATGTAAAGAATGCTGTGTTCACTAATGTGCTTTGCATTAGAACTGTGCTGTCCTGTACTACTGGGAAGACTGTGAACTGCTGTGGTGCTAAGGAAACTGTACTGTTTGTCACTGGAGCCTATTGCTCATAAGACTTAACTTGCACTGGCTGTGCGGCTTCTTATTAAATGCTACTGTTCTAGCATTTATGAGGACTCTTGTCAAGTGTATCTGGTCAGCAAGTGAAACAACCTACATGTCTGTGCCTGAAGGTCAATACCCCTGTGTGCCTGAGAGAAGCTGCAGCACATGGTTTATGGTCGCCCTGAGTAGCGGTTCCCTCAGGATCCCAAAGAATTCATGTAACCTGTCTCGCCCCTATCTGAACCTAGCGGCATGTGTGTAACACCTGATATCTGGGGCTATGTCTACAAATATCTGTAAGAACAGCAGCAGGAACGTTCAATGGACCCTCTTGCACTATATGCACTGCAGTCTGCCGCATACACTGCCTGCCTAATTCCTGCTATCACCACTGAATATATGCAGCTGGATTAATCCTCAGAAGGACTGTTAGTTCAGATATAGATGTTGTGGAATACCTATACTAACAAGACGTTCAATGGACCCTCTTGTGCTGTATCATGCACTGCAGTCTGCCACATACACTGCCTGCCTGCCTGCCTAACTCCTGCTATCACCACTGAATATATGCAGCTGGATTAGTCCTCAGAAGGACTGTTAGTTCAGTTGGATATATATATATATATATGTTGTCGAATACCTATACTAACTATGAAGAAGCAGATTTCTCCCTGATGCAGCAGCAGCTCTCCCTACTCTGCCTGATTCCAGGGTTGACTTTGACGAGCATAGCAGCGCCCAGTCGTGTATATACCTGGTGATGCTGTGTGGCCAGTCAATCACTGTAATGCCCACAACCAACATGGCTACGGCATTACAGTGCATGGCAGGCAATCCCTGCATGTTCATTGGCTCTCTAAAGAGTGCCAAACATGCAGGGAGGGGACCCGAGTTCCCGCCTGAGCAACCCGGAAATACTCGCCGAGCGTCGAGCTCGTCGAGCACAGTGATGCTCAGGCGAGTACTGAGCAGTGGAGAGCACATTCGCTCATCACTAATTAGGATCAACTATCGCAGAGGGGTGTGGAAAGTGAACAACTCAGTTGTGCTGGCAAGCATGGCATGCTACATGCTCTATTTCTTGTAAATGACAGTTGTATCATTAACATCAAACAAAGGGATCACTATTGGATAGCCATGCTAGCAGCAGCCTGCCTCCTGATACCATCTGCTTGCATTCAGTCTGATACCAGAGGGTGTGGAGGGGGCTTGGCCTGCTCCCCGCTGCTGCTAGCCCCCTGATAAGGACCTGCAGTCCTAGATCATGGAGCAGGCCATGCCCCTGATCTAGAACTGAGTACAAGCAAATATTATCAGGAAACTGGCTGCTGCTAGAAGCCGGGAGCAGGCCACATCCCCTGATGTGTGACGTAATGTTCCATAAGGGAGGGGGAGCACCAAGGAGCAGCTCCAGCATCACAGAACTACAGCTACTGTGAGGATGGAAAACTGCACTATCTATATTATCCTAATAGTCTATAAAGGTATGAGCATTTTTTATCCTTTAACCCTTTTCCGATGACGTCAGTAATAGTACGTAGCTGTGCCCTAGAACTTATGGAACAGCTACGTACTATTACGCATAATGCGATCGCACCCGCACACAAGCGGTGTGGGGCGATCGCTGCCGGGTGTCAGCTAAATTGTCACAGCTGACATCCAGTACTATGTGCAGGGAGCGGTCCCGCACCGCTCCCAGCACATTAACCCCTGCAATGCTGCAATCAAAGTCGATCGCAGCATTGCGGGGGCAATTAAGGAGGTAAGCGCTGGTACTCACCAGGAGGCAGGAAGTTACTTTGATCATGCGCAGTTCATGACCAAAGTAATGTCTCCCCTGTGTGCAGCACTGACAGGCTGCATAGCATAGGGAACTGCTGCTCCCTATGCTATACAGCCGATCAGGCTGCAAAAAGTGAAAGTCCCATAGTGGGACATAGTGTAAAAGTAAAAAAAAGTATAGGAAAGTGAAAAAAAATAAAAAAATTGTAAAAATATAAAAAAAATGGAAAAAATAATCCCCAAAAAATAAAAATATATTGTACCCATAATATTTATTTATTATGAAAAAAAAAAAAAAAAAACAATAAAAGTACACATATTTGGTATCGCCACGTTCAGAACGACCTGACCTATATAACTGTCCCACTAGGTAACCCCTTTAGTGAACACGGTAAAAAAAAATAAATAAAAAAACAAGCAAAAAACAATGCTTTGTCATCATACCGCCAAACAAAAAATGGAATAATACACGATCAAAAAGACGAATGTAAATAAAAATGGTACTGCTGAAAACGTCATCTTGTCCCGCAAAAAAAAAAAAGCCACCATATGGATCCATCATCCGAAAAATAAAAAAGTTATAGCTCTCAGAATAAATCGATACAAAAAATTTTTTTTTCTAGAAAATTGTTTTTATTGTGTAAAAGTGGCAAAACATGAAGAAAGATATAAATGCGGTACCGCTGTAAACGTACTGACCCGAAGAATAAAGCTGCCTTATCAATTTTACCACACGCGGAACGGCATAAAATAAAAAAAAAAAAAAAAAACCAATTCTGGAATTGCTGGTTTTTGTTTATTCTGCCTCCCAAAATTCGGAATAGAAAGCGATCAAAAAATATCACATGCCCGAAAATGGTACCAATAAAAATGTCAAAAACAAGCCGTCAGTCAAAATATGGAAAAATTATAGCTCTCAAAATATGGCGATGCAAAAAAAAAGCGTCTTTTAGTGTGTAACAGCTGTCAATCATAAAAACCCGATATAAATCTGGTATCGCTGTAATCACACCGACCCAAATAATAAAGTCGTCTCATCACTTATACCACACGAGGAACGGCGTAAGAAAATAAACTCTAAGGTTGGGGTTGAGTTTAGGGTTGGGCTAGGGTTAGGGTTGGGGTTGTGTTAGGGTTGGGGTTAGGGTTGGGATTTTTTCAAAAGTAAAGAAAAAAAATTATGACGATATGGCAACCAGTGTTGAGCGCAAGTGCTCGCTACTTGAGTTTGCATCGGGTGCTCGGGTATGCACTGAGTATCGCGAGTGTTCGACATGCTCGAGTCTCTGCCATATGCTTCGCGGCCAAAAAAAACCTTGCTGGGATCGCCGGCCATGCACGAGCGATCCCCGCATGTTTTTTTTTGGGTGTCTAACAACCGTGAAACATTCGGGTCGGGGACTCGAACATGTTACTCGAGCACCCGTGATACATGGTGCATACCTGAGTACCCGATGCAAACTCAAGTAGCGAGCACTTGCGCTCAAGACTAATGACTACTTATTCAATATGATGACCTAATGTTATCAAATTCTGTCGTACCTCTGGGTTCAGAATATATACTATACCCCCTGATAAAATCCTTGGGGGGTCTAGTTTCCAAAATGGAGTCAATTGTGGGGGGTTTCCACTATTTAGGCACATGAGGGGCTCCCAAAATGCGACATGGCGTCCGCTCTTGATTCCAGACAATTTTGCGCTCAAAAAGTCACACAGTGCTCCTTCCCTTCTGAACCCTGACATGCGCCCAAATAGTGTACATATGGGGTATTGGCGTACTCATGAGAAATTGCACAACAGTTTTTACGTACCATTTTCTCCTCTTATCCTTGTGAAAATAAAAAATTTAGGGCTAAAAGATAATTTTTGTGGAAAAAGTTTGATTTTTTATTTTCACGGCTCCATGTTATTTCTGTGAAGCACCAGAGGGTTAAGGGTGCTCAACACGCATCTAGATAAGTTCCCTAAGGGGTCTAGTTTCCAAAATGGTGTCACTTGCAGGGGTTTTCCACTGTTTAGGCACATCAGGGGCACATCCCTTAATTATTCAAGCAAATTTTACATTCAAAAAGTCAAATGGCACTCTTTCCCTTCCGAACCCTGCCATACGCCCAAGCAGTGGTTTCCCCCCACATATGGGGTATCGGCTTACTCAGGAGAGATCGCACAAAAAGTTGCATGGTGCAATTTCTCCTGTTACCCTTATGAAAATGCAAAACTGGGGGCTGAAAAACATTTTTGCGGGAAAAATGTCAAAATTTTATTTTCACAGCTCCATGTTATAAACTTCTGTGAAGCACCTGGGGGTTCAAGGTGCTCACCGCACATCTAGATAAGTTCCCTGAGGTGTCTAGTTTCCAAAATGGTATCACTTGTGGGGGGTTTCCACTTTTTAGGCATATCAGGGGCTCTCCAAACGCAACATGGCATCCGCTGATTATGCAAGCAAATTTTACATTCAAAAAGTCAAATTGGGCTCCTTCCCTTCCGAACCCTGCCGTGCGCCCAAGCAGTGGTTTTCCCCACATATGGGGTATCGGCTTACTCAGGAGATATTGCATAACAAGTTGCATGGTGCAATTTCTCCTGTTACCCTTATGAAAATGCAAAACCGGGGGCTGAAAAACATTTTTGTGGGAAAAATGTGAAAATTTTATTTTCACGGCTCCATGTTATAAACTTCTGTGAAGCACCTCGGGGTTCAAGGTGCTCACCACACATCTAGATAAGTTCCCTCAGGTGTCTAGTTTCCAAAATGGTGTCACTTGTGGGGCGGTTTCCACTGTTTAGGCACATCAGGGGCTCTCCAGACTCAACATGGCGTCCGCTAATTATTCAAGCAAAGTTTAAATTCAAAAAGTCAAATGGCGCTCCTTCCCTTCTGAGCCCTGTCGTGCGCCCAAACAGTGGTTTTCCCCATGTATGGGGTATCTGCGTGCTCAGGGGAAATTGCACAACAAATTTTCGGATCCATTTTTTCCTGTTACCACTGCAAAAAAAAAAATGGGTCTAAAGTAACATTTTTGTGAAAAAAGTTAAATGTTCATTTTTTTCTTCCCCATTCCAAAAATTCCTGTGAAGCACCTGAAGGGTTAATAAACTTCTTGAATGTGGTTTTGAGCACCTTGAAGGGTGCAGTTTTTACAATGGTGTCACTTTTTGGCATTTTCTGTCACAAAGGCCCCTCAAAGTCACTTCAAATGTGATGTGGTCCCTAAAAAAATGGTTTTGTAAATTTTGTCTGGTTGGTCAACTTTTAACCCTTAACTCCCTAATAAAAATAAATGTTGGTTCCAAAATTGTGCTGATGTAAAGTAGACATGTGGGAAATGTTATTTATTAACTATTTTGTGTGACTTATCTCTCTGATTTAAGGGCATAAAAATTCAAATTTTGAAAATTGCGAAATCTCATAGTCATATAATCAGTGGGGTCTATTGAAGCGTTCCAGAGTTATTACCTCATAAAGTGACAGTGGTCAGATTTGTAAAAATTGGCCTGGTCATTAACGTGCAAACCACCCTCGGGGGTAAAGGGGTTAACTCCAGGTAATGATGACATTTCCCTTCATTTGTTTCTCCAATTCATAGTTTGTCTTTTTTTAAGCAATAAATGCTAAAAGTAAATCATGGCGTAATGTATTATTTTGAATATATTTTTTTGGTAGGAAACCTTTTCCAGTGTTTTTCATATGGAATCTGATGAACTTCAGGAATCTGTAGATGCCATAAAAAGGTAATTATGAAATAAGTCATAATAACTAAATTGTGATACAACTTTTAAAGGCGTAACAATTTTAGTAAAAAATAAAATTATGAAAACTTTAGGCTAAAGGTGCCTCTGATAGCTGTCAGCCAACAGGTGTAGATGCACGCTCATCTTGAAGGAGCATGCACTTGTTCTGCATGGGGTGAGTGGAGCAAGCCAGACCTCTCTGCCAGTGACTTATCTGCCTGGTGAATAAAAGGATCATGTGTTGTAATTCACTATGCCTGAGACGGAAAGCCCTTATACACATTAATTGCTTGGCCGGTCTTGATCATTTAACCTTATACTGTATGGCCCACAAAGAACCTTGGGACCCATGTCAGTCATGAGAACTAAGTCTTGGATGGAGCACAGGTCATGAATGCACGCTACCACTTCACTCACAGATTATAAGAACAGATGGAGATAGTGTGGTTGTTTTGTGCCATGGAGGAGGAGAAATGATGTTGTAGAAGGGCTAGCTGGGACAAATAGTTCACAGTGATGGTAGTGTCACAGTAGCAGAAGTGGAGTGCTGGACCCCTAAACACTTCCCTCGTATCCACAGCCATTGTCAATAGTGAGAGGTCGTACTTATGAAGAAAGTCTGTGATTCGGGGGGCACTCCTATATAGGTGATGTCTGGGTGCAGGAGTTGGAGTGTTCCTGGTGTTAGTGCAATTGTAAGGCCATGGCCCCACTATCAGTATTTGGTCAGTATTCGGTCAGTATTTTTTCTCAGGAGTGGGAGACAAAACCAGATGAGGACCAATCAGAGAAAAGGTATAATAGAAACAAGTCACCAATTCTGCATTTATCACCCACTCCTGGTTTTGTCTCCCACACCTGAGAAAAAATACTGACCAAATACTGACCAAATACTGATAGTGGGGCCGTGGCCTAAGTAAACAAACACATGTGTGAACTTGGAAACATAACACTTTTTTACGGTAAGAAAGTTCTATACCAGCAAACAGATTAAGATTTTTCCCTTAAAGGCACAGCTGATGTATTTCACAGAGTTGGATCCATTTATTATTTTTCTTAGTAGAGGAGGTTTCGTCTTCTTGTGAATGGTGAGCCGGTCTAGGGCCTCTCAGGGTGGCTGGAGTGCCATTCAATTCACTTATTATTTATAGAATAATTATGGGAAACACGGGCTAAGTCATGTTTCACTGAGGTGGCACCATGTGGTGACAAATTAGAAGTATTGAGGTACTCACGGTTCTGGCACTGCCTTTCTATATCGCATGAGGTAGGCAAAGTTTGTGGCATGGTAGTCACGTAACGCTGAATATCCCTGAGAGACCAGTAAGCAAGAGAGCCCTTGGTCAGCCCTGTCACTCCTGGACTGTAGAAAGCTTCACTCCTTTGTGGAGACAGCTATGTGGAGAACGATGTCCTCTCAGCTTACGTATATTGAGGTCGGCTGACACAAGGTAAGGTTTTAATACTAGAGACCGGATAGGACCGTCCTGATTGGGTACACCTTGTCATGGTGGGATGGCTTTTATGCCTTTTTGATCAAAATAGTATTAACTAAGTAGCCTATGATATTTATATGTACTATTACTATTTACTTATTTATGTACTACAGGGTATATGCTCATTTTTGCTTTTTTCTTGTTTATTTTCTAATTAGATTCTGGAAAAAGTAGTGCTTGCTTCCTCTCTCTGGCTAAGCCATGACTAGACTGAAATGGCTTGTTCCAGCCCTCATTGTATCAGCATTGAGCTGGGAGATTCATCCCAGCCATTTCTATGGTACCTTAGGGTGAGAAGATTGAATATCTAACTTTCATATGCATACATCAGCCAGTAGATGGCAGAAAAATACAAAGCATATTGCACATTTAAGGAGTTATCCGAGTCTTTTTTTCCCAATGGGGCTAAGGATATATTGACAGATAGTTGCTAACTACCTTCATGTTCTGCCCTGTGACGATCTCTTTCGGCTGAGAGCAGTCACGGACCACTCCTGCTAGCGATTCTCATACTTCCTGTGACAACACATCGACAGAGCAGTTCCTTCTCTTCTGCTCTGTCAGCCGGGCATCACTGCCTATGCCATGCGGATTGTCAGCTGGCTCCTGGTTGCCTAACCATGTCAATCAGCATGATGCCGGCTGTAATGTTGACGTGAAGTCAAACGAAGCAGAAGAATCGCCGCCTGAGCGGGGAGAGATTGTCGCAGGGCAGAAAAGACAGGAAGTTAGCAATTACCTGCCTGTAAGTTCTTAGCCCCATAGGAGAAAAAGCCCCAAGATAACCCTTTTAATCAATCCTCATTCACACTGCCCAAAGTAATTCTGGCACACTGGGACAGATCTACTGCCACATGTGAACAGGTAGAACGGGTCTGCGATACCACAATAGTTGTGGACAGTACTATCTTTGTCAGTCCCATAGAAGATGAATGGGTTATAGTGATTTTGTGACCGCCGCTTCATTCAAACTGAACTTTGGACCCCCATTTTTGTGCATGTGGGGGTCCTAGCGGTTATAATTGACAAATGGTTATAATTTTTAAATTTTTCCCTTTGTAATTTGTGTGAGTCCCTAGACTGTGTGACTTTGTCCAGAGCGGCCCGTGAATGCACATAATGTGATCTACATAAAATGGCTTGCCTTCCTTGTAGACATTGTAAAGTTCTGCCTATGAAATCTCTGCTGAATTCCTTTTGATTTATTAGAGTGACATTCCCTGGAGTCACTGTTGGAGATGAGTGGTGGGATAATGACTGGAGATCTGGGGTCCAGATGCTACTATGTGGTGTATTGTTACATTTGGTAGTGTTCAAGCTGAGGGTTTAATTATATATAAAACATTTCTTTCAAGAAGATACAACTTTTTCATTCATGACTATTATCTGCTGCTACTTGTATTGCTGTTTTTTTATTAGTTTACATAAATAGTGTAACTGCAATTTGAAATAAAATATCTTGGAAGATTGGAGGATTCGTCTGTTGGAAATGACCTTTAGCTTCATGCAGTGTGTGATTTCACTAACCTTTGCACTCTAGTTGACTACATCGTTTTTACGGTGTATTGTATCTGTGCAACAGTGACACCTGCTGGTGAACTACATGTATTAAACAGGGTGTTAAACTTACTTAAATTAATAACATCTTCTTTAGTAGACAAAAGTGATCATTTACGAGGTAGTATATCTACGGGACCCAATGTATAGTCACTGGGTAAAACCACCAATCTCAGTTGAAGGATTGTCTCCCCCTCCCCAAAACAAACAACAAGTTATTCCCTTTCTGAGTGGGACCTGCATTAATCCCAAGATTGGGGCTCAGGAACACTAAGAATGCAGATGCAGCCATGTCTTGAATGGATCAGAAGTTCTCTGTTCATTGTGTATGGGAGTGTTGGAAATATCTGAGCGCGCTGCACTCGACTTTATCCGAAAGACCCATTGACAATAAATGGAGCAAAGACCGAGCAATGCACATCTCTAATTCAATCAAAACAGGGCAGAAGGGCCCCATTTTCAGGATTCCAGAGCCCCGATCTTGGGATTGCTGGGGGTCCGACCACTGCAATAAATTATATGGATACGGATAACTTGTTTTTTAGGAATAACCCTTTAAAATGCAGAGTATAAAGTGCATAACATACCCAATACATTGCATATACTCATCAGTGTAACGATTGTATGCCCAACACTCGTTTTGCCATGCCTTTTCAGAGCCTGCAACAGGTTAGAGCATCTCCAAAACAGCAGGTCATATGGGTTGTTTCCAGTATGCAGTATGCAAAGCTGCCAACCAGACTGTGTGCCCATGCTGGGCTGTCTGCTAAGGAAGAGATAGCATCAAGTTGCACTATGGGAAGTAGGCAAGTTGGCAGAGCAAAGGTGATATTTGGAGCAATGCTCTGCTGGTAACCTACAGTATTTGCAGTCATTGTTGCAGATGGCATTGCAATGGTATTCCTAGTGACAATGGGTCTTTCAGCAGGATAGTGTGACCATCAAAGTGCAAAAATTGTCCTGCATTGGCTTGAAGAACACAAAAAAAGAATTCAAGGCAACAAAAGATTTGCTGATTTCATTTTGCGCTAGATACTAAAGGATGTTTTGGTGTACAAGGGGAACTACACAACATTAAGGGCCCAATTCATAAACACTTTCATGCCAGAATTCTGGAGTAAAAGCTTTGAAAAGTCACCCAATTTAGGCGCAACTCTGAGTTGTGACTAAGTTTTACAACATTTGGCAACTTCACACCAGTTTCTTCCAATGGGATAGAGACGTGGCGGGGGTGGGTCAACATCGCTTGTCTAATTCATGTACCTGACTGGAGCAAGATTATTCATGAATCAGGAGCATCTGACTCCAGCATGACCCCTCATCAAAACTGGTGTGAACAACGCCGGTCTTGATGAATCGGGCTCTAAGTAGCTAGTTCTAATTTGTGTATAACATACAGCGCTGCTCACCATTATTGGCACCCCTCCATTTTTTTCATAGACTGTACAATATCTTAAGAAATAAATGGAAATGTACCAAAGTTATATCCTCAGGATTTTTTAATTAGTGGTCCAAAGTAATACAACAATAAAACATTGTTTTTCAACTTCCATGTAGCAATTTCAAAGAAACCAGAATAAGCAGCAATAAAGGCACCTCTAATTAATACTTGGTTGCACACTCTTTGGCATTGATGACAGCCTCAAAACGTTTCTTGTAGCCATCTATAAGCTTCTTGTACTTCTCAGCTGGAATTTGCTCCCACTCTTCCTTTGCAGTTTGTTCAAGCTATTGCATGTTTGCAGGGTTCTTTTTCCCAATGGCAGATTTCAGCTCACCCCCAAAGATTTTCAGTGGGATTGAGGTCAGGACTCATTGCTGGCCATTTTAACCCCTTTAAAGCCCATGACGTACTAATACGCGTCTGTGCCCTGGGCTTTAAGAGCCTGACCCGTATTAGTACGTCATGGCGATCGCGCGCGCACACAGGCTGTGCGGGCGTGATCGCCGCCGGGTGTCAGCTGATTGTCACAGCTGACACCCGATACTATGTGCAGGGAGCGGTCCTGCACCGCTCCCAGCACATTAACCCCCGTAATGCTGCGATCGAAGTCGATCGCAGCATTGCGGTGGCAAGGGGAGGTGATCGCCGATACTCACCTCCTCTTCCGGCGTCCAGCGCTGTCTGCCGCGGCTTCCCGGGTGTTGCCATGACGACCCGATGTCGTCATGACAACATCCGGGTCACCAGACAGCAGGAAGATTGTTTGGACATGCGCAGTGCATCTCCAAACTATCTTCTCCCTGTCCAGCGCTGACAGCCTGCATGGCACAGGGATGGTGCTTCATTCCTGTGCCATGCAAGAGATCAGAATAAAAAAAGTGAAAGTACCATAGTGGGACAAAGTAAAAAAGTAAAAAAATTGTCTGAAAGTGAAACAAAAAATAAAAAAAAATTGTAAAAATATTTAAAAAAAAATAAAAAAAATAATCCACTAAAAATAAAAATATAATGTACCCATCAATAAATATTATTATGAAAAAAAAACAAACAAACAATAAAAGTACACATATTTGGTATCGCCGCGTCCGTAACGACCTGACCTAGAAAACTGTTCCACTAGTTAACCCCTTCAGTGAACATGGTAAAAAAAAAAAAAAAACTAAGCAAAAAACAATGCTTTATCATCATACCGCCAAACAAAAAATGGAGTAACACGCGATCAAAAAGACAAATCTAAATAAAGATGGAACCACTGAAAACGTCATCTCATCCCGCAAAAAACAAGCCGCCATACAGCTCCATCATCCGAAAAAACAAAAAGTTAGAGCTCTCAGAATAAAGCGATGCAAAAAAATAATTTTTTCTATAAAATAGCTTTTACTGTGTAAAAGCGCCAAAACATAGAAAAACTATATAAATGTGGTACCGCTGTAAACGTACTGACCCAAAGAATAAAGCTATCTTATCAATTTTACCACACGCGGAACAGAATAAAAAAATGTAAAAAAACACAATTCCTGAATTCTTGGTTTTTGTTTATTCTGCCTCCCAAAAATAGGAATAGAAAGCGATCAAAAAATGTCACGTGCCTGAAAATGGCACCAATAACAACGTCAACTCATCCCGCAAAAAACAAGCCATCACATGACTCTGTCTGCCAAAATATGGCGATGCAAAAGCTAGATTTTACAAAATATGTGTCTTTTAGTGTGTGACAGCTGTCAATCATAAAAACCCGATATGATTCTGGTATCGCTGTAATCGCACCGACCCGAAGAATAAAGTAATCTCATCACTTATACCGCATGAGGAACGGCGTAAAAAATAAACGCTATGGCTGGGGTTGGGGTTGTGCTAATGTTAGGGTTGGAGTTGTTTTTTTTCCAATGTAAAAAAAAAAGATGACGATATGGCGACTAGTGTTGAGCGCAAGTGCTCGCTACTTGAGTTTGCATCGGGTGCTCGGGTATGCACTGAGTATCGCGGGTGCTCGAGTCTCCGCCCCATATGCTTCGCGGCCAAAAAAACCTTGCGGGGATTGCCTGCCATGCACGAGCGATCCCCGCATGTTTTTTTGGTGGTGTCTAATAACCGTGAAACATGCGGGCGGGGACTCGAGCATTTTACTTGAGCACCCGTGATACATGGTGCATACCTGAGTACCCGATGCAAACTCAAGTAGCGAGCACTTGCGCTCAAGAGTAATGACAACTTATTCAATATGATGACCTAATGTTATCAAATTCTGTGTCGTACCTCTGGGTTCAAAATGTTCGCTATACCCCTTATTAAAATCCTTGAGGGGTATAGTTTCCAAAATGGGGTCACTTGTGGGGGAGCTCCACTGTTTAGGCACATCAGGGGCTCTCAAAATGCAACATGGTGTCCGCTAACAAATTGAATGGAAAATCGGCTCAAATTGTTAGCGGACACCATGTTGCGTTTGGAGAGCCCCTGATGTGCCTAAACAGTGGAGCTCCCCCACAAGTGACCACATTTTGGAAACTAGACCCCCCAAGGCACCTATCTAGATGCATAGTGAGAACTTGGAACCCTCAGGTGCTTCACAAATTGATTCGTAAAAATGAAAAAGTGGAAAAAAAAATACTTTTTCATTTTTACGAATTAATTTGTGAAGCACCTAGGGGTTCCAAGTTCTCACTATGCATCTAGATAGGTGCCTTGGGGGGTCTAGTTTTAAAAATGGGGTAACTTGTGGGGGAGCTCCACTGTTTAGGCACATCAGGGGCTCTCCAAACGCAACATGGCGTCCGCTAATTATTCAAGCAAATTTTACAATCAAAAAGTCAAATGGCGCTCCTTCCCTTCCGAGCCCTGCCGTGCGCCCAAACAGTGGTTTTTCCCCACATATGGGGTATCTGCGTGCCCAGGGGAAATTGCACAACAAATTTTGGGGTCCATTTTTTCCTGTTACCCCTGCGAAAATAAAAAAATTGGGTCTAAAGTAACATTTTTGTGAAAAAAGTTAAATGTTCATTTTTTTCTTCCACATTCCAAAAATTCCTGTGAAGCACCTGAAGGGTTAATAAAGTTCTTGAATGTGGTTTTGAGCACCTTGAGGGGTGCAGTTTTTAGAATGGTGTCACTTTTGGGTATTTTCTGTCATAAAGACCTCTCAAAGTGACTTCAAATGTGATGTGGTCCCTAAAAAAATGGTTTTGTAAATTTTGTTGGAAAAATGAGAAATCGCTGGTCAACTTTTAACCCTTATAGCTCCCTAATAAAAAAAAATTTTGGTTCCAAAATTGTGCTGATGTAAAGTAGACATGTGGGAAATGTTATTTATTAACTCTTTTGTGTGACATATCTCTCTGATTTAAGGGCATAAAAATTCAAATTTTGAAAATTGCTAAATTTTCAACATTTTTGCCAAATTTCCGTTTTTTTCACAAATAAACGCAAGTGATATCGAAGAAATTTTACCACAATCATGAAGTACAATATGTCACAAAAAAACAGTCTCAGAATCAGGGGGATCCGTTGAAGCGTTCCAGAGTAATTACCTCATAAAGTGACAGTGGTCAGAATTGTAAAAATTGGCCTGGTCATTAACGTGCAAGCCACCTTGGGTTGTAAAGGGGTTAAAACAGTCCATTTTTTCTTTTCCAACCATTCCTGTGTACTTTTAGATGTGTGCTTTGGGTCATTGACTTGCTGGAGGACCAAGTTTTCTTACACTGGGTAGGACATTTCGCTCTAAAATCTCTTGCCAAATCTCTGATTTCATGATTCCTGTGATACGGTCCAGTTCCAGATGCAGCAAAGCAACCCTACAACATTATGGATTCTCCGCCGTGCTTAACTGTTGGTAAAGTTTGTTTTTTTCTTATAAGCTTCATTGCACCATCTGTAAACAAACTGTTGCTTTGCATTGCCGAAAAGCTCTATTTTTGTTTCATCTGTCCACAGAACATTTTCCTAGAACTATTGTGGTTTGTCAAGGTACTCTTTGTCAAAGATCAGTCGTTCCTTTTTATGTCTCTTCTTCAGCAATGGTTTCTTCCTTGGCCTTAAAGCTCTGCTTGGTTTGCGGCATATAGTACTTGTTGAAACCATGACCCCAGACTGTTCTAGGTTGGCCTTCAGGTCTTTGGATGTTTGACGTGGTGTTTTTTCTATCAATCACACCAACCTTCGAAGACATCTCTTGTCAATTTTCCCCTTTCCCCCACGTCCAGTGAAGTTCTTGATGGTTCCATGCATGGCAAACTTTTTAATAACATTGCACACTGTTGAAACTGGGATATCAAGGTCTTTGGAGATGGCTTTATACCCTTTGGAAGTCTTGTGTTTGCTAATAGCAGTTTCGATGTCCTCAGACAGCTTCTTTGTCTTCACCATTGTGACAAAGGAACAGGGTCTACCATGTGGCTTTTTAAAACAGTGAAGTCATCATTCTTTGGCTAACTCATATCACATGGGCACCGACAATTAATCACAGGTGAATCTCTTTTGTGATTTACCACAGGCGAATCAAATTGTGTTTCCATATTAAATTAACGTAAAGGGTGCAAATACCAGTGACACAGCAAGCTTTAGGTTTTTCTATTTTTCCCTCCCATTGTTTTTTGTTTTAAATTATTGTTTGTCATTTGCTCTTTGGTATTTAACACGAGTGCTCTATACAAAAAAACTGTTTCACTTGATTCATTTTTTCAGGTTATATTCCACATTATGTACTGTGGTAGGACGACTCGTTCGGCCACTTCCGGAAGTAGACTCAGGAACCCGGGTTTTCTTTGCAGGCTTTATTAACAGCATAAAGCTCTGCACTCCAGCAAAATAAATACAGCCTTACTTGGCTAAACAAAACAAAAGATAAACTATAGCACAGTCCATATATGTGTGTGCGGGTCGCACACACAAGTTATGTCCAGCCTTCAGCCCCCTCCTGAGCTATGGCTGTCCAGTCTGGAGACCTTGCCTCTCCAAACACAGCTCAAAGAAAAAAAAACAGGACTGAACATTTAAACGATGCTCAGCCACACCCTGAGATGGAGGTATGGGGAATGACGTCCCTCCCATCACTATGTCATTCCCCTAAAACCACGCCCTTTAAGTGAGTTAACCCACCAGCATATAACATGCTGGCAGAAAGTCCATTGGTTTCAGTTCACACAGGCTAGCAACTTGTGCGGCACATACCTCCCCTCATATACCATACCAGTGACTCAGTCACAGTACTTAAACTTCATGGGTGCCAATCAGGGGTGGATTAAGAGTAGCAAGGGCCCTGGGCAGTTTAGAAGGCGCGGGCCCCCCCCCCCCACACACACACACCTGATGTATTACATGTCACATGATCCCCTGTGATAGATCATGTGATAGTTCACGTGAAATTAATTTGGCACAATATTAATATATTAATTATAATATTTTTTTTTAGGCTGTGTGACCACTATACGTTTTTTAAGCGTTTCCGCAGCGTCAATTCTGCTGCAGAAACGCTTAAAAATCGCTTGGTAGAAGGTCTGCCATGTTCCTCAATGATAATCCGCATGTGCTGTGCACATGCTGCGGAAATTTCCGCAGGGATTATCATTGTGGAAAAATCTGCAGCACTACCAATTATTTTGCGGAAGCACGGCGTTTTCGCCGCCATTGACTTGCATTGGAACGCATGGAATCTGCATCACTGCATCTGTACATGTGGATTCCATGCGTTTCAATGTGTGGATGGAATCCGGGTCTGGAGAAGAAGAGATTCTCCTCCGGAACTGTGGTAAAATAGAACCTGTAAAAAAAGAATAAAATAAAAAATAAATATTATACTTACCTTCTGATGGCCCCCGGTGTCTTTATCCAATGCGTCCTGGCTTGCCGTCAGCTCGCGGTAAACTAAAGGACCTGTGGTGATGTCATTTAGTCATGTGACGGGTCACGCGACCGCTGACATCGGCAGGCCATCAGAAGGTAAGTATATATTTATTTTTTACCATTCTTTTACAGTCACACTATATAAATCCATGCCGGTTGCATGGATTTATATAGTGTGACCAAGTTGTCAAGTACTTTTTCAAGTGATGCTAAAATCGCTTGGAAAGCGCTTGACAACCCGCATGCGGAAATGCATGTGAAGAACGCTTCACATCCGCTTGTCCCTGGCAGGAAAAACGCATGTACAATCCGCATGCGTTTTTTCTGCCAGGGAGAGCAGAAACGCTCAAAAAAAATCCGGAGCATTTCTGCATCGTGGGCACATAGCCTTACATTAATTGTATGGCTTAATATTGAGCACACGTAGCCATCTATACACAGCAGGAGGCCGCACGTAGCCATCTATACACAGCGGGAGGCCGCACGTAGCCATCTATACACAGCGGGAGGCCGCACGTAGCCATCTATACACAGCAGGAGACCGCACATAGCCATCTATACACAGCGGGAGGCCGCACGTAGCCATCTATACATAGTGGGAGGCCGCACGTAGCCATCTATACACAGCGGGAGGCCGCACGTAGCCATCTATACACAGCAGGAGACCGCACATAGCCATCTATACACAGCGGGAGGCCGCACGTAGCCATCTATACATAGTGGGAGGCCGCACGTAGCCATCTATACACAGCGCGAGGCTGCACGCAATCACGCACACACACAAACATATACAGACCTATACATACATGCATAAACACATTTGAAACACAAAGATACATATAAACAGACATCACACAATGATATCTGCCTGCACACACTCTCACACACTCTCTCACACACTCTCTCACACACACTCTCACACACACTCTCACACACACTCACCATCCCCCGGCTCGGCTCCAGTCCTCCAGCTCCTCTCCGGTTCAGCAGTGCAGCGCGCACTGCATGACGTCACACTAGCAGACAAGGCCGCGCACAGGGCCGTGTCTCCTAGCAGTGACGCGGCACACAGGGAAGTTAACAGGTGCAGTGCTGGCCCCGCTGAAGAAGTAGCGGCCGTGCGCCGCTGCTGGGGGAGCGGTCCAGGGGCCCCCCCGCCTCTGACTGTATTTGCACTCGTGGAGACATAGAGATACAAAGGACGTTAAAATCTTTGTGGGAAAAATGTGTAAACTTTCATTTCTTGCACCAGCGGTCTGGTCATTAAAGAAAGAAAATAAACTTGATATTTCAATAAGAAACATATCATTACGGACTCCTGCAAAGCCCACTTAGTAGGAACATAGAGTTTTTCTGCTGACTCAGTGTAATTGCCATCAGTTATTAGCTATTCAAAAACATCTCTGACTATTTAGTGGAGGTTTTGTTAAAACTGCAAGATAAGCAGAGAGGGGGGAAAACGTACACTGAGCCAAGTATTCTAGGGCAGCACAATTACTATGATGTGTATGATATCTCCTGAAGGTCCTTTTCAAAGACAACCTGTTTGTTAGGTCTTCATAGTAAGATGATTCAAGTTCAAGGTGTGTACTGCATTGCACTTTTAGTTTCTCCATAAAATAGGACTAGGAGATTTTAAGTGCTTTACTCTACAGAAATTATTCATATTGTAATCCAACCATGGGTGAACCTAGAAATCATGGTGCTCCACCAAAAAAATATTCTGTCGAGTAGATGGAGTCATGGCAAATAGGGACCTATATTGCGACACTTAGGCTATGTTCACACGTGTTTTTTTTCTGCTGCAAATCTGTTGCAAATCTGCTGCTAACTTTTCTCTGGCAGGAAAACATAAAAAATGCAGCTTTTGTTGCGTATTTTGCTGTGTTTTTTTGACCACCCATTACTTCCTGTGGGTGAAAAAATGCAGCAAATACGCAGGTGCATTTTCTGCTGCAGAAACGCTAAAAGAAGTGACATGCTCTATTTTCCAAATACGCAAGCAAGGCAGACAATACGCAGCAAACAAAAAGCAACATATGTGAACAGAGAATTCTGGTTTCTCATACACTTTGCTGGTACTGCTAGGCACAGCTGAAATTTTGCATAAAAATCTATTGCAAAATACGCAGCAAAATACAACGTGTGTGAACATAGCCTTACACAGTAATGTTTCCACTTTTGAAGCCCTTTAGTGTTTTCACTCACTACGATATCCATTTCATGGCTATAATAGAGCATTATGCCTCCAAAGATGCTTCCACACACAGTTTGATACCCTTATAGGGAATTTCCACACATTACACCTTACACAGACAACTTGATAACCCCCACAGCCCCCCATACACACAGTTTGATTCCACCCCATACAGTATGATGCAACCACAACTCCCCAATCAGTATGATATCCCACAGGCCACCAACACATAGTATGATGGCCCCACAGACTTTCCACACAGTATGATGCCTTCCACAGCCCTTCACACAGTATGATGGCCACCACAGTCCTCCTCCCACCACACACAGTAAGATGCTCCCAAAGCCTGTCCTGCATACATCATGTATGATGTCCTGCAGCCCACCAACACACAGTATGATAGCCCCACAGCTCCCTGGACAGAATGATGCCTTCCACAGCCCCTCACACACTATGTGTCAGCATTCTGTTGTCTTTCTGTGTATTGACCACTAGTGGCTGCTATTGTTGACATTGAAAAATTATGCTACATCTCCACTACTTACCACTGGAGGCTGCTATTGTGTATTAGTGTAGTAAATTGCCCTTTACTAAGATGGCCAATGTTGAACTTGTGGAATCCATCTTGTTTCCTGCTTGGGTCTACTTAAGACCACATGGAACTCTAACTCATTGCTTGAGTATTGAGTCTAGACTTTAGTTTAGTTTAGTCTCCAGCTCCTGAGATCTATGCTACCCAGACTATTCTCACTCCTCTATGAATGGTTCCTTCTATTCCAAGTTCTACTTCCAAGAACTTTTACTTCTACTTGCTGTGTTCCGCTTGTGCTCTTCTGACCACTAGATTGCAGCAGTGGTCCACCAGTATCGTAACGGTATGATGCCTCTACTACAGCCCACCACACACAATACGATGGACTTAGAGCCCTCTCACACATTATGATTGTCTCCAAAGTCCATACTCTTTACACAGTATTATAGCCTTCACAGCCCCCCACACAAAGTATGATGTCCACATGGCCTTAGAAATAGTGCAGATTCAAATTTGCCAGCTTTTCCACAAAAATTTGATTGGCATCTAATCTCAACATTGCAAAGCTTCTAATTGCCTGGAAAAGATGTATATAACACTCTGAGGTCTCCTAATACAGCCTTAGTAATGTCCACGTGACCTCAACCTATTTGGCTAGGGGAAGACCAATGGTATCAGGTGATAACCAGCAGCTTATTTAACACACTGCAGTATCAGACTTTTTAGGCTACTTAAATTGTATAATTGATCCAAAAATTATCCCTTTTAGTTAGCTGCCTTGCTGGTGTTTATGCACAGACAGCACAAACAGAAGATGCTGTCGCATTTTGACAAGGTGGGACAAAAATAATCTTTGCTTGGGATAATTGCTAAAAATATATAGTTTGACTTATCCACTCTCAAGCCAGAAAGCACACTTTCTCTGACACACAAGCCTTGGTATATGGATTTTTCTTCACTAATACAACTAAGACAATTCCCCCCTGGTTTATAGCGTGAATTAAAAAGGTTGTAATTAAGGTGCTGTTACTGCAGTATATCACAGATAAATCAATTCACAGTCATACTGACCACTCCTCCCTATCACTTGAATTTTTAGATTATTGTTCACAAACTGGGATTACCGCTCCCATTTAAAATTTTTGATTTTCTTGAATTGAATCGCAAATAGATCAAATTTGCTTTGATCTACTGCAAATCAACCTCAAATTGAATTTCCTGAAATTCTTCAGTTCAATCTGCTCATCTCTAATTTGAAGAGAACATTTGAGTTATGAGTTGGCCCCTATTAACATTAACACACTTGCAAGTGCTGCAGATCAGCTGAATTTGTCACTAAGCTGATTCTTGCGCTTTACACCAACAGCCCACTTGATGGTTGATCCACCTAGTAAAATAGTGACATGTAGTTTAGAAGGCTAAAATAGACATAAGTCCATCCAGTTTAGCCTGTTATCTTACAGTGTTGAATTTGTCCTCAATATATTGATGACTATTAATTATTTTGTGGATGGTTCACTGCTGTGAGGTGCGCTGCTCCATTTAAGTATTTTGTATATTTTTGCTGATTAGATATATGAACAACAATGGAAACAGATGGCAAATAGTTAATATCATTGAGATTGTATTTTCTTTAAAAAGTCTTCTAATGCGTCTCTCCATTTCCATTATGATATTGCTTGGGTCTTTAAATTGTGGCATCATGGTTTTTGTTTTTTATAAATCCAGAATACAGTTATGGTTCTTTTTTAAGCTATTTGATTTGATCAGTTATGATCTACATTCACTATTGATTTTTCTTACTTGATAGAATAGTGCAGCATAATATTCTATTCTGACCTTCAAAAAGTAACAGAATCCTGAGAGAAAATATAAAAACGCTTGTCTGAACTGTCCATGCATGCAAAGTGTAGTGGATAGGTGTTGAGATTATTGCCTAGAACACACTGCGTCTAGACAAGAGTAATCTGGGAATGAATAAAACAACAAATAAATGATACTTGAATATGCAAAAATGACATTGTTCCATTTCTTGACTAACATAGTTTAACTTCAGTTTTTGCATATTCAGCTGGTAGGTGGAGAGTGGCAGTTTCTAACTTGGGACTCCATTGTGTTTGCTTAAATGTAGATCTGTCACCATACAAACTGGATATTATATACAGTGGTGCCTGAAAGCTTGTGAACCCTCCCGAATTTTCCACATTTTTTGCAAAAATTTTACATAAATCAAACAAAAGAGTAAAAAAATATTAGACTCTCTCATTTTTTAAATTAGGAAATATATCCAATGTCATATGTTTGTGAGACCCAAAAGTATATGAACCTTTGCTTTCTTAACTGCATCTAAACATTTTCAGTTTTTTGTTTTAGCCCATTCCTCTCTACTGAACAGCTTCAACTCTGTTATGTTGGTGGGTTTTCTCCTGTGAACTGCTCATTTCAAGTCCTTCTACAACATTTCTATATGTCAGGACTTTGACTTGGCCATTCCAAAATGTTAAATTTATTCTTCGTTAACCATTCTTTTGTAGAATGATTTATGTGCTTTGGGTTGGAGTTTTGCTTCAAGACCCATATTTTCTTGAGATGCTGCCTAACCCCTTCATGACTTTGCAATTTTACGTTTTTGCGCTTTCGTTTTTTCCTCTCTTTCATCCAAGAGCCATAACATGTTTATTTTTCTGTCAATATATCCATATGAGGGCTTGTTTTTTGTGGGGCGAGTTGCACTTTTTTAATGACACCATTAATGTTACCATATCGTGTACTGGAAAATGAGAAAAAAAAAATCCATATACTGTGATATTGCAAAAAAAATTGCAATTCCACAATGGATTTTGTTTTTTTTATTTACCATGTTCACTATATGGTAAAACTGACCTGGCAATATGATTCCCCATGTCAGTATGAGTATGCAGATACCAAACATGTATGGGTTTTATTTTTATTTAACTGGTGGTAAAAAAAATTCAGAAATTTGTAAAAAGAAAAAATGTTTTGCTTATGTCGCCACTTTCTAAGACCCTTAGCGTTTTCATTTGGGGCTGGGTGATGGCTTATTTTTTGCGCCCTGAGCTGAAGTTTTTATTCACACCATTTTGGGGGTAGATACAATGTTTTGATAGCCTCTAATTGCATTTTATTGCAATGTTACGGAGGCCAAAAAACATCATTCTGATGTTTCGATTTTTTTTCTCGTTACGCCGTTTACCAATCAAAGTAATTTATTTTATATTTTGATAAATCAGACATTTCTGAACTCAGCGATACTAAATATGTGTATTTTTTTGTTTGTTTTTTAATTGTTTTATTTTCAATGGTGTAAAAGGGAGGTGATTTGAACTTGTGTTTTTCATTTTTATTGTCTTTAGTAGTCCCCTTAGGAGACTTGAAATTGTGATTTTTGTTATACATAGCAGACAATCGCAATCTCCTAATAATGTTGGCCACGAGCCGGTGTTCACAGGAGATTCCTAATGACGGGCACAAGGGTCTTCTGCAGACAGTGGTGCCGATGGGCAGAATTTCTGATGCACTTCCGGCAGGCGCGTGTTAATTCCCACTGTCAGTGATTGACAGTAGGATTTAACTGGTTGACAGCCGCGGGTACAGCACTGCTGTTAAAGGCACTTGATATCTGATTAAATCAGCCATAAAGTGCAGGAAAGATGTGGGCTCAGAGTCTGATGACCACCACCTGATGAAGATAGTTTGGCTATCTAAACGCGTTGTGGAGAGGCCTAATTAAAAGTTTTTCAGCCCTAAACCTTGTCCCCTTGGTGATCATTATTAGCGCTCCATAGACCGCTTTTTACTCATTTCATCCAAGTCTAATATTTTTGACTCATTTGTTTGATTTGCTTCTCTTTATCTACTTTTAGGAATTGTATGAAAATCTAATGTGATTTAGGTCATATTTATACCGAAATATTGAAAATTCGGAAGGGTTCACAAACATTCAAGTAGCACCGTAGATCTTTTAAACTTAATAATCCTCATCAGGTCTGTGAAATCAGTTTAATAATGTACACAGTTTTGATTGCAAAATCTGGTGATGGATCTTGATTTAAAATCAAGAATTAGATTTGACTGAATCAAAGTTCTGGGGTTTTAATATTTTATTTTCTATATAAATCTTTTCTTTACAAATACAAATTATTGTGTTTTTTTGCAGAGAATATGATGTAAGCAAAATGAATTACATGTATGCCCAGTATGTAGCAAACACCATGGAACCACTCAACATACCGTATGTGAGTAAGGACAAAAGATTTTTATTGACAGTAAGTAAAATTAACATTCAAGATTTATTGCATCAGCAAAATATTAATTTAAAGACGCAATTAAATAAAATGAACAAGATGATTGGGTATTTACAAATTACATGGGTTGATACTTTCCCCACAATGGAGTTAATGAGAAAAAGGAAAATATAATGTAAAAGTACTTTTGCTGCTGATTTTCTGCATGAACCAATGTTTTATGGATGCATGAACATAAATAATGTGTTAATAGTTTGTTAAATTTAGTTTTATTTTTATTTAGTCAGATGGTAACTACAAATTTACAAATATTGAAAAATAGTGCAAATATTAACTGAGCTTTTTAGAGGACTTGCCAGATCACCTGACTCCTAACTAGTATTCCCCGTAATGTAACAATTTTGGAGAATCTTTCCTTAGATAACTGCACTGTGCAATTACTCTTATTCCTTCTAAAAACGTATAAATTGATAACCAGTTGAAGTTTTATCTCTGACACTGTCCAATAATTATTGTGTTGTCAGCCAACTCTATGCAACGACATATCCCTTTCACTAGTTGAATGGTAACAACCCGTTATCAATGTATTTGCAAATTTTCCAAGTAGAATAACAAAGGAACAGCACAATGCAAGGTTCTTGAAAAATATGATAAAAATATATTCTTTTTTTCTGGGCAATATAGATATTTAAGCTCTTAAAACGAAATATGACATACAGTTGTTACGCTTTGCTTATATATTATTATGCTTTGCTTATATAGTGCCATCATATTGTGCAGCGCTTTACATGCATTATCATTGCTGCCCCTATTGGGTCTGCACAAGATAGATTCCCTATCAGTATGTCTTTGGAGTGTGGGAGAAAACCAGAGAACCCAGAGGAAACCCACGCAAACATGGGGAGAGCATACAAACTCTTTGCAGATGTTGTCTTTGGTTGGATTTGAACCCAGGACCCAAGTAACAGTGCTAACCACTGAGCCACCATGCTGCCAGTTACATCATATGTCGGCTCCCTGACTTTAATGTGGGCACAGGGACTTAGCCCCCATCTTTGCTGGCAGTTGATGGCTGTGATATTTAGCCATCATCTGCCTCTAACACCAGAGCGTGGAGAAGAGTGGTTATTAACTTGTAAAATGCTGCAGCCAGCAGCATGTCTGTCATGACAATACTCCTGAGAACACCAACTTCTGGCTGATGTATATAGCAAAAATCATGGTCTCTTATAAGCATCAATACTGTGCTATTGCTTTAAGTAGCAGAAGCGATCAGATGATCACAGGTTGAAATACCTGGAAGAAGAGTTAAAAACGAAAATGCAAAATAGCCATGTTGGGAAAGGGGTAAGATAGATAGCAAGTGGGCAAACTTTTTTTTAAAAAGATATAATAATAATAAGTTTATATCGATACAGTGGCATGTAAAAGTTTGGGCACCCCTGGTCAAAGTTAGTGTTATTGTGAACAGTTAAGCAAGTTGAAGATGAAATGATCTCTAAAAGGCCTGAAGTTAAAGATAACAGATTTCCTTTGTATTTTAAGCAAAAAATATATATTTTTTAATCTTTTACATTTTAAAAATAACGAAAAAGGAAAATGGACCACTGCAAAAGTTTGGGCATCCTGCATGGTTAGTACCTAGTAGCACCCCCTTTTGAAAGTATCACAGCTTGTAAAAGCTTTTTGTAGCAAGACAAGAGTCTTTCAATTCTTGTTTGAGGGATTTTCATCCATTCTTCCTTGGAAAATCCTTCCAGTTCTGTGAGATTCCTTGGTCATCTTTCATGCACTGCTATTTTGAGGTCTAGCCACAGATTTTCATTGATGTTCAGAAGAGGGGACTGTGAGGGCCATTGTAAAACCTTCAGCTTGCACCTTTTGAGGTAGCCTATTGTGTATTTTGATGTTTGTTTAGGATCATTAACCATTTGTAGAAGCCATCCTCTTTTCAACTTCAGCATTTTTACAGATGGTGTTATGTTTGCATCAAGAATTTGTTGAAATTTCATTGAATCCATTGTTCCCTCTACCCGTGAAATGTCCCCTGTACCATAGGCTGCAACACAACCCCAAAGCATGACTGATCCACCCCCATGCTTAATAGTTGGCGAGATGTTATTTTCCTGAAATTTGGTGGCCTTTTTTCTCCACACATACCTTTGATCATTGTGGCCAAAGACTTCTATTTTAACCTTTTCGGTCGACATAACTTGTTTCCAAAATGTATCAGGCTTGTTTAGATGTTCTTTTGCATACTTCTGATGCTGAATTTTATGGTGAGGCTGCAGGAGAGGTTTTCTTCTGATGACTCTTCCATGAAGGTCATATTTGTGCAGGTGTCTCTGAACAGTAGAACGATGAACCACAAAGCCAGAGTCTGTTAAATCTTTCTGTAGGTCTTTTGAGGTCAAGCGGGGGTTCTGATTTGCCTCTCTAGCAATCGTACGAACAGCTCTCACTGAAATTTTGCTTGGTCTTCCAGACCTTATCTTGACCTTCACTGTTAACTGCCATTTCTTAATTACATTTTAAACTGAGGAAAGGGCAACTTGAAAACACTTTGCTATTTTCTTATAGCCTTCCCCTGTTTTATGGGCCTCCGCCATTTTCATTTTCAGAGTGCTAGGAAGCTGCTTAGAAGAACCCATGGCTGCTGTTTTTTTGGCATAAAGTTAGAGGAGGCTTGGCTTTTATAAAGCTGGGAAATTTTCATCACCTGGCATTTCCTAACGATGGTAGTGAACAAGCCATAACCCTAACAGGCTAATTAAGGTCAGAAACCTTGGTCAAAATTATCAAAGCACACAAATCTCCAAGGGTGCCCAAACTTTTACATAGGCCCATTTCCCTTATTGTAATTTTTTAAAATGAAAAAAAAGACCATCTATATACTTATTTGTCTAAAATACAACTGAAATATGTCATCTTTAACAATATGCCTTTTAGAGATCATTTCATCTTCAACTTGCTTAACTGTTCACAATAACAGTGATTTTGACCAGGGGTGCCCAAACTTTTACATGCCACTGTAAATGTCCTTCCATATATACAAATGTAATAAAGTACTTCTAAACTTAATGTATAGACACAGGCTTACCAAGTGAACGGTTGCCCACCTGGTAATAATTAGAAGTCTATACAAACACATTAAAAAGGATAAGGTGCCAACAAATGGAAGACTTATGAGAGCCTGTTAAAAAATGTAAAGCGTGACAGGTACACATTTTTTAACAGGCTCTCATAAGTCTTCCATTTGTTAGCACTAGAGATGAGCGTTGTTCTACTCGAACTGTTCGCCAATCTCAAATTCGAGCTGTTTTGGGCGGTGTTCGAGCCGGTCGGCGAACACGAACAATTTGAGAAAAATTCGGCTGTTCGAGGTTATGTTCGATAACTGTTCGTGCACCAAAATCATAACTGGATTTTTTCTCAGTAATGATGAAAATTAATGTTAATACGCAGTTTGAGTGTACAGCGGGGCGGGGGGAGGGGCAGGGGATGGATCTCTGCAGGAACAATGAAGATCTCCATTTTTTTTTCTCTTTCCCGCATTTGCAGTGGGGAGGTGCAATCTGTCAGCCTATCAGCAGCGCACACACGGAGCGAAGTGCTTTTTTTCACACAAGCAACGGCATGTGTGATTGGCAGTGTATGTCACATGTCCTTGCCCTATAAGACCAAGCCATTTTCCCCGTCGCCACCATTTTCTCACTGCTGCAGCTGCGTGTTAGACGGCACCGCTGTTGCTGTGTGCGCTATACCTTGTTAATTTCAAGCCAATTTTCGCACAAATATACAGATAGCTTGGGAGTAGGGAATAGTTGTGATTGCAGTCCTTTTAAGGACTAGGTTACAGCATTTCCTACGACTTTTATCAGGCAGGTCTGTGCTCTTAAATAGATAGATTGTGGGAGTAAAGACTAATTGTAATTGGAGTCCTTTTCAGGACTAGGTTACATCAGTTCCTATCAGTTTTTGCCAGGCAGGTCTGTGCCAGTGCTGTGCAAGTTTTTTTCACAGCATTTGGCTGAATCTAGCAAAGCTAATCCTTTTTGGCCTATTGCAGAGTGTGTTAGTCAGTGGAGTAGCCTATCTGTGTTGCAAGATATACCACCTGTGTATAGAATACCAATTTTTTTACTGCACCTAGTGAAGTAAAATCTTTTGGGCATAGCATCATTCTATTAGTCCATCTATACTGACCTCCATCAGGTTGCAAACTGAATATAATTTTTTTCTGCATCTAGCTCTGAAAAAATATTTGGGCTTCTAGCAGTGTGTGGGACTTGGTCTATTAGTCCATCTATACTGACCTCCATCAGGTTGCAAATTAAAAATAATTTTTTTCTTCATTTAGCTCTGAAAAAATATTTGGGCTTCTAGCAGTGTGTGGGACTTGTTCTATTAGTCCTTCTATACTGACCTCCAGCAGGTTGCAAATTGAATATAATTTTTTTCTGCATCTAGCTCTGAAAAAATATTTGGGCTTCTAGCAGTGTGTGGGACTTGGTCTATTAGTCCATCTATACTGACCTCCATCAGGTTGCAAATTAAAAATAATTTTTTTCTTCATTTATCTCTGAAAAAATATTTGGGCTTCTAGCAGCGTGTGGGACTTGTTCTATTAGTCCATCTATACTGACCTCCATCAGGTTGCAAATTAAAAATAATTTTTTTCTGCATCTAGCTCTGAAAAAATATTTGGGCTTCTAGCAGTGTGTGGGACTTGGTCTATTAGTCCATCTATACTGACCTCCATCAGGTTGCAAATTAAAAATATTTTTTTTCTGCATCTAGCTCTGAAAAAATATTTGGGCTTCTAGCGGTGTGTGGGACTTGGTCTATTAGTCCATCTATACTGACCTCCATCAGGTTGCAAATTAAAAATAATTTTTTTCTGCATCTAGCTCTGAAAAAATATTTGGGCTTCTAGCAGTGTGTGGGACTTGGTCTATTAGTCCATCTATACTGACCTCCATCAGGTTGCAAATTGAATAAAAAAATTTTCTGCATCTAGCTCTGAAAAAATATTTGGGCTTCTAGCGGTGTGTGGGACTTGGTCTATTAGTCCATCTATACTGACCTCCATCAGGTTGCAAATTAAAAATATTTTTTTTCTGCATCTAACCCAGCCAATAGTTTTGGCCTAATACCACAGTTTGGCCACTCAGCTCTGCTCGGTTACCATCCATTGTTTTTTTGTGCAAACAACTCCAGAGTTGTGAATTAGTTAACCACCAAAATGAGTGGAAAAAGGCCTGCTGCTGGTGGAAAGGGGAATAGGCGTGTTGGAAAGGGGAAAAAAGGTTGTGTCCGTGGGGTAGGTGCAGAAGAAAGACCATCTTCCAGCCAAACTAAAATGTCTACTTCTTTTAGCGGACAATGTGATAACATCCCTTTCTTACGGCCACGCCAATCGCTACAAATTCCAGATGAGGCACAAAAACAGCAGGTGCTTCAACGGATATCAAGTGCTCCTTTAAGTGGGCTCTCCTCCACATCAACTTCAACATCACAAATACTCCAGTCCTCAAAGGTGTCACCCAAATCGCACTTGCTTCCTCACAGCTCCCAAATCTCCAGCTGCCCGTCTGAGTATGAGGTAGAACAGATGGTTGAGTCTGCAGAGCTGTTTACTCATACTATAGCCTGGGAATCAGAGGTCGACTCCAGCGCTTCTGTGAATCCAGACGAGGAAATGATCTGCACTGATGCCCAGAATCTTTATGAGTCGGATCCAGGACCAGACGCAGAAGGTTCTGACCATAATGTAGACCCTCATTCCCAAACTGTAACTCCTGTTGGTGGAGACAATGAGGAAGACGATGATAAGACTCAAATACCTGATTGGAGCGACAACTTTAGTTTTTTGTCAGGGCAGGAACAGGTTGGCTCTGAGGACGACGGGTGTGATAACGCACAGGGTGATGATGATGAGGTCGGAGATCCCACTTACTGTCAACCCACAGTCAGCCAAGAGATGAGGTCAGCAGAGGAGGTGGAGGAAGATGCTAGTGACGACGAGGTCAGGTTGCGCCTTCCTGGACAGAGACGTAGTACTGGAAGCACGTCAACAACTGCATCCTCAAACACAACTCTGCCTCTCACCACAAGTCGTGGTGGCTCTTCAGGTCGCATGGGTGCTAAGCCTTGCATAGCCTGGGCATTTTTTCAGATCGATAAAGATGACCCAACTCGTGTTATCTGTAACATTTGTCAGCAAAAGCTAAGTAGAGGCCAAAAAATACATAGTTTGAGTACTTCATGCATGAACCGGCACATGGACATGAAGCATAAGTTGCAGTGGGAAGCTCAGTGTGCTACAATGCGGTCTAGCCGGCCGGGCCAACCACCGTCTGCCATATCTTGTGCATCCGCGGCCTCTTCATCCTCTGTGACTGGGGGGACAGCAGTCACACCTGTTTTGGGGCGCAGACCTGCCACCTCTTTACCCGCAACAGCCAGCGTGATTGGCAGTTCATCATTTTCTTTGGAGGTGGTAACACCAGCTGGTCTTGAGCGCTGTCCGACATCGATAGCACCACCTTTGGATCAAGGCAACCTAACATGTCCGCCTGCATCTTCCTCACAGACCGGCAGTTTGCCGGGGACACCCTTATCAACCCCGTCTAAGCACAATAGCCAGCCCTCGGTCCCTCAGATGTGGACAAGTAAAAGACCATTTCCTCCTAGCCATGAGAAAGCTAAGAGGTTGAATTTCACCATCTGCAAGCTCTTGGCTACAGAAATGCTGCCTTTCCGCCTGGTGGACACAGAGGATTTTCGAGACCTTATGTCCGTCGCAGTGCCCCAGTACCAGATGCCCAGTCGGCACTACTTCTCAAAGAAAGGTGTGCCTGCGCTCCACCAGCATGTCGCACACAACATCACCGCTTCTTTGAGAAACTCTGTGTGTGACAGGGTGCATTTCACCACAGACACTTGGACGAGTAGGCATGGACAGGGGCATTACATGTCGCTGACTGGGCACTGGGTAACTATGGTGACAGCAGGACAAGGGGCTGCTGTCCAAGTCTTGCCGTCCCCACGAGTTGTGCGTCAATCCTCTTTATGTCATTTTTCCTCCACTGCTTCTGCCTCCTCAACCTCCTCTCGGTCTTCCACCTGCACCCAAAGCCTGTCTGGTCATGCCACAAGCTTTCTAACTGCGCAGAAGGGATCCTGCACACCTCCTTACTATGCTGGCAGTAGGGCTCAACGTCATCAGGCGGTTTTTACATTGAAATGTCTGGGAAATGTGAGTCACACAGCTGAGGAGTTGTGGTCAGCTCTGGAGAACCAATTTCATGAATGGTTGTCTCCACTGGACCTGAAACCAGGGAAGGCCGTGTGCGACAATGCTGCAAACCTGGGTGCGGCCCTTCGCCGGGGCAATGTCACACACGTGCCTTGTATGGCTCACGTGTTGAACCTGGTTGTCCAGCAATTTTTAGCCCACTATCCCAGACTAGATGGCCTTCTGCAGAGGGCACGGTCGCTGTGTGCTCACTTCCGCCGTTCGCATCCCGCAGCTCAGCGACTTACATCTCTACAGAAGTCGTTGGGCCTGCCACTTCACCGGCTAAAATGCGATGTGCCTACCCGGTGGAATTCAACTCTGCACATGTTGCAGCGACTGTGGCAGCACCGACAAGCCCTGGTGCAATACGTTCTGACGTATAGCCTGGGCCAACGAGATTCAGAGGTGGGGCAAATCACGCTGGAGGAGTGGTCTCAGATCAGGGACCTATGCACCCTTCTGCACAGTTTTGAAATGGCGACGAAGATGTTTAGTGCTGACGATGCCATTATCAGCATGACTATTCCGGTGATTTACATGCTGGAGCACATGTTAAACAGAATTCGGAGTCAGGTGGTGGCACAAGAGGAGGTGGAGGAAGTAGAGGAGGAGGAGTTGTATGCGGAAGGGCTAACATCTGCAAGGTCCAGACGGTCGGCAGCACCAGGGCGGCAGGCATGTGAGGGTGGGGGAGATGATTTTACCAGGGCGCATGGTAGCAGCCAAACTAGTGAGGAAGGTGCAGGAGCCCAGGAAGAAGTGGAGGACGAACTGATGGAAGACTCATCAGATGAGGGAGACCTTGATCACATTTCTGTTGTGCGAGGTTGGGGGGAGAGGACAGAGGAAGGAAGCATGATTGTTACCTCGCCACCAACACAACAGGGACTTGGTGCTCCTGGATGCGCAACACACATGAGTGCCTTCTTGCTGCACTACCTGCAACATGACCCTCGAATTGTGAGAATTAGAAATAATCCTGACTACTGGGTTGCCACACTGTTAGATCCCCGGTACAAAAGTAAATTTGCAGAAATTATTCCTGCCATAGAAAGGGATGCACGCATGCAGGAGTATCAGCAGAGACTGTTGCAGAATCTTACATGTGCTTTTCCACAAAATACCAGTGGTGCACGTAGTGAATCTCACAGTTCCAACTTGCCAACCGTGGGACCGTCAAGTGTTCAGCACTCAAACCGTAACAGAACCACAGTATCTGCTGGTAACATCAATTTTGCGGAATCATTTCACCACTTTTTTAGCCCATCCTTTGCAAGGCCACAGGAGACAAGAAGTCTGACACATAGTCAACGCCTAGAGACGATGGTACAGGAGTATCTCCAAGTAAACATTGAAGCCACGACTGTGTCACTGGACCCTTGCTCTTTTTGGGCTTCCAATCTGGATAAATGGCCGGAGCTAGCCACTTACGCCTTGGAGATCTTGTCATGCCCCGCAGCCAGCGTTCTGTCTGAACGTGTGTTCAGCGCTGCTGGTGGTGTGCTGACAGATAAGCGCACGCGGCTCTCCACTGATAATGTAGACAGACTCACGTTCATAAAGATGAACAAATCATGGATCCGAAACGACTTTTCTACCCCTGTGTCATCCTGGGGAGAGTAAAAGCTTGATGATTGGTTAAAATCACCCTACCAACCGTTTTAAGCTTTCAAATTACTAATCATGTTTATCTGTATCTTGACTGGAAAATAATTTGGGCTTTGTAGCAGTGTGCAGCACTGATCCTATTAGGCCATCTATAATAAGCTTCACCAGATTTAAAATTAAAAATAATTTTTAGCTGCATCTAGCCCGGAAAATAATTTTGGGGCTCCGAGATGCGCAAGACACATAAGTGCCTTCTTGCTGCACTACCTGCAGCATGACCCTCATATTGTCAGAATTCGAAGTAATCATGACTACTGGGTTGCCACACTCTTAGATCCCCCAAACTTTTCGATCAACCTTTTCATTTTAATAAAGACCAAAAAAATGGTCATTTTTGAAATTATAAGCATTAGCAGGTTGTTAGAAACTGAAATCAAACAGTTTTCAACTCAAAACTTTATTCTAGGTGATGTTACATTTTCACATAGGACCCCTTGTTCGAAAGGAGCTTCTGAACTCTCTCGTCCATTGAATTTGTCAGGTTTTGGATGGTTTCTGCTTCAATTGTTTTGCATGAGGACAGAATACCCTCCCAGAGCTGTTGCTTAGATGTGAACTGCCTCCCGCCATCATAGACACTCCTTTTAATGATGCTCCAAAGGTTCTGAATGGGGTAGAGGTCAGGGGAGCATGGGGGTCACACCATAAGTTTGTCCCCTTTTATGCCCATATCAGCCAGAGATGCAGATGTTTTATGTGCAGCATGAGATGGTGCATTATCATGCAGAAAAATAATCTTGCTGT
Organism: Phyllobates terribilis; assembly: GCF_046119375.1. Classification (NCBI taxonomy): domain Eukaryota; kingdom Metazoa; phylum Chordata; class Amphibia; order Anura; family Dendrobatidae; genus Phyllobates; species Phyllobates terribilis. Next base: position 880,817,657 of record NW_027362761.1, read on the forward strand.
GAAATACACGGTTCTTCTTCTTGAACCATGGCAGGAAGTGCTGTTTGAGAAAATCCACATACATTATGGAGTTCATCTTTAGCGCCTTCAGGGATCCTAAAGGGGCCGACAATCTCTCTCCCCATGATTCCAGCCCAAAACATTACTCCACCTCCTCCTTGTTGGCGCTGTAGCCGTGTTTGCGTGGGGTGTCCATCAACCAGCCATCCTCCACTCCATTCATCTGGACCATCGAGCGCTGCACGGCACTCATCCGTGAACAAAACAGTTTTGAAATCAGTCTTCATGTAATGTTTGGCCCACTGGAGCCGTTTCTGCTTGTGTGAAGTGGATAGAGGAGGTCGACAGGATGGCGTATGCACAGCTGCAAACCTCTGAAGGACCCTGCATCTTGTTGTTCGGGGGACGTTGGAGGCACAAGCAGCTTCAAAAACTTGTCTGCTGCTATGACAAGGCTTTTTTGCCGCTGCTCTTTCAACCTGACGTAATTGCCTGTAGCAAAGAGTCCTCAATTTGCCCTTATCAGCACGCACACGTGTGTACTGTGAATCAGCTACATACTTCTTGATTGCCAAGACACTTCATCCTGATCATCGCACAATGTTGATTGTAGTCATGCCTTGACCTAAACACTCCACAATTTGTTGCTTCTCAGCAGCCGACACATCCTTTTTCTTTCCCATTTTGGCAGAAAATGTAGGCTGCTTAATAATGTGAGAGAGCCTTCTTAAGTAGTCTTGCCTTTCATTGGACACACCTGCCAAACTAATTAGCACAGGTGTCTGCAATTGCTTACAGTGATATAAAGAGCCCTGACACACATCACCATCAATGAGTTTAACTGACAAACAAACAAATTCTTCCCTTATCACTCCTAAACACTTTTTGCATAATAATTTGGAACGCGGTGTACATGTGCTTTTCCACAAAACACCAGTGGTTCACGTAGTGAATCTTACAGTTCTAACTTGCCAACCGTGGTCTGTATGGAATTGTTCAATAAAGGGCCCAAAATTAAGATAACATAGATGGGAGAGGTCTCTATGAATAGGAATTCCTAAGTATTTGATACCCTGTGAGGGCCAGGCAAAGGGAAAGTTGGACTGGATGGAATCCTATATGGATTTAGGGAGGGAGACATCGAGGGCCTCAGACTTCGCTGCATTGATTTTAAAATTTTACCATGTAACAAAGTGATCTATTTCAGCCATAACAGCAGGGATGGATATATGTGATTGAGTGATATATACTAGGACATCATCAGCAAATAGAGAGCACTTGTACTCGGTGCCTCCCACCTCAATCCACCTAATATTGGGGTTATGGCGAATTGATGAGAGCAGGTGCTCCGTCACTAGGATGTATAAGAGAGGGGACAGAGGACATCCCTGCCTTGTCCCATTGGTGATTGTGAAAGGTGATGAAAATGTTCTGACGCACCCCCTGGGCCTTGGGACACCCGGAGCCGGACCCTTTTTGGTGGATGCTGGTGGTTGTAGTCTTCGTGGCGGCGATCCGGTTCCGTGGCTCAGGGCGGTCAAACCAGTGGCGGAACTATTTATGTGGTTTTGATGTTTAAATGTCCGACTACGCCACCCGTGGATTGCGGTCAGAGTGAACCGCCGCTACAGGGCAGACCGCTAAGGCTGGTGTTGTGGGTGCAGCAGAGCGTAGCATAACTCCCCACGGGAGGAGTATAGCCTCAGGGCAGTGTATGCGGAGGATGGGGGTGATGGTGCAGGGCAGCAGCAGTAACGACACGGAGTCAGTGATGCAGTTCAGGGCCTTTACTCACAGTTCTTATTATCCAGACCACGTCTGCAGGTAACGGCTGCCCACGTCGTACTGTGCTCACCAGGTGAGGGGCTCAGACAACTCCCAGATAACTTTGGAGCGCTTCACAGGACCCCCTTTGTGTGTCCTTTGTCTGGCCTTTCTTACCAACACTTCTGTCCGGCTGCCTCGGGCCTCCTCTTGGTAAACTTGGCGCCAGTTTCCCTGACCCTATGTGGTGCCTTCCTAGCGGGTGGAGCAAGGGGCTGCGCCACATAAAATGTCAGAGCCTCCGGTTTCTAGCTGAGGGTCGTTTCCTGCCTCCACTAGTTCGGGGACCCGTCTCCCCCTTTGGCCTGACCCCTCCACGCAGGTGGATTCGGGCGTGCGGTGGCGACTCGCCCGTCCGCACCCCTGGGATCCCTTCATTCCTCGTTCCTGGAGCCTTCTCCGCTCCTCTTCCTTCCTTCTCCCTCTTGCAGGCCTGGGCCTCTGTTACTAGGCCCGCCTCCGGAGCAGAGCTCATGCAGAGCCAATGCTCCCTGCCACTTCTGCTCAGACTTCTCTGCACTGAACTAAGATGGTGCCCACCTTTTATACTCCCTTCTCAATGCACCCAGGAACTGCTTCCTCCCTGCTCCTGCACTGCAGGGTTCCCCTTCCTCAGTGTTCCCTCCCCCCACTCCAGCCAGGGACAGGGACTGTCGTGCCCATCTCAGGGGCATATTGGTCGCCCTGCCCCACGGCAATGTGGTGTAATGCATGCAGGTGTCGGGTCCTGATCCACACTCCATCCTTATCTGAGAGTGAGATATCACACCTCTGGGTGAGGTGCAATACGTCTGTAGCAACCGAGCCCTCGGTGCTACAGTTCCATTTATCTTCAGCCTAGGTGACGTATTGTGATACAGGGCCGTGATTTTGGCTATAAAAGGGTCCCCTAGACCCCTACCCCAAGCTTTTTAAGAGAATCATATATGGCGTGCCAGGAGACTCTATGGAATGCTTTCTCAGCATCCAACGAGAGTATCTACTTACAAATTTTTAACTGCATCTAGCCCAGGAAATACTTTGTGCCTAGTAGCAGTGTCTGCTAGTCAGCGGATTATCCCGGCTGTTAAGCAAGCTACACCACCTGTAGTTTGGACACTTAATTTTTTCAAAGGAAATGCTTCGGGACCACGGGATACTTAGTGAAGAGCATCAGGAGGCACCCCAAGGCATAGGGGCTGGGACTGGCACTAGGATGCCTTGCGGTGGACAGCCGAGCTCGATCCTTATAAAAGCTTTTTAACTGCAGCAGCTTTAGTGGACGCTACTGGAGCTGGAATTACGCGGCTGCTGGCATGAGACTTGCCCTCCAATAGATCCTTGTAAATGGATTTAAAGTGTATTCATTCAAATTAGAGGGACAATTTAAATTAAAAAGCTTAGAGCTGCCTCCACCACAGGGGGGCTCTCTCGACCCACCAGCGGACAGGCACCAGTATTGGGAGAGGGGGGCTGGCCGTCAGGGTTCACCGCGGCTCTGGCACAAACCCGGCGACACGGAGGTGGCACGGGCAGGAGCGGACTGGCCGTCTCGGCTTCTCACTTTTTGGATTTTAGAAGGGCATGACATGCCTATATCTGTGTCTCCCCCTCCTTTTACTCCTCCACCTCTTTTCTTTTCGCATGACTATATGTACTTGTCACTTTTCCATGTGTTAGTTGTGTCTTCTGAGCAGTTTGTCAGCTTTTGGACACCTTTGAAGGTGTTTTCTATGTGTTTCTATGTGTTTTTGTTTGCCTGCCATTGGTTTTAATGGTGTTCGAAGGTGTTCGACGAACAGTTCGACGAACAGTTCGGCGAACACACGGGTGTTCGACGAACCAAACCGAACTCGAACACTACGGGGGTGGCTCAACACTAGTTAGCACCTTATCCTTTTTAATGTGTTTTATCTTTTGTTTAATAAAATTTATATTTTATTTTCATGTTAGTGTTACTTCTAATTATTACCAGGTGGGCAACCGGTCACTTGGTAAGCCTGTGTCTATACAAAAATATAATAATAATAGTAAAAGTAAAACATCTTCACCCTATATTCTATTCTTTGTATCAGCTATCGAAATTATTTAACATATATACTGTATATTGTGTATAGCTTCCCCCCAGCAGACTGGCTACGGTGAACTCCTAGCCTGGTTACATGTAGAGCTAGCCAGCTGCACCTAATCAGAACCTGTGGAGATAGGATTTAACCCTAGTATTCCTGTTACATAACTTTCACCCTCCCCACCAAAAAACGGAGCTGGGCACCATCTGCCATCATATAGAGCCTACAGGGATTTAGACTGACCTGAACATGAGGCTTCTGCTTGATGACAAAACGGTGGCCTAGTAACTCCAAGAACTTGCCCTTATTTTTGGGAACTGATTTTCGGCTGTGCTGAATTTGGGAATGTGGCAAAGTTTCTGCCCGATTGACACCTGTAATGTTTGCTTCTGACTGGGCCAACAAGCAGGGGGTTTTGAGCGGGTCACTTTCTTTCCAGGGTTTTAGTAGGTTGCCATAATATATGGGAAAGGGCTTCCTTTTCCCTGGTCGGTGTACTTTATAGTTTACCTCTCCCATCTTTTCCATCTCCCTTATAGGGTCCTTGCCACTGGGTAAGGAACTTGCTCTCCACTGTGGGCACTAACACAAGTACCCGATCCCCAGGGTTAAATTGTTTCACTCAAGCCGACCAATTATACCCCTTGGATTTTTCCTCTTGGGCCTTGAGAAGGCACTCTTTTACCTGTTCCTTCGCTTTGGTCCCACAACACAACAGATCATTGGGTCTGGCCAATTTCGGAAAACTATTATTGGCTCCCGACTCTTAGGGAACACCATTTAACACACTTACGTTTTCCAGAGTACCTGAGCTGGGCAGTTCCAAAGTTGTTCTGGTACTCCTCCAGGTCAGGGATATTGGCTTCAGGGATGCTGTCTCATACTCCTTTCTAGCCAGAAACAAAAAAATTCCTCTGTTTACATCATGTGAACTTGTAGTGGAGAGAAGATTTCCCCTTTTCGGCGCTTCCAGAGGATATGAATCGTTACAGATTAATTATTTTTCTCAAAATCAGATTTATTCGGACACTATATTAAGAACAAACAACGCGTTTCTGCCAGCAACGGCCTTCATCAGGTGTAATATGCACTTGTAAGGACTTTAAAGGAAGACAATCTTTATAGACTGGTTACTCTTAAGATGTCATGATTTTTTTTCATTTTTTTTCTTTCCCTTAACTTCGTTAAATTAATTCGGATTGACACCGCACCCCAACTAAGTTAGGAGAGTGGGTAGTTGTTCAACATTACATTCTAACACCATTCTGTGTACTAGAACGGTATATTTTTTGATATTAGAATGAACATATGCATAATAAAAAATTCCTTTCTCTTTTCATTTCCTTCCCTTTCCCCTCCTTTCTTTCCCTTTCTCTTTCAATATATATAATAGTTATTTTAGAATACATAGTTGTGATTAAAATATACCTGGTGGTGGTTATAAACTACAACTACAATATCCAACATGCAAGCCTTATACCAGGGCTGACATAGCTCCCGTATTTGTGCTGCAGACCAGAGGATTGCAAAGAACTGATCCACTATACGGATCATTTGAGTGAAAATACAAGACATCTAAAGGGTGAGTGCAAAAAAACAAATATTGTTGTGGCAAATGCACATATTCATCTACACTTAGACTCTGCACCCCTTGTCTCCCCTTCTATCCTTCTTTATATCACTGTGAAATCATGTGACCTTGTTACCATAGCCAACTCCTGGCCTCATACTAGACTACTGAGTGATGCATCTTTAGCCCATAAGTCTCAGAAAAAAGGAAAATCTCGACTGATAACGATAGCATGCAACAAGTTCTTGACCACTCCCACTTAGTAAGACACAGAACTACAGTCTATGCGTATGTCAACCTTGGCGATGGGATAGTTCTTGTCATCTCCATGAATACAACTTAACCCCACCCCTTCTCAGGGACTAGCATATATATAAGTGTGGCCCTTACCAGGATCACCAAACTCCAGAAGTTCCGTCACTTGGACACTGTTCACATTCACCTGGCATGCCTGAGGCCCCTTGTAAGGATAAGGAACAGCACTGCAAGCAGGGCAGCCAAAGTAAGAGTTGCGCTGGCCTATGTTGCCGTCCATTGGTGTTGAGACCAACGGACAATGGGCTGATATATAGAAATAGACGCGGCACTTCTGTAAGATGGTGCACAAGTAGGATCCAATCCCATATATAGATATATGAAAAACTTGGCATACAATTTGTGATCAACAAATTAAACATTATTTGTGATGTTTTCCACACAATATAGAGGAGTTTCGGTCTACAACTCAACCTTCATCAGTCTGCTGGAATAGAAAAAACTGCTAGGGCAGCGCAGGGCAGTGTTTTCTCATGCATTGCGGTGGATACCACATACAGTGGGTACAGAAAGTATTCAGACCCCTATACATTTTTCACTCTTTGTTTCATTACAGCCATTTGTTAAATTCTAAAAAGTTCATTTTTTTTTCTCATTAAAGTACACTCTGCACCCCATCTTGACTGAAAAAAACAGAAATGTAAAACTTTTTGCAAATTTATTAAAAAAGAAAAACTGAAATATCACATGGTCATAAGTATTCAGACCCTTTGCTCAGTATTTGAGCTAGTACAGCCATGAGTCTTCTTGGGAATGATACAACAATTTTTTCACACCTGGATTTGGGGATCCTTTGCCATTCTTCCTTGCAGATCCTCTCCAGTTCCGTCAGGTTGGATAGTGAACGTTGGTGGACAGTCATTTTCAGGTCTCTCCAGAGATGCTCAATTGGGCTTAGGTCAAGGCTCTGGCTGGGCCAGTCAAGAATAGTCACAAAGTTGTTCTGAAGCCACTTCTTTGTTATTTTAGCTATGTGCTTAGGGTCATTGTCTTGTTGGAAGGTGAACCTTCGGCCAAGTCTGAGGTCCAGAGCACTCTGGAAGAGGTTTTCATCCAGGATATCTCTGTACTTGGCCGCATTTATGTTTCCTTCAATTGCAACCAGTCGTCCTGTCCGTGCAGCTGAAAAACACCCCCATAGCATGATGCTGCCACCAACATGTTTCACTGTTGGGATTGTATTGGGCAAGTGATGAGCAGTGCCTGGTATTCTCCACACATATCGCTTAGAATTATCACCAGAAAGTTCTATCTTCTTCTGATCAGACCAGAGAATCTTATTTCTCATAGTCTGGGAGTCCTTCAAGTGTTTTTGAGCAAACTAACTCTATGCGGGCTTTCATATGTCTTGCACTGAGGAGAGGCTTCCCCGTTGGGCCACTCTGCCATAAAGGCCTGACTGGTGGAGGGCTGCAGTGATAGTTGACTTTGTGGAACTATCTCCCATCTCCCTACTGCATCTCTGGAGCTCAGCCATAGTGATCTTGGGGTTCTTATTTACCTCTCTCACCAAGGCTCTTCTCCCACAATTGCTCAGTTTGGCTGAACGGCCAGGTCTAGGAAGACTTCTGGTGGTCCCAAACTTCTTCTCAAAGGAACTTCTCCTTGGGCAGTTCCTTTGAGCTCATGATTCTCATTTGGTCTGACATGCACTGTGAGCTGTGAGGTCTTATATAGACAGGTGTGTGCCTTTCCAAATCGAGTCCTATGAGTTTAATTAAACACAGCTCAACTCCAATGAAGGAGTAGAACCATCTCAAGGAGGATCACAAGGAAATGGATAGCATGTGACTTAAATATGAGTGTCTAGGCAAAGGGTCTGAATACTTATGGCCATGTGATATTTCAGTTTTTCTTTTTTAATAAATTTGCAAGAATTTCTACATTTCTGTTTTTTTCAGTCAAGATGGGGTGCAGAGTGTATTTTAATGAGAAAAAAAAATGAACTTTTTAGAATTTACCAAATGGCTGCAATGAAACAAAGAGTGAAAAATTTAAAGGGGTCTGAATACTTTCCGTACCCACTGTAGCTCTGCCCTGCACTGCTCTTGCAGTTTTTTCTATTCCAGCTGACTGATGAAGGTCGAGTTGTAGACTGAAACAACTCTTTATTGTCTGGAAAACACCACAAATAAAATTTCATCTTTATTGATCACAAATTGAGTGCCAAGTTTTTCATATATCTATAAATGGGCTGATATATGACCCGGGGCACAACACTTACCATAGTCTGTTGGATATGTACCCCAGCTCTTACCTCTCCTGGATTTTTGTGCGCCCCTCAGACGTGGACTTGGACCCCCTCTTTCGAGTATCCCAGAAAGGTGACCTCAGGCTCCCTTGATTGCTCAGGGAGTTCTCCACAGCCAAGTATCTTTCCACGAGGTTCACAAGGTCATCTGGGGATCTCCCTGGGCAACCCAGGTTTGCCCTTATTTAGGTAATGAGTGGATAAATCATTCACTACTACTGTTTCCACCATCTGTGCTGGAGAGCAAGTCTCAGGCTGCATCCATTTTTGCATCAGATGTAAGAGGTCAAACATCTGGGACAGGAGTGGCTTGTACCTTTGGTAGCGCCGAGATGCTCCCATCTGTGCCATAATCTCAGCCTTCAGCTTGCATTCTCCTTGGCATCTTGCAGGTCAAGGTCGTAGTATGCTTTCTGCGGTTCCCCAGTAAGGTACGGAGCTAGGACCTCTTCCCATTGCTCTGGGAGCAGTGTCACTCTCTCAAAGACAGTCAGGAAAGCCTCGACATCATCCTTCTGCGTCATTTTTCGCAAGGTCTCTCATACTACTGACCTTACATGGATACCATCATTATGGTTGGTGGAAAGTGCCATCTCTCTGTCCTGGACACCTTCTATCAGGAGAGCCATCTGCTGCTGCAACTGAACAAATTGCTTAACAAGCTCCTCCATACTTTCAGACTGTGTTTTCAATGCTATCACTGCACTTACCCAGGACATTCAAACTTTAAACTATAATCACCTAAGGTCCTTGGGACTTTTAGCCCACATTCACACACCAATTCTAGGGATTCTCGCACAGCAATAGGTAGCGTTTACGCAGACACTTGATTCTTGTACCAAAGCAATGTGTTGTTTATTTCCACTAGTTGCACATTTTCAAAGCAAAATCAAAAACATAAATGCCTAGCCTTGTCCAGACTCTAACTTATCAATATAGATGAGCTAGTCCTAATTCGGGCCCACAAAACAGCTATTGTCCACAGCAACCAATGATACTTTCATTTTGGTGAACATGGCCTGTGCGGTCTCTTCTCAGAGAGAGACTCTGGCATGTTTCTCTCTTCAGCTCCAACACAATGCAGTCTGCTTCCCTCCAGCAGACTGACTAAGGTGAACACCTAGCCTGGTTATATGCAGAGCTAGCCCGGTGCACCTGAACCTGTAGAGCTAGGATTTAACCTTAGACTACCTGCCTGGCTTTGCTACAAAACATATACACTACCGTTCAAAAGTTTGGGGTCACCCAGACAATTTTGTGTTTTCCATGAAAACTCATACTTTTATTTATCAAATGAGTTGCAAAATGATTACAAAATATAGTCCAGACATTGACAAGGTTAGAAATAATGATTTTTATTAGAAAGAATAATTTTCTCCTTCAAACTTTGCTTTGGTCACAGATTGCTCCTTTGCAGCAATTCCAGCATTGCAGACCTTTGACATTCTAGCTGTTAATTTGCTGAGGTAATCTTGAGACATTTCCCCCCATGCTTCCTGAAGCCCCTCCCACAAATTGTATTGGCTTGATGGGCACATTTTGCACACCATACGGTCAAGCTGCTCCCACAACAGCTCAATGGGGTTGAGATCTGGTGACTGCGCTCGCCACTCCATTACAGATAGAATACCAGCTGCCTGCTTCTTCCCTAAATAGTTCATGCATAATTTGGAAGTATGCTTTGGGTCATTGTCCTGTTGTAGGATGAAATTGGCTCCAATCAAGCGCTGTCCATAGGGTATGGCATGGCGTTGCAAAATGGAGTGATAGCCTTCCTTATTCAAAATCCCATTTATCTTGTACAAATCTCCCACTGTACCAGCACCAAAGCAACCCCAGACCATCACATTACCTCCACCATGCTTGACAGATGGCGTCAGGCACTATTTCAGCATCTTTTCAATTGTTCTGCATCTCACAAATGTTCTTCTGTGTGATCCAAACACCTCAAACTTTGATTTGTCTGTCCATAAAACTTTTTTCCAATCTTCCTCTGTCCCATGTCTGTGTTCTTTTGCCCATATTAATCTTTTCCTTTTATTAGCCAGTCTCAGATATGGCTTTTTCTTTGCCACTTTGCCCTGAAAGCCAGCATCCCGGAGTCGCCTCTTCACTGTAGACGTTGACACTGGCGTTTTGCGTGTACTATTTAATGAAGCTGCAAGTTGAGGAGCTGTAAGGCGTCGATTTCTCAAACTAGAGACTCTAATGTCCTTGTCTTGTTGCTCAGTTGTGCAGCGGGGCCTCCCACTTCTATTTCTACTCTGGTTAGAGCCTGTTTGTGCTCTCCTCTGAAGGGAGTAGTACACACCATTGTAGGAAATCTTCAGTTTCTTGGCAATTTCTCGCATGGAATAGCCTTCATTTCTAAGAACAAGAGTTTCACATGAAAGTTCTCTTTTTCTGGCCATTTTGAGAGTTTCATAGAACAAACAAATGTAATGCTCCAGATTCTCAACTAGCTCAAAGGAAGGTCAATTTTATAGCTTCTCAAATCAGCCAAACAGTTTTCAGCTGGGCTAACATACTTGTGCAAGGGTTTTCTAGGGTTTTCTAAACATCCATTAGCCTTCTTACACAGTTAGCAAACACAATGTACCATTAAAACACTTCAGTGGTGGTTGTTGGAAATGGGCCTCTATACACCTATGTAGATATTTCAATAAAAACAAGACGTTTGCAGCTAGAATAGTCATTTACCACATTAACAATGTATAGAGTGTATTTCTGATTCATTTAATGTTAGCTTCATTGAAAAAAAAAGTGCTTTTCTTTCAAAAATAATGAAATTTCTAAATGACCCCAAACTTTTGAACAGTAGTGTATATACCATATACACAATATACAGTTATATGAAAAAGTTTGGGCACCCCTATTAATCTTAAGCTTAATGTTTTATAAAAATTGGTGTTTTTGCAACAGCTATTTCAGTTTGATATATGTAATAACTGTTGGACACAGTTATGTTTCTGCCTTGAAATGAGGTTTATTGTACTAACAGAAAATGTGCAATCTGCATTCAAACAAAATTTGACAGGTGCATAAGTATGGGCACCCTTATCATTTTCTTGTTTTAAATACTCCTACCTACTTTTTACTGACTTACTAAAGCACTTTTTTTGGTTTTGTAACCTCATTGAGCTTTGAACTTCATAGCCAGGTGTATGCAATCATGAGAAAAGCTACTTAAAGTGGCCACTTGCAAGTTGTTCTCCTGTTTGAATCTCCTCTGAAGAGTGGCATCATGGGCTCCTCAAAAAACCTGTCAAATGATCTGAAAACAAAGATTATTCAACATAGTTGTTCAGGGGAAGGATACAAAAAGCTGTCTCAGAGATTTAACCTGTCAGTTTCCACTGTGAGGAACATAGTAAGGAAATGGAAGAACACAGGGACAGTTCTTGTTAAGGCCAGAAGTGGCAGGCCAAGAAAAACATCAGAAAGGCAGAGAAGAAGAATGGTGAGATCAGTCAAGGACAATCCTCAGACCACCTCCAGAGAGCTGCAGCATCAACTTGCTGCAGATGCTGTCACTGTGCATCGGTCAACTATACAACGCACTTTGCACAAGGAGAAGCTGTATGGGAGAGTGATGCGAAAGAAGCCGTTTCTGCAAGCACGCCACAAACAGAGTCGGCTGAGGTATGCAAAAGCACATTTGGAGAAGCCAATTTCTTTTTGGAAGAAGGTCCTGTGGACTGATGAAACCAAGATTGAGTTGTTTGGTCATACAAAAAGGCGTTATGCATGGCGGCAAAAAAACAAAGCATTCCAAGAAAAACACTTGCTACCCACAGTAAAATTTGGTGGAGGTTCCATCATGCTTTGGGGCTGTGTGGCCAATGCCGGCACCGGGAATCTTGTTAACGTTGAGGGACGCATGGATTCCACTCAGTATCAGCAGATTCTTGACAATAATGTTCAAGAATCAGTGACAAAGTTGAAGTTACGCAGGGGATGGATCTTTCAGCAAGACAATGATCCAAAACACCGCTCCAAATCTACTCAGGCATTCATGCAGAGGAACAATTACAATGTTCTGGAATGGCCATCCCAGTCCCCAGACCTGAATATCATTGAACATCTGTGGGATCATTTGAAGAGGGCTGTCCATGCTCGGCGACCATCAAACTTAACTGAACTGGAATTGTTTTGTAAAGAGGAATGGTCAAAAATACCTTCATCCAGGATCCAGGAAATCATTAAAAGCTACAGGAAGCGACTAGAGGCTGTTATTTTTGCAAAAGGAGGATCTACTAAATATTAATGTCACTTTTCTGGTGAGGTGCCCATACTTATGCACCTGTCAAATTTTGTTTGAATGCAGATTGCACATTTTCTGTTAGTACAATAAACCTCATTTCAAGGCAGAAACATTACTGTGTCCAACAGTTATTACATATATGAAACTGAAATAGCTGTTGCAAAAACACCAATTTTTATAAAACATTAAGCTTAAGATTAATAGGGGTACCCAAACTTTTTCATATAACTGTATATATTGACATGAAATTCTGACCAGATGTCAGTAACAATCCATCCGATCCACACAGGCAAAGAAATCAAACCATAGATGTCCATTAATTCAGTTGTGTAATAATGAGAAATTACACTGGCAAACATATTGAACACATGAAGAAAGAAAGGTGAAAAAAGCTATGGAAGTCATGACACCAGCTGAAATCGATCAGTAATTAGAAAGCAATCCTGCCATTTAGTGAAATATAATATCAGCTGGTTCAACTGATGGCCTATGAAAAAGGTGTTTTATTACTAAGGTGCCACACAAGAAACATATCATGATTAGTGATGAGCGAGCATACTCGCAAGTACTCAGTACTCGCCCAAGCATCTCAGTACTTGAGATGCTCGGAGCTCACAGAGTACTTGCGAGATGCTCAGCCGGATGCATGGGTCCCCTCCCTGCATGTTTGGCGCTCTTTACAGAGCCAATGAACATGCAGGGATTGCTTGCCATTCACTGTAATGCCACAGCCATGTTGGTTGTGGCATGACAGTGATTGGCTGGCCGCACAGCGTCATCAGGTCTATATCAGACCTGGCACCGCCGTGCTCGTCAGTCTACTCTGCAATCAGACAGTGTAGAAAGAGGTGCTGCTAAACTAGGGAGAGATTTGCTTGTTTATTAGGTAGTGTAGGTAGAACAAAAGTATATTACACATATCCATCTCAACAAACAGTCCTTCTGAGGACTAACCCATCTGCAGAGATATCAGGCAGGCAGTGTATATAGGCAGGCAGGCAGTGTATATAGAAGACTGCAGTGCATAATATAGCACAGGAGGCTCCATTCCAGTTCTGTATGCTGCTGCTGCTGCTGTTAAACATTTCTAGACATAGGCACAGGTCTCAGGGGCCAGGAATAATTTTTTTGGATCTTAATCCTCACTATTTCTTTAAAAGCAATCCAGAGAACACCGTTTATCTGCGCCATTTGCTTGTTTGCACTGCAGAATACAGCCAGGTCCTTTCCATATTACAGTGCTAAAAATCCAGCTATTTAAAACTGTGGTTTGTCCGTCACACGGATCACATATAATTGCACTGAAAACATTGATATTTCTGGCCTCCATTAAAATTTTGCTTCAGTGTGTCAGTGAAGTTATTGACACCAGTTTGCTGTTAAAAATAGTTGCCTACTGTTATGTTCTGCTACCAGAGCTAAGGAAAGAGAGGAGATCTGTCCCTACGATAGAACTCAGCTGAATCCCTACGATGTAACAGGGAACCTGATCCTGCGATCAGACCTGCTAAAGTCCTAAGCTAGTCTGTACGGAGACCTATAGATGTGGGGAAGGAATCCCTACAAGTACAAAGGACTGGGAGGAAAATGGGACACCTCCTAACAGAAATAGTAGCAGACAGACGAACAAACAAAATATATAGAACATAGAGGTCCGTAGACCAAGCAAACAAACTGAGTTAGATACAGAGCACAGGCTAGCTAGAAAGTAGTTATACAATGAAGTCCAGCAAAGCCAGAAGGGCGGAGCAGGATTAAATAGGCCAACAAGGTCATGTGACCAGCAAAGGAAAAAACCTAAGAGCAAGGTTCTAACAGTACCCCCCATTCTAAGAGGATCCTCCGGATCCCCTAGGACCAGGTTTATCAGGAAATCTCCTGTGAAACGCTCTGATAAGTCTGGACGCGGAAACATCATCTGACCTCACCCAAGAGTTATCCTCGGGTCCGAAACCTTTCCAGGCCACAAGATACTGCAAACTACCTCTATACCGTCTAGAGTTAAGGATGCGAGAAATTTCATATTCCCCGTCCTCCACCACCGGAGGAGCAGAGGCAGAGGCGTCACCATCCGACACAACAGCTTTTTTTAACAGAGAGACATGAAATACCGGATTAATTCTCCAGGAGGTAGGAACCTCCAACCTAACAGCAGATTGGTTGACAACCTGAAGCACCTTAAAGGGCCCTACAAACTTGGGACCCAATTTCTTAGAAGGAATCCTCAACCGCAGATTCCTAGAGGACAACCAGACCATGTCACCAACAGCGAACAAAACCTCCTGTCGTTTCCTATCAAAGTAGTCTTTAGATTTTCTGTTGGCCTCCTGAAGATTACCACGCACATCCGTCCAAACTCTCTCCAAATCACCGGAAAAATTCTCCTCCTCAGGCACGGCAGATCCCAACTTGGAGAACGACCCAAACGACGGATGTCTCCCAGAACAACAAAAAAAAGGCGAACAACCAGCAGAAGAAGATGTTTGATTGTTCAGAGCAAATTCAGCAAGTGGCAGAAACTCAGACCACCCCTCTTGATTGTCTGCCACAAAACAACGCAAGAACTGCTCAACATCCTGGTTTTTCCTTTCTGTCTGGCCATTAGATTCAGGATGATATCCGGACGAGAACGACAAATGAACTCCCAACCTGTCACAAAAGGCACGCCAAAAACGAGCCACAAACTGAGGACCCCTATCAGAAACAATGTCAGTAGGAACGCCATGAAGTCTGACAATTTCCTTGACAAAGGCCTTAGCGAGAGTTTTAGGGCAGTTTGACGAAGGGAACCAAGTGACACATCTTGCTAAAACGGTCCACGACCACCCAGATGACAGTAAAACCCTCAGAGGGGGGAAGGTCAGTTATAAAGTCCATAGCCAAATGTGTCCAAGGAGCACTGGGAACCTCCAAAGGACAAAGCAACCCCGCAGCAGGAGTATGTGAGGACTTAGATCTAGCACATATAGTACATTGACGCACCCACTTAATGACTTCCTTCTGCCATCCAGGCCACCAAAAACTGCGACCCACCAGTCTCTTGGTCTCAGAGATTCCGGGATGACCTGCCAACCGAGATTCGTGACACTCAACAAACAAATCTCTCCTAAAGGTCCCAGGCACAAACAACCTCCCATGAGGAGTGTTAGATGGGGCATTCTCCTGTGCTTTAAGAATCTCATCTTCCAAAACGGAGTCCAAAGCAGCTATCACAGCACCTTCTTGTAAAATGTTCTCCTCTTTCTCAGCACCGACTATGGGAGAAAAACTGCGAGACAAGGAATCCGCCTTAACATTCTTAGTACCAGGGATGTAAGTAACGGAGAAATTAAACCGCGAGAAAAACAGTGCCCACCTAGCCTGACGGGCATTCAGGCGCTTGGCAGCATCAAGATATATCAGATTTTTATGATCCGTAAGAACCTGAACGGGAAATTCCGCACCTTCCAAGAAGTGGCGCCAGTGTTCAAATGCGAGTTTAATAGCCAATAATTCCCGATTACCAATATCGTAATTCAGTTCAGTCTCCGAAAATTTTTTTGAAAAAAAGGCACAGGGATGTAATCCATCCCCGTTATCCTGAGACAATACTGCGCCAACCCCCACAGAGGAAGCATCAACCTCAACCAAAAACGGCTTAGTCACATCAGGCTGCATAAGGATGGGAGCAGAGGTGAACCTCTCCTTGAGATACACAAAAGCTTCAATGGCCTCAGAAGACCACTGAACCGCATCAGCACCTTTCCTGGTGAGATCGGTCAGAGGTTTGACAATACTAGAAAAATTTTTTATGAATTTTCTGTAATAATTGGCGAAACCCAAAAACCTCTGTATCGATTTCAAACCAATAGGCCTAGGCCATTCCTGTACAGCTTGAACTTTAACCGGGTCCATCTCAAAACCTTCGCTGGAGATAATGTAACCCAAAAAACTAATTCTCTGTACAGCGAACTCACATTTCTCCAGCTTAGCAAAAAGCGAATTGTCCATTAATAACTGTAATACCTCACGTACGCTCCGCCAATGAGACTCCAGATCCGGCGAATAAATCAAAATGTCATCCAAATACACAACCACATTTTTGCCGATCAAAGGTCTAAGGATGTCATTAATAAGATTCTGAAAAAATGCAGGAGCATTAGTAAGACCAAAAGGCATAACCAGGTTCTCAAAATGACCCACCGGAGTGTTAAAAGCAGTCTTCCATTCATCACCCTCCTTCATGCGCAACAGATTGTATGCCCCCTTAAGGTCAATTTTAGAGAACCACTTGGCCCCCATTAACTGGTTAAACAGATCAGGAATCAATGGCAGTGGGTAAGGATTGCGTACAGTAATTTTGTTAATCTCACGAAAATCCAGACAAGGACGTAAACCGCCGTCCTTTTTTTTTACAAAAAAAAAATCCAACCGCCACAGGAGACTTAGAGGGCCTAATGTGACCGGCGGCCAAACTTGTCTGTATGTATTCCTCCAAAGCCTTCCTCTCAGGAATAGTAAGGTTAAATAAACGACTTTTAGGAAGAGTCGCTCCAGGGACAAATTCAATAGAACAATCATAGTCTCTATGGGGAGGCAAAACCTGAGATTCCTTCTCAGAAAAAACTCTCCAAAAATCCTGAATAGGAACAGGCAATTCTCCCCTATTCAAAGCTGCAATACGCCCGTTACAACACTTGTCATAACATTTATGGCTCCAGGATTTAATTTCACTGGTAGACCAATCCAGTACAGGATTGTGAAATTTTAACCAGGGCAATCCCAATATTACTGGAGAAGGCAAGTTATTCAAAACTACCAAATCCAATTTCTCATGGTGAACACCATTAATAGTGAGAGGAAATTCACAGACCTTGAGAGTAATATTCTTCAAAGGGGAACCATCCACAGAAACCACAGCAATGGGGGATGATAAAGGTTCGGGTTTTAAATTGAGTCTTTCCAAGAATCCCCCATCAATTACATTCAGAGTAGACCCACAATCAACAAACACCCGAAATTCCATTAATTTTTCCTGAGCAATCGTGGAAGCAGCTAAAAATACACCCTTGGAATTTAAACAGGCAATACGGGCATGACTGACCATTTTTTTTTCTTTCTTCATACGAAGCTCACAGCCTTTAATCAAATGACCAGATTTTCCGCAATAGAAACACAAGCCTTCAGAAAATCGACGGTCTTTTTCTTGAGAGCGAGGTGCCACCGATCCAATCTCCATCGGTTCACCACTGTTAGTACACACATTCTCATAACCAGAAACTGACATAGTAGAGGATTTGCTCTCATTAACCCTTGCACGCAGTCTCCTATCCACCCGTATAGCTAATTGCATAGCCTGTTGCAAATCTTCAGGTGTAGGATAAGCAATTAGCAGGTCTTTAACCCTTTCATTGAGCCCAGCAAGAAATAGACTTTTCAGAGCAGAATCGTTCCACCCTGTTTGAGTAGACCATCGACGGAAATGAGTACAATATTTTTCCACATTACCTGATCCCTGTTTCAAACGTCTCAACTCAGTCTCAGCTGATGCGACACGGTCAGAATCATCATATAATAGTCCCAAAGCAGAAAAAAAACTATCCACTGATCTGAAGCATGTATCACTAGGTTGCAAAGAAAAGGCCCACTCCTGAGGCTCTTTGCGCAAAAGTGACATTATGAACCCTATGCGCTGGGATTCATCCCCAGAGGACTTGGGTCTCAAACGAAAATACAATAAGCAAGCATTTTTAAATGAAAAAAATTCTCGGTGTTCACCAAAAAATAAATCCGGCAAACATACCTTAGGCTCCAAGAAATGTGCTCCAGGACAGTTACTCACGTGCTGACGGAGCTCGGCCACCTCCAGAGAGAGTCCCTGCAGGCGATGAGCCAAATCCTGAACCGACACCATGATGGAACAGAAAAATCTTTCCTTAGAGAATTTGCAGGCTGGACTTACTGTTATGTTCTGCTACCAGAGCTAAGGAAAGAGAGGAGATCTGTCCCTACGATAGAACTCAGCTGAATCCCTACGATGTAACAGGGAACCTGATCCTGCGATCAGACCTGCTAAAGTCCTAAGCTAGTCTGTACGGAGACCTATAGATGTGGGGAAGGAATCCCTTCAAGTACAAAGGACTGGGAGGAAAATGGGACACCTCCTAACAGAAATAGTAGCAGACAGACGAACAAACAAAATATATAGAACATAGAGGTCCGTAGACCAAGCAAACTAACAGAGTTAGATACAGAGCACAGGCTAGCTAGAAAGTAGTTATACAATGAAGTCCAGCAAAGCCAGAAGGGCGGAGCAGGATTAAATAGGCCAACAAGGTCATGTGACCAGCAAAGGAAAAAACCTAAGAGCAAGGTTCTAACACCTACAGGCCAGCTATTTAAAACTGTGGTTTCTCCATCACAAAGATCCCATATAGGTTTTCTGAAAATTCTGCCATTTCTGGCCTCCATTAAAAAAAAATTTCAGTGTGTCAGCACAGTTTTTGACACCGGTTTACTGTTCAAAATAGTTACCTACAGGCCAGGTATTTAAAACTGTGGTTTGTCTGTCACACGAATCACATATAACTTCGCTTCAAATTCAGCCATTTGTAGTGAGCGTGGAAGATATTTTCCTCCATTTAAAATGGGCAAGGCGCGTGGCAAGGGACGGGGAGCTGGACGTGATGGTAATGGTGCATGCAGAGGCCGAGGCCGTTTGCAAGCTGAAATTGTGTCACAACAAACACACACATCTTCTCGCCTGACCTTCCTGTCCCAATTCCTAGGGGACCGCAGCACACCACTATTGAACACAGAGCAGTGTCAAAAAGTTGTTGGTTGGACAGCGGATAATGCTTCCAGTCACTTTGCCACCACCACCACCACCCTGTTTTCCACACGTTCAAGTCTCAGTAGCCGTGAGTCTGGACTGCATATTCCTCACCCTGATCCTCCTTCCTCTCACCATGTCGAGTGCCCGGAGACAACTGATCCCACACTTGGACATTCCGAAGAGCTGTTCACTTTTCCATTTATAGATTCAGGACTCTCGCCCAGTCCACTTGTAGAGATGCCAAAATATTTGAGCTGCCACAGTCACATGAAGGTGACGGTGGGAAAGTGTCACAAGTGGTGGACTATGATGAGACACAATTACCAGAGAGTCAGGAGGAGGACCAGGGGGCGGAAGTGGAAGACGAGATGGTGAATGATATAGTAACTGACCCAACCTGGCAGGAGGACATGCAGAGCGAGGACAGTAGCACACAGGGGGAGGGAGGCAGAGCACCCCAACAGGCAGGAAGAAGCAGTGTGGTGGCCGCAGACAAAAGGCGGGCAACCGTTTCCTGTAATACCAACATGAAGGAAGTTGCCGGTTCAACTGTTAGGTCTTCCCGAGTCTGGTTGTTTTTTAAAGATTCTGCCGATAACCCCAAAAAGGCCATTTGCACCACCTGTCAGGCCAGCATCAGCAGGGGTGGCAAAATTACCAGCCTGACCACCACCAGCATGATCAGGCACATGGCAGCTAAGAACCCGACTTTGTGGGCCGAACCCAAGGGTCCAGGAACAGTGTCTGCAGGTAGCACCACTGCAACTTCCGCTGTTGTGCATGCAAGCCAATCTCCTGTCCATGGTGCATGCGAAGATGCCTTCTGCCCTGCAGCTGTCGTTGCACACTCTCAAGTAGCAGCATCATGAAGCATGTCGACATCCTTGTTCCAGCGCAGTGTTCAGTTGTCCATACTCCAGTCCTTGGAATGCAAGCGCAAATACGCAGCTAACCCCCCACAGGCCACACTACTAAATTCCCACATTTCGCGAATGCTTGAGCTCTAAATGTTGCCTTTTAGGCTCGTGGAGACGGAGGCATTATGCAACCTGATGGCGGTGGCCATCCCTCGGTACTCGGTCCCCAGCCGCCACTATTTCTCCCAGTGTGCCGTCCCCACATTACACAAGCACGTGTCCCAACACATTAGCCGTGCCCTCAACAACGCAGTTACTGGGAAAGTCCACCTAACCATGGACACATGGACAAGTGCTTGTGGGCAGGGACAGTACATCTCGCTGACAGCACACTGGGTTAACATAGTGGAAGCCGGGACCCAGTCGGACCTTGGGATAGAACATGTCCTCCTGACGCCAAGGATTTCGGGCCCAAGATCAATCAGGGTTGCCCCCACAGTCTAAAGCTCTTGCATCTCATCCTCCTCAGCCTCCTCCTCCTCTTCAGCCTCCATCTCTGAAATGACCACATCAGTCACAAGCTGGAAGCACTGCAGCACTGCCTTGGCCAAGCGGCAACCGGCTGTGCTGAAGCTAATATGCTTAGGTGACAAACCACACAATGCTGAAGAGTTGTGGACAGCTCTGAAAGAGAAGGCAGGTCTGTGGCTCACACCACTGAACCTACAGCCAGGCATGGTCATGTGTGACAATGGCCGGAATCTGGTGGCGGCTCTGAGGCGAGACGAGCTCACACAAGTACCATGCCTGGCCCATGTGCTTAACTTTGTGGTTCAGTGGTTTCTCAAATCCTACCCGGAGCTGCCAGATCTGCTTGTTAAAGTACACTGCCTGTGTGCCCATTTTAGAAAGTCACCTACAGCTTCCGCCGCCCTTGCCGTGTTCCAGCAGTGTTTGCAGCTTTTTGCTCACAGACTGGTGTGTGATGTCCCCACGTGTTGGAACTCTACACTGCAGATGTTGGGAAGGATTTGTGAGCAGAAGAGGGCAATTGTTGAGTACCAGCATCAACAAGGTCGTCGATATTCAGTTCAGACTCCACACATAAGACCTCAGGAGTGGACATGGATGTTAGACATATGTACCATCCTCCAAAACTTTGAGGACTCCACCAAGATGGTGAACGGCGATGACGCCATAATTAGCGTCACCGTCCCGCTTTTCTATCTTTTGAAACGCTCTCTGCTCACAATAAAAGTGGATGCATTGCCGGCGGAGCATGATGAGATGGAGCAAGGAACCAAACAGGGTGATTACACATAGCCCAGCCTCATCTCATCCCAACATGGATTGGGTGACAATGAGGAAGAGGAGGAGGAGGAGGAAGAACAGTAGCTAGTTTCATGTGCTATAGACGGTAGTACCTACACAACTGTCATACCACCTGTTCAGCGTGGATGGCCTGAGGACAGAGAGGAGTAGGAGGGCATGGTCAGTCGTCCTCTTGGTGAGGACACGGCAATCTTGCCTGTTAGCAGTCTGAGTTTATGTTATGCTGCCTTTCCCGTGACCCTCGCGTTCTCAAAATTTTGGGTGACAGTCATTACTGGTTGGTGACACTTCTAGACCCATGCTACAAGGAGAACTTTCTGTCTTTTATTCCCACGCAGGACAGGCCTAATAAAATGGGGCAGTACGAGAAGGCCCTTTTTTCGGAATTATTTTAAAAATTCCCATCTGAAAACACTGGCCGCAGAAGTCACAGTTCATTGGACAACCAAGGACTACAGGTGAGAGAGGCAAAACTCCATTCCAGCAGAGGCAGCAGAACACTGTCAAAATTATGGGAGAATTTTCTCAGCCCCTCCCATCGCACAGGCCCTGAGGGGCGGGGTACTCTCACAAGGAGTGCAGAGTTTGGGAAGATGCTGAGGGAGTACCTTGCCGACCGTACCAACCTCCTCCGTGATTCCTCTGTGCCTTATAATTATTGGGTATCCAAGCTGGATACGTGGAATGAACTGGTTCTCTACGCCTTGGAGGTCCTGGCCTGCCCTGCCGCTAGCGTTTTATCAGAGCGGGTTTTTAGTGCCGCTGGTGGAATTATAACTGATAAGCGCATCCGCCTGTCAACTTTAAATGCTGACAGGCTGACTCTTATAAAAATAAACAAGGGCTGGATTGGGCCAGACATCTCATCACCACCGAATGATAGCCGTGTAACATAAACTCAAATCCAGTGTCTTTTTTTGGGAGGTGTATTCCCATGCACCTTTTCACACCCACACATGGGTATACGCTTCCTGATTTTGGTTATTTTCTCCTGTCCTTCTCCTCCTTCTCATTCTCCACCACCATATCACCAGGGTGACCGTGGTCCGTGATGCAACAGCCACATAATTTTTTTTAAAGGGTGTTTATGATACCCGTAAAAAAAATTAATTATACAGTATGT
Source organism: Phyllobates terribilis (assembly GCF_046119375.1). NCBI lineage: Eukaryota > Metazoa > Chordata > Amphibia > Anura > Dendrobatidae > Phyllobates > Phyllobates terribilis. Next base: position 880,840,055 of record NW_027362761.1, read on the forward strand.
TCATGTACTTACCCCCCAGGGGTAAATGTTTGTCAGCCCATACACTTAGTGAATGGGCATTACAAGTATAGGTGACCCGCCCCTTTCTAATGGAAACATTTTTTTATGAGGCCCTCCTCCACGTCTTTTCCAAGGTGCATTGGAGTGCCTCCCAATTTTTTTTTCAGCCCCTGCATTCACCGCATAGGTCAACACTATGGAGACCCACTTCCTAATAATGGGAACATTGTTTTCAGGAGACCCTCTGACCTCTACGTCTCTTCCAAGGGGCATTGGAGTGCCTCAAAATTTTTGACAACCCTTGCATTCACTGCATAGGCAAACTCAATGGGAGACCCACTTCCTAATAATGGGAACATTGTTTTAAGGAGGCCCTCTGACCTCCACGTCTCTTCCAAGGGGCATTGGAGTGCCAACAAATTTTTTGCAACCCTTGCATTCACTGCATAAGCAAACACAATGGGAGGCCCACTTCCTAATAATTTGAACATTGTGTTCAGGAGGCCCTCTGACCTCCACAACTCTTCCAAGGGGCATTGGAGTGCCTCCAAATTTTTGGCAACCCTTGCATTCACTGTATAGGCAAACTCAATGGGAGACCCACTTCCTAATAATGGGAACATTTTTTTTCAAGAGGCCCTCCTCTACGTCTCTTCCAAGGCGCATTGGAATAGGTCCAAATTTTGGGCAGCCCTTGCATTCACTGCATAGGCAAACAGTATGGGAGACGCACTTCCTAATAATGGGAACATTGTTCAAAGGTGTATTGGGGTGCGTCCAAATTTTCAAAGGGGTTTTGGTGTGCGTCCAAATTTTGGGCAGCCCTGCCACTCACTGCATATGCAATAACAGTATAGGAGACCCACTCTTTAGTAATGGAAGCAACAAAGCATAGCTGGCTGATGGCTCTCTAAGAATAGTGAGGGCCGACTGCTGACCATTTAAGAATAGTAAAGACCGCCTGATGGCTGTATAAAAATAGGCTATGTGACTTTCAGAGTCCCTCCTTCATAAATGAAACAGGATGTGTCTGATCATGTCTCACACACCACATGGCCAGATAAGGTTGTAAAATGTTAAAATTACATTTCCCAGTGAATGCATTTGTCACGGTTGAAAGCAATACAAAAGTGCAAAAACGCATTAAAAACTCTACGTGTGAACATAGCCTATGGTGTGGAGGAGTATTTTTGATTTTGGTTATTTATTTTGCCTTATATACAAGTCAGAACCCTGGAAAGGATGTTCCTTAACATATTTCCCAGGAAAATCAATTTTGGTTTCGTTTTTGTATGTTTTATTGTGAGTCCGTAAAAGTGGCGTAATATCTCTGAAAACATTGTTGACAGCAGTGACCTGGGAGTCACAAATGCTTCCAGGGGTTTTCCCTATTCTGTTCCCATGCCATTTGAGCACTGTTCCCATCGATTTGGGCAATTTTTAAGCCCTCTGAATACCGCCGGGGGGAACCGCCAGAAAAATACTTGAGTTTCCCAAAGACTTACATTGGGCTCGTTGCTCGGGTCGAGCACCTGAGTATTCCAATGTGCTCGGCCCGAGCAACGAGCACCTGAGCATTTTAGTGCTCGCCCATCACTAATCATGATGTGTAAAACCAGTGAGTTGTCTCAATACATTTGCAACCTTATATTGTTGCAAAACACTCTGATGGCATTGGTTACAGAATTTCTAAATTACTGCAGGTCCCAGTGAGCACTGTTGGGGCCATAATTCGTAACTGGAAAAAACAATTTCACCATAAACTGGCCACGACCTGGAGCTCCCCGCAAAATTTCACATAGAGGAATGAAAAGAATTATCAGAAGAGTTGTCCAAGAGCCATGGACCACCTGAAAAGAGCTACAGAAAGACCTGGAATGAGCAGGTACAATTGTATCAAAAAGTAATGCACTCAATTTCCATGACCTGTATGCACGCAAGACTCCATTGCTGAACAAAAAGCATGTTCAAGCTCATTTAAAGTTTGCTCAACAACATCTAGGCAAGCATGTGAACTAATGGGAGAATATGGCCTAGTCAGATGAGACCAAAATTGAACTCTTTGGGTGCCATAATACACACCATGTTTGGAGGCCAAAAGGCACTAAATATCACCCCAAAAACACCTAAGCAAAAGTATGTTGGTACATGGGAAATCATAGCGTGGGGCTGTTTTTTCAGCATATGGCACTAACAAACTTCATATAATTGAAGGAAGCATGAGAGGACAACTGTACTGGAACATTCTTGACAAAAATCTCATGCCATCTACCAGGATGATGAAGTTGAAACAAAGGTGGACATTTCGGTAAGACAATGATCCCAGACACACAGCCAAGAAAACTCTCAATTGATTTCAGAGAAAGAAAATAAAGCTGTTAGAATGGCCCAGCCAATCACCTGACCTGAATCCAACAGAAAATGTGTTGAAGGAACTAAAGCTCAGAGATCATAGAACAAGCCCACGGAAGCTTCATGATTTGAAGAGTGCGTTTGTGCAAGAATGTGCCAAAATCACACTTGAGCAATGCTTGTGACTAGTTTCTCCATACAGGAGGCATCTTGAAGCTGTCATCACCAACAAAGGCTTTTGTATGAAGTATTAAATACATTTCAGTAAGCGTGTTCAATGCTTTTTTCCTGTGTTATTTCTCATTATTACACATAACTTAATTTATGGACATCTATGGTTTGATTTTTTTTTTTTTGCATGTGTGGATTGGATGGGGTGTTACTGACCCCTGGTGAGAATTTCATGTCAATAGCACCTTTAGAATTATATTTACTTAGAAAACTGGTGACATGTTCCATACTTATTTTACCGGCTGTGTGATATACAGTGGTGGCCAAAAGTATTGGCACCCCTGCAATTCTGTCAGATAATACTCAGTTTCTTCCTGAATATGATTGCAATCACAAATTCTTTGGTATTATTCTCTTCATTTAATTTGTCTTCAATGAAAAAACACAAAAAGAATTGTCCTAAAGCCAAATTGGATATAATTCCACACCAAACCTAAAAAAGGGGGTGGACAAAAGTATTGGCATAGTTTGAAAAATCATGTGATGCTTCTCTAATTTGTGTAATTAACAGCACCTGTAACTTACCTGTGGCACCTAACAGGTGATGGCAATAACTAAATCACACTTGCAGCCAGTTAACATGAATTAAAGTTGACTCAACCTCTGTCCTATGTCCTTGTCTGTACCACATTGAGCATGGAAAAAAAAAGAAGACCAAAGAACTGTCTGAGGACTTGAGAAACCAAATTGTGAGGAAGCATGAGCAATCTCAAGGCTACAAGTCCATCTCCAAAGACCTGAATGTTCCTGTGTCTTCCGTGCGCAGTGTCATCAAGAAGTTTAAAGCCCATGGCACTGTGGCTAACCTCCCTAGATGTGGACGGAAAAGAAAAATTGACGAGAGATTTCAACGCAAGATTGTGCGGATGGTGGATAAAGAACCTTGACTAACATCCAAACAAGTTCAAGCTGCCCTGCAGTCCGAGGGTACAACAGTGTCAACCCGTACTATCCGTCGGCATCTGAATGAAAAGGGACTGTATGGTAGGATACCCAGGAAGACCCCACTTCTTACCCCGAGACATAAAAAAGCCATACTGGAGTTTGCCAAAACTTACCTGAGAAAGCCTAAAACGTTTTGGAAGAAAGTTCTCTGGTCAGATGAGACAAAAGTAGAGCTTTTTGGGAAAAAGCATCAACATAGAGTGTACAGGAAAAAAAAAGAGGCATTCAAAGAAAAGAACACGGTCCCTACAGTCAAACATGGCGGAGGTTCCCTGATGTTTTGGGGTTGCTTTGCTGCCTCTGGCACTGGACTGCTTGACCGTGTGCATGGCATTATGAAGTCTGAAGACTACCAACAAATTTTGCAGCATAATGTAGGGCCCAGTGTGAGAAAGCTGGGTCTCCCTCAGAGGTCATGGGTCTTCCAGCTGGACAATGACCCAAAACACACTTCCAAAAGCACTATAAAATGGTTTGAGAGAAAGCACTGGAGACTTCTCATGGTCAGCAATGAGTCCAGACCTGAATCCCATAGAACACCTGTGGAGAGATCTCAAAATGGCAGTTTGGAGAAGGCACCCTTCAAATATCAGGGACCTGGAGCAGTTTGCCAAAGAAGAATGGTCTACAATTCCAGCAGAGCATTGTAAGAAACTCATTGATGGTTACCGGAAGCAGTTGTTCTCAGTTATTTTGACTAAAGGTTGTACAACCAAGTATTAGGCTGAGGGTGCCAATACTTTTGTCTGGCCCATTTTTGGAGTTTTGTGTGAAATGATCAATGATTTGATTTTTGCTTCATTCTCTTTTGTGTCTTTTCCTTGCAAGCAAATTAAATGAAGATAATAAGACCAAAGAATTTGTGATTGCAATCATTTTCAGGAAGAAACTGAGTATTATCTGACAGAATTGCAGGGGTGCCAATACTTTTGGCCACCACTGTAGGCTATGTGCCCACGATACAGAAATGCTCTGGATTTTTCCTGAGCGTTTCTGCATCTCCCTGGCAGAAAAAAACGCATGCGGATTGTACATGCGGATTGTACATGTGGATTGTACATGCATTTTTCCTGCCAGGGACATGCGGATGTGAAGCGTTCTTCACATGCATTTCCGCATGCGGGTTGTCAAGCGCTTTCCAAGCAATTTTAGCATCACTTGGAAAGTGCTTGTCAACTTGGTCACACTATATAAATCCATGCAACTGGCATGGATTTATATACTGTGACCGAAAGAATGTTTAAAAATAAAAAATAAATCTATACTTACCTTCCGATGGCCCCAGCAGTCTTGCTTCGCTCCGTCCTGGCTGCCGGCAGATCGCGGTACACTGAAGGACCTGCCGACGTCAGCGTCGCGTGACCCGTCACATGACTATGACGTCAGCGCAGGTCCTTCAGTCCATCGCGATCTGCCGGCAAGGGAGGACGAGCGCAGCGGGGGCCGTCAGAAGGTAAGTATAACATTTATTTTTTATTTTATTCTTTTTTTTTTTACAGTTTCTATGGTACCCGGGTCCGGAGGAGAGTCTCCTGTCTTCTAGACCTGGGTACCGTCCGCACATTGAACGCATGTATTCTGCAAGTCAATGGCGGTGAAAACGCAGCACTTCCGCAAAATAATTGGTAGTGCTGCGTTTTTTTCCGCAATGATAATCCGCAGCGGAAATTTCCACAGCATGTGCAAAGCACATGCGGATTATCATTGGGGAACATGGCAGGCCTTTTACCATGCGTTTTTTAAGCGTTTCTGCAGCGTTTTTGCCGCTGCGGAAATGCTTAAAAAACGCATCGTGGGCACACAGCCATACTGTATATACACACACGCACACACAGGGTAAAAAAATTATTGCACACATCACCAATTTTCATATTATATGGCACTGTGTACTTGCAATTGCTCATTTTGCCTTTATACACAGTTAATTCTTCTGTTTTCCATTAGGTCTATGACATCACATGATTAAAAGCAAACTAGATAAATCCTTTTAAGCTCTATGTAGAAACATGAGGTCTCTTTTCCCTGCATAAATCATCACTACAAAAGTCCCTGGCAGAGAGGAGGAGGGAGCGGCTGGGTCAGTAGCTGAAGAGGGGAATGATTCATGTAGGGAAAAGAGACTTCCTGTTTCTACACGGAGCAGAGAAGCATTAACTGGGTAGAAGGGTAAAATGAGCAATTGTAAGTGCACAGTGCTATATAATATAATGATAGCTATATATTAAGAGAATAAAAACTTTGATTGGAGTTCTTCTTTAAAGGGAATCTGTCACCCCCTAGCACTTATCTGACCTCTAATATGGGCATACAGGTGATAGAAATGTAAATCTATACCGGGACGGTCATGCGCCTCTTCCCTCTTTATGCAAATAATGGTATACTCTGTTTTATATATGAGTATGTGTTATGAGCGACTGTCTGATGTGTCAGTTACAGGGTTAGCATACGATAGGTATAGATAGGGTGTTAGATTAGGACTAGGGTAGTGCAGAGGTGGCAATATAGCTTAGATATGATGTAGTTGTAAGTTAGGAAAGAGTTAGGCTATGTGCCCACGATGCAGAAATGCTCCTGATTTTTCCTGAGCGTTTCTGCATCTCCCTGGCAGAAAAAATGCATGCGGATTGTACATGCGGATTATACATGCGTTTTTCCTGCCAGGGACAAGCGTAAGTGAAGCGTTTTTCACATGCATTTTCGCATGCGGGTTGTCAAGCGCTTTCCAAGCGATTTTAGCATCACTTGGAAAGTGCTTGACAACTTGGTCACACTATATAAATCCATGCAACCGGCATGGATTTATATAGTGTGACCAAATTAATAGGTGCCATGGTACCCGGGTCTGGAGGAGAGTCTCCTCTTCTCCAGACCCGGGTACCATCCGTACATTGAATCGCTTAATATCCGCATTTGCACATGTAGTCATGCGGATATTAAGCGATTCAATGCAATTCAATGGCGGCAAAAATACCGTGTTTACGCGAAATAATTGGTAGTGCTGCAGTGATTTTTCTGCAATGATAATCCGCAGCGGAAATTTCTGCAGCAGGTGCTCAGCACTTGCGGATTATCATTGGGGAACATGGCAGACCTTCTACCAAGCGTTTTTTAATCGTTTCTGCAACGGAATTTCCGCTGCGGAAAGGCTTAAAAAACACATAGTGGGCACACAGCTATAAGTGGTTTAGGAGCTGCTGCAGTGTGGGAGGAGCAGGTTCAGTGTAAAACTAAGGGACTTCCTGTTTGCAGGAGTTCTAGTGAGAGTGAGAGAGATGTGACAGAGCAGCAGTTGGAGTTCCAGGGGGGGCACCAGGAGCACGGCCTGTCCAACAGCAGAGGAATGTCAGTCAGGAACTCTGAAAGAGACTTTCCCTTAACGTTCGGGCCTACGGTCCACAGGAGCCAGCAGAGAAGCTTGTCTCAAAATCTTCCAGGAAGGGAAGGCGGACGGGGAATAGTTCAGAGAAGACAGTACGGGACTCTTAATACTGTGAGTGTCTCATAGGCCAAAAGGGTCGACTATGGAAGGGACAGCTCAGGACAAACGGACAGTGAACATCACTACGTTCAGTGCAACGGACGGTAAAAGTATGTGATCAATGCTGCATGCTGTATGAAGTTGAATTCAAGCGTTCAAGTAAAGTTATTTTTTATAAAACGGAGTGGAAGTCCCCTAATCTGTGTGCGGCGGTCCCTGAGGTGGAAGAACCGAAGACAGCAGAGATCTGCGACCAAACCATGGGTGTTACACACCACACGCACAGCACAGGAGAATTGGGACATTTGTCTTTGTCAGGGAGCCAGGGTGTGGGAACACAGCAGCCCCTCACCATAACTACCACCCTGAGCCCTTCACACCTGCATCATATTAGAGGTCTTGCTGCTGTGAAATGTCTTTTTATTCCTACAAGTTTCTGATGTGTTCCAGTCCCGGGGCCTGTGATAATTATAATGTTTCCCCCTCCCCTGTATGTCACAGTGCCCTGTACTGTGCAGTTGCAGCAGCCAAATCCATGCACTGTGACATTCAGGGGAGGGGGGGGGGACCTTGTAATTACCACAAGAGGCATGGATTTCTTATTTTCCTACAAGTTTCTGTTGTGTCCCAGTCCCTTGGCCTGTGGTAATTATAATGTTTTCCCCCTTCCCTGCATGTCACAGTGCCCTGTGCGGTGCAGTTGCAGCCGCCAAATGCAGGCACTGTGACATGCAGGGGAGGGGAGAAACATTATAATTACCACAGGAGACAGGGATTTCTTCCAGGCCCCGGGACTGGAACACATCAGAAACGTGTATGAATAAAAAGACATTTCACAGCAACAAGACCTCTAATATGAGGCATACAGGTAGGTATAGATTTACATTTCTATAATTATTATTATTTATTATTATTATAGCGCCATTTATTCCATGGCGCTTTACATGTGAAAAAGGGGTATACATACAAAAACAATTACAATGATCTTTAACAAAACGTAACGGCAACTGGTACAGGAGGAGAGAGGACCCTGCCCGCGAGGGCTCACAGTCTACAAGGGATGGGTGAGGATACAGTAGGTGGAGGTATAACTAGTCATGCAGCTGTATGGTGGAGAAATGGTTACTGCCGGTTGTAGGCTTGTCGGAAGAGGTGAATCTTCAGGTTCCTTTTGAAGGTTTCCATGGTAGGTGAGAGTCTGATATGTTGGGGTAGAGAATTCCAGAGTAGGGAGATATCTTGTATGCGATTGTGGGAAGAGGAGATAAGAGGGGAGTAGAACAGGAGATCTTGTGAGGATCGGAGGTTTCGCGCAGGTATGTATCAGGTGACTAGGAGACAGGTTGTGGATGGCTTTGTATGCCATGGTTAGGGTTTTGAACTGGAGTCTCTGGGGAATGGGGAGCCAGTGAAGGGATTGACAGAGAGGAGAGGCCAGGGAATAGCGTGGGGACAGGTGGATTAGTCGGGCAGCAGAGTTTAGGATAGGTTGGAGGGGTGCAAGAGTGTTAGAGGGGTGGCCACAGAGCAGGAGGTTGCACTAGTCGAGGCGGGAGAGGATGAGGGCATGCACTATTGTTTTTGCAGATTCGTGGTTGATGAATGTGCAGATCCGGGAGATATTTTTGAGCTGGAGTCGGCAGGAAGTGGAAAGGGCTTGGATATGTGGTTTGAAGGAGAGATCAGAGTCCAGGGTTATCCCAAGGCAGCGAGCTTGAGGGACTGGGGAGAGTGAACAGCCACTGATGTTGATAGATAGGTCAGGTGGGGGGGATGAATGAGATGGCGGAAAGACGATGAATTCTGTTTTATCCATGTTAAGTTTTATAAATCTAGCAGAGAAGAAGGATGAGATAGCGGCAGACATTGTGGGATTTTGGTTAGTAGGGAGGAGATATCGGGTCCAGAGAGGTAGATCTGTGTGTCGTCAGCATAGAGGTGGTACTGAAAGCCGCGAGACTCTGAGTTGTCCCAGGCTAAAGGTGTAGATGGAGAAGAGCAGAGGTCCTAGGACTGAACCTTGGGGGACACCGACAGATAGGGGGCGAGATGAGGAGGTAGTTTGTGAGTGGGAGACACTGAATATCCTGTCTGTTAAATATGAGGAGATCCAAGATAGGGCCAAGTCTTTGATGCCAAGAGATGAGAGAATCTGTAGTAAGAGGGAATGGTCCACTGTGTCGAAGGCAGATGACAGGTCAAGGAGGAGCAGGACAGAGTAGTGTCGCTTGGATTTGGCAGTTAGTAGGTCGTTGGTGACTTTAGTCAGGGCAGTTTCAGTTGAATGGTGCGGTCGGAAGCCAGATTGGAGGTGGTCAAAGAGAGCAGGAGGAGAGATGGGAGGACAGTTCAAAGTGGACATGTTGTTCCAGTAGTTTTGAGGGGTAGGGGAGGAGTGATATGGGGCGATAGCTAGTCAGAGAGGATGGGTCAAAGGGAGGGCTTTTTGAGGATGGGTGTGATCAAGGCATATTTGAAGCATGAGGGGAAGACACCAGTTAGTGACAGGTTGAAAAGGTGGGTTAGGGTTGAGATGAAGATAGTGGTAAGGTTGGGGATGAGGTCTGCCCATATTGGAGGTCAGATAAGTGCCAGGGGGTAACAGGTTCCCTTTAAGCATTTCAAGTTTTTTAATAGTTTGTATAAAGAGATGCTGAGTAAAGATAGAGTCCATACATACAGTGCTGGCCAAAAGTATTGGCACCCCTGCAATTCTGTCAGATAATACTCAGTTTCTTCCTGAAAATGATTGCAATCACATATTCTTTGGTATTATTCTCTTCATTTTTTTTGCTTGCAAGGAAAAAACACAAAAGAGAATGAAGCAAAAATCAAATCATTAATCATTTCACACAAAACTCCAAAAAGGGCCGGACAAAAGTATTGGCACCCTCAGCCTAATACTTGGTTGCACAACCTTTAGCCAAAATAACTGCGAACAACGGCTTCCGGTAACCATCAATGAGTTTCTTACAATGCTATGCTGGAATTGTAGACGATTCTTCTTTGGCAAACTGCTCCAGGTCCCTGATATTTGAAGGGTGCCTTCTCCAAATTGCCATTTTGAGATCTCTCCACAGGTGTTCTATGGGATTCAGGTCTGGACTCATTGCTGGCCACCTTTAGAAGTCTCCAGTGCTTTCTCTCAAACCATTTTATAGTGCTTTTGGAAGTGTGCATTGGGTCATTGTCCTCCTGGAAAACCCATGACCTCTGAGGGAGACCCAGCTTTCTCACACTGGGCCCTACATTATGCTGCAAAATTTGTTGGTAGTCTTCAGACTTTCTAATGCCATGCACACGGTCAAGCAGTCCAGTGCCAGAGGCAGCAAAGCTACCCCAAAACATCAGGGAACATCCACCATGTTTGACTGTAGGGACCGTCTTCTTTTCTTTGAATGCCTCTTTTTTTTTCCTGTACACTCTATGTTGATGCTTTTTCCCAAAAAGGCCTACATTTGTCTCATCTGACCACAGAACATTCTTCCAAAACGTTTTAGGCTTTCTCAGGTAAGTTTTGGCAAACTCCAGCCAGGCTTTTTTATGTCTCGGGGTAAGAAGTGGGGTCTTCCTGGGTATCCTACCATACAGTCCCTTTTCATTCAGATGCTGACGGATAGTACGGGTTGACACTGTTGTACCCTCGGACTGCAGGGCAGCTTGAACTTGTTTGGATGTTAGTCGAGGTTCTTTATCCACCATCCGCACAATCTTGCGTTGAAATCTCTCGTCAATTTTTCTCTTCCATCCACATCTAGGGAGGTTAGCCACAGTGCCATGGGCTTTAAACTTCTTGATGACACTGCGCACGGAAGACACAGGAACATTCAGGTCTTTGGAGATGGACTTGTAGCCTTGAGATTGCTCATGCTTCCTCACAATTTGGTTTCTCAAGTCCTCAGACAGTTCTTTGGTCTTCTTTCTTTTCTCCATGCTCAATGTGGTACACACAAGGACACAGGACAGAGGTTGAGTCAACTTTAATCCATGTTAACTGGCTGCAAGTGTGATTTAGTTATTGCCAACACCTGTTAGGTGCCACAGGTAAGTTACAGGTGCTGTTAATTACACGAATTAGAGAAGCATCACATGATTTTTCAAAGGGTGCCAATACTGTTGTCCACCCCCTTTTTTAGGTTTGGTGTGGAATTATATCCAATTTGGCTTTAGGACAATTCTTTTTGTGTTTTTTTCATTGAAGACAAATTAAATTAAGAGAATAATACCAAAGAATTTGTGATTGCAATCATTTTCAGGAAGAAACTGAGTATTATCTGACAGAATTGCAGGGGTGCCAATACTTTTGGCCAGCACTGTAGGTTTGCTGAGTTGCCATTCTTTATCACCTACTGTAGTTAAACCTTCTACCAGATAGCTTGTTATAGCTTGTTTAGTTTTTAAATTACACTATATTTTCCACATGGACAAATTTAGCATTAAGAATAAAACGAAGACTTTTATAATAATAAGTTATTTTTAAGAGTCATTTTCTATTTCTGCAGACTATCGCTGACTATATTATGGACCTACATTTCGTCTGACAGCCGTGTGCCATTGCTGTTCATCTAGCCATATCTCAGGGGGTCTGTAAGATCAAAAGATGGTATTGTAGCCCATGTGGTCACTATACACATGAGACATAGTAGAGAGAAGAGGAAAGTTTCAATATATTTATAGATTGATATATTGTTTTAAAAGTGCAAGTAGCAGTAGATTCTGTTCACAGAACCTAGGAGAGCCTGCAGAATGCATGTGTTATTTATTCTAAATGTAAGAGTTTTTCATGCCTTTTATTAATAGTGGTAAGGAATATTTTATAGAGTGATGAATCGTTTAGGATCCATTTTTGAGCAGTTACTGTTCAATGCATTTACCTCCATGGACAACAACAATTATTACTACTATCCCGGGAATAGTCATTTTTGGACAAACCCAATCCCTAGTAGGTTTATACTTGCTTTAAATCCAAGCAGCCGTAAAGGGAACCTGTCACGTCCTAGTAGCTATGTAAACTGCCCGCAAGCTGTTTTTATGAAAATCGGTGGTAGTATAATGATGTTATATTATTTTATATACTTTATCTTACCTGTTCGTATTCAGTCATAGTGGTGTGATTCTCACATTCAGTCATGGGCGGCGCCGCGTTCAGTTAGTGCTGGCGCCGCCCATGACATTTGAATACTGCTCCCTGCAAGCGCGATGTTTAAGGGACGCATGCGCATTTGCACACGTCGGGCCGCTGGTTCGGCGCATGTACACTGAGGCTGTGTGATTACCAGCTTCAGTGCGCACGCGCAGTGATACTGCAGCGGTGACCACAATATACATGACTGCACATGCGCAGGCCACAGGTCATACTGCATGCGCACTGATGCTGGTAATCACACAGCCTCAGTGCGCGCGCCAGACCAGCGGCCCAACGTGTGCAAATGCGCCCCTCAAACATCGCACTTGCAGGAAGCAGTATTAAAATGTCATAGGGTGGTGCCAGCACTGGCTGAACGCGGCAACCGCCCATAACTGAATCTGAGAATCACACCCCTATGACTGAATACGAACATTTAAGATAAAGTATATAAAATGATATAACATCATTATACTACCACCGATTTTCATAAAAACAGCTAGTGTACATAGCTACTAGGACGTGACAGGTTCCCTTTAATATTAAACAGCGAATGTCAAATGTAGTTGTGCATAATAATATGAACATTAAATAATGTTCATATTGAAGCATTTGGTCTGGCTGGGTGCATCCGCTTTAGACAGTTATGCTAGCTGAATAAATATTTGCAACCCTTAAGACGCCCTACCCACGAGCGGATGGAGGTTTAATTTATCATAGTGAGTGTGTGCAATCTCCAAAATTCTGCAATAAAAGCATACACACACAAACACATCATCAGTTTGTAATGATGAAACCAAAAGTGAAGATTGCTTCTCTTTTGTTAGCAATATTGTGCAACTGCTTCTTTCTAGATTTCCTACTTTGCCAAGGGAGAAAACAATAATAGAGTAAATAATCAGCAGTTAGCACTGCAGCCTTGCAACGCTGGAGTCCTGGGTTCAAATCCCACAAGGACAACATCTGCAAGGAGTTTATATGTTCTCCCCGTGTTTGTGTGGGTTTCCTCCAGGTTCTCCGGTTTCCTCCCACACTCCAAAGTCATACTGATAGGGAACTTAGATTGTGAGCTCCAATGGGGACAGTGCCAATATTTTCTGTAAATTGCTGTTGAATTAATGGCGCTATATAAGTGAGTAAAATAAATAAATAAATATTGCAATAATAATAATAATAACACAAGGATATTTTGTGTGATTCTGGATGATTGGTATCATATGGTCTGATCATTTAATCTTGACAGAATGAAAATGAAGAGAACAACAGCAAGAAAATTCAAAGTCTGCTCTGTACGCCAATCAAGAATGGAAAAAAGAACAAAGTTATAGGTACCTTTTTCATATCAATGTTTTTTTCATTGAAATATTTGTAGTTGGTTGTGAAAACATGACATCGGGCCATCCTACTGAAATCAGTGGTTTTAGACACCTTTAGTTTAATATATAAAGGGGCCCTAAAACTAATATCTATCTGATGGCAGGTCGGTAGGCTTGGACTGGCCCGTAGAGGAACAGATTAATCCCCAGTGGGCCCCTCTGCAGGAGTTTGTCCCCCACCCCACTATTTGAGTATTATTTCGCACAATACACTTGATTTGCTAAGTACAGATCTGTTGAGGGAGTGCAGCAATGACCCTTCACGGTTGACCAAGTGAGTGTCAAATTATTATGTTACAAAGTTGATTGCAATCAGGAAACCAGACGGAGACAAAGCTCTGTATGGGAGGATTTGAGAATCTCTAACCCCTGTTTATTCTATTTAGCCATACTACAGGCTTAAACCAATATTAGTACAATTATTACGGAAACACACATATAGTCATATTATCGTTAGTTCGGTGCATGATGGAAAGTTACAAGGTTACACATCCTGGCTCAGACTAGTTAGATAACAGGAGCAGGGTGTCTCATAGAATGTTCTTGAGAGAAAAAGTTCTTGTGAGAAAATTGCATGTGAAGCAGGATAAAAGAATGAAATAATGTATATAGTAATAATAACATGATTTTAGGAGCAAGCAATCAAAAATGAAGTAACTATAAAAGTAACTATAGCATGAATATCGATATGTCCTTTACATTTCCCCCCTAAAAATTATGTTATTATCAACAATAGAGGTGCTTTCCCAGGGTCATATTTTGAGCCTGAGGGACATTGGTCTTCACTCAATTAGTGCCCTTGTTACCAATTGAGGCCGTCGCGGCATGTCCATCCCCCCTTGTCCGTTGATATAATCATAAAGCTCTGATCTTCAGACGTGAGGATAGTCGGGGCGAGCGGGTAAAGGTCATCATTCCCTTGCCGTCCAGGTCCTCAATGCTGGTTACATCTGGGAGGTCTGTGTATAGTAGCACTGGATGTTGGTTGACAGCGTCCTCCTTGCTCTCTGATGACTGGCAGGTTTTCCTCATGCAAATTGGGATACAATAAAAGACTAGTTTTAGTAAGACATATATTAACAAAATGGAAACAGCAATATGCAACACTCCTTGTAATATTCCAGCAATCCATCCACCAATCCCTTTAAACCAATTAGCAGGATTTAAAAAGGAGAACGTATCAGACCTCCAACTGTCTTTGGTCAATTCGTTATGTTTGTTATATTCCTCCCTGAGTTTCCTAATGTCTTACATTTTAGTCTTTAACCGTATGGTAGCGTCGGGGTCAATATAGTGACAACAGGCTGGGCCTATAACCTGACACATCCCTCCTTGAGCTGCTGTCAAATAGTCCAGCACTAAAATATGTTGATTAGCTACTATAATAAGTTGATTCTGCACCGCAACAGTAGTATTAATTACTTCCAATACACTCAAAATCTGGTCATCTAAGTAGTAATTGACTTCCACTAATTTGTCCCACATTTGTGTTACCATAGGGTAGAGGAAGACGGTACTGGCTATCTTATTGGGTATGCTCATTTGTACTAAATGAGGTCTTCCTGATGGGCGTGGGGTATTGTCCTTGGCACCTTTATAGATGGTATGAAGAGGGATGGCTCTCAAATCTACTTTACTATGGGGAATAAGATAAGTGGCTGGAGTTAGCCGGGCCAATGTACAAGTCCCCCCTTCTCCGACTGGGAGCCATTTGTACGCATTATTCCCACAGACCCATACATATTATCATAAAACATCTCAGGATGGTTGGCGTTTGCAGTTTTACTGCTGTTGGGGTTGTCAGGAGCACTTGGTATGGTCCGTCATACAATGGTTCTAGTCCGTGTTTTCGAACATGCCTCTTCACAAACACATAATCTCCAGGCTTGAGGGTATGACAACCTTCTGCATCAGCTGGATCTGGAATAGAAAATGATACTAATGCATGGGTGTTAGTTAAGGCTTTGGCAAGCTGAATCACATATTGCACAACATGATCTGTTTCTTCTGATAATTGTTGTGGGGTAAATCGAGCTATAGCTGGTTGTGACCCAAATAGTATCTCATAGGGTGACAGTTTATGTTTCCCTATGGGGGTGGTGCGTATGTGATATAGTGCAATGGGAAGGAGCTCAGGCCACTGGGCCGTAGTCTCCTGCATCATTTTGGTCAATTGCCTTTTCAGTGTGCCATTCAATCTCTGCACCTTGCCGCTTGACTGTGGATGGTAAGGAGTAGGAAACGCCACTGTTGATCCGATCATGGTAAGTATTTCTTGATATACACCTGAGGAAAAGGCTGGTCCCTGATCACTTTCCATAACTTCTGGGACTCCATACCGGCAAACAACTTCAGAGACCAGCTTCTTGGCACTGGTAAGGCTGCAGCCTCTACCAATGTATCTTCAGTTGTGACAGCATATCCAGTATGAAACCTGCCAGAGGTGTCAGCATATCTGGATCCATCCGTATATAACGTAAGTTCTGGATCATCCAAGGGTACTTCCCCCACTAAAACAAGTGGAGTTGACTCTGCAGTAATCTGTTCCAGACAGTCATGTGGTGGAGCCTCTTTCCCCTCTCCGTTAAGTGCTGGTATCAGGGTGGCCGGGTTGATGGTGGTGCACCGATGTAATTTCACATTTTCTGGCAAAATCAACGTACACTGCAGCCGCAGGTGTCTCTGTGTGGACAGATGTTTAGGTTGCTGTAAAGCCAAAACAGCTGCTATATCGTGTGGAGCATAAATGTGAGTCTCATGTCCAAGGATGATGTCCGCCGTCTTCTCAAGTAACTGCTGTGTGGCGTGAACCGCTCATAGACAGCTGGGGGAGGCCCTGGCTACCGGGTCCAGATGCGCTGAGTAATATCCGACTGGGTGCTGCTTTGTACAGTGTCTCTGCGTGAGTACCCCGGCTGCATGCCCTCCTGTCTCGGTGACATACAAATGGAAAGCTTGAGCATAATCCGGGTTTCCAAGGGCAGGGGCTGTCATTATCCTTGATTTTAGTTGCTCAAAGGCTTGTTGCAGCAGTTATTGGTGGTCCTTGTTGTTTACATCAGCCAGAGTGTCTTCTTTTAATGCATCATATAGGGGTTGCATCAGACGTGAGGCATCTGGGATCCATTGTCTGCAATACGTACATAGTCCGAGGAACCGTTGCAGCTCTATGGGATCTTTTGGGAATGATAGTAGGTAGATGGCCGTCTTTCTTTCTTCTGTGAGATGTCTGGCACCCTGAGTAAGGCAGTGGCCTAAGAAAACCACTTGACCGAGGCAAAACTGAAGTTTCGAGGCTGAGACTCGACAATTCAGTTTTGCTAGATGCTTGAGGAGGCTAACACTGGTCCTGATGGACATTTGCTCCGTGGGGGCACACAAAAGAAGATCATCAATGTATTGTAATAGTACTACCTCAGGGTTGTCCAGCTGCCATGGCAGCAGACAGCTAGACATGTTCTTTGTAAACTGATTAGGGCTATTCTGCGCTCCCGGCATCACCGTCCAAGTCAATTGCCTGCCCTGATATGTAAATGCAAACAGAAACTGACAGTCTTTGTGTAGTGGAATGCTGAAAAAGGCATTTGCTAGATCAATTACTGTAAACCAGGCTGCGGTAGATGGTCTCCATTTCAGAATGGACGGTCTTGGGGAACATTTTCTCGTGAGTCTCGTGGGCCGGGCGTCCTATTTCTAGATAGGGGGGCTTGGTTGATACACTGGCTAGCAGGGGTATGACTGTCCCTTTGGAAGTGTCCTGTCTGGCCACACCTCCAACACTGAAGACGGGAATTCAGTACTGGTCTTTTCCCGGGATACATTACTCGCTGATCAGGTACCGCCATGGGGTAATAGTGGGGCTGTAAGGGAAGATACTGTGTTTAAGGTACTGCGGGTGCCGCAGCTGCCACTGCAGCGGGTTTGGATTTAGGCTTAACTGCAGAAGCGGTCCGGGCGACACTTTTCTGGAAGGTTTTTGCTACTTTTAGGGCATCTCCTGGGGTGGCTGACTCAACATCTGGTCTTACAGCCAATATCGCGTCCTTGATTTCAGTACGTAAACCCTGGATAAAGGTGGACACTAACAGCTGGCAATGAGTTTTAGTATGCAAGGAGAACCCAAGGTCCTTATAGACCTGCATAAGGCGCCCATAAAACTTCTCAGCCGACTCTCCCTTCTCTTGAGTCTGTGAGGGTAGTGGATTGATCAGCCAACTTATCCTGAGCCCATATCTTAAGGGCGTTACAGAAGTCAACCCCACTCTCATATGTATTGGAGTCTAATGCTCTGTTATATGGGATAGCAGTCTCTGTCATCGGATAATATCCTTCACCGGCTTTTACACGGAGCAGGTGTAAAAGATCTTGCCTTGTTGTTGAATATATATCTCTATTTGCGGCCATGCCCCTGTAAAAAGCCATGGGGGAATGTTCGGGATCCTGGAGACGGTTACACAGAGTATCCGTCTGTGCTGGGGTAAACGGGGTATATTTGGGTGGGCTGGTATTCTGGTCCGCTTCCTCCATTTCCTCCAACTTTGTGAGAGGGGGTGAAGGTGGAGGGAAATCAGGGGGGAGATCAGCATGAGTACTGATTGTTGGGAGATCTCGGAGGTAGGGGAACACTGGGGGAGACCAGATATCGGGTCTGATTGTGGGTTTGATTAGTTGAGTGGCATAATCGACGAGATCCCTATCGATGACTAAGAGTCTTATCTCTCTCTGTTTAGTTGGATGCGTGGCAATGTATTGCTTTATAGCCCCGACTATTATTTTGGCCGCATCCTGTTTTGGATATTCAAAGATACCGGTGGAAATAAATGGCAGGGCTAGGGTTGGGACTGCATGAAGCTGTGATGCGTATGCTATGGTGTTCTGAATTGTTTCTGTAAGCAGGTGTTGTGACCTGGGTACATCCAGGGGATCATATTTTGGTCCCACCGCATGTATAACATTCTGACATGATAGCTGTCCGGCTCTTGTAGCCATCACCTCTCCTTCTCTTAACGGACCGTGGTCACGGATGTGATCGTTGGATGCAGTTTGCATTGTAGGTCCCCCAATCCGACATATTTCTGCAGCTAGCCCCCCCCCCCATGCTGTAGTTTTACATTTGCTGCGTTTACAATGATCCTAACTTGCTGTTGCGGTATACTCCCCATGCCTATTCTCAGTATAGTGGAATATTCCGAAGGACCATTCAGTAAAACAGATGCCTCCTCCTGGTACTCGTGTCCATGTTCTATTTCCCCAGTTTGGGAGTGGGTGAATAGGGTAGAGTTCGGAGGACCCAGGGTCTCCCCGAATGGAGTGTGGACCATGGCGGGAGCAGGTGGGAGCAATGGTTTATAATACCCTCCGTCAGCGTTAAGTAATGGGAAGGCTGGTGCTGCAGCACCAGGTCTGCGTGCTCCACAATTATAGCACGTCTCGCGCCATCCCAGATTAGTGGCCCAACACACATTACAGAGCCAGCCATCTGGGTTATATGGTGGTGGCTGGCCACCAGTGGGAAGTGCAGGGTATTTAATCTCCTTAGGTATAAATTGCTCAGTTTCCGGATTCAGGGGCTGGGGTACGGCTACATTTGTGGGGGTAGGGGATGCTTCTTTAGGGGCTTCAGATTCGATTTGTGGACACATAAGTTGGGAAGGGCAATCTACTTCCTCCTCTACCTTTTCCCCATCAGCTTCATTTTGTAGCACAAAACAGCCAGTCTTTGTTACAGCGGAGATAATTTTCCCTTCTTGACATAAAGATAATTGAAATAACCAGGCTTCATCTCCACCTCTATTTCAACATATCCTTCATCGCAAATCTCATGTGCAACTTTCCTAAACTTTTCAGCGTCTTCCAACAATCCACAGTCAACTAGTCTACCCCTTTTCTGCCGGATTCCTTCGTCCCACAATGTAGGCTGAAGTCTCCCCTCCACGGGAAAGTTTAACACCTTAAACACTTTTGGTGCATTCTTAAATGATCTTTTCCCTTCTCGACTGACCATGATAGTCATCACATCCTCTCCCTCCTGAGGGGGAGACACTGGCTTTCTGCTCCACGGAAACATTGACTATACCCTTATAGTCTCACCTCTGACTATATCCAACCAGGATGTCCGGAGATACTGCAAACAACCACGCACCACGTGGAAACCACGCCAAACGGTCAGTATCACTAGTAAGGAACTCGTGCACTTACCATGGCTTTTGTGGGGGATGATCAGTCCCAATTCCAGTGGGGGAGGCTGAAAGCAAGTCTCTCTTTGTGGACGTCCAGGGGTGGTGGGGCGTCCCTGGTTAGAGATCCGAGTCACGGCACCAAGCTGTTGAGGGAGGGTAGCAATGACCCTTCACGGTTGACCAAGTGAGTGTCAAATTATTATGTTACAAAGTTGATTGCAATCAGGAAACCAAACGGAGACAAAGCTCTGGGAGGATTTGAGAATCTCTAACCCCATTTATTCTACTTAGCATTATATATTGTTTTGAGTATATCAATAGCCAATCACCTACAGCCATACTACAGGCTTAAACCAATGTTAGTACAATTATTACGGAAACACACATATGGTGATATTATCGTTAGTTCGGTGCATGATGGAAAGTTACAAGATTACACATCCCAGCTCAGACTAGTTAGATAACAGGAGCAGGGTGTCTCATAGAATGTTCTTGAGAGAAAAAGTTCTTGTGAGAAAATTGCATGTGAAGCAGGATAAAAGAATGAAATAATGTATATAGTAATAATAACATGATTTTAGGAGCAAGCAATCAAAAATGAAGTAACTATAAAAGTAACTACAGCATGAATATCGATATGTCCTTTACAGATCAAGCCAACATCTCACACAACAATCAACCCAGTTCAATTTTATAGAAGCATAGCTAAATTTGTGAATGAGAACAATGTAATATTAGCATGTAGCTGAACAGTGGGCCCCAAAAATCATTGTTGCTGTGGGTCCTCGGCAGGCCAGAGCAACACTGTATGTAGGTGGTATGGTAAACGGGATGTTGGCTTGTTTCTGACCATCAAAGGCATATTGCATTCTGCCAAAATTAGATATGACATGTTGCAGTTTAGAAAGAAACTGAAATATGTAGGTTTTATCTCCACTATTTCAAAGCAGTATAGCACGGCATATGTGTGTATACACAGTATTTGGTACTGGTTTGCATCCCTGCCTTACATAAGTAGAATTGAAGGACTGAAAGTGGCCTGCAATATTTTTCCAATGTTCTTGTTAGTACACACAATGTGATACTTACACTATAATCTAACCATTATAATCTATAGGGCTGTTCACATGTCCATGTTTTTTGAGCTAAGAGTTACAGATCAAACTTTTAAGTGCAAGTCTATGGTTCCAGATGGTTTCCTAATCGCGTCTGATGACCACGTTCACACGTTCAGTATTTGGTCAGTATTTTACCTCAGTATTTGTAAGACAAAATCAGGAGTGGAACAATCAGAGGAAAAGTATAATAGAAACACGTCACCACTTCTGTATTTATCACCCACTCCGGATTTTGGTTTACAAATACTGATGTAAAAGACTGACCAAATACTGAACGTGTGAACGTGGCCTCACCGTCATACTGGCATACCCACTGATGTAAAATACTTACCAAATACTCAATGTGGCCTAATGCTGTCTGTTTTTCACTCACTGTGTGATAGGAGAAGCTTGTGAAACCCCCACTATTTTTGTCTGTATGTGAGAAAAACTGCCGAATCTCTGTTGGTAAAAACTGACACGCTGACCAAATACTGATGAAACTCTGATCCAAAACACTTTTTTTCTTGAATGGGAAAAAAACAGATTTCTGAATGAGGCCTAATCAGAGAAGTACTTCTTATTCAGTAGGATTCCTCATTCATCACAAATATGTTATATACTTGTATATTCTCTTGGAAGGTCAGTGGTTTACAAGATACGGTGATTTATGGCTTGGGATACAGAACATATTCTTATTTTAGATTATCTTAACCCAGTGTACAATGGAATAAATTAGGTGCGTGCCGGTGTGATATACTGATAGATCCTGGTCTTGACTGGCAAGACATTGTGTATTAACTATTTACTTTTTGTTTATGTCGGGTAGCATTCTTCATGGAATACTTCTGACTTTCACCTCCAACAGAAACAAAAAAATGACATACATGTTCCAATGGCAAAACATGTTCCATGTAGTATTTGTTTTTTTTTTATGTGTCATTCTCTATAGCAAAGCACAGCAGACTACACTTTCATATATAATAAAACAAAAAGGTTTACATACTTACCCAGCATAAGCCAGAATGACACTTCTCTGGCATATGCTGGGTGCTTACAGACTAGTTAGATGAGTATGTTGGGAGTTTTCCAACACATACGCTAAATATAGCATAAAATCTAGGGATCCAATGCATCAAAGATTTTACTCCAAAACAGTGGTGTAAAAGCTTTGACAAGTTGAAAAATTTTGGTGCACTTGTAATTGTGGCAAAACTTTGCAGCTTTTGGCATTTTCAAGTAGTTTTTACCAGCTCTGCCAAAATAGGAGGAGCTGGGGTGGTACTGGGGCGTGCACCGCTTCATGAATAAAGAGCGTCTGACTCCACCACGTCACTTCATCAAGACCGGCAAGAAAATCACCAGTCTTGATAAAAACGGGACTAAGTGTGGACAGAAACCAAGGACTAACTGTGGACAGAGAGTAAAAATTAAGTGTGAACAGATCTTGACACAGGTATAATGACTACACAGCATTACATGCTCTCCATCAGTAGATGATACCAATAGACTGACAATAGAGTTGATCACAACTGAATAGGCTACTGTGTTTTGATACACCAGGGTCATTACCAGTCCAAATCCAGACCTGCCCTAATCATGATTAAGTTTTCTTACTCCTTTCTGTATACTTGGAAAATGTCACACGACAAATACCCTTGCCAGATTAATTAACTAATACATATTCATTCATATCTGTTCTGCTTTACTGACAATCATGGTTTTATTTTTTCTCTATATTTCAAAGCAGCATTCTTGAATGTATTAATATCCCCAGTGATATATTTATCGTAGGAGTTTGCCAACTTGTAAACAAAGTGGAAGAAAACTCTGGCAAAATCAAGACCTTCAACAGAAACGATGAGCAATTTCTGGAAGCGTTTGCAATTTTCTGTGGCTTGGGGATCCAGAACACCCAGATGTATGAAGTTGTGGAGAGAGCCATGGCCAAACAGATGGTGACTTTAGAGGTGAGTCCACAATAAAAGGATTGTTTCTTGGCAGACCACTGCAGTTCTAACATCTTGTTCAAGCATTAAATAATTATTGTCAAACTCTAGCTTTCAAACACCCTCCACAAGGATTTACACTTCTCTTGCTCTGCTCAATACAAAGTTGGTTCTTATAAATATTCCAGATACCCATCTGTTGTTTGCAACAGAAACTACTGTCTCTGATGCCTGAGATTACACTTGTAAGGGCAGCATTTCGTAATTAGGATCCCCGTAAGGAACCCCGTCAGGAATAATAAATGGCACAATACCGTTATAAACAAAAATATGCAAATTGTGTTGTTTTAGCTTACTCAAAGTTTTATATTCGATATCCCAGTCATATACAGAGGCACCTCCCTTTATGATTGCTCCCATTCACTTCAATAGGAGCAAGATTGCAGTACCTGAGAATTGCTGTGGTGTTCCAGCTCAGTACATTGTGTACTTCTGGGGGCTGTGGCACCTGCTAATGTTTGATGGGTGAGGGTGTCAGGTGCAGGACCCCCAATAATCTGATATTGATGACCTATCCTAGGGATACGTTATCAATAATTATATAGCTCCTTAATATACACAAGATCCAGCCAATCAGCATGGACATTTCACTGGTAAATCCCCTGTACTACTGAAGTGTATGCGCGGATTAGCTGGATGGTAGCAGTCTCTGCAGTGCAGTACAAAATCTGTGCCAAGATGAGTTGCTCCTTTACACACCTGGCTCCCAGGGTCCTGATCATAATAGATGCGAAGGTTGCGATCGTACCCTACCCTTTATAGCCTAGAGTGACCCAAAAGGTCCCTTTGCACCATATAAAAAGACAATTAATATTAACGACCTGTGATAGTTGGGGGCTCTGTTGGAGATTTTGCATTGGGACCCACAAACTTCAAGTTAATCCCATGATGGCTCCATTTTACATATTGGTTGTTTGTACTGTACAGGACCCCAAAAAGTTCCTTTCCTGAAAAAAGAAAGTGATTTCCAGTTCCAGCTGTTCCTCCTCAATTTTATATGTATAGGCTTGCTTTATTTGTATTAGATTTGGGCTTATTTGTCTCATTTTCATTTTTTCTTCTTTGGAATTACTAACTAGCTTTTCAAGGAGTTTAAGCTACACAGTTTTGAACTTACAATTGACCAATTAATATTGTAACTTGAAGGACCTCTGTGTCATTGTAGCTAAAAAATGTTATTTAAAGTTGTTATCTCTAACATAGGTAATCAGGCTACGTTTACAGTACAGTTCAGTATTAATTCAGTATTTTACATTAGTATCTGTAACCCAAAACCAGGAGTGGAACAATCAGAGGGAAAGTATAATAGAAACACGTCACCATCACCACTTCTGCATTTATCACCCACTCCTGGTTTGGGTTTACAAATACTGATGTAAAAATCTCACCAAATACTGAATGTGTGAACGTGGCCTCACCATCAGACTGGCATACCCACCGATCAGCCACTATTAGCTCTGAAAGCCAAATGGAATCAAAGCAGAATTTTTTGTGAAGAAAAGTCTTTACCGTAAAAAATGTTGGTTTTTCTGGTCATCAGGAGACTTGTGGTTTCGAGGTTAGTTTGGTACAGTTTGATATCTCAGTAATTGGGCATCTTCAAAAGTGAAGCTCATCAGCTATAAATTATACTTCTCACCTATTCCCAGCTTTAGCAATTGCCACATTATCAGACCAACTTTTCTAAAGCTTATTACACTTGGGTTTAACATTTATATTTCTGTCATAGATTCTTTCGTATCATGCGTCTGCTGCTGAAGAGGAAACCATGGAGCTGCAGGTAACAGCGGTAAAAAAACTTTTATTTCTCTTATTAAATACAATATGTATATTTTTTATGTTCTTCACGAGGTTTCTCATTACTTCTTCCAAGGCTGCCCTTATTGGGTGCTACTGGTCCCGCTTTTGCATTTTCATCTAGAATTTCAATCCAAGATGTCATAGAAATGTAATAGTCTTGTTCTGTCATAGGAGCCCTAAGGTTGGGTGGATCATGATGTACAAAGCTGCCCGCAGATCTCCTGACCTGAACTTGACAGCCTCATATAGGCTTTGCCTCTGCAGCACAGTATCACTGAAGCTGGCCAGCATTAGGAGCGATGCATACAGGCTCAATAGACAAGGCACAGTGGAAGCTCAGCCACTGCTGCTTAACTGCAGTGATGGACAGGTCCCTTGATAACAAGCTGTTAACAAATTAAAAAATACATTAGTGGCTATTGGTGGAAGGGTGAGTGTAAATATAAACTAAATTGGAAAGTTGCTTATTTTTGCAATCACTATCCCATTATAACGATCTAGGAAGATGGCAATAAACCTTTAAAGCATACGTGTCAAACTCTGGCCCGTGGGCCAAATCTGGCCCTCAGGGTGATTATATTTGGCTCGCAACACCAGAACTGCCACCCCGTATGTGGGGCTATTATTCTGTATGGTGGAATATGTGAGGCCCATTATACTATATGGAGGACTATGTGGGGCCCTTATTCTGTATGGAGGACTATGTGGGGCCCATTATTCTGTATGGAGGATTATGAGGGGGCCATTATTCTGTATGGAGGACTATGTGCCCCCATTATACTGTATGGAGGACTATGTGGGGCCATTATTCTGTATGGAGGACTATGTGAGGCCATTATACTGTATGGAGCACTATGTGGGGCCATTATTTTGTATGGAGGACTATGTGAGGCCATTATACTGTATGGAGGACTATGTGGGGCCATTATTCTGTATGGAGGACTATGTGAGGCCATTATACTGTATGGAGGACTATGTGAGGCCATTATACTGTATGGAGCACTATGTGGGGCCATTATTCTGCATGGAGGACTATGTGAGGCCATTATACTGTATGGAGGACTATGTGGGGCCATTAGTCTGTATGGAGGACTGTGCGGGGCCATTATTTTGTATGGAGGACTATGTGGGGCCCATTATTCTGTATGGAGGACTGTGTGGGGCCCATTATTCTGTATGGAGGGCTATGTGGGGCCCATTATTCTGTATGGAGGGCTATGTGGGGCCCATTATTCTGTATGGAGGGCTATGTGGTGCCCATTATTCTGTATGGAGGACTATGTGGGGCCCATTATTCTGTATGGAGGGCTATGTGGGGCCCATTATTCTGTATGGAGGACTATGTGGGGCCTATTATTCTGTATGGAGGACTATGTGGAGCCAATTATACTGTATACTGGTTGGCCCGCGACTTTGTCCAAGTTTTTCATTTTGGCCCTCTGTGTTTTTAAGATTGACATCCCTGCTTTAAAGGGAATCTTTCACCAGGTTTTTGCCACGTAATCTGAGAGCTGCATGATGTAGAAATCGAGACAGTGATGTGTCACTTACTGAACTGCTTGGTGTAGTTTTGATAAAATCATAGCTTTACCATCAGATTATCACTAGAGGATTGTTACAATTGCTGCCATGCAGTCTTTCATATTCATAGGCTCTGTATAACCCCTTCTCCATCTCTAATTGTCAGCTATGTCTGTTCACTGTGCATAGGCAGAAAGCTGCCAATCTGTGGTGTAGGCGTTTTTTTGTTTGTCTTCTGTTCACACACCCCATCACTTAGTAGACTACTGTGTCTGTACTTGTTCACATACTGGTTGGTGACTGGTTCATTTAGCATTAGGTGATTACCCTATTTATTACATTGATGGTTGACCGTACAATTCAAGCAATTGTTACCATCCACCTTTCGTGTCTCCCCTATTTCCTCATAGATTGTAAGCTTGCGAGCAGGGCCCTCTCTCCTCCTGGTATCTGTTCATTTATGTGATTGTTATTCTGTAATGTCTTTTATTGTCTGTACAAGTCCCTTCGGAATATGTTGGCGCTATAGAAATTAAAATTATTATTATTATTAGGCGGGGTTATACAGAGCTCAGCATTCAGAGAACTGGTTGCTCTGCAGCAGCAATAACAGTAAATTTATAAAAATGAAGCAAGCTGCCCAGTAAGTGATGCATCGCTGGAATCAGAGTCTCTGCCCATTCATCATGCTATACACAGAGGGGATAGCAAAAGCCTGGTGAACGATTCTTTTTAAGGCTATGTTCATATTAGTTTCTGCCACACATTTGTGGCTCCATGAGGACTCTGACTGCCTCTTTATAGTAAATGGCTGTGTTTGAATCTCATATATCAGGGTTTAAGATGGAAAGGAGCCATAGATGTGTGGCAAAACTAACTGTGAACATAACATAATAATTACTAAAATATACAGTACAGACCAAAAGTTTGGACACACCTTCTCATGTAAAGATTTTTCTGTATTTTCATGACTTTGAAAATTGTACATTCACACTGAAGGCATCAAAACTATGAATTAACACATGTGGAAATATATACTTAACAAAAAAGTGTGAAACAACTGAAAATATGTCTTATATTCTAGGTTCTTCAAAGTAGCCACCTTTTGCTTTGATGACTGCTTTGTACACTCTTGGCATTCTCTTGATGAGCTTCAAGAGGTAGTCACCGGAAATGGTTTTCACTTCACAGGTGTGCCCTGTCATGTTTAATAAGTAGGATTTCTTTCCTTGGGACAGTCAGTTGTGTTGTGCAGAAGTCAGGTGGATACACAGCTGATAGTCCTACTGAATAGACTGTTAGAATTTGTATTATGGCAAGAAAAAAGCAGCTAAGTAAAGAAAAACGAGTGCCCATCATTACTTTAAGAAATGAAGGTCAGTCAGTCCGAAAAATTGGGCAAGCTTTGAAAGTGTCCCCAAGTGCAGTTGCAAAAACCATCAAGCACTACAAAGAAACTGGCTCACATGAGGACCGCCCCAGGAAAGGAAGACCAAGAGTCACCTCTGCTTCTGAGGATAAGTTTATCCGAGTCACCAGCCTCAGAAATCGCAGGTTAACGGCAGCTCAGATTAGAGACCAGGTCAATGCCACACAGAGTTCTAGCAGCAGACACATCTCTACAGCAACTGTTAAGAGGAGACTTTGTGCAGCAGGCCTTCATGGTAAAATAGCTGCTAGGAAACCACTGCTAAGGACAGGCAACAAGCAGAAGAGACTTGTTTGGGCTAAAGAACACAAGGAATGGACATTAGACCAGTGGAAATCTGTGCTTTGGTCTGATGAGTCCAAATTTGAGATCTTTAGTTCCAACCACCGTGTCTTTGTGCGACGCAGAAAAGGTGAACGGATGGACTCTACATGCCAGGTTCCCACCGTGAAGCATGGAGGAGGAGGTGTGATGGTGTGGGGGTGCTTTGCTGGTGACACGGTTGGGGATTTATTCAAAATTGAAGGCATACTGAACCAGCATGGCTACCACAGCGTTTAGTCGGACCATCATTTATTTTTCAGCAGGACAATGACCCCAAACACACCTCCAGGCTGTGTAAGAGCTATTTCACCAAGAAGGGGTGCTATGCCAGATGACCTGACCTCCACAGTCACCAGAGCTGAACCCAATCGAGATGGTTTTGGGTGAGCTGGACCGCAGAGTGAAAGCAAAAGGGTCAACAAGTGCTAAGCATCTCTGGGAACTCCTTCAAGATTGTTGGAAGACCATTTCCGGTGACTACCTCTTGAAGCTCATCAAGAGAATGCCAAGAGTGTGCAAAGCAGTCATCAAAGCAAAAAGTGGCTACTTTGAAGAACCTAGAATATAAGACATATTTTCAGTTGTTTCACACTTTTTTGTTAAGTATATAATTCCACATGTGTTAATTCATAGTTTTGATGCCTTCAGTGTGAATGTACAATTTTCATAGTCATGAAAATACAGAAAAATCTTTAAATGAGAACGTGTGTCCAAACTTTTGGTCTGTACTGTATAGTGGCCATATTGCGTTATGGATAGTAGACAGTATAAATGTTATCACAGTGGAGTGAGATTCTAATGTATTAGAATCCTCTGATAATTCAAACACTATTTTTAGTAAATCGGACGTCCTGTAGTGTGTTAGATAAACTGTGCGTCTGAATGTAATTCTGTATTATATAGGTCTAAAATTAGACAAATCACATTACATACTTCCCACAGTAGTTACTGCTAGACAGTTCCTGAAAAGGAATTGCCTGTAGATTTACAGAGCTAACTCCTCGCAAGTCTGTGACAGCTGTAAGGGAAATATGTACTGTCTGTCTGAGCCGAAAGTGAGCCGAGACCCCTGTAACAGAACCAAGAATAGATCTTTTTCCAAACAAACTTTCCCTTTCTTTAATTATTTAGCTTAGGAAAAAATGAAAAAGTGTTGTGGGGGTTCCAAGAGGGGCTAGAATTAGAGAGCGAACTCATGGTATACACACGTAAAGAAGCAGAATTCACCGTGTGATATCTTGGAGAAATCCATGTAGACAGGCCATGTCCAGCCGAGCATATGATCACCTGTGTCGCCAGCTGCTTGTTAGTGAGGGAACCAGACTGATAACTCATTAATCCAAATTACCCTATGTCCATAGACATTAAATACACCTCCTTATTAATGGGCATGTATGACTGCGCTCTCTAATTTATAGAGGAAATATGGACTTTCTTAAGCCCACCACAGATATCTGATTTTTGGAAATCCCTGTCATAATCCGCAAACTTAAATCTAATGTCGCTGGGCAGCTTGTGTGCTCAGTATTTGGGTATATTTAGTATACTTATTTGCTCTTTGTGTCATATATGCATTTCTAAAGTGAGCATTATTTATGATCAGTATGTTTGTTTAGTTCCTTGTATTCACTGATCTATTTATTGTGACAGATTATATTTTGCTATTTTTCGACTTTATAATGTGACCAAATTAGGTGTTTTTTATCTTTTTGGCAGGTGTTTTTGTAATCTTTGGTATTAAAAAGGCTTGAAATGTTGTACATTCATGTAGTTACGGTCTTCGACAGTTCATGTAAATTGTTTTGGCTATAGAGTTTTTTGTAGGGTGTAATATAGGTACGTCTAAGGCCATGTACACATGTCCAGTATTTGGTCAGTATTTCGCATCAGTATTTGTAAGCCAAAACCAGGAGTGGGTGATAAATGCACACATGATGACATGTTTCTATTATACTTTTCCTCTGATTGTTCCACTGCTGGTTTTGGCTTACAAATACTGATGCGAAATACTGACCAAATACTGAGCGTGTGATTCTGGGATAAGGCTACGTTCCCACTATGGATTTTTTTATGAGATTTTGACGCTGCATATTTTTGCTGTATCAAAAACACAGCGTCTTACAGTTCTAGCGAAGAGGATGGGATTTACAGAAATCTCATGTTCACTGTGCTTTTTGCTAATGCAGGATAAACTGACCTGTGGTGCGTGTTTCAAATCCTCAACATGTACGGTAATTTTATCTACGCTGAGTTTTATATGCAGATTTTTTCCATAGACTTGCATTAGGTGCGGAAAATCAGCAGGTAAAAAACGCACGTACGTTTTTAGTGCATTTCCTTGGAGGGGACACATAAAAACGCATGTAATCTGCACATGTATCAATATAGTTTTGTCAAAGCAAAATACCAAGAAATATTAAAAACAAAGCAGCTTTGTTTAAAACCTGACATACCAAAAAGAGACAAAAACTGCAGCGGCAAAAACGCGATTAAAACACATGTAAAAAAAATGCACTCAAAAACACAAAGAAAAAACGCAATTTACTTAATAGGTGCAGAAATGGTGCAGAAAATCTGCAACATGAAAACTAACTAGAATCTCATTGTGGTAACTTAGCCTCAGTCTTCTGACATTAAGAGTAAAAATGTATGCTGGGTCTTGTAGTCCTAGTTTTGTTTATTACATTTTAATGTCTGGGCAGCTTGTGTGTTCAGTATTTGGGTATGTTTAGTATACTTCTTTCCTTAGTAATCTGAGATATGGATAAACAATGGCTGGCTGCAATTTTCTATTAGATTTTAATAATAAAGGCTAAGTAACACTATAAATACTGTAGCCCTAACACATAGTGTAAAAAGCAACCTATTAAGTGGCCTGTAATGGTTAGGTGGAAGTGTTAATTGCTGTTTTATAAAGATTAATTTAGGTCAATAACTGGCTCCTAAGACTTCATATGCACATTTGTTCTCGAATATCAGTGTAATAATGACATAGATTACCCGTCAAACAAATATAACATTTGTTCAGCGGACCATCACAAGGTTTATTCCACAGACAAGTCCTAGTTGTCAACAGCACATCTTTCCATATAAACATAAGATGTGCTGCCGACAACATGAAACTGTGTGGGAACAGAACGATCGTATTAACAATAGTGTTGAGCGAGTATGTTCTATTAACCCTTTCGCCGAGTATGCTCGAGCCGAGCTCCGAGTATTTATAGCTGCACGGTGATATGGTTGAATCGCTCCAGTGTGCATGATTTGTAACTGTTTGCCAGCTTTATTACATGTGAGGAATGTGTAAGAAATAGACATTCCTCCCATGTAATAAAACTGTCAAACAGTTGCAAATCATGCACAACGGGAGCAATTTAACCATATCACCGTGCAGCTATAAATACTCGGAGCTCGGCCCGAGCATACTCGGACAGAACATACTCGCTCAACCCTAATTAACAATCATTAGTCTCCATACAGTTTTATCATCCTGTATGAATGAGTTAGAAAACCTAGTATATAGTCAATCAGCACTCGTCAACTGTGCCTTAGGGTGTGTGGACATGGACTTTTTTGAGGAGTCTTTTGGAGCTGGTCCACTTTGAAAGTCGCCTGAAATAAATCACTCAAAAAATGCCTAAAAGACTTTTCCTAGGCACTGCTATTGTAAATCCACTTTGCTGTTCATATGTTCCTCCGCTTCAGTTTTTTTAAAAACTCCAAGTGGAAAAAAAAGTAGTTCACTCCACTCCTTGAAAGCATCTCTTGATGGAAATGCTTCAAACTAGACACTATTAACAAGATTCTTTTTATTTGGGGGAGTTTTAACAATATAAGGGATAGGGGAATCTAAAAATAATCAAAGAAATAAGTAGTAATCATATTAGTTAACAGTTATTCAAATCAGACAATTAAGTAAAACACTATAACCAATAGGGAAATATTAGGACAGAAGGAAGGGTTAAAGCAGAAGGGAGAGGGGGAAAGAGGAATAGGAAGAGGAGAAGGAAAAAAGGGCAATCCTACCAAGCCACAAATTGTTTTCTCAAAATTATCAACACTGATTTGAATTTGTTTTTGTAAAAAACTGAAATTCTCATCTAGGATCTTACTTAAAGCATTAGTCATTTTTATTTCAAAGTAAGGAATGTGAGATTTTTCCCAGATATAAGGAAATTTATTTTTCATTTTTTTCTTTGATGGGTAATCTATGAAAAAACTTAACATTTTAGATTTTTTTATCATTTATTTTATAGTATGAAACCGCTGATAATTCCTTTATAGTCCGGGAGATGGATCCTAATTAATTAATTGGATAAGTAATAGAAATTAGTGTATAATCCGCAATTAAACTTATTTTATATTGTCTGAGGTTTACTGGTATATATTTAATGAAGTTGTTAGTTCTAATGATTTCAGCAAAGGGTTCCATTATAAGATCAAATAAAAGTAGGGATAAAGGGCAACCTTCACGTGTACCGTTGGAAATAGAAAATGAGTTAGACAGAATATTATTTACTTGCACCTTTGCTGAAAGACAGATATATATGGCCATAATTGATTTTATAATTTGTACCTGGAACCCAAATTTATTTAGAGTGGCTGCCATACAGTCCCAATTAATACGGTCAAACGCCTTTTTGTCATCAAGGGAGAGTAATATAGAAGGATATTTCAGTTTTTCTACATATGAGATTAAATTTTAATATTATTCTTGTGCCGTTTCCTTGGAGAAATCCAGAAAGACTTTGATATTTTCATACGGAGGTTTTAAATTCTTGTGCTTCCTGAGGTAATCTAAGAAGCAGTCTTTTGTTTGAAAGAAATGAAGCTTGGCAGTCACTTTCCTTGGGACCTCTTTTGGGATGGCTAGGCTTCTGTAATCTGTGGACCCTGTCTATGGTGAGGTCAATAGTAGAGGAAGTTGGAATAGCTGTATGAATTAGATCTAGGATGTATAGAACAAAATCTGAGGTAGGGACATTTTCTGTGACACCTCTGAACTTTAGGTTGCATCTTCTGTTACAATTCTCTAAATAAGTGAGCTTTGCCTTTAATGCTTTAACTTTCGCTTTTTAGCAAGTAGTGGTCTGTCTCCAGTGTATTTTGTTTGGTAGCTATAAACTCAACCTTCTTGTCGGTGTCTGTAATTTTTTGGTTCATAGTTTCTAATTGCGTACATATAGCAACAAATTTATTGTCAATGTTTAGGTTCACCTGCTGAATAGAAAAGTATTTTACAGAGGCCGCTAGACTGTCTGTGTTCAGCAAGGGCGGAGGAGGTTGGCAGATATCACTGTTAATGTTTGTTGGCGTAGATACGGAAGAGATGGAATATGCAAAAGGAGGATTTGCTTTGTCCAATCTTGTTTTTTGTTTAAAAGGAGTTATGTTAGGGGAAATGTCCTCCGATTCTTCATCTGTGTCAGATGTGTACATTACTATGTTAGTATTTGTGATACCACAACTACTATTTAACTCCTTTCTTTTATTTCTTACGAATGGTACTCTTCATAGAAATATTGTATCCATGTCTATGTGTGGGGTACTTGCTGTAAATGACTTAAGAGCAGACAGATTTGTGTGTCTGTTGCATGACTGCAAAGTCTTTCAGAATTAATCTGAAGAGGGTTTCCCAGATGAAGGGATATTTCAGAGAACTCTTTAGGTTTTTGTCTCTGATTGGGTCACGACTCTGTAATAACCAAAGTCCACAGCCGTGGCTGTCATACAGCGTGAACTCTGTGATCCAGCAGAATTGGACTGAAGAGGATTCCCCAAGTGCCGGGACTCCTCAGGTCTAATTGAAGAGTCCTGCTTATGTTGGGTTTGAAATTTACAGACTCCACTTCTGGCACTGTCCTCCGTGCCTCCAGCAGAGCTGTCACGCTGTGCTGCGGGGTCCATATCTACAGTTGTGGCTGTTATGCAGCGCACTTGCTGCGTACTGACAGGGAGAGCCTTGTAGGGATTCCCTAAGTGCAGGGGCTCTTCTGAAGCTCAGCGGTAGTCCTGCTTTTGATTGACAATGGAACTGTCTGCTTTTTTATCAGCATGGCGCTCCATATCAATAGAGGATTTTATTGAGCCGCGCGGTGGGAGAGGGGATTTTCTCCTCGGTGCCGGCGTGCAGCGCTTGGTCTTTTATTGCTGAAAGAGGTTCTTGTCTTCTGACCTTGCAGGAGGGTCTTGGAGGAGGAGTTGAGGTCAGAATTGCTCTTCTTGGATGCCGCTGACTTGGGAGGTGAGATGGTGTGTGCATGGCTGAAGGGCTTCAGCGGCATCGCAGGGAGAGATCTCGACTTGTTTTCTTTCCTCTTGTTTAGAGGCATAGTAGGTCCTGCAGAGGTCCAAGATGGCTCAAAATGATCCAGGGAAGGTCCTGAAGCTTTTAAGTCGAGTAGTATGAGTCCAGGTCTTCTTGTTTCACTTCAGTCAGGTATTCCAGGCTCAGGGTCTGCAGAGCATCAACAGTGTGCAGCTATATCCCTGCCTCGCCCCCCCCCCCCAAACTAGGCACTATCCAATCAGAAGGTTGAAGAAACTACTTCAGGAAAAAATTACTCTTCCAAAACACTTCAAAAGCTTTTCAAAACCATTATAGGAAATTAAAAAACGCCTCCAAAAACTTCCTGAGAAGGAGCATTACCTAAAGCAGTTTCTATTAAATGACTAAAGCGTTGTTTTTGACTCCCTCAAAAAATATGCCCTGTCTGCACGTACCCTTAAGTCTCTGATGAACTGGCTGTGTGTGAAACATACCATAATAACTTATGCCCATAATTACCTTGTCTATTCCCTAACCTAACTGAGAAGAGTAATAAACGTCTGGGTAATTTTCCTGTGACCTCTTACATAGTGCTCACCTGTGAGATTTGTGTTGTGCCTTCAGCTAATTCATGTTTTCTGTCTTCACAGGGATCTGTCGTGCCATCTGCACAATCACTTAAATTAACAGACTTCTACTTCAGTGATTTTGATCTTACTGACATTGAAACCACATTAGCTACAAGTCGAATGTTCACAGACCTCAACCTTGTGCAGACCTTCCAAATGAAGTATGAGGTAAGACATCTAAGATAACCATTCACACCCAGACCCATGTAGGACCATTTAAAAGATATTTAATTGCAGTTGTGTTCTTAACAATGTATTAACTGATATGTCATGTTCACGGCAAGTAATATTTTGTTCCTATTCTATGCACCCATCCCTCGGTGGGATGCAGAACAGCGCTTCAGCATTCTAGTCCCCAGCTTCTCCACAGAGGCCCCTTCGGTTCTGGAGCTACTTTTGTTATTTAATTACTTTTGACTTGTACTACAAGTATCAACTGTATATTTTCGTTACCGGCTACATTTGAGTTATGTTCAGGTTTTTGTTAGGAGTTTTTAGTGCTAGCATCCAAGCTTGTTTATGACTAGTGACTGTTAGACTACATTACCATAATAAGTATAGGTAATTTTGCATGCATTTCTGCACCTATTAGGCAAATTTGATTTTTGAGCGAGTTTTTTTATTTGTTTTTATCACATTTTTGGCACTGCGGCTTTGTCTCCTTTTTGTGTGTCATGTTTTAAATAAAGCTGCTTTGTTTTTGATACTTCCTGGTATTTGGTTCTGATAAAACTTTATTGATACAGTCACGTGCAGATTACATGTGTTTTTAGTGCGTTTCTGCAGCTGAGACGCACTGCAGATTTTCCACACCTTTTTCCACATGCAATTCTATGGGGAAAATCCACACATAAAACTAAGTGTAGTCACAAGAGAAATTAACATGTTGCAGATTGCAAACACGCACCGCAGATCAGTTTACACAGTGTAACAAGAAAATCACAGTGGGTAGATATGTATACAGTGGCATGTAAAAGTTTGGGCACCCTGGTCAAAATTACTGTTATTGTGAAGTTAACCAAGTTGAAGATGAAATGATCTCTAAAAGGTCGAAAGTTAAAGATGACATATTTCCTTTGTATTTTAGTCAGAACATATATATATGTATATGTATGTAGATAGACAGATATAGATATAGATATAGTGGGGGAAAAAAAGTATTTAGTCAGCCACCAAATGTGCAAGTTCTCCCACTTAAGATGAGAGAGACCTGTAATTGACATCATAGGTAGACCTCAACTATGAGAGACAAAATGAGAAAACAAATCCTGAAAATCACATTGTCTGATTTGGAAAGACATTTTTCTTAAATTTTGGTGGAAAATAAGTATTTGGTCAATTAGAAACAAGCAAGATTTCTGGCTCTCACAGACCTGTAACTTCTTCTTTAAGAGGCTCCTCTGTCCTCCACTCATTACCTGTAGTACTGGCACCTGTTTGAACTTGTTATCAGTATAAAAGACAACTGTCCACAACCTCAAACAGTCACACTCCAAACTTCACTATGGTGAAGACCAAAGAGCTGTCGAAGGACACCAGAAACAAAATTGTAGCCCTGCACCAGGCTGGGAAGACTGAATCTGCAATAGGCAAGCAGGTTGGTGTGAATAAATCAACTGTGGGAGCAATAATTAGAAAATGGAAGACATACAAGACCACTGATAATCTCCCTCGATCTGGGGCTCCACACAAGATCTCACCCCGCGAGGTCAAAATGATCTCAAGAACGGTGAGCAAAAATCCCAGAACCACACGGGGGGACCTAGTGAATGACCTGCAGAGAGCTGGAACCAACGATACACAGGCTACCATCAGTAACACACTACGCCGCCAGGGACTCAGATCCTGCAGTGCCAGATGTGTCCCCCTGCTTAAGCCATTACATGTCCGGTCCGTCTGAAGTTTGCTAGGGATTTGGATGATCCAGAAGAGTATTGGGAGAATGTCATATGGTCAGATGAAACCAAAGTATAACTGTTTGGTAGAAACACAACTCGTCGTGTTTGGAGGAGAAAGAATGCTGAGTTGCATCCAAAGAACACTATACCTACTGTGAAGCATGGGGGTGGCAACATCATGCTTTGGGGCTGTTTCTCTGCCAAGGGACCAGGACGATTGATCAGTGTACATGAAAGAATGAATGGGGCCATGTATCGTGAGATTTTGAGTGCAAACTTCTTTTCATCAGCAAGGGCATTGAAGATGAAACGTGGCTGGGTCTTTCAGCATGACAATGATCCCAAGCACACCACCAGGGCAACAAAAGAAGTGACTTTGTAAGAAGCATTTCAAGGTCCTGGAGTAGCCTAGCCAGTCTCCAGATGTAAACCCTATAGAAAACCTTTGGAGGGAGTTGAAAGTCCGTGTTGCCCAGCGACAGCCCCAAAACATCACTGCTCTAGAGGAGATCTGCATGGAGGAATGGTTGGCACACAACAGTGTGTGCCAACCTTGTGAAGACTTACAGAAAACTTTTGACCTCTGTCATTGCCAACAAATGATATATAACAAAGTATTGAGATGAACTTTTGTAATTGACCAAATACTTATTTTCCACCAAAATTTGAAAAAAAATTCCTTTCCAAATCAGACAATGTGATTTTCAGGATTTGTTTTTTCATTTTGTCTCTCATAGTTGAGGTCTACCTATGATGTCACAATTGGTGGCTGACTAAATACTTTTTTCCCCACTGTGTGTATATGTGTGTATATATACAGTACAGACCAAAAGTTTGGACACACCTTCTCATTTAAAGATTTTTCTGTATTTTCATGACTATGAAAATTGTACATTCACACTGAAGGCAGCAAAACAATGAATTAACACATGTGGAATTATATACTTAACAAAAAACAGTGAAACAACGGAAAATATGTCTTATATTCTAGGTTCTTCAAAGTAGCCACCTTTAGCTTTGATGACTGCTTTGCACACTCTTGGCATTCTCTTGATGAGCTTCAAGAGGTAGTCACCGGAAATGGTTTTCACTTCACAGGTGTGCCCTGTCAGGTTTAATAAGTG
Organism: Phyllobates terribilis; assembly: GCF_046119375.1. Lineage (NCBI taxonomy): Eukaryota > Metazoa > Chordata > Amphibia > Anura > Dendrobatidae > Phyllobates > Phyllobates terribilis. Next base: position 880,877,840 of record NW_027362761.1, read on the forward strand.
GGATTTCTTGCCTTATAAATGGGGTTGGGACCATCAGTTGTGTTGTGCAGAAGTCTGGTGGATACACAGCTGATAGTCCTACTGAATAGACTGTTAGCTGCTTTTTCTTGCCATAATACAAATTCTAAGTAAAGAAAAATGAGTGGCCATCATTATTTTAAGAAATGAAGGTCAGTCAGTGCGAAAAATTGGGAAAACTTTGAAAGTGTCCCCAAGTGCAGTTGAAAAAACCATCAAGCGCTACAAAGAAACTGGCTCACATGAGGACCGCCCCATGAAAGGAGGACCAAGAGTCACCTCTGCTTCTGAGGATAAGTTTATCCGAGTCACCAGCCTCAGAAATCGCAGGTTAACAGCAGCTCAGATTAGACACTAGGTCAATGCCACACAGAGTTCTAGCAGCAGACACATCTCTTCAACAACTGTTAAGAGAAGACTTTGTGCAGCAGGCCTTCATGGTAAAATAGCTGCTAGGAAACCACTGCTAAGGACAGGCAACCAGCAGAAGAGACTTGTTTGGGCTAAAGAACACAAGGAATGGACATTAGACCAGTGGAAATCTGTGCTTTGGTCTGATGAGTCCAAATTTGAGATCTTTGGTTCCAACCACCGTGTCTTTGTGCGACGCAGAAAAGGTGAACAGATGGACTCTACATGCCTGGTTCCCACCATGAAGCATGGAGGAGGAGGTGTGATGGTGTGGGGGTGCTTTGCTGGTGACACTGTTGGGGATTTATTCAAAATTGAAGGCATACTGAACCAGCATGGCTACCACAGCATTTTGCAGCGGCATGCTATTCCATCCGGTTTGCGTTTAGTTGGACCATCATTTATTTTTCAACAGGACAGTGACCCCCAAACACACCTCCAGGCTGTGTAAGGGCTATTTGACCAAGAAGTTGAGTGATGGGGTGCTATGCCAGATGACCTGGCCTCCACAGTCACCAGACCTGAACCCAATCGCGATGGTTTGGGGTGACCTGGACCATAGAGTGAAGGCAAAAGGGCCAACAAGTGCTAAGCATCTCTGGGAACTCCTTCAAGATTGTTGGAAGAAAATTTCCGGTGACTACCTCTTGAAGCTCATCAAGAGAATGCCAAGAGTGTGCAAAGCAGTCATCAAAGCAAAAGGTGGCTACTTTGAAGAACCTAGAATATAAGACATATTTTCAGTTGTTTCACACTTTTTTGTTAAGTATATAATTCCACATGTGTTAATTCATAGTTTTGATGCCTTCAGTGTGAATGTACAATTTTCCTAGTCATGAAAAAACAGAAAATTGTTTAAATGAGAAGGTGTGTCCAAACTCTTGGTCTGTACTGTGTGTATATACACAGTTGTGCTCAAAAGTTTACATACCCCGGGCAGAATTTTTCCTGTCTTGGCCTTTCAGAGAATATGAATGATAATGAAATGAAAACTTTTTCTCCACTCATGGTTATTGGTTGGGTGAAGCCATTTATTGTAAAACTACTGTGTTTTCTCTTTTTAAATCTTAATGACAACCAAAAACATCCAAATGACCCTGATCAAATGTTCATATACCTTGGTGATTTTGGCCTGATAACATGCACAGAATTTGACACAATTGGGTTTGAATGGCTACTGAAAGTAACATCCTCACCTGTGACCTGTTTGCTTGTAATCAGTGTGTGTGCATAAAAGCTGAGTGAGTTTTTGGGATCCAGACAGACTTTTGCATCTTTCATCCAGCCACTGACATTTCTGGATACAATGCTGCACATCAAGATACGAGACGTGCAGCATCTGAAACTGATACTGGAAGCCTGTGCTAGCATTTCTTCTGCACTGTTGCTATCAGTGTGTCAAGAGTGGGAGAAGAGGGTTGATTTGACAATCCAACACAATGGGCAGCACTTTGAACACATTTTATAAGTGGTCATAAACTTTTAAAAAACTCATGACAGAATAAAGTTACTTTAAAACCAAGCACACCATTGTTTTTCTTATGAAATTCTCAATAAGTTTGATGTGTCACATGACCCTCTTCCCATTGAAAAAAATAAAATTGGATCCAAAATGGCCGACTTCAAAATGGCCACCATGGTCACCACCCATCTGGAAAAGTTTTCCCCCTCCCATATACTAATGTGCCACAAACAGGAAGTTGATATCATCAACCATTCCCATTTAATTTAGGTGTATCGATGTAAATGGCCCACCGTGTATATTAATGACATATTGAAATTTCCAACTTTGTTATTTTCTTTCAACAACTGTGAGATCTAAAAATAGGCGCCATACTTTCTGTGTCTATAGAACTGTCAATCATTTCACTTCATTTACAGACTCTGTGCAGATGGATTCTAAGTGTAAAGAAAAACTATCGGAAGAATGTAGCCTATCACAACTGGAGACATGCCTTCAACACAGCACAATGCATGTTTGCTGCCCTGAGGACTGGCAAAATTCAGGTATCAGACTAAACCCAGATTAAGACAACTGATCCAGTATTTAGAGTGAATAAATGAACGAACCAGCTGTAGAAATGTCACGCCAGATCTATTGCCACAGGGCACACTGATCAAGGACTGTGATGGGGCCTCCCATTTATTTCTATGCAATAGTCAGTGTAAAGGCTCACTCACACTGGCGTATGTCACGGCCGAGTGCTCTCCGATGCCTTATCGGATTGGGGCAGTGCAGATCTACAATTATTTTCTCGTGCTGATTCGGCCTGAGAAAACAATTGCAGCATGCTGCGAGTGGCTCCAATATTGTATGATGGACAAGGGACTTTGTTCTATTTGATTGATTAAAATGTTTCTGTCCTCTAACCTTTATCACCAATCCTGTGCTAAGTATTAAATCGTGCTATTAGAAAAAACAACTTTAAATAGACTTTTTTTTGTTTTACATTAGCACATAAACTTATGACTTATTGAATGTGACAAATATTCTGTCACATCTGGGTAAACACTTTACATACAAAAATTGAATAATTTTCAATAATAAATCCCATTTTATTGAAAGATTGGGTCTCAAGTACATTTTAATACTTTCCATCCAGCAGCACTTTCAGCTCTCCAGATTATATCCAAAACAGCCTGAAGTATATTGTCTAACTAATGATTTGTAAAATAAAATCTTTTTTTTATGATTAAAGGGAATCTGTCGTCAGAAAATGACATACGGTTAAAAAGCAAGTTTTTGTGTTGAACGTATTTTTAAGAATGTATCTTCATTTTTTTAATTAATTTTTTATGTCATTATGGATATTTAAAATCCTGAATGAAGTCTTGCAGTTTCTACTTTAGCCACTGAGTCAGACACTTCTTGTTCTGTAGAGATCACTTTCCAGTAGTTATCTGATCATCATCACAGTCAGGATTTCGATGACAAGTAACACCTTTATATAGATACCACAGGATCACTATACTTGCAAGAGATGGTCACATCTCACCTCCTTCCTATCCTGCACAATGACCTCTGCACAGATCACAGAGCATGCCCAAAACATTCAGCCAGAGAGGTTAATAAACATCTCTTGTCTAGTATTCATGAAGCTGTTGTAAATCATATCTCTAAATGCAAACAAATTTAAAAGACTCAGGAAAGATGTCCGCTCCATAGTCATGTACAGAGAATAGGATAAAAAATATACAAACCGAAAATAAACCACAAAAGAAAGTTTCACAGTATTTTAGGTAGGGGTGTAGAATCCTCCTAGATCCATCTTAAAGACAGTAAGGTATACTGCACGGATGAATATAAGGCCTCACTTTCTTTCACTGAGATTTGAGTGCTGCTTCATTCCTGTTTTTCTGCAAGCAGAAAATAGATATATGTTAGGAAAAATATTTATTATCTGGTTTTGATTTTTAAAAGAATATAGCTGATGCATTACATTTAAAGAGGTATTCTCAAGTTGTCTCTTGAGCAGTTCAGAGCAATCTAATTTCCTTGCAGTTTATTTATTTATTATTTATTTTACTCACTTATATAGCACCATTAATTCCACACCGCTTCACAGACATTATCGGTTCCGTATTTCCTGTTTTTTGGCGGGGTAGGCACTCCCTGAGTGACAGTTCTGGTAACCGGGTTGTAGTATTAGGCTGTGGTCACACTATCACTATTTGGTCAGTATTTTATATCAGTATGTGTAAGCCAAAACCAGGAGTGGAACAATCAGATGAAAAGTATAATAGAAACACGTGCACCAGTTCTGCATTTTTGCCCCACTCCTGGTACTGATGTAAAATATTGGCCAAATACTGATAGTGTGACTGTAGCCTTAGTAGAACTATAAAGCTCAGCACAAGTTCTCCTATAACACATTTAGCTATCAGGGGTCTATTCTGGAGTTTACACAGGTCTGGACAATGAGAGCAAAGAGTAGTGATTTAGCAGATCTGCTGTGAAAGCTACCGGACTGGTGATCTATAACTGTAGCTCTTCAGAAGATGAGAAGGAAAGGAGGGAGGTGAGCAGCTAACTGCAGTATAGAAATCAATGGACCAACTGGTATTTTAAGAGTTATAACCCCTCTCTTGGAATGTAACTACTGCCACTTATCAGCCACACACTAGAGGCCGGGCTCCATGTAAATCCACTGTGAACTATAAAAAAATAACATCTCTCATTGCAGGAGCATGAGAGCTGATCGAAAATACAAGTCAATTGCAAACTTGCTTATTTTCATGCTAACTAAAGAAATTTAAGAATTTAAGAACACCCCTTTAAGTATAGGGTTTAAGTGGGAGGTTACTTTTCTGCTTTATTTCCATTACCTTCTTAGCAGTCTGACTTCCTTTCTGATATATAGTCACAATTGTACAAACATTTTTCCATAGTCCAATATTTGCTGTATGTCCTCTTGTATTATGTGCTGGAGTGTACTCATGTCCTGAAGTAATCATTTACCCATTATTTATGAATCCATTTATCTTGCATCTATGAATCCATTATAAAGCACCTTTACTGTGCAATATCTAAGCGAAGAGCTGTATGTGCAGGGTACTTTAATTAAACCATCCTAAAACTAAAGGCATAAAGGAAAGTACTACTCCAAAATCTGCTGTTAATGCCATTTTATACATGTGTTTCTTCCTACAGAATAAGCTCAGTGATCTAGAGATTTTATCCTTGATGATTGCCACATTAAGCCATGACTTGGATCACAGAGGGGTTAACAACTCATTTATACAAAGGTGAGAGCAAAGGTGACCATTTTTAGTATGATAATGATTAGTACTATTATTAATTCTCTTTTGCAGCTTTGTGAATGAAGCGGGCCCAGTCATAAGGTAGACTGCCCTATAGCAGAGGTCCGTTTCTTCCTGCTTAGTAAAGGTTTCTGATTTACATGGCAATTAATAATATAACTATTACTATTAGAGTTTCCTTTAGTGTGGCCTTCTTCACAGGCTGCTGAGTCCTCCAGTCCTCAAAATGTCTGCTGGCGAAAGAGCATGTTACCAGACCTGTCCAATTATATAAACAGCTTTCCTATGTGAAGTGCTTTTCAATTGGTGGACAGGTCTGTTCACATGCTCCTTATATTAAAAAGCATAATGTCTCAAAAGCCGCAAGACATTGTATTCACAATGGAAGAACTACATTTTTTTGCACATATGGCATTGAAATGGTAAAGAAGCAATTGTGAAGCAGAGAAATTAGAAAGTATTAAACCATGTCACTTTCTGTATTTTATACTTCAACGCTGGTGTCCCCTTAGGTTTAAGCTTGCGGAGACAAATGATGCATTGCTATTGAGCATGCATTTTTTCTTTTAGAGGTTTTATAGGTAACCGGTGTGTTTTGGGGCTTACTTGTGCCTTGTTAACTAACGTATTTTAGGTCCCTCTCCTGTGTTGGAATATACGCTACGAATAAGAGAATGACTAACGCTCCAAACTTATAAGATGTACTCATTTGTCTGTTGTCCTGCACTATGGATTTTTAATCAAGTATCAAATATAAACAGCACATTTTTTTTACTCCCTGGACTTATTGTGGCTTTTTCCATGTTGGTCCACCAGCAGCCATTGTGTAGGCAATAAAGCTGTGGAGTCTGTGCGGAAGGCTGCACTAACAAGAGAAAGAAAGTGAACCTGTAACACTCCTATAATTGTGACACAAAATCATGTCCCCAGCACATTTGCTAAAATAGGGATAGAGTGGCCTATCCCTTTAAACCTGACAGCAGGACATCTGTAAACAAATTACATGGCTGCATTTGTCTTTTAAAGTTGATGACAGGCAACCCCATTATATGAGACGGGTTCACAGTATGTAGCTATTCTCACCTGCATTGATCTTCATCAAACATATTTTGTTGCATATTTTAAGGTCAAGAACTTGTCTAAAAGGTGTGCCATTTTGACTAGTCCTAGTCCTTAGAGTATGCAACAAAAATCCTGTCTGCACGACTGTCAGAGGCCACAGATTCAAAAAGGCTACCTCAGACAGGCTTGGCACAAGCCTCTCCGTCTCCGGGGCACAAGGAACCCCGACCTTCACCCTTTAGTCCCTGTACAGGTATCTTGTGTTACAACACAAGAAGGGCTGATTTTCAGAGGAGTGAACCAGGGGCAGGAAGGGTCAAAGGTCATGTCAGGGACAGAATTGTAATGCAAGAGGATGGTTAAAAAACATGTTGAGGTCAAAGAAAGGGAATGATCAGATCAAACAATCAGGAGTACAGCACAGTATAAACTAGGACAGCAACGCTATTGTCTGGCAATGGGAGTCAGAGCTTCAGGGGTTTAATTAGCTGGCTGCAAGCCCTGGGCTCTCAGGAGAAAGTGATAAAACCTAGACTAAAACTAATCCCATAGCTCCCTTATGAAGTAGCACCAAAAGTCCAAGGGAAAAAAATAGGACTAGCACTGTCACGTGTTGCAAACAATAAAGGTGCATCATTGCCTTGTGACTAAAGTGGAAACAAAGGAGACGCAAGTTGACACAGTTGTTACACTGCTACACTGCCCCATCTTCTGATAGCACAAACAATGAGGTGTGACAGATCTTTGAGCTGTCCTTACACTCTCCTCCCTAAATTCTAAATCATGTGGATGCTGGTAAACACCATGGCTTAGGGCAGGGGTGGGCTACCACAGGCCCTCGGGCCGTTTATGGCCCTCAATGACCTTTTATCCGGCCCCCGGGCAGATTTCCACCAGCCCGTTAATTTTTTCTTGCTCTGTGAGCAAGCACGCCCAGTTTTCACTACTGAACGCTGAGGCGCGTGCAATGAAAGATTACATCCTGACACCAGTGCCAGCGTCAGGACATACTTTGACGGCGGAGTTCGTGTGCAATTTGTACAGACCCCAAAGAATAGTATAAATATCCAAATGGCCCTTGGCAGAAAAAAGAATTCCGCACCCCTGGCTTAGGGCATGCACAGTGGACTTCTGCCCATGTACCAGGGACTTATGGTCATGTCTCAGTGGGCTTGCTATCAGGAAATGGGGCTGGCCTGATCCATGCATAGTGCACACCTTTTAGACTAATTCTAGTCTTCAGAATTTGTGGTGAAAGAAGTTTGATAAGCTAAGAATCGCTATGAATGTGAACTTGTCCCATACAATAGTGTTGCCAGTAATCAGCTTTCAAAGACAAATACAGCCATGTAATTAATAGGTGTCGATCCTGCTGCTGTCCATGTAAGACCATGTAAAACCATCAAAGTAATCCTGTCATGTTTAAAAAGGTGGTCCAATCTGTAGGCACCATTTTTTACAGCAAAACTAGCATAGCTGTTTGAAATATATTTTTGCTGGAGAAGATCATGTATAAGTAGTTATTTATTAATTTCAACTCCTGCTCATTTTGGGATATGGTGTGTGGTCCCACACAATGATTTACTATACATATATACACAAAAGACTGCCCACTATACAACGAAACCCAAAATGAACAGAGATTTAATAATAACTTCTGCTCATTCTGGGCTTAGGATAAATGAATAAAAATGGTTGCTTAAATTGAATTTTTACACATAAATATACTGTATATATTATTCTACTGTTCTATAATGCCCTGCTGATTAGAATACATTTCCAAAGTGATCTGTCAGCAGATTTTTGTGTAATCTGAAGACCGCATGTGATAGGGATTAAAACACAGATTTCAGCGATGCCTCTTATCAAGCTCCGATGTTTTGCTTGCTTACAATGATTGTTAAGCTTATCATTGCTTTGACAAGATGGTGGGTGAGCCCTGGTCCTGTGATAGGCTGCTCACTGTCTATACACTGCATATACAGAGCCTGGTGCAGGCGGGGTTAGCTTCCTCAGCTCTGCTTCATTCTAAATCTAAAAGCTCTGATTGTATCAGAACGGCTGCACCCAGTAATCTAAGTGATACATCGGTGGATTCAGTTTCTACATCAGGCTGCTCTCAGTTGAAGTATCAAAAGCCTGCTGACAGATTCCCTTTAAGTAAACACATGAGGTTACATTACCAAGTTTATGGCAACCAATACAAAATAATGACAAAGCATATAATTGTGCCTAAGAGTCGAATAAAAAGTTATAACCCATGTAGTTTGAAAGTGAGCATGCTAAACTTCTCCAGACATCTGTCAGTGCTTGAACAGCTCACATACTCTGTAGCTGTACATGATTTAACAGGCTTGCCTTTGTCAGCATAATTTCATAAAAAAGTAACGTGCTGTATTATTGGTTGGCAGATGGAAAATTGAGCTAAGAGACATTTTGTATAAAACTAAAGTACAATAATATCCTAGCTATATGTGATTGGAAAAGTTTCATTACTATTAAAAAATGTGTTAAGTAATTGGTTATAGCAACACTTAATATTTTAAGCCATTCGTCAGTGGTGATGTAACAAAGTATGCAGCGTGCAGGTTTAAAGAGGATCTTTCACTAGTTTGAGCTTGTGAAAATGTCCAACACATTGAATAGTGTCTGCAGAGCTGAACAAAATGCAGTTTTTATTTTTTAATTTCTCTGTTGCAGTAATATTAGCTTGCAAAGCTTAGGTTATGATTAAGACTAACTGGTTGTTACTAGAGCTTTGTCTCTGGGAGCATGTACCTCTTTCCTTGCATGACATTGACCACTCGTAAGCAGACAGCAGAGTACAGGGGACAATGAAACACGCCCTCACAGTAGCTTAAATCAGGCTTCTCCTGTGTGAGACATGTAATGATGCACAGTCCTGTCCTCACTGATCTCACTACAGAGCTGTGTGTGATTACAGATGGGGTGAGTAGAGCTGAGATGGGTGTGATTACTAACACTTCTTCAGCTTACATCTCACAACAGTCATTGTGGGTTGAAGGGCAGTACAGCAGAGCTGAGCTTTATCTCATTACAAACACCTCTACATCTGCAGTTCTCCTCTCACAGTGCTGTCAGCTCTGCTGTTTCCCCTTCTCCCTATACTAGCCACCACGAGATGAAAACCAGAAAAGTGGCAGAGTTATCTTCCAGACAACATCCCCCTAATAGACTGGAAGAGCTCATTTACATAAAGTGATAAATGATTTATCAACAACAAGACATCTGATATGAGGCATACAGGTATCACGCTCCTCAGCATTCTAAACCTGTATGCCCATATTAATAGTTCAGATAGCTCAAATGTGGTGATACCGTAGATTCACTTTAAGATTAGCAAAATCATAGAAAAGGTAGAAGTGCAATGTGTAGGTGCACATTCACACTATGGCCATTAACAGGCAAAAACTAGGATAGAAACAGTGAGCAAATACCAGCAGTAAGTAAAAAAATTAATTAATAGTAGTAGCACATGTAAATAACATAGGGCATCTAGTTGACACTATTTTGATAAAAAAAAAAGCGTAATAGCCATCCAACATCAACAAAGTGTACCCAATCAGGATGGTCCCTACATGCCAGCAGGATTGAAAATAGATAGGGAGCAGAGCAGGACCCAGACCCGACTGTTTAGCATCTGCCTATAGAAATCTATATATGCTATAGCTATGCACACTATGATATGGAGCAATGAGCAACAAAACGTTTTTCTCTTTTTTTTATAGAGGTGGTTGCACTTGCTGATGAACAATTAATCAAAGGCAAAGGAAGGGTGTACTTATTTTTTCACACACTGCTTTCACAAGAAATCTAGAGGCGTCTGTGACGTGCATTTGTCTCATCACTAGTGTTGAGCAATACCTTCCGATATCAGGAAATATCGTATCGGATTGGATCGGGCCGATACCCAAAAAGTATCGGATATCGCCGATTTCGATACCGGAAACCAATGCAAGTCAATGGGACACAAATATCGGAATGAAAATAAACCCTTTCTTTCCTTGTAGGTTAATTCTACATGAAGTAAAACAACTAAGAATAATGTAGAATGACATGAAAAGCCGGCAATTCATCAGCGGCATTCACCGGTACCCGACAATTTACAACAGAAAGAATAGAGCATCACACACAGATTAGGTAGATAGGACCATGTCAGTCACATATATATGAAGTACAGTGACAGTGTTGCTTACTGTACTTGTCATTTAGTGTAAAGGATTTATTTTAAAAAATATTAGTGTTTTCGTGCACCGTCTCTTTAAAAAAGCCGGCCGGCAATTCAGCAGCGGTACCCGACAATTTATAACAGACAGAATAGAGCTTCACACATAGATTAGATAGATAGAAACATGTCAGTCACATATATATGAAGTACAGTGACAGTGCTGCTTACTGTACTTGTCATTTAGTGTAAAGGATTTATTTAAAAAAATATTAGTGTTTTCGTGCACCGTCTCTTTAAAAAAGCCGGCCGGCAATTCAGCATCTGTATCCGACAATTTAGAATAGAAAGAATAGAGAATCACACATAGATTAGATAGATAGAAACATGTCAGTCACATATATATGAAGTACAGTGACAGTGTTGCTTACTGTACTTGTCATTTAGTGTAAAGGATTTATTTAAAAAAATATTAGTGTTTTTGTGCACCGTCTCTTTAAAAAAGCCGGCCGGCAATTCAGCATCTGTACCCGACAATTTAGAATAGAAAGAATAGAGCATCACACATAGATTAGATAGATAGAAACATGTCAGTCACATATATATGAAGTACAGTGACAGTGTTGATTACTGTACTTGTCATTTAGTGTTAAAATAAAGGATTTATTTAAAAAAAAATTGGCGTGGGGTTCCCCTTAATTTTAGGCTCTAGCGGAGGTTAAGCAGATGGCTGGGGCAGATGTTTGAAGCCTGGGAAGGGGGTAATACCCACGGAGCTTCCCAGGCTACTAATATCAGCCCCCAGCCGAATGCCTAGCCTTTACTAGCTATTAAAATGGGGGACCCCCCAAAAAAATAACGTGGGGTCCCCCCTAATTTAATAGCTAGCAAAGGCTAGGCAGACAGCTGGGGGCTGATTTTAATAGCCCAGGAAGGGTGCCATGAATATTGGCCCCCTCCCAGGCTAGAAACACCAGCCATCAGCCGCCCCAGAAATGGCGCATCCATAGGATGGGCACTTAGCCTCGCTCTTCCCACTGCCCTGGTGCGGTGGCAGTGGGGTAATAGGGCTGGGGTTGAGGTCAGCTTATAATGCCAGCTGACATCAAGCCCAGGTTAGTAATGGAGAGGCGTCTATAAGACACCCCCATTACTAACCCCATAGTCAAAGTTAAAGAAAAACACAAACACCCAGAATAAAGTCCTTTAATTGAAATAAAGACACAATTCTTTATTGTTCTAAATTAAACCATACTTACCGCCACGCCCAATAATTAAAAAAAATTGATGTGGGGCTTCGCCCTATATTTGTGTCCAGTCAGGTACAGCAGGCAGGAACGGGCTGCCCCCAACCACCAGCTGCCTATTTGTACCTAGCCGGACACAACAATATAGGGAAGCCCTTTTTTTCTTAATTATTCTATGAATTTCATGAATTTAAAAAAAAAATACGTGGAGCTTCGCCCTATTTTTGTGTCCAGCCAGGTACAACTAGGCAGCTGGGGGCTGGAATCTGCAGCGCAGGGAGGCCCAAGCTTTCTGGGCCCCACCCACTGCAAATTGCAGTCCGCAGCCGCCCCGGAAAATGGCGCGTTCATAGAAGCGTTATCTTCTGGCGCTGTACCCAACTCATCCAGGGCCCTGGTGCGGTGGCTCACTGGGTAATAAAGGGGTTAAGGCCAGCTTGGCATTATCAGCTGGCCCTAAGCCCGAAATTCATGGGGTCACGCCAATATTAGACATGACCACCATGAATTTCTAGTAAAGTATTTAAAAAAAACACAACACCCAGAATAAAGTCCTTTAATTGAAATAAACACACAATTCTTTATTGTTCTAAATTAAACCATACTTACAGTCACGCCCATTCCAGCTGAAGCCAACGATCTCCTGCAATAAAAGAAAAATAATAAAGCAACCTCATCCTTACCTTTCCATGGTTCCCACGACAGCTTCAGCTCTGCTACATCGAGATGACAGGCTGGACCGCAGCAGAACGCTGCCATCCAGCCTGTCATCCCGCAGACACTGAGAAGCGCAGGCTTGGTTGCGCTCCTCAGTGTCTGGCTGTGACGGCATCCAGATGAGCCGAGGTCATGTCCAATGAACTCGGCGCACCTCATGCACGTCACTGACAGCGTGGGAAAATTCTCACGCTGAAGCGCTGAGTGCAGGAGAATTTTCCCACGCTGTCAGTGACGTGCATGAGGTGAGCTGAGTTCATTGGACATGACCTCACCTCATGTATGTCACTGACAGCGTGGGAGAAGTCTCACGCTGAAGCGCTGAGTGCAGGAGAATTTTCCCACGCTGTCAGTGACGTGCATGAGGTGAGCTGAGTTCATTGGACATGACCTCACCTCATGTATGTCACTGACAGCGTGGGAGAAGTCTCACGCTGAAGCGCTGAGTGCAGGAGAATTTTCCCACGCTGTCAGTGACGTGCATGAGGTGAGCTGAGTTCATTGGACTTGACCTCTGCTCATCTTTATGCCGTCACAGCCAGACACTGAGGAGCGCAAGCATGCCTGCGCTTCTCAGTGTCTGCGGGATGACAGGCTGGATGGCAGCGTTCTGCTGCGGTCCAGCCTGTCATCTCGATGTAGCAGAGCTGAAGCTGTCGTGGGAACCATGGAAAGGTAAGGATGAGGTTACTTTATTATTTTTCTTTTATTGAAGGAGATCGTTGGCTTCAGCTGGAATGGGCGTGACTGTAAGTATGGTTTAATTTAGAACAATAAAGAATTGTGTCTTTATTTCAATTAAAGGACTTTTTTCTGGGTGTTTGTGTTTTTTTTTAAATACTTTACTAGAAATTCATGGCGGTCATGTCTAATATTGGCGTGACCCCATGAATTTCGGGCTTAGGGCCAGCTGATAATGCCAAGCTGGCCTTAACCCCTTTATTACCCAGTGAGCCACCGCACCAGGGCCCTGGATGAGTTGGGTACAGCGCCAGAAGATGGCGCTTCTATGAACGCGCCATTTTCCGGGGCGGCTGCGGACTGCAATTTGCAGCGGATGGGGCCCAGAAAGCTTGGGCCTCCCTGCGCTGCGGATTCCAGCCCCCAGCTGCCTTGTTGTACCTGGCTGGACACAAAAATAGGGCGAAGCCCCACGTATTTTTTTTTTAAATTATTTCATGAAATTCATGGAATAATTAAGAAAAAAAGGGCTTCCCTATATTGTTGTGTCCGGCTAGGTACAAATAGGCAGCTGGTGGTTGGGGGCAGCCCGTTCCTGCCTGCTGTACCTGACTGGACACAAATATAGGGCGAAGCCCCACATAATTTTTTTTTAATTATTTCATGAATTTCCTGAAATAATTAAAAAAAAATTGACGTGGGGCTTCGCCCTATATTTGTGTCCAGCCAGGTACAGCAGGCAGGAACGGGCTGCCCCCAACCACCAGCTGCCTATTTGTACCTGGTTGGACACAACAATATAGGGAAGCCCTTTTTTTCTTAATTATTCCATGAATTTCATGAAATAATTTAAAAAAAAAAAAGCGTAGAGCTTCTCCCTATTTTTGTGTCCAGCCAGGTACAACTAGGCAGCTGGGGGATGGAATCTGCAGCGCAGGGAGGCCCAAGCTTTCTGCCCCCCCCGCTGAAAATTGCAGTCCGCAAGCCGCCCCGGAAAATGGCGCGTTCATAGAAGCTGGATGCTGTACCTGGCTGGCATACAAAAATATGGCGAAGCCCACGTCAAAAGTTTTGGGAAAAATTAATTAAAAAATAAATAACAATTTAGGGACTGCATCTTTATTAACTCCTCAAATGTCATTTAGTGTTAAAATAAAGGATTTATTTAAAAAAAAAATGGCGTGGGATCCCCCATAATTTTAGTCTCTAGCGGAGGTTAAGCAGACGGCTGGGGCAGATGTTTGAAGCCTGGGAAGGGGGTAAAACCCACGGAGCTTCCCAGGCTACTAATATCAGCCCCCAGCTGAATACCTAGCCTTTACTAGCTATTAAAATGGGGGACCCCCCCAAAAAAAAATGACGTGGGGTCCCCCCTATTTTAATAGCTAGCAAAGGCTAGGCAGACAGCTGGGGGCTGATATTAATAGCCCAGGAAGGGTGCCATGAATAATGGCCCCCTCCCAGGCTAGAAACACCAGCCGTCAGCCGCCCCAGAAATGGCGCATCCATAGGATGCGCCAATTCTGGCACTTAGCCTCGCTCTTCCACGCTGCCCTGGTGCGGTGGCAGGGGGTAATAGTGGTGGGGTTCATGTCAGCGCCAGCTGCCATGAAGCCCAGGTTAGTAATGAGGGGCGTCTATAAGACACCCCCATTACTAACCTACAAAGTGTTAAAAAGAAAACACACACTACACCCAGAAAAAAATAATTTATTTGAAATAAAACACACCATTTTATTTAATTCTTAGTTTACTAAAAATAATAGTTACCTGTCCACGTTCCTGCGCTGATCTCCCATGCACAGCTGTCACATCTGGAGATGGTGACAGCTGTGCATGGCTGCTGTAAGCTCACACTGCCGGGAACACGTCCGCTCCCGGCAGCGGGAGCCACTGACTGAGGTCACCGGAGTGCATTCAGTCAGCGCAGCTCCGGAGACCTCCTTTACGGCACTGCTGTACCGTGGGAATTTCTCACGATACAGCAGGGCCGTAAAGCAGCTAACCGGAGCAGCGCTGCCTGAACTCCGGTGAACACTTACGGCCCCGTCATTCTAGCGGCGGCAGCGGTTCAGAGCGGTCACATTCTATGTGGCTGCTCTGAACTGGAGATCATCGTGAGACACTCGTGGACTACTACGGAGGGGTAAGGATAAGGTTGTGGTTTATTATTTTATATTTTATTACAGGAGATCGATGGCTTCGGGGAATTAGGTGTCTAGGTGAGTATAGGTGTAGTTTTTTATTTTTTACTTTATTTTAGGTGGCGATCGGCGGGGACAGGTAATGTATGAACTAATTTATTGTAGGTAACCACTGGCCACCAATGACATGTATTTAACATTTATTGGGGACCATGGGGCAATTTAAATAGCAGGATCAGGCTGATGGGAAGTACTGCTCCCATCAAGCTGATCCTGCTGGCACGAGTGGACGGGGGACAGACATAGGCCGATGGGAGTAGTAGTGTCACATCGGCCTATGTCTGCCTGCACGCACAGACACCGCACAGACACCGCGCACAGACACCGCGCACAGACACCGCGCACAGACACCCCGCACAGACACCCCGCACAGACACCCCGCACACACACCCCCGCACACACACCCCCGCACACACACCCCCGCACACACACCCCCGCACACACACCCCCGCACACACACCCCCGCACACACACAACCGCACACACACCCCGCACACACACTAATCATGACGGGTCTGGGAGGTGAGGCTGACCTGTGCGGCCGTGGGAAAGTTCATGTGAGTTCATGCAATGCAGTCAAGCATGAACTCACATGAACCCTCTGAGGGCACCGCGGCTACTTCAAATGAACAGCTGATCGGCATCACCTGATACCTCAGCTGTTCATTTGAAATAACCGGCGGGAAAGCGCAGCACAGAACGGGAAAGCCGGCGGTGAAGTCTTTTCACTGCCGCTTCCCCGCCCGGGTCCTTCGCTCCTTGGTGCTGCGCTCCCCGCCCGGTCCTAATTTACGATCGGGATGGGAGGTGGCGAGGGGAGCGGAGGATCGGGGTGGGAGGCTGCGGGGAAGCAGTATGGGGCTGTGTGATTGTTTAAAAGCCGGCGGCTTTTTACCGCGCGCCGGCTTTTAAACAATCAGGAGAATTCTCCCCCGCTGGGATGGCATTCTGATGACAGGCTGGATCGCGCTGCCATCCAACTTGTCATCCTTCACAGACACTGCAGAGCGCAGACATTATGGGAACTTCCGATTCCGGTATTCGATATTGTAAAAGTATCGGAATTAAGTATCGGAATTCCGATACCGCGAATATCGGCCGATACCCGATATTACAGTATCGGAATGCTCAACACTACTCATCACTGGTTCAGACTGCTGCTCTCCTCTTCCTCTCTGCAGCTTTCCCTCCTCAGACTGGCTGCTGTATAACACCAGTCTATCACAGGCTCACCACAAAGGCAGTGCAACAATAGCAGTTTTAGTTTATCACCATGGCACAATGATTATAAAGTGCAGATTAGTGATAACTAGAGAGGACAAGATCAGGTAATTGCACTACATATATTGAGACAAATGAGTCTGGAGAGTAATTTACAATTACCAAGTCCTATTTTTCGTTAATCGTGTAACAATGTGGTATTACATCTTCTATAGGATTTGTCATCTAATTTTGCTAGACTTCTAATTAACAAATTTTTCTTTTAATGCAGTGATATCTAGGCAATCAGTGTATCACTGCCGAACCAGACAGATTTAGTTTGGTTAAGGCCACGTTCACACGTTAAGTGTTTGGTCAGTATTTTATATCAGTATTTATAAGCCAAAATCAGGAGTGGAACAATCAGAGGAAAAGTATAATAGAAACACGTCACCACTTCTGTATTTCTTATCCACTCCTGGTTTTGACTTACAAATACTGAGATAAAAAACTGACCACAAACTGAACATGTGAACGTGGCCTAAAAGTGACAACCCATATAGGTGAAGTTACAGCTATCATATTTCTGTAATTTTTGGAAACATGTTACATGCAGATTTGGCTACAAATTACTCTCTGGGTATTATTAAAGGTAAAACACTTGGTGATAATCGGTGACTTTTCTGCATAAGGATGCACTGAGTTTCATGTGGATTTGTTTCCGCTGAAAGCCCCATCTTCTTGTATTGAAGACGTGTCAGTCACCTGGTGTGGGCCGGGGAGAGGCCGGGGACCGCCCCAGAGTAGGCTCTCCTTATGGTCCCCTGCTGGCTTTTCAGACTGTTTCAGAATTAATACCAGGTCTGCCTTTCTCTGAAATACTCAGCATTTCAGAGAAATAAGGTTCTGATTCATGCTGCCAATGGTGTTGGCAACATGAATCAAATGACAGGTTCCCATTAAATATTGTACGTGATGGACTTAGATCCTTTCACAGCCCACGACCGTGTAACTATCCAATGTCTGTTTGCTAGCTTTGATATTAGATGGAAACTATAGGACGGGTATTTTAATGTAAACCTGCATATTTTTATTTTATATACCCTTATTCCTATGTTTTATAAGATAAAATTAATATGTACGGTCAATAATATATCTTTTTTTCACATATTCTAGGAGTGAGCATCCATTAGCCCAACTCTACTGCCATTCTATTATGGAGAATCACCACTTTGACCAGTGCCTCATGATTCTAAATAGTCAGGTTAGTGAGAAGAGCGTGTTTTATCTTAGGCATCAAAGCTGTATTCCATCTACATCCATTGGTGGACACTGATAGAAAAGGACCCCTGTTCAAGAACAAAAAAGGGCCCTTTGCAGTCCAATAATTCATCATATTGCACAATTCCAAATGTTTTGGAGGTGAAAATGGGCTCTTCTTACCTCTTGGGTCTCTGTGCAGCTGCACAGGTTGCACCATTGATATGTCCGCCCCTGCTCCAAGCAATTCTGTCTCAGAAGGTGAGCGAGGCTGGTGACATCATATCTATTGATACATATTGGTTCATGTATTCGGCAGGTATCATGTACCCGTCCTATTGTAATAAAAAATAAATAAAAAATTATGTAATTGGTATCTGAAACAACCCCAACAATTAAATGAACACCTTACGTATCTGCAAGCACCATAAAATAATTATTAAATACATATAACAAAGCCAAAATTGCTATTTTTGTTCGTCATAACTCTTTAAAGCACAAGACAAAAAAAAAATGTGGAAAAGTGATCAAAAAGCCATATACACCCCAAAATGGTCAAAATGAAAACTATACATTGTCATTCCAAAAAAACAGCCCGTAGAAACACATAAAAAAAATTATATCAATTTGCTACAGCAGAAATCAGAACTACCTGTAAAATAAATTATCGTGTAATTTCTAGCACATGGTGAATGCTGTGGAAACAAAATGTGACCGCAAAAATTTGCATGTGGTCACCTGCTGAATAGGCACTTTCGGTCTCACTCAATATAAGGGAATTGAGCGTGGCCGGACACATCTAGTCAGAATGAGGCCAGAAGTATGTAAAACGCATAATTGCAGTTATGTGATGGTCCGCTCCTGTCACCAGAGAATCCTGACAGCACGTACTAACTGCTGACTTGAGCCCCAAGCCTAGACAACCCCTTTTTGGCTCAAACTAGATTTAACCTACAAAATAAATAAAATTGGAGCACTATGTTCAATAATAAAATAGTAAAGTTTTAAATGCGATATATTACATAGGACAACAGTGAAACCACGAGTAAAAAGAGGTTAGTGGAACCCCACCCGTAGACTCTTAAGCACTATTTCACCATGGGTAAGCCATTCGTACAACTTTTGTGGCACTTTTTACTACCTTAATTTGTTCTGGGTCATGGATATGTGTTGATGTCTGACTGTTCTTCAATTAGGTTGTTCATCCATTTGTTGTGCCACATCATGGTTGCATAGAGGCAGTCCAGGGTGATGCATTTCAAATGTTGAAGTTTATGCCGCCATCATACACCATTTCGACCTGTGATAGGTCTTTATCAAGTCTTTAGCCAGACTTTAATCCTCCAAGTGGGTTCCTTGGAACTTTGAACGAGCTTCCATCTTAGAGAGTTCTGTCAGCCTTCTTTCCTTCTTGTGGATGTCTACATGCTGACTGCTTGTCTTGACATTATTAATGTATCCATCTCCCCTTTTCTCATGATCCTTCAACTTGTTGTTACAAGCTGAATATGTACATTTACATAATCTGTACAAATCCACTGGGAAACAAACTGAAATCACTGTGGGGACATCATACTGTGCAAGGGGACTGTGTGGGGACATCATTCTGCACAGGAGGCTGTGTGGGGACATCATACTGTGCATGGGTGCTGTGTGGTGACATCTTACTGTTTTCTAAGGGGCCTGTATGGGGACATCATAATCTGCAGGAAGGCTTTGGGGGGCCATTATACTGTGCAAGGGAGCAGTGTTGAAAAATAATACCGTGCAAGGGGGCTGTGTGGGGACATAATGCAGCACAGAGGGGCTGTGTGAGGACATAATACTGTACAGGGGGATGTGTGGCGACATCATACTGTGCAAAGGGGTTGTGTGAGGACTTCATTCTACGCATGGGGGGCTATGTGGACACATAAAACTGACAGTGAGGAGTTGTTTGGAGACATCATACTGTGTAAGGGGGCTTTGTGGGGACATACTGTGTAGGGAGGCTTTGAGGGGACCTTATACAGTGTGGGGGCTCTGTTGTGATGTGCCGAGTGGGGACATTATACAATGTGGGGGCTTTTGGTGGGCATTGTTTTGTGTAGGGGGCTTTGTGAGGACATCATAATGTGTAAAGGGAGATTATACTGTGTGAGGAGATTTCTGGAATCATACTGTGTGGAGACATCATTCTCAGTGGGTTGCTCTGTGGGGACATTATACAGTGTGGGGGGGGTTTTGGGACATCATATTGTTTGAGGAGACAAAATACTTTTTTACGGGCTGTGTTGGGACATCCTACTATGGGGGTAGCTGTGTGGGGAGGGACATTATACTGTGTGTGGGCATTATATTTTTCTGGGCACTGTTGATCAAGGTACAAGGGCTGAATAACAGGAGCATATGATTTATAAACTTAGTAGTAAAAGTAGTAAATTATATTGATTTTGATTAGCTACAGGTAAGAAGACTTGTGACAATAAGCCCTATTTTAACATGTATTAACAGTAGCAGCGAATCAACATACTTAAAGGGGTATTCCCATCTCCAAGATCCTATCCTAATATGTAGTAGGTGTAATAATAATATTACCAAATACCTCCAATTAGAAATGTAGTATAGTATTTTTGATTCGCTATCCCACTTACCTCATGTGCAGGCAATACAGGACCTTAGGCATCCACGGTTACGACCATTAGCAGCTAGCTAACTGACTGTCACTTTATCAGTGGACGTAACCATGGATAGTTAAGGTCCTTAATAATAATCTTTATTTTTATAATCTTTATTTTTATATAGCGCTAACATATTCCGCAGCGCTTTACATACATTATCGTCGCTGTCCCCATCGGGGCTCACAATCTAGATTCCCTATCAGTATGTCTTTGGAGTGTGGGAGGAAACCGGAGAACCCGGAGGAAACCCACGCAAACACGGGGAGAACATACAAACTCCTTGCAGATGCTGTCCTTGGTGGGATTTGAACCCAGGACCCCAGCGCTGCAAGGCTGCAGTGCTAACCACTGAGCCACCGGTCTGCAAAAAATACAATTTCAAGAGCTGTTTTGGTTATTCCATGTAAGTCTCCTCTTGGTACATTTACGCTTGTGAGTAGCATCTGGAATATCTCTCTGAAGCATCCAACAGTAGTCTGCCATCATTGTAATGCTTCATTTTCCCTGGTATCTTCTTTCCATCTCTTTAATGTCCTGGTGGAATCGTTCACCTTGCTCTTCACTCACAGCTCCCAAATTTTCAGGAAAGTTGTCAAGGTGGGAATGGAGGAAATGTGCTTTCAAACTCATCAGGCAACCTAAAGCTTGAAATGCTTTCAGCATTCGACCGACGATCTTTTTGTAGTCAGGATCTTTTTAATTGCCTAAAAATTTCTCTACGACCTCTTTAAATGCAATCCACCCTTCTTTTTGAGGATCCGTCATGGTATTGACAAACTCTTTATCAGCTGTAAGCTTTCTAATAATGTCTGATCCAACGAACACACTTTCCTTCAATTTTGCCTCCGAGAGGCTTGGAAACTTGGTGACCAAGTATTTGAAGCATTCCCCATCTATTGGAAGTGATTTTACGAATTACTTCATCAAGCCCAATTTTATGTGGAGAGGTGGTAGAAGAACTTTATAGGGAGGTACCAAAGTTTCTCAGAGGATATTTTTGTCACCGACTGTGAGCACCCTTAGCTGCCAACTCTTCTTGATCCAGTGATTTTGTCGGTGTCGACTGTCCCACAGACACAGAAAACAAGGGTATTTGGTATACCCAGCTTGTTGCCCGAGCAGCATGCACAAGACCATCAGATCCTCACACACTTGCCAACCGTGGTCTTCATATTTCCAGGGATGGAAGCGTAACCGCCGTTGTGGAGTAAAACTCCTTTGAGACTTCTTTTTGAAGAATCTATAAAAAGACGCCATTGCGCTGAATCATATTGGATTTTGAACTGATCCATCAAACCTTCGACATCGATGCAATAAACCAACTTGTCTTCCTGGGCAAAGTAAGGAACGATGTCTGAACCAAGAAAACGACAATACTGGTAACATTAAATTCCTGCTTTTGAGCCTTGATCCAAGTAACTCAGCGGTATCTTTGGGAATATTCAAGTCTCTTACTAAATCCTTCATCGCCTCCTGGGGAAAAAAATGTTGGTCTTGTATCATCTTCAAAGTCAGAGCTTGATTCGTCATCTGGTTCAGGTATGATTCCACCTTCATCAGAGCTAGGTATCTCTTCCAAGGTAGCAGGGGCCTCGGGTACTGGTATATCTGTGCCATGATGGATGGGACGAATTACCTAGTGAAGATTGGGGTATGAAATGCAATGCTTCCATTTGGAATTATACCCTTTCACACTGCATGAACAAAAGTAAAAGTCGTCACTGGTTCTTTTGCTCTTGCCATACCATAGGAATCCCATAACGGAAAGCTTTTTTCTTACCCTTGTACCAATTTCGGAGGTCCTCAACACACCAAAATACATGGAAATTATATGAAAATAATCAAACAGCTTTTTAGTTGCAGACCTGTGTTATGAGTAGAATTTAAGTTTGTCTGGTTAGTTCGGCCCTAAGCATCAGTCACAAAATCTCATGTGGCCCCTTGGGAAAATGAATTGCCTACTCCTGATTAAAAGTGCTTCTGATTAACCCCATATAAAGTTTAGCTATTCTAGTAGGAAAAAGAAAGAAAGGTGCTTCTAGTGTAGATCAACAAAACCGGTAATTCGGTAAGTATATGCTGAATTACTCACCTAGACAAGTTGTGCAAAGTAGGCACAACACTGTGTAGTGTATGGGTGGCTCCTCCATGTGGCTGCAGCTACGTCCGCTGGTTCTTGGACCTGTGAGCCACAGAACTGAAGATAAGGAAAAAACGCAAACTTTGTGAGCGCTGTCAGGAATTTGAGATATTCAAAGAAGGTAAAGAGTAAGACTTTATTAATACTATACATTTCTAAATTGATCAAACTCCTTCATCCGGGATAAAGTGACAGGATATTACTCCTGACTTTTATATCTGTATCTATATAAAGGTCAGGAGTAACATCCTAGACATACTGCTAGATTAAACATACCATGGAACACTGTAAAGTAGGCAGTCAAGAAGTAGCTTAAATGTGGCACAACAGTGACATTACCTAGAACTGGACATCCCTCAAAAATTGATGAAAAGACAAGAAAATTTACCACAAAGCTGACAAGAAGCCTATAGCAACATTAAAGGAGCTGCAGGAATGTCTGTAAGTACTGGTTGTTTACTACATGTGATAACAATCTCCCATATTCTTCATTTGTCTGGCATTCGGGGTAGGGTTGAAAGACGGAAGCCTTTCCTTACAAAGAAAAACATCCAAGCCTGGCTAAGTTTTGGCAAAATCTACATCAAGTCTCCAAAAGCATGTGAGAAAATGTGTTCTGGTCTGATGAGACCAAGGTTGAACTTTTTGGCAATAATTCAAAAAAAGTATGTTTGGTGCAAAGCCAACACTGCACATCGCCAAAAAAACACTATGCCCAGAGTGAAGCATGGTGGAGGCAGCAATAGGTTTTGTATTGTTTTTTGGCAGCTGAAAGTAAGGCTTTAGTTAAGGTGGAGGGAATTTATGAAAAATTCCAAGTATAAGTCAATTTTGCTAAAAAGCTAAAGATGAAGAGGAATTTAACCTTTCATTAAGACAATGACAGTAACAATACCTCCAAATCAACAATAGAATGGCTTCACCAGAACATTTCAAGGTTTTCAAATGGCCCAGCCAGAGACCAGATCTGAATATGATAGAAAAACTGTGGGTTGACCTGTACATGGCTGTACACAGGTGAAGAGTGAGTAAAGATTGTCAATTTTAGATGAGCCATGCTGATATGACTTCTACCAAAAAAGACTAAATGCTGCCAAAAATTCAAAGTATTAGATTAAGGATATACATATCTAACAGTTTAGATACTGTATGCACATTATAGTTCTTTATTTTTATTTTTCCACTCAAAAAGATTTAATTTTGTTTTTCAATTGAATTGTACAGATTGAGTGACATTAAAGGTGGAAAAAGTTCTGAAATAATTCTTTTGAGTATGATTTTTTTTTACATGACAAAAACTTAGCATTTTAACAAGGGTGTGTAGACTTTTTATATACACTCTATATGAAAACCCTGCCTTAACATAAAATAAAGCTCAGAAGACCAGAGATTTATATGAAAAAATACTAGTTATACTGAACCTTTATATACGTATGTAGTCTTGATCTATATTGTATTGCATGGAAATTAGGCTTCATTTTTAATGTGACAGTTTCCTTTTTAGGAGTTAAGGAAGAAACTACATTATAAAGCAAAACTAATTGAACATTTACCTGGTTTAAATTAATTTAAAATATTTTGATGATGGCACTTTTTATATTTTACATATAAAAGTGAGTATCTGCTGTTCGGAGCATGTACTGCATATTCTATAGATAACTGCAAGTTAGTAAAGTGTAAAAATATTTGGATCTGACCTTAACGTTGGTGTATTTATGGATTAAACATGCAGTCTGGTGAATGGATTTATGATTTAAACAGTAAAGTGTGAATGTCTTTTTTTTTTCTCAGGGTAATCAGATTCTGAGCGGTCTTTCTGTTCAGGACTACAAGTCTGCACTGAAGATGATAAAGCAGGCTATCCTTGCTACAGATTTGGCTCTTTATATAAAGTAAGTCCAGATGATCATCCAAGGATTGTCTTGCATATTTGATTTATTCATATTCAGTTCACTAACTGACCAAAAAAGGAATGGCTAAGATATTTTCCTTGGCAGTGCCTAGTACTTGTGTGCGTCATAAGCAATCTGTCTTACAGCTTTCAGCTTCAAGTTTCATATAGGTATCCACCATGATCTTACTGGACGCACTAGCCCTGCTTGTATAACAACAGTATCACTCAGGCTTGGCTGTAGATAATTAGTTAAAGGTATGAAAAATGAGACTCTTTTCTATCATTGCAGGAGAAGAGGAGATTTTTTTGACCTAGTTAAAAATAGGAATTTCAGGTGGGACCATTCAGCACAAAAAGAATTGTTTTTGTAAGTATTTTTCTCAGAAGCGGTTTTCTAATTTGACTAAAAGCTATAGTCTACTGAATAATGCTACTTTCACAAGTGTGACTATCTTGGTCCAAGTGTGGGCTACCATGCATGGATCAGCCACAGATCTTTTGACCCTAAAGGTACATATGAAAAATTGCCTGATCCATATTGTAATCCATATCCATGTGTCATCAGTGTGTACATTTTACATCCATGTGACATTCATATTTTATATTAAAAGTTTAACATGTACATTATCAACCCTAACCCTAACTAACAACCTCACAGGCATATATGAGGCTGTTAAGTTTGGGTCAGGAGACCGGCACCTTGGATAGTGGACGTCAAACGTACGAAACTCAACTAACTGTTTTAATGACATATATTGCTACAGGAAAATGTAATCCCTTAATGACCAGTCTAATTTATAGCTATGGAACCAAGGAATTTTTATGTCTTTACTATGTGTTTATTTTATGGAGTACAACTTTGTAAATATTTCCATATCCCATTTCCTTTTGTACTGGCAGATAGGCCTATTGTATACATGTTTAAGCAACAAAAATTGGGACAAACAGATGTTTTATAACTACATGGCTATATAAGCCCTGTCTTTCAATAGGGTAGTTAATCACCAATTCTGTGAATCCATATGTGTTTGTTTATGCATAATATAAATGTGAATTTTTGAATAAACAATAAAACATACTGTAATGTTCAAATGTTTTAGGCAGATGTAGAAATAATGCTGCTAAGGATGCTTAAAAAAAGAAGTGTTAATAGTTTATTTTTAATTATAAACAAAATGCAAAAGTCAGTGTATAAAAGCGAAATCTAAATTAAATCAATATTTGATCTGACCACCCCTTGCCTTCAAAACAACAAGAAAGCATAATTTTTTCAAGATACACTTCCACACAGTTTTTGAAGAAACTTAGCAGGGAGCTTGTTCCAAACATCGTGAAGAACTAACCACAGATCTTCTGTGGATGTAGGCTTGAACAAATCATTCTGTCTCTTCATGTAAACTCACAAAGACTAGATGATGTTGAGATCAGGGTAACGTGGGGGCTATATCTTCACTTCCAGGATTTTTTGCTCATCTTTACACTGAAGATAGTTCTTACTGGCAGATATGTATCCATCATGCAATACCATTTACACTGAAGATGGTTCTTAATGACATTGGCTGCATGTGTGAAGTCGTTGTGCTGCTGAAGAAAAAAATTGGAGCCAATCAGATGTCTCCCTGATGGTATTGCATGTTTTAAGTATCTGTCTTTATTTCCCAGCATTGAGGACCCCATTAATTGTGACCAAATCCCAAACTCCATTTTCTGAAATCCAGCCTCAAACTTGTAAGTTACCTCAACCATGGTTTTTACTGATGCCAGCAGACACTCATTATTGTACCGTTCTCCAGCCTAAAACTTTTGCACAGTACTGTACAATTTGTACTTCTACTTCATTTAACTACATTTTTTCTATGAACATGCCCACAGACTTTAATACATACATGGTCTATCCATAAACATATTTAAACACGTACGTGAAACACAAACATCTGGATGAGCTGTTTTCTTGTTTCATCCTCCAGTGAAACGAGTGGTTGTTTTCTATGGAAGAAAGTACATCCATATCTGCCAGGGCCAATATTGCAATTTGTGCGCTGTCTCCTTGGCCTTCCAATCAGTGCAGGAAGAAGTGCTGTAATGATCCTATTAGGATAAATTAGAGCATTACAGTTGGGATGGCCATATTTGATCCCTCTAATGTTTGTACTACAATAAAAAAATGTTGGTGCTCTCAGGAGTCTTTCTACTTTAAAATACGCTAAACATTGATATAAGCATCCTGATTACCACTTCTAACGTAAGGCTCCCACAGCATGATAGCTCCTCAGTAGTCTCCACTAGTGATGAGCGAATATGTTTGAAATCTGATCTTAAATGTTAAATTCGACACGAATATGACACATCCGGATTTGTGATCGGAAACACAAGAATTTTTTCTTAAAATCGGCAAAAATAGTTAACATTCTGCGAACAAGTGCGGAAAAATTATTGCGGTGCAACTAAAGTGTTTTTATCACTTTGGCTAGCATAGTGGTGGTGTATGATGAGCAGGGGGACGTGTTTGATGAGGGGAGGGGCTGGGGGGAGAGCAGACACAAGCTGAGAGCAGCGCCATGCTTCTAATTTTTTTTCTTTAACTTTGTGTGTAAATCACAGCTAGCCAATCAGAGCTCAGGAAGCATCCACACTGTTCAGACAAAAGGGCTTGTGCCATTGGCTGCTGAAATCACATTTCCTCTTATATAAAGAGCGGCCATGTTCTCTGAGCGCCATTTTATGCATGTAACTGGTCACAGACACTGCTGCTGGACCTTGCTCCTGTATACTGAGAGATTTTAGCTAGATAGATAGGCGGTTGCATGGAAGTCAGATAGTTTAGATAACTAGTGTCCTGTATGTCTGTGAAATCGACCTTCCAGCAGATTTTTTTTTCTTGTGCCATTACTGAGGTCCACACAAAAACAGCAGGGCCCATGTCATAGAACTCTGTTGTGCACTGCTTCTATTGTGCTCCATGCACCAGTATCCCTTCAATCTATTTTTTCACTTGATAATGTGATACAGCAAGCTAGCCCTATTAGCCCACCTTTTCATTTTGTGGGGTTGAAATTCAGCTGTATGCAGAGCTCCTGAGTGCAGAGTACAAAAATCTATTTTTTTAATTTGCTTGTGGTAGCGCAAGCTATAGAAGCCCACTTTGTCATTTTTGGGGGGTGAAATTCTGCTGTACGCACAGTACAAAAATATATATTTTTTCTGTTGCTAGCCAGAGTCCAAAAAAATTTTTCTTCTGTCACAAACGTGATATAGTCTTCTATAAGCCACCTAGTTCTTTTGTGGCGTTAAAATTCAATTGTTTTCAGAGATAAAAAAATATATATTTTTTCTGTTGCTAGCCAAACTACAAAAAATATTTTTTTTCTGTCACAAACATGATACAG
Organism: Phyllobates terribilis; assembly: GCF_046119375.1. NCBI lineage: Eukaryota > Metazoa > Chordata > Amphibia > Anura > Dendrobatidae > Phyllobates > Phyllobates terribilis. The sequence goes on from NW_027362761.1 coordinate 880,905,667, forward strand.
TCTGCTATAAGCCACCTAGTCCTTTAGTGGCAGTGAAATTAAGCTGTGTGTAGACTGAGTAAACAAACTATTTTTTTTCTGTTGCTAACAAGAGTAAAAAAAAAAATTTTGTGTGACAAACGTGATAGTCACCTTGTGGCAGTGAAATTAAGCTGTATGCAGAGCTTATGCAGAGTAAAAAAATCTATTTTTTGTGTGACTAACGTGATACAGCAGGCTAGATCTGAGTTTGAATTATGTTGGAGCATATACACTGTGTTCCAAATTATTATGCAAATAATATTTTCTCAGATTTTCCCAAATTACCTATATGAATTGCAGTCATTGTAATTTTCCAGTCAAATAACTATTAGAGTACAATTGAAAGGTTTTTGTACAAACTGCGTATGATAACAGTATATTTTTAAAAAAATAAAAAACTCAAACTGCACTCAAAATGCATGTTCCAAATTATTATGCACAGCAGAGTTTTCAACCTTTTCATTTTAATAAAGAACAAAAAAATGGTCATTTTGAAATTATAAGCATTAGCAGGTTATTACAAACTGAAATCAAACAGTTTTCAACTCAAAACTTTATTCTAGGTGATGTTACATTTGCACATAGGTGCCCTTGTTCGAAAGGAGCTTCTGAACTCTCTCGTCCATTGAATTTGTCAGGTTTTGGATGGTTTCTGCTTCAATTGTTTTGCATGAGGACAGAATACCCTCCGAGAGCTGTTGCTTAGATGTGAACTGCCTCCCGCCATCATAGACACTCCTTTTGATGATGCTTCAGAGGTTCTCAATGGGGTTGAGGTCAGGGGAGCATGGGTGCCACACCATAAGTTAGTCCCCTTTTATGCCCATAGCAGCCAGAGATGCAGATGTGTTATATGCAGCATGAGACAGGGCATTATCATGCATGAAATGATCTCGATGGTCCAGATGGATGGAGTGGAGGATGGCTGGTTGATGGACACCCCATGAAAACACGGCTACGGCGCTAACTAGGAGGAGGTGGAGTAATGTTTTGGGATGGAATCATGGGGAGAGAGATTGTCGGCCCTTTTAGGATCCCTGAAGGTGTTATGATAGGCTACAAGCACTAAGGAAAGACAGGAGATCTGTCCCTACAATAGAACTAAGCTAGATCCCTATGATGTAACGGGGAACCTGATCCTGATCCTAGCTAAAGTCCTCAGCTAGTCTGGACGAAGACCTATAGATGTGAGGAAGGGATCCCTACAAGAACTAGGGACTGGGAGAAAGATGGACACCTCCTAGCAGAAATTGTAGCAAAAAAGACAAACACACAACATAGAACATAAAGGTCAAAAGACCTAGCTAAACTGACTGAGAAAGGTTACAAAGCACCTGGCTAGCTTAAGAGTAGAAATTACAATGAAGTCCAGCATGGCCAGAAGGGCGGAGCAGGATTAAATAGGCAAAAAGGTCATGTGACCAGCAAAATAGAAAAAACCTAACAGGAGAGTTCTAACAGTACCCCCTCTTCTAAGAGGATCCTCCGGATCCCCTAGGACCAGGCTTATCAGGAAACCTCTTGTGAAACGCTCTGACAAGTCTGGAAGCAGAAACATCATCCGCCCTCACCCATGAGTTATCCTCGAGACCGAAACCCTTCCAAGCGACGAGATACTGCAAACTCCCCCTATACCGTCTAGAATTAAGGATGCGGGAAATTTCATATTCCCCGTCCTCCACCACCGGAGGAACAGTGGCAGTGGCGTCTCTATCTGATACATCAGCTTTTTTCAATAGAGAAACATGAAACACCGGATTAATCTTCCACGTGGTAGGAACCTCCAACCTAACAGCAGATTGGTTAACTACCTGAAGCACCTTAAAGGGCCCTACAAACTTGGGACCCAATTTTTTAGAAGGAATCCTCAACCGCAGATTCTTAGAGGACAACCAAACCATGTCACCAACCGTAAACAAAACCTCTTGACGTTTCCTGTCAAAGTACCTCTTAGATTTTTTGTTAGCCTCCTGAAGATTACCACGCACATTACCTGATCCCTGTCTCAAAAGTCTCAATTCCGTCTCAGCTGATGAGACACGATCAGGATCATCATACAACAACCCCAAAGCAGAAAAAAAACTATCCACTGATCTAAAGCACGGATCACTAGGTTGGAGAGAAAAGACCCATCCCTGAGGTTCTTTGCGCAAAAGTGACATTATGAACCCTATGCGTTGTGATTCATCACCAGAGGATCTGGGTCTCAAACGAAAATACAATAAACAAGCATTTTTAAAGGAAAAAAAATCTTGTTGTTCACCAAAAAATAAATCAGGCAATCGTACCTTTGGCTCCACAAAATGCGCTCCAGAACAGCTACTCACGTGTTGTTGGAGCTCGGCCACCTCCAGAGAGAGTCCCTGCAGGCGTTGAGCCAAATCCTGAACCGACACCATGATGGAAACTGGAGGTCTTTCCTTAGAGATATTTTTGGGCTGGACTTACTGTTATGATAGGCTACAAGCACTAAGGAAAGACAGGAGATCTGTCCCTACAATAGAACTAAGCTAGATCCCTACGATGTAACGGGTAACCTGATCCTGCGATCAGACCCGCTAAAGTCCTCAGCTAGTCTGGACGAAGACCTATAGATGTGAGGAAGGGATCCCTACAAGAACTAGGGACTGGGAGAAAGATGGACACCTCCTAGCAGAAATTGTAGCAGTAAAAAGACAAACACACAACATAAAACATAAAGGTCAAAAGACCTAGCTAAACTGACTGAGAAAGGTTACAAAGCACCTGGCTAGCTTAAGAGTAGAAATTACAATGAAGTCCAGCATGGCCAGAAGGGCGGAGCAGGATTAAATAGGCAAAAAGGTCATGTGACCAGCAAAATAGAAAAAACCTAACAGGAGAGTTCTAACAGAAGGGGTAAAGATGAACTCCATAATGTATGTTGAGTTTCTCAAACAGCTCTTCCTTCCATGGTTCAAGAAGAAGAACCGTGCATTCCGCAGCAAGATCATTTTCATGCATGATAATGCCCCCGTCTCATGCTGCACATAACGCATCTGCATCTCTGGCTGCTATGGCTGCATAAAAGGGGACGAACTTATGGTGTGGCACCCATGCTCCCCTGACCTCAACCCCATTGAGAACCTCTGACCTCTGGAGCATCATCAAAAGGAGTGTCTATGGTGGCGGGAGGCAGTTCACATCTAAGCAACAGCTCTGGGAGGGTATTCTGTCCTCATGCAAAACAATTGAAGCAGAAACCATCCAAAACCTGACAAATTCAATGGACGAGAGAGTTCAGAAGCTCCTTTCGAACAAGAGGTCCTATCTGCAAATGTAACATCATCTAGAATAAAGTTTTGAGTTGAAAACTGTTTGATTTCAGTTTGTAATAACCTGCTAATGCTTATAATTTCAAAAATTACCATTTTTTTGTTCTTTATTAAAATGAAAAGGTTGAAAACTCTGCTGTGCATAATAATTTGGAACATGCATTTTGAGTGCAGTTTGAGTTTTTTATTTTTTTTTAAATATACTGTTATCATAGGCAGCTTGTACAAAAACCTTTCAATTGTACTCTAATAGTAATTTGACTGGAAAATTACAATGACTGCAATTCATATAGGTAATTTGGGAAAATCTGAGAAAATATTATTTGCATAATAATTTGGAACACAGTGTATTCTATGTTATTCAGGCCTCATCCACAGTAAAATAAAATACTTTCTTCTGTCACTAATGGGATACAGCAGGGGACATCTCAGTTTGAAATAGTTTGGAGCATATCTCCTATGTTATACAGTCCTCATCCACAGTAAAAAAAAATACTGTCTTCTGTCACTAACGTGATACAGCAGGGGACATCTCAGTTTGAAATAGTTTGGAGCATATCTAGTATGTTATAAAGGCCTCATCCACACTAAAAAAATACTTTTTTCTGTTACTAACGTCATACAGTAGGGGACATCTCAGGGTGCCAAGGGAGGGTGGATCACTGCGATCGAGGGGGGTTGGTGATACCAGACAAACTGTTAGTGAAGGTCCAAGAGGTGAGGAACAAATGGAGGAGGAAGAGGTGATGGGCGAGCGACAGTCAGAAGATGAAGAGGATAATCATCCCCTCTCTGTTTGCGTTTGGCGGGAGGGAACAGTGGAAACAAGGATCAGAGTTACCCAGCCACCAACACAGCATGGGCTTGAACCTCATGGAAGGACCCGACATGATTCCTGTATAGTTATGATTCAGAATAGTGCTGACTACTGGGTTGCCACTCTGTTAGATCCACGTTATAACAGTAAATTTTGCCAGATGCTTCCCGCCCTGGAAAGGGACCCGAAAATGCTGGAGTATCGAAACACGCTTCTACACAACCTTAAGATAGGCTTTCCCCAAGACAGCAGTGAGGCACATAGTATGCACCACAGCTCTACACTTCCAACCTCCGGCACGTCAATTCTTCAATGCAAAATATTAGCAGCCGCAGTAGTGTGTCAGAAGCAATTTCTGTGAGTCCTTTCACACATATTTTAGACCAGCTCATGCACCAGCACAACAGAGTACAAGTCTGACACGTGGTGAACGACTGGAGAGGATGGTGCACTCCTGATTGAGTCCCCTTCTGCTGGGTTGGCTGTAGTGGAAGAGGTGTCGGTCCCCATTATACTACTTCTAATCTACTGAAATTGATGCCACTTCGGTGGTGTCAGGCCCTAATTTTTTAATGTGAACACTCCTGATTGGATCTCCCATCTGCTGGGTTGCCTGTAGTGGAAGAGGTTTTGGTCTCCATTCCACCGTAACATCTCCACCTGCACCTCACTCACAGTCCAGCAGTTTGTCCGATTCACTGTACTCTGCCCTTTCTCAGCACTACAGCCAGCCCTCGGTCTCGCAGTTGTGGTCACGTAAAAGATTGTTTCCTCCTACACATGACAAAGCTAAGAGGTTGAACTCGACAATCTCCAATCTGTTGGCCACGGAAGTGGTGGTCTTAAGCCCTAATTTTTTTAAATGTGAAAACTCCTGATTGTGTCTGCATCTGCTGGGTTGGCTGAAGTGGAAGAGGTGTCGGTCCCAATTATACTATTTTTACTTTAGTGAAATTGATGCCACTTTGGTGGTTTTAGGCCCTAATTTTTTTTTTAATGTGAACACTCCTGATTGAGTCTCCATCTACTGGGTTGGCTGTAGTGGAAATAGGTGTCGGTCCTAATTCTACTATTTCTACTGTACTGAAATTGATACCACTTCTCTGGTGTCTGACACTAATTTTTGAAAATGTGGAGAATCCTGATTGGGTCTCCATATACTGGGTTGGCTATAGTGGAAGAGATTTTGGTCTCCATTATAATAGTTATACTCTAGTGAAATTAATTTTTGGTGCAGATATTGTTCTCCACACAAAGGTACACAATCATGATAAACTCAAAATTGGTTTTCAATAAACAACCATCAGGCGCCCCATCAAACGCATCTGCTGCTTCTTCCTCTTGCTCTTTTACCGTGCCAAGTATTGTCATGCAGGTCTTTGACCGCAGAACCTATAGTTGTATACCCGCTCCAGTCAGGCTGAGTGAGAGCCCGTCAACTGTAACAAAAGCAGACATGCCTGCTGTGTTTATTTCACCAAGCACACCACATGTTGTCGATCTCAATCCACCATAACATCTCCACCTGCACCTCACTCATCGTCCAGCAGTTTGTCCGGTTCACCATACTCCGCCCTCTCTCAGCACTGCAGTCAGCCCTCAGTCCCATAGTTGTGGTCGCCTAAACGATTGTTTCCTCCTACACATGACAAAGCTAAGAGATAGAACTCCATCATCTCCAATTTGTTGGTCATCGAAATGGTGGTGTCAGGCCCTAATTTTTTGAAATGTGAACACTCCTGGTTGGGTCTCCATCTGCTGGTTTGACTGTAGTGGAAGAGTTGTTGGTCCCCATTATACTAGTTCTACTCTAGTGAAATTAATTCTTTGGTGCAGATATTGTTGTCACAGGTGTACACATGATATAATAGAAATTGGTTTTCTTACTACCATGGTATATAAAGCAGGCTATATTTCATCTTTTAATTCCTTGGTGCAAATATTGTTCTCCATACAGGGGAAAAAATTCTTTCTTCTGTTACTAACGTTATACAGCAGGGGACATCTCAGTTTGGAGCATATCTGCTATGTTATACAGGCTTTATACACAGTAAAAAAAACTTTCTTCTGTTACTAACGTCACACAGCAGGCCAGATGTCAGTTTAAAATTTTTGGGTGCTGATATTGTTCTCCACACAAGGATACATATGAATAAATCAAAATTGGTTTTCTTACTACTGTTGTATATAAAGCAGGCTACATCTCATCTTTTAATTCTTTGGTGCAAATATTGTTCTCACAGGGGTACACATGATAAAATAGAAATTGGTTTTCTTTCTACCGTGGTACATAAAGCAGGCTATATTTCATCTTTTAATTCTTTGGTGCTGATATTGTTCTCCATACAGGGGTACACATTAGTGATGAGCAAGCAGTTAATGTGCTTAACTTAGTGGTTTCTCAAAACCTACCCAGATCTGCCAGAGCTGCTTGTGAAAGTCCAAGCTGTGTGTGCCCATTTCAGAAAGTCAGCTACAACTTCCGCCACCCTGGTAGTGCTTCAGCAGCGTTTGCAGCTTCCAGCTCACTGACTGCTGTGCAATGTCACCACACGTTGGAAATCAATGTTGCAGATGTTGGGAAGGATTTGTGAGCAGCAGAGGGTAGTTGTTGAGTACCAGCTTCAACACGCCCGTTGGAATTCAGGTCAGCCTCCGCACATAACAGCTGATGAGTGGGCATGGATGTCTGACATCTGTGTTGTCCTCAAAACTTCGAGGACTCCACCAAGATGGTGAGCGGCGATGACGCCATAATTAGCATCACCATCCCGCTTCTCTGTCTACTGAAACCCTCACTGCTCACAATTAAAGAGGAGGCATTGCAGGCGGAGCAAGGAACTATACAGGGTGATGCTACACAGCCCAGCCTCCTCTCATCCCAATGCGCGGATTGGGTGATAATGAGAAGGATGAGAAGGAGAACATGGACAGTCGTCCTCTTGGTGAAGACAGGGAAGTCTTGGCTGTCTTGGAAGTCTTGATACCCATCTTTCAGTCTGTGGGAAAGCTGCATGAGTTTCTGTTAATGATGACCTTCAGTGGCCTAACCGTGGCTTTGCTTGTGCACGTTATTTCTCAAAACGCATTGCAGATCAGGCTATTGCCCAACTCTGTAATCCCTGGCTAAGAAAAGTCTGTGTGAAGGTTCCCGGATACTCTATGGCTGCTTTTTTACTGTGGACTGGCTCCAGCAATCTACTGTATAAGATTTCAGTCTATAAGATCCCTTCACTGGCTCCCAATTGCCCAGCGTATCCATTTCAAACTACTAGCACTGACCTACAAAGCCATCCATAACCTTTCTCCTCCGTACATCTCTGAACTAATCTCCCAATATATCTCCTTACATAATCTCCGGTCTAGCATGCTGGAGAAATTTGCACCTACTGCCACTCAGTATCTTCAGCTCCTTTGTGAGAAACTTATGTTTGGGCAGCCACTCAGTCTACCAAATAAAATTCCTGAGAAGGAAATTGTGGATGGCTTCACTTCTGGTACTGGGTGCACTGCTAATACCATGGCGTGCCATAATTCACTGGAAATATTCCAGGCTGGTTGGAGACAAGCTCATTCCCACAGAAAAGTACCAGCAGCAAGCTAAGGAGTAAGGGTGCTCCTGCACCTCCTGTGTAACAAGACTTTCACACAGGAGGTACAGGAGCACCCTTACTGCCATTACCCATAAGGACTCAACTCTATATGCATCCCCACAGGGATTTCTCTCATATGGTTTGTACCATCACAGCCTTCCCCAGAGCGACTATGTGAGCAAGGCCCAGGAGCGGGCCGAAACGTAAAGGTCGCCTCTAAACAAAAGAACTGTATTTTGTCCGCCACTTGCACGTTTTTCTATATATCATTAAAACTTTTGCATTGAATCTCCTGAGTGTGCGGTGAAAATTTCTATACTCTAGGTCTTGAGCCAAGTCATGCGCTATGTATTGTAAATCACCTGGAAAGCAGCTTTAGGCTATGTGCACACGATGCGTATTTGAAGGAGAGATTTCCTGAGCATTTTTGCATCTCCTTGGCAGGAAAAACATATGCATTTTTTGGTGAGTTTTTTTGGTGAGTTTTTGACGTGTTTTTAACATGCGTTTTTTTAAGCGTTTTTGTACATCAATGAATGCTTTTTGGAGCTAAATAAAGTTATTTGGTGGGACATTGCTTAAACCCTTGGATTACCATCAAAACGGGGGTGAGTATATTGGTTCATTTAAATGATTAAAGAATGTGTCTGTTGTATTTCAAATAAAGTGTTTACTCTGTGTCTGTGTGTTTATTTAACTCTTTACTTTAATTAAGTTTGGTCATGAAAAGGTCTCATTGACACCTTGACATAACCAAACAAAAGAGCTGGTTGTCAGCTAGTCCCATTCACCCAATCTTCATTTTCATTTCTATTCATGTAATTTATGCGGCTGCTATGAGCTGTTAATTTTTAACCTGGGAAGGTGTCATTAGGCAAACATTTTCCCTGGCCATAATTAACATCTCACAGCTGGTTTGTTAGCGCTTTGGACACAGATTATTTTTGTTGCGTCCAAAATGCTGTGTTCTAATGCCGCACATTTGTTGTCAGTACATGTGAATCCAAATCAGTCAAAATCGCTAGACTCCGCAACAGAAATTTGACCACTAGAAAGTATAGAATGCGGCAAATCCGCATGGTTCAGTGAACACATGTGGATTTACTTGTGTTCAATAGAATGCAACGTTTTGGACGCAGCAAAAAATATGCGTCCAAAGTGCTGCTACGTCCGGATCGTGGGCATAGAGCCTATAATAAAAAAAAAAATGGCGTGGGCTCCCACGTAATTTTTATAACCAGCAGAGGGAAAGGCGACCGCTGGGGGCTGATATTAGTAGCCCGGGAAGGGGCCATTAGCCAACAATGCTCCCTGGCTATTAATATCAGCCCACAGCTGTTTGTTTAGCCTTTACTGGCTAGATTACCGGGGGACCCCAGAAAAAAATTGACGTGGGGTCCCCCTATAAACTCTAACCAGCAAAGGCTAAACAGACAGCTGCGGGCTGATATTAATAACCAGGGAAGGGGCCATGAATACTAGCCCCCTCCGTGGCTATTAATATTCACCCCTCAGCTGTCCCAGAAATGGCGCATCCATAAGATGCGCCAAATCTGGCGCTTAGCCTCGCTCTTCCCACTGTCCTGTAGCGGTGGTGTGTGGGGTAATGGGGTTGGGGTTCACGCCAGCCTTGTATTGGCGGCTGACGTGAAGCCCAGGTTAGTAATGGAAGGCGTCTATAAGACGCCCCTATTACTAACCGCGTAGTAAAGTGGTCGGCGCTTTTTCAATAAAACACACAGCCAGAATAAAGTATTTTAATAAAATAAAAGACACCCGGTTCTACATTTTTTTTTAATTACCCTCCGTCCGTGAAGCCCTCGATCTCCTGAAAAAAATGTAAAATAAAACAACCATATTCCTCACCTGTCCGCCGCCAATGACGCAGTCCATGATTACGCAGAGTATCCCACGACGATCTGTGTCACTTCTACAGCAGCGATATCAGCCATCACTGATGTCACTGCTGTAGAAGACAGCAATGTACACTGATGGGGGTGTATAATCACCCCTTGTCAGTGTACATTGCTGCAGGCGGTCACTGGGGTTGATCAGCTGAAGATCAGCTGATCAGCCCCAGAGAGCGTACGATCAGCTGATGGTAACGTGACCATCAGCTGAGCGGTGACGTCAGTATCAACTGAGCGGTCAAGTGACCATCAGCTGAGCGGTCACGTCACCGCTCAGCTGATGGTCACTTGACCTCTCAGCTGAGCGGTGACGTCAGTATCAGCTGATTGTCACGTGACCACTTAGCTGATACTGACGTCACGACTTAGCTGATGGTTACGTGACCATCTGCTGATACTGATGTCACTGCAAGTCCTGTAAGTACAGTATACTACTGGGAGCGAGCCCACTCCCAGTAGTATACCGCCGGCCGCAGGGAGGAGAAGATCGCCACTTGGGGCTGCCGGACAGGTGAGTATAGAGGTTTGTTTTATGATTTTTACTTTTTTTTGTTGTTGTTTTTTTACACTACGTGGTAGCCGGCTTGGATGGGAAGACCACTGCTCCTCCCATCCACGCCTCTCCCGCTGTTATCAGCGGGAGCAGCGGTTGGGATGAGATGAGTTTAGTTCTCCTCTCCAGCCATTGATTTTAATTGAAACGCAGCAAATCCACATATACCTGCGGGTCTGCTGCATTTCAGTGGACCTCAACGGGCGCGAATTCGCTGCGGGATCGTGCTAGAAATGGTCCTGCTGTGTTCTTTAATGCAATGTGAATCCGGAGTGGAAATTTCCACATCATGTGCACAGCACATCCGGATTCGCATTGCTATGCATGGCAGACCTACTAACAAGCGTTTTAGCAGTGGGAAAACCACTGCGAAAACGCATCAAAAGCGCATCGTGTGAACTCAGCCTTAAATGGTTATTCCCATGTTTTTTTATGAATAAAAGTGGCAAGTGCTTGTAAAAAAAAGCAATTTTGCAAGTTACTTGTTATTAAAAATTCTCTACATTGTCGAGAACAGAGGGATTTTTCACTGTATTGCTTACTGTTGGTTACCAGCCTGTCAGTGGTGGCCGAACATATGCAGTGCTCACAAGCTCTTTCCAAAGGAGCTTGTAAGCGCTGCTCTGAAGCAACTTCAGTGCTACTGTGCTCCTCTGATACTGCAGAAGCAAAACTGCCTCATAAAACAGCATGTGACAGTTCAAAGTTTGGGGCAGGGTGACAGATTTACATCCCTGTAAAATTAATATTTACGGTAATTTATTAAATTTGATTATTTTTCTCCTTAGGATAATTCCAATTTATCACTTAATATAATAACCCTTTAATACACTGAACCTTTTCTTGTCTCTCCTGCAGAGCTATGTTAATGACTGCCTGTGATCTGTCTGCAATAACAAAGCCCTGGCCAGTTCAACAGCGGGTCTGTATCTTTTGTAGTAAAATTCCTGCATGTTAATTTGTGTTAACTATGACTAACATCAGTAAGGCCTCATTCAGATGTCAGTTTTTTTTTATGAACATGAAAAAAGAACTTTCATCAATGATTTTCATCAGAGTTTCATCAGAATGTCATCAGGGTTTGGTGAGAGTTTCATCAGTTTTTTTCAGAGATGAGAAAGAAAAAAAAAGTTTCTCCCATCTATCAGGTCTTATTCAAAGTTCAGTATTTGGGAGTATTTTGGATGCCGAAACCAGGAGTGGAACTTGCAAGGAAATACTATAATTGAAAGATTGACACCAGTTCTGTGTGTTGGAGACACTTCTGGTTTTGGCATACAAATACTGATGAAATACTAATCAAAAATACCTATGTATGAATAAAGCCTGAGTGACTGAAAATCAGACAGCACACGGATGGCATCTGAATCCTGTCAGATTTTATTCACTGACCATACACTTTCATTGCAGATTTTGATCTAACACTCAGATCAATATTGGACAAATCTCCGTGATTTTGCATGAACTGCTCGGTCCGAGGAAAATATCTGACATGTGAACAGCCCCATAGACTCATAGGTATGAGTGCTATCAATGAAAAACACAGATAGCACTCAGTGATTTTTCTCTTACGCAAAAAAAAGTTTTTGATCAGATTTTCATTAGAGTTTGGTCAGTCTGTCATCTTTTAATCATCTGTTTTTGGTCAGAGTTTCATAAATTTTTCTCGAAAGAAAAAAAAATATTGGAAGTTTCACAAGCTTTTCATAATTATCAGTCTGTGAAAAACGGACAGCACACGGATGGTTTCAGAGTGCTGTCTCAGCTTTTCTGATTTTTTTTAACATGCCCATAAACTTGCATTGGCGAGTTTGATCCGAGACTCAAATCAAAGCCGGACATGTCTCCATGATTTTGTGCGGACCACTAGGTCCATAAGAATAAACGGACATGTAAACAGCCCCATAGACTATAATGGATATGACTACTATCCACAAAAAACACGGATAAAGTCGTATGTGAAGAACAGACGTCTCTATGAGTCTTAAAGGGGTTTTCCCATGAACAAAGTAGATTTTAATAGATAGATCTTGGAATAAAAATACGTTTCATAGCTGGTTGTGTTTAAAAAATAAAATGTTCCTGTGCTGAGATAATCTTATAAATGTGCCCCTGCTGTGTACTGTGTAATGTCTGTGTCTGACCGTGTATGGAACATGGTCTGATCATACCACAGCTCCTGCTGATCATACTACAGCTTCTGGGCAGTGGAGGATGCAAAAGAGAGTATACAGACAGGACTGCATGGGATCGCAAATGATTCTTTCCATGAGGTAAAACATTTCACCTGCTGTTTTTAAGCTGTGTTTTACCTCATTTAAATAATCAGCTGTGATCCCATGCTGTGGTGTCTGTATTCTCTCCGCCCCCTGCCCAGGAGATGTGGTATGACCAGACCATGTTCTTGTATGGTCAGACACAGCCATTACACAGTACACAGCAGGGGAACATTTATAAGATTATCTCAGCACAGGAACATTTTATTTAAATACATTCAATTGTGGAACTTATTATTATTTAAAGATCTATTGATTAAAATTAACTTTGTTCATGGGAAAAAAAACCTTTAAGGCTCTGTCTCACTGACAGTTTTACTTTATGCCAAAAATATATGTATGCTATGAAGATCAAACCAGATTTATTATATAAAATATATATAATACGGACAACATACAGTGTCATGAGAATAAATAAAAGTTTCTAACTGTGATAAAGTGCATGTTTGCTACTTGTAGAGACTATTAACCACATGAATACATAAAAAGAACAGTTTTCGAATGGTATGGATGACATGGCGGCAGATGGAGCTCTGGGCATCTGGCCCAGAAGACAAAATTCCTGGAAAAAAGATAATGATGCTTTCCCTTGACCTTATAAAGCTGAGCCGTATAATTTGGATAATTGCAACCATAATTTTAGCTTTCCTCCATTATTATCTCTCATGTGCCCTTAGTTTACAAGTTAGAGTATTCACACAGAGGGGTCATTACACGTAAACAGTAAAAATACTTGTGTGATAGTATGGATATGAATGTGGATAGTTTTACTTATGGAACATTGTTTCTTAAAATAAAAATAAGCAAAATATCTTAAAAAAAAATTATTTTTAACCTGTCCTCATGTATGTATGATATACATTTTTGTCGCAGATTGATAAAAGGTTTACGTAGCACGCTCAGGAGCTCCATTCTGAGCAAATCCTTGCTGTGTTACTCAGCCGGCATCTGCCTGTGACAACAGCGACCAGCGCTAGCTCTGATTGCTGCTGTTTAACCATTGAAATACCACTGTCAATCCCTTATAATGACATTTAAACAGTCTGCTAGCCGGGCTTCACATGAGAATGTCAATTGTACTATATACTACAATACTATGGTATTACAGTGTAATATAAGCAATCAACCAATCACAGGCCCAAGTCCCCTGGGAGAGCAAATAAAGTAACAATAAAAAAAAATTGTATTAAAAAATATTAAAAAAATAAAATATATCTAAAAATTGATATCACTCCTCTTTTCCACATTCAAAAATAAATGAAATAAAAAAAATAGACATATTTGGCATCGGGTTATCTAAACAAGTCCGATCTATCAAAATATAAAATTATTAAAATCATTTGTTAACCTTCTAAAAAAAAATTGGCACCCCAAAATTGTTGTTTTTCGTTCACTGTAACACTAGAGCTCAAAACATAAAAACAAGGTTCTGAATTTTTAACAACTAATGCCATTTTTTTTTTACCACACAATGAATGATGTAAAAATCCAAAAAACAATTGTGTTTTTTCACCACTTCACCCCTCTTTTAAGTTTTTTCCCCAAAAAAAGATTGGGTCTTGAAATGGTTAAAGAGGACCTGGTGAAAAAAAATGACCAGTTTTTGCTCCTCTTTTAGTCTCGCTACTCCCCTGAATATTCAGGGTTTTTTTTTAAATCCGCTATATCGCTCAAGAGACATGGGCTTTGTATTTAGAGGCAATTTTTATCATACTTGCAAAGAGGGCTTTGCTCACAGGGTAATAATGCAGAGCAGCCTAAAGAAACGCCCCCAGAGAGCCATGTGAACCAAGCCCCCTTCATAAAGACCCACCCCCAGAGAGTCATGTGAACCAAGCCCCCTTCATAAAGACCCACCCCCAGAGAGTCATGTGAACCAAGCCCCCTTCATAAAGACCCACCCCCAGAGAGTCATGTGAACCATGCCCCCTTCATAAAGACCCACCCCCAGAGAGTCATGTGAACCACGCCCCCTTCATAAAGACCCACCCCCAGAGAGTCATGTGAACCATGCCCCCTTCATAAAGACCCACCCCCAGAGAGTCATGTGAACCATGCCCCCTTCATAAAGACCCACCCCCAGAGAGTCATGTGAACCACGCCCCCTTCATAAAGACCCACCCCCAGAGAGTCATGTGAACCATGCCCCCTTCATAAAGACCCACCCCCAGAGAGTCATGTGAACCACGCCCCCTTCATAAAGACCCACCCCCAGAGAGTCATGTGAACCACGCCCCCTTCATAAAGACCCACCCCCAGAGAGTCATGTGCACCACGCCCCCTTCATAAAGACCCACCCCCAGAGAGTCATGTGAACCATGCCCCCTTCATAAAGACCCACCCCCAGAGAGTCATGTGAACCATGCCCCCTTCATAAAGACCCACCCCCAGAGAGTCATGTGAACCACGCCCCCTTCATAAAGACCCACCCCCAGAGAGTCATGTGAACCACGCCCCCTTCATAAAGACCCACCCCCAGAGAGTCATGTGAACCACGCCCCCTTCATAAAGACCCACCCCCAGAGAGTCATGTGAACCACGCCCCCTTCATAAAGACCCGCCCCCAGAGAGTCATGTGAGCCAAGCCCCCTTTATAAAGACTATAAAATTCATTTAAGGGGTTATCTGGCCAGCATATATCCGATGCTGCCAATAAAGAGACAAATCATGAACGCATTCACTGGATGTCCTCACATAGTAACAATGGGAAATTTTCCAGATAACTAGATAATGATTTGATTATAGTCACATGACATTAGAGAGTTCACTGTAAATGTTTTGTGTTCTTAGCTTTGCGGTCATTACATTCCTAGGACTTTGTAAACTCATTGAAATTCTGGGACTTTCCAGACTCTGGGACATTCCAGATATAATCTATAGAAAAAGTCTACGACCCCAAGGGCCATGTCATATATTTAAAGACAGCACTGATGCTGCCCCTTCTTTATCTTATCTGCAGAGTATTCAGCAAGTTAGAACAATTTTAACCTCTTACTACTGTAGGAAGTTTTTGCCTTTATTTTGTAGCGTCTCTGTTCTCTAAGACTGATCTTTTGCATTTGTACTTCTTCATCGCTGTATGAGGGATTGTGTTTTGCAGGATGAGTCGCATTTTCTTATGTCACCGTTTTTAAAAGGAAAAAAACCAACTATTCCGCAATTGTTTCTTACAGTGTTCACCGTGTGGTATAAATGACACGTTAATTTAATTCTTCAGATCAATATGATTATGGTGACACCAAATTTATATATACTTTGTATGTTTTTCTACTCTCACAAGAAAAAAACACGTGTCAAAAACATTTGTTGCCATACTTACCACATCATACATTTCTTATTTTTCTGTGTACAGAGCTGTTAGGGCTTGTTTGTGTTTTTTTTTTTTTTGTGGAGCAAACCGAAGTTTTAATTTATGCCATTTGGGTAAATATGACATTTTGATGATTTTTTTTATCCCATATATTGAGAAGCGAAATGAACTAAAAAAAAACAACCCAGAAATCTTGCATTGTTTTCAGTTAGACAGAAAATGGAAATGACTGAAGTGCTACAACACCAAGATACAAATTAAATGGAATCTGCCAGCAGGTTTTTGCTATTAAATCTGAGATCTGCATGATGTAGAGGCTGAGACCCGGATTCCAGTGATAGGTCACTTAGCAGGCCGTGTGCTGTTGTTTTAATACAATCAGTGTTTTATCAGCAGTAGATTGTCAATGCAGACTAGGTGTCTCGTGCCAGCCAGTCCAGCTAATCTGTGGAACCCCGCACCCACCACTGATTGGCAGTTTGCTGATAATGTACAGTGTACACGGGAAGCTGCCAATAAGGGGTGTGGGCAGGCTTATACACAACTGACGCTCCCTCTTTCATCATTAGTTTCAACTGTATCAGCATCCAGTACAGTTGAAATTGTGATGGCGGGCGAAGGAGGGGCCCAGTGCAGACACTGGCACCGGACCTTCTCCCGGCTCACGGGCCCCATAGCAACCACGTGGCCTGCCGCCATTGACAGCATTCTATGAGTGCAATTGTGACAATTTCTAATTTACATATTTTTAATATGTTTTACTACTATTGAACAGTTAAAAAGAAGTTACCAGATTCAAAGGCTGTAACACACAATCCTGGTGCGCTTTTTTTAAAAAAATGTAATTTTTTAAATTAAATTTAAAAACAATTGTAAAAATATATATTTTTAATATGTTTTACTACTATTGAACAATTAAAAAGAAGTTACCAAATTCAAAGGTTCGTAACATTTTTATTTTTCTGATTACTCATCTCTATAAGGAATATTTATATTTCCTTTACTTTAACCCCTTAAGGACCGAGCCACTTTGTAGGTTAATGACCTGGCCTCATTTTATAAATCTGATCAGTGTTACTTTGAGGTAATAACTCTGAAACGGATCCCACTGATTCTGAGGATTTTTTTTCATGACATATTGTACTTCATGATAGTGGTAATATTTCTTCGATATGACTTGTGTTTATTGTGAAAAAATTTTCAAACTTTTAATTTTTATGCCCTTAAACCAGAGAATGCCCTTAAACCACAAAATAGTTAATAAATAACATTTCCACACGTCTACTTTACATCAACACAATTTTTGAAACATAATTTTTTTTTGTTAGGAAGTTATAAGGGTTAAAAGTTGAACAGCGATTTCTCATTTTTCCAACATTTCCAAAACCATTTTTTTAGGACCACATCATATTTGAAGTGACTTTGAGGAATGTATCTAGATGTGTGGTGAGCACCTTGAACCCCCTGGTGCTTTACAGAAGTTTATAACATAGAAAATCATTTTTTTTCCACAAAAATGGATCTTTTAGCCCCATTTTTTTATTTTAAACAAGAGTAACAGGAGAAAAAGTACCCCAAAAATTGTTGTGCAATTTCTCCTGAGTACGCCGATAGCCCATGTGTGGAGGAAAACCACTGTTTGGGTGCACGGCAGGGTCCAGAAGACAATGAGCATCATTTGACTTTTTGAATGCCAAATTTTATGGAATCAAGAGCAGACGCCATGCACGTTTGGAGAGACCCTGATCAGCCTAAATAGTAGAAACCCCCCACAAATTATTCCATTTTGAAAACTAAACCCCTCAAGGGTGAGCACCTTGAAACCCCAGGGGCTTCACAGAAGTGTATAACATAGAACCAAGAAAATAAAAAAATCTAATTTTTCCCACAAAAAAATTCTTTTAGCCCCAAATTTTTATTTTCACAAAGGTAACAGGAAAACATGGACCTCAAAATTTGTTGTGCAATTTCTCCTAAATGTGCCAATACCCCATGTTTGGGGGAAAACTACTTTTGAGACACAGTGCAAAGGTCAGATGGAAAGAAGCGCCATATTGGAGTTCAGATTTTGCTGGAATGGTTTGAGGATGCCATGTCACATTGTCAGAGCCCCTGATGTGTCAGAACAGCATTTTACAAACTACACCTCTAAATGAATTCATCTAGGGGTGCAGTGATCATATTGACACCACAGGTGGGTTACAGAATTTTATAACATTGTGCAGGGAAGAAAAAATAATTACATTTTTACCACAAAAATTTATTTTTTACCTCAGGATTTACATTTTCACAAGGGGAAATGGGTAAGAATGGCACCAAAATTTGTCACACAATTTCTGCTGAATGTAGAAATATCCCATATGTGACTGTATAGTACCGCTTAGCCACACGGTGAGACTCGGGAGGGACTGAGCACTATTTGCCTCCTGGAGCGCAGATTTTCCTAGAATAGTTGGCAGACTCCATAGACAGAGCCCCTACATGCTAGAAAAGCAGAGTGCCCCCTCAAGTGACCCCATTTTGGAAATTATACTCCTGCCAAACATGTGCATGCTAAATGTGGTTTAGGCACACTGGAGCTCAGAAGGGAGAAGGGTATTTGGATTTCGGAACGCAGAATTCGCTGAATTTCTTTGTGGGGACAAGGGCCATTTTGCTTTTCCAGAGCCTTTGTGCTACCAGTAATGTAGAAATCCCCTATATTTCTGTTAACAGGTAAGGGACCTGAGTGGGGACTTGCTTTTTTTTGTGGATTGCGTTTAAGTTTAAGTTTTTATTGGGAACATTTTACATAACGTTTGGGATCACATTTATCTGGCGCTCTACGCCAAGCACTTATATCGAGGTTTCCATCTAAATCTCTGAATGACGTGATTCAGATTAAACTATAATGAGGCAGCAGAGTTACTCTTGACTCCATCTGGCCTCTGTTCAGTGGTGTCCTTCTTTTCAGAAGTGCACAAAACTGTGGCCGACTGCACTTTTTTGCACGCCTAATAAATGATAAACCATAGTTTGCTACATTTTTTTTTACGGCATTCACTGAAGATCGGGAAATATCAAATATGTGCACTTTTTTATTTATTTCTATTTTTTTACATAAAAATATGTATCTATTAATGTAATATTTTTTATTATTATTATTTTTTATTATTTTTAAATATTTTTTAAATACTTTTACAATTTTTTTTTACTTTTTTTAAACTTTTTTACTTAGTCCCTCTATGGGACTTTCACTTTTTTCATAGGTATAATTCATTGCAATGCACTAATATTGCAGTTCATTATACCTGTACAAAAATCTTCTGAGACCATGCTGTAAGCCGACCCCGGGTCCCATGGCAACGATCGGGCCCTCGCAATGACATCGCGATCTGAAGGCAGAGCTCCAGTCCCTCTGCCTGACTCCTCAATTCTGTGATTGCGCTCAATCGCAACATTTAGGGGGTTAATAACCAGGGGCACTGGCACCGCTCCTGGCTGTTTCGTGCAGGAGCCCAGGCACTGGCAGCACTGAGCTCCTGCACTGATCGGGCAGCAGATGCTGATATTTCAGCATCTCCTGCACGATCTTGCTGTGATCGGTCAATCAGATTGACTGATCGATCACAGCGATCTGGGTGCGGGGATCGGCTGCATGGGTACCTGCACCTCTTCCCGTGCTGCTCAGCTGTCGCTGACAGCTGTCTGCACTGAAATGTTTACACACAGTGACAGTTCAAAGTCATGACGGGGATAGCCAGTCATGGTGCGGGAACTGACACACACTCATGACATGCTATGCCCGTCTTTGAGCGTTATGGAGTTAATCTCTGTTATTAATAACGGGGATAAATAAAATCAGCAATTCTGGTAATTTTTAGGCTAAGGAATGCACAATGCAGTGGGAAGCAATATGTTAACAGAAGGGTACTGTCACGCTGATGGTTGTGGAACCGCTGTGCCATAGACCAGGAGAGCCTGGAGGGGCAAAATTAAGCGACCACCTGTTTCTTTGCTAGAGCCCCTGATGGTGTGGTTAGACTTGAGCCGCAGGTGGACACCGGGTACCACTTTACGACAGATCTCGTGGCCACAGCAGCTGACCCCAAATGAGCAGGGAAGCGGGGATGAATTCATAGAATCAGACCGGCCATCAACTGGTTCATAGAATGGATGGGTGTGGTACAGTTGGTTGACAGGATGGATACCGGAACAGGTACAGGAAGAGCAAGTTCAGGAACACAGGGTGGACACAGGTACAGGATCTGAGATGCTAGTTCAGACTGGACAGGAGAGGAATGAGGTACAGATGAGAACAAGGCAGATCAGGATTAGGTAGAGGCAGGATGGATTCAAGGTCGGGTACGGACAGGATGGACAGGATCAGTTTTTGATAGGACGAATACAGGGACCTTACAACTAAGTAGGAAATCTGCAGACTAAACACTAATATTTCTCAGGCACCTCCCTACCAGGGAGGGTGCCTTAAGTACTTGATATTTCCCAGCTCTTGGCTAGTGACATTTTCTGAAATATGTACACTGCCCCCTTAAGAAGCGGGGAGCACGCGCTCGCCCGCCCTAAGCACACTCCCATGAGACCCGCGCGCCACACTCCCATGAGACCCGCGCTATCCATGAAAACCATATCCATGGTTTTCATGGATAGCACTCGTATCTATGACATTCTATGGGGCTCTGCACATGTCCTATTTTTTCCTCGGACCAAGTGGTTCGCGGAAAAAAGAAAACATTTATGACTTTGATTTTGGTGTCAGATCAAAATTGGCAATCCAAATCTGTGGGTCCGTGAAATATAATCTGATCCGATTTTCACTCACAGACGGCCATAATAGAGTAGGTGGAGAAACTTTATTTTATCTCTCCACATACGAGAAAAATTGATGCCACATTGATCAAGCTAATCAAAGTCTGTTCAGAATAATTGGACTGTTTTTCTTGGATGTGGAGAAATTACGTTGTGTGAATCTACCCTTTCAATGAGAGTACAACATCAGCCTGGGTATGCCCACGTACTGCTTTACAGAAACTAACTAAAGTGTTAGTGCAGTTTGTATGCATGGTAAACCACAGTCGTGGAGTCGGTGTCCATTTTGGTGGAGTCGGAATCGGAGTCGGTATAAACTGGACTGACTCCACCTCCTAAAATATATAATAAATTGGGTACAGTAGTTCAATGCAGTTTGTGGGGAATATTTTTTTCATAAAAATTTGGGAAAGTTATGAAATGTCCTATAAATGTCTGTCCTATTCCTGATCTAAGGGTCTAGACTTTTAGCTGAGATGAATTTGTGCTACAGTATATTTATCACTTAAACATGAGCCATGTATGAGGGAGTCGGAGTCATAGAGTCGGAGTCATGGAAATTGAGGAGTCAGAGTCGGAGGTTTGACTGACCGACTCCACAGCCCTGATGGCCGTCACATAAAATAACACTGTAGAGTTAGATATTTTCTCTAATTTTATGTTCTTAAAAAATCTTTTATTTTGCTGGTATTATGTATTCTTTATGAGATGAAACCCCTGCATATTATTAACTAAATACATGTGTTACTTTCAGATAGCTGAACTTGTTGCTACAGAATTTTATGACCAAGGAGATAAAGAAAGACGGGAACTGAAAATTGAGCCAATTGTAAGTATAATGTTCATTACATTGGGTATGCTTCTACATGGGACATGTGAATTACAAAACTTTGAGGTGTCTTTATTAAAATATTGGTCATTTCTACCTGCTTAGTGTTAGACTGGGGTGCCATGGGCCCATCAGTAACATTGACTCTAAGGGCCCAATGTTCAGCTACGTGCAAATATTGCCTGACCCTTGTTCACAATTTTACCTATGCTTCTATTCAGTAAACTAATTAGTTTGTTAAATGAATGATGAGATGCTGCTATTGTCTGTACATAGTGAATCAAGTGTATTGTGACAGGTACTGCTTATGTAGAGGAGTGGGGCCTACTCCTGCTTAGCGGCCTATTGGGGGATTCACCTGCTCCCCTGTGAGCTAGTCCAAGACTTCTTATAATCTAGGGTGAAATTAGATGGGGATGTAATAAAAGAAGAGGTTTCTTAATTGATGGTGAGTCATTACAAGGAGCTTATTTCACATTGGATGTCTGGCAGAACCATCATGAAAGTCAATTGAATTTAAAAGCCACACTGTAATATTATAGTAACTTTTCTGGTCAATAACAGCTTGAAATTCCTTGCGTCCACCATAAGGAGGCTGCCATAACTACTGCCTTACAGTGGAACCGTCTAATTTAATGCATTTTGTGTGATTTCAGGATCTGATGAACAGAGAGAAGAAAGATAAAATACCCAGCATGCAGGTTGGATTTATTGATGCAATTTGCTTAGAGCTCTATCAGGTAGGTGCAAATAAAGAATATTTCTCTTTAAGCGCAATCCTTCAAATTCACATACATTGGGGAAACTAATCATTATGAATGTTAAACTTCTAGCGCCATTGTATGTAAATGTGGGTCATAGAGTTGCATATGTTACCTATCATCACCCAAAGCAAAACTAACGTTTTTGATGCAGGATGAATTATTTTTAAGGATCTCATTGTATTGAACAGCATAATTGTTTAGTGTTCTTAATGAGCCATATGGCAGTATACCTAGACAAAACCAAGACACATGTGAGAAAGATATTCTTTGGCATATATATGCCCATTATAGCCCTCTGTATAAGGCTAACATACAATACACTGTCATCAATGCAGTCACATTCATGTTTTTTAGCCTTTTCCTCCCCTTTGCATAATTTCTGTAAATGCTTCAGATTGATTTACAGACCTCAATCATAGGAAGAAAGTTACCACTCATTGGTAGTCTGTAAGAGTACAGGATGTTTACACAATGTCTTTTTTAAGCAGGTAAGTTGGGTTTCTATCACTTAAACCAAAGCACACAGTGCAGGTTTTATCTAGGAGTTTGGTTAAGCTGATACCATAGTTTTCAGTCACGTGCACAGATCCTGAAGAGTACATATGTGTATTAGTGATGCACGAACGTGCTCGGATAAGGTATTATTCAAGCAAGCTCGAGTGCTAAAAGAGTATCTTCGGCGTGCTCGAAAAATATGTTCGCTTCTCCGTGGCTGCATGTCTCGCGGCTGTTAGACAGCCGCAACACATGCAGGGATTGCCTGTTTGTTAGGGAATCCCTGCATGTGTTGCCGCTATCTGACAGCCGCTAGACATGCAGGCGCAGCGACGCAAACATATTTGACGAGCACGCCGAAGATACTCTGTTACCACCCGAGCGTGCTCGAATAACACCTTATCTGAGCACATTCACGCATCACTAATGGGTATGGAATATTACTTCCATGCAGGACCCAGAAATCTGCCAAAGTAACTTCATAATTTCAATGGTAGAAAGTTGAGCTCTGTGAATCTGGCCATGGCTTTATGGACTTTCCTGGGCACGGACATGTTTCTAGGAGAACATGCTCTAAAATTTGATAAGGGGTTAAATAAAAGTGGACAACTTCATTCAATAATTTAGACTGCCTGTAGCTAAAAAGCAAATACGCCCACACCACAGATTTTTTCGGCCAAAGATCCCTGTATACCGCAGCATAGTGCATGAGAATGAAGTCGCATCCACATGGTCCCCCGACCATAACAGGTAAGTAGCAGAAAGTCAGAATGATTTGGATTTTTTTGCTACTTTTGCTTGTCACAGTTTTGGTTCTTTTTTTGGGGGGGGGTCGCAGTGTCACCTCATTCACTTACACTATGCTGTGATGTAGTAGCGGCATACAGTGGTCTTTGGCAGTTCAGCAGGTGTCATGGCCAAAGTCGCCATGTATACCCATCCTTAAAACAGCAAGTAGGAATAGGGCCGTATTTTATGTGATTTTATGCCATTAAAAGGGTAAATAACAGAACCCATTGAACTATGTCTGAATACCCTTCAATTTAATTGAATTCAGCTTTACTTTTTTATGACTATGGATCAGTGACGGATTTATTGTTGTAGGCCCTGGCAGAGGTGTCTGAATCGTGCTACCCACTACTGGAGGGCTGCCTGCGGAACAAACAGATGTGGCAATTACTAGCAGAACAGCAGGAGAGAAGTCTGCTGAACGGAGACAGCAACCAGCCAAAAACGAACTGTGACATAGAATAAGCAACACTTACAGCATTGTAGAGTCTCGTGGTACAAAATAGTATTACACTGTTTGGAAACCAAAATATATATTTTGCCACTGTTATATTTATTAATTTCACATTTTCGTTTAAGGAAATAAGAACATGTAAATGGAATATTTTCTAGAGAAGCAATATATTTTCTGATGTGCGTGACATTACATTTACCCACTGGAGGCTCTTGGGCTTGATTCCTTTTTATATTGACCAGTGCCTTAATGCATAGGACACCTGTCTAATGTAACTCAGCACAGTAAAGAATAACTATAGCATTTTGCTGTATACCTTTTTCACATAGTGAATTGACTTGGGCTAATATCGAAAAATAATGTAACACAATGTGATTTGTTGCAGATCTCACCGGCTAAGTAGAGACTACAAGCTATTGTCACAACTCGCACAATCATTTTTAATTTGTCTTTGAAGAACCTAGTTTTAAATTTCCTGTTTTCTAATGTAACAATATAGCACAAAATGGTTTACATGGCTACTAACTAATTTTAATAGCATTAGTAGAACCCTTCAACTGTAGGATATAAAATCATAAGAATTCATATTGGAGCTTGGTGACCAAACAAAGCAAAAGGTTCTGTAGATGTAGTGATACACTTTACAGAACCTCAATTCAAAGTACATATGTTTATCTCAGAAGGGGCTTGTCATTTTCTATAATAGATAGTTTTAATTAATTTGATTGTGGCCATTATTATATATTTCATCATGTGACATCACTACTGTTTGAACGGGTTATGACATCACTGCTCACAAGAATGTGTAAAACACTCTTGATTAATTCATGATTACTATGTGATAAAAACAGTAATATTAGTAATTTACTGCACTTATAGTCTTACTTGTGTATATTGCCATTATTAGACTTAAAAGGGTTTTCTGATCTTATTTGCAAATGGTTTACATGCACCAAAATAAGTCACTTACTCTAATGTATTGTCCGTAATTTTTAGGCGTCTGTTTATACTCAGTCATGACCAGGCTCCTGAAAAGTATAGCCTGCTTATGTCATGTCCTATATTCTGAACATGTGAGTATATACCCCTGTGTACATTATGGCACACTTCACTTGCCTCTTATGACAAATGCTTTCTTATTATCCCTGCTCTTTGTTTTTGGCCGGAATGTGTTTCTCATGCTAGGCAGCAGCAGAAGCATATCAGAGAGGTCTCTGAATAGCAGATGTATTTCTGGTATAAGATTTATGTGAGGACAGTGAGTAATTACAGAATTACTTTACACTTTGAAATAAAGGGGTATGCAGACAACTGTAAACAGAGGCAATGTCTGTAAGAGAAAATAGTAATCACGGGAAATGGTGGTAGTCTCATCTTCTTAAATGGGTAAAGTTACAAAGTGCTAATCAAAACAAGTAACTTTACAATTTTACCTCTTTTAAATATATAGTTTACTTCTTGTTCCCTGCCACCTCTGCAGTCTATCAGTAGCAAGGAGTGCAGAGCTTACAATCTTTTTGTTATAAAACTAGTAAGTGCTGCTCTGAAGCTGGCCAGTTTCCTTGCCGTTGCGCGCCTCCTATACAGCAGAGGCATAGAGCACAGTTCGGGGATAGCAGCACAACTATACCATTGGTCTGAACTGTCAATCAGTCAGGAGTGCATTGATCACCTACCAGCAGGAAACTGTGATGCTGAGGTATAATACTCACCTCAAAATACTTCTTGAGACAATACTGTTAACACACAACTACTCACAGAAAGCTATGGCAGCATCAAAACAAAGGTGCAGCTCCTTCATTATAAAAATGATAACTACTTCTGATCTATGGGGGCATCACCTGGTGAGCATTCAGACCTGTATACGTACTTTTGATATTTTTTACAAGCTAGGAAACTTTAAGTTGATAAGATACACGTACGATTAGCTTTATGGTGTTATTACTAGTTGGTTATAAAATGAAATCACCCAATTGACTTTTATTACAACCTTTACAGTGACCACTGGAAACAATGCCACCATTACGGTTAGGTTCCAGCAGAGATTTAGGGTTCAGACATGTTTGAGTGAACTCTAAGGCTCTGCTCACTTGTCCACTCAGTCATTGCGTTTGTCGGTTCCGTTTTAGGAACAGACATACGGAATTAGTGATCCGTTGCATCAATTATGCAAAAGGAAGCAGCAGGATCTCTTTGATTGTGGCATCCTTCTGAGTTTCATTTGTTTTAAAATGAAAGAAATAATTCTGCATGCAGGACTTTTTTCCACTCAAAAAAATGGACACCAAACTGACCCCATAATTGAGCTTCTCAGTTTCCATTATTTGTGCCTATAATTTTTGTGTAACTGATTCAACTGATCCCTTATTCGGTTTTTCTGTTCCGGAAACAGGAAAGATTAGCTAAATTTCCAGACTCTCATGTGAGCAGAGCCTAACTACACGTCTAATAATTTCTATTGATTTGGAATATGCCCATATTATTATGTGGCCACTTCCCTAATATTGCTTGTAATGTTACAGTATGCAGAACTTATTACAGTAACAGTTCTATTGTTTCTGTTAAATTGTGACCATCCACTTAGACTAATATCTGTTTTTCATATTTATATTATTGTGGCATAGAACTGAACTTACAGTATATCCTTCCATTTGTTATAATAGTCAAGATAGACTTCATATACCAGTAGCATTCGACAAGGTATTTTTTACTGGTGGGACGGTTCTCATCATCTTAGTCTAGCCCCATACTTGAGATTGTGACTTACTTGTGGATACTTTGGTTCATATCACATTCCACAAAACCAGCAAAATAATCCTGACACTATATTCCAAAATTGTGGCAAAAACGCTGCAATGCTGCAACATGTGAACACAGCCTTATGCATATTGTAACCACATATGGTTTAGAGGGTTTATTTTGACATAAAAATATTTTCCATAATTAATGCCATTTGCTGTTTCAAGTAGTCAATTGAGAGGCTGACCAGCAACAGCAACCACAGTCCATGGTCTATTTATTATTTATTTTCTTCTTCTTAATTTTAGAGCATTTTCATATTCCACAGCGGTTCACAAACTGTGTTGCTAAACAAAAAGCAGATCTATCTACTCAACTCGACTCGTTTGGCTAATAATCCTACGCACTAGAGATGAACGAATTTGTTCAGGCTATTGGAATTTGCCTCAAATTTTACAATCAATTTTAGAATCTTCCAAATCCGAATATTTTGTGATTCAGATCCAACAAAATGGCAGCTGGCAGGGCACCATTTTTATGACTTTTAGAGGGCTAGAAAATGGGTGAAAAAATATTACCTTTCTTGTCCCACCTCCGAAGACCCCTGTCAACTCTTCTACGCAACTCCCTTTGGCCTCTTCTTTATTTCTTCATGGCACTTGATGTCTTCTTCCTCCATCTTCATTGTGTGTGTCTTTTGGCGCTGCATAGACCTCTGATATCACAATGTATGTCGCTTAAGGCCTAATCAACGTCTCGGGCGAAGTGCTTCATGATGTCAGAGGCCTTCTTGCCGCTGGAAGCCACGCACAGTGAAGATGGAAGAAGAGGGTATTGTGTGACATGGAGAAATGAAGAAGAGGCCAAAGGGAGCTGGGTGTAGGACCAGACAGGTGAGTGGCAAGGTATATATATTTAGTTTATTATGCTCTGGAGTCTTAAGAGATGTCAGAGCATAATAAGGCACATTCCATTCTCCACAAATAAATTTGTTGTGAATCATATTTCCTGGCCAAATTAGAGCCAAGTTCATAATCTGAATTTTGGCAGATTTACTCATAAGTACTGCACATTCAAGTTGAGTTGGCTTATCTAACAACCGAATTGGTGAAAATGTCCTTCACAAATTGTGTGCATATTTTCAGCTGTATGGGGGATCCTTTAAGCTCTATAATTATACATTGCAAGCAGAGAAGACTACTACCGCTGTCCAGGTTGTACATTGATGTAACTGAGCAGAAGTTAGATATAACCAAAGACTCAACACATAACCAGCGGCACTAAGATTGAGTCGGTTAGGAAAAAAGCTTTGATTTATTTTTGTAGCAATGCTAAGAGAAATTCTCTGTTTTAATTTTTATACTTCTATGTATTTTATTAATCTATTAATTGTATAAAATGTTTTATAATATTGGTGTTATTTAATATTTTACTTTTTAAATTAAAATCATTACAGAATGGACATTACTGAATGAAGATGTTTTAAAAGGTGACTCATTTCATTGTAAAATAAGAGTCAATTTAGTACAGGATGTGTTTACATTTACAAGAATGAAGTTGTTTAGCGTCATGTATTCTAGTCTCGAGCGTCACCATTTATAATCTTTTAAGTTACTATTACTAATAAATACATTTAGATAAAATAAATTCAATACCATTTTTTTTGTTATAGGGCTGCGGTCTACCATTATTGCCTATATTATGCTCCAAAGCTGTATTCTTCATTCTGTATATTAGGTTTGACGCTAAAAGTTGGGGCTCATTCAGAAGTCCGATTTTCCTGCACGAGTGCTATCTATGGTTTTCACGGATAGCACTGTGTGATATTCTGTGGAGCCATTGACATGTCTGTGATTTTTTTGTGTTCTGTGAAAAATCACTGAGAACTGTCTGATTTTGATCCAAAGGTCGGATCAAAATTCACAATGCAAGTCTGTGGATCCGTGAAAAAAAATCGCACAGCACTCGGATGACATCTCAGTGCAGTCCAATTAACATGGATTATCAAACTGCAGCAGGTGGATAAACTTTCTTTCTCCCACCACGTATGAGAAAAAGTGATGACACTTGGACCAGTCTGATCAAAGCGTGATCCAAAAAATAGGTCCGTTTTTCATGTATGTGAAATGATCAGACGTCTGAATGAGCCCTTAGTTGATTGTTTTTTTTTAATCACTTTTACCGTACAGGTCCACATGTTCAGATTATAATCACAGAATGAAGCTCAATAAGCAAAAAATGTGGCATCCTTGGTATTCTAGAGAATGGGGGCATGTATAACTATTGAACTTGTGTTATTAACACAGAGATATGTTTGTCAGGATAACCAATGTGAAACTGTGTAGTGTGCAGTTACTACAGTCTGCCTTAAGGTGGTGTGCTAGTTCAGAATTGCTACTTTTTAAACAACGTGTTGATTTTTTTTTCTATTTTACATGTATAATCATTTTGCCTACTAGTATAAGCAAAATATGTGGATATCACTAAATAATTTATTTGGAAAATTGAGCTACTGTTGGTCAAAAGTACAAACATATTAATCTAACAAGTACAACAAGTAAAATTATGTTCCAAACAAAAGTGATGATCACACTGTCAAAAATAACCCATAAAGCAAAACAGATACCTAACAAAATGATGTAAAGCTTTTATTGCATGAAATAAGTATTTGATGCAATAGAAAAACAGAACTTAATATTTGGCACAGAAACCTTTGTTTGCAATTACAGAGGTCAGACGTTTCCTGAAGTTTTTGACAAGTTTGCACACACTGCAGCAGGGATTTTGGCCCACTCCTCCATACAGATCTTATCCAGATCTTCCAGGTTTCGGGGATGTCGCTGGGCAACATTGAGTTTCAGCTCCCTCCAAAGATTTTCTATTGTGTTCAGGTCTGGAAACTGGCTAGGCCACTCCAGGACCTTGAAATGTTTCTTACAGAGCCACTCCTTAGTTGCCCTGGCTGTGTGTTTTGGGTCATTATCATGCTGGAAGACCCATCTTGAATGCTCTTACTGAGGGAAGGAGGTTGTTGGCCAAAATCTTGCAATACATGACCCCATCCACCCTCCCTTCAACACAGTGCAGTCGTTCTAGCTATTCTGCAGAAAAGCACCCCAAAGTACGATGTTTTTCCCACCATGCTTCACGGTTGGGACACGGCTTTGTCCTTGGCGTTTTACTCATCCTCCTTCCTCCAAATAAGGTGAGTGGAGTTGATACCAAAAAGTTCTATTTTGGTCTCATCTGACCACATGACCTTCACCTATGTCTTCTGTAGATCATCCAGATGGTCATTGGTGAACTTCAAACGGACTTGGACATGTGCTGGCATGAGCAGAGGGACCTTGCATGCTCTGCAGGATTTTAATCCATTACGACGTAGTGTGTTACTAATTGTAATGTTTGAGACTATGGTCTTGCCTCTTCAGGTAATTGACCAGGTCCTCCAGTGTAGTTCTGGGCTGATTCTTGACCTTTCTCAGAATCATCCTTACCCCATTAGGAGAGACCTTGCATGGAGCCCCCAAACAAGGATGATGGACAGTCATCTTGTGTTTCTTCCATTTTTTCTAATAATTGTGCTAACAGTTGTTGCCTTCTCAACAAGCTGCTTGCCTATTGTCCTGTTGCCCATCCCAGCCTTGTTCAGGTCTACAATTTTATCCCTGGTGTGCTCAGACAGCTCTTTGGTCTTGGCCATGGTGGAGAGGTTGGAGTGTGATTGATTGAGTGTGCGGACAGGTGTCTTTTATACAGGTAACGAGTTCAAACAGGTGCAATTAATACAGGCTATGAGTGCAGAGTAGGAGGGTTTCTTAAATAAAAACTAACAGGTCTGTGAGAGCCACAATTCTTGCTGGTTGGTAGGTGATTAAATACTTATTTCATGCAATAAAATACCGATTAATTATGTAAAAATAATACAATGTGATTTTCTGGATTTTATTTTTAGATTCGACCTCTCCATTCTTTGTGGGTGGGAGAGATTGTAAAATCGTCAGTGTATCAAATACTTATTTTCTCCACTGTATATACAGTGCTGGCCAAAAGTATTGGCACCCCTGCAATTCTGTCAGATAATACTCAGTTTCTTCCTGAAAATGATTGCAATCACAAATTCTTTGGTATTATTATCTTCATTTAATTTGTCTTCAATGAAAAAAACACAAAAAGAATTGTCCTAAAGCTAAAATGGATATAATTCCACACCAAACCTAAAAAAGGGGGTGGACAAAAGTATTGGCACCCTTTGAAAAATCATGTGATGCTTCTCTAATTCGTGTAATTAACAGCACCTGTAACTTACCTGTGGCACCTAACAGGTGTTGGCAATAACTAAATCACACTTGCAGCCAGTTAACATGGAATAAAGTTGACTCAACCTCTGTCCTGTGTCCTTGTGTGTACCACATTGA
This sequence comes from Phyllobates terribilis, assembly GCF_046119375.1. Classification (NCBI taxonomy): domain Eukaryota; kingdom Metazoa; phylum Chordata; class Amphibia; order Anura; family Dendrobatidae; genus Phyllobates; species Phyllobates terribilis. The sequence goes on from NW_027362761.1 coordinate 880,936,737, forward strand.
GCATGGAGAAAAGAAAGAAGACCAAAGAACTGTCTGAGGACTTGAGAAACCAAATTGTGAGGAAGCATGAGCAATCTCAAGGCTACAAGTCCATCTCCAAAGACCTGAATGTTCCTGTGTCTTCCATGCGCAGTGTCATCAAGAAGTTTAAAGCCCATGGCACTGTGGCTAACCTCCCTAGATGTGGACGGAAAAGAAAAATTGACGAGAGATTTCAACGCAAGATTGTGCGGATGGTGGATAAAGAACCTCGACTAACATCCAAACAAGTTCAAGCTACCCTGCAGTCCAAGGGTACAACAGTGTCAACCCGTACTATCCGTCGGCACCTGAATGAAAAGGGACTGTATGGTAGGATACCCAGGAAGGCCCCACTTCTTACCCCGAGACATAAAAAAGCCAGGCTGGAGTTTGCCAAAACTTACCTGAGAAAGCCTAAAACGTTTTGGAAGAATGTTCTCTGGTCAGATGAGACAAAAGTAGAGCTTTTTGGGAAAAAGCATCAACATAGAGTGTACAGGAAAAAAAAAAGAGGCATTCAAAGAAAAGATCACTGTCCCTACAGTCAAACATGGCGGAGGTTCCCTGATGTTTTGGGGTTGCTTTGCTGCCTCTGGCACTGGACTGCTTGACCGTGTGCATGGCATTATGAAGTCTGAAGACTACCAACAAATTTTGCAGCATAATGTAGGGCCCAGTGTGAGAAAGCTGGGTCTCCCTCAGAGGTCATGGGTCTTCCAGCAGGACAATGACCCATAACACACTTCCAAAAGCACTATAAAATGGTTTGAGAGAAAGCACTGGAGACTTCTAAGGTTGCCAGCAATGAGTCCAGACTTGAATCCCATAGAACACCTGTGGAGAGATCTCAAAATGGCAGTTTGGAGAAGGCACCCTTCAAATATCAGGGGCCTGGAGCAGTTTGCCAAAGAAGAATGGTCTACAATTCCAGCAGAGCATTGTAAGAAACTCATTGATGGTTACCGGAATCGGTTGTTCGCAGTTATGATGGCTAAAGGTTGTGCAACCAAGTATTAGGCTGAGGGTGCCAATACTTTTGTCTGGCCCATTTTTGGAGTTTTGTGTGAAATGATCAATGATTTGATTTTTGCTTCATTCTCTTTTGTCTTTTTTCCTTGCAAGCAAATTAAATGAAGATAATAAGACCAAAGAATTTGTGATTGCAATCATTTTCAGGAAGAAACTGAGTATTATCTGACAGAATTGCAGGGGTGCCAATACTTTTGGCCAGCACTGTATATGGTCAGCTCACTTGATCCTTCCCCATGTGCATACCTAAGTCAATTACATCACATCTACTATAGTGGCTATTTTAGGCTACTACTTTATGCCTTCAGAAATTGTACTATCATAACAAGTAAAAGGTTAAATGAAGTAGGGGAAAACAGGTTGCGCATACAGTACTTAAAAAAGACCTATCACCAGGTCAAAAGTGTCTGCTGAGTATTCTGTATTTTGTTTTTATATAGTTCCAGATATATGGGCCTTTTTATTTAGTGCTACTTTTATGGTCTTTACAAGGTGCAGTATTCATAGGGTAATGATGTAATGAGGCCTAAAGATTCGCCCTCAGAGAATATTGTGAGCAGTGTTCCCTTGCTAAAGACCATACAAATTAGTACTAAATAAAAATTCCCATATCTCTGAAACTGGACTTTGGATTGTAAAAAACAAACAAACAGAACATTCAAGAGAGCCGCGAGAATAAAAAAAGAGCAAAAACGTATCACTTTTGACCTGATGGCAGGTCCTCTTTAACTTTGTAATAAATTTGAGTAAAGCTTTCGTACCTAAGTTATATGTGTCTGTCTGTATATAGGATTTAGTTGTGCAGATTTTTTTACTTTTCGGTGTAAATTCCACAGCTTTACACCCAGTTACCAATCTTTAAACAGTAAGACATGGACTACTAAGATTTATTTATACTAATGGAAATCAGTGGCAGAAGGAGCCAAAACATTTCAGTATATATATTTTCATTTTATTTATTTATACATTTGGATCTTTGTGAAGAAATAAAAAAATGAAAAGGAAAAAAAAACACTTTTGAATAATAGGCAAAAAACATAAGGTGTTGCGGCCATATTGCGTTGTGTGTTTTTGCTTTTTTTTTTTGCTGTTCAATACATACACTCCTCAACATTCAAATTGCTGCACCAAGAAGTAAAAGTGGTGAAACTAGGAAAATCACAGGATGGATAGACGTGTTAATAATATGCAAATGGTGGAAAACTGGAAACCAAATTTTCAAAGCATTTTGATTTGTTCAGTATTAAGTATCAGCACCACGTGCAGAAATATATGCATGTACACACCTTGGCTTGTTATCAATATGGTTATCTGAGGAATGTTCTGCAGCACTGAAAGCACTTGGGCACACAAATCATCAAGTTTCCACTGCTGGCAGCTCCTTTTGTTCCAGGAGCCACTTTTCAACGTGCTACTGTGAGCAGCCTGTATGGCCAAAACATGCTACCATGCTCGGCAGTTTCTTGTCGCCACCGAGCACATCTTGGACATCATTGATCAGCAGTTGCAAAGGGAGCTGCCAGCAGTGGATCTTGATGATTTGTGCACATAAGTGCATTCAGAACAGTCCTCAGACAACCATTAATAGCATCATTGATAGTATGCCATGGTGTGTAAGTGCATGTGTTTCTTCCAGTGGTACTGAATAAATCAAGAAGTTTTGAAACTGTTAACTTCCATCTTTTCATCATTTTCATATTATATATAATCATTAACATGTCTATTGATCCTGTGATTTCCATAACTCCTTGACTTCTCTTTCTTGCTGTTGTAATTTCAATGTTGAAGAGTGTATAAAAAACTTATACTGGCCCAGAGAAGGTCAAACAAAAACACGGTTTTGCCTTACGGTTTAATATATGCACCAAGAGCAGTTTTGGTGCATACTGTAAATGGACACTACAAAATCAGTGTGAAAGTGACCTAAAAATCACACTGCGAGGATTAGATCAACTCTCTGTACCACATTGCAAGGCTATATATTTTACTAGTATAGCATTATCTGTATTACAGACTAACCCCTAAATGGAAGAGTTGCAGGGATAATAGCACTAAGCCCACGTTCACACCTCACCTAGAGTATTTGGTCAGTATTTCACATTAGTATTTGTAAACCCATACCAGGAGTGGGTGATAAATGCAGAATTGGTGACTTGTTTCTATTATACCTTTTCTCTGATTGTTCCTCACCTGGTTTTGGCTTACGAATACTGAGGTACAATACTGACCAAATACTGAAATACTGGGAATATGGCCTGATATTAAGTGTAGTAATCAAGGTCTACCCCATAAAAGTTTGCGACTTATTAGTGATAGTGTCTCTAGAATTAATGTGATTTGCTTGCATATGATATGTTGTAACGACGGCCTTTAATTACTGTTCTTCCAAGAGTCTTCTGCCACAAACCCATTATGAAATAATTTTATGGATTATGTCAGTAAGCAATAAATATAATCAGTGAGGTGCAATGCTTCTGTTATAAAAAAATCCAAGATAACAATATCAGAAGAGAGTTAGACAGTGCCAACGCTGGAAACTTTGGATTGTATGTAATGACATATTTGCTTTTCATATATTACATTCAGCTATTATTTATCAGGAAGATGTTTCCTTACCTCCTATATTTACAACCATTTTGTTACATGCTGACTGTATTGTGGGACAACTGACAGCTCTAACATGGCTTACGATGTGTACAGTATTGCAAATTATTAAAAGCAGAGTTATATTTTAAAGATATGGAGTGAGTGGCACAAATGCATTTGATACACTGGCATCAACCTTAAAGTTCTCCAGGACTACTTTATTTTTTTTACTATGAGCCTTAAAACTAGCAACTAACAACTACCTGCCTGTTCTACCCAGCGCCGGCTCAGAGCGATCATCGACCCCTCCTGCCAGCGATTCGGCCGCTCCACGTCAACAGAGCAGCTCTTCTTCTTCCGAGCTGCTCTGTCAATGGTGTGTGACTGCCAACTTCATGCTGATTAACAGCCAGGTCCCCGCAGCTAGGGGACCTGGCTCAGTCCTTTTATTTTAGTGGGATTTTAGATTTCCATAGTTTTTACATGGTAAAGTAGCCAAATGTATCACATAGAAAAATGTGAAAAGAGTAAAAGCAAGCGGACTGTCAAAAGTTGGTTGGCCAATAGTTATCTCCTGGACGTCCCACCATATTCTGTATGTTTAGCTCTGCTGTGCACGTTGTATCTATAGTGGGATGAGACGCTGCTGGACACACAGAATCTTCCTAATAAATTCTAATGGACTGCTTTAAACTTCACTATGAATTCAAAAAGTATCTCTGATGTTTTCTGTACAGTATCGTCAAAGCTAAGTAATGATTGCACAACACTCCTAAGATGCAATCTAAGGCCACGGCCCCACTATCAGTATTCAGTCAGTATTTTTTCTCAGGAGTGGTAGCCAAAACCAGGAGTGGGTGATAAATGCAGAATTGGTGACTTGTTTCTATTATACCATTTCTCTGGTTTTGTCTCCCACTCCTGAGAAAAAATACTGACCGAATACTGACCAAATTCTAAAAGTGGGGCCGTGGTCTACAAATGAGAACAGGGCAGCAGAGAAATTACCAATATCCACCAGTGTAAAATTCACTGTCCCAATCGCAGACTGATGTCTATAGCTAACGTGGGATAACTGCTGAGAATGCGACATCTCTCCTGCTGTTCACATTCTGCTACTTAACAGAGTATTAAATGAATAATACTGTTATTCCCCATTTTTAATTATACTATTAATTCCCCAATGTTTTCTGTAATCTAGAAGGCTTCTAGGTTGATTTATCAAGTAATTGTAGAAAACAGTTCTTTATGCCTCAGAAACTTAAAGGGAATCTGTCACCAGGTTTTTGCCACCTAATCTTTTATCGGGTGGACAGCCCCTTTAACATCAGTGCTCCTACAGTGCTCAAATCAATTTTTACAAGTGCTGATTGCATATTCCTGACTGGTATCCGTGGCAAAATGCCCTCATTATACTCACTTTTCCTACTTGGATGGTTTTAGCATTAGTGAAAATATTCTTTTTAGTATTATTATTGTTTATTTATATAGCGCCATTGATTCCATGGTGCTGTACATGAGACTTTGTGGTCTGTAATAATCTAAAGGACCTCATACATAAAAAAATGTTGTCCAAATCTACAGATTTCTGTAGGAATGGCATCAAATGGATATGGGAGCGTCCTGACTCTCTCCCAATAGATGATGTGAGTGGATGGAAGTATCGCTCATTTGATTTTATTTCCCTATTACTTCTCTCTCCCACAGAGAACACATGAACGCTCGGCCAGGCCTAGCGTTCATATTTATCAAGGAATCCGGAAAGATAGCTGATTCAGCCAACAGTTATCCAAGGTATTTGGCCACCTTAAGTGATTTTCTGTTAGCACCTATTAACTCCATTAACAATACAGACCAAAAAGTGATATCAGTATTATCAATTGTGCTAAATGATGGATTTGGCTTCTCACCTAATATTCCAAAAGGTCTACAGTTAATCATTGGTCACCATCTAATGTTCCTAGTGGCTTAGGATTATGAAGGGGTAACTTTATTATGTGCGGTGTGTCTAGAACAGTAAATGGGTAAACATCTACATATATGGCCAAAGTTCTGTGCTGATTAATTCAATAATTAGTTTTGACAGCCATAGCTTTACATGATATAATTGTGTTTGCTGGTAGTCACCATTAGGAGAAGCTGACTTCACACTGATTTAAACAACTCCCATCCATATTAATCCATACTAGCAGTGTAACTTTGTGTTAGGTGCTCTCTGCAAATTGTCTCTTCACAGAGGAAGAGGACATGAACTCTAGCGCCACCTATTGCATGTAGCAATCCTAAAAGTCATTATCGACCCTTTAACGAGCTTTGTCACATGACTTAGGATAAAAGCCAAACAATAATCTCAATTTGCAGACTTTTTGTAGTGTTGTCCCTTCTCAGTGCAAAGCATAAGCTCTCATTTGGCTGTATGACAGGCTCTGACTGGAGTCTAAGGGGTAACGTCTCTCTTTGTGGAGAGTGACATGCCTGACAAGCTAATGCAAGGAGACTTATAGGCAATGCATTGCTACTTTGCGAAATTAAATATGCAAATTGCCTCTCAGAGGAAGAGGACAAGATGAGGAGGAGAAGGTGCTCTCTGACATTGTTTTGTGCTGTTTATGGACACTGACAGATGGGACTCAAATACATTGTAAGGTGCAAGCTACAACACCAGGATCATAGGTAACTAGTAGTGTTGAGCGAACATGCCCGGATAACATGTTATCTGAGCATGCTCCGTCTTATCCAAGTATTTTCAGCATGCTCGGCTAATATGCTTGCTTCCCTGCATCTGCCTGTTTTCCCGGCGGTAGTCAGATGCAACACATGCAGGAATTGCCTGTTTGTTAGGCAATCCTCGCATGTGTAGCGGGAAAAAAAGGAGCTGCTGGGAGGCAAACATATTAGCCAAGCAAGCTGAAAATACTCGGATAAGACCAAGCATGCTCAAATAGCACGTTATCCGAGCACGTTTGCTCAACACTAGTAACTAGCCTCCATAACAAAACCCGCCAGAACTGCAAACTGGAGTAAAACATGGATCTGTATTCAGCTATAAGAAAATAAAGATCTGCCTTTCACAATATTTTGAAATTCTGTCCAATTCCTTGAGATTGACTTGATACATCTGAGTGATGACACTTTGTCATGACTGGAATATGCAGTTGTGCTACAAACATTGCATAAGCGATATTTGTCACATTGATTATAGAAAAAATTTAATTCCAATTTTATTGTTTCACTCATTTTTTTAAAGACCATTTCTAAACCACGCAACAACTTTTTTTGCACAATAAATGCAACCGGATGCTTTCTTAGGGCACATTGCCAACTTTACTTTTCATTCCATGCTAGCTGAGTAGGTGGCTCTTAGGGGTGTGATGACATAGCTGTGATGTGTGCTCATTGCGTATTAGATGTCTGCAATCCAATGCTCCTTATTTCCTCTCCCTCATCTGGTTGCATTAAAGCACTGAGGCATGGGACTGCGGATGTTTCCTTCTCCTGTCCTCCTGTCCTTCATTCTCCCATACTACTGTATCTGCAGCCTCCTCCTCCCTGACTAATATTTACTGTTGCACAGTTTTTGGTTTTTGCTGAGCGGCATTGGTGAGGTTTCAGAACAAAAACAGAGAGCCTAGAGGTGGCTAAAGGGGCGAAACAGATTACTGGAGTATGAGGAAAATGCCACTTCTTCTCCTAAGGATATGTTACAAGGTGTCATGGGTTTACAGACACTATTGATGTAGAGACTAAATATATAGATATAGTAACATTTTCACTGCAAAGGGCATACAGTTCAAAAAGTATTCACACCCTATGAACTTTTTCACATTAAGTCCAGACCTAAATCCCATTGAGAATCTTTGGTAAAACTTGAAAATTGCTCTCCATCCAATCTCACTGAGCTAGAGCTAGCTTGCAAAGAAGAATAGGCAGAAATGTCAGCCTCTAGTTGTGCAAAGCTGGTAGAGACATACCCCAAAAGACTTGCAACATTAATTGCAGCGAAAGGTGGTCCTACAAAGTATTGACTCAGGGGAACTGAATACAAATGCACATCACAATTTTCAGATCTATATTTTTAAAATATTTGGAAAACCATGTATCACTTTACACCTCACAAATACTTGCTACTTAGTGTTGACATATCACATAAAATCCCAATAAAATACATTTTTAAGTTTGTGGATGTTGCGTGAAGAAATGTGGACGTTCATGGGGCATGAATACTTTTTCAAGGCACTGTAGATTTCTGCTTAGATTTGAGATCATGATGTATCACATAAGTTGTATTATTTGGGGGCTCTACTTGTTTGATGTTGGGAGAGGATGAAAAGATGAAAGGCTTTACATCTCGGTTCTGTGTGTACTGTGGAGGGGTGAGGATGCAAATGACACCTGGAAGAAAGATCACAGCCTGTCACTGTCATCTCTTCCCTTCTACAGTCTTCCAGTGATAATCAGATGAACATCTCATCACCCTCGGCACCTAATCATTTTGTTAAATCCATGGCGCAGAAGTTCACCTTCATCTCTAAGGGTGGCTGTAGACGAATATATGAAAAATCATCCAAGTTTTGTCCATAAAACACGGACGATTTATTTTCTAATTTTCATCCATGTGCCATCTGGGTGTCTGTATTTTACGTACATGTGACATCCATGTGACAGTCAGACCAAGAAAAAAATCATTCATCTAAACAGCACTATTAAATATTGATCAGTGTGCTATCTGCAGTCTGCATGAGCCCTAAGTTCCTATGAAGAGTATTTGTTGAGTTTTTGATGTTGCAGATTTTATTGCATTTTTTATTACGTTTTTGATGCTGAACTTTTTGTCTCTTGTTGGTATGCCATGTTTTAAATAAAGCTGCTTTGTTTTTAATACTTCCTGTGATTTAGCTTTAACTGAACTTTACTGATACAGTCATGTGTGGATTACATACATTTTTAGTGCATTTCTGTAGTGGAAATGCATTTGTTTTTTTACCTACAGCTTTTTTGCATCTAATGCAATTCTATGGAGAAAATCTGCACATAAAACTCAATGTGCTGACAAGAGAAACTGACGTGTTGTGGATTTGAAACACGCACCGCAGATCAGTTTACGCAGCTTAAAAAAAAAAGCCCCATCCAGTTGGCTGGAACTGCAATTTTCATGGAAAGAAATTACGCAGCGCCAAAAACTCACCAAAAACATATCAATGAAACTTAGCAATGAAGCCACAATTAGACAGAGAAACATATATCCATACCCACAGTATCGAGTGGGTGCACAGAATTGCACCTGTAAAACCAATCGACAACAAATGGCATGCATTTCCATTATAGCTATGCTTATGACTGTTAATGTGTGATTTCTGTGTACTAAGGTAGGACTAATACCGTCATCATTTAATATCAAGCTTTCTCCTCTTGTATTGTACAGACACACTGGTGTTGTAGATGTAATTCTACGCCAACTCTTTATTGTGGGTATGGATGCGTGTTTGTCTAATGGTGACTTCATTGTTTGAATGCACATTTGAGTATAGGATAAGTTTTAGGGTGTTAAACCATTTTTTCGAGTGGTGTGGTATTTGAGCCGACTCACTGAGCAGAGGCTTCTCAAACTACCAATATTAAGATTATTTTGTGTCAATTGTTAAAAAAAAATCTCATGTCAAAAGTGTAACCCGGCAGCAAAGGGTTAATCTTGGTATCAACCACTACAAAAGTTACATAGAATTGTACCTATCTGGTAAGAAAATACCTTTCATCATAATAGTGCTCTAAGGCTATGTTCACATGCAGTGTTTTTACAGGTTTTTTTTTGTGCAGATCAAGAGCTCATTTTTCTAGCACCAGCAAAAGCGATGAGATTTCAGATACCTCATGCACACGCTTGTTTTGTTTTTTTCCTGACTGAATTTGAGAACTGCAACCTTTTTGAAATCTGCGGTATGTCACTTCTTTCAGCGTTTTCTCACCTATAAAAGCAATGAGAAAGGGGGGAAAAAACATAACAAACGTTTTTGCAGCGTTTTCACTGCGTGTTTTATGGATAATACTAACTTTATTAAACATGCACTGTAAACAAAGCACACATGTACTCCGCACCTAAAAAAATGCAACAAAAGGCCATGAAAAATGCAGCAAAATGGTCATTATGAACGATGCAGGACATAGTCTAATTGATTTGCATTACCTATTTTTGCCTTTTAACGAGAAGTCTGTAAAATCTGAAGTCGTATTCATTTTGCGCAAGCTTTATGTGCTTAAGTTTAAAACCGGTAGACAAATTGCACTATAGACCTCATTTATGTTCCTAATTCCTGTGTATAGGGTTATGGTCCCATAGCTACAAGGTTAGGGGAGAACAATTCTCACATTTTATTGCTCCTGTACTATCAGAGCTTTTAAACCATTGGAGCATACTTGTGGTGGCTGTAAAGTGTACTGACACATAAATTCTTTTATTCCTCAAAGTGGACACTTTTTTTTTTAAGTATATCATGCTGATTTTGCACAATATTCCCAGAAATTGCACAAAACATTAGGAGTATTGATTTATTCTTTCGTCCATTCATTTTTATGAATAATAGTAAAATTTAAATATATAAAAATGATGAGACCTAAAAAAAAAGATATATAAAGACCCCAATGGATCAAGAGCGGTTATTTTCTCCCCCATTTTGATGAGGGGTGTGTTGGAGTCATACACTCTTAATTTATTAAGAGGCGCAAGCCTCTTAGTAATGCTACAGTCATGCTATCAGTATTTGGTCAGTATTCCACATCAGTATTTGTAAGCCAAAACCAGGAGTGATAAATACAGAAGTGGTGACGTGTTTCTATTATACTTTTCCTCTGATTGTTCGTCACGTGATTTTGGCTTATAAATACTGATATAAAATACTGACCAAATACTGAACGTGTGACAATAGCCTAAACCAGGAGCTTTTGATGAGTGGCGTGTGCCACACCAGAAATCTGGTGTAAGGAATACGCCACCGATCACTAATAAGACAAGCCGCTCCCATGTCTCACCACAACTACGCCAATCTTTTCAGGGCTTGGAGAAACTCCGAGTTGCATAGAAATTTTAAGACTTTTCAAAGCAATTTACCCCAGAATTCTGACAAAATTGTGTTGATGAATCGTGGCCATGAACAGGGCACAGGACTTGTTGCTTGAGCCCTGATTCTAAGGACTCAAGAAGAAGACTGTAAAGAAGTTGCTGTAAAATACAGACTCACGAATGACAATACGGATGAAAGTTTTGTAGATGAAAATCAGACAGTTTTTCATATGCTTGTCTGAACCCAGTCTTATACGTATAGAAAACACTCTCTGTGCTGTGTTCACTAAACCTTACGTGTCCCTGGAGATGTGCTAGAAGACAGGCTTTCCTGTGTCATTATGTACGAGTGTTACAGAAAAGAAAAACAATTTGTCATTCAAAAATTAATTTTGTTAATTGAGGAATTTGCTTCTTTGTGTCAAACATAATAAGACATTCCCTATTCCCTATGATCCATATAGTAAATGCACACAATGGGGACGATTCAGTGCATGTGAAAAGTGGAGGTTTTATTTTCCAGAGGACCACTAGTAAAAGAGAGAATGTTGCATTTTGATTGGTTGCTGTCAGTTGCCGTTCCGCTTTTCTCACACAATTGTTTCTCATATGTATATAATGTTAGATGGTGATTTATTTAATGATTTGTTATAATGATGGTCACTTTAATGTTTCCTCAGTTTGTACCATACATTACTCCTGAAATTATTTGCACAATCACGTTTTTGTCACTTTTCTTTTAGTTTCTTGAGTGTCAGGGTGAATTTTAGAGACTAGATCTGTGCACTCACGAATACATTAGTAATGTTGTTATAGTAGTCTTATTATAGCCAGTCATGTATATTTTATTTGTACTCTTTTCTGGCTGTGTAAATAAAGAATTAATATTTTAAGCATTGACGTTGTCTTTTTTTTAAGTGCATCTCCAATTATTATGTCCAAAACTCCGAATAAATTTACTGATAGGTTCATTTGGAATTTAGATTGTGAACCCCTATGAAGACTGGGGCAGATGTGAGAGGTGAAAATTTTAATATATCTGTGCTATATACAGTTGAAACCAGAAGTTTACATACACTATATAAAAAGACACATTTGCATGTTTTTCTCAATATCTGACATGAAATCAGAATAAACCTTTCCCGTTTTAGGTCAATTAGGATTACCATCATTTTTAATATTTGCAAAATGCCAGAATAATGAGACAGAGAATGTTTTAAGGCATTTTTCTTACTTACTTCAAAATCAAAAGTTTACATACACTAAGATTACTATGTCTTTAAACAATTCTGGACTGCCCATATGATGATGTCATATGTTTGGAATCTTCTGATGTTTTTTTGGCAACATCAGAGTTAATTAGAGAAACATCTGTGGATGTATTTTAATGCACACCTGAAACACACTGCTTCTTTGTGTAGCATCATGGGAAAGTCAAAAGAAATCAGCCAAGATATCAGGAAGAAAATGTTGGACTTGCACAAGTCTGGCTCATCTTTGGGTACAATTTTAAGATACCTGAAGGTGCCTCGTTCATCTGTACAAACAGTTATACGCAAGTACAAACAAGATGGGAATGTCCAGCCATCATACCACTCAGGAAGGAGGTTCTGTGTCTCAGATATGAACATGCTTTGGTCCAACATGTGTATATCAACGCAAGGACAAAAGCAAAAGACTTTGTGAAGATGATGGTGGAAGATTGTGCAATATCCACAGTGAAAAGAGTTTTGTATCAACATAGGCTGAAAAGCCACTCTGCCAGGAAAAAGCCATTACTCCAAAAGAAACATAAAAAAGCCAGATTAATGTTTCTAAATGCACACAGGAACAAAGACCTTCATTTTTGGAGACCTTTCCTGTAGTCTGATGAAACTAAAATTTAACTTTTTGGGCATAATGACCAACGTTACATTTGGAGGAAGAAGGGAGAAGTGTGGAAGCCTAAGAATACCATCCCAACTGTGAAATACGGGGGTGGCAGCATCATGTCGTGGGGTTGTTTAGCTACAGGACGGACTGGTGCACTTCACAAAATAGATGGCGTCATGAGAAAAGAAGATTATGTGGCAATACTGAAGCAACATCTCAAGACATCAGCCAGGAAGTTAAAGCTTGGGTGGAAATGGGTCTTCCAAATGGACAATGACCCAAAGCATACTGCCAAAATGGTAACAAAGTGGCTTAAGGATAACAATGACAGTGTTTTGGAGTGGCCATCACAAAGCCCTGATCTCAATCCTATTGAAAATGTATGGGCAAAGCTAAAAAGGCAGATGCAAGCAAGACGACCTACAAACCAGGATCCGTTACACCAGTTTTGTCAGGAGGAATGGCCCAAATTCCAACCAACTATTGTGAGAAGCTTATGGAAGGATATCCCAAACGTTTGACCCAAGTCATTCAGTTTAAAGGCAATGGTACCAAATACTAATGAAATGTATGTAAACTTTTGACTTTGCATTAAGTAATAAAAATGCCTTAAAACATTCTCTCTCTCTCATTATTCTGGCATTTGGCAAATATTAAAAAGGATGGTAATCCTAATTGACCTAAAATGGGAAAGGTTTATTCTGACTTCATGTCAGATATTGAGAAAAACATGCAGATGTGTCTTTTTTATAGTGTATGTAAACTTCTGGTTTCAACTGTAAATGAATAAATACAATTACATCATCCACTTCTATCAGAAGTTTAAAACAAATGATTGGAGATGCAACCAGAAAAGTGGGTGCTCAGACTGCCAAAGCAACTGTATGAACCCAGAACATTTGGAGGAGAGGCTTCCAGCTATATACAGTTGCCTCTTGAACACTTTAAAACTTACACCGCTGGTGCAACCAATGCAGCTGAGTAGAAGCCCCAAAGAATTAAAGTCCATGGTCCATCACACAGCCAGTGGCAGCATCAACAGAAGAGGCAGGGGACCTGTTGCGGGGTCATTTTCAGATGGCGGGGGTTGGGTCCACTCTGAGGCACGCTTCAGATGATGATACTGAAAAGGGTTCCATTCTCCTGTTAGTGATGATGCTGACGCTAGTTGTGGGAGATGCACTGCAGGGAGGGAGCCGCTTACACTGCGCCTCACGGCTTGTGATTCCCTCTGCTATGTGTGCAGCTGATAACTGCCTGTGCCATCCACACTCTTTTCATGTCGATCCATTGGAGGGGGAAGGTTATGGAAAGAGTTGGGCTGTTGGGAGGGAGAGGGAATATGAGCTGAAGTTGGATATTAACCAGATGGCAGAGCGCCATCATACAGCTATATAAAGTTATAGGCACTGCCCAGTGCACACACTGATATTTGTGCCTCATTCCCTGCCAGCCAATCAGAGACTTTGTGTAACATACCTGGCGGCGTCCTTGCATGGTGGTCCATCTCCCACTGTGCAAGAGCGCGCACTTGATCTCCAGTCCAGAATGTCTCTCTGGCTTCCCTCCTTGCTGTCTGTTTGTCTGTTTTGGCTGCATAGGGCGACGCCCGCTGAACTTCCTGTTTCTTGTACCTGCTGTGGACACGCCCCTGTTGCACCTTCAGCCTATTGCTGTCCATCTTTGGGTATTTATACCACCTTCTTCCTCAAGATGGCGCCTGAGCATTGTGTCCTGTCAGTCGGCTTTTTGTCTCTGACATGCCAGGTCCTATCCTGTTTTCCTGCCTGTTTTCCAGTTCTGTGTCTGAACTGTGGTCTGTTCTTGTGAACACGCTTCTTGCCTGTTCTTTCGCCTTCTAAGGGCCGTATTCCTAGATCTGCCTGTCTGTGCCTTGCGGTATCTGTTCCCGTCTGAACAGAGTCCTGTTTGTGTCTCTGCCTTGCGGTATCTGTTCCCGTCTGAACAGAGTCCTGTTTGTGTCCCTGCCTTGCGGTATCTGTTCCTGTCTGAACTGAGTCCTGTCTATGTCTCCTGCCTTGCGGTGTCAGTTCCCGTGTCTGAACTGAGTCCTGTCTGTGTACTCTTGCCTGCTGCCTTTCCTGGAGGCTGTATTTCCAGGCCTGTCTGAACACGCTCCTAGCCTGTTCCTCCCGCCTTCTAGGGGCCGATTACCTAGATCCGTTCCTGTATCTTGTCTGTCCTGTCTGAACACGCTCCTTGCCTGTTCGTCCCGCCTCTCTGGGGGCCGTATTCCCAGACCCGCTCCTGTATCCCGCTGCAGTGTCGGTCTCTTTCGTACACTCAGTTCCAGTCTGAACTCTCTCCTATCCTTTACCTGTTTCGCCTCTATGTCCGTTCCTTTCCTTTTTCTGCAGAGTCTGAACTCGTACCTAACTCCTGCTTGATGTCTCTGTACTCCCGTTTGTGAGTTTCTGGTCCACTCGCTACTTCACTGCAAGTACCCTGTGGGTATCTGGCTCTGCCTTTCCCTTCCTGTCTGTTCCGTGTGTACAGAGCCCTGTCCGTCCTGCTCTGACTCCTTGCTCACTGCTCCGGCAGCCTTGCTCCGCTCTGACCCTTTTGCTCACTGCTCCGGCAGCCTTGCTCCGCTCTGACCCTTTTGTTCACTGCTCCGGCAGTCCTGTCCTGCCCTGCTTCTGCCCACTGCTCCGGCAGTCCTGTCCTGCCCTGCTTCTGCCCGCTGCTCCGGCAGTCCTGTCCTGCCCTGCTTCTGCCCGCTGCTCCGGCAGTCCTGTCCTGCCCTGCTTCTGCCCGCTGCTCCGGCAGTCCTGTCCTGCCCTGCTTCTGCCCGCTGCTCCGGCAGTCCTGTCCTGCCCTGCTTCTGCCCGCTGCTCCGGCAGTCCTGTCCTGCCCTGCTTCTGCCCGCTGCTCCGGCAGTCCTGTCCTGCCCTGCTTCTGCCCGCTGCTCCGGCAGTCCTGTCCTGCCCTGCTTCTGCCCGCTGCTCCGGCAGTCCTGTCCTGCCCTGCTTCTGCCCGCTGCTCCGGCAGTCCTGTCCTGCCCTGCTTGTGCTCGCTGCTCCTGCAGCCCCGTCCTGCTCTGTTCTTGCCCACCGCTTTGGGCGTTCCCTCTCTGCTGTGGTTGTCTACCGCATCTGCGGTTCTGTGACCCAGTCTGTACTGGGTCTTAACCTTTCTGTGCTCCAGCCCGTCCTTTCGGCCAGTACCTCCCTGCCTGCATACTCGCCTGTATCCACCCATCTGCATACCTGCCGTGTTTGCTTACATCCACCAGTCTGTGCCAGCCTAACCTGCCTGTTCCAGTAATCCCAGTGTGGGTCAACCCCCGTGTCCGGAGTTTGACCTGGAGTAGCACCTGGTCCCTCTGCCCGGTTTCTCCCTGGTGCACTGGCGTCGTATGCCGTCGTGCCACCTTGGTCGGATCGGCCAGATACTTAGTCACGCCCCTCCAGGCACTCTCCGGTCCATGGTCCAGTGGAACCACAACACCCGCACACGCCAGTCAGTCCGGGCGTGTGCATAACACTTTGCTTTATAAGCACATCTGTGATTGGCTTGCAAGGTATGAAGAACTAATGTCTTCTGAGCCCTGGAGTCACAGCATGCAGCAGGAAGCAGCTGCAGAAGGCAACTGTGGACTAGGCAATCAAAACATAATATACAACCCTAAATGGTATCAAACAAAACATCAACTCGGCACAAAAAAACAAGCTTTCACACAGCTCCATCGACGGAAAACTTAACATGTTACAGATCTCAAAAAATGGTGACGCAAACCAATTTTGGTAAGAAAAATGTTCACAAGTTTCACCACTTAAAGGGATTATCTTGGACTTTAAATATTTTTGTGTATGGGCTTAAGGACTAACAGGCAAGTAGTTCCTAATTACCTGCTTATTCTGCCTTGTGCCAATCTCTGCAGGCACAGAGTGGTCCCGGACAGCTCCTGCCAGTGAATCGGCGACTTCCACTGACGTCATGTCAACAGAGTGGCCCATTGTGTCTAAATGAGGGGAGCAGGATGTCAATCACCAAGTAGTGACGCCAGGTTGACAGTGCAGCCCGTAAGAGAAGATCCTGCTCTGTTTATGAGGTGAGAAGTGAAGTGAAGTGAGTCGCTGGCTGAGATCATCCATGTACAGAATAGGCAGGTAGTTAGCACTACCTGCCTGTTAGTTCTTAGGTCCATATGCAAAAAATATTAAAAGTCCCGGATAACCACTTTAAGGTGTGACTGTCAGCTTGTGTATTTTAAATATACAGTATATCACAAAAGTGAGTACATCCCTCACATTTTTGTAAACATTTTATTATATCTTTTCATGATACAACACTGAAGAGATGACACTTTAATACAATGTGAAGTAGTCAGTATACAGCTTGTATAACAGTGTAGATTTGGTGTGCCCTCTATATAACTCAACACACAGCTATGTCTAAACTGCTGGCAACAAAAGTGATTACACCCCTAAGTGAAAATTGGCAAATTGTGCCTATTTTTCCTCCCCAGTGTCATGTGACTCATTAGTGTTACAAGGTCTCAGGTGTGAATGGGGAGCAGGTGTGTTAAATTTGGAGTTATCGCGCTCATACTCTCTCATATTGGTGACTGGAAGTTCAACATGGCACCTCAGGGCAAAGAACTCTGAGGATCTGAAACAAAGAATTATTACTCTACATAAAAATGGCCTACGCTATAAGAAGATTGCCAACACCCTGAAACGGAGCTGCAGCACGATGGGCAAGATCATACAGCGGTTTAACAAGACCGGCTCCACTCAGAACAGGCCTCGCCATGGTCGACCAAAGAAGTTGAGTGCACGTGCTCAGCGTCATATCCAGAGGTTGTCTTTTCAAAATAGACTTATGAGTGTTGCCAGCATTGCTACAGAGGTTAAAGGGGTGGGGGGTCAGCCTGTCAGTGCTCAGACCATACACATTGCTGCAGAGGTTACAGAGTCCATGGGGCTACATGAGTGCTGCTGGTGTCGGGGAGCTACATATCATTGATGGTATCATGAATTCACAGATGTACTGCTCTATATTGTAAGAGAAGATGCTGCCATCATGGTCTTAAATTAATTTGTTAGGAAAATTACTATTCTGTGTCTGCAAATGAACACTCAATAGCACAGATTTGTGGGAGTATTTCATAGTATAGTATCCAATAGAAAATGTTAATTCTGTAAGGAAACTAAAGGTTTTCTGACAAATCTTTTGGGCTGTACTCATTTATGCTTAGCAAATTTATATATACATACTGTATATATGAGGTGACTGGTAATTTCAAACCAGGGCTCGTAATGCCAGAGGCCAAAAAACACTTTCTGCCTCCATACAGCGGAATTACATCCAGCAATTATAGACAGGTGAGTGGTAACACTGCTTCTTGGCATTTTTTAACTAAATGTGTTCTATACCCTTTAGAAATATATCATGTAAAGTAAAATTCTAAATGTGCTCCTTTTGTTTTATTACATGTTGATAAGTGGATTTCACTTTAATGCATTTTTGACACCAAAATGTATGCTAGCAAAGTGCTGCTCATATTTGTGTCATCTGCTCCATCACAAATTATATCATCATTGTTTGAGGAGGAATAATGTATGAGGCATTATTTATCCCATCAAAATGACGGTCAACCTGGTGGAGTTCCACAGATAATAGAGGTCAGAGAGCTCATTAGTGTTAATCATGTGACAAATGTATCCCTGTTTTGTGGTTTCCACTTGGGTACCACACTTCCCCACCATGGTTTCATGGGGGTACCGTGACAGAGAGTGATCTCCTCTAGTCCAGAGGTCTGAGGATTGCGGCGTCTGGCTACATGTGCACCTGCACTGGATCGATCTGCTTTGCCTTCCACGTAGCGGTGCAGATTTTCTTTGCTCTGGTGTTGCAAGGGTTAAGCTGTGCAGATTTCACTTGCTCTGTGGTTGAAAGGGATAAATTGTTCTGTTTGTCTCCTAGAGCTTTCCATCCTGAGTTGTCTCAGCTGTTTGTAGTTCTCCACTCCCCTCTGGTACCACCACTCACCTCTTAGCTTGGGTAGTTGCCAGTGATAGCTTGCTATATCTTGGAGTTGGCTTGAGAGTTGTGAGCAGCGGATTGAGAAGTCGTATTGGAGTCGCCTCTGGAGATTGCTGTTTGGAAGTTTGTTTGGTGTTATCCTTCTCCTTATCTCCCTTTTAGGTTTATCTCACCCTTCCTCTCCTGCTATATACCATTCCTTAGTCTGGGTGCTGTTTTCTTTACTCTTGTCTGTCTCCCTTTTTGTCTGTATTATAGAGCAGGACTAGTGCTCCTGCTGCCCCACACACTAACCAGGGCCGTACTTAGGACAAGACAGGGATTAGGAATGTGATCACCGCATGGAGTGAAAGAACCCATCTAGGGACATCAGGGAACTCAGGGTTGGGCAGGGCATGATTCATGGGTGCCCATTTAATCTTTCCCTAGTCGCAGTGCTTCCCTTCCCATCCATCTCACAGTGCTCCGTCTGGCTCCTTAGTGAAGCGTGACATACGGTAGGCAAAAATATTTTGGGTAAATTGACATAGCTGTGTGGAAGGTTTTTGGTGTGACGATTGATTTAGTCACAGTTTGGGGAAACTTCTTAGTTTTAATTTATAAGAATTATTAATCGTGGATAAATTTTAAACAACATGTAAATTTTATTGTATGGGTTATCCATATTTAATTTATACATTTAAAAAGAGAGCCTTTATTGCGCCTCTATTTTTTAAAAATAATATTTTTTGTTTTAAAACTAAGCAATCATTGGTTTTATTAATAGTCCTTTAGATTTTTTTTAGGCATTTAACAGGATTGTCCACTTAAAATAATATGCTCTCCCGTATTCCTTTTATAAATATATAAAATGTACATACAATATAAACTTTGATTTTCAGAAGACATTTTCAGAGGCAATTCACTATTTGCTAAACTTAAAAAATGTGCGTTTTTGATTAAAAATGGAAATCTACTGTGGTATATTTCGTCTTCCAAAGGTCTCCGTCTGTTCAAGGTAGCCTTTTTGAGCCTGTGGCCTCTGATAGATGTAACAGACTATGTATTTCAAAAGTTAAACTAGTCCCAGACTCTATTGCTGCCTTGACAGAGAAGGCTTATCTATTGAAATGCGCTATGTGATCATTCTGTGCACACTGGTATTGGTAGCACATCTCCTTTTCATACAGGACAATGCGCTTCTGATAGTGATAATTTAAATGTCGACATAAAGGATGAATTCACCAGAGGAATGAGAGCTAATTCACGATCATCAGCTTGTCTTTTCATCCATGTGACTTCCTAGAATTTGACTCTGCCTTGTCCTTAGAGCTTTTATGGACTGGTAACAAACTCATTGGCTTCAAAGAGATAACCACAGATATGAGGAGTGGAATCCCAATCTATAAGGAGATAGGATCGCAAGCCCACTCCAACTTTCCCACTTCCCATAAAAAATCCGGACTCTAAAAGAATGTGACAATATCACACCAAGTTAAGTCTGCTGAGAAACACCTGCTTCCCTAAATGGGTTTATTATCTCACCCAGCCTAAAAATCTGGGCAGGATGTAGAATCCCTCCAGGATTTTGCCTGTTGCAGGCTCATAATACTTTTTTTTCATAAAAAACAACCTATATGACTATCTCTGAAGATTCTTAGACAGTATTAGGCCACTAAATTCCTCTGCCATACCTGCAGTTGTGGTATTTATTCCCTTTCCACGTTAGTTGTGTGGCAAAAGCATTTTCTCATATCTTATTATTTATAAAACAATAATATATAAGTTAATTAATCTATAATGTTAACTCTTGACATAGTAAAAATACATTATCATTTATTTTTTAGAATCACACCTGGCTGAAAACAGGGCTCAAGACTGCAGACAAAGATAAAAAGTGACAGCTAAAGTACCAAACAAACTAGACAATCTGAGAAGAACACGGTGAGATAGCAGCACTTCTGGTCATGGTGGCCAGATTAGTGCCCAGGCAAATGCCCTAGGTAAAAATAAAAACTCACCAAGTATAAATGCTGAAGTTACATGTGAGGATACTCACACTGCTTCAAAGAATCCAGAGAGCTCACAGTCAGTGGCAAATGAAGAATCCCGTGCAGCAGTTACTATACAGAGCGAGGAATTTTCTAGATGAGATATTTGTAGATGCCGAAAGCCTTGCTGCAGATGCAAATACATTTCAGACAGACTGTGGTAACTTCCCACTGTCAAACGAAGAGATTCATAATTTCTTAGGGGTCTTTTGGGCTATTCATACCATTTCAATCAGATAGGACGTTGTTTTCTTAGACATCTTACACTTAGAAAACACAGGCTGGAGTATTGATCTTCTGTTCATGGCTGTGTTATTCTCCAATGCTGGAGTGTGCCTTCTGTGAACCATGCTGGCTTTTTGCAGCTGTGGTGCCTATAATTCTGTATTGCTGGAAAGGTGGGAGAATTTGGTCTCACCTATCACAGGCAGTGTAGTATCATGAAAGCTCCATGAGACAAATTAATGCTTACAAATTTATGCAACATTTGCACAATCATGGTACCATAGCTCCCAACTGTCCCGTTTTCGGCGTGACTGTCCCGTTCCATCCCAGCTGTTCTCCCTGCTTATACTGGGACATTTTCACTGCTCCGTAGCTCCTCCTCGGGGGGCGGGGCCAATCATCACTTCTCAGTGAATAAATTAAGTTATATATTCACCTCTTTTCCCTCCTGTTATCAGGTCTCAACCTCACATCACTGTGTACATACCAATGTTCACAGGTTGTTGCTCTAACCACTGAGCTACAGCCCATAATGACAGAGATAGAAGAATTTGGTTATCGTGACCTCTATATTGAAGGCAATGAATCCAGACGCAGAATATACATCTCCATAGAAATACATTGTATATAACAATTTATTTTAATGGTGCCTGTATGCTGAGGTGAAGAAAAAGATTTATTTTGTTCCTATAAGTCTATGAGTCCATGATGAGGAAGAGCAGCGTTTTGGATGTAGCTCACCTGTGCTGCGTCCAAAACGCTGCGTTCTACAATACAAGCACAGTGGATGGGATGTATAGAAATTAGTGATGAGCGAGCGTGCTTGGTTAACTCTTTCACCGAGCACGTTCGGGTGCTGCCCGAGTATTTTTGGCCCGCTCGACAACTATGCCAAGGCAATCCCTGCAATCCCTGCATGTGTCGCAGCTGTCTAACAGACGCGACACATGAAGCCGTGGCGACTCGAACATAGTTGTCAAGCATGCCGAAAATACTCAGGCAGCACCCGAGCGTGCTCGGTGAAAGAGTTAACCGAGCACGCTCGCTCATCACTAATAGAAATCCCATGCCCACTGTGCTTGTATTTGAAGAGTAAACCCATGAAGACGGAAGATGCACTGAAGAAAGGAAGACCAGGGAATGGAATGAAATGAGCCATTTTCGAGAATCGCACCACTGCCCAGATGACGGAACATCTAGAAGACACGGGGAGGTCCGTAATAAAGTCCATGGCGATGTGTTGCCAGGGAGCTGAAGCCACAGGGAGTGGTAACAGTCGTGTGAATGTGAGTCAACTAGGAACCTTGTTACGAGCACAGGAAGGACAGGCCAAAATGATATCCAGAATATCCTTTCACATGGTTGACCACCAATAATGATGCAAGATGAGTTGCAAGGTCTTCTCAGCCCACATGACCAGCCACCTTAGAAGAATGCCCCACAGCAGGACTTGCCTCCTATCAGATTCTGAAACTAACGTCTTTCCTGGAGGAATTTGAGACAAGTTTACAAGAGCCACTGTGACCATCTTGTAAGGTTCGATGATAAATTGGGGTTCCTGCTCTTGATCGGTGGGCAGAAAAGTACTAGAAAGCGCATCTGCCTTGATGTTCTTGTCAGCCCACCAGAAATGCAAAACGAAGCCAGAGCAGGCAAAGAACAGCAACCACCTAGCGTGACGGGAATTAAGCCTTTGTGTGGCCTGTAGGTAAGCCAAGTTCTTATGGTCAGTTTATATGATGACTGAATTAACTGCTCCTTCAAGAAGGTAATACCACTCTACTAGAACCATCTTAATCGTTAGTAGCTCTCGATCGCCAATTGAGTAGTTGCGTTCAGGAGCAGAGAAGGCCTTGGAGAAGAAATCCGAGGTGACCAGTCAACCAGAGGAAGACTTGTGCATGAGAACTGCCCCTGCCCCAGAGGATGGAGCATCCACTTCCAGGAAAAACTATATTGATTTTGTGCCTATGTAGCACTGGAGAAGAGGCAAAGGCCTGCTTTAGGGTCAGAAATGCATCCTCCGGTGTCCACACCTTTGGATTGGCGCCCTTACGGATCAGCGCCGAAATGGAGGCGGATAGAGACGAGAAATGGGAATAAACTGGCGGTAATAGTTGGCAAATCCTAGGAACCATTGAATTGCCTTAACGTCATTTGGACGCGGCCATTTGAGAGTTGAAGACACCTTCTCCGGATCGATCTTCAACCCCATATCCGAGATGATATATCTTAGGAAAGGCAGAGAGGTCTGCTCGAAGACGCATTTCTCATATTTTGCATACAGGTTGTAGCATCGGCGTCTCTGCCCCCTGCTAGGCAGAGATGCCGTTCCCCTCACCTCTCTGCTCCGTGCTCGGCGTCCTCCTCCCGCGCTGCTGGCAGCGCGCGCTGCTTCCCAGGCACTGTGCTTAGGGCGCGCGCGCGCTCCCTCACTCTTAAAGGGGCCGTGCGCGTCGTCCTAAGGAGTCCCCGGCTAATTGCCGGAGGATCTCCCATATATAAGGCACCTCCTCCAAAATGGAGGTGCCCGAGCAAAGTTGTTTGCACTGTGTCTTCCTGTGCTTCAGCCCTCAGGTCCCGCTGCTAGCCTGACTTCTCGTCCTGCCTGCCAGCCTGTTATCCGCCAGTTACCTGCCTGTTACCTGCCTTGTCTGTCAGACCGCTCACCTGGGAGCGTCCACCAGTTACCTGCCTGTCACCTGCCTCGTCTGTCAGACCGCTCACCTGGGAGCGTCCACCAGTTACCTGCCTGTCACCTGCCTCGTCTGTCAGACCGCTCACCTGGGAGCGTCCAGCAGTTACCTGCCTGTTACCTGCTGTCTCCGTCAGCCCGCTCACCTGGGAGCGCCCGCCAGTTACCTGTCAGGTATCCGCCTCGTCTGTCTGCCCGCTCTCCTGGGAGCACCTGCTTGCTTTCTGCCAGCCTGCCTGGAGATCCTGCCATCACTTGCCGTGACTACCTGCCTGTCTACCCAGAGACTGTCCCCGTCACTTGCCGTGACCACCTGCCTGTCTACCAGAGACTGTCCCCGTCACTTGCCGTGACCACCAGCCTGTCTACCCAGAGACTGTCCCCGTCACTTGCCGTGACCACCTGCATGTCTATCCAGAGACTGTCCCCGTCACTTGCCATGACCACCTGCCTGCTTACCCAGAGACTGTCCCCGTCACTTGCTGTGGCTACCTGCTTGCCTTCCCTGGGAGTCACCCGCTTCCATACAAGGACTTCCCCTTTGTATTGCAGCTCAGAGGTTCCACCCAGTGGCACCCAAGCTCCCTCACTCTCGGACCTATGCCATGAACTATCCCGTCAGAGGTCCCAACAGGAGTCCATCCTGAGTCACCTGCGTAGTGTTAACTCCCGCCTGGACACACTGACTGCCTCATCGGGAGCTGCTTCCACTCACACAACTACTACCCCGGCAGCGTCGCTGCCCATCAATACCATGGCATCCCTTCCCGGTCCCCGCCTTTCCGCCCCGCCTCGTTTTGGTGGAGACCCCGGCCTGGCACGGGGCTTCATTAACCAGTGCACCCTGCACTTCGAACTTTTGGCACACCAGTTCACCACCGACCGGACCAAGGTGGCCTTCATCATGTCCCATCTCACTGGGGAGGCACTGGCCTGGCTAAATCCTCTATGGGAGAGAGGAGACCCCCTGGTGTCCAACTTGCCAGCCTTTCTCACGGCTTTCCGGAAAGTCTTCGACGAACCAGGACGAAAGACCTCTTCTGCCTCCTCTCTGCTACGCCTCCGCCAAGGGAGTCTCACCGTGGGCCAATATGCCATACGGTTCCGTACCCTTGCTTCCGAGCTTGCCTGGGATAACGAGGCCCTGGTGTCCGTCTTCTGGGAGGGCCTATCCGGCCGGATTAAAGATGAATTTGCCGGTCGGGACATTCCAACCACCCTGGATGACTTGGTGACACTTGCCACCCGGATTGACATCCGGTTCCAGGAGCGTACCAAAGAGGTCACCCGTGAGAGGAAGTTTCCCCGCCTTGCTCCTACTTTCCAGAGACCCGTCTCTTCATCTGTAACTCCCCGGGCGCACTTGCCAGAACCTATGCAGGTCGACCAGACCAAGATGGTCAAAACCCGTCAAGAGTCACGCCGTGCCGAGGGGAGCTGTTTCTACTGTGGCAGTAAGGAGCACCGGATCCGTTCCTGCCCGGAGAGGCCGGGAAACGCCTGTGTCTAGGATCGCTCAGAGAGGTCATCCTAGACAAGAGTAAACCCTCTCCATCTCTGATGCTGTCGGTCTCTATCATCTGCGGGGAGAACCATTACTTTGAACTAGCTCAACTTGATTCTGGAGCTGCCGGAAATCTCATTTCTCAGTCCCTGGTAGAGAAATACCGCATTCCCACTAAACCTCTGGCTGAACCCTTATCTGTCGCCTCCGTGGATGGGGGCCTCTTACCGCAAACCATCCAACTCATCACCGAACCCATAATTCTGCAGGTGGGAATGCTGTACTCTGAGAGCATCTTCTTCCATGTTCTACCTGGACTCTCTCACGCCCTTTTGTTAGGCCTACCTTGGCTCCAGAGACATGCACCCGTGCTGAATTGGCAGACCGGAGAAGTCCTACGCTGGGGGCAGGACTGCCATAAGACTTGTTTAGTTCCTGTTCGTCCTGCTCGTCCCTCTCCTTCTCCAGCCAATCTACCCAGCCTACCGGTCCCTTATTGGTCTTATGCTGATGTTTTCAACAAGAAAGAAGCAGAGACATTACCCCCTCATAGACCATACGATTGCCCAATCGACCTGGTACCCGGTGCTACTCCACCCCGTGGGCGTATTTACCCGTTGTCCGCTGCCAAGACCCGGGCCATGTCTGAATATATCGAGGAAAATCTGGCCCGGGGATTTGTCCGGAAATCTACCTCCCTGGCGGGAGCAGGCTTCTTCTTCGTTAAAAAAAGGATGATTCACTCCGTCCCTGTATTGACTATAGAGGTCTTAACCGGATCACGGTGAAGAATAAATACCCCCTTCCGCTCATTCCTGAATTATTTGACCTTCTGAGGGGTGCCAGAATCTTCACCAAGCTGGATCTCCATGGGGTGTATAACCTGGTCTGTATCCGTCGGGGGGATGAATGGAAGACGGCATTCAACACCCGGGACGGCCACTATGAATACCTCGTAATGCCCTTCGGCCTCTGTAATGCTCCCGCCGTCTTTCAAGAGTTGGTCAATGACATCTTCCGTGACCTTCTCTACTCCTGCGTGGTGGTGTACCTGGACGACATCTTGATCTTCTCTCCGGATCTTCCCACACACCGGAGGGACGTTCGTCAAGTCCTGCTCAGGCTCAGGCAAAACCACCGATACGCAAAATTTGAGAAGTGCCTCTTTGAGCAGACCTCGCTTCCATTTCTGGGCTACGTCATCTCCCAGACCGGCCTACGAATGGATCCTGAGAAACTTTCTGCCATCCTGAAGTGGCCCCGACCGGAGGGGTTGAAGGATATTCAGCGGTTCCTGGGCTTCGCCAACTACTACCGCCTCTTCATTCCACACTTCTCTTCCCGGACTGCCCCTATCGCCGCGCTCACCCGTAAGGGCGCTAGTCCCAAAGAATGGCCGCCCGAGGCAGAGGAGGCCTTCCTTTCTTTGAAACAAGCTTTCTCCTCCACTTCTGTGCTGCACCGTCCAGACTGCAACAAACAATTCTTCTTAGAAGTAGATGCTTCCTCCTCCGGAGCCGGAGCGGTACTCACCCAAAAGTCGTCATCCGGGAGAATGGTAACCTGCGGCTTCTTCTCCAAACTCTTCTCCTCGTCTGAGTGCAATTATTCTATAGGAGACCGAGAATTGTTAGCCGTTAAGTTGGCACTGGAGGAGTGGCGTTACTTGCTCGAGGGGGCTCTTCATCCGGTAATAATTTATACGGATCACAAAAACTTGGCTTTCCTCCAGAGTGCCCAAAGACTTAACCCACGCCAGGCGCGGTGGTCCTTGTTCTTCGCCCGCTTTGATTTCATTCTTCATTTCCGCCCGGCAGACAAAAATATCAAAGCCGATGCCTTGTCCCGATCCTTTCTGTCCTCCGATCTTGAGGAGGAGCCAAAGCACATCATCGACCCCGCCAAGGTAATGCAGGTGGCCCCCGTGGATCTGAATCGTCTTCCTCCCGGTAAGACGTTCGTGACAGTACCTGATCGTGAGAAGGTTCTGCACTGGGAACATTCATCTAAGCTAGCCGGCCATGCTGGCCAAAAGAAGACTCTCCAGCTTATTACCCGGCATTACTGGTGGCCTACCCTGCGCAAGGAGGTAATAGACTTTGTCTCGGCCTGTGCGTCCTGCGCTCGCAACAAGGTTCCTAGACATCTGCCAGCCGGCCGCCTTCTGCCTCTTCCCGTACCTGCTGCCCCGTGGCAGCATATAGCCATGGACTTTTTAACGGATCTCCCTGTCTCTGCTGGTTGTACGGTCATTTGGGTGGTCGCTGACCGCTTCTCTAAGATGGCTCACTTCATTCCCCTGCCGGGTCTTCCGTCTGCATCTGAGTTAGCTAAGGACTTTATTCATCATATTTTCCGTCTCCATGGTCTTCCTCTCCACATCGTGTCCGATCGAGGGGTCCAGTTCACCTCTCGCTTCTGGAGAGCCACGTGTAAATTGCTGGGGGTCACCTTGGACTTCTCTTCTGCTTATCACCCACAGTCCAATGGTCAAGTAGAGCAGATCAACCAAATTTTAACCAGTTACCTCCGGCACTTTGTTAATGCCCACCATTCCAACTGGGTGGATCTTTTACCGTGGGCCGAATTCTCCTATAATAATCACGAGAGTGAATCCTCTTCCAAATCCCCGTTTTTTACAGTCTACGGTCAAAATCCCCGGATCCCGTTTCCCGTCTCCACCTCCGTGGACAACCCGGCCGTGGAGTCTCTTGTTAGCAAATTCTCCTCCATTTGGGAGAGTACCAGATCCGCACTTCTTCAGTCCTCCGAGCGGATGAAGAAACAGGCTGACAAAAGACGTCTGGATCCGCCCCAATTCCGTCCTGGAGATAAAGTCTGGCTCTCGTCCAAATATGTCCGGCTCAAGATTCCTTCCTACAAGTTAGGGCCCCGGTTCATTGGCCCTCTGGAAGTTATCAAGCAAATCAACCCGGTGGCCTATAAATTGAAACTCCCGGCCAACTTGCGGATCCCCAACTCCTTCCATGTATCTCTCCTCAAACCCGTGGTACTTGACTCTTTTTCCAAGTCTACAGGTATGCCTCCTGCTCCGGTCTCCGCTGAAGACGAGTTTGAGGTAGAGAGCATTCTGGCCATCAAGAGGGTAAGAGGAAAGACCTTTTTTCTAGTGGATTGGAAGGGGTTTGGTCCTGAGGAGAGAACATGGGAGCCCCCGGAGAACATTCATGCCCCGCTCATCCTTGATAAATTTCTCTCTGGCCTAAGAAAGGGGGGGCCTAAAGGGGGGGGGTACTGTAGCATCGGCGTCTCTGCCCCCTGCTAGGCAGAGATGCTGTTCCCCTCACCTCTCTGCTCCGTGCTCGGCGTCCTCCTCCCGCGCTGCTGGCAGCGCGCTGCTTCCCAGGCACTGTGCTTAGGGTGCACGCATGCTCCCTCTCTCTTAAAGGGGCCGCGCGCGCCGTCCTAAGGAGTCCCCGGCCAATTGCCGGAGGATCTCCCATATATAAGGCACCTCCTCCAAAATGGAGGTGCCCGAGCAAAGTTGTTTGCACTGTGTCTTCCTGTGCTTCAGCCCTCAGGTCCCGCTGCTAGCCTGACTTCTCGTCCTGCCTGCCAGCCTGTTATCCGCCAGTTACCTGCCTGTTACCTGCCTTGTCTGTCAGACCGCTCAACTGGGAGCGTCCACCAGTTACCTGCCTGTCACCTGCCTCGTCTGTCAGACCGCTCACCTGGGAGCGTCCACCAGTTACCTGCCTGTCACCTGCCTCGTCTGTCAGACCGCTCACCTGGGAGCGTCCACCAGTTACCTGCCTGTTACCTGCTGTCTCCATCAGCCCGCTCACCTGGGAGCGCCCGCCAGTTACCTGTCAGGTATCCGCCTCGTCTGTCTGCCCGCTCTCCTGGGAGCACCTGCTTGCTTTCTGCCAGCCTGCCTGGAGATCCTGCCGTCACTTGCCGTGACTACCTGCCTGTCTACCCAGAGACAGTCCCCGTCACTTGCCGTGACCACCTGCCTGTCTACCCAGAGACTGTCCCCGTCACTTGCCGTGACCACCTGCCTGTCTACCCAGAGACTGTCCCCGTCACTTGCCGTGACCACCTGCCTGTCTACCCAGAGACTGTCCCCGTCACTTGCCGTGACCACCTGCCTGTCTATCCAGAGACTGTCCCCGTCACTTGCCGTGACCACCTGCCTGCTTACCCAGAGACTGTCCCCGTCACTTGCTGTGGCTACCGGCTTGCCTTCCCTGGGAGTCAACCGCTTCCTTACAAGGACTTCCCCTTTGTATTGCAGCTCAGAGGTTCCACCTCCCGGCCCCGTTACACAGGTGATTTTCTCTGAGTTTTTGTAAGACTTGGCAAACTTTTCTTTTATTAGAAGGCAGGTCTTGAGAAAAAAACAGGATATCATCCAGGTACACCACCACTCAGTAGTAAAGGAGATCTTGGAAGATGTCATTCACAAACTCTTGGAAGACAGCTGGTTCATTACTGAGCCCAAACGGCATAACACAGTACTCATAGTGGCCGTCCTGGCGTGTTGACAGCAGTCTTCCATTCATCTCTTTTATCGGATGCGGATTAAATTATAGGTTCCTCTCAGATCCTGCTTGGTGAAAATCCTGGCACCTCTTAAGCGGTCAAACAATTCCAGGATAAGAGACAGCGGATATTTGTTTTTGATCGTGATCTGGTTGAGACTTCTATAGACGATACACAGTCGGAGAGTACCATCTTTAAAAAAGAAGCCAGCTGCTGCTGGTGAAGAAGACTTCTGGATGAATCCCTAGCTAGATTCTCCTTTACATACTCGCACATGACTAGAGTCTCTGCTTGCGACAGAGGTCAATGGAACAATCATACGGCCTATGTGGAGGTAATGTCTACGCTTCTTTCTTATCAAAGACATCAACGTATGATCAGTAAGCAGATGGCAGACCCGGCAGATTAAATGGCTTCACCACGGCCCGACTGGATGTAATGGAACAAGACACCTTTCATGGCAAGATTGTCCTCATCAAAGCACTTCATCGGATCTTCTCCATATGCAGCATGCCCACCCTAAGCTCTACCGGCTCAGTTACAACATGAACGACTTCAGATAGGGCCCTTCTGTCAACAGATAACACCAACAAGGGACTCTGGAGACGTAAAACAGGAATTTGATACCAATCTACCACAGCTTGTTGTATGAAGTTTCTCGCTTAACCGGAATCTAGGTCGGCGGGTCTCTATGAACTGGGAATCTCCACATGATATGGATCAACGGTGGAAAGGAATTACCCCTACACAGGGAAGCCTTTCCAACAGACCCTAAGCTTTGGAGTTTTCTGACATCTCAGCACAAGTACAGATCAGATGTTCTGTGATACCAGAGTAGAAGCACAATCCCTTGGCAAGACAGTGTTCCTGACGTTACTTGGCTAGCTTAGGGCAGACAACGGGCATGGGTTTAGAGGATTTAGCTGACGTAGACGGCTGAGTAATAGATGGCCTTTGGAAAGACAGAGCCAGAAGAATAGGTTTTTTTTCACGTGCCGACTCTCTGGAACATTCCTGAAACCTGAGGTCGATATGAACGGTCAGGGAAATTAGGCCATCCAGAGTAGCAGTAGCAGGGATATTACGAGCAGCCAGATTGTCTTTAATTCTTCTGGACAATCCCTCCCAGAATGCCGCTACCATTGCATCGTTGTTCCAGCTAAATTCAGAAACTGGACTGCATATTGGCCTACCGTCAGACCTGCCTGACAAATCTGAGGAGGGAAGACGCTGCTGAAGTGACACGGCCCGGCTCGTCGAAGACCTTACAGAACACATCAAGGAAAGCCTGCAAATCTGAGGTCACAGGATCACATTTCTCCCATAGGTGATTGAGCCATGCCAGGGCCTCTACTTCCAAATGAGACATTAGGAACACCACTTTAGTCCGATCCAGGGGAACTGGTGGGCCAGCAGCTCAAAGTGCATTGCTTGGGATCCCTGTTGAAACGTGGTGGTGCAGACAGACAAGGAGCAGTTCCAGATGCATGAGTAGCAGGCAGAGTATTCACTGTCGCAGCTGCTGCAACTTGAGCTGGAGGAGATGAAGCAGCTGACGTCAAGGTGTCCAAACGGGTGTTCACTTTCCGCAGATAGGACAGGATTTTGTCCTGCTGATCATGTTGCCGGAACATCTCTTGGAATAACTCTGAGGGTGGGGAGGTCTTGGGATTAGTGGAGTCCATGGCATGAGCAAATTGTCACGCTTGTGGATCATGGACCCACTGCGCCATGGACCGAGGAGAGCCTGGAGGGGCGTAACTAAATGAAAACCTGAGTTTTCACTAGAGCCCCTGATGGTGAGGTTAGACTTGAGCCACAAATGGACACCAGGTGCCACTCCAGGACAGATCATACTACTGAGGCAGCTGACCCCAAGGGTTAGGGCAGTACACATGGACTCGGAGTCCAAGGCAGGACTGGATATTGGAGCTGGTTCAGACGGGACCAGTCCTGGTGCTGGTATAGATAATGTGGATATCAAGCACATATTCAGGTTCAGGTACTGCTGGAGCGGTTTCGGGTTCAAGTACTGATTCAGACAAGGCTGGTACTGAAGCGCACTGAAATCCAATTCTCCTCATGACAATATTTTTGTCCACAATAAATAACATTTATTTTTTAGGCTTTATAGTATTATTCTAAACTAGTAATTAAAATACAATCTACATGTTTAGATAACTTTGCTGCAGTATGGCGGTGAGGTAGTGGGGTCAGAAAGATTGCTTGCACAGGGGCGCTCAACAGTCTGTGTTTGCCCCTGCCCTAGTGATACACTTGTCTTTGCTTCTACAGCGCTCTCCTGAACATCACTGGGCAACACAGCAGATTTGCTCAAAAGGCTTATCCAGTGCTAAACAAAAGTCATGAAATTGAAGCATATTATGGGTCCCAATACATAAAACGTAGCTTTAAATATCAAGTTTGAAAACAAAAATAATGATAGCATTTGGCAGCACTTTTTTGTTATATGTTTTACACCCCATCTCTTTAAATTCTTCATCATTTTCAAGATCTCCGCTTGGTGTCAGTGCACATTTCTTCCACTGATATAGTGTAGCAACCTGCAATTGTGTGATCAGGACAGATTTTAACTAGAGATGAGCGGATCTTTTGAAATTCGAATTCACTGACTTTGCCAAATTTTCCCCCAAAATCTGATTTACGGCGAATACACTTGCACAAATCTCAATACTGGAAAGCTTGTTATTGCACAGAATATACAAATGGGGAGACAAGAGGGAAAAAGAACCCTACTGACCATAAGAGCTTACACTTTTCAAGAGAGAGAGGACTTCACTCACCATAATAGCTTACACTCTACAAGGGATAGAGAGATAACCCTACTGACCATAAGAGCTTAAACTTTACAGGAGAGAGAGGACTTTACTCACCATAAGAGCTTACACTCTACAGGGGATAGAGAGATAACCCTACTGACCATAAGAGCTTACACTTTACAGGAGACAGAGAGGACCCCACTGACCATTGGAGCTTACACTCTACAGGAGAGAGAGAAAGAAAGTGACAGGACAATGGTGACCATAAGAACTTACACTCTACAAAGAGGCAGACTTAACCAACTATGGAGATGGAAAACACCTCTGCTGTACAAATTGTGCTGCACTGGGAACTGCTGATCTGTGATGGCCCAGGTACTGACAATTACTGTACGAAGTATGATAATAAGATGTCATGACTGCAGGACATGATGGAGAAGCCTGCACGGCTGCGCAAAATTACGTTAGGTCATTCTTTGCTGCTTCAGCCATATGGGAAATGGTGCCAAGCAAGTGTTTTTGTTTTTTTTTGCAAACCACAAGTTTCAGAAAATTTGAATCGAACTCAATCTTCCATGGATCGATTCCCTGATCTTCAGTTTTAACCTTTAAGGCTGTGTGCCCACGATGCGTTTTTTAAGCGTTTCCGCAGCGGCAAAAACGCTGCAGAAACGCTTAAAAAACACATGGTAGAAGGCCTGCCATGTCCCCCAATGATAATCTGCATGTGCTGTGCACATGCTGCGGAAATTTCCGCTGCGGATTATCATTGCGGAAAAAAACGCAGCACTACCAATTATTTTGCGGAAGTGCTGCGTTTTCGCCGCCATTGACTTGCATTAGAACGCGGCAATTCTGCAAAACTGCCTCTGTACTCGCGTAATTGGCGCGTTCTAATGTGCGGATGGTACCCGGGTGTAGAGGAGAGGAGAGTCTCATCCACACCCTGGTACCATTAAAAGCTGTAAAAAAAGAATAAAATAAAAAATAAAGATTATATTCACCTTCCGATGGCCCCGAGACTCCTTCCCTGTGCTTGCCCATAGATCGCGGGCAGATCTGTAGGACCTGCGCTGACATCACAGTCATGTGACGGCAGGTCCTTCAGTACAGCGCACCACGATCTGCCGGCAGCCAGCACAGGAGCACAGCAAGTCTCGGGGGCCATCGGAGGGTAAGTATACTTTTATTTTTTTATTTTTTGACATTCTCTCGGGTCACACTATATAAATCCATGCTGTTTGCATGGATTTATATAGTGTGACAAAGTTGACGCTAAATGTTGATGCTAAAAGTTGATGACAAAGTTGATGCTAAAATCGCTTGGAAAGCGCTTGTCAACCCGCATGCGGAAATGCAAGTGAAGAACGCTTCACATCCGCATGTCCCTGGCAGGAAAAACGCATGTACAATCCACATGCGTTTTTTTCTGCCAGGGAGATGCAGAAACGCTCAGGAAAAATCCGGAGCATTTCTGCATCGTGGGCACATAGCCTAAATATACACTAAATGTATTTACAAATGGGTAGGAACAAGTGATGAGCGAGTACTAAAATGCTCGGGTACTCGTTGCTCGGGTCGAGCACATTGGAATACTCGGGTGCTCGACCCGAGCAACGAGCCCAATGTAAGTCTATGGGAAACTCGTCCATTTTTCAGGCGGCTCCCCCCGGCGGTCTGCAGAGGGCCTAAAAATTGCCCAAATCAATGGGAACAGTGCTCAAATGACATGGGGACAGCATGGGGAAGACCCCTGGAAGCATTTCTGACTCCCAGGTCACTTCTGTCAACAACGCTGTCAGAGGTATTACGCCACTTTTACGGACTCACAATAAAACATACAAAAACAAAACCAAAATGGATTTTCCTGGGAAATATGTTAAGGAACATCCTTTCCATGACATGTACAATGTTTATAAAGCAAAATAAATAACCAAAAACAAAAACATGTTCACAGCGTTTTTGATGCGTTTTTGCACTTTTGCATTGCTTTCAACCAAGCCAAATGCATTCACCAGGACATTTCATTTTAACATTTTACAACCTTATCAGGCCATGTGGTGTGTGACACATCATCAGACACATGCATACAGTGCTGAAAAGTCATGGGAACAGCATGGGGAAGACCTCTGGAAGCATCTCTGACTCCCAGGTCACTGCCTAAAAGTGTGCCCATCACAAGTGATCCTTGGCACATGCAAAGATGCCTCCCGCCATGAACCTGTCATTGCAGACTTGCAACAATCACCGTCCACGTCCTTGTCCCACTGCAGCGTTCAGTTGTCCCTACCCCATACCTTGGAATGCAAGCGTAAGTATGCCAGCCACCCACCCACCCACAGGCTTCAATACTATACTGAGAAATTTTTGACAGCTGCTTGCACTTGAAATGTGGCCTTTTAGGCTCATGAAGGCGGAAGCTTTCCATAACCTCATGCCGGTGGCAGCCGGGTGTCCATACTCGGTCCCCAGCCGCCACTATATTTCCGGTATCGCCTCCACCTTCCACAAGCATGGGTCCCACAACATTACCCATGCCCTCCCCAGAGCACTTACTGGGAAGGACCGCCTAACCACAAAAACGTGGATAGGTGAATGTGGCCATGGACGGTACGGAGCCAGTCCACAACTTTTTTTGCTGACAGTTGTATTTAGCTCGGTGAAAGGACTGGCATAGAGGGAAACCCTATCTACCCTACATGTCATTTCTCACAGGAAGTCCTGTAATGCAGCTTGTTGCAGAAGCAATGGCAGCCCGTCCAACATCAACTCACCCTTGTCGGTGGTGCTTTGACACACACACATCTTTCTTTGCACATTTAATTTCTTGAATACAGAGTTGGACAATGGCCTGATCTGTAATGCGGTTTGAGAAATAACATGCATAAGCATGGCCGATCCACATTAAAAAAGCAGCCATAGAGTGTCCGGGAACTTTCCCCCACACTTTTCTTAGCCAGGGCTGCTTTTCGGCAGGGTTGGATGGGCCCACCAGAGAACCGGAGACTCCTCCGGCGGGCCCTGGCTTCTCCTTCAGGAGAGTTCATAGTGCCGAGGTGAGGCCATGATGATGATAGAGGCCACAATCTGCTTAGTTTTCTGTTACTTGGAATGCAAGTGCAAGTATGCAGACAGCCACCCACCCACTCACAGGCCGCAACACTAAACTGCCAGATTTCTGAGCAGCTTTTTGCACTTGAAATATGGCCTTTAAAGCTCGTGGAGGCGGAAGCTTTTCACAACCTCATGCCGGCGGCCGGGTGTCCATACTCGGTCCCAAGCCGCCACTATATTTCCTGGTATCGCCTCCGCCTTCCACAAGCACGGGTCCCACAACATTACCCGTGCCCTCCCCAGTGCACTTACTGTGAAGGACCGCCTAACCACAAACACGTGGACAGGTGATTGTGGCCAGGGACAGTAAGGAGCCAGTCCACAACTTTTTTTGTTGACAGTTGTATTTAGCTCGGTGAAAGGAATGGCATAGAGGGCAACCCTATCTACCCTGCGTGTCATTTCTCACAGGAAGTCCTGTAAAGCTTCTTTCACTTGAAATGTGGCCTTTTAGGCTCGTGGAGGCAGAAGCTTTTCACAACCACATGTCTCATGCCTCGTGTCCATACTCGGTCCCCAGCCGTCACTATTTCTCCTGGTGTTGTCTCCGTCTTCTACAAGCGCGGGTCCCTGAACATTACTGCTGGTACTTTTCTGTGGGAATTTGCTTGCCTCCTACCAGCCTGGAATATTTCCAGCAAACTATGGTATGACGCCATGGTATTAGCACTGCCCCCAGTACCAGTAGCGAAGCCATCCCCAATTTCCTTCTCAGGAATTTTATTTGGTAGACTGAGTGGCTTCCCAAATACATTTTCTCACAAAGGAGCTGAAGATAGAGTGGCAGTAGGTGCAAGTTTCTCCAGCCTGTTAGATATTATAGGGTAAACGGCAGCACATTGGATCAGTGGTTAGCACTGAAGACTTGCAGCGCTGGGATCCTGGGTTCAAATCCCAGCAAGGACAACATCTGCAAGGACTTTGTATGTTCTCCACGTGTTTGCGTGTGTTTCCTCCTCAGTAAAAAAGCAGCCATAGAGTGTCCGGGAACCTTTCCACACACTTTTCTTAGCCAGGACTGCTTCTTGGCAAGGTTGGACGGTCCCACCAGAGAATCCTCTGGTGTGCCTTGGCTTCTACCTCAGGAGAGTTCATGATAGCGCTAACTTTGCAGCTGCTATGGGGCTCTTGAGCGGGTGAGAAAGGTTAGCCCTCAGAATCAAATCCTCTGGTGGGAACAATGTTTTTCAATCTGAAACAGCTTCTCAGTGGGAGTTGTATTTCACCACAGCCATATTCTTTAGCTCGGTGAAAGGACTGGCATAGAGGGAAACCGTATCTACCTCGGCTGTCATTTCTCCGTCACCAGGTTCCGCCCATTATCACACACGACCATGCCTGGCTGTATGTTCAGCAGTGAGAGCCACAGATCAGGTTGCTGTGTTACAGCTTTCAACAACTTTGCAGCGCAGGGCGGTTTGTCAATTAAGCATTAAGCATGTTATCTTCAGCACAGCCAGTTGCCGCTTGGCCAAGGCAGTGCTGCAGTGCTGTCAGCTTGTGACTGATGTGGTCATTTCGGAGAGGGAGGAGGAGGTGCATGAGCTGAACAATGTGATTACATTGTTGTTACATTGGTGACGCTGTTTTTTATACTAAAGAAAGATCCTACTGTTTTGTTTTTTTTACGTTTTTTTTTTAAGACAAATGCATTCACCGGGAGATGTAATTTTAACATTTTACAACCCTATCTGGCAATGTGGTGTGTGACACATCATCAGACACATCCTGTTTTATTTATGATGGAGGGACTCTGAAAGTCATAAAGCCTATTTTTATAGGGACATCAGACGGCCCTTACTATTCTTAAAAGGCCAGCAGTCAGCCCTAGCTATTGTTAGAGAGCCATCAGCCGGCTATGCTTTGTTGTTTCCATTATTAACAAGTGGGTCTCCTATACTGTTATTGCGTATCCAGTGACTGCAAGGGCTGCCAAAAATTTTGACGCAACCCAATACACCTTTGAAGAGACATAGAGGAGGGTCTCAGTAAAAAAAATGTTCCCATTATAAAGGAGCGGGTCTCCTATAGTGGTAATGCCCATGCTGTGACTGCAAGGGCTGCCAAAATTTGGGAAAAACTCCACTAAGAATTTAAAGACACTTAGAGCCCTGGGGGGTATACATGAACATATTGTATAATTTTTTTTTTTTACGGGCATCATAAACACCCTTTAAAAAAATTAGGTGGGTGTTGCATCATGGACCATGGTCACCCTGGTGATATGGTGGTGGAGGATGAGGAGAAAGAGGAGGACAAGAGCAAATAGCCAAAATCAGGAAGCGTATACCCATGTGTGAGTGTGAAAAGGTGCATGGGAATACACCTCCCAAGAAAAGACACTGGATTGGAGTTTAGGTTACGCTGCTATCATTCGGTGGTGTTGAGAAGTCTGGCCCAATCCAGCCCTTGTTCATTTTGATAAGAGTCAGCCTGTCAGCATTTTCAGTTGACAGGCGGATGTGCTTATCAGTTATAATTCCACCAGCGGCACTAAAAACCTGCTCTGATAAATCACTGGTGGCAGGGCAGGCCAGGACCTCCAAGGCATAGAGAGCCAGTTCATTCCACGTATCCAGCTTGGATACCCAATAATTATAAGGCACAGCGGAATCACGGAGGACATTGGTACTGTTGGCAAGGTACTCCCTCAGCATCTTCCCAAACTTTGCACTCCTTGTGAGAGTACCCCGCGCCTCAGGGCCTGTCCGATGGGAGCGTCTGAGAAAACTCTCCCAGAACTTTGACAGTGTTCCCCTTCCTCTGCTGGATTGAAGTTGTGTCTCTCTCGCCTGTACTCCTTGGTTGTCCAACGAAGTGTGCCCTCTGCCGCCAGCATTTTCAGATGGGAATTTTTTTAATAGTTCCGCAACAAGGAAGAGCCTTCTGGTACAGCCCCATTTTTGTAAACCTGTCCGCCTCAGGAATAAGAGATATAAAGTTCTCCTTGTAGCGTGGGTCTAGAA
Source organism: Phyllobates terribilis (assembly GCF_046119375.1). NCBI lineage: Eukaryota > Metazoa > Chordata > Amphibia > Anura > Dendrobatidae > Phyllobates > Phyllobates terribilis. The sequence goes on from NW_027362761.1 coordinate 880,975,131, forward strand.
TTGTCACCAACCAGTAATGACTGTCACCCAAAATTTTGAGAACGCGAGGGTCATGGGAAAGGCAGTGTAACATAAACTTGGCCATGCGTTCCAGACTACTAACAGGAGAGACTTCCGTGTCCTCACCAAGAGGATGACTGACCATGCTCTCCTCCCCTCCTCTCTGTCCTCTGGCCATCCACGCTGAACAGACGGTATGACAGCTGTGCAGGTAGTACCGTGTATAGTGCATGAAACTAGCTCCTGTCCTTCCTCCTCCTCTTCCTCATTGTCACCCAATCCACACTGGGATGAGATGAGGCTTGGCTGTGTGTAATCACCCTGTATGGTTCCTTGCTCCATCTCATCGTGCTCCGCCTGCAATGCATCCTCTTTGATTGTGAACAGAGAGCATGTCAGAAGACAGAGAAGCAGGATGGTGACGCTAATTATGGCGTCATCGCCGCTCACCATCTTGGTGGAGTCCTCAAAGTTTTGGAGGATGGTACATATGTATGACATCCATGTCCACTCCTGAGGTCTTATGTGTGGAGTCTGAACTGAATACTGACGGCCTTGTTGATGCTGGTACTCAACAACAGCCCTCTTCTGCTCACAAATCCTTCCCAACATCTGCAGTGTAGAGTTCCAACGAGTGCAGACATTACACACCAGTCTGTGAGCCGGAAGCTACAAACGCTGCTGAAACACGGCAAGGGCGGCGGAAGCTGTAACTGACTTTCTAAAATGGGCACACAGGCGGCGTACTTTAACAAGCAGATCCGGCAGCTCCGGGTAGGATTTGAGAAACCGCTGAACCACAAGGTTAAGCACATGGGCCAGGCATGGTACGTGTGTGAGCTCGCCTCGCCTCAGAGCCACCACCAGGTTCCGGCCATTGTCACACACGACCATGCCTGGCTGTAGGTTCAGCGGTGTGAGCCACAGATCTGCCTGCTCTTTCAGAGCTGTCCACAACTCTTCAGCATTGTGCGTTTTTTCACCTAAGCATATTAGCTTCAGCACAGCCTGTTGCCGCTTGGCCCGAGGCAGTGCTGTAGTGCTTCCAGCTTCTGACTGATGTGGTCATTTCGGAGATGGAGGTTGAAGAGGAGGAGGAGGCTGAGGAGGATGAGGTGCAGGAGCTGTAGACAGTGGGGGCAACCCTGATTGACCTAGAGCCCGCAATCCTTGGCGTCGGGAGGACGTGTTCCGTCCCAAGGTCCGACTGGGTCCCGGCATCCACTATGTTAACCCAGTGTGCCGTCAGCGAGATGTACCGTCCTTGCCCACAAGCACTTGTCCACGTGTCTGTGGTTAGGTGGACTTTACCGGTAACTGCGTTGTTGAGAGCATGGCTAATGTTTTGGAACAGGTGTATGTGTAATGCGGGGACGGCACATCGGGAGAAATAGTGGCGGCTGGGAGCCGAGTACCGAGGGATGGCCACCGCCATCAAGTTGCAGAATGCTTCCGTCTCCATGAGCCTAAAAGGCAACATTTCGAGCGCAAGCAGTCGGGAAATGTGAGAATTCAGTAGTGTGGCCTGTGGGGCGTTGGCTGCATATTTGTGCTTGCGTTCCAAGGACTGGGGTATGGACAACTGAACGCTGCGCTGGGACAAGGACATGAACGTGCTTCCTGATGCTGCTACTTGAGAGTGTGCAACGACAGGTGCAGGGCAGGAGGCATCTTCGCATGCACCATGGGCAGGGGATTGGCTTGCATGCACAACAGCGGAAGAAGTAATGGTGCCACCCGCAGACACTGTTCCTGGACCCTGGGGTTCGGCCCACAAAGTCGGGTGCTTTGCCGCCATGCGCCTGATCATGCTGGTGGTGGTCAGGCTGGTCGTTTTGCCACCCCTGCTGATGCTGGCCTGGCAGGTGTTGCAAATGGCCTTTTTGGGGTTATCGGTAGAGTCTTTAAAAAACAACCAGACTCGGGAAGACCTAACAGTTGTACTGGCAACTTCCTTCGTGTTGGTGTTACGGGGAGTAGTTGCCTGCCTTCTGTCTGTCTGCGGCCACCACACTGCTTCCTGCCTGTTGGGGTGCTTTGCCTCCCTCTGTGTGCTGCTGTCCTCGCACTGCATTTCCTCCTGCCAGGTTGAATCAGTTACTATATCATCCACCACCTCGTCTTCCACTTCCGCACCCTGGTCCTTCTGACTTTCTGGCAATTGTGTCTCATCATCGCCCACCTCTCGTGACACTTTCCCACCATCGCCTTCGTGTGACCGTGGCTGCTCAAATATTTGGGCATCGCTACACGCAATCTCCTCTTGCCCCCCTTCAAGTGGACCGGGCGAGAGGCCCGAATCTATAAATGGAATAGTGAACAGCTCTTCAGAGTGTCCAAGTGTGGGATCAGTTGTCTCTGGGTACTCAGCATGGTGGGAGGAAGGAGGATCAGGGTGAGGAATATGCGGTCCAGACTCATGGCTACTGAGACTTGACCGTGTGGAAGACAGGTGGTGGTGGTGGTGGCTAAGTGACTGGAAGCATTATCCGCTATCCAACCAACAACCTTTTGACACTGCTCTGGGTTCAATAGTGGTGTGCTGCGGTCCCCTAGAAATTGGGACAGGAAGGTCAGGCGAGAAGATGTGGGTGTTTGTTGTGTCACAATTTCGGCTTGCCCACGGCCTAGTCCTCGGCCTCTGTATGCACCATTACCATCACGTCCAGTTCCCCGTCCCTTGCCACGTACCTTGCCCATTTTAAATGGAGGATAGTATCTTCTATGCTCACTACAAATGACTGAGTTTGGAGCGAATTTATATGTGATCCGTGTGACGGAGAAAACACAGTTTTAAATACCTGGCCTGTCGGTAAGTAGTTTGACCTGCAAACTGCTGTGAATTGCTTCACTGACACACTGAAAGAAATTTTTAATGGAGGCCAGAAATGGCAGTATTTTCTGAAAATGTATATGTGATCCGTGTGACGGAGAAGACACAGTTTTAAATACCTGGCCTGTAGGTAACTGTTTTGAACAGCAAACCTGTGTCAAAAACTTTGCTGACACACTGAAGAAATTTCTTAATGGAGGCCAGAAATGGCAGTATTCTCTGAAAACGTATATGTAATCCATGTGATTGAGAAAACACAGTTTTAAATAGATGGATTTTTAGCGCTGTAATATGGAAGGACCTGGCTGTATTCTGCAGTGCCAACAAGCAAATGGTGCAGAAAAACCGTGTTCTCTGGATTGCTTTTAAAGCAAATAATGAGGATTAGGCTGCGTGCACACGATGCGATTTTCATGCGTTTCTCAAAAACGCATGGTAATCCGCACCCCATGGTCTCCAATGGCATTCCGCAATGTCAATCCACATGCTGCGGATTTTTCCGCAGCGTTTCTGCAGCGCTCATAAATCCGCAGCATGTTCATTAATTTTGCAGAAGCGCAGCCGAAGCGCCGCCATTGACTTGCATTGAGACGCATAGAATCCGTGTCTGTACATTTGTACAAGCGGATAATATGCGTTTCAATGTGCGGATGGTACCCAACTCTGGAGGAGAGAAGACTCTCATCCAGACCTGGGTACCATTGTACCTGTAAAAAAAAGAATAAAATAAAAAATAAAGTTTATATTCACCTGTCCGGCGGCCCCTGCAGCGCTTCTTCCAGGACCTGAGATGACGTCACGGTCATGTGACCGCAGGCTGTCTCGCGAGATGCCGGCAAGCCAGGAAGTAACCAGGAAGGAGCGCGACAGCACACGCGGCGGCATCGGGGGTGAGTATAGCTTTATTTTTTTATTTTTACGGTCACACTGTATAAATCCATGCCGTTTGCATGGATTTATACAGTGTGACCTAGTTGTCAAGCACTTTCCAAGTGATGCTATCGCCTGGAAAGTGCTTGTCAGTCCGCATGCGGAAACACATGCGTTAACGCATGTGGATACGCATGTGAATCCGCATGTATTCTCTAGGAAAAACGCATGCACAATCTGCATGCGTTTTTTCTGCTAGGGAGATGCAGAAATGCTGCAGAAATTTTCTGCTTCATTTCTGCATCGTGGGCACATAGCCTTAAGATGCAAAAAAAATTATTCCTGGCCCCTGAGACCTGGGCCTATTTCCAGAAATATCTAACAGCAGCAGCCGACAAAACTGGAATGGAGCCTCTTGTGCTATGTGCACTGCAGTCTGCTATATACACTGCCTGCCTATATACACTGCCTGCCTGATATCTCTGCAGATGGATTAGTTAGTTCTCAAAAGGACTGTTTGTTAAGATGGATATGTGTAATGTACGTTTTTTCTCCCTACACTACCTAATACACAAGCAAATCTCACCCTAGCTCAGTAGCACCTCTCCCTACACTGTCTGATTCCGGAGTGACTGTGACGAGCATGGCGGCGCCAGATCTGATATAGACCTGATGACGCTGTGCGGCCAGCCAATCACTGTAATACCCACAACCAACATGGCTACGGCATTACAGTGCATGGCAGGCAATCCCTGCATGTTCATTGGCTCTCTAAAGAGCGCCATACATGCAGGGAGGGGACCTGAGTTCCCGCCCGAGCAACCCAGAAATACTCGCCGAGCTTGTCGAGCACCATGATGCGCGGGCGAGTACCGAGTAGTGGCGAGCACGTTCGCTCATCACTAGTAGGAACTTTAACAGTATATATGTCATACCAAAGCAAGTGTTTTCCTAACATCATGCAGTCCTGTTAAAGGGGTTTTCCACTACAAGCATATTAATAGCCTATCCTTAAAATAGGTTATCAAAATGAGATTGTTGAGAGTCCATCACCCAGCATCTCCTCCGATCAGCTGTTTCCAGCTCCTTCAGAGGTGGGATGTAAACAGTGTACAGAGTGGAACAGCACAGCTACGTACATTGTTAAGTGGCCACTCCAAGGTACTGCAGCTCAGCCTATCCAAGGAAGGTCATCAGTATCATTGTTATGGAAAACCTTTTAATGCTCTGTTTTATAAAGCATTATATTTATAGCCCAAAATCTCTTTTTAACTGTTCTTGTGTCTGAAAATGTTTGAACCAGTTCACTTAGGTACTTGAAAGCGGCTTTTTCAATATTAAAACTGATTTAATTGCTCCAGAGTGCTTAAAAAAAATAAAAGCCACTAGTCACCCACTGGACCACCACTGTTTCTTCTGACTTGGACAGAATATTGAGGCTGCAGCTGATTAGAGGCTGCTGATTGGCTGCAGTTCAGACATAATGCTGCCTATCAGTACAGGAACCATGGCGCTTGCAGGGTTTACCAGCAGCAGAATGGAGGAGCGGTGTTGGTCCCGTAGCTGAGTTTGGCATTTTTTTTGTCTTTGAAACTTTTTAAAGTAGTGGACAACTCTTTTAACAGAACTCTTGTTTTGCTGGGTCAAAATTTACCAAAGAATTTTTATGTCCACTGTTATATTAGCTGGGTGGATTCACAGGACCCTAGCCTGCTCCATATATCTCAGTACTACAGGGACAGGTAAAGCAACTCTAGTGTATAGGACTGCAGCAATGAAGGTTTCAGATTCCTGGACCCGGGGTAATAACAGTCATGGACGTAGGATGAGAAGCCTCTGTAGTTTATCACAGTACACTTAACAAGATGGTCAGTTTGGATCTATCACAAGAACCAATAACTGAGTGGCATTGATCTTTTCATTCACACATGAATATTTTTATTACCGTGGCAAAGTTGATTTTAACAAAACATAAAAGCTGATTTAAAGCATCATTCCAGAGTTTTATTTTATTGCAGTGCTGGAGTGGTGCCACTAATTTAGGTTCCTTTCCCCTAGTATTATACTTACTAGCCGCAATCTTCATCTTTTATAGGCGCTGCTCCGGTCGGTCTTCTGCAGGTTGTGACCTACAGGATCACTCCAGTGTTTGCTGGAGCAATCTGGAAGTAACTTCTCAATAAAAGTTTATGAGAGCCAGAACGAGGCCAGAACAAGGCTCTAATAGACTTGTGATCGTTACCTCTGACTTCCGGTCAGTTAGAAGTTGCAGTCACAAGATGGTGGCGCAGAAACGGAGTGACGCCACTCCAGTGCTGAAATAAAAAAATCTCTTTTTTGGTGCTTATAAGAATAATCCAGTGAAGACGATTTCACGTATTTCGTAACAATTCTATTATATGATCGTATTTCTTTCTGCTATCCATGAACTCTAGACAGTTTTATCAAACTTCAAAGTTCACTGTCCTTGTAGAATAATATCACACTTCACAACATTTATAATACCTGATAAAACTAAAGGTTGTAATGTTATGGCCTTCAAACAGAGACAGTCTCATTCTGATAAAGATAACTAATTATCAGAAGGATCAATGTTCAATAGGTTCAATATGTTGGATACCAGTGGTGAGATAATACCAGTTAGTTCCATGTAATACAACATTTTTATTATTTGTGTCTTATCATGCAGTGCTAATCTTATAATCTCTGTATACTTCAAGTGAACCGTGTAATTGATACAAGTTAAAGCTACATATTGTTTTTAACATGCTAACAACTGATCACATAGTTACAATTAGGCTGGCTGCACAGAGTGCAAGCAAATTTATTCAATGTTCCAATTATGTGTCACAATCATTTACCCAGTCTTTACCAAAATGCTGTCACACACACGTGGATTGTGGACCCACTGCGCCACAATCCTGGTTTACCATTGGAGCGGCGTGGCTAAGCCACCTGGTTTTCGCTAGAGCTCCTGATGGTGGAGTTAGGTTTGAGCTGCAGATGGCCGCCAGATACCACTCCAAGGGCAGTCCACAGTACTGCGGCAGCTGACCCCAAGGGTCAGAATCATAGACACAGACGCTGAGTCCAAAGCAAGAGCGAATATAGATGCAGGTTCAGACAGTGCAGATCCTGGAACACCTGACAGGACGGACTCTATTGCAGGTTCAGACAGTGTGGATCCTGGAACACTTGACAGGACGGACACTGGCACTGGTTCAGGTACCGTCGGAAAGGCTGCAGCTCAGGTACCGCCGGGGCAGCTTCACGCTCAGGTACCAAGAAAACTGAAAATAGTAGCACAGGTCACAGACCATAGTAACCCGCCCAAGTTGTCGAGTTGCGCAGTACCGAGTGCTTACTATATGGACCAAAGAATGGCAGACCATTCGGTAAAACACATACAAAACTGGAGAACCACCGAATGATAGGTCCAATGAGTCAAAGGAATTAAATAAATAACCTTTATTGGTGTTATGGTACAAAAAAGTGGCACTACATGCAGAAGGGAAGCCGCACTGAAGTGACCAAACACAATAGCATATAGCATCACAGTGAATACATATTTTGCTGCACAATGAACAGTACTCAAATGAGAAAACAGGTACATGCCTAAGAAACAATGATAGTAGATATATGTCACATATGGTGAAAGTCACCTAGCAGTCCGGTGTAAATGACAACTGAGTGGCCAGACAATGAAATTACATATAATCTGAATAATATCATGAGTTAAATTATTCTGACCATTCACAAGTTAAATGCATCCAGGACTGCTAATATTGCATACCACAACTAACCACAAAGTCAAGTGGTAAGAGATTAATTAATTAATATACCTGTATACTGGGCAGTGTAGATGAGTGGCACCCCGCTCAGGTACCGCCGGAGTGGCTTCAGCTCAGGTTACAGGATCCCCTCTCTCCCACAAGGGGTTGAGCCACGCTGGGGCCTCTCCTGCTAGGTGGGACATCAAGAATCCCACTTTAGCCCGATCAGAGAGAAACTGATTGACTAACATTTCATAGTGCAGCGTGCACTGATTTAGGAACCACCGACACTGCTTGAGGTCCCCGTCGTAAAGTGTCGGAACAGACAGACGAGGACAAGCTCCAGATGCATAAGTTGCAGGCTGATTATTTAGTGTCGAGGTTGCTGCAAATTGGGCTGGAGCAAATGAAGCTACTATCGTCAGGGCATCCACACGGGTATTCACAGTATGCAGATAGGAAAAAAAAATTTCCTGCTGATCTCGCTGACGGATCAACTCTTGGTACAACTCTGAGGACAGAGAGATCTTCGGATCAGCGGGGTCCATGGCTTGTACAAATGGTCATGCACGTGGATTCTGGAACACTTGACAGGACGGATACTGGTGCAGGTTCGGCCAGTGCGGATACTGGAACACTTCATAGGATGGACACTGGCGCTGGTTCAGGTACCATCAGAGAGGCTTCAAGCACAGGTACCGCTGGAGCGGCTTCAGACTCAGATACAGCTGGAGCGGCTTCAGACTCAGGTACTGTCGGAGCAGCTTCAGACTTAGGTACTGCCAGAACAGCTTCAGACTCAGGAACCGCCAAGAAAACAAAAAAACTGACCAGCACTTCCATATAGTGTGAACAGTTGCATGCTGCATTGACTGCACAACATACACTAAGAAAGCACAGCAGCACACTGTAAGGGCCAAGACATTTGCAAACACTGAGAACATAAGAGCTAAACCGCATCATTGCTGAATAAAATGTACTTATAAAAAATAAGTACGGAGGCTACCTTTTCATGGTTGATAGGCATACATGAATTGGCCAATTTATGCGCTAAGAGCCTTCATTTTTTGTAAGTACACTTTATTCAGCAATGATGCGGCTTAGCTCTTATGTTCTCAGTGTTTGCATATGTCTTGGCCCTTACAGTGTGCTGCTGTGCTTTCTTATTGTCAGGTACCGCCAAAGCGATTTTGGACTCAGGTAATGTCAGAGCGGTTTCAGGCTCAGGTACCGCTGGAGCGGTTTAAGGTTCAGGTACCACAGGAGCGGCTTCAGGTTCAGGTACTGCCCCATGGGTTCAACAACAGGTTCAGGTTCTAACAGAATAGGTTCAGGAATAGGTTGAGGGAACAGACAACTAACTAGCAGGGAAAATCTTAAACCAACACTAAAGAGGGCGTGGTACAGGCACCTCCCTACAGGGGAGCGTGCCTTAGATACTAGATGCCTCCCAGCTACAGGCTGGGGTCAGATTCAGAGTGCACGCACTACACCTTTAAGAGGCAGAGAGCGCACGCACACCGCACTAAGCGGCCGCCAGGAGTCCAGCACATTGGGCGTAGGCCCAGGAATAGTAAACCGCGGCAGGACAGAGAGACGCCACTGAACGGACGTGGCGGTAAGTATGTCGGCATCCCTGCCAGGAGGAGGGACGCCAGCATTAGCGTTACAAATGCCCACTAAAAACAGGCCCAGGTACTGATTTATGCAGACCAATGCATGATTAGGGACTCATACTACTTGAGGTACAGTGTGGTGGAGGCCAGAAAAGTTAAAAAGTAAATATATTACTTAGTTATTCTAGCAAGGGCTGTTATCACCATGAACTCCATTCTAATAATATTTTCTGTCACAACACTGCTATGGGGCCCAGTCTCTCATCTAGTTACACATTTCAATCTCAATCTTAATAAAATATTGGGTAATATGGTTTGAAATAGAATCTCAAGCTTCTGCATCATGGCACAATTGGAATGAAAATGTCTAACCTATCATTATATAATTTCACTGATCGGCTGTGCATTAAAAGTTCCACACACAGACAGACTTCCATAATTATCTACTATGTCCTGGCCTTCCAATATTCCTCTCTGATGCTGTCCCCTCATAAGTAACTTCCATCAACCAAGCTTGGATTGAAAATGGCTCTAAAAGACATCTTCAACACATCATACATATAAAATCAAATCAGTTATATGACCACCAGAGAGGGGAGAGATATGATCATCCCACATTACATTTCGACAGTTAGTTTCTCCACTGGTACTAAGAAAGCATTAGACTGGATTGGAGGATAGTGACTTTGCCTTCTTGACAATATAGATTAGGAGTTTCTACTGTGGTGGCAGTCTGTGTTAGTGACATTCTATTAGAATACTTCCCCATCATCAGCAGAAAGATGGTCTTCCCAACATCCATACTTATTATGTTGATTCTCACTTAGCCAGAATTGGTAGTATGGCATTGGCTCATGGATACTAAACTATGGTTGGAATCCTCCTCCTGCTCAAAACCATCGATGGTTACCCATGACTGAACTCTATAGCCTTGAAAGATCAACCATAACCCACCTGATCCCCATTTTAAAATTGTCTTGTAAACTTTGTGAGTCAAATCATATCTGGTCCTTCACCAATATTTCCTTTTCTAAAGAATCTGGTATTCATCTTAATAACCCAATTTAGCAGTGCTGGTTCCACTCTCGCCTCTCTCATGTGTTTCATTTCATACAAAACTATTAGTTGCCCATCCCCCATTGTCTTCCAGATAGGTTAAGCCACCACTTGAGCTTTTGTACTCAGAATTTTCTCAGGGCCATCCTCCATCCTGCTTTTTCTAAATCTGTCTTTCTCAGACACACATATGCAGATTATGAATAAGGCTTATAGCCAAAACATATAGATCTGTTCCTATAATATTTTTACTTGTTTATGTGCCAGTTATCACTCCTAGAAGTTTTAAATGGATTAATAAATGTTACTTTTATATACTCATCAGAGATAATTTTTCCACGCTGTACCCTTTTTTTCCTCTACATGTCTTTCTCAGAAGTTTGAAGAACCAGACATTACCACCTGGTTTATGGATCTTCCACTTCCTTTTGCCTCCAGAAGTATTGATAAAAACTGCTTTCAAGATGTTACTATCAAATCACGTTATGTTCCGTGCAGTTTCCTGTGAATGCTGGTCCTTTGAGAATGCAGAAGGTCCAATTTTTTAATTTTTTTTAGAAGTGCCCAAATTTGGCTCCCTTCTGGAGAGATGTACGGAGAGTTTTATCCTTATTCACAGATTGCAGATTATCCTTCACTGCAGCCTCGTTCTTGTTCCAAAATAGCGACATTTTCCTGAAGACCTCCTGAATATCTATCGCAAAGGCATCTTGTCATTGCAGCTGTGCATAACACAAGCATGAATCCTGGCGTTATGTATCCCGCTAGCTCCTCAGCCATATGATTTTTAACACTGGCTTAATAAAAGTGAGGACTGTAAAGACCACCTTAATGACTGAGGCGCTGTATAGGTCATCATAATGAGTGGAGGGCTATGAGGGCCATCATACTGAATGGGATACTGTGGGTGCCATCCTAATGAGAGAGGAGCTGTGCGGCCATCATAAGGAATGAGGACAACATATGTACAAGTGTAAAAGGACAATACTGAACAGAGGTCAGACGGAGTCCATAGTAACTCCGCTGCCTCATTATAGTGAATAGATCCCTTGGGGGTTTCATCTGAATCACATCACTCTGAGATTCACGTGGAAACCCCGAAGTAAGTGCTTAGCGTAGAGCACCAGATAAATGTGATCCAAAATGTTACGTAATGTTCCTAACAAATGTTCCTAACAAATATTCCTAAAGTAATCTTCCTAACAAAAGCTTCAAATCAATCCACAAAAAAGCCCCCACTCAGGCCCATCATCTGTTATCGGAAATATAGGGGGCTTCCACGTTACTGGTAGCACAAATGCTCTGGAAAAGAGAAATGGCTCCTCACTATCCCCCCAAAAGAAATCCAGCGAATTCTGCAATCCCAAATCCAAATGCCCCCTCCCTTCTAAGTCCCACAGTGTGCTTAAACCGCAGTTTGGCATTTCTGTAGCGATGAGAGCCCGCCTAATTTACGGGTGCATGTCTCCAGAAGCATGAGCAACGAGTAACATACTGGTCACTACAGCAGCAGTTTGCAATTTTCACTCAGCAACGTCCACTGCTGCTTCTTTCTGGAAAACACCCATGTAGTTAAAATCCTCAGCACACCTGTAGATAAATTCCCAAAGGGGTATAATTTCAAAAATGAGGATTCTGCTCTTCTAATACTTAGGGGCTCTGTATATGGAGTCTGCATACTATTTATTCTAGTAAAATCTGTGCTCCAGAAGGCAAATAGCGCTCCGTCCCTCCCAAGTCTCACCGTGTTGCTAAGCAGTACTGTACAGCCACATATGGGGTATTTCTACATTCAGCAAAAATTATGTGACCTAGTTTCCAAAATGAGGGCACTTGTGGGGGGTTTCCATTGTTTAGGCACATCAGTGTCTCTCCAAACTCGATATAACATGTGCAGACCATTCCATTAAAGTCTGCATCCCAAAATGTCACTCCTTCCTTTCTGAGCCCTGCCATGTGCCCAAACAATAGTTTTACCCCACATATGGGGTATGTGCGTGCTCAGGAGAAATTGCACAAAATATTTTGGGGTCCATTTTCTCCTGTTACCCCTTTGAGAATAAAAAAAATTGCGGCTAAAAAACATTTTTGTGGGAAAAATTGTATTTTTTTATTTTCACTGCTCCACGTTATAAACTTTCGTGAAGCACTTGGGGGTTCAAGATGCTCACCACACATCTAGATAAGTTCCCTGAGGGGTCTAGTTTCCAAAATGGTGTCACTTGTAGGGGGTTTTCACTGTTTAGGAACATTAGGGGCTCCCCAAACGTGACATGGCATCCACTAATTATTCCAGCAAATTTAACATTCAAAAAGTCAAATGGCGCTCCTTCCCTTCTGAGCCCTACCGTACGCCCAAACAGTGTTTTTTCCCCACACGTCAAGTGTTGGCTTATTCAGTAGAAATTGCACAACAAATTGCATGGTGTATTTTCTCCTGTTACCTTATGAAAATTAAAAATTTGGGGCTGAAAAACATTTTTGTGGGAAAAATGTGAAAATTGTATTTTTACGGCTCAATGTTATAAACTTCTGTGAAGCACCTGGAGGTTCAAGGTGCTCACCACTCATCTAGATAAGTTCCCTGAGGGGTCTAGTTTCCAAAATGGTGTCACTTGTAGGGGGTTTTCACTGTTTAGGAACATTAAGGGCTCCCCAAACGTGACATGGCTTCCACTAATTATTCCAGCAAATTTAACATTCAAAAAGTCAAATGGCGCTCCTTCCCTTCTGAGCCCTACCGTACGCCCAAACAGTGATTTTCCCCACACGTCAAGTGTTGGCTTATTCAGTAGAAATTGCACAACAAATTGCATGGTGCAATTTCTCCTGTTACCTTATGGAAATGAAAAATTTGGGGCTGAAAAACATTTTTGTGGGAAAAATGTGAAAATTTTATTTTTACGGCTCAATGTTATAAACTTCTGTGAAGCACCTGGAGGTTCAAGGTTCTCACCACTCATCTAGATAAGTTCCCTGAGGGGTCTAGTTTCCAAAATGGTGTCACGTGGGGGGTTTCCACTGTTTAGGCACATCAGTGGCTCTCCAAATGCGTCATGGCGTCCGCTAATTATTCAAGCAACTTTTACATTCAAAAAGTCAAATGGCACTCCTTCCCTTCCAAACCATTTGCGCCCAAACAATGATTTTCGCCCACATATGGGGTATCGACGTGCTCAGGAGAAATTTCACAACAAATTTTGGGGTCCATTTTTTCATGTTACCCTTGTAAAAATAAAAAAATTGGGCCTAAAGTTTTGTGAAAAAAAGTTAAATGTTCATTGTTTTCTTCGACATTCCAAAAATTCCTGTGAAGCACCTGAAGGGTTAATAAACTTCTTGAATGTGGTTTTGAGCACCTTGAGAGGTGCTGTTTTTAGAATGGTGTCACTTTTGGGTATTTTCTGTCATAAAGGCCCCTCAAGGTCACTTCAAATGTGATGTGGTCCCTAAAAAAAATAGTTTTGTAAATTTTGTTGGAAAAATTAGAAATCGTTGGTCAACTTTTAACCCTGATAACTGCCTAAAAAAAAATTTGGTTCCAAAATTATGCTGATGTAAAGTAGACATGTGGAAAATGTTATTTATTAAATATTTTGTGTGACACATCTCTCTGATTTATGGCCATGAAAATTCAAAGTTTAAAAATTGCGAAATTTTCAAATTTTTTTGCCAAATTTCCAATTTTTCACAAAGTAACGCCAGTCATATCAAATAATTTTACCACTATCATGAAGTACAATATGTCACGAAAAACCATTCTCAGAATCAGTGGGATCCGTTGAAGCGTTCCAGAGTTATTACCTCATAAAGTGACACTGGTCAGAATTGTAAAAATTGGCCTAGTCATTAATGTCACAGCCTTCGGGGGTAAAGGGGTTAAGGAGCTTTTGAGATAATTCTCCAATTACCTTTGGTCCCTTGAGAAACAGGCAACTACATAAGAGTTAAAATTACTAAACCCTTTCTCCAATTAGGATGTGAATAACCTCAAATTAAAGCTGAGAGTCTGCACTTAAGCACATATTGATTGTATAACTGTATCTTGAATATGTTTTGGTAAACAGCTAAAATGCCGAAACGTAAACTTGTGTCACTGTCCAAATATTTCTGGACCTAACTGTATATGGCAGAAAGCTCTTGGAGGATTATTTTACACAGGGAATCATGAGAAAGCTACTTGTCTGCATTAATAGCTTTGCGTGGTCATAAAGTTTGGCATTTTGAACTACATACTGTGCAATACTTAGCAATCAATACACAGAAAATCAGGTCAAAGTTTAGCACTAATAAGACGAGTCCTTCAGGAAGGCGGAGGAACTGTTAATTAACATCTTGACTTCAATCAGACTTTAGTCGGACACATCACATGGTGATTAGCCTATAGATAACAGGAGGATATAAGTTGGCTGGAGACACACAGATCCGCATCTCAGGTTGATCAACTGTGCATCCTAGATCTCACCTACAGCCATCATCATGACCTTTAACGGAAACTGGAAAGTTGACAGGAGTGAAAACTATGATAAATTTATGGAAGAAATGGGTAAGTTACTGATTCTCTTCCATTTCTTCATTTAAGATCATGGATTAAAAAGTCTCTCCAACAGCAAATTCCAAAGGGTTACACAGAGCTCAATGGAAGAAAAAGACAAAAAGGCTTGATATAGACAAATGCTAACTCTTGCCAGTTTGAGGTCTAGAGAAGAAGGAATTTCAGTCTTCTATTCTCTTCTAAAATTGATTATGTTCTCTCATAGGTGTTAATATAATGAAAAGAAAACTCGCTGCACATGATAACCTGAAGATCACAATCCAGCAAGATGGGGACAAGTTTAGTGTGAAGGAGTCTAGCACTTTCAGAAGCATCGAGATCAACTTCACCCTTGGGGTCACATTTGAGTACTCTCTTGCAGATGGCACAGAGCTCTCAGTAAGTGAAAATATTATATTTTATGTAAAATCTCATTATGGCATAGCCAGCATGGTTTGGTTATTGTTACAATATAATCTCTGAACTAGAATATAATTTTGGGTGTAATTTAGGGAAGATGTAAAAATATTAAGAAAGAAATTCAACCTGTAAGTTCTCAATACTGACAGAAAGCCCATGGGATGTTAGTCTTTATCAATCTGGACACAGAGAGAATCATTTATAATCTAAAGATGCACATACACATTTCATGAACGTTGGCCACACCCGCCAACTATGTAATGTGTGTAGGTGGTGTCCCAAGGAGGATTGGGTATGTAGGACTTGTTCTTACAACATATAAGCCTGATTTTCCCCCTCCACCTATCAGGGCTCATGCAGACGTCCGCGGATTTTGGTCTGATCGGGGACCACAATGCATGGAGTTGCTGGGGGTCTCCAAGCGTGATAGCCTCAGAAACATATGAGGCTGTCATACTCTAGTCACGAGAACTGCAGGCCATCTGGGCTTGGACAAATTTGCATGGACGTCTGCATGAGCCCTTAAGAACACATGCAGGAATAGCGATCGGCTGAACAAGCCACAGCACATTACTGGGACCTGAACATTCTATACACTTTGAACACCAGGTGGCGCCATATTATGTAAAGAAAATGCCATAACCTTTAACAGGATGGTTTTTTTAAACGCATGTAAATTTCAAATATTGTTCATGTTTATACATACATTTATCTATACACTGGATGTGGTATGTAACGGTGGGCAATCCTCTTCAATGGTAAATGCCAATTGTTAAGTCTGTAGTACTAATACTAAAGATTTACATTCTTAGGGCTCTTTCACACATCTGTGTTTCCGATACGTGTGGTGGCAGTTTCCACACGTACTGGAGACACGGACACACCTAGGCCCATTCAAATCTATGGGTCTGCGCACATGTCAGTGTGTTTCCACAGACCGTGTGTCCGTGTGCTCCACATGCTGACTTGTCTGTTTTTTTGCGGATACACAGTCCGCAAAACTTACCACACGGATGACATCTGTGTGTCATCAGTGTGACACGTACCGGCGCCTGGGAACTAGTGTACAGATAGCACTGTTCCCAAGCGCCGGGAGCTGAACACTGCACTCATCATGGTTCCCTGCCGGCGCTGGCATCAGCACCAGCAGGGACAATGATGAGGGTAGTAGTGTCTGCTCCTGCAGTGTCCCTGTGTGAAAATAAGAAAAAAATAATAAAATCCATATACTCACCTGTCCGGAGATGTCCCCCGCTGTAATCCTCTGACCGGCTGAGGCTGGGGAGCTGGGGCGAATGAGCCGCTACAGCGAGCAGCTCCGGAGCTGCGCTCAGTGAGTGACAGGACACCGCTCGCTAAGCACAGCTCTGGGGCCCGCTTGCTGGAGTGGCTCATTCTCCCCGGCTCCTCGGCGTCAGCGGTCAGAGGATTACAGTGGAGGACACTTAGGACAGGTGAGTATATGGATTTTATTATTTTTTTCTTATTATTACACAGGGACACTGCAGAAGCAGACTACTACTACCCTCATCATTGTCCCTGCTGGTGCTGATCGCAGAACTGGCATGGATCCATGATGAGGGCAGCGTTCAGCACCCGGCGCTTGGGAACAGCGCTAACTCCAGCGCTGATTCCCAGCCGTCAGTACGTTTTATCCTGATGCGGCACATGGGCGGCACACGGTTGCCACTCGTGTGACACACATGGACACACGGGACACAGATATCTCCGGTACCGGTTTTTCCGGTACCGGAAATATACGGACGTGTGAAATCGGCCATAGGGCTCGCTCACGCTAGCGTATAACTTGGATGAGTGCTATAAGATCTTTTATCAGATATCACTCAGCCCAATGTTATACTATGGGGCAGTGCAGATTAGCAATTTTTTTCTCATGCCGATTCGGCATAAGAAAACAATTGCAGCGTTTTGCAAATCAAACCATGCGCACCCATACAAGTCTAGGGGTGCTTGCAAAACATCGGACTGCACTCGGATGTCATCCAAGTACAGCCCGATGTACGTGCACAAAGACAATGGAGAAGATGGAAAAATTAAGTTCTCCATCTTCTCCACACCTGTGATACGATTCTCTCATGCGAGAAAATCGGATCACACTAAGATGACACTCAGATCAAACCCTAACAGAGTTTGTGCCGAGTGTCATTAGCATAATCGGCCCGATTCTCTCGCATGAGAGAACATACACCAGTGTGAGCGACTCTTTAGATTGGAATACATCCCTTATTTTTTAGTCACTAGTGAATGAAATAAATTTAGCAATCAGCCATTAGACAAAAAACACCAGGACAAAATAACAACTTGAATGTTATAATTAGAATGTGACATACCAACTGGGGCCAGAGTCACATTGGTCTTTGCATTCCTCTATAGCTAGATCCCTGTGGTATTCATAATAAATACATCACTGATATAAAGAATCATTATACGTTATCTTACTTTTTACTTTACAGCAATATGTGATGAATGTGATGTTAGCCATTGTTCACAGCTGTATCACTGAACTCTGCACTTTCTTCCCACCCACCAGGGCTCCTGGGTAGTAGAGGGAGATAAGCTTGTAGGAACATTTGCAAGGAAAGACAACGGAAAACAACTGAAGACAAACAGAGTAATTATTGGAGATGAACTTGTACAGGTGAGTTTTAAGTATTTAGTATTTTCCTGTGCACTTTTACTTCAGTTTGGGCATATATTTGCCCACTTTAGAGATTTGGATACCAAGATAGTGGGCACTTAAGCACTGGAAAGAGTTAAAGAAACAGCAGCAGATTATAAAACTGCAAAGTAGATTTCTGTTATGTTTGCACAAGGTCCCTGACTGGAGTAGCATTTATGGCAAGGAGCATGGGGGCACACACTATTCAGAAAAGGCCCAAATTCATTAAGTGGTGTATGTGCATCTTAATGAATTCAGTGGCTTTTATTTCAGCAAGACTGGAGAGTGTTTCAGGGTGTTTGCTCCTCATCAGTGCAAAGCAGAAGGTCTGATTTGGCTGGGTGAGAACCCTCTTACAAGGGGTCTAAGGGATAACGTTTCTTCTTGTGGAGAATGCCATCTCGGGGTAAGATGACTAACAGGCCAAGCAATGCTTTTCTGTAAATATAAAAAATATTTAAATTTCCAGAAGAGCGTTGAATGGCCTGTAAGTCTCATCACACCGACATGGCACTCCCCACAAGGAGAAGTGTTCCCTCTTAGGACGTCTTCATTACATGAGTAAAACACAATGTTCCACTGTATACTCATCAGAGATTTACTAGTGGTGCTCAGGAAATGGCATCTTTTCTCCTAAATTAGCCTTATAATACATTGTGACCTCATGATGTATGTCTTGCCTTGATATAGTCATTGTAAATAAGTCCATGGTTTATGTCAGTCACTCTTATGCATCTCTATTCTCTTTCAGACCTACCTCTATGAGGGAGTTGAAGCCAAGAGAATCTTCAAGAGAGGCTAAGCCATATCTAAAGCAACTGGAAAAGTTACAGAGACACTGACGGCAATACTGCCCGCTATATATAAAAGAGCAAAACACTACATCATCAAGCCATCCACTGTATATATTAAAGATAAAGTTTATCTACATGACCCAGAGTCACTTTTTCTTTTTCGGTAATAAAGAAACTATTGCTTCAGTACTGTGCAGCTCATTCAAAGTAAAGTGATGACCATCCTGGAACAATCACAAATGTGTTTTTAAGTTCTAGTATCTCAGGGTTTAAAATGCTTAACTTTAGTTTGTTCCTTCAAGTCAATGAGTGATTCATGTTTTCCTACATGTTAAGGGCATCAAGATAAAGCTGCATGCACTGATCCTATATATTGGTCTTTGTGAAACATTGGGCATCCTACATATCACTACATTTAAAGTCAGTTACGACATTATATATGCCCCTTCAAGAAGGTTCTCACATTGGGAAATAGCCTGTTACCTAGTATTTATTCTTCCCCTAAATCATACATGTCAAACTCTGGCCCGTGGGCCAAATCTGGCCCGAAGGGTGATTATATTTGCCCCACGACACCAGAACCACCACCCCTATGTGGGGCCATTATGCCATATGGAGGAATATGTGGGGCCCATTATACCGTATGGAGAACTATGTGGGGCCATTATTCTGAATGGAGGACTATGTGGGGACCATTATACTGTATGGAGGACTATGTGAGGCCATTATACTGTATGGAGGGCTATGAGGCGCCCATTATTCTGTATGGAGGACTATGTGAGGCCATTATACTGTATCGAGCACTATGTAGGGCCCATTGTGCTACCACCATCCTGTGTGTGTTGTCCTGCCCCCATCCTGTTTGTGTTGTGCTGCCCCCATCCTGTTTGTGTTTTGCTGCCCCCATCCTGTTTGTGTTTTGCTGCCCCCATCCTGTTTGTGCTGTGCTGTCCCCATCCTGTTTGTGTTTTGCTGCCCCCATCCTGTTTGTGCTGTCCCCATCCTGTTTGTGTTGTGCTGCCCCCATCCTGTTTGTGTCATGCTGCTCCCATCCTGTTTGTGTTGTGCTGCCCCAATCCTGTTTGTGTTGTGCTGCCCCCATCCTGTATCAATAAATTAAAAAAAACTCCTACTCACCTTTCCATTGCTCCCCTGCAGCCACGTCGCCTGTGTTATTTTACTAGAATGGCGCCGGAAACAGCGACTGCATAGTGCGATATCCGGCGCCATTTTAGTGAAGACACATTTGCAGGGGTATTCAACAAAATGGCGCCGGAGTTCACGCCTGTGCGTACCGCACTGTCCGGTGCCATTTTGTTGAAGACACACTTCAAATGTGTCTTCACTAAAATGGCTCCGGATATCGCTCTATGCGCATGTGCCGATTCTGATGCCGCACTCCTCCCCTGGCCTCCAGACCGAAAAGAGGCGCCGCAGCAACACTCCTCCCAGTCAGGTATGTGCTTATGACGCCAGAGATCGCGGTATGCATTCAGTGCATACGCATACCGCGATCTCCAGCGCCATACACACTCCTCTTACCTGTCACCTGTAACGGCTCCATGCGTTCTTCAGTCTGGGGCCAGACTGCGCAGGTGCATCGCGCTTGCGCAGTCTATAGAGGCTTCGGTCAGACGGACACATCTCCCGTTATATTATTGATGCACTTCGGTACAGCCACCGCCAAGCTCCGCAATAACCAAATAAATAACTAGCTGCGACCACCAATCATTTATTACAGTCCAGTTGGATACCGGTTACTGAAATTTTGAGCTTCACGAGGCTTCAGGGGTGCAGTTTACAGAGTAAGAGGAAAGAAGCTATTAAATTTTATATCTTTATTCCAACAATTAGGCAGTGCTTATAAAAATATACAAAGGATGTTACAAAGGGGACAAGACATTACAGTATATACAATTACATTAAAATAAAAAGGTAAACAAGATGTAAGTTCAGGTACCAAAAATTATGAGATCCCTGATCTCCCAGGTGGGAGATATTGATGCCATTTTTCTTATCTCGATTTTAGCTTTCTACACATATGAGACATGATGCCGTATCTATAGAACCTATACCTATACCCATATCTATGGAACCTATACCTGTCACAAAAAAAACAATATTCCTATCTGGTACATGGCTGCGTCCCATCTGAACCATTCACTCTTTGAGGTCAGGAATGACCTATTTTCACAGGGACAGAAAAGTATCACTACGCCAGCCTATTATGTACTGTTCCTACTAACCACTTCACAAGGGGTGGCTTATTACAGCAGGGTGTCATCGAGCAAATGGGAGGAAGAGAGTGTCAGCTCTTCTTTCCATGGTCCTGATTTGCAATTCATAGTGAAGTCATGCTCCAATGCAGGGTCGGCTCCAGGTTTTCGTGGGCCCTGGGCGAAAGAGTCTCAGTGGGCCCCTTTAACACATACCACGATTCATGACGCACAGATACGGCAGAGAAATATATATATATATATATATATATATATATATATATATATAAAAATACATATATAGTATGAGTATAGCTCAGAAAATGGCAAATGCTCGCAGCGCTCAGAGTGCAAACCGGACAGAATAGCCCTCCATACAGTATTATAAGCCCCATATAATCCTCCATACAGAATAATGGACCCCATATAATGCTCCATACAGGATACTGGCCCCCATAAAATGCTCCATACAGGATACTAGCCCCCATAAAATGCCCCATGCAAGCTGGGCCCCATATAATGCTCCATGCAGTCTGGGCCTCATATAATGCTCCATGCAGGCTGGGCCCCATTTAATGCCCCATGCGGCCATGCCTGCTGGCCCCCATATAATGCCCCATGCAACCATGCCTGCTGGCCCTCAAATAATGACCCATGCAGCCATGCCTTCTGGCCCCCATATAATGCCCCATGCATCCATGCCTCCTGGCCCCCATACATAAAAAAAAAAATCAAATACTCACCTCATCTGCTGCAGCTGCTCCACAGTCCGGACTCCTCAGCCGCGTCGCCGGCATCTTCCCGATCTCTGCTGCACTGTAACTGCTCAGCAGAGGGCGCAGTTGAAAGACATCATCATGCCCTCTGACCTGAGAGGTCACAGTGCAGCAGAGAGCATGAAGACACTGGAGCTGTGGAGTTTAGGCATGGGCAGGGGTAAGTATTGTGCCAGCCGCCGGCTGGGGCCCTTACCAAGCGGGGGGGCCCACTCGCAGGCGCTGGCACCGCACGCCTCTGCTCACAGGTCCCATAGTGCGCTGGGGTGCCCTACGGCGAGTGGGCCCCCCGCCTGCTCAGGGCCCCGGCACTTGCCCGGGTGCACCGGGTGCTGACGCCAGGCCTGCTCCAATGGTCCATATGAGAGTGACAAACATGAAATCAAACGGTTTTTAAACTGTAATTCTGATTGTGTTATCTACATAGCAGAATGTACTGCATGTGCCCTAAAATATGTCAGCAACCCCATACGTAGCGTCAGAGCATCTCAATGATATTAGCAACTTATCATTGAGAAACATATCTAATGCTGCCAAACATTTTATCATTCATCACAAATGTTTCCACTTTAATCATGTGTTATTAAACAAATATAATCAGGAGGTGGGCATAACAAAAATTTAATCTAGTCACCAGAGTGCCCTTAGGCTTGATTCTTAATAAGGAAATCATACTGCACTATTGATCTATGCTTCAAAAAAAGAGAGAGAGAAAAGGAAAAAAGGGAGAAAGAAATATATAAAACTATTTTTTTTAAGTTTTTTTTTTGCATTTTGATTTTTTACAACTAGCTTGTTAAATTAAACAAATTTGGCATATACTCTATTTTTTTATTTAATCAATTTTGCCAATTACCTTCATATCTTGACACCTTGTTCACATTATTCTGGGGTTCCTCCAACATGGATAACTAACTCTTTGCCCATACAAACCATCCAATTAAGATAATTAAATCTCACATGTGCATATTAGGTGTGGTTTCATTTGAGAATATATAGTTTTCATCCATATAGCCAGACTGTATTTCCTCATGATTAAAAACGCATATACCGTTTGAATTGAGTTGATGATCAGCATCCATTCCCCATTCTTCAATGGATTTTAAATGTTTGAAATAAAGTGTTAATTTTAATCTGTTTGAAAAAAAAATGTGGGATTGTAACTTTTAATCCAGTTGATCACTGCCTTGCAACAACTTCTGCTCCAGGCTCCCCAAAATCCAAAGTTGAAAAAGTAGGAGAGCTGCTGATTTCCTTCTTCACCTCTATATGCTCCTTCAAGCAGTTTTGAAGGGTGGAACATAGAGGTCCTGTTTCAGCCCACAGAAAATTACAGGAGCTGTAATACGAATCTGTACACAACTGATTTATCATGCACTCTAATTTTCCTCTTGCTTAAAGGAGTTGTTCCTCGAACAAAATACATTTTAATCAATAGATCTTGGAATAATAACAAGTTACCCAGTTGGATGTGTTAGAATAAAGTTCCTCTACTTAGATAAGCTTTTACAATGCCTTGAAAAAGTATTCATCCCCTGTGAACTTTTCAACATTTTTTCACTTTACATCCACAAACTTCAATGTATTTTATTGTGATTTTATGTGATATATCAAAACAAAGTATTTATGAAGTGTAAAATAAATGATACATGGTTTTCTAATTATATTAAAATATAAATCTAAAAGTAAGACCCTGAGTGATCAATTAACTTCAGAAGTAACATAATTAGTAAATTGAGTCTACTTGTGTTTAATTTATTCTGTTCTGTGAAGGCCTCACAGGTTTGTTTGAGAACATTGTGGAGCAAACATCTTCATGAAAACAAGGAACACACTAGACAGGTCAGGGATAAAGTTGTGGAGAAGAGTAACTCAGGGTTAGATTATAAAACATAACCCAAGCTCTGAACATCTCGTGCAGCACTGTTCAATCCATCATCCCAAAGTTACCAAAATATGGCCGTCAACCTAAATGGACATCCCAAACAAGGAGAGCACTAATTAGAGAAACTGCCAAGAGGCCCATGGTCACTCTGGAGGAGCTGCAGAGATGCACAGCTCAAGTGGAAGAATCTGTCAACAGGATAACAATTAGTCATATACTCCAAAAATCTGGCCTTAATGGAAAAGTGGCAAGGAGAAAGAAATTGTTAAAAGCAATTCAAAAGAAGTCATGTTTGCAGTTTTCAAAAAGCCATGTAGAGGACACAGCTCGCATGTGGAAGAAGATGCTCTGGTCAGATGAGACCAAAATAGAAATTTTTTAGGCTAAATGCAAAATGCTATGTGTGGTGAAAAACTTTCACTGCACATCACCATAAAAAAAAACATAAAAACACCATCCCCACTGGCAAACACGGTGGTGGTAGCATCATGCTGTGGGGATGGTTTTCTTCAGCAATGACAGGGAAGTTAGTCAGAGTTGATGGGAAGGATGGAAGCTAAATAAAAGACAAGGTAATAACCTCTGGAACCCCATATCAACATAACACTTCTAACATCAGCTTCTTGCTAACTGTATCCTGGGTGCCTTCACACAGGACCAGACCTCAGACCATTCTGAAAAGAGATCCACACAGACAAGGACATATGTGCCTACCTTGGGTATCTGTATGAAAGTATGCTGCAGACGCTGGAATGAGTAAAATGTTCTTGGGCTGCGTCAGGACCTTGACAGTTTTATCTGGGTTGTGGAGGGCGCAGACAGTATAGGCATAAACACATGCAGCAGTATCCTGATTAAATCCTGGTGATAGCCAATGTTGATTCACCAAACTTACCATGGCTTCTTTAGCACAATCATTAGACAATGCATTAAATGGATCATCATAGGGTAGAATGATCCGGGAAGGCAACATTTCTAACCCAATCTCCGTACAACACACAAAAACACACATGTTGCTCCCTTACTCTTCCATTCTTTTTTTTAGCTAAGAACTGTTGCTGTAGTTATCCAACAGCTTAAAAGCTAGAGGTGTATCCTGCTGTACACTACAAATGTAGTTCTCTTGTAGCAGCATGATGTATTTTCCTTTGTGTGAGCCTGGACTTTGATAATAGTCGCTGCTATACAAAATGATGGTACAAATAAGACTGAATGTCTGCCAATAAATTAATATTCAGTCAGTACCATCCACAGTAGAAAGACAAGGCTCACTCACTATGAGATTGTTTTAAGAAGTCCTGTTAAGACATGCTGTTAATTCTGTCATCAATTACAGAACCTACACAGGGACATGACAGAAAATGTTATATCAGTGCACTACAACAGACACTGCTATAGATTTATCACAATGTGTGACATGCAGAAGTAGTGCTTTTGCAGAGTGTGACATGCAGAAGTAGTGCAAGTGCTTTAAAAGCATCCAGCAACTAGAGGTGTTAACATAGTCACAGGAGAAGGGGAGTGTATTAGCAGAGCCCCAGGGAGATTGTGGGGAAGTTGTTTACTGTCTGGCTGGAGCCGAAGAGAAAGGTAGTGTGTGTGTTCTGTATCTCACAGAAGCGCCCCTGCAAGTAAAAAGGATTCAAGTCAGGAGTGAAGCTAAGCACAGGTCAGGTAGAGTTCCTGAACTAGCAGTGCAGAGTATTGTCAGGCATAAAGATAAGGACTGGAAGAATTGGTGTCACAGGGATCATCTCCCTCAGCAAGCTCTCTCCCCCTCCTCCATCTCACTATGCTGTAAAGAATGCTGTGTTCATTAATGTGCCTTTGCATTAGAACTGTGCTGTTCTGTACTACTGGGAAGACTGTGAACTGCTGTGCTGCTAAGGAAACTGTACTGTTTGTCACTGGAGCCTGTTGGTCATAAGACTTAACTTGCACTGGCTTATTAAATGCTACTGTTCTACCATTTATGAGGGCTCTTGGCAAGTGGGTCTGGTCAGCAAGTGAAACAACCTACGTGTCTGTGCCTGAGGGTCAATACTCCTGTGTGCCTGAGAGAAGCTGCAGCACATGGTCTATGGTCGCCCTGAGTAACGGTTCCCCCAGGATTCCAAAGAATTCATGCAACCTGTCTCGCCCCTATCTGAACCTAGTGGCATGCGTGTAACAATGTTTACTTGTCCATGCCTGTTCCAGAAGGACTAGAGGACTAAAGCCTGGATACAGAGTTATAGTGAAGAAGCATGTGAAGAAAAGTTTGATATAAATTAATCAGTCATCGTAACTCTCACCCAATTCATTTTACAGCTATGTGCACTCATTGTGTTTATGTTGCAGTTTTTCTACACGGATAAGTAATGGAAAATATGCAGTGTTTTACAGTACAAGTAAAGTTAATGAGATCTCTGAAATCTCATGCACGCATTATTTTTTCCTTGTAGATTTGCAGCAGATTAAAATCTGGATAATGTAAATCTTTGCAGCATACTTCATTCATTCTAATTAGTGGGGAGAACTAAGCAACAAAAACACATGTAAAAGACACAGCAAAAATGTGCATATTATATGCTGCTTTCTTCCTGCCAGCAGAATTTTCTGCTGCAAATCCTGAACGTGGGCACATAGACTTATTTCCTGTCCTGTGTCCACACCTGATTCATTATAAGTCCTCGATAGCCTAATAATGAATTAGGAGGTAGGAGATGTTACCAGGGTCTTATAATGAATTGGGGATGGGAGAGAATGCTATCGGGTACTTGCAAAATTTGGACCTGGGCTCCCACCTCCATGTTGGTCAGATGTATGGGCCCTTGTAGCGTTCTATTCTAGATCCTATAAAAACATGTGTTCACCCCATATAATAATGCCCCCTGTCAAAGATGACACCAGGGAGATCAAACAGATTCCACCGCTGCCACCAGTTTGTCAAGGAGAACAGCCGGGGGGTCAAGCAGAGCCTACCGCATCACCTTTTATGCAACTCCGCTGTGTCCAATTGTCAGGACAATTACGCAATTGAATGACAAGCGATGGACGAGGCCGCATCTGTTTCTACTACTTGTCTGGTTATTGGGGAACTCAAAGTGAGCGCATGGTATATACACCTCTAATTCCAAAGCATGGAATATATATACCACAGTATAGTCACTGCCAACTCCACAATAACAAAAGGGAACTAGCAGCTGTCATCACCAATCGTTAATACAGGCTGACTGGACACCTGTTATAGGTAGCGCATGGCTTTAGGGATGCGGTTTACAAAGCAAGAGGAACAGAGCTATTACATTTTATAGATTTAATCTGGAAAGGTAGGCACTGTTTATAAAAAAATATACAAAGATGTTACAAAATATGAACAAAACAATACGGCATATATAATTACATAAAATGAAAAGAAATAATGAAAGAAAATTACTAAACCTGATGTTGCAGGAATGGCTCTTATCTTTATGGAGAGAAGCGCTTTGATTAAGAAAATAGACCACTCTCACAGCAAAGTATGTCTTCCAGAAAGAACAATGACAGACACCCAAATTAGATCAAATTACACCCACATGCCTCCCCTTGGTGAGCCCATATGGGGGCTGGTTGTGGGATGTGCTAGGTCTGTTAGAATTTTATGAGATCCCTAACTTTCAGGATATCTTCGCCTGATGGAAGTCCGGCGGTAGATATTGCTGTCATGTTTCCTATCGCTATTTTACCTTTCTACAGAGATGAAATATGCACCATGAATTTGACCAATATTAAGTTGGGTTAGAATGGCCTTACGGTGATGAGTGAATGCGTTACATTTGACCCTTCGCTACGACACCGAAAATAAATCTCCCATAAATATTGGATCAATGCAAATCCCAATATTCATCACTGATCAAAAAGTCTCAGAACAGTGCTTTGATCAGAGGAAGCTTATGCCTGGGAAGAGTACTTTCCTGTCTCTGCGTAAACGGATCTGAGTCTAAGTGTCTGGCTCTTAGAGCATATCATGCTGTAATTACCTGGTCACTGCAGAAGGTCCCTACTCCAATGGAAGTTGAAGTGACAGCTCTTTCTCACTTTCCCTGTTATAATTCCATTAATCCCATATGTTCAATGTGAGGGTGAAATGTCCCCTCTCCAAAGATGTCTTATGGATTTTAATTTTTCTCCATGACATCCCCCATTCTGGTATAATGTTCCCCATCCTGGTCTCCTTCTTTGCATAATGTCCCTCCTCCTAGGCCCCTTCATGGTATAATGCCCAACATTCTGGGTTCCTTCTTGATAAAATGTTCCTTCTTGTTTTGCAGCGCAGGAAGCCGATGGGTCTCTGTGCGGCAATACAGTTCAGCTGAATGCGCGTCCTCAGACACATATACAGCTGAACTATGCACCGATGTCAGCAAGCCCCCCTCCACCTCCAGGCCCTGATGCAGTTACACCAGTGATATGTCCACCCATGCTCATGATCGCAGGCATCATCTCTGGCCACATTAAATAAATGTCTGTTAACAATTGCACCACATTCATCGTCATCTTCTTCAAGAGATTTTCTTGGAGTAGATACCCGATCTGGTTTCCTCTGATATGTAAAACCAACACATTAGGAACTGTAAGCAGTTGTGCAAGAACACCACATATGATGCTGCCATATTGATGTCCTCTGTATTCAAAACTGCATAGTGCAACCAGAACCATGGAGAAGCTTACTTCATCATACTTTATATGTCCTCTGGGCCCTGAAGACTTAGGAATGTCCAAAAGTCCAGACTCATACAGTGGTGGCCAAAAGTATTGGCACCCCTGCAATTCTGTCAGATAATACTCCGTTTCTTCCTGAAAATGATTGCAATCACAAATTCTTTGGTCTTATTATCTTCATTTAATTTGCTTGCAATGAAAAAACACAAAAGAGAATGAAGCAAAAATCAAATCATTGATCATTTCACACAAAACTCCAAAAATGGGCCAGACAAAAGTATTGACACCCTCAGCCTAATACTTGGTTGCACAACCTTTAGCCAAAATAACTGCGAACAACCGCTTCCGGTAACCATCAATGAGTTTCTTACAATGCTCTGCTGGAATTGTAGACCATTCTTCTTTGGCAAACTGCTCCAGGTCCCTGATATTTGAAGGGTGCCTTCTCCAAACTGCCATATTGAGATCTCTCCACAGGTGTTCTATGGGATTCAGGTCTGGACTCATTGCTGGCCACCTTAGAAGTCTCCAGTGCTTTCTCTCAAATCATTTTATAGTGCTTTTGGAAGTGTTTTGAGTCATTGACCTGCTGGAAGATCCAAGACCTCTGAGGGAGACCCAGCTTTCTCACACTGGGCCCTACATTATGCTGCAAAATTTGTTGGTAGTTTTCAGACTTCATAATGCCATGCACACGGTCAAGCAGTCCAGTGCCAGAGGCAGCAAAGCAACCCCAAAACATCAGGTAACCTCTGCCATGTTTGACTGTAGGGACCGTGTTCTTTTCTTTGAATGACTTTTTTTTTCCTGTACACTCTATGTTGATGCTTTTTCCCAAAAAGCTCTACTTTTGTCTCATCTGACCAGAGAACATTCTTCCAAAACGTTTTAGGCTTTCTCAGGTAAGTTTTGGCAAACTCCAGCCTGGCTTTTTTATGTCTCGGGGTAAGAAGTGGGGTCTTCCTGGGTATCCTACCATACAGTCCCTTTTCATTTAGATGCCGACGGATAGTACGGGTTGACACTACTGTACCCTCGGACTGCAGGACAGCTTGAACTTGTTTGGATGTTAGTCGAGGTTCTTTATCCACCATCCGCACAATCTTGCATTGAAATCTCTCGTCAATTTTTCTTTTCCGTCCACATCTAGGGAGGTTAGCCACAGTGCCAAGGGCTTTAAACTTCTTGATGACACTGCGCACGGAAGACACAGGAACATTCAGGTCTTTGGAGATGGACTTGTAGCCTTGAGATTGCTCATGCTTCCTCACAATTTGGTTTCTCAAGTCCTCAGACAGTTCTTTGGTCTTCTTTCTTTTCTCCATGCTCAATGTGGTACACACAAGGACACAGGACGGAGGTTGAGTCAACTTTAATCCATGTTAACTGGCTGCAAGTGTGATTTAGTTATTGCCATCACCTGTTAGGTGCCACAGGTAAGTTACAGGTGCTGTTAATTACACGAATTAGAGAAGCATCACATGATTTTTCAAATAGTGCCAATACTTTTGTCCACCCCCTTTTTTAGGTTTGGTGTGGAATTATATCCAATTTGGCTTTAGGACAATTCTTTTTGTGTTTTTTCATTGAAGACAAATTAAATGAAGATAATAATACCAAAGAATTTGTGATTGCAATCATTTTCAGGAAGAAACTGAGTATTATCTGACAGAATTGCAGGGGTGCCAATACTTTTGGCCACCACTGTACATACTTTTGGAAAAAGAAGTTCCCTTCTTATTGGGCCGTTATGCTGAACCGGCTGTGCTTCCAGCCCATGTCCCACAATCTATCCCTGCCCTTATCGTCAGAAAGGCACATTCTATCCCTGTTAGAATGGAGAGGCAGTGCACATGCTTGAGAGTTGCTCCATTCATTCCCAATGGGGCTGCTGAGCACTTCGCTTGGCTTTTTTCCGTCATACCCATAGAGAATGAATGGAGAGGTGCTCGGGTGTCTGACCTGTCATTTTGTAAATGGTGATAAAACTTTTCTGTTGGGTATAAAAATTCCCCAATCTGCCACTATCTGCATATCCCCACTGTGGGAAACTCACCGATAAGTAAGGTAAGTATCACCTATTCCATGGATAGGTGATAACTTGTCTTCACTGGACAACCCCTTTAATACTAGAGTACACCTAGCTGCGTATTCATTACATTAGCTTCGCTCCCTAGTTAGAAAAATGAGAACAATACTGACCTCTAGTGGATGTGTAGAAACTTGCAGGTATTTCGCTATCGACCAAAAAATGTCTTCTATTTTGTAATATTTTAAGACTTAATGCAAAAGTAATGTATAGTAAATATACCACAGTTCTTTAAATCATTGCTTAGCAAAAACTGAAATAATGTGTTAATACAGAAATTTGCAGAAAGTTTTTTTCTGGGTTTTTTTCGTAAAAATCCTAGTTTACATACATAGTACTCTACTTTGTTGTTAAATTTCAGTGCGGATTTCATAAGTGAAATTCCCTGACAAATACGTTAAGTATGAATCTCGCCTTATACTTTTCACTGTTGGAAACACACCTAGTATTGATGTATATTTGCAAAAAAAATATCACAATATGTCCACGTCATGTGGCTACAGGAGAGGTATCGGACAGGAATAATAATTATTGCTCGCACCCCAGGTGTTCTTTTTGAGGGATATGCTCAATTATGACCTGCCGGGGCTACATGAAGATGAGTTGGGAAATTGCCCCACACCACAGGGAATACGCCATTCACTCCCCTAGACCACTATTCCAATTACATGAAGTGCACTGTGACCATACACTGTGCTGTCTACTGATTCCCCTTTACACCACAATGTAACTGCATGTCATGGGTTAAGTGTTTGCACCACGATATATAGTTATGTTGTGACTTCCCGCAGCACACAATGCCACTGTGCTGGACAACTAAGACTCAAGGTGACTAGCCAAGGAACAACCATAGCCCTCCCAGGTGGATCTTTGTGACCATTGGGTTTGCAGAGCGCAGGATAGTAAAATTGAGCCTCAAATGCAGATTTACAGGCTCTGATGTCTTCTCGTTGGAAAGTGGCAGAGATCAGAGCCTGTTCCTTTATTAACTCCCTCAATTATTCAATCACACCCCTTAACCCCTTGACTTCTGCTTCTGTATCCCAGTGAATAACCCATACAATTGTATAAGTAAGCTTTTTTCATGTTTTTTCCATAAATCACAAATCTTTAGGTAGTTAGACTAGCTGCATTGTTGCCAGTCTGTCAAGTTAGGATGTTGGTCCATCAGCATCAATCCATTGCAATGCGCTGTCAGTCCCTTAGCATCAACACATCCATCAGTCAGTCCTTTAGCTGGTAAGTCCGTCATTAATATCATCATTATTAATCTCTATAAGCTTGTCAGTCTGTCAGTGTCAGTACGTCAGCATCTGAATGTCAATTTCTCACTGTCAGTTTGTGTATGTAGTAAAAAAAATGTGTCAGTGTTAATCATTAGTGTTATAAAAATGTTTAAAAAGGTTTAAATCTGCCTCCCATCTGACCACTTTGGGGCAACGCCCAATCTAGACCCCCATACCACAGAGACACAGGAGGAGGGGAGAGGAGACTGGAGGGAACCTCCCACCATCTGACTGCCTAAAAGGTAAGGCGTCCAGCACTGACAGCAGCTAACACCAGGGGGCTGAGCGTTCCGGGGTCCCCACACAGCATAATCACTGGGAGCACCGGTGTTAATATAACTAGCTTAACACAAATAGAAATACGCCTGCGTCTGAGCAAATGAAACATTGACAAATCCCCCGGCCCAGATGGTATTCATCCATGGATACTGAGGGAATTAAGCTCAGTAAATGACAGACCGCTGTATCTCATATTCTTAGACTCTCTGGTAACAGGGGTAGTGTCACGGGATTAGAGGATAGCAGATGTGGTACCGATATTTAAGAAAGGTAAGAAGGTGGATCCATGTAACTACCGTCCATTAAGTCTGACACCAGTAGTGTGCAAGGTTTTTGAGGCCACCATAAGAGATGACCTGCAGAGTGATATCGCAGAGAATAATATAATAAATGATAATCAGCATGGATTCATGAAAAATAAGTCGTGTCTAACCAACATGTTGGGTTTCTATGAGGAGGTAAGTGCAAATCTGGATGTTGGTAATGCGGCTGATGTGATTTATCTGGACTTTGCAAAGGATTTGATACTATACCACATAACAGCCTTATACTGAAGCTACAGAAGCAAGGACTTGGGGGAACTATATGCAGATGGGTAAGGAATTGGCTAAATGATAGGAAACAAGGAGTCATCATAAATGGTAAGTTCTCTAAATGGGATATAGTCAGCAGTGGGGTGCCGCAGGGATCTGTGCTAGGACCAATTCTCTTTAACCTCTTTATTAATGACCTTGTGGATGGGATTGAGAGTAAAGTGTCAGTTTTTGCTGATGACACCAAACTATGTAGAATATTAGAATCTGATCTTGACATTACGATATCGCAGAACGACCTGGATAAGATGACTGAATGGGCAAACACTTGGCAGATGAGGTTTAATGTAGATAAATACAGAGTAAAGCACCTAGGACGGCATAATCCTATTGCTGCATATACATTAAATGGGAGTATACTCGGGATTACAGAACAGGAGAAGGACCTGGGTATTCTGGTTACAAGTAAGCTGAGCAGCAGTACTCAATGTCAAGCAGCAGCCGCAAAAGCAAAGAAGATTTTAGGGTGTATAAAAAGAGAAATAAAATCCCGTGATCCCAAAGTATTGTTACCACTTTAGAAATCACTGGTAAGGCCACTTCTGGAATATGGGATCCAGTTTTGAGCTCCACATTTTAAAAAGGATATTCAGAAGATAGAGTCAGTTCAAAGCCGGGCAACTAGATTATTACAAGGGATGGAAGGCCTCTCATATGAGGAGAGGTTGAAAAAGTTGAGTCTGTTTAGCTTAGAAAAACGTCGCCTCAGAGGAGATCTCATTTACATGTATAAATATATGTGTGTGGTGAGTACAAAGGACTAGCACATGACTTATTCCTTCCAAAAACTATACTAAGGACCAGCGGACACTCATTATGGCGGAAGAAAAGCGATTCCGGCACCTAAATAGGAAAGGGTTCTTTACAGTCACAGCAGTTGGACTGTGGAATGCCGACCACGAGAGGTGGTAATGGAAGATACTATAACAGCTTTCAAAAAAAGGGCTGGACGATTTCCTCAATACACAGTTAAATTAGACAAAATATTACACCTATAGTAGTACATTTAATACGGTAATAGTAATTACATAACTAGTATCATAATTAGGTTTGATCCAGGGTTCTAGGACTGATCGCCTTTTCTCGGGGTCAAGAAGGAATTTTTCCCCGTGATGCAAATTGGCTGAATGTGTCCTGGGGTTTTTGCCTTCTTCTGGATCAACAGATTTAGGCATAGGGATTTTAGTAATACCATTATTAGAATCATAAGAGTAATACAAAATATAAAACTAATCAAAAATTATAAAGGGGTTCATTTTTAATTGTAATAGTGCAGCAATAATAAAAATGGTAATAATACATTTGTGAGGCCAAGTCCCAGTAGGTTAGTAAGTTAGTGTAGGGGGTACAATTGGGGGAGAAAGGTTGAACTGGATGGACATAGGTCTTTATTCAACCTACGTTACTATGTTTATAGAGTTCATGTATTCATTACTCGCAATATGCTCTATTTACAACCCTAAAATGATTTTCGATTCTATAACTTTTACTCAGATGGATGTACTTATGATAGTAGATTCAGGATATGTGGAAGAAATTCTCTCGAAGATTAGCAGCTAAGTAGAACATTATCTCAAAGATTCGAGGCACCAGAATATTTCTTCTCAGGAAAAACTTAGCTTTTATTCAATTGTTAAAAATACAAAGCAACAATACATGGCAACATTTTGTCCATATCCAGCCTTTATCAAGCCAAAAATTAAAGATAAAATCAATCAAGTACAAACAATGACACATTTCAGCTATTTATTCACCATTAGAATTGACCTCCACCTCTTCTTCCATCTCCAAACCCATCCCCATCATCATGGCACTTTTAAAGCTATTGAATGAACAAAAAAAAACTGTTAAAAAATATTTATATATACAAGTTTTACATTGTGGAGAATAGGCTTCTGTTCATGCATCTGACCCATATGCCTATCCCAGTTGATCATTAGACAATGACCAGCACAGAGGTCTTCTGTGGATGAAGCAAGGTAAGCGACTTCCTAGTCCTTACATGTCTTTTGCTATGATATAATTTAGCTGACATCTACATAACCAACATTCAATGCAAAAGTGTTCTTCATGTGGCTTATTTAGTTATCATGTGTTTTGGTGCCATAAAATGATATGTATACATTTCAATGGTTCCGCTGTTTAAAGAGTAACTGTAGGTTTTTTCCCCATAAATTAATAGTAAACCTAAAAATAAGAAACTTTGTAATATATTTTATTAGAGAAATTAGCTTCTTTCTCCTCCTGGACTAATGAGTCTTTTTCAAACTTCTCAATTCATAGGTAAAATCTGTATTCAACAAAAACTGATTTTTACATTACTGAGATAGGAGATAGGAGATGACAGTTGGTGCTGATAAGATTCCATGGAAAGAGAGGAGGGAGGAGCTGTATCTTTAACTCCTCCCTCTGCCTTCACATAGAATCTTATCCGCAGTAACTGCCATCTCTTTTCTCATTAATGTAAAAATTTGACTTCACTGACTACAGATTTTATCCGAGAAATACAGGGAAAATATATATTTTTGTACTATGTTAGCCAGTAGATAGAAAAAAAGCTTGCAACTTGTTACCATCTTTTCAGTTAGCCATTAAAAGGTATCAACAGCTGAGGACTCTCAAATCTAAATATTTTTCTATCCGAGAAATAAAAATTAAAAAGACGGTTCATCTTTAAATCCAGACAACATAGCCACGAATGTCTTTGGCCAGGATAATGGAATGATGTTACATTGACTACAGAACCTCTGCATTATGACCTCTGGTCGTGTAAACACCGATTACCTGACAGTGTCCACATCATGTAAACCAACACATAAACAAAAGAGAGCTACCATGTGGCTACCAGTCACATAATCACACTCACAATTGTTAATATACACGAAGACGGCAAAAACAACATCGTACGATTAAACAGTCGTAAGACCAAGTTCAAAGTTGCAAATGCAGAGGCTGCGTCACCACATTCTGGTGATATGAATACATCCGTCACAGTTCTAAGAACAAAATATAAACATTTCCCAAATGAGGCGCATAGGAAGGTGTTTCTGGGCTGCCAGGAGTCTGCTATCATGTATACTTTCAGGACAATAAGATGTCATCAATGCAATAAGGGTAATAAAAGGATGAACTTGCTTATCTTTTAAAGGGCTACACATTTATATTAATGGTTTTGGAGGGAGGGTTTTGGATAAAAGCTTCAGACAGGTTCCTCTTAAAGGTTTCCATGTACAATAGACTAAAATTAGCCGATTCTTTAAATTTGGATAAGATTCGCCTATGTTGTAATTTGCATTATGTGTTTATCCACCTTTTAGGCCTAAATGAGCTAAAAGGTTACTTTCAAAAATATTTAAGCTACACAGATCTCTGAAGTAGACATTGCCACACACATTCACATTCAGCCGTTTCTGCAGATTTGCGCAAACACGGATTACCTTGCAATTTGCCTTATGTGTTTCAATGATATTTATTCTCTCTTTAATGGGGAAAAAAATATTGAATGTTGATGTCATGAATCTGCCGCTCACTGTGTCCTAAGGACAGCTCAGTTGCCCAATAGATGGCATACTTGGCTGTCAGTATTGTGAATGGGATAGCCCAGCCACACAATCAGGGACTGGAGCGTGCTGACTATCCTCACGCAAATTAATGATAGTTCAGCCACCCAGTCAGAATCTGGGGTGTGCTGGGTTGTCCCCATGCAAATTGACGATTGCCTAGCAGTCCAATCACAGGCTGGGC
Source organism: Phyllobates terribilis (assembly GCF_046119375.1). Taxonomy (NCBI): domain Eukaryota; kingdom Metazoa; phylum Chordata; class Amphibia; order Anura; family Dendrobatidae; genus Phyllobates; species Phyllobates terribilis. The sequence goes on from NW_027362761.1 coordinate 881,011,258, forward strand.
CTGCAAGGCTTCCTCCAGGTGCCCTTTCAGTGTGATCGTCTGGCTATTTAGCTGGCTATCAATGGTCAGACCATTGGCAATCGTAACTTTGCTCTGTGGAGTGCCTGACTTGTGCTTTAGTGTTCTGCTGCTCTGATCTTCTGCTGCCTGACCTTGGACCTCGCCTTTGACTATTCGTTTGCCTAGCCCCTTTGTCTTCATTCGCACCGTTTTGAACTGATGACTTCAGACTGTGACCTGTTTACGTTTTTGTCTTGGCCCTCTGCCTTAGACATACACTCTTCGTATTTGACCCCGGACTTCTTGACTCCTCTGCCTCACAGCTTACTCATGAGAAGTGACAATAACCAGAATCACAGTTGATTTACAACATGACTCATCCTTTTGCCCCCAATTGAGATAAGCTGTCACTAGAGGTGTCTGGCTGTGAATTACTTCTTTCTCCCTATTCACAACACATACATATTTTGACAAACTGAGCATGCTTCTGTATAGGGAGTTCAATGGTAATAGCCAATACACAATAGACTAAAATCATCAGATTCTGTAAATGTCGATAAGATTCGCCTCTACCTTGTAATTTGCATTATGTGTTTCTCCGACCTTTTAGGTCTAATGGAGCTAAAAGGTTATTTTCAAAGATATATATGCTAGACAGATCTCTGAAGTAGACACTGCAGAGCTATATACAACATTCTCCATCTACTTTTACTAAATTATGAGCAAATTGCTGAGTCTTTTTTTTCTACCAAAATGGTAGAAAACACCAATATTGGCGCTGGAAAGGATTCTTTGAGGGGATATGAAAGAGGCCTATATCTATATATTTTTTTTAGATTTTCCTTTTTGGTGTGCAACGACCTATTTGTTGATCATTTTGGAAAAGTAGCTAAAATGTAAGAAGCTATCATAATTGCTAATTTTAAAGCTTTGTAATGTGTGAAACATAGTTTTTACAATGATGCGTCAGTAATGTGTGTACATAGTTTGGTTATTTCTTAAGTAACATATGGTTATGAAACCATTCAATGCAATAATGTTCTGCATGTGGCTCATCTAGTTGTCATGTGTTTTGGTACCATAAAATGATGTGTATAAATTGCAATCGCTCTGCTGTTTAAAGAGTAACCGTAGGTTTCTTTCCCCATAAATTAATAGTAAACATAAAAATAAGAAACTTATTATCCTGGAATGATAAATCTTTTTCAAAATTCTCAATTCATAGGTAAAATCTGTATTCAACAAAGACAAATTTTTACATTACTGAGATAGTAGATGACATATTATTTAAAGGTTACACCCATAATCACGTGACATTAATAAAAATCGTTAATGCAGTTAAATGTATATGGATAAGCAAAAACGCTGTGCATGGTATCCTTTTATAATTCGTGCCTTTAGTTTGTTTAGTGTCCAGCCTGATGATCCAGAGGGCTTCTCAAAGGAAAAGCATTTTTTGCCCATTCCCTCCTAAAGCAGGTGGATTAACTTTTTCGATACTAAAGAAGAAAATTCTGTTGGTATACCCAGTATGTGCGTCCATAAAGTGCTTGACCACACCAGAGTAGGTTCTGTTTTTATTGTTAATATTTTGTAAATGTTCAGCTATTCTACTCTTTAGTTTACAGCTAGTACGACCAATGTATTTGATGTTACCGATATCACAAAAATAGTCCAATATTCATCAAGTTTTTGTGTTTTTTTTCATATTTACACATGTTGCATTTATTTCCTGTGCACTTGAAAAAACATTTGACTGGTAACTGTTATGCACACGCCCGGACTGACTGGCATGTGCGTGTTTAGTGATCTCACTGGACCATGAACCGGAGAGTGCCTGGAGGGGCGTAACTAAGTATCAACCCAATCCGACCAAGGTCGCACGACGGCTAACGACGCCAGTGCACCAGGGAGGAACCGAGCAGAGAGACCAGGTGCTACTCCAGGACAGACCCCGGACACGGCTGTTGACCCACACCGGAGAATACAGGAACAGGCAGGTTAGGCTGGCACACCGACTGGTGGGTATAGGCAGGCACAACAGGTATGCAGACAGGCGGGCACTGGTAACCACGACTGGTATGCAGGCAGGGAGTACTGGCAAGCACGGCTGGAGTGCCGACAGGGAGGCACTAGCAGGTTGGAGCACAGGCTGGATAAGGTCCAGTACAGACTGGGACTCAGGAACAGAACCGCAGATGCAGTAGACAAGCAGAGCAGAGCGAGGCCGCCGGAGCGGTGAACAAGTGCAGAGCAGGGCAAGATCGCCTGGAGCGGTGAGCAAAGGCAGAGCAGAGCGAGACCGCCTGGAGCGGTGAGCAAAGGCAGAGCAGAGCGAGACCGCCTGGAGCGGTGAGCAAAGGCAGAGCAAAGCGAGACAGCCAGGAGCGGTGAGCAAAGGCAGAGCAAAGCGAGACCGCCTGGAGCAGTGAGCAAAGGCAGAGCAGAGCGAGACCGCCTGGAGCGGTGAGCAAAGGCAGAGCAGAGCGAGACCGCCTGGAGCGGTGAGCAAAGGCAGAGCAGAGCGAGACCGCCTGGAGCAGTGAGCAAAGGCAGAGCAGAGCGAGACCGCCTGGAGCGGTGAGCAAAGGCAGAGCAGAGCGAGGCTGTCTGGAGCGGTGAGCAAAGGCAGAGCAAAGCGAGGCCGTCTGGAGCGGTGAGCAAAGGCAGAGCAGAGCGAGACCGCCTGGAGCGGTGAGCAATGGCAGAGCAGAGCAAGACCGCCTGGAGCGGTGAGCAAAGGCAGAGCAGACAAGAACTGCCAGAGCGGTGAGCAAGGCAGAGCAGAGGGGACAGGGCTTTGTTCACACGGAACAGATTGGAAGGGAAAGGCAGAACCAGATACACACAAGATACTTGCAATGAAGTAGCAGTGGACTCTAAACTCACAAACGGAAGTACAGCGACAACGAGTAGGAGTTAGGTACAGGATCAGACTCTGCAGAAAAAGGGAAAGTAAGGACATAGAGAAAAACAGGCTAGGAGAGTGTTCATACAGGAACTGAGTGTACAGACAGAAACTGACACTGCAGCGAGATACAAGAGCGAGTCTGGGTATGCGGCCCCCAGAAAAGGCAGAACGAACAGGTTAGGAGAGTGTTCAGACTGGCCTGGAAATACAGCCTCCAGGAAGGCGGACAGACAGGCAAGAAAACACAGACAACAGGTCTAGGTATGCGGCCCCTAGAAGGCGGGACGAACAGGCTAGGAGCGTGTTCAGACTGGCCTAGAAATACAGCCCCCAGGAAGGCTGACAGATAGGCTAGGGTACAGTTCAGACAGGAACTGCTACTGAAGGAGATACAGAAGCCAGTCTGGGAATACAGTCCCCAGAGTGGCGAAAACAGACAAGAACAGAACAGGACCTGGCACATTCAGAGTCAAGAAGCACACTGAATGAAAGCGTTGCTCAGGCATCAGCTTCCAGGTGAAGCTGGTTTAAATATCCAGTGACTGACAGCAATAGGCTGAGGACGCATTAGGGGTGTGCCCACAGCAGCTACAAGAAACAGGAAGTGACTGGGCCGCCGCCCTAAGCAGTCAGAACAGAGACAAACAGACAGCATGGAAAGAAGCCAGGCTAGCAGAGATGGTGCCCTATGCAAGAACGCCGCCAGGTATGTTACAGTAAGCAAGTATGGATGTTAGAGGTTTATGATGCATGCTTGCTAAAGAGCGGCCTCTTATAGGCATGCATCTGTGACCCTCCGATAAAATCTGATTGAAAATATCATCCTAATATTGCATTTGATATCATTGAATTGTAAACTAAACAGGGTACTGAAAATGGCAATGTCATTGTCATGGCTATAGGTGTCATTTTTCTTAGAACATAATGCATGGATTCTGGTAACTTTTTTAATTTTATTAATAAAGTTATCAAAATAGCTGTTTTACTATACCCTCTCAATTGTAGTCTATTCTTGATGGAATGTCTTTCTTTAATACAGGTATTTTCATCAGAGTATACTCTTTTTGCACTGACGAATTTACCATAAGGGTAAAATTAATGGTGTGGATAGGATGGCAACTATCTGCATGCAGTGTATTGTTGCCGCTACCAGATTCCCAATAGATAGAGTTGTGTATTTTTCCTGATCTGGAGTTGCCTTGTAGCGTCAAATCCAACAAATCTATTTTAATACCTGGACAAGAAAAATTTAATTTGAAATTGACATCGTTATCATTTAAATAATGAATAAAAAGGGGTTTGGTCGCTTTGTCGCCAGACCATACAAGCAGCAAATCGTCGACAATTGAAGTTGGTAAAAAAAGGGGTTCCTCCACCATGCAGCATAAAGAATAACTATTGCAGGTTAAAACTGCAATTCCATTGGTGCTCCTTTTACTTGGAAAAAAACCTCAAAATTAAACATAAAAACATCATGTTTCAAAAGATAGTCAATACCTCTGAGAATTAATTATTTAAGTTCAGCCTTATAAGAACGATATTTATTTAAATGATGTGTGAAGGCTTCGTGGGCTCGATCATGTGGTATACAGGTATAAAGATTAATAATATTACATGTAAGAAAATTGTATTGATCAGACCATATAATACCATCAACGATTCAAAGCACAGAGGAACTGTTTTTGAGAGAGGCCGGTGTTCTGACCGCTATTAGCTGTAGATGTAGATCAATCCAAGTGCTTAAACCCTCATTAAGGGAATTGATCCCAGAGATAATGGGGCACAGGGGTGGTGGAAAAATAACCTTGTGAGTCTTATGGGAACTGGAGGAAAATCTTTAAAAAGGAATTTTTTCTACTTTATGGTCAAAAATACAAATAGTTTCCCCTTCTTGAACAAATTGCCTTGAGATTGGGCAGGAAATATGAAAATATTCCTATCCAACTAAAAAAAAATGTAATTTAACCTTAAGAGATATTACACATTTGTTAATGTCCAGAAGTGTTTGGAATAAATCAAAGTTCTGCTTAGGTACAAAAGTTAAGACCTCTAGAAAGCATCTTAAATTCCTCTACAGTTAAGATAGTCGGTGTAAGGACAACTATACTTTCAGTGGAATCAATCCGAAAGCCATAAAAAAAAAAATGTGTGAAAATATGGTATTTTTTTCTGGTAGAAAACACACCTATATTGGTAATGGAAAGGAGGCTTTGAGGGGATATGGAGGAGGCCTATATTTTTTTATTCTCTTTTCAGGTGTGCAATCATCTGCTGATAATTTTGGAAAAATAGCTAAAGTGTATGAATCTATCATAATTGTTAGTTTAAAAGCTGAGTAATGTGTAAAAATATAGTAATAATTATGTAATGGGCTTAAGGCCTTAAAGGTTTCCATACACATAGAACTCACTTCAGTGCCTAAAATGTATGAAACTATCATAACTTTTAATAGTTTGTACAATGCTGTGTAAATAATATGTGTACATAGTTCGGTTATTTCTGTGGTAACATACGAATGCAAAACTTGAACGATATAAAAACAAGACAGGAGAAGAATCAATGCCTTCGAAATGTGATGCTAGAGAAGAATGTTATCAATATCATGGATGGCAAGGAGAACAAACAAATCACTTTTGGAATAAATCAAGAGAAGCAAGAATCACCAAGCTACAAATTGCCTACTTTTGACACATCATACCAAGACAGAAATCACTGGAGAAGGACATCTTGGTCAGAAAAATAGAAGGAACGAGGCAAAGAGAAAAACCAGCAACTCAAGAGCTTGATAAAGTCAAAGTGATGGCAAAGAAGACCCTGGCAGAGCTATCTACGCTTGCATATGGTCGATCTTCCTACAGAAAATTAATCCATCACGTCACCAGGGCTTGAGAGCGATCCAAAAATTCATTAAAAAAAAAAACAAGAGAACAGCCAAATGTATAAAAATATGGTATTTTTTTCTGTAATGGGCTTTAGATTGTGAAAGTTGTGGTACAAATTTGACTAAAATCAGCCGTTTTTGCAGATTTGAGCAAAAACAGCCTACCTCGTAATATACATTACGTGTTTCAACAACATTTGTTCTCTCCATGCTGCAGAATAAATATTGGGCATGTTGAATTACAATATGAATGATCCCTTTGTCCCCAGTTGAGATAAGATGCCGCCAAAGGTGTCTGGGATTACCTAACTCCCTTCTCCCTATTCACAGCACATGCATACTTGGACAAACCGAGCATGCTTCTGTATAGAGAGTTGATCAGGAATAGCTGTCGCTTGGTTGACAGACATTAAATGTGTGACGTCAAATTAAGAGGCAATATCAAATAAGTGACATCGCCATTTGTTACAATTCGAAAAATAAAAGAAAAAATAGAATAGAAGATTTAAGAATTTTAACTTGGTGATCAAGTTGTTATAGATGATATAGATCAAAGATGCTTTCTTCCAAAGTCCATCTACAGCTGATATGTAACTATATCTTTCTAATATGTTAATATGATGTTTTGACCTTGAAATGTGTTACTGTTCGGCAGTTTGTAAGTGATAGCTACATGTTCCTGTTCCTAAGCTCTGATATCTACCAGTCATGGTACCCAGATCAAGATATAGCAGGGTCTTTTAGTCATAGATCCCATTAATGTGAGTTTTTACTTCTGAACAGTAAAACATGAAGCCAGCATAGTATAATGTAAATCGAGCTAAAAGTTCACTCTTAAAGATATACACTAGACAGCTCTCTGAAATAGACATTGCAGAGCTGTGTACAACATTCTCCTTCCACTTTTCCTGAATTATGAGCAAATCGATTATTTTTTCTTTGATAGAAATGGAAGAAAGCACACCTATATTGGAGATGGAAAGGAGGCTTTGAGGGGATATGGAGGAGGCCTATGTTTTTTAATTTTATTTTTAGGTGTGCTTTAATCTGTTTGCTGAGAATTTTGAAAAAGTAACTAAAATGAATGAAACTATCATAATCGTTAATATTAAAGCTATGGAATGTGTGAAAATATTTTCTTCTCTATAATATGCTTTATAATAAAGGTTCCCATACAAAATAGACTAAACTCAGCCTATTCTGTAAATGTGGATAAGATCCGACTACCTTGTAATTTGCATTATGTGTTTCTCCGACCTTAAAGTCTAAGTGAGTTAAAAGGTTACTTTGGAAGATATATGTGCTAGACAGATCTCTGAAGAAGACAGAGCTGTGTATATTCTTCTTCTACTTTTCCTAAATTATGAGCGAATTGCCGAGTTAATTTTTCTACCTAACTGGTAGAAAACACACCTATATTGGCAATGGAAAGGAGGCTTTGAGGGGATATGGAGGAGGCCTATGTTTTGTTTGTTTCTTTTTCAATCTTTTTTTTCATGTGTGCAATCATCTGTTTGTTGATAACTTTGGAAAAGTAGTTAAAATGTATGAAACTATCATAACTGTTAATTTTAAAGCTGTGTAATGTGTGAAGCATAGTATGTACAATGATGTGTAAGTAATGTGTGGACATAGTTTGGTTGTTTCTGTGGTAACATATGGATGCAAAACTTGGACAATAAAGAAACAAGACAGGAGAAGAATCGTCAACTTCTAAATGCGATGCTAGAGAAGGATGTTATCAGTACCATGGATGGCAAGAAGAGCAAACAAATCAATTTTGGAACAAATCAACTGAGACATGTCCCTCGAAGCAAGGATCACCAAGCTACAAATTGCCTACTTTGGACATATCATACTGTACCAAAAGAAGAATCACTAGAGAAGGGCATCAGAAAAAATAGAAGGCACAAGGTGAAGAGAAAAACCAGCAACTCGATGGCTTGATACAGTCAAAGAAATGACAGAGAAGACCCTGGCAGACATATCTAGACTTGCATAAGGTCGATCTTACTACAGATCATTCATCCATCAAGTCACCAGAGCTCAAGATTGATCCAAAAGTCATTTAAAAGGAAAAAAAAAAACAAGAGTATGAAAATATGGTATTTTTTTCTGTAATTAGCTATAGACCTTAAAAGTTGCCATACATATTAGAATAAAATCAGCCGTTTTTGCAGATTTGAGCATGCTTCTGTACAGAGAGTTGATCAGGAATAGCTGTCGCTTGGTTGACAGCAATTAAATGTGTGAGGTCAAATTAAGAGGCAATATCAAATAAGTGACATCGCCATTTGTTACAATACTAAAAATAAAAGAAGAAATAGAATCAAAGATTTAAGAATTTTAACTAGGTCGTGAAGCTGTTATAGATAATATAGATTAATGATGCTTTCTTCCAATGTCCATCTACAGCTGATATGTAACTATATCTTTCTAATATGTTAATATGATGTTTTGACCTTGAAATGTCTTACTGTTCGGCAGTTTGGAAGTGATAGCTACATGTTCACATTCGTAGGCTCTGATAACTACCAGTCATGGTACCCAGATCAAGGTATGTTTTTTTTCTATAATATGCTTTTCAATAAAGGTTCCCATACGTAATAGACTAAAAGAGAAAGAGACAAAAAGTCCAGCTACCACAAAAAATGTTTTTTGAAAAATAAGTGAAAAAATATTTTTAAAAACACCATTTATTGAAAACAAGAAAAAACATAGGATTAGGCCTACGCGTTTTGAGCGCTACCACGCTCTTAATCATAGCAAGAGAGCGTGCTGAACCTTCAAATGAGTGTCCACCCCCAATTGATTTATAAACCAATGCAATGCAGCCAACAGCAGAATTCATTAGGAGTATAGTGACATGTGGAAGGAGAGGGGGTAAAAACACCAATGACATATCCTATCTAAAATGACATATTATGAGCCATATTTTAGCAAAAATATTCCTTAATAAAAATACAACAAGTCAGTTCTAAAGTTTAAACTCAAAGGTACTAGAGTACCCATGCGGAATGTCCAAAACGCTTCACGTGTTCATAAAAGATCAGATCAATCTCCTCCCCTCGCCGTGCACTTCACCCTTTCATTACCACAAATCTACAAACTACTAATGTCGCCATTATGTTTTTCCAAATAGTGACGAGATAATCCTGAGAGAATTTTTCTGCCACTATAATTGGTGCTTCTAGAATCTGTTTTAGTTCCATTAATCTGCTCAGAAATCCTCACCTGCAGTTTTCTTGTTGTGCAGCCACTGTATTGAAGGTTACATGTTGTGCACGTAGCTAAATAAATAAGGTGTGTAGAATTGCAATTGATAAATGTCTTTATATCAAATTATATTGGCGTTGATTTTCTTACACACAAAAAATCTTTTAATCAAGGAAAGAAAAATGCTCAGTACAAACGTGATCTCTCTAATAAATCAGACATGATTCCAAAAAACGACGTGATCACAGAGGAGGCAGAAAACCCAGGAGGAAATGCAATGAGAATATATTCCAGAAGGAATCGCAAATAAATCCCAGTGACATTGTAACATCATCACATTACTCGATTACTCCAACTATTTCACTCATTAATTTGTCGGCTACTATTCTACATCACTTGGAAATAAAAGTGTTATTCAGGGGTTTATTCAGGGTGCCAAATTATTCAATACCATCCGGGATGTTAATACATTTGTCACCATGGATGGTCAACTTAGATCACAGGAAACCACTGATTTGAATATTAATGATGTATTTGGGAACAAAAACTCTGAGACATATAATAACAATGTCCATTCCTTCCAGGAACAATATGCTGTGACTGTTCCCAATGATTTGTACAGTGAATCGTCATCTCTGTTCTTGCCTTCTAATAAATGTAACATACCCAATCCTTCCTTCTACCCCATCCAGTCTAGAGCAAACATCATGGATGCTTTCCAACAAGCTATGCAACGGGATTTAAAAAACCTATTATCTGAACAAACGCAATTTGAGTCCAATCTAACCAAGTCTGAACTGAGGGCTATTAAACAATTGACAACTAATAACACAATTATTTGTCCGTCAGATAAGGGCGATTTAGTGGTGGTTCTGGACAATCTGTTATATGAAAGGGAGATTTTCAAAATGTTATCAGATTCCTCAACTTATGAGATATTACAGTATGATCCAACTAAGCAATATCAAGATGAATGGCAAACATTATTACAGTAGGTAATATCTCTGATGTCTATCATGTCTACAAAAGAGGCTGAGTACATTTTTGAGGACCGTCCTGTCCTCCCTGTTCTGCATGCACTTCCCAGGGATCAATATGAGATGTTTCCCCCTACCTTTCGTCTGATCATTGCAGGGATTGGTTTCGTATTAGAGCGTTTCTCAGCTTGGGTTGATAGATATATTCAACCATTATCAGAAATCACACACAGTTTTATACAAGACACAAAACATTTATTATGTATTGTTGATTCCTTGAAATGGTCGCAAGATTCGTATTGGATTATCAGTGATGTTACAGCTTTCTATTCTTGCATGTCTCATGAAAATACTATTATGGTGTTATCTCATTTTCTGTCCGGATTTACAGGTTATTCAAAATTGTTAAATAATTTTTTTGTTTCTGCTGTGTCTTTTTTATTGACTCATAATTATTTTATGTTCAATCATGCATTCTATCTACAGGTGAAGGGGATGTCCAATGGGGGGGAGATGATCCCCATCTCTGGCGAATATTTACATGTCATGGTGGGAGGAGCGTTACATGATTTCTGTCCTTAACCCTTTAAACAAAGCCATCTCTACAATAACAAAAAATCTAGAGGTCAAATTAGAGAACAGGTTTTGCCAGTCACCTTCTCTACACCTTATTCCTTGGATTATCCTAATATGCTAAAAATTTTACATAAGAACTTGTCGATGTTACATCATGATCAGCAGTTATCCAATATATGAGACAAAGGAGTAAGATAATGTGGCACCCCTGCAGGTCCAGTTGCCACAGAGGTACTGCATCTCACCCAGAGGTGTGGTACCCCACTCTCAGGTAAGGAGGGAGTACTACCTGGGACCCACCCATCTACATCCAACACTACACTACTCCAGACCAGCAGGCGGGGCAAGATGCACTTGTCCACTGCTGAGGCCTGTCCCTGGTTGGAAGGGGGGGAACCAAGAGAGGGGGAACAATGTAGTGGGTGTGGGTGGAGGAAGCAGTTCAGTGGAGCACAGACAGAAAGAGTATAAAAGACAGAGAGAAACATCTAGAAGGGTCCAGTCCTGCTCCCGAGAGCAGTGCAGAAGGGTCCATGCTCCTGGCTCCAGTGCTTGGAGCAGGAGTTCAGTCAGAGTGAGAGTTCAGAGCAGGAGCTCAGGAGGAGCTCTGCTCAGGGGAGTTGAGAGAGGAGTCGGGCCCAGTGAGAGAGGCCCAGGAGAAGGAAAGAAAGAAAAGAGGAGCAGTGATGAGGGCTCCAAGAGAAAGACAGAGGCGATACTAGGGGCACGATGAGTGTGGATGCCACCCATGCGCCCGAATCCACGCTGACGTGGAGGGATTAGACCGCAGAAGGGGACCGGCCCCAAAACTAGTGGAGAACAAACAGGCTCAGCTAGACAACCGGAGGCTGCTGCATTTTCAAGGTGTTGCAGCCAAAATCCACAATTACATCACCGAAAAGGTGGCCACATAGGGTCCAGGGGACTGAGAGCACGTTGCCCGACAAGGCCCGAGGCCACTGGCTTGGGACATTGATTGTGAGGCGCAGGGCAGGAGGGCGAGAGACAGCGCAGTGAGACAATCGGGAAAGGTACAGAAGAAAGAGGTCCCGATCAAGTACATCCAAATTATCTGAGAGTTTGCTGGATCACTTACCCAGAGGACACAGGATGACGTGGGAGGTTACACACTGGCCATTGTAACCTGGGGGATTGAACAACCGTGAGTAAAACCTGAAGACTGCACCCCACTGTGTCCTTGAATAACTGCTGCACCATCACCAGCCCTGCACTACACCGTCTCAACAAGATCCACCTCATAAAATCATCATATACTGCCCTGGAGCTTAGCTCTGCCTGTGGAGAGCTGAACCAACTCTGCTGTGTCACCATCAGCTCCAGTGAATCAGCACCGCAGCAATGGTCCCATATAGCTGGATACCACAGGTGGCGTCACGAACATTATCTCTAAAAACTTTATTCCCCTTTTCTTTAATCTTTAATTATTGACCGCCCGGGGCCACGGACCGGGTCACAGCCACTGTGACTACCCCGAAAAGGACTGGCCTGGCTACCGAGTACCCCACGGCCCCAGGGGGCGCGTCAATATGTTGCTAGAAAATCCAGATCTTTATCTGGGAGGCTATCACTTAGCATGTACCGCAGTGTGAATACAGTCCAAGATACTTGGTTATCTCTCAAGGGTGGTTACAAACGTGGAACATCACGTTGTGTGTTATTCCAATATATAAATGAATCTAGAAACTGGAGTCTCATTTGGTATAAAGACATTTATCAATTGCAATTCTACACACCTTATTTATTTAGCTATGTGCACAACATGTAACCTTCAATACATTGGCTGCACAACAAGAAAACTGAAGATGAAGATTTCTGAGCAGATTAATGGAGCTAAAACAGATTCCAGAAGCACCAATTGTAGTGGCAAAAATTCTCTCTCAGGATTATCTCGTCCCTTCTTGGATAAACATAATGGCGCCATTAGTAGTTTCCAGATTTGTGGTATTGAAGCAGAGAAGTCCCCGGCGAGGGGAGGAGATTGATCTGCTCTTTTGTGAACACGTGAGGTGTTTTGGATATTCCGCACGGATACTCAAACACCTTTGGGTTTAAACTTTAGAACTGACTTGTATTATTATTAAGGAATGTTTTTGTTAAAATATGGCTCATAACATGTAATTTTAGATTTTAAATTTAGGATTTAAGTCATTCAATTTTTTTGTCCACCTTTCACATGTCACTATACTCCTAATGAATTCTGCTGTTGGCTGCATTGCATTGGTTTGTAAATCAGTTGTGGGTGGACACTCATTTGATGGTTCAGCACGCTCTCTTGTATTTAAACCTTTTCATTGTCATATAATAGTGCTGTGATTAAGAGCGTGGTAGCACTCGAAATGTGTAGGCCTAATGCTATGTTTTTCCTTGTTTTTAGAGAATTCAAATAAATTATATTTTAATAATATTTTGTCACTTGTTTTAGGAAAAACATTTTTTTTGCAGTATCTGGACTTTTTGTCTTTTTCTTTTCATGATTGTATGAGGCTTTGTTTTATCCAAGGCAAATTGTATTGTTTTTGGTGCAGTTTGGGGTACATTTCAATTACAGTGTAATTAATGTAATTTGTTTTTTCCCATGCAAATGTAAACAACAAACAAACAAAATATCAAAAAAAATATATAAAAAATTAAACAGACACCAAAGTGTTTGTTGGAAATATACATCTGGCTGCAATGGCGCAGGTAGACTCTGATTAATGCTCGGGCAGCATGAACCACATTATAGGTTCCCGTCAAATAAATTCTCCAGGTTATTGCGGTCGTATGGATATCTCACATGTGAAACGTTTTTACTCTTTTGTATAAAATGTATTTATTATGGAATATTTTTTTAAAGATTTTGAAGATATTTTATATGTGTATTTTTGTTTTAGATAATTTGTCCCCCAAGATATCTTAACTTTAACAACACATAATACATTTACAATAATGTAGAGATAAAGCCCAGGACTAAGCAGAGTAAATTTAAGAATTTAAGAGCAATTTAAACGCTATTAGAGAGTCTGAAATTAAATATGGACACCAATGCCAACCCACATATACCAGTCATATTAATTTCTTAATTTATCTGCACGCTAGATGCCAATAATGATGCCTACATTGCAGTATATGGGGCAGAGCAGGTATATGAAGCACCAGCATGACAGGAGCCAACTGAAGATTCCATGCTCTGTCCTGAGGTCATTTGACTGGCATGCGCTCAACTGCCGTTCACTTTTCAGCTGTCAACTGCAGCGAGTGGAAGAGAGTTGGATTGACCGACGAGAGATCTTCAAAATGATGAGAGAAAAAGCAGAGGATATGAAGAAAGAAGAGATGAAGAAGAAAGAAGAGATGGAGAAGAAAGAAGAGATGAAGAAAGGAAAAGAGAAGAGGAAAAGAGAAGACAGCCTGGAGGAAGACATCAAGAAAAAGAAGAGGATTGGACCCAATGCCAGACAGTTGGAGGATGAGTAGCCGAGAGCAGGTAAGGGTCACATTCAAGTCTCATCTACAATGCGATGGTTGTTTTTGATTTATTGTAAATGTTCCCACATAAACAAAAGGAGGTTTATATGATTCCCATGTATGAGATATAGGGACAGCATTAGGGGCAGTCAGACTAGGCATCTGCCACGGCCCCCACTCCTCTAAGAGGCCCCCAGCCAGTGGCGTGACGCACACCATGCAACCGCTATGGGACCCATAAGTCAGAGGGGTCCAGCGCCAGTGCTTATTCCCGCCCTCGCATCGCGCGTTCAACTGTACACTTGAAACTGCCGATACAGTTGAAAGCAATGATGGAGGAGGGGGCGTCATGTGACGCTCGTTCTCCCATCATTCACCATCATTTTCAATTCATCATTAAACAAGTGTCGAACGACCTCAATATGGTCGATCACGCTCACTAGCAGCCTGTACTCAGTGCATATAAATGCAACCAAAATGTTTCCGTGTGATGGTGCAATATGTGAGCATTTGGGGCCCCACTTTAAACTTTTGCCAGGGCCCCACTTTGTCTAAAACCGGCCCTGATGAGATATTGTTATTTGTTTGTGTTACTATAGATATCAATTACATTGTAATATTAACACTAAGCCTGGTCATGTATTGCAGTGAGGGAAAGAATTTTATAGTGTTGTTGGTCGGATTGTCCTTATATATTTATAGCTTTGTTAGTAACAAAACAGAAAAAAAGAGACAGTTTCCAGTAAAACATAAGGTAGACGGTTAATGTGGGAAATATTGAAGATAAGCAATTTTCCTGTTTTTTTGTTTTTTTTTAATGAAGCTCAGACCCCACTCCATTAATTACCCTCATGTGGTTTTCCCGGAAATTTGTGAATATACATTATAGGGTATTCTATATTCTGTCTAATCTAATAGTACAGGAACAACCTGTAGTCTGCTAGTCATTAAGGTGAGCTACATTTATAAGTGGAGCCTTATCTTCTGCAATTATAAGGCTAAGTGCCCACGATGCAGAAGTGCTCCGGGTTTTTCCTGAGCGTTTCTGCATCTCCCTGGCAGAAAAAACGCATGCGAATTTTACATGCGTTTTTTCAGCCATAGACAAGCGTTTGTCACGCGTTTTGCACATGGAATTTCGCATGCGAGTTGTCAAGCGCTTTTCGAAGCGATTTTAGCATCACTTGGAAAAGTGCTTGACAACTTGGTCACGCTTTATAAATCCATACAACAGGCATGGATTTATATAGTGTGACCAAGTTAATAGTTAAAAAAAAGAATAAAATGGTAAAAAAAAAAAAAATTATACTCACCTTCCGATGGCCCCCGGTCTCCTTCTCTGGTCTCCCCGGTGGCTCGCGGTGGTGTAAAGGGACCATCCATGACGTAATTTAGTCATGTGACAGGTCACGCAACCGCCGACGTCAGCGGTCGTGTGACCTCTCACATGACTAAATGACGTCATGGAAGGTCCTTTTACACCATCGCAAGCCACCGGGGAGCCCACAAAAGAAGAGACCGGGGGACATCAGAAGGTGAGTATAATTTATTTTTTTTTTTTTTTAATTCTTTTTTTTTTTTTTTAACAGGTACTATGGTACCCGGGTCTGGATGAGAGTCTCCTCTTCTCCAGACCCGGGAACCATTCAGCACAGTGAATCGCTTAAAATCCGCATGTGCACATGTAGTCATGCGGATATTAAGCGATTCAATGCAAGTCAATGGCGGCAAAAACGCTGTGATTCCGCAAAATTAATGGTAGTGCTGCGGATTTTTCCGCAAAGATAATCCGCAGCGGAAATTTCCGCAGTATGTGCACAGCACATGGGGATTATCATTGGGGAACATGGCAGGCCTTCTACCAAGCGTTTTTTAAGCGTTTTCGCGGCAGAATTGCCGCTGCGGAAACGCTTAAAAAACGCATAGTGGGCACACAGCCTAACACTGCACAGTATTTAACCTGCCCTAGTATCAGAAAGTACAGCCTTTCTCAATTATATGATGTGTACACTAACCCCATGGTAATATAGATAGACCTAGAGATGTAACATGTATAATGGGCATTTTATACATTGATATACAGTACTTTTTATTTGCCGCACTTCTGAAAAATAACTTATGCCGTTTTCTAGAGAATAATCTCATGTTTTCTTTTACATTTCTTTCAAATAAACTAATATTATATTCCTTATTTTATTCCTTTAGGACCCAGCACACTCACATCCAACACCCAAATTTCCATCAGCGGGTTCACTTTCCATCAGGTGCTGTGTGAGGGCAGATACGGCAAAGTAAGTTTTATTATTTCTATATTTCAGGCGAGATATACTCATAAAGTCCAAGACTTATGTTATCCTAATAGTTAGAGTGCAAATACATGGTCTCCAATATCAGTCACTTTATTTTGTGGGACGGTGGATTGTAGAATTCTTCATTTTATATAGTAGGTTCTTAAATAACAAAAAACTTTTTTTCACAATTAACCTCTTAAATATTTATTTTCCTTGTGTCTTCCTCAGGTGTTGCTGGCATCAGTCCCCGGCCGAAACATCTATAAGGCCATTAAGATCATTGACAAACGGGACAATGCAGAAGCCCTACAGCGAGAGAGGCGGATACTCCTGGTGGCCAGAGACTGCCCATTCTTGAGTCATCTCTGTGCCGCCCAGCAGTCTCAGGTACAGAGGGTTCTCCTCCTACACTAACATCTTACATTGTACACATAATAATAGATAAAACCTGAGATATTATCCACAGAATCTTCTTTACTAGAGATCACACATTATAGAATATATTTCTTTTATTCTAATATTGTGATTTCTCTCCAGGACCATGCCTATTTCATCATGGAGCATTTGTCTGGCGGCAGCCTTGAGTCACTCATTAGAATGTGCAAGAGACTGAACATCAACTCTGTACGGTGAGTAACTAATCGTGAGATGGGAGGAAAAAGATAGCAACATGTCTTAATAGCAGGAGGAATAACGTGATTTTATTATACATACAGTATATTACATATCACACCTTATGGGTTAGTGATATATTTATATTACATTTCTGATGGTTCAGTCGTTAACATGTGATATATTTCATGGTCTTGGGCAAAAATGGAGTCTATACCCACTGCCCATGGTCGTCAAGGATGGGGTAGAAAATCACACCTAATATTATAGGAACTGAGGGGGTTAAGGGAATTTTCTAATTCTTAAATATTGAGGATAGGCCATCAATATTACTTCAGATGGAATAAGACCCCCAAAAATCGAATTTTCTTGTTCTATCCAAATTAATGGTGGATCATTATAAAGAACTGGATAACCCCTTTATTAGTTGTAAACTTAAGTGATGGTCTAATTATAATTTAATTTTATTTCATCTAAAGAGGCCCAGAATTCTTTATAGGTATTTGAGCTTTGTTCTTCTGATAAAATGGTTTTGCCATACAGTCAATAGGGCTATATTAGAGTTTCTAATACATTTTATACAAGTTATACAGAATAATTTCATGTTTTGAAACTAAACAGTCTCCTTTCTTCTTAAGATTTTACACAGCAGAATTAATTTGTGGCCTCCAGTTCCTCCACGGGCATGGCATCGCCCATCGGTAAGAGAATGTATATCGTCTTGAGAACACTACTGATATCCATGGGCTATGTCTGGTACTGCTTAGGTCTATTCACTTGAATGAGGTTAAGCATCAATACCAGATATAGTCCTGCACTAGTAGCACTTGCTCATACACCTGTCTGTATCTGTTATCTTCTGCCAGTCTCTTCTTGTCCTAAGTGTAAACTTTCAGTTGTTTCCGGTGGTTGTGTGCAAAATTCAAGCCAGAAATCATTATTTTTTGTTTTCACAGAGACATCATGCTAGATGAAGATGGTCACATTCAAATTATAGACCTTGGGGTGTCGAAAGACGGTCTGACCGCGTCCAGTAACATCCATGGACGGACGGGAACTTTCCGCTACATGGCCCCAGAGGTGCTCCTGGGTCAGGCATACAACATAGCAGTAGACTGGTGGAGCCTTGGGATAGTTGTGTCCTTAATGTCATCTGGACGTTTCCCATTTTACAATGGCCCTGAGAGAGAAAAGATCTGCACCTCAATTACCAGCGAGAAGCCAAAATTTCCAGCATGGCTAGGTGCAGACTTGACAGATCTGTTGATGAACCTGCTACAGAAAGACCCAGAGAGACACCTCGGTGTGTCAGGAAACATCAGAGACCACCCATTTTTCGAAACCATCTGTTGGGAGGAACTGGAGCAGAGGAGAGCACGGCCTCCTTTTACACCTTTTCCATGTAAGTGAATACTTATTACTAGTGTTGAGCGAGCACTAAAATGCTCGGGTGCTCGAAGCTCGGGCCGAGCTCGCCGCGATACTCGGGTGCTCGACCCGAGCAACGAGCCCAATGTTAGTCTATGGGAGACTCGAGCATTTTTGCGGTGGCACCCCCGGCAGTCTTTTAAAAGCCTAACAAGTACCCAAAACAATAGTGACAGAGCTCAAATGACATGGGGACAGCATGGGGATCGCCCCAGGAAGCATTTCTGACCCCCAGGTCACTGTTGTCAACAACGTGGTCAGAGGTATTAAGCCACTTTTACAGGCTCACAATAAAACGTTCAAAAACGAAAGTGAAACTTTTTTCCTGTGAAATATGTTAAAGAACATCCTTTCCAGGGTAAAGACTTGTGTATAAGTTAAAATAAATGACCAAAAACAAAAATACTCCTCCACACCTTCGGCTATGTTCACAAGTAGCATTTTTTATGCGTTTTTGCACTTTTGTATTGCTTTCAACTATGACAAATGCATTCACCGTGAAATGTCATTTTAACATTTTACAACCTTACCTGGCCATGTGCTGTGTGACACATGCATAAAGTGCTGAAAAGACAAGGGAACAGCATGGGGAAGACCCCTGGAAGCATCTCTGACTCCCAGGTCACTGTCTAAAAGTGTGTCCATCATAAGTGATCCTTACCGCATCAGAAGATGCAGACTTGCAACTATCCCCATGCAAGTTCTAGTCCCAGGGCAGTGTTCAATTGTACCTCCCCCATTCCTTGCAATACAAGCTCAAGTATGCAGCCTGCCACCCACCCACCCCCAGGCTGCAATACCATACTGCTTGCTTGCTTGAACTTGAAATTGGGCCTTTTAGGCATGTGGAGGCGGAATCTGGCCACCACGTCATGGCTGTGTTGGTGGCCTGGAATCCATACTCAGTCCCCAGCCGCCCGGCGGCCGGGTGTCCATACTCGGTCCCCAGCCGCCCCGCGGCCGGGTGTCCACACACGGTCCCCAGCCGCCTGGGGGCAGCCGGGTGTCCATAAACGGTCCCCAGCCGCCCCTATTTCTCCTTGGAACATTCCCCCACACACTTTTCTTAGCCCGGCCTGCTTTAGGCAGCATTGGACGAGCCCACCAGAGAACCAGACTCCTCCGGTGGGCCCTGACTTCTCCATCGGTGGAGTTGAGAGTGCCAAGGTGAGGAGCATGATGATGATGACAGAAGTTAGCATCTGCTATGTTTTCTTTTAATGCAAGTGTAAGTGTGCAGCCTGCCACCCACCCACCCCCAGACTGCAATTCCATACTGCTAGCTTGCACTTGAAATGGGGCCTTTTAGTTTGGAGGAGGCCGAAGCTGGCCACTACCTCATGGCTGCTTCGGCAGCGAGGTATCCATACTCAGTCCCCAGCCGCCCATATTTGTCCTGGTGTGCCTTATACATAAGATTAAGCGCGTATACCAAAACATTACCTGTGCCCTCCCCAGTGCATTTAGTGGGAAGGAGAGCCTATTCCGCTGTAGTGTGTGCATGCCAAACCCCTGTTCATGGTACATGCGAATATGCCTCCCACCTTGCACCTGTCGTTGCAGACTTGCAACTATCCCCATTCAAGTCCTTGTCCCAGGGCAGTGTTCAATTGTACCTCTCCCATTCCTTGCAATGCAAGCGCAAGTATGCAGCCTGCCACCCACCCACCCCCAGGCTGCAATACCATACTGCTTGCTTGCTTGCACTTTAAATTGGGCCTTTTAGGCATGTGGAGGCGGAATCTGGCCACCACGCCATGGCTGTGTCAGCGGCCTGGTATCCATACTCAATCCCCAGCCGCCTGGTGGCCGGGTGTCCCCGCTTGCTCCCCAGCCTCCAGGGGGTGGCCGGGTGTCCATACTCGGTCCCCAGCCACCCCTATTTGTCCCGGTAACCTTTCCCACACTTTTCTTAGCCTGGCCTGCTTTAGGGCAGCATTGGCCGAGCCCACCGGACTATCAGACTCCTCCGGTGGGCCCTGGCTTCTCCATCAGGGGAGTTGAGAGTGCCAAGGTGAGGAGCATGATGAGAATGATAGAAGTTAGCATCTGCTTTGTTTTGTTGTAATGCAAGCGCATGTATGTAGTAGCGGCTAGGCCTGAGGTGGTCAGCGTTTTGGCGCATATCCTACCTCCTCCGAGGATTGCTGGATGTTTTCCTGCTACTATCCAAGTTCTATGACTCCCGTTAAAACAAAGCTTCAGGTGATAAATGATGGATGAGGTAGTGGCAAAGGAGAAAGAGCAGGAGGAACAGGGACCATTCACATCAATATCAGGCCAGTCAACCAGATATGTCTTGTAGGATATGTTTCTGTAACAAAAGGAGCGGTTCGGCTACACAGTTATAGGGCATACAGTGAGTGCAATGCCTACCAAAAATTTCGAGGCACTCCAATGCCCCTTGGAAATGACATGGAGGTCAGAGGGCGTTAACTAAATCTTTTTTTCCATTTATAGCAACTGGGTCTCCCGTGCACTGTTGGCTTAAGCAGTGAATGGAAGGCTTTCCAAAAATTATGAGGAACTGCAATGCCCCTTACAAGAGCCATGTGTGGCACCCCAGGGGTCTGGTCACCACAGTAATAGAGATATTACGTCGGAGAGCAAGTGGGAGGTTTCCTGGTCAGGATCCCTTAAACATGCAACATCCTCCTGCCCCAATCCTGGGAGGGGAGAATTCTGCCCTTATAAACTGGATCTGGGGCGGGGTTGAGTGAGTCAGAGAACAGTCAGAGTCAGAGTGAGAGCAAGGGAAAGTAACAGCAAGGAGCTCTGTAGGAGCCAGGAGCTAAAGACCAGGGGCTGGAAGCTGAGCAGAGCTCGCACTGGCAGAAGACAATAGGAACCGGACACAGGAGTCCGAAGCTGTGAGGACTTATATATCCAGCAGCAGAAACCAGCCGGCAGGGGATTTCAGGTCCTCTGGCCATAGAAGCCCGGAGGCTCAGTCACAAGCAAGGGACCAGCACCGCCGTCGTGGAGCGGAGGCTAACAGAAGGCCCCAAGTCACCAGCCATACGGGTGAGCACTACACGGTACACTCAGGGACGTGGGCTACTTCTACCCGCTTACAGCAAGGTAGCCAGGAAGAGTGCAGACAGACGGGGAGGCCTACAACTCCACCTGGCCAGGGGAACTCCTGCTTGCTCACAGACTGACCAGGCCTCTTATGCTAGCCAGTACTCCCGGGAGGGTCTACCTTATAATCATCAGTAAAGACCCTGAACTGCACTGCAAAGACTCTGAGTCATTCCTGCTGCGCTCGTGCACCATCACCCTCATCATCCACACTCACTGCCCTGAGGCTATACTCCTCCCGAGGGGAGTTATCCCATTCTATGCTGCGCACACAACACCAGCCTCAGCGGTCTGCCTCGCAGCGGTGGTACTCCCTGACTGCAATCCACGGGTGGCGCAGTCGGACAATTAACCTCAAAACCTAAGAAAGACTGCCACTGGTTTGACCAGCCTGAGCCACGGGACCGGGTCACCGCCACGGAGACTACAGATCCCAGAGACCTGGCACTGGGTATCCCACACACGTGTACACACGGCCCAGGGGGCGCGTCACATGCAGTACAGCATATTACAAACATAAGTCCCATTATTGGGGAGTGGGTGTCCCATAGTATTTGCTTATGCTTTCCAAGCAAAAGCTGCCAAAAATTAGGACGGAGCAACTTGCAATGCCCCTTACAAGAGCCATGCAGTACAGCATATTACAAACATAAGTCCCATTATTGGGGAGTGGGTGTCCCATAGTATTTGCTTATGCTTTCCAAGCAAAAGCTGCCAAAAATTAGGACGGAGCAACTTGCAATGCCCCTTACAAGAGCCATGCAGTACAGCATATTACAAACATAAGTCCCATTATTGGGGAGTGGGTGTCCCATAGTATTTGCTTATGCTTTCCAAGCAAAAGCTGCCAAAAATTAGGACGGAGCAACTTGCAATGCCCCTTAAAAGAGCCATGCAGTACAGCATATTACAAACATAAGTCCCATTATTGGGGAGTGGGTGTCCCATAGTATTTGCTTATGCTTTCCAAGCAAAAGCTGCCAAAAATTAGGATGGAGCAACTTGCAATGCCCCTTACAAGAGCCATGCAGTACAGCATATTACAAACATAAGTCCCATTATTGGGGAGTGGGTGTCCCATAGTATTTGCTTATGCTTTCCCAGCAAAAGCTGCCAAAAATTAGGACGGAGCAACTTGCAATGCCCCTTACAAGAGCCATGCAGTACAGCATATTACAAACATAAGTCCCATTATTGGGGAGTGGGTGTCCCATAGTATTTGCTTATGCTTTGCCAGCAAAAGCTGCCAAAAATTAGGACGGAGCAACTTGCAATGCCCCTTACAAGAGCCATGCAGTACAGCATATTACAAACATAAGTCCCATTATTGGGGAGTGGGTGTCCCATAGTATTTGCTTATGCTTTCCCAGCAAAAGCTGCCAAAAATTAGGACGGAGCAACTTGCAATGCCCCTTACAAGAGCCATGCAGTACAGCATAATACAAACATAAGTCCCATTATTGGGGAGTGGGTGTCCCATAGTATTTGCTTATGCTTTCCAAGCAAAAGCTGCCAAAAATTAGGACGGAGCAACTTGCAATGCCCCTTACAAGAGCCATGCAGTACAGCATATTACAAACATAAGTCCCATTATTGGGGAGTGGGTGTCCCATAGTATTTGCTTATGCTTTCCAAGCAAAAGCTGCCAAAAATTAGGACGGAGCAACTTGCAATGCCCCTTACAAGAGCCATGCAGTACAGCATATTACAAACATAAGTCCCATTATTGGGGAGTGGGTGTCCCATAGTATTTTCTTATGCTTTCCCAGCAAAAGCTGCCAAAAATTAGGACGAAGCAACTTGCAATGCCCCTTACAAGAGCCATGCAGTACAGCATATTACAAACATAAGTCCCATTATTGGGGAGTGGGTGTCCCATAGTATTTGCTTATGCTTTCCCAGCAAAAGATGCCAAAAATTAGGACGGAGCAACTTGCAATGCCCCTTGCAAGAGCCATGCAGTACAGCATAATACAAACATAAGTCCCATTATTGGGGAGTGGGTGTCCCATAGTATTTGCTTATGCTTTCCCAGCAAAAGCTGCCAAAAATTAGGACGGAGCAACTTGCAATGCCCCTTACAAGAGCCATGCAGTACAGCATAATACAAACATAAGTCCCATTATTGGGGAGTGGGTGTCCCATAGTATTTGCTTATGCTTTCCAAGCAAAAGCTGCCAAAAATTAGGACGGAGCAACTTGCAATGCCCCTTACAAGAGCCATGCAGTACAGCATATTACAAACATAAGTCCCATTATTGGGGAGTGGGTGTCCCATAGTATTTGCTTATGCTTTCCAAGCAAAAGCTGCCAAAAATTAGGACGGAGCAACTTGCAATGCCCCTTAAAAGAGCCATGCAGTACAGCATATTACAAACATAAGTCCCATTATTGGGGAGTGGGTGTCCCATAGTATTTTCTTATGCTTTCCTAGCAAAAGCTGCCAAAAATTAGGACGGAGCAACTTGCAATGCCCCTTACAAGAGCCATGCAGTACAGCATATTACAAACACAAGTCCCATTATTGGGGAGTGGGTGTCCCATAGTATTTGCTTATGCTTTCCCAGCAAAAGATGCCAAAAATTAGGACGGATCAACTTGCAATGCCCCTTACAAGAGCCATGCAGTACAGCATATTACAAACATAAGTCCCATTATTGGGGAGTGGGTGTCCCATAGTATTTGCTTATGCTTTCCCAGCAAAAGCTGCCAAAAATTAGGATGGAGCAACTTGCAATGCCCCTTACAAGAGCCATGCAGTACAGCATATTACAAACATAAGTCCCATTATTGGGGAGTGGGTGTCCCATAGTATTTGCTTATGCCTTGCAAGCAAAAGCTGCCAAAAATAAGGACGGAGGAACTTGCAATGCTGGCACCCTGGTGGTATAGTGGTGGTGGAGGCTGAGGATAAGGAGAAGAAGATTAAACAGCCGAAACGAGGAAGCGTATACCCATGTGTGGGTGTGAAGCGGTGCATGTGAATACACCTCCCGAAATAACACAGTGGATTTGACTTTATGTTACTCTGCTGTCATTTGGTGGTGATGAGAAGTCTGGCCCAATCCAGCCCTTGTTCATTTTGATAAGGGTCAGCTTGTCAGCATTGTCAGTTGACAGGCGAGTGCGCTTATCAGTTATAATTCCCCCAGCGGCACTAAAAACACGCTCCGATAACACGCTAGCGGCAGGGCAGGCCAGGACCTCCAAGGCGTACAGAGCGAGTTCATTCCAAGTGTCCAGCTTGGATACCCAATAATTAAAAGGCACAGAGGAATCACGGAGGACGCTGGTACGATCGGCAAGGTACTCCCTCACCATCTTTTGAAACTTTCCACTCCTTGTGAGAGTACCCCGCGCCTCAGGGCCTGTAAGCTGGGCGGGTGTCAGAAAACTGTCCCAGAACGTTGACAGTGTTCCCCTGCCTCTGCTGGATTGGAGTTGCATCTCTCTCGCCTGTACGCCTTGGTTGGGCAACGAACTGTGACCTCTGCCGCTAGCGTGTTCAGATGGGAATTTTTTTAAGAGTTCTGCAGCAAAGGCCTTCTGGTATTGCCCCATTTTTGTAGACCTCTCCACCTCAGGAATAAGAGAGTGAAAGTTCTCCTTGTAGCGGGGGTCTACAAGTGTCACCAACCAGTAATGACTGTCACCCAACATTTTGACAACGCGAGGGTCACGGTTAAGGCAGCGTAACATAAAGTCAGCCATGCGTGCCAGACTGGTAACGGGCAAGATTTCCGTGTCCTCACCAAGATGACGACTGACAATGCTCTTCTCCTCCTCTTCCTCCTCCCCCCTGTCCTCAGGCCACCCACGCTGAACCGACGGTATGACACTTGTACAGGTACTACCGTCTACAACGCATGATAACAGCTCCTGTTCTTCCTCCTCCTCCTCCTCTCCCTCATTGTCCCCCAATGCACGTTGGGATGAGATGAGGCTGGGCTGTGTGTAATCGCCCGCTACGGCTTCTTGATCCATCTCATCATACTCTGGCTGCAATGCCTCCTCTTTAGTTCTCTGCAGAGAGCGTTGCAAAAGACAGACAAGTGGGATGCTGACACTAATGATGGTGTCATCGCCACTCACCATCTTGGTGGCCTCCTCAAAGTTTGTCAGGATGGTACATATGTCAGACATCCAGGTCCACTTCTGAGGTCTTATGTGTGGAGTCTGACCTGAATATCGACGGCCTTGTTGCAGCTGGTACTCCACAACTGCTCTCTTCTGCTCGCAAATCCTTTGCAACATGTGGAGGGTAGAGTTCCAACGTGTGGGGACATCACACACCAGTCGGTGTGCCGGAAGCTGCAAACACTGCTGCAACACAGCAAGGGCGGCGGAAGCTGTAGCCGACTTGCGAAAATGAGCTGACAGGCGGCGTACTTTCACGAGCAGATCTGGCAACTCGGGGTACGATTTAAGAAACCGCTGAACCACGAGGTTAAGCACATGAGCTAGGCATGGTACGTGTGTGATCTCACCTCGCCTCAGAGCCGCCACCAGGTTACGGCCATTGTCACACACGACCATGCCGGGATGTAGGTTCAGCGGTCTCAGCCACAGATCTGCCTGCTCTTTCACAGCTGTCCACAACTCACAAGCAGTGTGAGGTTTATCACCTAAGCTTATGAGTTTCAGCACAGCCTGTTGCTGCTTGGCGGAGGCAGTACTGCAATGCTTCCAGCTTGTAACTGATGTGGTGATATCTGAGATGGAGGCTGAACATGAGGAGGAGGAGAAGGAGGAGGATGCGCAGGAGCTGTACACTGTGGGGGCAACTCTGACTGACATAGGGCCCGCAATCCTCGGTGTGGGGAGGATGTGTTCCGTCCCAAGGTCCGACTGGGTCCCGGCTTCCACTATGTTTACCCAGTGTGCCGTCAGAGAGATGTACCGTCCCTGGCCACAAGCACTTGTCCACGTGTCCGTTGTCAGGTGGACTCTCCCAGTAACTGCGTTGTTGAGGGCACGGCAGATGCTTTGGGACACGAGCTTGTGTAGTGCGGGGATGGCACACCGGGCAAAATAGTGTCGGCTGGGGACCGAGTACCGAGGGACGGCCACCGCCATAAGATTGCGGAAGGATTCCGTCTCCACCAGCCTAAAAGGCAGCATTTCCAATGCAAGCAGTTGTGAAATGTGCGAATTTAGGACTGTGGCCTGTGGGGCGTTAGCTGTGAATTTCCGCTTTCGTTCAAAGGTCTGGGATATGGACAATTGAACGCTGCGGTGGGATGTGGACGTTGATGCTGTTTCTTGAGAAACTGCCATAACAAGTGAAGACTGAGAGGAGGGGGCATCTTTACATGCAGTATGGACAGGGGATTGCCTTGCACACACAACAGGGGGTTCTATTGCACGCACAACAGTGGAAGAAGCAGTGGTGACACCCGCTGACACTGGTCGTGGACCCTGGGTTTCGCCCCACAAAGTCGGGTGCTTTGCTGCCATGTGCCTGATCATGCTGGTGGTGGTCAGGCTGGTAGTTTTGTCACCCCTGCTGATGCTGGCATGGCAGGTGGAACATATGGCCTTTTTGAGGTTATCAGCAGAGTCTTTAAAAAAATTCTAGACTCTGGAAGACCTACCGCTTGTACTGGCAACGTCCCTCGTGTTGGTGTTATGGGGAACGGTTGCCTACCTTCTGTCTGCGGCCACCACACTGCTTCTTGCTGCCTGTTGGGGTACTCTGCCTCCCTCCCCCTGTGTGCTGCTGGTCTCACTCTGCATGTCCTCCTTCCACGTTGGGTCAGTTACTAGATCATCCACCACCTCCTCCTCTTCCACTTGCGCACCACGATCCTCCTTCTCACTTCCTGGCAATTGTGTCTCGTCATCGTCCACCTCTTGTGACAGATTGCCAACGTCGACTTCCTGTGGCCGTGGCTGTTCAAATATTTGGGCATCGCAACATGGGATCTCCTCTTCCACCACTTCAAGCGTATCAGGCGAGGGGCCCAAATATGGAAATGGACCAGTGAACAGCTCTTCAGAGTGTCCAAGTGTGGGATCACTTGCTGTCTGACGACACTCGGCATGGTGGGAGGAAGGAGCATCAGGGTGAGGAGGAGTATGCGGTCGAGACTCACGGCTACTAAGAGTTGACCGTGTGGAAGACAGACCGGAGGTGGTGGTGCCCAGGTAACTGGAAGTATTATCTGCTATCCAATTAATAACCTGTTCACACTGATCAGTTCTCAATACTGGTGTTGTTCTGTGCTTCCCTAGTAATTTGGTCAAGAAGTGGGAGCGAGAAGATGTGGCTGTTGGTTGTGGCACATTTTCACCTTGGCCACGGCCCCGTCTTCTGCACGAACCATCACCAGAACGTCCACTTCCACGTCCCTTGCCACGCGCCTTGCCCATTGTAAATGAAGTAAAATAGCTTACACTTGCACTATCAATGGAAAAAGGGTAATAAAGAGTAGATTAGAACCGTGGAAGAGGAAAACCACAGTTATTGTTTACTGGGGTATACCACACTTTTTTAAATAGAGATATTTGCGGCTGAACAGTGAGCGACACACTCAAACTGCTTTTTTTTTAGATACCAAAGGCCCAAAACTGGATAGTATAGCGATTTGACCCGTGGAACTGCGAAACCACACTGGGATGTCGGGCCTACACAAGACTATTTTCAACAGATATAATTTTGTGTCACAACAGTCAGGAGACACTACTGTTTTTCTTTAAAGAAAAAACTACCAAAAGCTGAATAATAGAGATTTTTTACCGTGGGATGGCAAAACCACAGTTATTGTTTATTGGGGTATACCACACTTTTTTAAGTAGAGATATTTGCGGCTGAACAGTGAGCGACACACTCAAACTGCTTTTTTTTAGATACCAAAGGCCCAAAACTGGATAGTACAACGATTTGACCCGTGGAACTGCGAAACCACACTGGGATGTCGGGCCTACACAAGACTATTTTCAACAGATATATTTTTGTGTCACAACAGTCAGGAGACACTACTGTTTTTCTTTACGGAAAAAACTACCAAAACCTGAATAATAGAGATTTTTTACCGTGGGATGGCAAAACCACAGTTATTGTTTACTGGGGTATACCACACTTTTTTAAATAGAGATATTTGCGGCTGAACAGTGAGCGACACACTCAAACTGCTTTTTTTTTAGATACCAAAGGCCCAAAACTGGATAGTACAGCGATTTGACCCGTGGAACTGCGAAACCACACTGGGATGTCGGGCCTACACAAGACTATTTTCAACAGATATATTTTTGTGTCACAACAGTCAGGAGACACTACTGTTTTTCTTTACGGAAAAAACTACCAAAAGCTGAATAATAGAGATTTTTTACCGTGGGATGGCAAAACCACAGTTATTGTTTACTGGGGTATACCACACTTTTTTAAATAGAGATATTTGCGGCTGAACAGTGAGCGACACACTCAAGTTGCTTTTTTTTTAGATACCAAAGGCCCAAAACTGGATAGTACAGCGATTTGACCCGTGGAACTGCGAAACCACACTGGGATGTCGGGCCTACACAAGACTATTTTCAACAGATATATTTTTGTGTCACAACAGTCAGGAGACACTACTGTTTTTCTTTACGGAAAAAACTACCAAAACCTGAATAATAGAGATTTTTTACCGTGGGATGGCAAAACCACAGTTATTGTTTACTGGGGTATACCACACTTTTTTAAATAGAGATATTTGCGGCTGAACAGTGAGCGACACACTCAAACTGTTTATTTTTTTAGATACAAATGGCCCAAAATGGATAATACAGAGGTTTGAACCGTGGAAGTGCAAAACAACACTTCTGTTTCTCTAGCCTACACCAGACTATTTTCAACAGTTATATTTGTGTCTGAAAAATCAGAGACACGCTTTCTTTTTTGGGGGGGGGGGACACACCAAAAGGTTAATGAGACGGGTATTTGTACAGTGTGAAGGAGGGAAAAAAAAGGAGGATTTAGATGAAAAAAAAAGGATTTTTCCTGGCCCCCGACACCTGGTGCTAAGTCCAGCAATTTCAGCAACAGGAGCACACAGGACTGTAATGCAGCGTTTGCTAGTATAACCACTGTGTCTCCTATACAGCCTGCCTGCCTGGTATCTGAGATGGATATTAGTCCTGAAAAGGACTGTTTGTTTGTTCTGGCAGCCTTTACAGACCCAACACTAACTATTTCGCGGTTTATATCTCTCCCTAAATCAGCAGCGCTGTCCAAGATGGCGGCGCCCCGTTTTAAATACTCGAGGTGACGCTGTGCGGCCAGCCAATCACTGTAATGCCCACAACCAACATGGCTGCAGCATTACAGTGACTGGCTGGCAATCCCTGCATGTTCATTGGCTCTGTAAAGAGCGCCAAACATGCAGGGCGGAGACCCGAGCTCCCGCCCGAGTAACCCGGAAATGCTCGGTGCTCGCCGAACATGCCGAGTAGCGTGATGCTCGGGCGAGTACCGAGCAGTGTCGAGCATGTTCGCTCAACACTACTTATTACAAATAGATTTTAGGATTTACATACTATACCGATACTTAGAAATGTATAAATACTTACAGGAACTGTCTACTTACATTGAAATGTTATTTTACAGAAAATAGCAATTATTAATGATTAATTCTTTCTCTTGCAGCATGTTCTGGAGTGAACCATCTAGAGTGGCTGGAAAATAAACCAGATCTTCACACTGTGTCTGACTTTTCATTTTTATCACCAAGCTGGATACAGTAGGATGAACCCGCGCCACCTGCCCAGAACCCTGTGCCTCCTCCGCCCGCTGCTTGCTCTGGACTACGACTCTCTCTGCTGATTTAGTGCCGTCTATTGACATCATATTGTTGCCCCAGTCTCTTGGCTCTGAATCCTCTGACCTCTGGCATGACTCCGACATCTCTACACTTCATGTGGTGGGTATGAGGTGAGTATCTGTATGGGCATTTGATCCAGGGAGTATTTTCCGGCTGCCATATTTGGAGTCAGGAAGGATTGTTTTTTCCCTTATATCAGGACAAATTATCAGATGTCATAAAGGGTTTTTTGTCTCTCCTTCCTCTGGATCAACACAGCAGCCCCCCACCTCCCGACCAATTATTCACTCCCCTAATCAAAAATACAATAATTTAGTAAATGATTCAGGGACTAGTCTGACTGCCATGCGTGGAGTTGGGAAGGAATTTTTCCTCATTTGAAGCTGAATTTGCCGATGGCTCAATGGGGTTTTTTCGCCTTCCCCTGGATTAATGAAATGTGTTATAATAGTTGATCCAGGGAACTAGTCTGATTGCCCTAAGTGGAGTCAGGAAGGAATTTTTTCCCTCCATATTGTTTTTTTTTCGCCTTCCCCTGAATCAATAAAAGTCAGTGGATCTAATATAACCTTGACTTTAATCAAATCACCTCTCCCTTTATTAATAACATTTTCTATTTTCACCCCTATGACTTTGTGCACTTAGTTTTTTTTCCATTCGCTACACATGTTCTGCTCTGTGTCATTTCTCTTGGTTTTTTTGCGTTTTAAAATATAGTTAGATTTTAAGCTTTTGTTCTTTACATTCCTTAAGTAAAAAAGTAATTCTAAAAAATAATCCTAAAGAAGGTCAATATCCAATAATTATCTGTATTCAGAAATGTTTAAAATAAAGACGTCACTAAACTAGATAACAGTAAACACACATAGCTATTTGCATCTTATAAATGATGGTTCCTGACCTTTGGGCTCCCCCCATCGATTCTAAACGTATGCTCACACTGAGTTTTTTTTACATAGATATTGAAGCGTATCCACATCAAAAACCAATTCAAATATTTTTTTATGTAAATTTTATATTGGATATGCTTCAACATCCATGTTTAAAACTCAAAGTGAACATACCCTTCTAAAGATTCTGCACAGGATCCAGGTACTAAAATTAGGAAATGGATTGAATTTGACCAGAATCAGTGCTATTCCTGGGACAAACAGATTTGTAGAAGCTACCTAAGAGACTTACACCGAAGATCTGATATCTGTGAGCCAGACACCGAAGATCTGATACCTGAGAGCCAGACACCGAAGATCTGATACCTGAGAACCAGAAAAAGAAGATCTCATACGTGAGAGCCTGACACCTAACATCTAATACCTGAGAACCAGACACCGAAGATCTCATACCTGAGAACCTGACACCTAACATCTAATACCTGAGAACCTGACACCGAAGACCTCATACCTGAGAGCCTGACACCTAACATCTAATACCTGAGAACATGACACCGAAGATCTGATACCTGAGAGCCTGACACTGAAGATCTCATACCTGAGAGCCTGGCAGCATGAACCACATTATAGGTTCCCATCAAATAAATTCTCCAGGATATTGCGGTCGTATGGCCCCCGGTCTCCTTCTCTGGTCTCCCCGGTGGCTCGCGGTGGTGTAAAAGGACCATCCATGACGTAATTTAGTCAAGTGAAAGGTCACGCAACCGCCGACATCAGCGGTCGCGTGACCTCTCACATGACCAAATGACGTCATGGAAGGTCCTTTTACACCATCGCAAGCCACCGGGGAGCCTGGATGCACAACAGAGGAGACCAGGGGACATCAGAAGATGAGTATAATTTATTTTTTTTTTTTTTAATTCTTTTTTTTTTTTTTTACAGGTACTATGGTACCTGGGTCTGGATGAGAGTCTCCTCTTCTCCAGACCCAGGTACCATCCGCACAGTGGATCGCTTAAAATCCGCATGTGCACATGTAGTCATGCGGATATTAAGCGATTCAACGCAAGTCAATGGCGGCAAAAACGCTGCGATTCCGCAAAATTAATGGTAGTGCTGTGGATTTTTCCGCAATAATAATCCGCAACGAAAATATCCGCAGCATGTGCACAGCACATGCGGATTATCATCGGGGAACATGGCAGACATTCTACCAAGCGTTTTTTAAGCGTTTTCGCGGCGGAATTGCCGCTGCGGAAACGCTTAAAAAACGCATAGTGGGCACGCAGCCTAACACTGCACAGTATTTAACCTGCCCTAGTATCAGAAAGTACAGCCTTTCTCAATTATATGATGTGTACACTAACCCCATGGTAATATAGATAGACCTAGAGATGTAACATGTATAATGGGCATTTTATACATTTATATACAGTACTTTTTATTTGCCGCACTTCTGAAAAATAACTTATGCCGTTTTCTAGAGAATAATCTCATGTTTTCTTTTACTTTTCTTTCAAATAAACTAATATTATATTCCTTATTTTATTCCTTTAGGACCCAGAACACGGCCAACAAACACCCAAATTTCCATCAGCGGGTTCACTTTCCATCAGGTGCTGGGTGAGGGCAGATACGGCAAAGTAAGTTTTATTATTTCTATATTTCAGGCGAGATATACTCATAAAGTCCAAGACTTATGTTATCCTAATAGATAGAGTGCAAATACATGGTCTCCAATATCAGTCACTTTATTTTGTGGGACAGTGGATTGCAGAATTCTTCATTTTATATAGTAGGTTCTTAAATAACAAAAAACTTTTTTTCACCATTAACCTCTTAAATATTTATTTTCCTTGTGTCTTCCTCAGGTGGTGCTGGCATCAGATCCCGGCCAAAACATCTATAAGGCCATTAAGATCATTGACAAACGGGACAATGCAGAAGCCCTACAGCGAGAGAGGCGGATACTCCTGGTGGCCAGAGACTGCCCATTCTTGAGTCATCTCTGTGCCGCCCAGCAGTCTCAGGTACATAGGGTTCTCCTCCTACACTCACATCTTACATTGTACACATAATAATAGATAAAACCTGAGATATTATCCACAGAATCTTCTTTACTAGAGATCACACATTATAGAATATGTTTCTTTTATTCTAATATTGTGATTTCTCTCCAGGACAATGCCTATTTCATCATGGAGCATTTGTCTGGCGGCAGCCTTGAGTCACTCATTAGAATGTGCAAGAGACTGAACATCAACTCTGTACGGTGAGTAACTAATCGTGAGATGGGAGGAAAAAGATAGCAACATGTCCTAATAGCAGGAGGAATAACGTGATTTTATTATACATACAGTATATTACATATCACACCTTATGGGTTAGTGATATATTTATATTACATTTCTGATGGTTCAGTGGTTAACATGTGATATATTTCATGGTCTTGGGCAAAAATGGTGTCTATACCCACAGCCCATGGTCGTCAAGGATGGGGCAGAAAATCACACCTAATATTATAGGAATTGGAATAGTGAGGGGGTTAAAGAATTTTCTAACTCTTAAATCTTGAGGATAGGCCATCAATATTACTTCAGTTGGAATAAGACCCCCAAAAATCTAATTTTCTTGTTCTATCCAAATTAATGGCGGATCATTATAAAGAACTCGATAACCCCTTTATTAGTTGTAAACTTAAGTGATGGTCTAATTATAATTTAATTTTATTTCATCTAAAGAAGCCCAGAATTCTTTATAGGTATTTGAGCTTTGTTCTTCTGATAAAATGGTTTTGCCATACAGTCAATAGGGTTATATTAGAGTTTCTAATACATTTTATACAAGTTATACAGAATAATTTCATGTTTTGAAACTAAACAGTCTCCTTTCTTCTTAAGATTTTACACAGCAGAATTAATTCGTGGCCTCCAGTTCCTCCACGGGCATGCCATCGCCCATCGGTAAGAGAATGTATATCGTCTTGAGAACACTACTGATATCCATGGGCTATGTCTGGTACTGCAGCTTAGGTCTATTCACTTGAATGAGGTTAAGCACGATACCAGATATAGTCCTGCACTAGTAGCACTTGCTCATACACCTGTCTGTATTTCTTATCTTCTGCCAGTCTCTTCTTGTCCTAAGTGTAAACTTTCAGTTGTTTCCTGTGGCTGTGTGCAAAAATCAAGCCAGAAATTATTATTTTTTGTTTTCGCAGAGACATCAAGCTAGCTAACATCATGCTAGATGAAGATGGTTACATTCAAATTATAGACCTTGGGGTGGCGAAAGACGGTCTGACCGCGTCCAGTAACATCCATGGACGGACGGGAACTTTACGCTACATGGCCCCAGACGTGCTCCTGGGTCAGGCATACAACATAGCAGTAGACTGGAGGAGCCTTGGGATAGTTGTGTCCTTAATGTCATCTGGACGTTTCCCATTTTACAATGGCCCTGAGAGAGAAAAGATCTGCACCTCAATTACCAGCGAGAAGCCAAAATTTCCAGCATGGCTAGGTGCAGACTTGACAGATCTGTTGATGAACCTGCTACAGAAAGACCCAGAGAGACACCTCGGTGTGTCAGGAAACATCAGAGACCACCCATTTTTCGAAACCATCTGTTGGGAGGAACTGGAGCAGAGGAGAGCACGGCCTCCTTTTACACCTTTTCCATGTAAGTGAATACTTATTACAAAAAGATTTTAGGATTTACATACTATACCGATACTTAGAAATGTATAAATACTTACAGGAACTGTCTACTTACATTGAAATGTTATTTTACAGAAAATAGCAATTATTAATGATTAATTCTTTCTCTTGCAGCATGTTCTGGAGTGAACCATCTAGAGTGGCTGGAAAATAAACCAGATCTTCACCCTGTGTCTGACTTTTCATTTTTATCACCAAGCTGGATACAGTAGGATGAACCCGTGCCACCTGCCCAGAACCCTGTGCCTCCTCCGCCCGCTGCTTGCTCTGGACTACGACTCTCTCTGCTGATTTAGTGCCGTCTATTGACATCATATTGTTGCCCCAGTCTCTCGGCTCTGAATCCTCTGACCTCTGGCATGACTCCGACATCTCTAAACTTCATGTGGTGGGTATGAGGTGAGTATCTGTATGGGCATTTGATCCAGGGAGTATTTTCCGGCTGCCATATTTGGAGTCAGGAAGGATTGTTTTTTCCCTTATATCAGGACAAATTATCAGATGTCATAAAGGGTTTTTTGTCTCTCCTTCCTCTGGATCAACACAGCTGCCCCCCACCTCCCGACCAATTATTCACTCCCCTAATCAAAAATACAATAATTTAGTAAATGATTCAGGGACTAGTCTGACTGCCATGCATGGAGTTGGGAAGGAATTTTTCCTCATTTGAAGCTGAGTTTGCCGATGGCTCAATGGGGTTTTTTCGCCTTCCCATGGATTAATGAAATGTGTTATAATAGTTGATCCAGGGAACTAGTCTGATTGCCCTAAGTGGAGTCAGGAAGGAATTTTTTCCCTCCATATTGTTTTTTTTTCGCCTTCCCCTGAATCAATAAAAGTCAGTGGATCTAATATAACCTTGACTTTAATCAAATCACCTCTCCCTTTATTAATAACATTTTCTATTTTCACCCCTATGACTTTGTGTACTTAGTTTTTTTTCCATTCACTGCACATGTTCTTCTCTGTGTCATTTCTCTTGTTTTTTTTTTTGCGTTTTAAAATATAGTTAGATTTTAAGCTTTTGTTCTTTACATTCCTTAAGTAAAAAAGTAAATATAAAAAATAATCCTAAAGAAGGTCAATATCCAATAATTATCTGTATTCAGAAATGTTTAAAATAAAGACGTCACTAAACTAGATAACAGTAAACACACAGAGCTATTTGCATCTTATAAATGATGGTTCCTGACCTTTGGGCTCCCCCCATCGATTCTAAACGTATGCTCACACTGAGTTTTTTTTACATAGATACTGAAGCGTATCCACATCAAAAACTAATTCAAATATTTTTTTATGTAAATTTTATATTGGATATGCTTCAACATCCATGTCCAAAACTCGAAGTGAACATACCCTTCTAAAGATTCTGCACAAGATCCAGGTACTAAAATTAGGAAATGCATTGAATTTGACAAGAATCAGTGCTATTCCTGGGACAAACAGATTTGTAGAAGCTACCTAAGAGACTTACACCGAAGATCTGATATCTGTGAGCCAGACACCGAAGATCTGATACCTGAGAGCCAGACACCGAAGATCTGATACCTGAGAACCAGAAACCGAATATCTGATACGTGAGAGCCTGACACCTAACATCTAATACCTGAGAACCAGACACCGAAGATCTCATACCTGAGAACCTGACACCTAACATCTAATACCTGAGAACCTGACACCGAAGATCTGATACCTGAGAACCTGACACCTAACATCTAATACCTGAGAACCTGACACTGAAGATCTCATACCTGAGAGCCTGACACCTAACATCTAATACCTGAGAACATGACACCTAAGATCTGATACCTGAGAACCTGGCATTGAAGATCTGATACCTGAGAGCCTGACACTGAAGATCTCATACCTGAGAGCCTGGTAGCATGAACCACATTATAGGTTCCCATCAAATAAATTCTCCAGGTTATTGCGGTCGTATGGCCCCCGGTCTCCTTGTCTGGTCTCCCCGGTGGCTCGCGGTGGTGTAAAAGGACCATCCATGACGTAATTTAGTCAAGTGAAAGGTCACGCAACCGCCGACATCAGCGGTCGCGTGACCTCTCACATGACTAAATGACGTCATGGAAGGTCCTTTTACACCATCGCAAGCCACCGGGGAGCCTGGATGCACAACAGAGGAGACCAGGGGACATCAGAAGGTGAGTATAATTTTTTTTTTTTATTTTAAATTCTTTTTTTTTTTTTTCTACAGGTACTATAGTACCTGGGTCTGGATGAGAGTCTCCTATTCTCCAGACCCGGGTACCATCCGCACAGTGGATCGCTTAAAATCCGCATGTGCACCTGTAGTCATGCGGATATTAAGCGATTCAATGCAAGTCAATGGCGGCAAAAACTCTGCGATTCCGCAAAATTAATGGTAGTGCTGTGGATTTTTCCGCAATAATAATCCGCAGCGGAAATATCCGCAGCATGTGCACAGCACATGCGGATTATCATCGGGGAACATGGCAGGCCTTCTACCAAGTGTTTTTTAAGCGTTTTCGCGGCAGAATTGCCGCTGCGGAAACGCTTAAAAAACGCATAGTGGGCACGCAGCCTAACACTGCACAGTATTTAACCTGCCCTAGTATCAGAAAGTACAGTCTTTCTCAATTATATGATGTGTACACTAACCCCATGGTAATATAGATAGACCTAGAGATGTAACATGTATAATGGGCATTTTATACATTTATATACAGTACTTTTTATTTGCCGCACTTCTGAAAAATAACTTATGCCGTTTTCTAGAGAATAATCTCATGTTTTCTTTTACATTTCTTTCAAATAAACTAATATTATATTCCTTATTTTATTCCTTTAGGACCCAGAACACGGCCAACAAACACCCAAATTTCCATCAGCGGGTTCACTTTCCATCAGGTGCTGGGTGAGGGCAGATACGGCAAAGTAAGTTTTATTATTTCTATATTTCAGGAGAGCTATACTCATAAAGTCCAAGACTTATGTTATCCTAATAGATAGAGTGCAAATACATGGTCTCCAATATCAGTCACTTTATTTTGTGGGACGGTGGATTGTAGAATTCTTCATTTTATATAGTAGGTTCTTAAATAACAAAAAACTTTTTTTCACCATTAACCTCTTAAATATTTATTTTCCTTGTGTCTTCCTCAGGTGGTGCTGGCATCAGTCCCCGGCCGAAACATCTATAAGGCCATTAAGATCATTGACAAACGGGACAATGCAGAAGCCCTACAGCGAGAGAGGCGGATACTCCTGGCGGCCAGAGACTGCCCATTCTTGAGTCATCTCTGTGCCGCCCAGCAGTCTCAGGTACAGAGGGTTCTCCTCCTACACTCACATCTTACATTGTACACATAATAATAGATAAAACCTGAGATATTATCCACAGAATCTTCTTTACTAGAGATCACACATTATAGAATATGTTTCTTTTATTCTAATATTGTGATTTCTCTCCAGGACCATGCCTATTTCATCATGGAGCATTTGTCTGGCGGCAGCCTTGAGTCACTCA
The DNA here is from genome assembly GCF_046119375.1 of Phyllobates terribilis. NCBI lineage: Eukaryota > Metazoa > Chordata > Amphibia > Anura > Dendrobatidae > Phyllobates > Phyllobates terribilis. The sequence continues at coordinate 881,049,614 of NW_027362761.1, forward strand.
TTAGAATGTGCAAGAGACTGAACATCAACTCTGTACGGTGAGTAACTAATCGTGAGATGGGAGGAAAAAGATAGCAACATGTCCTAATAGCAGGAGGAATAACGTGATTTTATTATACATACAGTATATTACATATCACACCTTATGGGTTAGTGATATATTTATATTACATTTCTGATGGTTCAGTGGTTAACATGTGATATATTTCATGGTCTTGGGCAAAAATGGTGTCTATACCCACAGCCCATGGTCGTCAAGGATGGGGCAGAAAATCACACCTAATATTATAGGAATTGGAATAGTGAGGGGGTTAAAGGAATTTTCTAACTCTTAAATCTTGAGGATAGGCCATCAATATTACTTCAGTTGGAATAAGACCCCCAAAAATCTAATTTTCTTGTTCTATTCAAATTAATGGCGGATCATTATAAAGACCTGGATAACCCCTTTATTAGTTGTAAACTTAAGTGATGGTCTAATTATAATTTAATTTTATTTCATCTAAAGAGGCCTAGAATTCTTTATAGGTATTTGAGCTTTGTTCTTCTGATAAAATGGTTTTGCCATACAGTCAATAGGGCTATATTAGAGTTTATAATACATTTTATACAAGTTATACAGAATAATTTCATGTTTTGAAACTAAACAGTCTCCTTTCTTCTTAAGATTTTACACAGCAGAATTAATTTGTGGCCTCCAGTTCCTCCACGGGCATGCCATCGCCCATCGGTAAGAGAATGTATATCGTCTTGAGAACACTACTGATATCCATGGGCTATGTCTGGTACTGCAGCTTAGGTCTATTCACTTGAATGAGGTTAAGCATCAATACCAGATATAGTCCTGCACTAGTAGCACTTGCTCATACACCTGTCTGTATTTCTTATCTTCAGCCAGTCTCTTCTTGTCCTAAGTGTAAACTTTCAGTTGTTTCCTGTGGCTGTGTGCAAAAATGAAGCCAGAAATTATTATTTTTTGTTTTCGCAGAGACATCAAGCTAGCTAACATCATGCTAGATGAAGATGGTCACATTCGAATTATAGACCTTGCGGTGGCGAAAGACGGTCTGACCGCGTCCAGTAACATCCATGGACGGACGGGAACTTTACGCTACATGGCCCCAGAGGTGCTCCTGGGTCAGGCATACAACATAGCAGTAGACTGGTGGAGCCTTGGGATAGATGTGTCCTTAATGTCATCTGGACGTTTCCAATTTTACAATGGCCCTGAGAGAGAAAAGATCTGCACCTCAATTACCAGCGAGAAGCCAAAATTTCCAGCATGGCTAGGTGCAGACTTGACAGATCTGTTGATGAACCTGCTACAGAAGACCCAGAGAGACGCCTCGGTGTGTCAGGAAACATCAGAGACCACCCATTTTTCGAAACCATCTGTTGGGAGGAACTGGAGCAGAGGAGAGCACGGCCTCCTTTTACACCTTTTCCATGTAAGTGAATACTTATTACAATAAGATTTTAGGATTTACATACTATACCGATACTTAGAAATGTATAAATACTTACAGGAACTGTCTACTTACATAGAAATGTTATTTCACAGAAAATAGCAATTATTAATGATTAATTATTTCTCTTGCAGCATGTTCTGGAGTGAACCATCTAGAGTGGCTGGAAAATAAACCAGATCTTCACCCTGTGTCTGACTTTTCATTTTTATCACCAAGCTGGACACAGTAGGATGAACCCGCGCCACCTGCCCAGAACCCTGTGCCTCCTCCGCCCGCTGCTTGCTCTGGACTACGACTCTCTCTGCTGATTTAGTGCCGTCTATTGACATCATATTGCTGCCCCAGTCTCTCAGCTCTGAATCCTCTGACCTCTGGCATGACTCCGACATCTCTACACTTCATGTGGTGGGTATGAGGTGAGTATCTGTATGGGCATTTGATCCAGGGAGTATTTTCCGGCTGCCATATTTGGAGTCAGGAAGGATTGTTTTTTCCCTTATATCAGGACAAATTATCAGATGTCATAAAGGTTTTTTTTTCTCTCCTTCCTCTGGATCAACACAGCTGCCCCCCACCTCCCGACCATTTTTTCACTCCCCTAATCAATAATACAATAATTTAGTAAATGATTCAGGGACTAGTATGACTGCCATGCGTGGAGTTGGGAAGGAATTTTTCCTCATTTGAAGCTGAATTTGCCGATGGCTCAATGGGGTTTTTTCGCCTTCCCATGGATTAATGAAATGTGTTATAATAGTTGATCCAGGGAACTAGTCTGATTGCCCTAAGTGGAGTCGGGAAGGAATTTTTTCCCTCCATATTGTTTTTTTATCGCCTTCCCCTAAATCAATAAAAGTCAGTGGATCTAATATAACCTTGACTTTAATCAAATCACCTCTCCCTTTATTAATAACATTTTCTATTTTCACCCCTATGACTTTGTGTACTTAGTTTTTTTTCCATTCACTTCACATGTTCTGCTCTGTGTCATTTCTCTTGTTTTTTTTGCGTTTTAAAATATAGTTAGATTTTAAGCTTTTGTTCTTTACATTCCTTAAGTAAAAAAGTAAATATAAAAAATAATCCTAAAGAAGGTCAATATCCAATAATTATCTGTATTCAGAAATGTTTAAAATAAAGACGTCACTAAACTAGATAACAGTAAACACACAGAGCTATTTGCATCTTATAAATGATGGTTCCTGACCTTTGGGCTCCCCCCATCGATTCTAAACGTATGCTCACACTGAGTTTTTTTTACATAGATATTGAAGCGTATCCACATCAAAAACCAATTCAAATATTTTTTTATGTAAATTTTATATTGGATATGCTTCAACATCCATGTTCAAAACTCGAAGTGAACATACCCTTCTAAAGATTCTGCACAAGATCCAGGTACTAAAATTAGGAAATGGATTGAATTTGACAAGAATCAGTGCTATTCCTGGGACAAAAAGATTTGTAGAAGCTACCTAAGAGACTTACACCGAAGATCTGATATCTGTGAGCCAGACACCGAAGATCTGATACCTGAGAGCCAGACACCGAAGATCTGATACCTGAGAACCAGAAACCGAATATCTGATACGTGAGAGCCTGACACCTAACATCTAATACCTGAGAACCAGACACCGAAGATCTCATACCTGAGAACCTGACACCTAACATCTAATACTTGAGAACCTGACACCGAAGATCTGATACCTGAGAACCTGACACCTAACATCTAATACCTGAGAACCTGACACTGAAGATCTCATACCTGAGAGCCTGACACCTAACATCTAATACCTGAGAACATGACACCTAAGATCTGATACCTGAGAACCTGGCATTGAAGATCTGATACCTGAGAGCCTGACACTGAAGATCTCATACCTGAGAGCCTGGTAGCATGAACCACATTATAGGTTCCCATCAAATAAATTCTCCAGGTTATTGCGGTCGTATGGCCCCCGGTCTCCTTCTCTGGTCTCCCCGGTGGCTCGCGGTGGTGTAAAAGGACCATCCATGACGTAATTTAGTCAAGTGAAAGGTCACGCAACCGCCGACATCAGCGGTCGCGTGACCTCTCACATGACTAAATGACGTCATGGAAGGTCCTTTTACACCATCGCAAGCCACCGGGGAGCCTGGATGCACAACAGAGGAGACCAGGGGACATCAGAAGATGAGTATAATTTTTTTTTTTTATTTTAAATTCTTTTTTTTTTTTTTCTACAGGTACTATAGTACCTGGGTTTGGATGAGAGTCTCCTCTTCTCCAGACCCGGGTACCATCCGCACAGTGGATCGCTTAAAATCCGCATGTGCACCTGTAGTCATGCGGATATTAAGCGATTCAATGCAAGTCAATGGCGGCAAAAACTCTGCGATTCCCCAAAATTAATGGTAGTGCTGTGGATTTTTCCGCAATAATAATCCGCAGCGGAAATATCCGCAGCATGTGCACAGCACATGCGGATTATCATCGGGGAACATTGCAGACATTCTACCAAGTGTTTTTTAAGCGTTTTCGCGGCAGAATTGCCGCTGCGGAAACGCTTAAAAAACGCATAGTGGGCACGCAGCCTAACACTGCACAGTATTTAACCTGCCCTAGTATCAGAAAGTACAGTCTTTCTCAATTATATGATGTGTACACTAACCCCATGGTAATATAGATAGACCTAGAGATGTAACATGTATAATGGGCATTTTATACATTTATATACAGTACTTTTTATTTGCCGCACTTCTGAAAAATAACTTATGCCGTTTTCTAGAGAATAATCTCATGTTTTCTTTTACATTTCTTTCAAATAAACTAATATTATATTCCTTATTTTATTCCTTTAGGACCCAGAACACGGCCAACAAACACCCAAATTTCCATCAGCGGGTTCACTTTCCATCAGGTGCTGGGTGAGGGCAGATACGGCAAAGTAAGTTTTATTATTTCTATATTTCAGGAGAGCTATACTCATAAAGTCCAAGACTTATGTTATCCTAATAGATAGAGTGCAAATACATGGTCTCCAATATCAGTCACTTTATTTTGTGGGACAGTGGATTGCAGAATTCTTCATTTTATATAGTAGGTTCTTAAATAACAAAAAACTTTTTTTCACCATTAACCTCTTAAATATTTATTTTCCTTGTGTCTTCCTCAGGTGGTGCTGGCATCAGATCCCGGCCGAAACATCTATAAGGCCATTAAGATCATTGACAAACGGGACAATGCAGAAGCCCTACAGTGAGAGAGGCGGATACTCCTGGTGGCCAGAGACTGCCCATTCTTGAGTCATCTCTGTGCCGCCCAGCAGTCTCAGGTACAGAGGGTTCTCCTCCTACACTCACATCTTACATTGTACACATAATAATAGATAAAACCTGAGATATTATCCACAGAATCTTCTTTACTAGAGATCACACATTATAGAATATGTTTCTTTTATTCTAATATTGTGATTTCTCTCCAGGACAATGCCTATTTCATCATGGAGCATTTGTCTGGCGGCAGCCTTGAGTCACTCATTAGAATGTGCAAGAGACTGAACATCAACTCTGTACGGTGAGTAACTAATCGTGAGATGGGAGGAAAGAGATAGCAACATGTCCTAATAGCAGGAGGAATAACGTGATTTTATTATACATACAGTATATTACATATCACACCTTATGGGTTAGTGATATATTTATATTACATTTCTGATGGTTCAGTGGTTAACATGTGATATATTTCATGGTCTTGGGCAAAAATGGTGTCTATACCCACAGCCCATGGTCGTCAAGGATGGGGCAGAAAATCACACCTAATATTATAGGAATTGGAATAGTGAGGGGGTTAAAGAATTTTCTAACTCTTAAATCTTGAGGATAGGCCATCAATATTACTTCAGTTGGAATAAGACCCCCAAAAATCTAATTTTCTTGTTCTATCCAAATTAATGGCGGATCATTATAAAGAACTCGATAACCCCTTTATTAGTTGTAAACTTAAGTGATGGTCTAATTATAATTTAATTTTATTTCATCTAAAGAAGCCCAGAATTCTTTATAGGTATTTGAGCTTTGTTCTTCTGATAAAATGGTTTTGCCATACAGTCAATAGGGTTATATTAGAGTTTCTAATACATTTTATACAAGTTATACAGAATAATTTCATGTTTTGAAACTAAACAGTCTCCTTTCTTCTTAAGATTTTACACAGCAGAATTAATTCGTGGCCTCCAGTTCCTCCACGGGCATGCCATCGCCCATCGGTAAGAGAATGTATATCGTCTTGAGAACACTACTGATATCCATGGGCTATGTCTGGTACTGCAGCTTAGGTCTATTCACTTGAATGAGGTTAAGCACGATACCAGATATAGTCCTGCACTAGCAGCACTTGCTCATACACCTGTCTGTATTTCTTATCTTCTGCCAGTCTCTTCTTGTCCTAAGTGTAAACTTTCAGTTGTTTCCTGTGGCTGTGTGCAAAAATCAAGCCAGAAATTATTATTTTTTGTTTTCGCAGAGACATCAAGCTAGCTAACATCATGCTAGATGAAGATGGTTACATTCAAATTATAGACCTTGGGGTGGTGAAAGACGGTCTGACCGCGTCCAGTAACATCCATGGACGGACGGGAACTTTACGCTACATGGCCCCAGACGTGCTCCTGGGTCAGGCATACAACATAGCAGTAGACTGGAGGAGCCTTGGGATAGTTGTGTCCTTAATGTCATCTGGACGTTTCCCATTTTACAATGGCCCTGAGAGAGAAAAGATCTGCACCTCAATTACCAGCGAGAAGCCAAAATTTCCAGCATGGCTAGGTGCAGACTTGACAGATCTGTTGATGAACCTGCTACAGAAAGACCCAGAGAGACACCTCGGTGTGTCAGGAAACATCAGAGACCACCCATTTTTCGAAACCATCTGTTGGGAGGAACTGGAGCAGAGGAGAGCACGGCCTCCTTTTACACCTTTTCCATGTAAGTGAATACTTATTACAAAAAGATTTTAGGATTTACATACTATACCGATACTTAGAAATGTATAAATACTTACAGGAACTGTCTACTTACATTGAAATGTTATTTTACAGAAAATAGCAATTATTAATGATTAATTCTTTCTCTTGCAGCATGTTCTGGAGTGAACCATCTAGAGTGGCTGGAAAATAAACCAGATCTTCACCCTGTGTCTGACTTTTCATTTTTATCACCAAGCTGGATACAGTAGGATGAACCCGTGCCACCTGCCCAGAACCCTGTGCCTCCACCGCCCGCTGCTTGCTCTGGACTACGACTCTCTCTGCTGATTTAGTGCCGTCTATTGACATCATATTGTTGCCCCAGTCTCTCGGCTCTGAATCCTCTGACCTCTGGCATGACTCCGACATCTCTAAACTTCATGTGGTGGGTATGAGGTGAGTATCTGTATGGGCATTTGATCCAGGGAGTATTTTCCGGCTGCCATATTTGGAGTCAGGAAGGATTGTTTTTTCCCTTATATCAGGACAAATTATCAGATGTCATAAAGGGTTTTTTGTCTCTCCTTCCTCTGGATCAACACAGCTGCCCCCCACCTCCCGACCAATTATTCACTCCCCTAATCAAAAATACAATAATTTAGTAAATGATTCAGGGACTAGTCTGACTGCCATGCGTGGAGTTGGGAAGGAATTTTTCCTCATTTGAAGCTGAGTTTGCCGATGGCTCAATGGGGTTTTTTCGCCTTCCCATGGATTAATGAAATGTGTTATAATAGTTGATCCAGGGAACTAGTCTGATTGCCCTAAGTGGAGTCAGGAAGGAATTTTTTCCCTCCATATTGTTTTTTTTTCGCCTTCCCCTGAATCAATAAAAGTCAGTGGATCTAATATAACCTTGACTTTAATCAAATCACCTCTCCCTTTATTAATAACATTTTCTATTTTCACCCCTATGACTTTGTGTACTTAGTTTTTTTTCCATTCACTGCACATGTTCTTCTCTGTGTCATTTCTCTTGTTTTTTTTTTGCGTTTTAAAATATAGTTAGATTTTAAGCTTTTGTTCTTTACATTCCTTAAGTAAAAAAGTAAATATAAAAAATAATCCTAAAGAAGGTCAATATCCAATAATTATCTGTATTCAGAAATGTTTAAAATAAAGACGTCACTAAACTAGATAACAGTAAACACACAGAGCTATTTGCATCTTATAAATGATGGTTCCTGACCTTTGGGCTCCCCCCATCGATTCTAAACGTATGCTCACACTGAGTTTTTTTTACATAGATACTGAAGCATATCCACATCAAAAACTAATTCAAATATTTTTTTATGTAAATTTTATATTGGATATGCTTCAACATCCATGTTCAAAACTCGAAGTGAACATACCCTTCTAAAGATTCTGCACAAGATCCAGGTACTAAAATTAGGAAATGCATTGAATTTGACAAGAATCAGTGCTATTCCTGGGACAAACAGATTTGTAGAAGCTACCTAAGAGACTTACACCGAAGATCTGATATCTGTGAGCCAGACACCGAAGATCTGATACCTGAGAGCCAGACACCGAAGATCTGATACCTGAGAGCCAGACACCGAAGATCTGATACCTGAGAACCAGAAACCGAATATCTGATACGTGAGAGCCTGACACCTAACATCTAATACCTGAGAACCAGACACCGAAGATCTCATACCTGAGAACCTGACACCTAACATCTAATACCTGAGAACCTGACACCGAAGATCTGATACCTGAGAACCTGACACCTAACATCTAATACCTGAGAACCTGACACTGAAGATCTCATACCTGAGAGCCTGACACCTAACATCTAATACCTGAGAACATGACACCTAAGATCTGATACCTGAGAACCTGGCATTGAAGATCTGATACCTGAGAGCCTGACACTGAAGATCTCATACCTGAGAGCCTGGTAGCATGAACCACATTATAGGTTCCCATCAAATAAATTCTCCAGGTTATTGCGGTCGTATGGCCCCCGGTCTCCTTCTCTGGTCTCCCCGGTGGCTCGCGGTGGTGTAAAAGGACCATCCATGACGTAATTTAGTCAAGTGAAAGGTCACGCAACCGCCGACATCAGCGGTCGCGTGACCTCTCACATGACTAAATGACGTCATGGAAGGTCCTTTTACACCATCGCAAGCCACCGGGGAGCCTGGATGCACAACAGAGGAGACCAGGGGACATCAGAAGGTGAGTATAATTTTTTTTTTTTATTTTAAATTCTTTTTTTTTTTTTTCTACAGGTACTATAGTACCTGGGTCTGGATGAGAGTCTCCTCTTCTCCAGACCCGGGTACCATCCGCACAGTGGATCGCTTAAAATCCGCATGTGCACCTGTAGTCATGCGGATATTAAGAGATTCAATGCAAGTCAATGGCGGCAAAAACTCTGCGATTCCGCAAAATTAATGGTAGTGCTGTGGATTTTTCCGCAATAATAATCCGCAGCGGAAATATCCGCAGCATGTGCACAGCACATGCGGATTATCATCGGGGAACATGGCAGGCCTTCTACCAAGTGTTTTTTAAGCGTTTTCGCGGCAGAATTGCCGCTGCGGAAACGCTTAAAAAACGCATAGTGGGCACGCAGCCTAACACTGCACAGTATTTAACCTGCCCTAGTATCAGAAAGTACAGTCTTTCTCAATTATATGATGTGTACACTAACCCCATGGTAATATAGATAGACCTAGAGATGTAACATGTATAATGGGCATTTTATACATTTATATACAGTACTTTTTATTTGCCGCACTTCTGAAAAATAACTTATGCCGTTTTCTAGAGAATAATCTCATGTTTTCTTTTACATTTCTTTCAAATAAACTAATATTATATTCCTTATTTTATTCCTTTAGGACCCAGAACACGGCCAACAAACACCCAAATTTCCATCAGCGGGTTCACTTTCCATCAGGTGCTGGGTGAGGGCAGATACGGCAAAGTAAGTTTTATTATTTCTATATTTCAGGAGAGCTATACTCATAAAGTCCAAGACTTATGTTATCCTAATAGATAGAGTGCAAATACATGGTCTCCAATATCAGTCACTGTATTTTGTGGGACAGTGGATTGCAGAATTCTTCATTTTATATAGTAGGTTCTTAAATAACAAAAAACTTTTTTTCACCATTAACCTCTTAAATATTTATTTTCCTTGTGTCTTCCTCAGGTGGTGCTGGCATCAGTCCCCGGCCGAAACATCTATAAGGCCATTAAGATCATTGACAAACGGGACAATGCAGAAGCCCTACAGTGAGAGAGGCGGATACTCCTGGCGGCCAGAGACTGCCCATTCTTGAGTCATCTCTGTGCCGCCCAGCAGTCTCAGGTACAGAGGGTTCTCCTCCTACACTCACATCTTACATTGTACACATAATAATAGATAAAACCTGAGATATAATCTACAGAATCTTCTTTACTAGAGATCACACATTATAGAATATGTTTCTTTTATTCTAATATTGTGATTTCTCTCCAGGACCATGCCTATTTCATCATGGAGCATTTGTCTGGCGGCAGCCTTGAGTCACTCATTAGAATGTGCAAGAGACTGAACATCAACTCTGTACGGTGAGTAACTAATCGTGAGATGGGAGGAAAAAGATAGCAACATGTCCTAATTAGTGTTGAGCCACCCCCGTAGTGTTCGAGTTCGGTTCGGTTCGTCGAACACCTTCGAACACCGTTAAAACCAATGGCAGGCAAACAAAAACACATAGAAACACATAGAAAACACCTTCAAAGGTGTCCAAAAGCTGACAAACTGCTCAGAAGACACAACTAACACATGGAAAAGTGACAAGTACATATAGTCATGCGAAAAGAAAAGAGGTGGAGGAGTAAAAGGAGGGGGAGACACAGATATAGGCATGTCATGCCCTTCTAAAATCCAAAAAGTGAGAAGCCGAGACGGCCAGTCCGCTCCTGCCCGTGCCACCTCCGTGTCGCCGGGTTTGTGCCAGAGCCGCGGTGAACCCTGACGGCCAGCCACCCTCTCCCAATACTGGTGCCTGTCCGCTGGTGGGTCGAGAGAGCCCCCCTGTGGTGGAGGCAGCTCTAAGCTTTTTAATTTAAATTGTCCTTCTAATTTGAATGAATACACTTTAAATCCATTTACAAGGATCTATTGGAGGGCAAGTCTCATGCCAGCAGCCCCGTAATTCCAGCTCCAGTAGCGTCCACTAAAGCTGCTGCAGTTAAAAAGCTTTTATAAGGATCGAGCTCGGCTGTCCACCGCAAGGCATCCTAGTGCCAGTCCCAGCCCCTATGCCTTGGGGTGCCTCCTGATGCTCTTCACTAAGTATCCCGTGGTCCCGAAGCATTTCCTTTGAAAAAATTAAGTGTCCAAACTACAGGTGGTGTAGCTTGCTTAACAGCCGGGATAATCCGCTGACTAGCAGACACTGCTACTAGGCACAAAGTATTTCCTGGGCTAGATGCAGTTAAAAATTTGTAAGTAGATACTCTCGTTGGATGCTGAGAAAGCATTCCATAGAGTCTCCTGGCACGCCATATATGATTCTCTTAAAAAGCTTGGGGTAGGGGTCTAGGGGACCCTTTTATAGCCAAAATCACGGCCCTGTATCACAATACGTCACCTAGGCTGAAGATAAATGGAACTGTAGCACCGAGGGCTCGGTTGCTACAGACGTATTGCACCTCACCCAGAGGTGTGATATCTCACTCTCAGATAAGGATGGAGTGTGGATCAGGACCCGACACCTGCATGCATTACACCACATTGCCGTGGGGCAGGGCGACCAATATGCCCCTGAGATGGGCACGACAGTCCCTGTCCCTGGCTGGAGTGGGGGGAGGGAACACTGAGGAAGGGGAACCCTGCAGTGCAGGAGCAGGGAGGAAGCAGTTCCTGGGTGCATTGAGAAGGGAGTATAAAAGGTGGGCACCATCTTAGTTCAGTGCAGAGAAGTCTGAGCAGAAGTGGCAGGGAGCAGGGGCTCTGCATGAGCTCTGCTCCGGAGGCGGGCCTAGTAACAGAGGCCCAGGCCTGCAAGAGGGAGAAGGAAGGAAGAGGAGCGGAGAAGGCTCCAGGAACGAGGAATGAAGGGATCCCAGGGGTGCGGACGGGCGAGTCGCCACCGCACGCCCGAATCCACCTGCGTGGAGGGGTCAGGCCAAAGGGGGAGACCGGTCCCCGAACTAGTGGAGGCAGGAAACGACCCTCAGCTAGAAACCGGAGGCTCTGACATTTTATGTGGCGCAGCCCCTTGCTCCACCCGCTAGGAAGGCACCACATAGGGTCAGGGAAACTGGCGCCAAGTTTACCAAGAGGAGGCCCGAGGCAGCCGGACAGAAGTGTTGGTAAGAAAGGCCAGACAAAGGACACACAAAGGGGGTCCTATGAAGCGCTCCAAAGTTATCTGGGAGTTGTCTGAGCCCCTCACCTGGTGAGCACAGTACGACGTGGGCAGCCGTTACCTGCAGACGTGGTCTGGATAATAAGAACTGTGAGTAAAGGCCCTGAACTGCATCACTGACTCCGTGTCGTTACTGCTGCTGCCCTGCACCATCACCCCCATCCTCCGCATACACTGCCCTGAGGCTATACTCCTCCCGTGGGGAGTTATGCTACGCTCTGCTGCACCCACAACACCAGCCTTAGCGGTCTGCCCTGTAGCGGCGGTTCACTCTGACCGCAATCCACGGGTGGCGTAGTCGGACATTTAAACATCAAAACCACATAAATAGTTCCGCCACTGGTTTGACCGCCCTGAGCCACGGAACCGGATCGCCGCCACGAAGACTACAACCACCAGCATCCACCAAAAAGGGTCCGGCTCCGGGTATCCCAAGGCCCAGGGGGTGCGTCAGAACATTTTCATCACCTTTCACAATCACCAATGGGACAAGGCAGGGATGTCCTCTGTCCCCTCTCTTATACATCCTAGTGACGGAGCACCTGCTCTCATCAATTCGCCATAACCCCAATATTAGGTGGATTGAGGTGGGAGGCACCGAGTACAAGTGCTCTCTATTTGCTGATGATGTCCTAGTATATATCACTCAATCACATATATCCATCCCTGCTGTTATGGCTGAAATAGATCACTTTGTTACATGGTAAAATTTTAAAATCAATGCAGCGAAGTCTGAGGCCCTCGATGTCTCCCTCCCTAAATCCATATAGGATTCCATCCAGTCCAACTTTCCCTTTGCCTGGCCCTCACAGGGTATCAAATACTTAGGAATTCCTATTCATAGAGACCTCTCCCATCTATGTTATCTTAATTTTGGGCCCTTTATTGAACAATTCCATACAGACCACGGTTGGCAAGTTAGAACTGTAAGATTCACTACGTGAACCACTGGTGTTTTGTGGAAAAGCACATGTACACCGCGTTCCAAATTATTATGCAAAAAGTGTTTAGGAGTGATAAGGGAAGAATTTGTTTGTTTGTCAGTTAAACTCATTGATGGTGATGTGTGTCAGGGCTCTTTATATCACTGTAAGCAATTGCAGACACCTGTGCTAATTAGTTTGGCAGGTGTGTCCAATGAAAGGCAAGACTACTTAAGAAGGCTCTCTCACATTGTTAAGCAGCCTACATTTTCTGCCAAAATGGGAAAGAAAAAGGATGTGTCGGCTGCTGAGAAGCAACAAATTGTGGAGTGTTTAGGTCAAGGCATGACTACAATCAACATTGTGCGATGATCAGGATGAAGTGTCTTGGCAATCAAGAAGTATGTAGCTGATTCACAGTACACACGTGTGCGTGCTGATAAGGGCAAATTGAGGACTCTTTCCTACAGGCAATTACGTCAGGTTGAAAGAGGAGCGGCAAAAAAGCCTTGTCATAGCAGCAGACAAGTTTTTGAAGCTGCTTGTGCCTCCAACGTCCCCCGAACAACAAGATGCAGGGTCCTTCAGAGGTTTGCAGCTGTGCATACGCCATCCTGTCGACCTCCTCTATCCACTTCACACAAGCAGAAACGGCTCCAGTGGGCCAAACATTACATGAAGACTGATTTCAAAACTGTTTTGTTCACGGATGAGTGCCGTGCAGCGCTCGATGGTCCAGATGAATGGAGTGGAGGATGGCTGGTTGATGGACACCCCACGCAAACACGGCTACAGCGCCAACAAGGAGGAGGTGGAGTAATGTTTTGGGCTGGAATCATGGGGAGAGAGATTGTCGGCCCCTTTAGAATCCCTGAAGGCGCTAAAGATGAACTCCATAATGTATGTGGATTTTCTCAAACAGCACTTCCTGCCATGGTTCAAGAAGAAGAACCGTGTATTTCACAGCAAGATCATTTTTCTGCATGATAATGCACCATCTCATGCTGCACATAAAACATCTGCATCTCTGGCTGATATGGGCATAAAAGGGGACAAACTTATGGTGTGACCCCCATGCTCCCCTGACCTCTACCCCATTCAGAACCTTTGGAGCATCATTAAAAGGAGTGTCTATGATGGCGGGAGGCAGTTCACATCTAAGCAACAGCTCTGGGAGGGTATTCTGTCCTCATGCAAAACAATTGAAGCAGAAACCATCCAAAACCTGACAAATTCAATGGACGAGAGAGTTCAGAAGCTCCTTTCGAACAAGGGGTCCTATGTGAAAATGTAACATCACCTAGAATAAAGTTTTGAGTTGAAAACTGTTTGATTTCAGTTTCTAACAACCTGCTAATGCTTATAATTTCAAAAATGACCATTTTTTTGGTCTTTATTAAAATGAAAAGGTTGATCGAAAAGTTTGGGGGATCTAAGAGTGTGGCAACCCAGTAGTCATGATTACTTCGAATTCTGACAATATGAGGGTCATGCTGCAGGTAGTGCAGCAAGAAGGCACTTATGTGTCTTGCGCATCTCGGAGCCCCAAAATTATTTTCCGGGCTAGATGCAGCTAAAAATTATTTTTAATTTTAAATCTGGTGAAGCTTATTATAGATGGCCTAATAGGATCAGTGCTGCACACTGCTACAAAGCCCAAATTATTTTCCAGTCAAGATACAGATAAACATGATTAGTAATTTGAAAGCTTAAAACGGTTGGTAGGGTGATTTTAACCAATCATCAAGCTTTTACTCTCCCCAGGATGACACAGGGGTAGAAAAGTCGTTTCGGATCCATGATTTGTTCATCTTTATGAACGTGAGTCTGTCTACATTATCAGTGGAGAGCCGCGTGCGCTTATCTGTCAGCACACCACCAGCAGCGCTGAACACACGTTCAGACAGAACGCTGGCTGCGGGGCATGACAAGATCTCCAAGGCGTAAGTGGCTAGCTCCGGCCATTTATCCAGATTGGAAGCCCAAAAAGAGCAAGGGTCCAGTGACACAGTCGTGGCTTCAATGTTTACTTGGAGATACTCCTGTACCATAGTCTCTAGGCATTGACTATGTGTCAGACTTCTTGTCTCCTGTGGCCTTGCAAAGGATGGGCTAAAAAAGTGGTGAAATGATTCCGCAAAATTGATGTTACCAGCAGATACTGTGGTTCTGTTACGGTTTGAGTGCTGAACACTTGACGGTCCCACGGTTGGCAAGTTGGAACTGTGAGATTCACTACGTGCACCACTGGTATTTTGTGGAAAAGCACATGTAAGATTCTGCAACAGTCTCTGCTGATACTCCTGCATGCGTGCATCCCTTTCTATGGCAGGAATAATTTCTGCAAATTTACTTTTGTACCGGGGATCTAACAGTGTGGCAACCCAGTAGTCAGGATTATTTCTAATTCTCACAATTCGAGGGTCATGTTGCAGGTAGTGCAGCAAGAAGGCACTCATGTGTGTTGCGCATCCAGGAGCACCAAGTCCCTGTTGTGTTGGTGGCGAGGTAACAATCATGCTTCCTTCCTCTGTCCTCTCCCCCCAACCTCGCACAACAGAAATGTGATCAAGGTCTCCCTCATCTGATGAGTCTTCCATCAGTTCGTCCTCCACTTCTTCCTGGGCTCCTGCACCTTCCTCACTAGTTTGGCTGCTACCATGCGCCCTGGTAAAATCATCTCCCCCACCCTCACATGCCTGCCGCCTTGGTGCTGCCGACCGTCTGGACCTTGCAGATGTTAGCCCTTCCGCATACAACTCCTCCTCCTCTACTTCCTCCACCTCCTCTTGTGCCACCACCTGACTCCGAATTCTGTTTAACATGTGCTCCAGCATGTAAATCACCGGAATAGTCATGCTGATAATGGCATCGTCAGCACTAAACATCTTCGTCGCCATTTCAAAACTGTGCAGAAGGGTGCATAGGTCCCTGATCTGAGACCACTCCTCCAGCGTGATTTGCCCCACCTCTGAATCTCGTTGGCCCAGGCTATACGTCAGAACGTATTGCACCAGGGCTTGTCGGTGCTGCCACAGTCGCTGCAACATGTGCAGAGTTGAATTCCACCGGGTAGGCACATCGCATTTTAGCCGGTGAAGTGGCAGGCCCAACGACTTCTGTAGAGATGTAAGTCGCTGAGCTGCGGGATGCGAACGGCGGAAGTGAGCACACAGCGACCGTGCCCTCTGCAGAAGGCCATCTAGTCTGGGATAGTGGGCTAAAAATTGCTGGACAACCAGGTTCAACACGTGAGCCATACAAGGCACGTGTGTGACATTGCCCCGGCGAAGGGCCGCACCCAGGTTTGCAGCATTGTCGCACACGGCCTTCCCTGGTTTCAGGTCCAGTGGAGACAACCATTCATGAAATTGGTTCTCCAGAGCTGACCACAACTCCTCAGCTGTGTGACTCACATTTCCCAGACATTTCAATGTAAAAACCGCCTGATGACGTTGAGCCCTACTGCCAGCATAGTAAGGAGGTGTGCAGGATCCCTTCTGCGCAGTTAGAAAGCTTGTGGCATGACCAGACAGGCTTTGGGTGCAGGTGGAAGACCGAGAGGAGGTTGAGGAGGCAGAAGCAGTGGAGGAACTTTGACATAAAGAGGATTGACGCACAACTCGTGGGGACGGCAAGACTTGGACAGCAGCCCCTTGTCCTGCTGTCACCATAGTTACCCAGTGCCCAGTCAGCGACATGTAACGCCCCTGTCCATGCCTACTCGTCCAAGTGTCTGTGGTGAAATGCACCCTGTCACACACAGAGTTTCTCAAAGAAGCGGTGATGTTGTGTGCGACATGCTGGTGGAGCGCAGGCACACCTTTCTTTGAGAAGTAGTGCCGACTGGGCATCTGGTACTGGGGCACTGCGACGGACATAAGGTCTCGAAAATCCTCTGTGTCCACCAGGCGGAAAGGCAGCATTTCTGTAGCCAAGAGCTTGCAGATGGTGAAATTCAACCTCTTAGCTTTCTCATGGCTAGGAGGAAATGGTCTTTTACTTGTCCACATCTGAGGGACCGAGGGCTGGCTATTGTGCTTAGACGGGGTTGTTAAGGGTGTCCCCGGCAAACTGCCGGTCTGTGAGGAAGATGCAGGCGGACATGTTAGGTTGCCTTGATCCAAAGGTGGTGCTATCGATGTCGGACAGCGCTCAAGACCAGCTGGTGTTACCACCTCCAAAGAAAATGATGACCTGCCAATCACGCTGGCTGTTGCGGGTAAAGAGGTGGCAGGTCTGCGCCCCAAAACAGGTGTGACTGCTGTCCCCCCAGTCACAGAGGATGAAGAGGCCGCGGATGCACAAGATATGGCAGACGGTGGTTGGCCCGGCCGGCTAGACCGCATTGTAGCACACTGAGCTTCCCACTGCAACTTATGCTTCATGTCCATGTGCCGGTTCATGCATGAAGTACTCAAACTATGTATTTTTTGGCCTCTACTTAGCTTTTGCTGACAAATGTTACAGATAACACGAGTTGGGTCATCTTTATCGATCTGAAAAAATGCCCAGGCTATGCAAGGCTTAGCACCCATGCGACCTGAAGAGCCACCACGACTTGTGGTGAGAGGCAGAGTTGTGTTTGAGGATGCAGTTGTTGACGTGCTTCCAGTACTACGTCTCTGTCCAGGAAGGCGCAACCTGACCTCGTCGTCACTAGCATCTTCCTCCACCTCCTCTGCTGACCTCATCTCTTGGCTGACTGTGGGTTGACAGTAAGTGGGATCTCCGACCTCATCATCATCACCCTGTGCGTTATCACACCCGTCGTCCTCAGAGCCAACCTGTTCCTGCCCTGACAAAAAACTAAAGTTGTCGCTCCAATCAGGTATTTGAGTCTTATCATCGTCTTCCTCATTGTCTCCACCAACAGGAGTTACAGTTTGGGAATGAGGGTCTACATTATGGTCAGAACCTTCTGCGTCTGGTCCTGGATCCGACTCATAAAGATTCTGGGCATCAGTGCAGATCATTTCCTCGTCTGGATTCACAGAAGCGCTGGAGTCGACCTCTGATTCCCAGGCTATAGTATGAGTAAACAGCTCTGCAGACTCAACCATCTGTTCTACCTCATACTCAGACGGGCAGCTGGAGATTTGGGAGCTGTGAGGAAGCAAGTGCGATTTGGGTGACACCTTTGAGGACTGGAGTATTTGTGATGTTGAAGTTGATGTGGAGGAGAGCCCACTTAAAGGAGCACTTGATATCCGTTGAAGCACCTGCTGTTTTTGTGCCTCATCTGGAATTTGTAGCAATTGGCGTGGCCGTAAGAAAGGGATCTTATCACATTGTCCGCTAAAAGAAGTAGACATTTTAGTTTGGCTGGAAGATGGTCTTTCTTCTGCACCTACCCCACGGACACAACCTTTTTTCCCCTTCCCAACACGCCTATTCCCCTTTCCACCAGCAGCAGGCCTTTTTCCACTCATTTTGGTGGTTAACTAATTCACAACTCTGGAGTTGTTTGCACAAAAAAACAATGGATGGTAACCGAGCAGAGCTGAGTGGCCAAATTGTGGTATTAGGCCAAAACTATTGGCTGGGTTAGATGCAGAAAAAAATTATTTTTAATTTGCAACCTGATGGAGGTCAGTATAGATGGACTAATAGACCAAGTCCCACACACTGCTAGAAGCCCAAATATTTTTTCAGAGCTAGATGCAGAAAAAAATTATTTTTAATTTGCAACCTGATGGAGGTCAGTATAGATGGACTAATAGACCAAGTCCCACACACCGCTAGAAGCCCAAATATTTTTTCAGAGCTAGATGCAGAAAAAAATTATATTCAATTTGCAACCTGCTGGACGTCAGTATAGAAGGACTAATAGAACAAGTCCCACACACTGCTAGAAGCCCAAATATTTTTTCAGAGCTAAATGAAGAAAAAAATTATTTTTAATTTGCAACCTGATGGAGGTCAGTATAGATGGACTAATAGACCAAGTCCCACACACTGCTAGAAGCCCAAATATTTTTTCAGAGCTAGATGCAGAAAAAAAATATTTTTAATTTGCAACCTGATGGAGGTCAGTATAGATGGACTAATAGACCAAGTCCCACACACCGCTAGAAGCCCAAATATTTTTTCAGAGCTAGATGCAGAAAATTTTTTTATTCAATTTGCAACCTGATGGAGGTCAGTATAGATGGACTAATAGACCAAGTCCCACACACTGCTAGAAGCCCAAATATTTTTTCAGAGCTAGATGCAAAAAAAATTATTTTTAATTTGCAACCTGATGGAGGTCAGTATAGATGGACTAATAGACCAAGTCCCACACACTGCTAGAAGCCCAAATATTTTTTCAGAGCTAGATGCAGAAAAAAATTATTTTTAATTTGCAACCTGATGGAGGTCAGTATAGAGGGACTAATAGAACAAGTCCCACACGCTGCTAGAAGCCCAAATATTTTTTCAGAGATAAATGAAGAAAAAAATTATTTTTAATTTGCAACCTGATGGAGGTCAGTATAGATGGACTAATAGACCAAGTCCCACACACTGCTAGAAGCCCAAATATTTTTTCAGAGCTAGATGCAGAAAAAAATTATTTTTAATTTGCAACCTGATGGAGGTCAGTATAGATGGACTAATAGACCAAGTCCCACACACCGCTAGAAGCCCAAATATTTTTTCAGAGCTAGATGCAGAAAAAAATTATATTCAATTTGCAACCTGCTGGAGGTCAGTATAGAAGGACTAATAGAACAAGTCCCACACACTGCTAGAAGCCCAAATATTTTTTCAGAGCTAGATGCAGAAAAAAATTATATTCAGTTTGCAACCTGATGGAGGTCAGTATAGATGGACTAATAGAATGATGCTATGCCCAAAAGATTTTACTTCACTAGGTGCAGTAAAAAAATTGGTATTCTATACACAGGTGGTATATCTTGCAACACAGATAGGCTACTCCACTGACTAACACACTCTGCAATAGGCCAAAAAGGATTAGCTTTGCTAGATTCAGCCAAATGCTGTGAAAAAAACTTGCACAGCACTGGCACAGACCTGCCTGGCAAAAACTGATAGGAACTGATGTAACCTAGTCCTGAAAAGGACTCCAATTACAATTAGTCTTTACTCCCACAATCTATCTATTTAAGAGCACAGACCTGCCTGATAAAAGTCGTAGGAAATGCTGTAACCTAGTCCTTAAAAGGACTGCAATCACAACTATTCCCTACTCCCAAGCTATCTGTATATTTGTGCGAAAATTGGCTTGAAATTAACAAGGTATAGCGCACACAGCAATAGCGGTGCCGTCTAACACGCAGCTGCAGCAGTGAGAAAATGGTGGCTACGGGGAAAATGGCTTGGTCTTATAGGGCAAGGACATGTGACATACACTGCCAATCACACATGCCCTTGCTTGTGTGAAAAAAAGCACTTCGCTCCGTGTGTGCGCTGCTGATAGGCTGACAGATTGCACCTCCCCACTGCAAATGCGGGAAAGAGAAAAAAAAATGGAGATCTTCATTGTTCCTGCAGAGATCCATCCCCTGCCCCTCCCCCCGCCCCGCTGTACACTCAAACTGCGTATTAACATTAATTTTCATCATTACTGAGAAAAAATCCAGTTATGATTTTGGTGCACGAACAGTTATCGAACATAACCTCGAACAGCCGAATTTTTCTCAAATTGTTCGTGTTCGCCGACCGGCTCGAACACCGCCCAAAACAGCTCGAATTTGAGATTGGCGAACAGTTCGAGTAGAACAACGCTCATCTCTAGTCCTAATAGCAGGAGGAATAACGTGATTTTATTATACATACAGTATATTACATATCACACCTTATGGGTTAGTGATATATTTATATTACATTTCTGATGGTTCAGTGGTTAACATGTGATATATTTCATGGTCTTGGGCAAAAATGGTGTCTATACCCACAGCCCATGGTCGTCAAGGATGGGGCAGAAAATCACACCTAATATTATAGGAATTGGAATAGTGAGGGGGTTAAAGGAATTTTCTAACTCTTAAATCTTGAGGATAGGCCATCAATATTACTTCAGTTGGAATAAGACCCCCAAAAATCTAATTTTCTTGTTCTATTCAAATTAATGGCGGATCATTATAAAGAACTGGATAACCCCTTTATTAGTTGTAAACTTAAGTGATGGTCTAATTATAATTTAATTTTATTTCATCTAAAGAGGCCTAGAATTCTTTATAGGTATTTGAGCTTTGTTCTTCTGATAAAATGGTTTTGCCATACAGTCAATAGGGCTATATTAGAGTTTATAATACATTTTATACAAGTTATACAGAATAATTTCATGTTTTGAAACTAAACGGTCTCCTTTCTTCTTAAGATTTTACACAGCAGAATTAATTTGTGGCCTCCAGTTCCTCCACAGGCATGCCATCGCCCATCGGTAAGAGAATGTATATCGTCTTGAGAACACTACTGATATCCATGGGCTATGTCTGGTACTGCAGCTTAGGTCTATTCACTTGAATGAGGTTAAGCATCAATACCAGATATAGTCCTGCACTAGTAGCACTTGCTCATACACCTGTCTGTATTTCTTATCTTCCGCCAGTCTCTTCTTGTCCTAAGTGTAAACTTTCAGTTGTTTCCTGTGGTTGTGTGCAAAAATGAAGCCAGAAATTATTATTTTTTGTTTTCGCAGAGACATCAAGCTAGCTAACATCATGCTAGATGAAGATGGTCACATTCGAATTATAGACCTTGGGGTGGCGAAAGACGGTCTGACCGCGTCCAGTAACATCCATGGACGGACGGGAACTTTACGCTACATGGCCCCAGAGGTGCTCCTGGGTCAGGCATACAACATAGCAGTAGACTGGAGGAGCCTTGGGATAGTTGTGTCCTTAATGTCATCTGGACGTTTCCAATTTTACAATGGCCCTGAGAGAGAAAAGATCTGCACCTCAATTACCAGCGAGAAGCCAAAATTTCCAGCATGGCTAGGTGCAGACTTGACAGATCTGTTGATGAACCTGCTACAGAAAGACCCAGAGAGACACCTCGGTGTGTCAGGAAACATCAGAGACCACCCATTTTTCGAAACCATCTGTTGGGAGGAACTGGAGCAGAGGAGAGCACGGCCTCCTTTTACACCTTTTCCATGTAAGTGAATACTTATTACAATAAGATTTTAGGATTTACATACTATACCGATACTTAGAAATGTATAAATACTTACAGGAACTGTCTACTTACATAGAAATGTTATTTCACAGAAAATAGCAATTATTAATGATTAATTATTTCTCTTGCAGCATGTTCTGGAGTGAACCATCTAGAGTGGCTGGAAAATAAACCAGATCTTCACCCTGTGTCTGACTTTTCATTTTTATCACCAAGCTGGACACAGTAGGATGAACCCGCGCCACCTGCCCAGAACCCTGTGCCTCCTCCGCCCGCTGCTTGCTCTGGACTACGACTCTCTCTGCTGATTTAGTGCCGTCTATTGACATCATATTGCTGCCCCAGTCTCTCAGCTCTGAATCCTCTGACCTCTGGCATGACTCCGACATCTCTACACTTCATGTGGTGGGTATGAGGTGAGTATCTGTATGGGCATTTGATCCAGGGAGTATTTTCCGGCTGCCATATTTGGAGTCAGGAAGAATTGTTTTTTCCCTTATATCAGGACAAATTATCAGATGTCATAAAGGTTTTTTTTTCTCTCCTTCCTCTGGATCAACACAGCTGCCCCCCACCTCCCGACCATTTTTTCACTCCCCTAATCAATAATACAATAATTTAGTAAATGATTCAGGGACTAGTCTGACTGCCATGCGTGGAGTTGGGAAGGAATTTTTCCTCATTTGAAGCTGAATTTGCCGATGGCTCAATGGGGTTTTTTCGCCTTCCCCTGGATTAATGAAATGTGTTATAATAGTTGATCCAGGGAACTAGTCTGATTGCCCTAAGTGGAGTCAGGAAGGAATTTTTTCCCTCCATATTGTTTTTTTATCGCCTTCCCCTAAATCAATAAAAGTCAGTGGATCTAATATAACCTTGACTTTAATCAAATCACCTCTCCCTTTATTAATAACATTTTCTATTTTCACCCCTATGACTTTGTGCACTTAGTTTTTTTTCCATTCGCTACACATGTTCTGCTCTGTGTCATTTCTCTTGTTTTTTTTGCGTTTTAAAATATAGTTAGATTTTAAGCTTTTGTTCTTTACATTCCTTAAGTAAAAAAGTAAATATAAAAAATAATCCTAAAGAAGGTCAATATCCAATAATTATCTGTATTCAGAAATGTTTAAAATAAAGACGTCACTAAACTAGATAACAGTAAACACACAGAGCTATTTGCATCTTATAAATGATGGTTCCTGACCTTTGGGCTCCCCCCATCGATTCTAAACGTATGCTCACACTGAGTTTTTTTTACATCGATATTGAAGCATATCCACATCAAAAACCAATTCAAATATTGTTTTATGTAAATTTTATATTGGATATGCTTCAACATCCATGTTTAAAACTCAAAGTGAACATACCCTTGTAAAGATTCTGCACAGGATACAGGTACTGAAATTAGGAAATGGTTTGAATTTGACCAGAATCAGTGCTATTCCTGGGACAAACAGATTTGTAGATGCTACCTAAGAGCCTTACACCGAAGATCTGATATCTGTGAGCCAGACACCAAAGATCTGATACCTGAGAACCAGACACCGAAGATCTGATACCTGAGAGCCTGACACCTAACATCTAATACCTGAGAACCAGACACCGAACATCTGACACCTGAGAGCCTGACACCTAACATCTAATACCTGAGAACCTGACACCGAAGATCTGATACCTAAGAGCCTGACATTTAACATCTAATACCTGAGAACCTGACACCGAAGATCTCATACCTGAGAGCCTGACACCTAACATCTAATACCTGAGAACCTGACACCGAAGATCTGATACCTGAGAACCAGACACCGAAGATCTGATACCTGAGAGCCTGACACCTAACATCTAATACCTGAGAACCAGACACCGAACATCTGACACCTGAGAGCCTGACACCTAACATCTAATACCTGAGAACCTGACACCGAAGATCTGATACCTGAGAGCCTGACATTTAACATCTAATACCTGAGAACCTGACACCGAAGATCTCATACCTGAGAGCCTGACACCTAACATCTAATACCTGAGAACCTGACACCGAAGATCTGATACCTGAGAGCCTGACACCTAATATCTAATACCTGAGAACCTGACACCGAAGATCTGATACCTGAGAGCCTGACACCTAACATCTAATACCTGAGAACCTGACACCGAAGATCTCATGCCTGAGAGCCTGACACCTAACATCTAATACCTGAGAACCTGACACTGAAGATCTCATACCTGAGAGCCTGACACCTAACATCTAATACCTGAGAACCTGACACCGAAGATCTGATACCTGAGAGCCTGACACTGAAGATCTCATACCTGAGAGCCTGACACCTAACATCTAACACCTGAGAACCTGACACCGAAGATCTGATGCCTGAGAACCTGACACCGAAGATCTGATACCTGAGAGCCTGACACCGAACATCTGATATCTGAGAGTCAGACACCGAAGATCTGATACCTGAGAGCCAAACACCGAAGATCTGATACCTGAGAGCCAGACACCGAAGATCTGGTCAAGCCTAATCGTAGAATCTCAATGATGTTTTCAACAGAAAACCCTCCCAGATAATAGACGCAAATCAGACACAGTGAATGATCAATTATAGGGAAAGAAACTGGGCACGACCAATAATTATACAGAAATGTCTGCATTTATATATATATTCTGTTTAATTAGTTTCTTCCAATTTATTAACTTTTCTAATTACATTATGAATTAAGAACAACTTTTAACAAGCCTATTTTGGCCTTAAGTACAAACTTTTTTTCCATTCTTGCATATTGCAAGGCGATATTTTTATTTTTTTTGTTGTCGTATTCATATAAAGGATTTGTTTTGCTAAATGAGTTGTATTTTTTAGTGGCACCATTTTGGAGTACATATAACTTATTAACTAGATATTATTAACTCTTTATGAGGAGTCTGGGAATTCTGCCGTTATTTTTTAACACTGTAAAGAGAACCTATCACTATTTTTTTTACAATTTAATTTAACAGCAGAAGTAATAACAATAATAAATTGACAAAAAAAATATGAACAAGGCATATACTAAGTGGGAAAAAAAAACTCCCTTTCTTGGCAGGAGTCTAGCAACATATGATGAAAATGAGCTGACCAGCTGAAGTTGTCTCCAGGGGAATTCCTAAGCCCCTCTGCTCTGCTGACCTCACTTTCCCATGATTCACTATATCTAGGGAAAGTGAGCAGCAGTCTGCCGGTCTGTCCCTGTGACTGATACTAGATGTGCTCAGCTAGGGATAAGCAGTGCTGCTCCAGATGCAGAGCAGGATCACTGGGCTGCTGTATACAATTTTAAATATCCTGCTAGTGAGTGAGCAGTAACCCAGCGATCCTGCTCTGCATCTGCTGGGATGGCACATGTGGCTGCCTAGGACCAGCTGGAGTACTGCCCTTGAGTTTCCTCCTGCCTCACCTGTGGTAAAGCCCTGCTTGATGACATTGCTGTGGGCTGCCTATTCCCACCTTTCACACACATCCAGTACTGATGTTATTATCTGCTGAAGACTCCTGCAGCCTGCCGGAGTAGTGATTGTGCCCCTCTCCCACTGTCACAGCAAGCAGGGATGAGAGGAAAGAAATGAGGGCAAGAGAAAATAATGAAAGAAGATATGTGCCAGACAAGAGGTGTTTAATTTATTTCCAGTACCTGTTTATGGGCAGTGTGTGTATCTACATGTGTAAAGTGCATGCAAGAGTGTATGGTGCATATAACAACTGTATGTAAATGTGAGTGCAGTGTGTGTGTATATACTGTGTATGTATACAGTGTGTGTATATACTGTGTATATATAACAGAGGCGGTTGATCCAGCACTTCCAATAAAATGTATATTTTTATTCAGAAAATTTCATCCATAAAAAATATATAATTCCATAAGAAATCCACAAAGACATATGGACAAGTGTGTCATCTGAGGAAATAGTCCCAAGGGAGATACATTCAAGGTGTTGGTTGACGCGTTTCGAAGTGACACTTGTTATTCATAACCTACTAAGGGAATAAAGCTCAAACAGAATAAAAACTCTCCTAGGCAGCCATACCTCTGCACACATGGAGAAAAGACTAATTAATACATGCAGCACCTGAGTAGTGACAAAAAGCACACAACATCCTCTAAAATACAAACACATGTTAAGTTAAAATCTAAGTAATAAGGTTATTTTATACCCTTACTAATAATGCAGAATCAAATCCGTCAAACCTTCATGGTAAGAGGTGTTTAACATTAGTATCCAATATACCTTGCGATTCAGTAAAGCTCTTCTGCGATCTCCCCCTCTAACAGAGCAATTAACCCTTTCCAAACCATAAAATTGAAAGTCTTTCAAGTTACCATTATGTTCCCTCTGGAAATGTTTGGAAACATTGGAAGCGTTAATAGCTTCAGGGTTCACAGAATCGCGTATGTGTTTGTTAATTCTATGCCTTAATTTACAAGTGGTGCAGCCGACATACCTAACATCACATTCAAGGCAGTGAATACAATAAACTATATATTTACTACTGCAATTAATAAACTACAAAGAAAAAACCTGGGAGTCTGAACTGAAACGTAAATTGATGTGAATGCAAAATGTAAATGCATGTTCACATAAGGCCACTAGACAGAGAAAAGCCAAAGACAAACAAAATACCCAAATAACTGAAAGTAAATGGATAAATCGCAAGTGCATAAAAATAATGATAAATAATAAAGGGTATTTAGTTAACATAATTTTGATCAAAATAATGTAAAAGCCATACCGCAACGTCACGGCAACCCTTATGGGACAGTCCTAACTCTAATATTAAAACCTTACCATTTGTCAAGTGACATACATATGGATAAGGGCAGAGAAACTGAACCCTAGTAGAAGCATAGACCTGAGAGGCAGAATGAACCTTTCAGCTCAGACAAAGGGCGGCCACACCCTTATATGCACTGAAGCACACTAAACTACAAAGAAAAAACCTGGGAGTCTGAACTGAAACGTAAATTGATGTGCATGCAAAATGTAAATGCATGTTCACATAAGGCCACTAGACAGAGAAAAACCAAAGACAAGCAAAATACCCAAATAACTGGAAGTAAATGGATAAATCACAAGTGCATAAAAATAATGATAAATAATAAAGGGTTTTTAGTTAACATAATTTTGATCAAAATAATGTAAAAGCCATCCCGCCACGTCACGGCAACCCTTATGGGACACCTGTTGGTGTAAGCCAAGTATTTTTAGATTGCGTTTCTCTAGAAACTAGACTGGGGGAAAGAAGCTTGGAGAGGGTAGGGGATTTTTTAGCTGAAAATAAACTTCCATCCTACAGAACTTGATTAAGGTGGGGGTCTCTTCCGCTGAATAGCGAGTTTGGGATTAGGGGAACATTTTTTTGTTTGTTATATACAGTCATATGAAAAAGTTTGGGCACCCCTATTATTCTTAAGCTTAATGTTTTCTAAAAATTGGTGTTTTTGCAACAGCTATTTCAGTTTGATATATGTAATAACTGTTGGACACAGTAATGTTTCTGCCTTGAAATGAGGTTTATTGTACTAACAGAAAATGTGCAATCTGCATTCAAACAAAATTTGACAGGTGCATAAGTATGGGCACCCTTATCATTTTCTTGTTTTAAATACTCCTACCTACTTTTTACTGACTTACTAAAGCACTTTTTTTGGTTTTGTAACCTCATTGAGCTTTGAACTTCATAGCCAGGTGTATACAATCATGAGAAAAGCTACTTAAAGTGGCCACTTACAAGTTGTTCTCCTGTTTGAAGCTCCACTGAAGAGTGCCATCATGGGCTCCTCAAAACAACTGTCAAATGATCTGAAAACAAAGATTATTCAACATAGTTGTTCAGGGGAAGGATACAAAAAGCTGTCTCAGAGATTTAACCTGTCAGTTTCCACTGTGAGGAACATAGTAAGGAAATGGAAGAACACAGGGACAGTTCTTGTTAAGGCCAGAAGTGGCAGGCCAAGAAAAACTTCAGAAAGGCAGAGAAGAAGAATGGTGAGATCAGTCAAGGACAATCCTCAGACCACCTCCAGAGAGCTGCAGCATCAACTTGCTGCAGATGGTGTCACTGTGCATCGGTCAACTATACAACGCACTTTGCACAAGGAGAAGCTGTATGGGAGAGTGATGCGAAAGAAGCCGTTTCTGCAAGCACGCCACAAACAGAGTCGGCTGAGGTATGCAAAAGCACATTTGGAGAAGCCAATTTCTTTTTGGAAGAAGGTCCTGTGGACTGATGAAACCAAGATTGAGTTGTTTGGTCATACAAAAAGGCGTTATGCATGGTGGCAAAGAAACACAGCATTCCAAGAAAAACACTTGCTACCCACAGTAAAATTTGGTGGAGGTTCCATCATGCTTTGGGGCTGTGTGGCCAATGCCGGCACCGGGAATCTTGTTAAAGTTGAGGGACGCATGGATTCCACTCAGTATCAGCAGATTCTTGACAATAATTTTCAAGAATCAGTGATAAAGTTGAAGTTACGCAGGGGATGGATCTTTCAGCAAGACAATGATCCAAAACACCGCTCCAAATCTACTCAGGCATTCATGCAGAGGAACAATTACAATGTTCTGGAATGGCCATCCCAGTCCCCAGACCTGAATATCATTGAACATCTGTGGGATCATTTGAAGAGGGCTGTCCATGCTCGGCGACCATCAAACTTAACTGAACTGGAATTGTTTTGTAAAGAGGAATGGTCAAAAATACCTTCATCCAGGATCCAGGAACTCATTAAAAGCTACAGGAAGCGACTAGAGGCTGTTATTTTTGCAAAAGGAGGATCTACTAAATATTAATGTCACTTTTCTGGTGAGGTGCCCATACTTATGCACCTGTCAAATTTTGTTTGAATACAGATTGCACATTTTCTGTTAGTACAATAAACCTCATTTCAAGGCAGAAACATTACTGTGTCCAACAGTTATTACATATATCAAACTGAAATAGCTGTTGCAAAAACACCAATTTTTATAAAACATTAAGCTTAAGATTAATAGGGGTGCCCAAACTTTTTCATATGACTGTATGTGGTGCGTGTGTTTCAGTACTTTATTTAGAGTGTGTGTGTGTCAGTGTGCTTGGTGTGAACTTTTTCTCAGAAAAGAAAAGAGAAAAAAAGGAACTACCGTAGGTGGTGCAAACAGCGAGCACGAGTGTGGATCTGTGAACTATGTACTTCAGAATTGAACAGCCAATCACAGCGATCGTGGGTGCGGGGGGTCGGCGACAGCCCCCGGGATGACGGCACCGTCTACCCTGAGGTAAGATGGCGCTGGAAATTTAATGCGATCACCGTGACTTTGGTCGTGGGACCGCTTTAAAGATAGGGCGTACTAACACGTATTAGGCTCTTAAGTCCCAGGGCGCAGATACGTATTAGTACGCCTTGGGCTACAAAGGGGTAAAACAAAAGGGATGAAAAATAAATCCTCTCTTTTATAATGTTGCTGTCTATGGAAGAAGGATAAAAATGTATTTATTGACATGTTTGCATTTGTATTTTCAGACTTTTTTTTTTTCAAGAAAATAAGTCACAGGATCTCCTGACACTCTCCCTACTCATGTCATTTAACCCCTTCACCACCAGATAATTTTCTGCTTTTTAGTTTTCATTTTTTTTCACCTCTTCTTCCAAGAGCCATAGCTTTTTTATTTTTTGGTCCACACAGCGAGGGCTTGTTTTTTGCAGGATGAGCTGTACTTTTGAAAGACATCATTCATTTTATTATGTGATGCACTGGAAAGCGCGAAAAAAAATTCCAAGTGCATTGAAATAGCAAAAAAAGTGCAATTCCACAATAGTTTTTTTTATCATTTACCATGTTTGCCATATGGTAAAACTGACCTGGCAATATGATTCTCCAGGTCAGTATGAGTACACAGATACCAAACATGTATATATATTTTTTTATTTAAGTGATGAAAAAAAATTAGGAAATATGTAAGAAAAATGTTTTTTTTTTGTCATCATATTCCGAGACCCGTAATGTTTTCAGAATATGGGGCTGTATGAGGGCTTGCCTTTTGCGAGCTGATGTTTTGTTGAGCTGACATTATTAATGATGCCCTTATGGTGTAGATGCGATGTTTTGATCAACTCTTATTGCACTTTATTGCAATATTGTGGTGGTCAAAAAAAGTATCTCTGCCATTTGGATTTTTTTTCGTTACGCTGTTTTAAATCAGATTAATTTACTTTAAATTTTGATAAATGTGACTTTTTTTTTTACGAGCGCAACAATATCAAATATGTGTATTTTTTTTAAATTGTTTTATGTTTAATGGGGCAAAATGGGGGTGATTTGAGCCTTTGTGGGTTGTTTTTTTCCATATTTTTAAAAATACAACAGCACCACAGGAGGTTGCCTCCCCATCATAGTTAGGGACAGGAAACAGAAATAGGTTTAAATAGCCCCTCTTCTCCCTCCATCCTCAGTGTTTTTCCTGTCCCTAGTGGGTTGCTGGAGTTACTCAAAAGAGGAAGAGGAAGGAATATTTTTCAGAACCAACGTCAAGAAAGACAATGACGCCGAGCAACTAAGAGGCAAAACTTCAAGGTTTCTTCCACAGTGGCAGTAGATATCAGCCGATCAGAGGATTCTGAAATCTGTCAGAGTGGGGACGAAAATTGAGTTCTGCTCCTACCCCCCACAAAAGCTGGAGGTAACATCTCTGCCATCAATAAGGTTACAAAAGATCCTAATCTCACGGCTCCAGGACCTACAGGCATCGGGAATGATTTCTTAAGTTCCAAATCTGGAATAGGGCAAAGGCCATTATTCCTGCCTATTTCTGATAAGAAAACCAAATGGGGCCTACAGGATTATCATAAATCTAAAGAGCCTAAATCATCATATTACATACAAAAGGTTCAAATTGGAATATATAAGATCCACAGTCTCATTAATAGGCATCCGGGAGAATGGAGCAATGAATACTGAAATTTTCCAAATGCTAACCAACAAATGGGGGAATCTAGAAGTAGACCTTTTTGCAATTCCTCAAAACGCGAAAGTAGGTCTATATTTCTCCCTGAATCTGAAAGATGCTGCATCAAAGGTAGATGCATTCGCCCACACTTGAAAGTTCATGTTGGCCTATGCGTTTCCTCCAATTCACTTGTTACCAATGACATTACAAAAAATCAGAATGGAGAAAGTTAAAACCACTCAGATAGCACCTGTGTGGCCAAAAAGAAGCAGGCTTGGGGCATTGAACATCCTGAAGGTGGAGGATCCTCTAATCCTTCCTCCAAACCACGACCTTCTACATCAAGGTATTATATGTCTACTGGCCCCCAAGAGTCTGTGCTTGGTGGCCTGGCTTCTGAAGCCTCAATCCTGAAAGCTAGAGGCCTCTCTGACAGTGTCATACATACTATGAAAAATAAGCAGAAAACAGGTCACAAATGCCATCTATGGTAAAATATGAAAAACCTTCACTTTATGGTGTGGGTCTACTCCGTTAGATCCATTTCGTCCAGACATAGTTAGGATATTGGAGTTTTTACAAGAGGGTCTGTCTGTCATAAGGGTTAAAACCTAGTACCCTTAAAGAGACCCTGTCAGCAGCTAAGTAAGCTACAGGCATTGTAATGTTGATGTTATTACACTGATTAAAATGATACCTGGATTGAAGAAATCCGTCCTGTGGTTCTTGTGCAATCTTTGTTTGAAGTTAATGATATGCTCGTGCTTAGGGATGGGCCTCTGGGTGGGTCTTTTCTTGATGCTCTGGCCTCTTCATCATTATTTTGTGCTTAAATGACAGGTCACTGAACCTTCAGTGACCTGCCTCCTATTGTAAATACTGCACTTGCGCAGTTAGTAGTGTGTCTTAAGAAAAAATAAATTTGGCCTTCAACAAAATGGCACCGGCGGTGGCGCATGCCCAGCAGCATCTTTCGGCAAGAGATTATCTCAATATGCGCATGCGCCGCCCACTCTGTGCAGGGGACCAGTGCGGGAGCACGCACAAGAGAAGCTGTCATCGCTGCTACACCTAGGAGTGGAGAGCACAAAGGGTTTTGGTATTAACAGAATTAAAATAATAAATTCAACCCCACTGTGCCACCAATGTGTTAAAATATATAATTAATATAAATTTTCTGTCTGACTACCTAGTTATATAGGGATAGGTTAAGATAGTGTATGTACTGTGTATAAAAAGGGATTTTAAATATAGAATTAATAAGACACTAAATAGCATGGTGAAGGCAGTTAGTGAAGATATAGATTGATTTGATATTTAATAGATAGCTAGTTATATAAGTTGATAAAACATAATGAACAGCTTGATAGGTGATACATTGGTAGATATATAGTTAAATATTCACTAGGTAGATATATGGATCTATCAATCCTCTATCTATCTCCACAATATATATCAATCTAATCCATTATCTATCTATCTATCTATCTATCTATCTATCTATCTATCTATCTATCTATCTATCTATCTATCACAGTCCCCTGATCTGAACATCATTGAAAATCTGTGGCTAGACCTCAAAATAGCAGGGCATGCAAGACAACCCAGGAATGTCACAGAACTGGAAGAATTTTACAAGGAAGAATGGATGAAAATATCACAAACAAGAACTGAAAGACTCTTGTCTGACTACAAAAAGTGTAAAGCTGTGATACTTTCAAAAAGGGGTTCTACTAGGTACTAATCATGCAGGGTGCCCAAACTTTAGCATTGGCTAATTTTCCTTTTTGTAATTTTTAAAATGTAAAAGATGAAAAAACATACATTGCTTAAAAAAATAAAGGGAACACTCAAATAACACATCCTAGATCTGAATGAATGAAATATTCTCATTGAATACTTTGTTCTGTACAAAGTTGAATGTGCTGACAACAAAATCACACAAAAATCATCAATGGAAATCAAATTTATTAACCAATGGAGGCCTGGATTTGGAGTCACCCGCAAAATTAAAGTGGAAAAACACACTACAGACTGATCCAACTTTGATGTAATATTCTTAAAACAAGTCAAAATGAGGCTCAGTATTGTGTGTGGCCTCCACGTGCCTGTATAACCTCCCTACAACGCCTGGGCATGCTCCTGATGAGGTTGCGGATGGTCTCCTGTGGGATCTCCTCCCAGACTTGGATTAAAGCATCCGCCAACTCCTGGACAGTCTGTGGTGCACCGTGACGTTGGTGGATGGAGCGAGACATGATGTCACAGATGTGCTCAATCGGATTCAGGTCTGGGGAACGGGTGGGCCAGTCCATAGCTTCAATGCTTTCATCTTGCAGGAACTGCTGACACACTCCAGCCACATGAGGTCTGGCATTGTCCTGCATTGGGAGGAACTCAGGGCCAACTGCACCACTATATGGTCTCACAAGGGGTCTGAGGATCTCATCTCGGTACCTAATGGCAATCAGGCTACCTCTGGCGAGTACATGGAGGGCAGTGCGGCCCTCCAAAGAAATGCCACCCCACACCATTACTGACCGTTTCTAACCATTTGTGCAGACACATGCACATTTGTGGCCTGCTGGAGGTCATTTTGCAGGGCTCTGGCAGTGCTCCTCCTGTTCCTCCTTGCACAAAGGCGGAGGTAGCGGTCCTGCTGCTAGGTTGTTGCCCTCCTACGGCCCCCTCCACATCTCCTGGTGTACTGGCCTGTGTCCTGGTAGCGCCTCCAGCCTCTAGACACTACGCTAACAGACACAGCAAACCTTCTTGCCACAGCTCGCACTGATGTGCCATCCTGGATGAGCTGCACTACCTGAGCAACTTCTGTGGGTTGTAGAGTCCGTCTCATGCTACCACGAGTGTGAAAGCACAACCAACATTCAAAAGTGACCAAAACATCAGCCAGAAAGCATTGGTGCTGAGATGTGGTCTGTGGTCCCCACCTGCAGAACCACTCCTTTATTGAGGGTGTCTTGATAATTGCCAATAATTTCCATCTATTGTCTATTCCATTTGCACAACAGCATGTGAAATTGATTGTCAATCAGTGTTGCTTCCTAAGTGGACAGTTTGATTTCACAGAAGTTTGACTTACTTGGAGTTATATTCTGTTGTTTAAGTGTTCCCTTTATTTTTTTGAGCAATGTATATATGTTTTGCCTAAAATACAAAGGAAACATGTCACCTTTACCTTTAGGCCTTTTATAGAAAATTTTGAGTGCCCAAACTTTTACAAGCCAATGTACAAAATATCTATCTATCTACCCAATATCTATATATAAATAGATATAAGATAGATGGATATTAGATAGATAGATATAGATGGTCTGGAGCGGCTGTGTTTACATTGAGCTTCTGCACTACATTCAAAAAGCAACTTTCAAGCATACTGAGTGTGGATTATTTGTGGACTTTTCAACTCAGAAGACTTCCAGGACATGCTTGGACTACAATTTGGAGAGAAAAAAAGGTTTTTCGG
Source organism: Phyllobates terribilis (assembly GCF_046119375.1). NCBI lineage: Eukaryota > Metazoa > Chordata > Amphibia > Anura > Dendrobatidae > Phyllobates > Phyllobates terribilis. The sequence continues at coordinate 881,083,965 of NW_027362761.1, forward strand.
CCTCAGTAGAGTTCCCTACGAAGCGGCTGAAACCTGAGAGCCTGGCCTTCATCCCCGCAGCTTCGACGACCTCAGAGCTGCTGAAGAGCGATCTCCACTCTAAGATGAAAGCTGCTTGTCATCTACCACTCACCTGCAGGACACCCAAGACACCAAGGAACCAGACCCAGGTGACCCAGGAGACCAACGGACCATCAGGACCATGGCAGTTTGGACCGCGCTGGATGAAGCAGGAGAAGCTGCGCGCACCTTGTACTAAATTGGCTGACACATGCGATCCCCGTTCCACTGGGAAAGCTGCTTCTCATCCTTCACTTACCCTCAGGACACCCAAACTACAGAAGAACCAACACCAGGAAACCAACGGACCATTGGTATCAGGTCAGAACGGACCGCTCAGGAAGAAGCAGTAGGCAGGGAGACAGGACTCCGGTAATATGAAGGAGAAACTACACGTATCTTATACCAAGTCGGCAGCAACACACTTTGGATGGAAAGGCAGGAATCAGCTGTTAGTGTCCCCATGTCAGGATCAAAGCCCTGCAGCTGTGACAACCTGTCAAAATATAACATCAAACACTTCTATCATAAATAAACGTGGCACCAGCAATGGCGCTGCAGCGGAGGGAGGATGGGGAGAAAATCCTCCTGCAGAGGACAGGGAAGTGCTATTGTGGCATTCTTCGGTCCCATGCCATGGAGGAAACAACTAAGAGATCACATAAACCGCATTAACAAAGCTTCATATGATGGAATGAATGGTGTTTTTTGTTAGAACCCTCCTGTTTGTTTTTTCCATCTTGTGTTTTGCGGTCACGAGACCATCTGCCTTTATATTCCAGCTCCGCCCTTCTGGCTGTGCTGGACTTCAGTGTTTGACTGTTTCTCTAGCCTGGTGCTTCGGTGCCTTTCTCTGTCAAGTTCGCTTGGTCCTTCTGGACCTCTAGTACAGTTTGCCTTTTTGTGTTCTGCAACAACTTCTCTGTTTAGGAGGTGTCCCATTTTTGTCCCAGTCCTTAGTTCTTTTAGGGACCCCTCCCTTATTGCTATAGGTCTTCGTTCAGACTAGCCAAGGACTAAGGCGGGTCTGTTCTGTAGGAACAGGCAGCCCGTTACATCGTAGGGATTCAGCTTAGTCTTACTGTAGGGACAGCTTTACCCTATCTTTCCTTAGTACTTGTTGCAGATCATAACAGTAAGTCCAGCCCAAAAAACTAAAAGGAAATAAATTCGGGGATCAGTATGGTTTCTGTCCAGGATTTGGCTCAATGCCTGCAGGGATTGTCTCTGGAGATGGCCGAGCTTCAGCAATACGTGAGTAGCTGTTCTGGAGCGCATTTTGTCGAACCCAAGGTAGGACTGCCTGATGTTTTTTAGGGTAAACAGCAAGATTTTTTTTCCTTTAAAAATGCTTGTTTGTTATATTTTCGTTTGAGACCAAGGTCCTCTGGGAATGAATCACAGCGCATTGGTTTTATTATGTCACTTTTGCGCAATGAACCACAGGGGTGGGCCTTTTCTCTCCAACCTAATGATCCGTGTTTAATGTCTGTTGAAGAATTTTTTTCTGCTATGGGGCTATTATATGACGATCCTGATCGAATCTCATATGCTGAAGCAGAACTCAGGCGTTTGAATCAGGGGTCATATGATGTTGGAAATCGGGAGTTGCTGGCTATTAAACTTGCATTTGAACATTGGCGTCATTTTTTGGAAGGCGCTAGATTTCCTATTCAGGTTTTCACAGATCATAAGAATTTGATCTTTCCGGATGCTGCCAAGCGCTTGAATGCCCGTCAAGCTAGGTGGGCACTTTTTTTTTCTCGGTTTCATTTTTCTGTTACCTATATCCCTGGTACTAAGAATGTTAAAGCCGATGCTTTATCTCGCAGCTTCTCTCCTACGGTCGGTGCCGAGGAGGAGGAGAGCATTTTACAGAAAGGAGTTGTGGTGGCGGCATTGGACTCCGCTTTGGAGAATGGGATTCTGAAAGCTCAAGATGATGCTCCATTTAACACTCCCCATGGGAGGTTGTTCGTGCCTAGAGCCTTTACTAGAGATTTGGTTGTGGAGTGTCATGAGTCGCGGTTGGCAGGTCATCCAGGAATTTTGGAGACTAAGAGACTTATCAGTCGCAGTTTTTGGTGGCCTGGATGGCAGAAGGAAGTCATCAAGTGGGTGCGTCAGTGTCCTGTGTGTGCTAGGTCAAAGGCTTCACATACTCCTGCTGCGGGGTTGCTTTGCCCTCTGGAGGTTCCTAGTGTGCCTTGGACGCCTCTCACAATGGATTTTATTACTGATCTTCCTGTGTCCGAGGGTTTTACTGTAATCTGGGGGGGCGTGGACCGTTTTAGTAAAATGTGTCATTTGGTTCCATTCATTAAGTTGCCCTCGCTAAGGCATTTGTTAAGGAGATTGTCAAGCTCCATGGCGTTCCCACGGATATTGTTTCTGATAGAGGACCTCAATTTGTGGCTTGCTTTTGGCATGCTTTTTGTGACAGGTTGGGAGTCCATTTGTCATTTTCGTTTGGTTATCATCCTGAGTCTAATGGACAGACTGAAAGAAAGAACCAGGATGTTGAACAGTTTTTGAGTTGTTTTGTGGCAGACAATCAAGAGGTGTGGTCTGAGTTTCTGCCTCTCGCAGAATTTGCTCTTAACAATCATACATCCTCCTCTGCTGGGTGTTCTCCTTTTTTTTGTTGTACTTGGAGACATCCGTCTTTTGGTTCGTTCTCAAAATTGCGGTCGGCGGTGCCGGAGGAGGAGAATTTTTCCGGTGATTTGGAGAGAGTTTGGACTAATGTACTTTGCAACCTTCAAGAGGCTAACAAGAAGTCCATGAAGTATTTTGACAGGAAATGTAAGGAGGTTTTGTTTACTGTGGGTGACATGGTTTGGTTGTCCTCGAAGAACCTGCGGTTGAGGATTCACTCTAAAAAACTGAGTCCTAAGTTTGTGGGTCCATTTAAAGTGCTTCAGGTTGTTAACCCGTCTGCTATTAGGTTGGATGTCCCTACTTCCTGGAAGATTAATCCTGTGTTTCATGTTTCCTTGTTGAAAAAGGCTGATGTATCTGATAGGGACGCCACTGTCACAGTTCCTCCTATGGTGGAAGACGGCGAATATGAAATTTCTCATATTTTGAATTCTAGAAGGCATAGAGGGAGATTACAGTATCTTGTCTCCTGGAAGGGTTTCAGTCCCGAAGACAACTCCTGGGTAAGGACGGATGATGTCTCTGCTCCTAGGCTTGTTAAAGCTTTCCACAGGAGGTTTTCGGATAGGCCTGGAGGATCCGGAGGATCCTCATAAAAGAGGGGGTACTGTTAGAACCCTCCTGCTTGTTTTTTCCATCTTGTGTTTTGCGGTCACGTGACCATCTGCCTTTATATTCCAGCTCTGCCCTTCTGGCTGTGCTGGACTTCAGTGTTTGACTGTTTCTCTAGCCTGGTGCTTCGGTGCCTTTCTCTGTCAAGTTCGCTTGGTCCTTCTGGACCTCTAGTACATTTTTGTCAGTTTGTCTTTTTGTGTTCTGCAACAACTTCTCTGTTTAGGAGGTGTCCCATTTTTGTCCCAGTCCGTAGTTCTTTTAGGGACCCCTGCCTTACTGCTATAGGTCTTCGTTCAGACTAGCCGAGGACTAAGGCGGGTCTGTTCGCTAGGAACAGGCAGCCCACTACATCGTAGGGATTCAGCTTAATCTTACTGTAGGGACAGCTTTCCCCTATCTTTCCTTAGCACTTGTTGCAGATCATAACAGTTTTGAGGAGATATCACCCTCATGTCACACAGGAGATCGTGGACACCGCTGTTTATTATGTTGAATTGCATGACAGGAGACAACTGTATGCAAAAAAAGTTAATAAAAGAACCAGAAAATACTTATGATAGTCTTCTTCCTGATTTGACACAACGGGATATAGAAGCAGATGATCCTGTTTACATGAGCATACAGCTTACTAATTTAAGAGAGACTTCTTCCAGGTTACATACAAGTGATATATCCCAGTGTAGTAGATCAGATGAGGAATCGGCCTCTGAAAACTATGATTCTGAGTAGTAGTACCTCTCCAAGAGTTAAACATTACAGACTCCGCCTATCTATCTTCTATTTCTGACAAAGAATCAGATGATTATAGTTTGGACAGGTCTGTTATAGATGGAAACTGGGACACATCTTCATGTCAGTCACAAAGCGACTCTATCTCCCATTTAATGGATAAGGCTTATGGTGAAATGAGTTCAAACAATCTCAGTAATCCAGAAGATATTTACTCTTCAGGAAATGATTCAAAACATTCTGATTTATGATAACAAGGACATAGAAGATTTTAAAGATAATGCTTCTTTCTTCGATAACTTCCATGCCTCTGATTCCCCTGTATCTGTGGAACATATTAGGGATATATGTAATGCATTGCTTTTTTCTCTAGCTCACCCTCCAATCATAGATTATGAAGAAACCACTCCAAATAAAACCATTCAAAATCGATTTGAACCTCCCAAATCTGCTATCTCTACCGAAGTAGAAAAAATAATCGAGACAAGTGATGTCTCGGAAATAATGTCTCTTGATACTCATCATGAACAGGTTGAAATGTCAAATTCTATTAAAACCTTACAAAAAGAATTAAGTTCCATCAAAACTCAGATGGCCTCCTACGAAGACAATACACAAAAAAATAACTTGAAGATAAGAGGAATTCCTGAATCTGTTTCCTCCATGTAATTGAATGGCTACATTTCAAAAATGACAACTCTTTTGACCTCAACATCTCCTAAAGAAAAAACAGTTCTAAAAGCTTATAGAATTTCTAAACCCAAATCTCTACCCGCAGATATTCCAAGAGATGTAATAGTCACTTTCTATTCTTTTCAACCAAGGAATGACTTACTGGCACTAACAAGGAACTCGCAAAACTTTCCATCTCCTTATGATACCATCTCATTCTTTAAAGACCTTTCAAGAACTACCATCCTGGCAAGAAGTCAATACCAACAGACCACAAAGTAACTTCTCCGGGCAGGTATCAGTTACCGTTGGATTCAATCGGCAACGCTACAAGTAAAGTTGGGCAGCAAAACTTATTCCATCATATCACCGGAAGAAGGCTCAAATCTCCTGAAAAAGTTGAACCTCCTTACAAGTTTGGATTACAAAACTGATTTACAATAAACAACTTCAAATTTTAACCTGGATTACAAATAAAAACAGACAGGATTATCCATCTACTGAAGACTGGTTTAAAACTTGTTCTTACTGTTTTTTTTACCATATCAACCTGGATTACAAATGACTTACAATTGGGGTTCATCATTATCTTACAAACTAGGATTACAACAATCTACAATCATAAATATTATTGACTGCTGTCCTGGATTTGTCGCCATTTTCACTTATTTTCACCTTGATTCTATTATATAACTTAAACCAAACATTTCCCCCCCCCAGAGTCGACCTGACAGGAGTACAGTATCTATTATTGCATATTATTATCTCACTAACCATTTCTTTCCTTTAGGTTTTTATTGTCTTTGTAACTGACTATGTAGCAACTGTAATAATTCTTTGAAAGCATAAATAAGTGTTGTAAGCTAAACTGCACACTTGTCTCACTCCTACAGGTATCCCTGTCCTTTTCCTAAGCCTTCCCTCTTACTATCGTCCCTTAATAAAGGTTGCCCGTTCCATTTTCTTTTTCTTACCTTTCCATCCCCTCTTTCCTTTCCTTTCCTTTTAGGATAATTGTTTTTACATATACAAGTTTTTTTGTCTTTTTTTGTGTGTATTGTACCCTTCCCCTTATAAAAAATTTCAATAAAAATCATTGAAACAGATAGATAGATAGATAGATAGATAGATAGATAGATAGATAGATAGATAGATAGATAGATAGTAAATAGATGATTCCCCACTCAGGGTAGAGGGGAGTAGTAGTGTATGGTAGTACACCAACCAGACTAGCAAGGTAATACGTACAGGGATAAAGGAAAATACCAATCATACAAATAAATGACCACAAACAACAAAGGGGAACACTGGGGAGTGAAGGAAAAATCAAAGTAGGAGAAGAAGATTAGCACACAACCACAACAAAGCAACAGTCATTAGATAAATTCACCAAACGCCTCCTCAAAGAACAAAACCCCATCAACTCCTGAACCGTGCAGCATGAAGCTAACTCTGGCAATGCCTGCTTGCCAGAGGCAAGTATATATAGGAGAGTGGCCAACACTGAACAGCTGAGAGCATCAAGGCAGTTGAGCTTCCAGGAGCTCTCAGCTAAGCAGATTAATCCCTGCACTGTTAGAAGAAACCTGCACTGTTTAATATGAAGGTGAAGTGCTTCTCATCAGTGCAGGAGTAGGAGAAATCAGACAGCGCGGTCTTCTGGCTCCTCTCTGTCATGGTAAATCCGTGAGAGATAGAGAGATAATGGATTAATAGATAGATAATGGATTGACAGGTAGATATTGGGTAGATAGATAACTATTGGGTAGATAGATATCAGATGGATGGATAGATAAAAATGGAAAAAATCAGGCAGCAGGTGCTTGACAAAGACCGTGTTGTGAGGTCGAAACGTTGCACCACTTGGCGCTGGATTAAAGTCCACAATTTTTCCTTGAACTGGAGTGCTGCCTGATTTTTTCCATTTATATATTTTGCGTTGAACAACCGCATTACTCAGGAAGTATTGCACCCAAAATCCGCTCAAGTTTGAGCTGCTATCTGTTTTTTTCCATTTGGATAGATAGATAGATAGATAGATAGAGAGATAGATAGATAGATAGATAGATAGATATGATAGATAGATAGATAGATAGATAGATAGATAGATAGATAGATAGATAGATAGATAGATATTGGGTAGCTGGATAATGACAAAGTTTAAGGATAGTACCGATCGACGCCTCCTAACTACTAAAAATGAATTGGAGGATACAAAAAGATGGCGGTAGAACTACCATGAATAAAAAAACTGTTACTAGGACAGGTGGTTATTTTTCCGATAATTATAGTATGAATGTACATAATAATGTCTCATATTTTCATAACTATGTTCCTAGAGGGACTGTTGAGCGAAATGGAGGAGGACAACAAAGAATTAAACGTGAAGGAAGGAAACACCGTCGCAGAGAGAAAAGAAAAGCGGCAGAAAAATCGGGTGAATCCACCAAGGCAAATGAAAAAGAAGAAGGAAATTTGGTAGTTAATTTATCCTCTAAAACCCTTACAAGTGATGAGATTAATGTGTTGGCTAAACGTCTGTCATATAGTTATTGTACTCATATTAAATGGTTTAAGCTTGAAACTGAATTGTTTAAATTTTTTAGGTCGATCAAATTAAAATATTGGTTTGGCAGGAGTGATAAGAAACAAGGGAATAGTAAGGTTAATGATGGTACTCTAAGACTGCAGGATTATGGACTCAGTAACAAAAGTGATTTTGTACCTGTTACTAATCAACCTGTTATTGAGGCGTACATCACAGCTGTAAATAAGGATGTGGAAAAACTAAAGGAGTCATACATTAAAACTTCATTTGTTCACTCTAATCTCTCCAAAAGTGAGACTATTGCACTTGATTCATTGATCCATGACGGCGACCTTACCGTCAAGCCAGCAGATAAGGGTGGTGCGGTCGTCGTCATGGATACAATTAAATATATAGCCGAAATTGATCGGCAACTTGTCGATACTGAGGTATATGAAGAATTAAGTGGGGCTCCTAAATTTATTGTTACACATAGGATTGAATTGATTTTGAATGAGGCATTGGTACAGGGCATTATTAATGAGGACTTGTTTAAATTTTTGATGAAGGAGAATCCGGTTACGCCGGTTATATATATTCTCCCAAAGATACACAAAACGCTTATAGATCCACCAGGACGTCCTATCATTTTGGGGAGTGACTCATTGTCGAGTCATATTGGTATTTTTTTGGACAAAATTTTAGGCCCACTAGCAAGAGAGGCAAAATTAATATTGGACACTACTGATTTTTTACGTAAATTGAATCTAGTTACACTTAGTGGTGAGATTATTTTGACATCATTTGATGTAGTATCTTTATATACGTCTATTAGTCATGAGGTGAGACTTAGTGATGTGAAAAAGATACTGAGTAGGACTCATTTTACATCTAGACAGATAGATTTTATTGTGAATTTACTTGAGGTTGTATTACGGAATAATTATTTCTTGTTTGGTGACAAATATTACATGCAGTGCAGAGGAACAGCGATGGGCGCCAGTATGGCGCCCACTTATGCAAATTTGGTGATGAGAGTCATGGAAGAGTACCTTATCTATGTGTCCCACCACTTCCGTCATGTATGTGGGTGGTGGAGATACATAGATGATGTCCTCCTCCTATGGTCCGGTTCTTTGCGTGAACTGTTGGATTTTCATGTTTTTCTTAATGATTTGATTGAGGGCATTGGATTCATTCTAGTGCATTCGGCTAAAGAGATACAATTTCTTGATTTATTAATTAAATATAATAATAATAGAATGAGTACAGAATTATTTGTCAAGCCTACGGATAGAAACAACCTATTGAAATATGATAGTCATCATCCATGCAAAATGGTTGAATCACTTCCTTATAGTCAGATGTTGCGGGTTAGAAGGATTGTGAGTAGAGATGAGCGTTGTTCTACTCGAACTGTTCGCCAATCTCAAATTCGAGCTGTTTTGGGCGGTGTTCGAGCCGTTCGGCGAACACGAACAATTTGAGAAAAATTCGGCTGTTCGAGGTTATGTTCGATAACTGTTCGTGCACCAAAATCATAACTGGATTTTTTCTCAGTAATGATGAAAATTAATGTTAATACACAGTTTGAGTGTACAGCGGGGTGGGGGGAGGGGCAGGGGATGGATCTCTGCAGGAACAATGAAGATCTCCATTTTTTTTTCTCTTTCCCGCATTTACAGTGGGGAGGTGCAATCTGTCAGCCTATCAGCAGCGCACACACGGAGCGAAGTGCTTTTTTTCACACAAGCAAGGGCATGTGTCATTGGCAGTGTATGTCACATGTCCTTGCCCTATAAGACCAAGCCATTTTCCCCGTCGCCACCATTTTCTCACTGCAGCAGCTGCGTGTTAGACGGCACCGCTGTTGCTGTGTGCGCTATACCTTGTTAATTTCAAGCCAATTTTCGCACAAATCTACAGATAGCTTGGGAGTAGGGAATAGTTGTGATTGCAGTCCTTTTAAGGACTAGGTTACAGCATTTCCTACGACTTTTATCAGGCAGGTCTGTGCTCTTAAATAGATAGATTGTGGGAGTAAAGACTAATTGTAATTGGAGTCCTTTTCAGGACTAGGTTACATCAGTTCCTATCATTTTTTGCCAGGCAGGTCTGTGCCAGTGCTGTGCAAGTTTTTTTCACAGCATTTGGCTGAATCTAGCAAAGCTAATCCTTTTTGGCCTATTGCAGAGTGTGTTAGTCAGTGGAGTAGCCTATCTGTGTTGCAAGATATACCACCTGTGTATAGAATACCAATTTTTTTACTGCACCTAGTGAAGTAAAATCTTTTGGGCATAGCATCATTCTATTAGTCCATCTATACTGACCTCCATCAGGTTGCAAATTGAATATAATTTTTTTCTGCATCTAGCTCTGAAAAAATATTGGGCTTCTAGCTGTGTGTGGGACTTGTTCTATTAATCCATCTATACAGACCTCCATCAGGTTGCAAACTGAATATATTTTTTTCTGCATCTACCTCTGAAAAAATATTGGGCTTCTAGCTGTGTGTGGGACTTGTTCTATTAATCCATCTATACAGACCTCCATCAGGTTGCAAACTGAATATATTTTTTTCTGCATCTACCTCTGAAAAAATATTGGGCTTCTAGCTGTGTGTGGGACTTGTTCTATTAATCCATCTATACAGACCTCCATCAGGTTGCAAACTGAATATATTTTTTTCTGCATCTACCTCTGAAAAAATATTGGGCTTCTAGCTGTGTGTGGGACTTGTTGTATTAGTCCATCTATACTGACCTCCATCAGGTTGCAAACTGAATATATTTTTTTCTGCATCTACCTCTGAAAAAATATTGGGCTTCTAGCTGTGTGTGGGACTTGTTCTATTAATCCATCTATACAGACCTCCATCAGGTTGCAAACTGAATATATTTTTTTCTGCATCTACCTCTGAAAAAATATTGGGCTTCTAGCTGTGTGTGGGACTTGTTCTATTAATCCATCTATACAGACCTCCATCAGGTTGCAAACTGAATATATTTTTTTCTGCATCTACCTCTGAAAAAATATTGGGCTTCTAGCTGTGTGTGGGACTTGTTGTATTAGTCCATCTATACTGACCTCCATCAGGTTGCAAACTGAATATATTTTTTTCTGCATCTACCTCTGAAAAAATATTGGGCTTCTAGCTGTGTGTGGGACTTGTTCTATTAATCCATCTATACAGACCTCCATCAGGTTGCAAACTGAATATATTTTTTTCTGCATCTACCTCTGAAAAAATATTGGGCTTCTAGCTGTGTGTGGGACTTGTTCTATTAATCCATCTATACAGACCTCCATCAGGTTGCAAACTGAATATATTTTTTTCTGCATCTACCTCTGAAAAAATATTGGGCTTCTAGCTGTGTGTGGAACTTGTTGTATTAGTCCATCTATACTGACCTCCATCAGGTTGCAAACTGAATATATTTTTTTCTGCATCTACCTCTGAAAAAATATTGGGCTTCTAGCTGTGTGTGGGACTTGTTCTATTAATCCATCTATACAGACCTCCATCAGGTTGCAAACTGAATATATTTTTGTCTGCATCTAGCTCTAAAAAAATATTTGGCCTTCTATCTGTGTGTGGGACTTGTTCTATTAGTCCATCTCTACTGACCTCCATCAGGTTGCAAACTGAATATAATTTTTTTCTGCATCTAGCACTGAAAAAATATTTGGCCTTCTAGCAGTGTGTGGGACTTGTTCTATTAGTCATCTATACTGACCTCCATCAGGTTGCAAATTCAAAATAATTTTTTGTCTGCATCTACCTCTGAAAAAATATTTGGCCTTCTAGCAGTGTGTGGGACTTGTTCTATTAGTCCATCTATACTGACCTCCATCAGGTTGCAAACTGAATATAATTTTTTTCTGCATCTAACTCTGAAAAAATATTTGGCCTTCTAGCAGTGTGTGGGTCTCATTGTATTAGGCCATCTATACCAAGCTCCACCAGCTTTTCAATTAATAATAATTTTTCGCTGCATCTAGCCCTGAAAATAATTTTTCTTCCCAATAGTGGTAGCAATAGAAATATGGGGCGAGCTCCTGGCTTACAAAAATATACGCTTCATAACAAAAAACACCAGCTTAGCGCACTGCATTAATAAGATGGCATCATCGTCTCTCCCAGTGCTAGGCCTACTACCCAGGCTAGCATTCCTGTGCCTAAAACACAATGTATGGGTCCGCGCTAGCCACTATGCTGAGGGGTCTAAAGCTGCTGCTAACGCTTTATAACAATTCAATTGGCAGATTTTCACAGAGCTCTTCCACAATGCCCACCCATCGGGACAACAGTTGCCCACCTTCCCTATGGGATCTAGTGGCGAATAGTTGATGCCATTAATCAGAGCGTCAGTTGCCCCGTCGACGTGGCAAGCATACGGTAAGGCATGGGAAGAGTGGACACGACTAGTAGCAGGCAGACGGGTTGACCAATGTGAACAAGCCAGATCACAAGTCACCATAGAATTTCTCCACCAGCTAATGATGAGGGGCATATCAGGGGCGTCAGCGCAGCGGTGTCTGACCGGAGTAGCATTTCACTTCCAACTACTGAATTGGGGAGATGTGACAAAGATTCATCATCAGACAATCCATAAAAGGGTGGAAAAGGGGTCAGCCAAGTCAGGAGTGTAGACGTCCCGTCCCGTGTCACTAAAACTGATTTCTCACATCATATCCCTAACACCATTAACATGACACTCACAATTTGAAGCAACACTACTGTCTACTGCATTTGTGATCGCCTTCTTCGGGGCGCTATGCATAAGCGAATTAGTCCCTCAATCCAAAATTAGCACCAGTGGAGGCTTATTACACCAGGACGTAGTCATAGGCAATAATGCAATACGTCTACGCATACACAAATCGAAAATGGTTCCAGCGGGCAGGGGCACTTGGGTACTTCTACAACCCACAAACGGTACACTGAGTCGGGTAACAATAGTAAAACCATATCTAACCATCAGATCACAAAGTAATTTGTTCCTATCACACATTGATGGGACGCCATTATCAAGATACCAGTTCCAAGCTATATTTAATAAATGCATAACATCGGCAGGGAACCACCCCAAAGATTACGGGACACACTCATTCCGCATAGGCGCGGCCACAGAAGCAGCAAGAGCAGGACTGTCAGAAACGGAAGTTCAGAGGATAGAGAGATGGTGATCCACGTGTTTGGCAAGATACATAAGACCGGACTTGTTATCCTAACGTGGTTTGTTTCTTTTACAGGTGACGCTAAGCCAACAGTGTGGGTGATAGGCCACTCGTATATATATTGGGCAGATTAAAGGGCGAAAGTCCGCCCAGGCGGGAGGAAATTAGAGTTTCATAACACATATTTCAACTGGAGAGGTATTAGAGGCCTGCTATGGCCACAGGCACTAATGGAGGTAATCAAGGTAGGGAGAGAGGCAAGATGTCTGGTCATCTTAGTTATACAGGCCGGGGGAAACAACCTAGGTCATCACAAGAGCGCATAACTAATGGCAATAATGAAACTAGACACTGAGCGCTTCAGAGAATTTTTCACAAAACTAGCTATAGTATGGTCAGAGATTGTGCCGATAGCGGTATGGCAAGGTGCGCGAGACATCACGGCCATCGAACGGACAAGGCGGGTAATGAATATTCGGATGGCAAAATTTAGAAGAGACAGAGGCGGTGTAGTGGTACGACACCGACAACTGGAAGGAGATAAAACAGGCCTCATACGGCCCGACGGTGTTCACTTAATGGATACTGGACTGGACATATTCCTGTCAGGACTCCAGGACGGAGTGGAACAAGCGTTAAGAGTGATGGGTGGGGGTCAGAGTCCTGCATACGAGTACGCAGGATCCTCCGTGGCCTGGAAATAGAAAGGACATGTTGGAGAGTTACACTTGTTGGCCAAGTTGCCGGAGTGGAGACCCAGGGCATGCTGCAACAAGCTGAATTATTTTAGAAATAAAATGTCTTTCTAATGGAATGAGTATAAAGAGTTAATAAAGCTGTGACCGATCCTCACCCATCCAGTTGTAAGAGTTACATTATTGTATTGTCAAGGAAAGGGGGGCGGTAGGGGGGCTGAGCGTCTGGGTTTGGTTGGGGGTCCCCACAGTCTGCCTAGGCTAGATGCATTTAAAAATTCTTATTAGATACACAGGCGGTGCAGCTTGCTTCGCAGCTGGGCTACTACGCCCAAAGTATTGCCTAGGCTAGATGCAGTTAAAAATTCTACGCTGACTAGCAGACACTGAAGATTTGGAGCAGACCTCTGAGTAAACAGCTCTTCAGACTCAATCATCTGTGTTACCCCAAGCCATAGTGCCATAGTGTATGTAGTTTCTTACAGTTAAAAGGGGGGGGGAGCGACCCAACCCACCTGGAATTGACGATGCTAACGTCACGTAAGACACAGCAAGGGGACTCCAAAAAGAGTTTCCATTTTTTCCCAAAATTGTGTGATTTTTATGGTCATGCGTTCTAGGGTTAAGTGGCATCAATTGCCCCACAGTTGCTTAAAACGGTTGGTGAGGTGATATTACCAAATCCTCAAGCTTTTAGCCTCCCAAGGATAACACAGGATTAGAAAAGTCCTTGCGAATCCATGATTTGTTCATCTTTATGAACGTGAGTCTGTCTACATTCTCAGTGGACAGCCGCGTGCGCTTATCTGTCAGCACACCATCAGCAGCGCTGAACACACGTTCAGAGAGAACACTGGCTGCAGGGCATGATAAGATCTCCAAGGCGTGAGTGGCGAGCTCTGGCCATTTTTACAGATTGGAATACCAAAATGAGCAAGGGTCCAGTGACACAGTCATGGCTTCGATGTTCACTTGGAGATACTCCTGCACCATCCTCTCTAGGCATTGACTATGTGTCAGACTTCTTGTCTCCTGTGGCCTTGCAAAGGATGGTCTAAAAAAGTGGTGAAACAATTTCACAAAATTGCTGTTACCAGCAGATACTGTGTTACTGTTACGGTTTGAGTGATGAAGACTCGACAGTCCCGCGGTTGGCAAGTTAGAACTGTGAGATTCACTTCGTGCACCACTGGTGTTTTGTGGAAAAGCACATGTAAGATTCTGCAACAGCGTCTGCAGATACTCCTGCATGCGTCAATCCCTTTTTATGGCAGGAATTATTTCGGCAAATTTACTTTTGTACCGGGGATCTAAGAGTGTGGCAACCCAGTAGTCGAGATTACTTCGAATTCTGCAATCTGAGGGTCATGTTGCAGGTAGTGCAGCAAGAAGGCACTCATGTGTCTTGCGCATCCAGGAGGACCAAGTCCTTGTTGTGTTGGTAGCGAGGTAAGAATCATGCTTCTTTCCTCTGCCCTCTCCCCCCAACCTCGCACAACAGAAATGTGATCAAGGTCTCCCTCATCTGATGAGTCTTCCATGCCCATCGCCAGTTCATCCTCCACTTCTTCCTCGGCTCCTGCACCTTCCTCAACAGTTTGGCTGCTACCATGCGCCCTGTTTAATCCCTCTCCCCCACCCTCCCATGCCTGCCTCCTTGGTGCTGCCAACCGTCTGGACCTTGGAGATGTTATCCCTTCCGCATACGACTCCTCCTCTACTTCCTCCACCTCCTCTTGTCCGACCACCTGACTCTGAATTCTGTTTAATGTGTGCTCCAGCATGTAAATCACCGGAATAGTTATGCTGATAATGGCATCGTCGTCAGCACTAAACATCTTCGTCGCCATTTCAAAACTGTGCAGAAAGGTGTGTGGCGCCCCTGAGGGTGCAGTCACCACAGAGTTACTGCATCTCACCCAGAGGTGTTGTATCTCACCCTCAGGTAAGGAAGGCGTATGGCTCGGGACCCTAACACCTGCATCCAACACATACCCGCAGTGGGGTTAGGGCGAGATTGCTCCTAAGGGAGAGCACAGTCCCAGGTCCCTAGCTGGTGGGAGGATCCTATGTAGTGGGTGCTTAGGGGAGCAGCTTAGGGGAGCACATGACAGGGAGAGTATAAATAGGAAGCCATCTTAGAAAGAGCAAGCCAGTCAGAGGAGGAAAAGTGACAGGAGCAGAGGCTCGGCATGAGCTCTGCTCCGGAGGCGGGCCTAGCCTGGGAGGCCCAGGACTGAAGGAGAGAAGAGAGGAGTGGGAGCAGGAAGGCTCCAGGAACCGAAGGGACCCTAGGGCTACGGGCCATGCAGAAGGCCACCTGTACTCCCGCTGCTACCAGGAGGTAGAGGGGTCAGGCCAGATAAGGGGAACCGGTCCCTCAACTAGAGGAGAAACAGCAAGGCTCAACTAGAAACCGGAGGCTGCAGCATTTCATGTACTGCAGGCAAAAGTCCACACCAGTCTCAATAAGAAGGTAGCCACATAGGACCCAGGGGACGGAACACAAGTCGCCCGCCAAGGCCCGAGGATACCGGATAGAAGTGTCACTGGGTGTGAGGTGCAGGGAGAAGGCCAGAGAAAGGACACACAGAAGGGGGTCCTGCTAAGTACTCCGGAGCTATCTGGGGGTGGACTGAGCCCCTCACTGAGTACGCACAGCACGACGGGTGAGATAGCTCTGGTACCTGTAATCTGGACTGCAACAACTGTGAGTAAAGATCTTGGGACTGCATCACACGGACTCTGTGTTCATTACTGACTCCCTGCACTACAACCACCATCATCCACCCACACTGCCCTGAAGCTACACTCTTCCTGTGGTGAGTAATAATACCATTGCAGCAAAACCACCAGCTTCAGAGGACTGTTCCGCAGCGGCGGCCCCTTTGGCCGCACTCCACAGGTGGCGTAGTCGGACATTATAAAATCCATATATACAAATTACCGTTGGATTGACCGCCCTGGGTCACGGACCGGGTCACCGCCACAGTGACTACAACCCCCAGCGTCTACCGGCCCGGCTCCGGGTACCCCACGGCCCAGGGGGCGCGTCAACTCATAGGTCCCTGATCTGAGACCACTCCTGCTGTGTGATTTGCCCCACCTCTGGATCTCGTTGGCCCAGGCTATACGTCAGAAACTATTGCACCAGGGCTTGTCGGTGCTGCCACAGTCGCTGCAACATGTGCAGAGTTGAATTCCACCGTGTCGGCACATCGCATTTCAGCCGGTGAACTGGCAGGCCCAACGACTTCTGTAGAGATGTAAGTCGTTGAGCTGCGGGATGCAAACGGCGGAAGTGAGCACACAGCGACCGTGCCCTCTGCAGAAGGCCATCTAGTCCGGGATAGTGGGCTAAAAATTTATGGACAACCAGGTTCAACACGTGAGCCATACAAGGCACGTGTGTAACATTGCCCCGGCGAAGGGCCGCACCCAGGTTTGCAGCATTGTCGCACACGGCCTTCCCTGGTTGCAGGTCCAGTGGAGACAACCATTCATGAAACTGGGTCTCCAGAGCTGACCACAAGTCCTCAGCTGTGTGACTCACATTTCCCAGACATTTCAAAGTAAACACTGATGCCGTTGAGCCCTGCTGCCAGCATAGTAAGGAGGTGCGCAGTTAGAAAGCAGGTGGCATTACCAGACAGGCTTTGGGTGCAGGTGGAGGACCGAGAGGAGGTTGAGGAGGCAGAAGCAGTGGAGGAACTTCTAGATAAAGAGGATTGACGTACAACTCGCGGGGACGGCAAGACTTGGACAGCAGCCCCTTGTCCTGCTGTCACCATAGTTACCCAGTGCCCTGTCAGCGACATGTAACGCCCCTGTCCATGCCTACTCGTCCAAGTGTCTGTGGTGAAATGCACCCTGTCACACACAGAGTTTCTCAAAGAAGCGGTGATGTTGTGTGCGACATGCTGGTGGAGCGCAGGCACACCTTTCTTTGAGAAGTAGTGCCGACTGGGCATCTGGTACTGGGGCACTGCGACGGACATAAGGTCTCAAAAATCCACTGTGTCCTCCAGGCGGAAAGGCAGCATTTCTGTAGCCAACAGCTTGCAGATGGTGAAATTCAACCTCTTAGCTTTCTCATGGCTAGGAGGAAATGGTCTTTTACTTGTCCACATCTGAGGGACCGAGGGCTGGCTGTTGTGCTTTGACGGGGTTGAGTAGGGTGTCCCTGGCAAACTGCCGGTCTGTGAGGAAGATGCAGGCGGACATGTTAGGTTGCCTTGATCCAAAGGTGGTGCTCTCGATGTCAGAGAGCTCTCAACACCAGCAGGTGTTTCCACTTCCCAATGAACTGACGACCTGCCAATCACACTGGCTGTTGCAGGTAAAGAGGTGGCAGGTCTGCGTCCAAAAACATGTGTGACTGCTGTCCCCCCAGTCACAGAGGATGAAGAGGCCGCGGATGCACAAGATGGGGCAGACGGTGGTTGGCCCAGCCTGCTAGGCCGCATTGTAGCACAGTGAGCTTCCCACTGCAACTTATGCTTCATATCCATGTGACGGTACATGCATGAAGTACTCAAACTATGGATTTTTTGGCCTCTACTTAGCTTTTGGTGACAAATATTACAGATAACACGAGTTGGGTCATCCTTATCGATCTGAATAAATGCCCAGGCTATGCAAGGCTTAGAGCCCATGCGACCTGAAGAGCCACTACGACTTGTGGTCAGAGGCGGAGTTGTGGTTGAGGATGCAGTTGTTGACGTGCTTCCAGTACTCCGTCTCTGTCCAGGAAGGCGCAACCTAACCTCGTCGTCAATAGCATCTGTGACGCCCCGCTGCGCTTGGTATCACAGATCCTAGAAGAGTGTATTGATGGAATCCTCCACAAGAGGCCCCCATAAACATTCACACATCTCCACCTTCCACCTCAGACCAGCAGAGGGAGCCCGTTAGGGATATAAATAGGGAAGGTGGAGCTAGGCAGTTTAGTTCCTCTGAAGAGTTCCTGCAGTAGAGAAGCCTAAGAGAGGTCAGTCTGCAGTGGAGCTCAGTCTAGTCTAGAGAACTCAGTTAATAGTTCAGCAGTGGAGCACGAGGCTCCTGCTAGCTAGATTCAGGGAGCCCAGATAGAGCTTAAGGTGTGCCGGCGTCATAAGATCGGTGAAGCGCGGCAAGCTGCCGTTAGTGTGTATAGCCTATTGAGGGCCCGAGTAGGCCGAAGGCGAGTGGCGAGTTAGTACATAAGGGGCAGAGGAGCTAAACCAGCTCACCCCGAAGCATTTACCGGACACCGGATCCGAGCTTACCGGGATCTCTATGACCCAGTAAGGCATAACCGGAATCCCTGGAGAACTACAAGTCCCAGGATCACTAAGGTGCTGATACGTAGCAGAGCCAGGAGACGCTTAGGCCCCGCATACTGGGAGCGTGAACTTCAAGAGAAGGCCCTACCACAAGGTCAGCCAGCGCAGGACAGAGACAAAGTTAGGCCTAGCTCCAGGCAGGTCGGAAACTTACTGCGCAGAGGCAAGAAACAGGAGGCCCTACACCCGCTCATTGGGGAGGATCCTGATATGCACCCTTCACCCTACAGTGCTCCAGGATGTGCCTGAATTTCCTCCAGTAAAAGGTACTGAAGTGACTACCGTGTCCGTTTCCGTTCTTGCTCTGACCCAGCTGGGTCTCGCCTGTCCTGCATTCCCCCTGCATACGCTGCCCTGAGACCTAGCTCCACCTGTGGGGAGCTATACCATCGAGCTGCCTTATCACGGGCCTCAGTGGACTGCTGCAGAGCTGGTGCTTCTCACCAGATACCACAGGTGGTGTCACAAACTCTTATAAAATTAACAATTATCCACCCTTTTAAAGAGTGACCCCAGGGTACGGGCCAGGGAGCCGACCACCGCGACATCCCAAAGGCCAGGCAAAGGCCCGGGTGACCTCATCGACTGGCTGACTGTGGGTTGACAGTAAGTGGGATCTCCAACCTTGTCATCATCACCCTGTGTGTTATCACACCCGTCGTCCTCAAAGCCAACCTCTTCCTGCCCTGACCGAAAAGTCAAGTTGTCGCTCCAATCAGGTATTTGAGTCTCATCATCGTCTTCATCATTGTCTCCACCAACAGGAGTTACAGTTTGGGAACGAGGGTCTACATTATGCTCAGAACCTTCTTCATCTGGTCCTGGATCCGACTTATAAAGATTCTGGGCATCAGTGCAGATCATTTCCTCGTCTGGATTAACAGAAGCTCTGGAGCAGACCTCCGTTTCCCAGGCTATAGTATGAGTAAACAGCTGTGCAGACTCAACCATCTGTGTTACCCCATACTCAGACGGGCAGCTGGAGACTTGGGAGCTGTGAGGAAGCAAGTGCGATTGGGGTGACACCTCTGAGGACTGGAGTATTTGTGATGTTGAAGTTGAGGTGGAGGAGAGCCCACTTGAAGGAGCACTTGATATCCGCTGAAGCACCTGCTGTTTTTGTGCCTCATCTGGAATTTGTAGCGATGGGCGTGTCCGTAACAAAGGGATCGTATCACATTGTCCACGAAAAGAAGTCGACATGTTAGTTTGGCTGGAAGATAGTCTTTCTTCTGCAGATGTTACTCCCCCCCCCACCGCGGGGGGCTCGACCCACCAGCGGACAGGCACCAGTATTAGGAGAGGGGGGCTGGCCGTCAGGGTTCACCGCGGCTCTGGCACAAACCCGGCGACACGGAGGTGGCACGGGCAGGAGCGGACTGAACGTGTCGGCTTCTCACTTTTTGGATTTTAGAAGGGCATGACATGCCTATATCTGTGTCTCCCCCTCCTTTTACTCCTCCACCTCTTTTATTTTCGCATGACTATATGTACTTGTCACTTTTCCATGTGTTAGTTATGTCTTCTGAGCAGTTTGTCAGCTTTTGGACACCTTTGAAGGTGTTTTCTATGTGTTTCTATGTGTTTTTGTTTGCCTGCCATTGGTTTTAACGGTGTTCGAAGGTGTTCGACGAACAGTTCGACGAACAGTTCGACAAACAGTTCGGCGAACACACGGGTGTTCGACGAACCGAACCGAACTCGAACACTACGGGGGTGGCTCAACACTAATTGTGAGTGAGGATAATATGTTGGAGGCTTCTTTGGATTCAATGATTGATAAATTCAGGATGAGGAATTACCCATGTAAATTGCTAGATAAATGTAAGGATAAAGTAAAAGGAGTGGATCGTAACTTCCTGTTGAATAAACCATCCAAAAAACATGTAAATCTGAATAGAATACCGATGGTAACGTCTTTCTGTGAGGAAAGCAAGATAGTGGCTAGTATTGTTAAACGCCATTGGCCAATGTTGAATAAATGTTTACCCGAAATCAAGGAATTTCAAATGCCTCCTCTGATATCCTATAAACGTGCTAGAAACATTAAGGATGGGTTTTACCCGGGCAGATATTGGCCCCAGAAGAGAGACAGTCCAAAGTACTTTGACAGGACAACGGAGGACAGGTTGTTATCCTTGCTTCAACTGTATTAATTGTTTCTTTTTATAGAAGGGTAATCGGTTTCAACTTTCCAATGATGGGGAGATATACTATATAAATAATTTTCTAACATGCTCGTCAAATTTTGTTATTTATCTATTGCAGTGCCCCTGTAGTTTGTTCTATGTTGGGGAGACTACATTAGAGTTCAGAACTAGACTCAATCAGCATAGGTATACGATTCGTAAAAAAAGACTTGACTTACCTGTTCCCAAACATTTTACTGAGATGCAACACTCAGAAAAAAAATTGAAATGTAGAATTATTGATCACATACCACCCTTGAGACGAGGTGGCGATAGGGTTCGTTTGTTGAAAATCAGAGAATTGGAATGGACTTGGAACTTTAAAACCGTACGGATTAAATGTTTATTATAAGTTGAATGTAACTCTTTAAGGATATTTGCTTGCCTGTTTCCTCCCAGTGATTATTTCCTAGTCTAAAATAGTGTGGTCATTTATTATATTTGTTATTAATTTTTATTTTTTATTTTTTGTAGATTTTTTGTTTGATGTTTGAGGACATGATTCATCCCTATCAAAATTGATAATTTAATAATTTTATATTTCATCTGAAATAGCGCAATGTTTGTATAGGAATAGTATGACAAAAGATATGAGTTGGGCTCCATAGGACCAAGTATCTATCTATAATGTACTGAGGGGTTGATATAATTATCGATGGGAGTATATGGATTATTAGTTAACCTGTGTTATGGGAGGGTTAAGACTATGCACTTTGAGCATTTGTCTCCCACCCCAGTAAGGCCACTGGGTTGCCATCTCCAGCTAATGGGGGGCGTTCCTATGCCTCTCAGGTGAAATGTCCGATACTCTTTTCTTCAATAGATGCTATATTTTGTTATAATACGCACTACAGTGCTGTGTCCCCTGCTGTACTATATGAAATGTATATATATGTGCAGTGCACAGACATAGATGGATTTGGGCGATCTGCCCTTAGTAAATATGGATGCCTGGGCTGTATGCCTAACTGTGACCGCAGTGTGGGACGTATATGCGCTTTCTGGCGCATGCGCGGTCAGTCTTTCTAGTATGGTGCCGGTACTTCCGGTCTTTGGAACGCATTTGCGCTCCAGAATTTTGATATTCCTTCCGGACATGCGCAATAGAGATAACAGGGACGCCGAGATTTCGGCGTTTCTCGGGTTTACATTAAGGGGTGAGTCATGTGGCTTTTTATATCTATACAGCTGGTGTTTATAATCAATTATTGATAGAAATGGCTTTTATAATGATGATTGAAACTTTTTTGTCACTTTAGCACTTTTTGCACTTCATGTATTGCACATATTATATGTATCATGATTAATGATGTATTGATTGTATCTGTATCATGTCTTAAATGTTTTTATTATCATAATTACTGCTAAATCAATTTGTGTGATTAAGCAGGTTTAAATATTTGGCACATTGCACTTTCACATTGCTTGAAAAAGGTCCACATCTTTGGGCCGAAACGTTGCTACAGTCACATGGGCTAATAAAGAGGAGATTTTTTCACTATTCGTTTGTGTGCTGCCTCCACTCTCTTTTTGATGCATACAGGACTGGTGTGTACCTGGGGGGCTTTGCACCTGTTTTTTCTTTGGTGCTGCTTTTGATCTATTTTTCTGGATAATGTGTAGATAGATAAAATCCAAAAGAGAAGTAGGCAGCTGTTAGAAAAATAACACTTTCTTACATTCAAGTAAGGGCACGGTTATGTATACTTTTATAATTAGGAAATGAATATTTTACAGCAGCACTCCAAAAATTGTGTAAAAAGGGACTTTATTAGCCCATAAGATGTGGCAACATTTCAGCTGAGGACAGTCTTTATCTAGCCTCAGACTATCTGAGTATTGGTGGTGTGAGATCGGTGGCCCAAAGTCATTTAACCAATGAAAAACACCAGTTACTTATTTAAATCTTTGAAAAGTGGCTATTAGCCTGCTTTGATACCCGTTCTGATGCCCAGAACCCATTTGGGCCAGGATAGAGTGACCTGAGTTTGATGTGGGCCATCACTATGTATGAACTGGTGGTGTGAAATCAGTGGCCCAAAGTCATTTAATCCCTGAAAGGCACCAGTTACTTATCCAAATCTGTAAACATTTGCTATTTGCCTGCATTGATTCCCATTCTGATGCCCAGAACCCATTTGGGCCAGGCTGGAGTGATCTGCATGTTATGCGGGCCATCACTAAGTATGTAATGCTGGGGTGAGATCAATGGCCCAAAGTTATTTAACCCCTGAAAAACATCAGTTACTTATTCAAATCTGTGAAAAGTGTTATTAGCATGTTTTGATGCCCGTTCTGATGCCCAGAACACATTTAGGCCAGGCCGGAGGGACCTGAATTTGATGCGGGCCATCACTATGTATGTAATGCTGTTGTGAGATCAGTAGCCCAACGTCATTTAACCCTTTCAATAACGCCCCTCAGTGCCCACTTTGATGCCCATTTTTGTGCCACTTTTATTTTGTGGCTGCTTTCAAGCGTACCAGGGCTCCTCTCTGCATTGTACTTTATTATTGTAATTATAAAAATGGAAAAAAAGAAACTGCTGAATAAGAAACCAACTTCAGTATGGTATCAGCACTGGCGTCACTGTCCACGCCTTTGGACAAATAGTCATGGCTATGGCAGCAGGATGGGGTTGTGGCCTAGCAGTGGACCACCCCTTTACTATGTGCACATTATACACGGCTGCTTTTTACTTATAAGTCATTGACCTTTTGCAGCCCTTTACACTGGTTATGTACCAGTGATCTCGTAGCACGTCACTTTATTGTATATATGTGTATATATAACTTCTTCATGTCTAGATCTTCCGCCCCAGCTGAACTCTTGGTTGCCATGGTGACAGCACACGTGGTCTCCTCCCTAGCTCAGGTGACGCCTGTACACCACGTGCGCCTCTCCCCTACTTTGCATAGAGGTGATGTCACAGCTTCCTGTCATGTGACCGCTCCCAGCACTGCTTCCTGTCACATGACCAGTGCTCGGTGACCGCCTTCCTCACACTTCACTGCTGTCTGTGAGACACCAGCAGCGCGCAGCATGGAGACTCGGCAGCGGGCACAGCCGGAGGGCGCCGGCGGAGCAGGGCAGGTGCCGGCAGTACGGGCAGAGCGGCGGAGGGAGGCGCACGGCTGCCTGCGGACTCTGTCTCACCACTCCTACTGGTTCGATCTCTGGATCTTTTTCCTGTTTGACCTGGTGTTACTGGTGTTCATCTACCTGCTGCCCTGAGTCAGTGAGTATCGGCCCCGTCTGCTGTGTAATCCCCCGGAGGCGGCGATCAGACCCCAGCATGTACTCTGCCCCCCGGCACACAGCGGACGGACCTCCTACAGGGGTCTCCCCTCACTGCAGGGGGCAGGGGCTGTGTCTGGGGCGCTGGTGGCACCATCCATAGGTGAAGCTGTCAGCTGATTGTGGGCAACTCACCAGCCTAAGGGTCTTGTTACTAAGACCACCCATAAGATGAGGTGATTATTGGGGGATCCACTTTGGGCCGAACTGGTGGTCTTGTCTGGAGATGCCCCATTTAAGTCTTATATTGCGTAGACGTATTCAGCCTCGAGGATTGGGGACACAAGCGCGCCTCTCCCTACTGTACGCAGGCCATGTGGATACCCCAGTGGTCACCGCTAGCCGTTATCATTGTGAATATCTACATTTATCATTCCGATTATTTACTGAGGACCTTTCTCTGGATACTTAAAGGGGATATCCAGGACTTGCAAAAAAAATGTGCTTAAAGGGGTATTCCCATTTCCCAAGATATAGTAGGTATAATAATAATATTAGCAAATACCTCCAATTAGAAATGTAGTATAGTATTTTTGATTCGCTATCTCTCTTTCCTCATGTGCAGGTATTGCAGGTCCTTAGGTATCCACGGTTACGTTCACTGATAAAGTGACAGTGCGCTTGTTGCTTGTGGTCATAACCATGGATACCTAAGGTCCTGCAAGGCCTGCACATGAAAGTGGCATAGCGAATCAAAAATACTATACTACATTTCTAATTGTAGGTATTTGCTAATATTACTATTATTACACCTACTACATATTGGGATAGGATCTTGGAGATTGAATACGCCTTAAGCATTAACAGGCAGGTAGTTGCTGCCTGTTGTACCCGGCGCCGTTCTCCGCCAGCACAGAGTGGTTATAGACTTCCACTGACATCACAGCAACAGAGCAGCAGTTTGTCTTCCTGCTGACAGTGCGGGACTACTGGTGTCATGGCTCTATATAATTGAGTAGTTGTTGATGCAGTAATTGATGCACAAGCAGCCCCGACCAAGTATTGAGTGCATTTACTGAACATACATTTCAGTAGGCCAACATTTCAGATTGTAAAAACATTTTTCAAGCTGTTGTTATAAAGTATTCTAATTTACTGAGATAATGACTTTTGTGTTTTCATTGGCTGTAAGACATAATCATCAACATTAACAGAAATAAACACTTGAAATAGATCACTCTGTTTGTAATGACTATATAATATGAGTTTCACTTATTGTATTGAAGAACTGAAATAAATGAACTTTTTGATGATATTCTAATTTAGTGAGAAGCACCTGTGTATATATAAAGTCACATTACAGAATAAGGCTATGTGCCCACGTTGCATTTATGAAGCAGAAAATTTCTGCTGCATAAATGCAAGTCCTCTCCCGGAAAAACGCATGCGGAATTCCGCACGCGTTTATCGCGCTTTTTTCGCGCGTTTATCACGCGTTTTCCACATGCGGAATTGCCTTGCGTTTTTTATGCATTGAACAAAGGCAATTCTGCTTGCGGAAACGCAAAATTAAATGACATGCTGCGGATTTTTGAACGCAGCATAAACGCTGCGGAAAAATCCGCAGCATGTGCATAGAACTTGCGGAATCCCATTGGGGACCATGGGGTGCGTGTTACCAAGCGTTTTACAAGCGTTTCCGCTGCGGAAATTCCGCATCAAAAACGCTTGAAAAATGCTACGTGGGCACACAGCCTTACAAACTAAAGAGGTTTTCTGCCACTTTGATCTTGATGACATATTCACAGGATAGGTCATCAGTATCTGAACTATCTTAATTATTCCTAATGATGGGGTTTCGACACCACCTCTGTCACACTGTTTAGTGGCCGCTGCCGGTACTGCAGATCTGCTCCTGTTCATGTAATAGAAGCTGATCTGCAGTACCCAGAAGCGGCCACTAAACAGTGTGGCACAGTGGTGGTGGCCGGCTCCTTACACAGATGACATTCACTTAAGGACTTATTCACACACAAGTATTTTGCATCGATGTTTGTAAGCCGAAACCAGGAGATGAATTTACAGAGTAATCTAGAATTGAAAGATTGACATCTGTTCCGTATTTTGGCATCCAAATACTGATGTGTGAATAAAGCCTTATACCGTTTACTGTCGTGTCCATGGAGCCATAATGCAATCACACATGATTTATGCTTGTGCAGATGCTGCATAGCTGGAGTGGATGGACACTAGACTTATAACCGTTTCAGGCCCTGTTCACACTAGTGTCATCCTGACAGATCATCTTGAGTCCTTTTTAGGTTTTTGTATTTTTTCTTAATTCCTCTAGTCTAGAATAGTACTACAGACCTACAGTATTCTTGTTATCACAAAGCAGTGTGTCTATTTTCTTCTTGTTTGCTTAAAGTCAAACTATACCAGGAGACGTGTAAAGAAATATGTGCGTCCAAAAAACATGCCACGACGTGTACTAAGCAGGTCAATAAATGCATGTGGCATAATATGCTTGGCACAGTACATGTTTCTCAAGTATATGTCACACCTAACATTCATTGTACTTTGTTCAATGCTTGTTGGGGTAATTCACCTTAGTCCTGAGAAACAAGCTAAACGGGTTTTGCAGCTAAAAATGGAAATTCAATTAGATCAGCTCCTTCATTTGGGTTCCTAATGTGGAGACGTAGATAACTTCTTACTGAAGGGTTTGTATTTTTGTGTTTCTGCAGGACGCTCAGGAACTCTCCAAGATGGGTGGTCTTCTGCCCGCCTGCCGCTCTGAGAAGAACATGAACTGTCAGAAGTTACTATAATCCTGATTTCTACAAGACTCTCATAACTGGACATTGAGGCTTTGGAAAACTCCATCTCCAAGAATTGCTTATTTTTCCTAATTTTTTTTTTTATGATTTATTTATTTTCTTAAGTCATATTTTGTAATCTAATTGTAATAAATCACACAATCAAGAAATCTTCCTCTTCCCTTCAAAATCTATCCATGTCATAACTTTTCTTGAAATCTGGTGGTTATGAAGAGCGTGAATTCACAGGTGATGCTGAAGGCAAAAGGATGAAGTGTAGAGAGGCTCCTGATCCGGGGCTGTTCTCTGCAAAATGGACACGTTTCTTATCGTTCAGTGTGTTTCATGTTGAGGTGACATGGCTTCAGGGCTGTTCAAGCAACCAGGACCAAATTACCACAATGCAAAGCAAAATTAGCACAATTTATAGGCCATTTCCTGAGTCAACTATTATACAATGTACTTTTACTATAAGTAGACTAGCCTCAAAAATGATGTGTCCACCTGACTTCTGACTAATGGCTAGTGTGTGTTTTTTTTTTTTTTTTACTAACTTTTCCTTTCGAATCCGGATTCTGAAGTATGGATGACTCTTGTCGCTTTCTCGCCTCCACATGTTCAAAGTATAATATATCGTAGGACAGATTGGAGCCCAGCCTCAGTGCTTGAGAGGAGAAAGGAGGTGTAATTGTTAAATAATCACCTGAATGAAGTTATGTTCCACAATAATAATTCTGAACTAAAAAATGTTTTTATTTTGCTCTACTGTAAAAAAAAAAAAAAATACAATAGAAGTGTGTAGTGTATGGAAGATATAATAATGCTGTAATTACAGATTTATATCTGATTGCTTTATTTATGAAAATATAGCAATATTCTGTCATGGCGTGTTTGTGACTTTGTCGTCTTTGCTTTGCAGACTAAGGCAGCATACACACAACCATATTACAGCTCTATACATCATCGAAGTTGTACAGAAGCCTATAGGCCTGATTCTTTACGCTGTTTACATCAGATTACTGGTGTAAAATGGCTGAATAATTCTGCAAATGTTGGTGTTCTCACTTCTGTACCGAGCTGCTTTGTCTAAATGGTGGAATACGGACAGCACGAGGCCTGGCTAAGCCTGCCCATATAATTCATAAGGAGTCCATTTCTGGCGGAGGCACACTGCACGTGTAAGATGCACTTAATTCACTACGTGGCGCTTTTTTCTTAATGAATTAGATGTATGTTACTCCTGCATGTCCCTTCACCAAGACTGGCAAGTACTCCGCCGGTCCTAATGAATCGGCCGCTATGTGTGCACATTTGCATGCAGAATTGTGGCATGTCCCATCATATAACAGATTGCAGATCTACTCCAGTGCAGCTAGAGAAGAATATGTCTGTAATATGGTGCTATATGGAGGGACCGTACAGCAGAACATCGAGTGCTTATATCTCTGTAGTGTGGCGTCCCAGGGACCTTATACACCTCTGTATTTGTGTTGGGGGATACATGAACTGCAACATAGAGGTTTATCTCCCATCATAACCATAATTTTGCCCCAGTTGTTTTGAAGATCTGTGCCTTTGCTGTCACTTTTGTACAAGAATCGCTGCAGGTAAATTAAATCCTAATTACCGACCTTTGTTTGTCCCCTCTGTAAGATGGTGCTTATAGGTGTGAATCCGGTATGGGGCCCAATCTCTAACATTAGCAGTTAGGTATTTAAAGAGTAACTAAAATGTAATTTTTTTTTGTCCAGCATGCAAAGTTATGACATTTTGCGAACCACTTTATTGGGGGCATACTAGAACAGAAAAAAAGGCGTATATATGATTTAACACCCATGCCCACTTATATGTTAGGGTAAGGCAAGTGGAAAGTACACCCCGGTCATAAGTGTACTAGGTATGGTGAAAACGCAAAATTATGAAAGTGAAAATAACTACTGCACTAGAAAGATGGCCAAATTCCTAAAGTAAAAATATATCAAAATAATAAAAAAAAAATTAGAGGGCCACCCCTAAGGAAATTTGAAAACTCCAAATGCTCTAAAATAGTAAATTATTTTGGTGGTTTTCTGGTATACAAAATATTAGTAGAAAAAAAGGAGACAAACAATTGTAAACTTCATTCAGACGTATGGGTTTTATCTACAGAACATGTACATATTATAATCTATGGTGCTATTCATATGTTCGTCTTTATACGAGGACCGTATGCCTATGGAAAACGCAGACACATGTCCTTTTTTCTTCCGGTATCTCTGATGAAAAGGGCCAACACAAGTCTGTAAAAAACATACAGAACATGGATGGCATTAGTATGCTGCCCATGATTAACATTGGAAAGGATAGGAGAAGCTTTGTTGTTTATTTATCCATTCGTGAAAAACACTGATGGTAAAAACGGATACACGGACCGTACACGGATAACATTTTTCACGTGTGTTTAAATACAGATGTGTGAATGAGGGCTTACTGCCAAAAGTTTTGAGACTGACACAAACATTGGCTTTCACAAAATTTTCGGCTTCAATGTATTTAAATCTTTGATGTTTCTATGGTATTGAAGTACAATTATCAGAATTTCACAAGTTTTTATGCCTTTATTAACAAATACATCAAGTTTATGCAAAGACTCAATATTTACAATGTTGTCCTTATATTCCAAGACTTCTACAATTTGCCCTGACAGCTGGATATAAGCTTCTGGGCCAGATACTGACTGATGACAACACACTCTTATCTAATCAGTGCTTGGGGCTTATCACAATTTCTGTGTTTTTGTTTGTCCGCTGCTTTTTGAGGATTGACCACAGTTTCTCAACAGGATTGAGATCTGGGGCGTTTCCTGACCTTGGCCCCAAAATGTCAATGTTTTGTTCACCGACCAACTTAAACCTATTACTTGTTCGTGCATCAGGAGGGGTTATCCCCGTCATGACTTTGAACTGTCACTGCGTGTAAACACGCAGTGACAATTCATTGCGGACAGCTGAGCGGCAGGAGAAGAGGTGCAGGGACCCATGCCGGTGGTCCCCGCACCCAGACCGCTGTGATCGGTCAGTCAATCTGATTGACCGATCACAGCACGATCGCGCAGGAGAAGCTAAAATATCTGCGTCTCCTGCCCGATCAGAGCAGGAGCTCAGCGCTGCTGGTGGCACGAAACATTCAGGAGCGGTGTCAGCGGCGCCCCTGACTGTTAACCCCCCAAATCCTGCGATCACAGCATTTAGGAGCCAGGCAGAGGGACAGGAGCTCCCTCTGCCTTCAGATCGGCGCCCCTGCGACGTCATCGCGGGGGCCCGACCATTGCCATGATGATCTGGGGTCGTCATTACAATGCCTGGGTCACCAAGCTACGGAGAAAAAAAAGAATAAAGCTGCCTTATCAATTTTACCACACAAGTAACTACAAAAAAAAAAAAAATACCCACACGTTTTTTAGTGTGTGACAGTAGCCAAGCATAAAAACCTGATATAAATCTGGTATCGCTGTAATCGCACCGACCCGAAGAATAAAGTCGTCTAATCACTTATACCGCATGAGGAACGTTGCAAAAAATAAGTAAAACCAATTCTTCACCTGCTGCTGATTTGTTCATTCTGCCTCCCAAAGACTGCAGTAAGGCTCGGCTCACATTTATCCTGCGCTGAGCGCTTACAGTAGGGTTTCCTTGTTGATGCTGGTACTCAACAACTGCCCTCTTCTGC
Source organism: Phyllobates terribilis (assembly GCF_046119375.1). Classification (NCBI taxonomy): domain Eukaryota; kingdom Metazoa; phylum Chordata; class Amphibia; order Anura; family Dendrobatidae; genus Phyllobates; species Phyllobates terribilis. The sequence continues at coordinate 881,114,382 of NW_027362761.1, forward strand.
TCACAAATCCTTCCCAACATCTGCAGTGTAGAGTTCCAACGCGTGGGGACATCACACACCAGTCTGTGAGCCGGAAGCTGCAAACGCTGCTGAAACACGGCAAGTGTGTCGGAAGCTGTAGGTGACTTTCTAAAATGAGCACACAGGCGGCGTACTTTAACAAGCAGATCCGGCAGCTCCGGGTAGGATTTGAGAAAAAAATGAACCATGAGGTTAAGAACATGGGCCAGGCATGGTACATGTGTGAGCTCACCTCGTCTCAGAGCCGCCACCAGGTTCCGGCCATTGTCACGACCATGACTGGCTGTAGGTTCAGCAGTGTGAGACACAGAATCGCCTGCTCTTTTAGAGCTGTCCACAACTCTTCAGCATTGTGCGGTTTGTCACCTAAGCATATTAGCTTCAGCACAGTCTGTTGCCGCTTGGCCGAGGCAGTGCTGCAGTGCTTCCAGCTTGTGACTGATGTGGTCATTTTGGAGATGGAGGCTGAAGAGGAGGAGGAGGCTGAGGAGGATGAGATGCAGGAGGTGTAGACCGTGGGGGCAACCCAGATTGACCTAGGGCCTGCAATCCTTGCCGTTGGGAGGAGGTGTTCCGTCCCAAGGTCTGACTGGGTCCTGGCTTCCACTATGTTAACTCAGTCAGCGAGATGTACCGTCCCTGCCCACAAGCACTTGTTCACGTGTCCATGGTTAGGTGGACTTTCCCGGTAACTGCGTTGTTGAGGGCACGGCTAATGTTTTGGGACACGTGCTTGTGTAATGCGGGGACGGCACACCGAGAGAAATAGTGGCGGCTGGGGACCGAGTACCGAGGGACGGTTGCCGCCATCAGGTTGCGGAATGCTTCTGTCTCCACAAGCCTAAAAGGCAGCATTTCGAGCGCAAGCAGTCGTGAAATGTGAGAATTTAGTAGTGTGGCCTGTGGGGCATTGGCTGCGTATTTGCGCTTGCGTTCCAATGACTGGGGTATGGACAACTGAACACTGCGCTGGGACAAGGACGTGGATGTGCTTTTTGCTGCTGCTACTTGAGAGTGTGCAACGACAGGTGCAGGGCAGGAGGCATCTTCGCATGCACCATGGACAGGGGATTGGCTTGCATGCACAACAGCGGAAGAAGCAATGGTGCCACCCGCAGACACTGTTCCTGGACCCTGCGGTTTGGCCCATAAAGTCGGGTGCTTTGCTGCCATGTGCCTGATCATGCTGGTGGTGGTCAGGTTGGTCGTTTTGCCACCCTTGCTGATGCTAGCCTGGCAGATGGTGCAAATGGCCTTTTTGGGGTTATCGGCAGAGTCAACAACCAGACTCGGGAATACCTAACAGTTGTACTGGCAACTTCCTTCGTATTGGTGTTACGGGGAACGGTTGCCTGCCTTCTGTCTGCTGCCACTACACTGCTTCTTCCTGCCTGTTGAGGTGCTCTGCCTCTCTCCCCCTGTGTGCTGCTGTCCTCGCTCTGCATGTCCTCCTGCCAGGTTGGATCATTTACTATGTCATCCACCACCTCGTCTTCCACTTCCGCACCCTGGTCCTCCTCCTGACTTTCTGGCAATTGTGTCTCATCATCGTCCACCTCTTGTGACACTTTCCCACCGTCGTCTTCGTGTGACAGTGGCTGTTCAAATATTTGGGCATCGCTACATGAGATCTCCTCTTGCCCCGCTTCAAGTGGACCGGGCAAGAGGCCCGAATCTATAAATGGAAAAGTGAACAGCTCTTCAGAGTGTCCAAGTGTGGAATCAGTTGTCTCCGGGCACTCGGCATGGTGGGAGGAAGGAGGATCAGGGTGAGGAATATGCGGTCCAGACTCACGGCTACAGAGACTTGACCGTGTGGAAGACCCTTGCCACGTGCCTTGCCCATTTTAAATGGAGGACAATATCTTCCACGCTCACTACAAATGACTGAATTTGGAGCGAACTTATATGTGATCCGTGTGACGGAGAAACCACCGTTTTAAATACCTGGCCTGTAGGTAACTATTTTGAACAGCAAACCTGTGTCAAAAACTTCGCTGACACAGTGAAAAAAAATTTGAATGGAGGCCAAAAATGGCAGTATTTTCTGAAAACGTATATGTGATCCATGTGACGGAGAAAACACAGTATTAAATAGCTGGATTTTTAGCGCTGTAATATGGAAATGACCTGGCTGTATTCTGCAGTGGCAACAAGCAAATGGCGCAGAAAAACGATGTTCTCTGGATTGCTTTTTAAGCAAATAATGAGGATCTTAAATCCAAAAAAAAGTATTCCTGGCCCCTGAGACCTGGGCCTTTGTCTAGAAATATCTAACAGCAGCAGAAGGCAGAATTGGAATGGAGCCTCTTGTGCTATATGCACTGCCGTCTGCTATATACACTGCCTGCCTATATCCACTGCCTGCCTGATATCTCTGCAGATGGATTAGTCCTCAGAAGGACTGTTTGTTAAGATGGATATGTGGAATGTACGGTTTTTTCTCCCAACACTACCTAATACACAAGCAAATCTCTCCCTAGCTCAGCAGCACCTCTTCCTTCTCTGCCTGATTCCGGAGTGACTGTGACGAGCACGGCGGCGCCAGGTCTGATATAGACCTGATGACGCTGTGCGGCCAGCCAATCACTGTAATGCCACAACCACCATGGCTGCGGCATTACAGTGAGTGGCAGGCAATCCCTGCATGTTGATTGGCACTCTAAAGAGCACCAAACATGCAGGGAGGTGACCCGAGCATCCGCCCGAGCATCTCGCAAGTACTCAGCGAGCTCCGAGCATCTCGAGTACTGAGATGCTCGGACGAGTGCCAAGTACTTGCGAGTATGCTCGCTCATCACTAATGATGAGCTGTGTTGGTTTGGCGCCAGACATAGCTTTTACCTTGATGACCAAAAAGTTCAATTTTGGTCTCATCTGCCCACAGCACTTTCCTCCATACATTTGGTGAGTCTCCCACATGTCTTTTGGCAAACTCAAAACAAGCCTTGCAATTTTTGTGTGTAAGTAAAGGCTTTTTTCTACCCACACTTCCATAAAGGCCACCACTATGGAGTGTATGGCTTATTGTGGTTGTATGGACAGATACTCCTGTCTCTGCTTGGGAACCCTGCAGCTTCTTCAGAGTTACCTTTGATCTTTGTGCTGCCTCTCTGATTAATGCCCTACTTGCGTAGGCTGAGAGTTTTGGTGGGCGGCCCTCTCTTGGCAGGTTTGTTGTGATACTATGTTCTTTCCATTTGATGATAATGGATTTGATGGTGCTCTGGGGGATCATCAGAGATTGAGATATTTTTTTTTTATAACCCAACCCTGACATGTACTGCTCAAAAAGTTTGTCCCTGACCTGTTTGAAGATCTCCTTGGCCTTCATGGTGTTGTTTGGTTAGTGGTGCCTCTTGCTTAACCCCTTTACACCAAGGGTGGTTTGCACGTTAATGGCCAGGCCAATTTTTACAATTCTGACCACTGTCACTTTATGAGGTAATAACTCTGGAACGCTTCAACGGATCCCACTGATTCTGAGATTGTTTTTTCGTGACATATTGCGCTTCATGATAGTGGTAAAATTTCTTCAATATGACTTGCGTTTATTTGTGAAAATATCGCAAATTTGTCAAACATTTTGAAAATTTCGCAATTTTCAAACTTTTAATATTCATGCCTTTAACCCCTTTCTGACATATGTGGTAATAGTACGTCCTTGTGCCCTGGGCCTATTGGGCAATGGACGTACTATTACGCAGAATGTGATCGCGCCCGCACACTAGCTGTGCGGGGCGATCGCCACCAGGTATCAGCTGATTGTCACAGCTGACATCCGGTACTATGTGCAAGGAGCGGTCCTGCACCACTCCCTGCACATTAACCCCCGAAATGCTGCCATCAAAGTCGATCACAGCATTCTGGGAGCAAGGGGAGGTAAGCGCCGATACTTACCTCCTCTACGGCATCCCGCGCTGTCTTTGCTGGGTCCCGGTGGTTGTCATGACGACATCCGAGTCACCAGACAGCAAGAAGTGCACGATCAAAGTAACTTCTCCCTGTGCAGCGCTGACAGGCTGTATAGGACAGGGATACTGCTGTATCCCTATGCTATACGGCTGATCAGACTGCAAAAAGTGAAAGTCCCATAGTGGGACAAAGTGTAAAAGTTCAAAAAGTGAAAAAAATATTGTAAAAATATTTTAAAAAATAATCCAAAAAAATAAAAAAATACTGTACCCATAAATAAATATTATTATGAAAAAACAAACAAACAATAAAAGTACACATATGTTGTTTTGCCGCGTCCGGAACGACCTGACCTATAAAACTGTCCCATTAGTTAATCCCTTTAGTGAACACGATAAAAAAAAAAAACGAAGCAAAAAATGATGCTTTATCATCATACCGCCAAACAAAAAATGGAATAAAACGCGATCAAAAAGACAAATGTAAATAATCATGGTACCGCTGAAAATGTCATCTTGTTCCACAAAAAACAAGCCGCCATACAGCTCCATCAGCCGAAAAATAAAAAAGTTATAGCTCTCAGAATATAGCGATACAAAAAAAATATTTTTTCTATAAAATACTTCTTATTGCGTAAAAGCACCAAAACATAAAAAAAAACAATATAAATGTGGTACCGCTGTAAACATACGGAGCCGAAGAATAAAGCTGCCTTAACAATTTTACCATACGCAGAACGGCATGAAAAAAAACACCTTTCCTGAATTGTTGGTTTTTGTTTGTTCTGCCTCCCAAAATTCGAATAGAAAGCGATCAAAAAATGTCACGTGCCCGAAAACGGTACCAATAAAAATGTCAACTTGTCATGCAAAAGACAAGCCGTCAAATGACTCTGTTGGCCGAAATATGGAAAAAATATAGGTCTCAAAATATGGCGATGCAAAAACTAGTCCTTGCAAAAAAAAAATGTTTTTTTAGTGTGTGACAGCTGTCAATCATAAAAACCCGATATTAATCTGGTATCGCTGTAATTGCACCGACCCAAAGAATAAAGTTGTCAAATCACTTATACTGCATGAGGAATGGCGTAAAAAATAAACTCTAGGGTTAGGGTTGTGATAGGACTAGGGTTGTGCTAGGGTTGGGGTTGGGCTAGGGTTAGGGTCATGCTAGGTTTAGGGTTGTGCTAGGGTTACGGTTAGGGTTGTGCTAGGGTTAGGGTTGGCCTAGGGTTAGGGATGTGCTAGGGTTAGGGTTGTGCTAGGGTTAGGGTTGTGTTAGGGTTGTGATAGAGTTAGAGTTGTGCTAGTGTTAGGGTTGTGCAAGGGTTAGGGTTGAGTTAGGGTTTGGCTAAGGTCAGGTTAGGGTTAAGGCCCCGTCACACATAATGAGATCTCTAGCGAGATCGCTGATGAGTCACGGTTTGGTGACGCAATAGCGATCTCGCTAGCGATCTCGTTATGTCTGACAGGTAGCAACGATCAGGCCCCTGCTGTGACATCGCTGATCATTACAAAGCTTCCTGGACCATTCCTGGGTCGTTGCGCTCCCGCTGGGCAGTGTGCATCGCTGTATTTGACACTTTGTCAACGACCTCGCTAGCGATTCAGAACTGAGACACATTGAGGTGCATAAATTGAACTTTTCTGCGTTCATCGTCCCTGATTGGTGGTCGCTACTGCGTCCTTGTTTTTTTCAGATCCCACCAGCGTTCTCCGGCTGTGACTCCACTTTGAACAAATCAGACATCTTTAGCGAGGTAGGTATTGTTTGGGGTCTTAAATGAGTTTCCATTTTTAATTCATTTATAGGACATCTACCAATTATCTGCTATCATTGCTCTTCAGGGAGGGAGGGAGGGCTTGGCTTCAATCTGTATATATATGCTTTTGCATGGGCAGATATTTTAGGGGTCTCGTGCACACACACCCACACAGCACGTTTTTCTGACACGCTGTCGTGGCCAACCGCTTCAGAGTTTTTCATACGCCAATTAACATGAAGCTTAAATCAATAGACTCTGTTCTTTTGGCCTGTTGCACGCTTCAAAACTTTCTTCGTCGACGTGATGCAATTACGTACTGTCCGCCTGGCTTTGTGGACTCTGTGGACCGAGCCAATGGGGAAGTGGAGCTCGGTGAATAGCGTGCAAACGATCCTGCAATTGTAGGCCTTCAACCAGTGGGACATGGCAGAAACACCCATGATGCGAAGACCTGCCGCGACAACTGCTGCCAGTATTTTAACGGTCCTGGTGCCCCGTCACACATAACGAGATCGCTAACGAGATCGCTATTGAAGCCAAGCCCTCCCTCCCTGAAGAGCAATGATAGCAGATAATTGGTAGATGTCCTATAAATGAATTAAAAATGGAAACTCATTTGAGACCCCAAACAATACCTACTTCGCTAAAGATGTCTGATTTGTTCAAAGTGGAGTCACAGCCGGAGAACGCTGGTGGGATCTGAAAAAACAAGGACGCAGTAGCGACCACCAATCAGGGACGATGAACGCAGAAAAGTCCAATTTATGCACCTCAATGTGTCTCAGTTCTGAATCGCTAGCGAGGTCGTTGACAAGGTGTCAAATACAGCGATGCACACTGCCCAGCGGGAGCGCAACGACCCAGGAATGGTCCAGGAAGCTTTGTAACGATCAGCGATCTCACAGCAGGGGCCTGATCGTTGCTACCTGTCAGACATAATGAGATCGCTAGCGAGATCGCTATTGCGTCACCAAAACGTGACTCATCAGCGATCTCGCTAGCGATCTCGTTATGTGTGACGGGGCCTTTAGGGTTGTGCTAGTGTTAGGATTGTGCAAGGGTTAGGGTTGGGCTAGGGTTAAGGATCTGCTAGGGTTAGGGTTGTGCTAGGGTTATATTCTGCTATGGTTAGGGTTGTGCTAGGGCTAGGGTTAGGGTTGTGCTAGGGTTACTTTTAGGGTTGGGCTAGGGTTAGGGTTGGGCTAGGGTTAGGGTTGGGATACGGTTAGGGTTGTGCTAGGGTTAGGGTTGGGCTAGGGTTAGGCTAGGGTTAGGGTTGGGGTTAGGAATTTTTCAAAAGTAAATAAAAAAAATAGCGACGATATCGGGTGCTCGGGTATGTACCGAGTATCGTGGGTGTTCGAGTGACATTCTCAAGTCTCCGGCCCATATGTTTTGTAGCTGTTATACAGCCAAAAAAACATCGCAGGATTGCCTGCCATGCGCGAGCAATCCCCGCATGTTTTTTTTGGGGTGTCTAAAAACCGTGAAATATGGGGGTGGGGACTCGAGCATGTCACTTGAGCACCCGCGATACTTGGTGCATACCTGAGTACCCGATGCAAACTCAAGTATCGAGCACTTGCACTCAAGACTAATGACAAATTATTCAATATGATGACCTAATGTTATCAAATTTCGTGTCGTACCTCTGGGTTCAAAATGTTCACTGTACCCCTTGATAAAATCCTTGAGGGGTGTAGTTTTCAAAATGGTGTCACTTGTGGGGGGTTATGAAAATGCAAAATTGGAGACTGAAATACATTTTTGTGGGAAAAATGTGAAAATTTTATTTTTATGGCTCAATGTTATAAACTTCTGTGAAGCATCTGGGGGTTAAAGGAGCTCACCAGAAATCTAGATAAGTTGCCTGAGGGGTCTAGTTTCCAAAATGGTGTCACTTGTGGGGGGTTTCCACTGTTTAGGCACATCAAGGGGCTCCCCAAACGCAACATGGCTTCCGCTAATTATTCAAGCAAATTTTACATTCAAAAAGTCAAATGGCGTTCCTTCTCTTCCAAACCCTGCCGTGCACCCTAACAGTGGTTTTCCCCCACATATAGGGTAACAGCTTATTTAGGAGAAATGGCAAAACAAATTGCATGGTGCAATTTCTCCTGTTACCCTTATGAAAATGCAAAATTGGAGGCTGAAAAACATTTTTGTTTGAAAAATGTGAAAATTTTATTTTTACGGCTCAATGTTATAAACTTCTGTGAAGCACCTGGGGGTTCAAGGTGCTCACCACACATCTAGATAAGTTCCCTGATGGGTCTAGATTACAAAAAGGGGTCACTTATGGTATGTTTCCACTGTTTAGGCACATCAGGGGCACTCGAAACGCAACATGGCGTCGGCTGTCGATTACAGCCAATTTTGCATTCAAAAAGTCAAACAGTACTCCTTGCCATCCGAGTCCTGGCGTGCGCCCAAACAGTGGTTTTCTCTCACATATGGGGTATTGGCGTACTCAGGAGAAATTGCAAAACAAATTTGGGTTTCCATTTTCTCCTTATACGCTTGTGAAAATGATAAAAAATGGGTCTAAAATAACATTTTTGTGAAAAAATTAATATGTTAATTTTTTTCTTCCACATTCCAAAAATTCCTGTGAAGCACCTGAAGGGTTAATAAACTTGAATGTGGTTTTGAGCACCTTGAGGGGTGCAGTTTTTAGAATGGTGTCACTTTGGGGTATTTTCTGTCATAAAGGCCCCTCATAGTCTCTTCAAATGTGATGTGGTCCCCAAAAAATGGTTTTGTCAATTTTTTTGGAAAAATGACAAATCGCTGGTCAACTTTTAACCCTTATAACTTCCTAATAGTGATGAGCGAGTATGTTCGCAACTGCTCGGTGCTCGCCTGAGCATCTCACTGCTAGAGATGCTCGGCGCTTGCCGAGTATTTCCGGGGTTGCTTGGCGGGAGCTCGGCTCTCCTCCCTGCATGTTTGGCGCTCTTTACAGAGCCAATAAACATGCAGGGATTGCCTGCCACTCACTGTAATGCCGTAGCCATGTTGGTTGTGGCATTACAGTGATTGGCTGGCTGCACAGCGTCATCAAGTCTATATCAGACCTGGCTCCGCCATGCTCGTCACAGTCACTTGGGAATCAGACAGTGTAGGGAGAGGTGCTGCTGAGCTAGGGAGAGATTTGCTTGTTTCTAGTTAGTGTAGGTGTACCAATCTATATTAGAGACACATATCCATCTCAACAAACAGTCCTTCTAAGGACTAATCCATCTGCAGATATATCAGGCAGGCAGCTTATATAGGCAGGCTGGCAGAGTATATAGCAGACTGCAGTGCACATAGCACAAGAGGATCCATTCCAGTTTTGTCTGCTGCTGCTGTTAGATATTTCTAGAAATAGGCCCAGGTCTCAGGGGCCAGGAATAATTTTTTTTTGGATCTTAATCCTCATTATTTGCTTAAAATGCAATCCAAAGAACACCGTTGTTCTGCACCATTTACTTGTTGGCACTGCAGAATACAGCCAGGTCCTTTCCATATTACAACGCTAAAAATCCAGCTATTTAAAACTGTGGTTTGTCCGTCACACGGAAAACATATAATTGCGCTGAAAATACTGCCATTTCTGGCATCCATTAAAAATTTGTTTCAGTGTGTCAGTGAAGCAATTGACACCAGTTTGCTGTTCAAAATAGTTAACTACAGGCCAGGTATTTAAAACTGTGGTTTGTCCGTCACACGGATCACATATACGTTTTCAGAAAATACCGTCATTTCTGGCCTCCATTAAAAATTTGTTTCAGTGTGTCAGTGAAGCAATTGACACCAGTTTGCTGTTCAAAATAGTTACCTACAGGCCAGGTATTTAAAACTGTGTTTTCTCCGTCACACGGATCACATATACGTTTTCAGAAAATACTGCCATTTCTGGCCTCCATTAAAAAAAAATTTCAGTGTGTCAGCAAAGCTTTTGACACCGGTTTGCTGTTCAAAATAGTTACCTACAGGCCATGTAATTAAAACTGTGGTTTCTCCATCACACGGATTACATATAACTTCGCTCCAAATTCAGCCATTTGTAGTGAGCGTGGAAGATATTGTCCTCCATTTAAAATGGGCAAGGTGCGTGGCAAGGGACAGGGAACTGGACGTGATGGTGATGGTGCATGCCGAGGCCGTGGGCAAGCTGAAATTGTGCCACAAAAAACACCCACATCTTCTCGCCCGACCTTCCTGTCCCAATTCCTAGGGGACCGCAGTACACCACTATTGAGCAGTGTCTAAAGGTTTGTGGTTGGATAGCGGATAATGATTCCAGTCACTTTGCCACCACCTCCCTGTCTTCCACACGGTCAAGTCTCAGTAGTCTGGACTGCATATTCCTCACCCTGATCCTCCTTCCTCCCACCATGCCGAGTGCCCGGAGACAACTGATCCCACACTTGGACACTCCGAAGAGCTGTTCACTTTTCCATTTATAGATTCGGGCCTCTCGCCCGGTCCACTTGAAGCAGGGCAAGAGGAGATCGCATGTAATGATGCCCAAATATTTGAACAGCCACGGTCACACGTAGGAACCGGTGGGAAAGTGTGACAAGAGGTGGACGATGATGAGACACAATTGCCAGAAAGTCAGGCGGAGGACCAGGGTGCGGAAGTGGAAGACGAGGTGGTGGATGATATAGTAACTGACACAACCTGGCAGGAGAACATGCAGAGCGAGGACAGAAGCACACAGGGGGAGGGAGGCAGAGCACCCCAACAGGCAGGAAGAAGCAGTTTGGTGGCCGCAGACAGAAGGCAGGCAACCGATCCCTGTAACACCAGCACGAAGGAAGTTGCCAGTACAACTGTTAGGTCTTCCCGAGTCTGGTTGTGTTTTAAAGACTCAACACACAAGCACGTGTCCCAAAACATTAGCCGTGCCCTCAACAATGCAGTTATCGGGAAAGTCCACCTAACCATGGACACGTGGACAAGTGCTTGTGGGCAGGGACGGTACATCTTGCTGACGGCACACTGGGTTAACACAGTGGAAGTCGGGACCCAGTCGGACCTTGGGACAGAATACGTCTTCCCGACGCCAAGGATTGCGGGCCCTAGGTCAATCAGGGTTGACCCCCAGTCTACAGCTCCTGCACCTCAGCCTCCTCCTCCTCTTCAGCCTCCATCTCCGAAATGACCACATTAGTCACAAGCTGGAAGCACTGCAGCACTGCCTCGGCCAAGCGGCAACAGGCTGTGCTGAAGCTTAGGTGACAAACTGAACAATGCTGAAGAGTTGTGGACAGCTCTGAAAAAGCAGGCAGATCTGTGGCTCACACAGCTGAACCTACAGCCAGGCATGGTCGTGTGTGACAATGGCCAAAACCTGGTGGTGGCTCTGAGGAGAGGCGAGCTCACACACATACCATGCCTTGCCCATGCTTAACCTCGTGGTTCAGTGGTTTCTCAAATCCTACCCGGAGCTCCCGCATCTGCTTGTTAAAGTACGCCGCCTGTGTGCCCATTTTAGAGAGTCACCTACAGCTTCCGCCACCCTTGTCGTGTTTCAGCAGCATTTACAGCTTTCGGCTCACAGACTGGTGTGTGATGTCCCCACTCAGAACTCTACACTGCAGATTTTGAGAGGGATTTGTGAGCAGAAGAGGGCAGTTGTTGAGTACCAGCATCAACAAGGCCGTCGGTATTCAGTTCAGGCTCCACACATAAGACTTCAGGAGTGGACATGGATGTCAGACATATGTACCATCCTCCAAAACTTTGGTGAATCCACCAAGATGGTGAGCGGCGATGACGTCATAATTAGCATCACCATCCCGCTTCCCTGTCTTCTGAAACGCTATCTGCTCACAATCAAAGAGGATGCATTGTAGGCGAGCACAATTTGATGGAGCAAGGAACCATACAGGGTGATTACACACAGCCCAGCCTCATCTCATCCCAACATGGATTGGGTGACAATGAGGAAGAGGAGGAGGAAGAACAGGATCTAGTTTCATGCTCTATAGACGGTACTACCTGCACAACTGTCATACCGTCTGTTCAGCGTTTAATGGCCTGAGGAAAGAGAGGAGGAGGAGAGCATGGTCAGTCATCCTCTTGGTGAGGACACGGAATCTTGCCTATAAGCAATCTGGCTGAGTTTATGTTACGCTGCCTTTCCAATGACCCTCGCGTTCTCAAAATTTTGGGTGACAGTCATTACTGGTTGGTGACACTTCTAGACCCACGCTACAAGGAGAACTTTATATCTCTTATTCCGGAGGCGGACAGGTCTACAAAAATGGGGCAGTACCAGAAGGCCCTTGTTGCGAAACTATTAAAAAAATTCCCATCTGGAAAAGCTGGCGGCAGAGGTCACAGTTCGTTTGCACAACCAAAGAGTACAGACGAGAAAAACACAACTTCAATCCAGCAGAGGCAGGGGAACACTGTCAAAGTTCTGGGAGAATTTTCTCAGCCCCTCCCATCGCACAGGCCCTGAGGTGCGGGCTACTCTCACAAAGAGTGCAAAGTTTGGGAAGATGTTGAGGGAGTACCTTTCCAACCGTACCAACGTCCTCCGTGATTCCTCTGTGTCTTATAATTATTGGGTATCCAAGCTGGATACGTGGCATGAACTGGCTCTCTATGCCTTGGAGGTCCTGGCCTGCCCTGCTGCTAGCGTTTTATCAGAGCGGGTTTTTAGTGCCGCTGGTGGAATTATAACTGATAAGCGCATCCTCCTGTCAACTGAAAATGCTGACAGGCTGACTCTTATAAAAATGAACAAGGGCTAGATTGGACCAGACTTCTCAACACCACCGAATGATAGCAGCGTAACATAAACTCAAATCCAGTGTCTTTTTTTAGGAGGTGTATTCCTATGCATCTCTTCACACCCACACATGGGTATACGCTTCCTGATTTGGGCTATTTGCTCTTGTCCTCCTTCTTCTCATCCTCATCCTCCACCACCATATCATCAGGGTGACTGTCGTCCGTGATGCAACACCCACATAATTTTTTTAAAGGGTGTTTATGATGCCCGTAAAAAAAATTTTTTATACAGTATGTTCATGTATACCCCCAGGGGTAAATGTTTGTCAGCCCATAACTTAGTGCATGGGCATTACAAGTAAATGAGACCCGCTCCTTTCTAATGGGAACATTTTTTATGAGGCCCTCCTCCACGTCTCTTCCAAGGGGCATTGAAGTGCTTCCCAATTTTTGGCAGCCCTTGCATTCATTGTATAGGCAAACACTATGGGAGACCCACTTCCTAGTAATGGGAACATTTTTTTTCAGGAGGCCCTCCTCCACGTCTCTTCCAAGGGGCATTGGAGTGCCTCCAAATTTTTGGCAACCCTTGCATTCACTGCATAGGCAAACACAATGGGAGACTTACTTCCTAATAATAGGAACATTGTTTTCAGGAGGCCCTCCTCTAAGTCTCTCCAACGGGGTATTGGGGTGCGTCCAAATTTTCAAAGTGATATTGGGGTGCGTCCAAATTTTGGGCAGCCCTGCCACTCACTGCAAACGCAATAACAGTATAGGAGACCCACTATTTAGTAATGGGAACAATAAAACATAGTCTGTTGATGGCTTTCTAAGAATAATGAGGGACGACTGCTGGCCCTTTAAGAATAGTAAAGGCTGCCTGATGGCCCTATAAAATTAGGCTTTGTGAATTTCAGAGTCCCTACTTCATAAATGAAACACAATGTGTCTTATGATGTGTCACACACCACATGGCCAGATAAGGTTGTAAAATGTTAAAATGACATTTGTCTTGGTTGAAAGCAATGCAAAAGTGCAAAAACGCATCAAAAACGCTAAGTGTGAACATAGCCCTAGGTGTGGAGGAGTATTTTTGTTTTTGGTTATTTATTTTGCTTTATATACAAGTCATTACCCTGGAAAGGATGTTCCTTAACATATTTCCCAGGAAAATCCATTTTGGTTTCGTTTTTGTATATTTTATTGTGAGTCTCTAAAAGTGGCGTAATACCTTTGATAACGTTGTTGACAGCAGTGACCTGGGAGTCAGAAATGCTTCCAGGGGTCTTCCCCATGCTGTTCCCATGTAATTTGAGCACTGTTCCCATCGATTTGGGCAATTTTTAGGCCCTCTGTAGACCGTTGGAGGGAGCTGCCTGAAAAATGCTCAAATTTCCCAAAGACTTACATTGGGCTCGTTGCTCGGATCGAGCACCCGAGTATTCCAATTTGCTCGACCCGAGCAACGAGTACCCGAGCATTTTAGTGCTCGCTCATCACTACTTCCTAACAAAAAAAAATTTTGTTTCCAAAATTGTGCTGATGTAAAGTAGACATGTGGGAAATATTATTTATTAACTATTTTGTGTGTGTGATTTAAGGGCATGAAAATTCAAATTTTGAAAATTGAGAAATTTTCAAACTTTTCACAACATTTCAGATGTTTTCACAAATAAACTCCAGTGATATCGAATAAATTTTACCACAATCTTGAAGTACAATATGTCACGAAAAAACAATCTCAGAATCAGTGGGATCCGTTAAAGCGTTCCAGAGTTATTACCTCATAAAATGACAGTGGTCAGAATTGTAAAAATTGGCCTGGTCATTAACGTGCAAACCACCCTCAGGGGTAAATGGGTTAAATCAGAGAGATATGTCACACAAAATAGTTAATAAATAATGTCTACATTACATCAGCACAATTTTGGAACCAAAATTTTTTTTTTTTGTTAGGAAGTTATAAGGGTTAAAAGTTTACCAGCAATTTCTAATTTTTCCAACAAAATTTGCAAAACCATTTTTTTAGGGACCACATACCACATCACATTTGAAGTGACTTTGAGGGGCCTTTATGACAGAAAATACCCAAAAGTGACACCATTCTAATAACTGCACCCCCAAGGTGCTCAAAACCACATTCAAGAAGTTTCTTCACCCTTCAGGTGCTTCACAGGAATTTTTGGAATGAGGAAGAAAAAAATGAACATTTAATTTTTTCACAAAAATGTTACTTTAGACCCCAATTTTCTTTTATTTTCGCAAGGGTATTAGGAAAAAATTGACCCCAAAATTTGTTGTGCAATTCCTCCTGAGCACGCTGATACCTCATATGTGGAGGAAAACCGCTGTTTATGCACACGGCAGGGTTCGGAAGGGAAGGAGCGCCATTTGATTTTTTGAATGTAAAATTTGCTTGAATAATTAGCGGACGCCATGCATGTCGCGTTTGAAGAGCACCTGATGTGCCTAAACAGTGGAAACCATCCACAACTGACCCTATTTTGGAAACTAGACCCCTCAAGGAATTTTTCTAGATGTGTTGTGAGCACTCTGAACCCCCAGGTGCTTCACGGAAGTTTATAACGTAGAGTCATGAAAATAAAAAAAAATCTTTCACAAAAATGATCTTTTAGCCTCAAATTTTTTATTTTTTATTTTCACAAGGGTAAGAGGAGAAAATGGACCCCAAAAACTGTTATGCAATTTCTCCTGAGTACGCCGATACCCCATATGTGGGAGAAAATACACTGTTTGGGCTCTTGGCAGGGTTCAGAAGTGAAGGAGCACTGTGTGACTTTTTGAACGCAAAATTGGCTGGCATTGAGAGTGGACGCCATGTTGTGTTTGGAGAGCAACTGATGTGCCTTAACAATGGAAACCCCCCAAAAATGACTCCAGTTTGGAAACTATACCCCTCTAGAATTTTATCAAGGGGTATAGTGAACATTTTGAACCCAGAGGTACGACACAGAATTTGATAACATTAGGTCATCATATTGAATAAGTTGTCATTAGTCTTGAGCGCAAGTGCTTGCTACTTGAGTTTGCATCGAGTACTTGGGTATGCACCCAGTATTGTGGGTGCTCAAGTGACATGCTCGATACCCCGCCCTGAATGTTGCACGGCTATTAGACACCCCAAAAAAAACATGCATGGATTGCTCGTGCATGGCAGGCAGTCCCCGCAAGGTTTTTTTGGCCGCAAAGCATATGGGGTAGAGACTCGAGCACCCGCGATACTCAGTGCATACCCAAGCACCCGATGCAAACTCAAGTATCGAGCACTTGTGCTCAACACTAGTCACCATATCGTCATTTTTTTTTTCTTTACTTTTGAAAAAATTCCAACCTCAACACAACCCTAACCCAACCTTAACCGTAGCACAACCCAACCCTAACCCTAGCATAACCCTAACCCTAGCACAACCCTAACCCTAGCACAACCCTAACCCAACCCTAACCCTAGCACAACAGTAACCCTAGCATAACCCTAACTCTAGCACAACCCTAGCCCAACCCTAACCCAAACCCTAACCCTAGAACAACCCAAGTACAACCCTAACCCAACCCTAACCCAACCCTAACCCTAGCACAACCCTAACCCTAGAGTTTATTTTTTACG
Organism: Phyllobates terribilis; assembly: GCF_046119375.1. Classification (NCBI taxonomy): domain Eukaryota; kingdom Metazoa; phylum Chordata; class Amphibia; order Anura; family Dendrobatidae; genus Phyllobates; species Phyllobates terribilis. The sequence continues at coordinate 881,130,446 of NW_027362761.1, forward strand.
CCTTTCATCGTGCAATATAAGTGATTAGACGACTTTATTCATCGGGTCGCTTAGATTACAGAGATACCAGATTCATATTGGGTTTTTAAGATTGACAGCTGTCACACACTAAAACCCCCTTTTTTTTTTGCAAAGACTAGTTTTTGCATTGCCATATTTTGAGAGCTATAATTTTTTCATATTTCGGCCAACAGAGTCATGTGATGGCTTCAGGAACTGTTTTTTTGGAGTTTTCTTTATGCTGTCCCGCGTGTGGTAAAATTGATAAGGCAGCTTTATTCTTTGGGTCAGTACGTTTACAGAGGTACCACATTTATATCTTTTTATGATTTGGCGCTTTTAAACAATAAAAACTATTTTATAGAAAAAATATTTTTTTTGTATTGCTTTATTCTGAGAGCTATAACTTTTTTATTTTTCGGCTGATGAAGCTGTTTGGCAGCTTGTTTTTTGCGGGACAAGATGACGTTTTCAGCGATCATTTTTATTTACATTCGTCTTTTTGATCGCGTTTTATTCCATTTTTTGTTTGGGGGTATGATGATAAAGCATCTTTTTTTGTTTTTTTTCAAGCATCATTTTTATTAGGATTTTCAGAAAAGAAAAAACATATAAAGACATATGAACAATGCCAAAATGAACATTAATCAGGAGCCCGTACGCAGATCAGGCACATTGTATAATCAATAAATTGTGATTAGCTGGCACAACAAATAAACAAAGATTAAGTATTAACAACTTACAGTCATCATTGTCAACAAAAGGAATTAAGTAAATATAAATAATTCGTACTGATTAACTCCCATGTTTTGGTTTACGCGTAATAGCCCTAAGTTGTTATTTAGATCCTCTAGAATATACCAAGGTTTTTAATATTAGAGTTAGGACTGTCCCACAAGGGATGCCGTGACGTGGCGGGACAGCTTTTACATTATTTTGATCAAAATTATGTTAACTAAATACCCTTTATTATTTATTATTATTTTTGCACTGTGCGATTTTTACATTTACTTTTAATCATTTGGGTATTTTTCTTGTCTTTGGTTTTTCTTTGTCTAATGGCCTTGTGTGAACATGCAGTTACATTTTGCATGCACATCAATTTATGTTCCAGTTCACACCTTCAGGTTTTTTCTTTGCAGTTAGTATGCTTGAGTGCATATAAAAGGGTGTGGCCGCCCTTTGTCTGGGCTGGGACGCTGATCCTGCCTCGGTTTTATGCTTGCACTAGGGATCCAGTCTCTCTGTCCTTGTCCATATGTATGTCACTTGACAAATGGTAAGGTTTTTAATATTAGAGTTAGGACTGTCCCACAAGGGATGCCGTGACGTGGCGAGACAGCTTTTACATTATTTTGATCAAAATTATGTTAACTAAATACCCTTTATTATTTATTAATATTTTTGCACTGTGCGATTTTTACATTTACTTTTAATCATTTGGGTATTTTTCTTGTCTTTGGTTTCTCTTTGTCTAATGGCCTTGTGTGAACATGCAGTTACATTTTGCATGCACATCAATTTATGTTCCAGTTCACACCTTCAGGTTTTTTCTTTGCAGTTAGTATGCTTGAGTGCATATAAAAGGGTGTGGCCGCCCTTTGTCTGGGCTGGGACGCTGATCCTGCCTCGGTTTTATGCTTGCACTAGGGATCCAGTCTCTCTGTCCTTGTCCATATGTATGTCACTTGACAAATGGTAAGGTTTTTAATATTAGAGTTAGGACTGTCCCACAAGGGATGCCGTGACGTGGCGGGACAGCTTTTACATTATTTTGATCAAAATTATGTTAACTAAATACCCTTTATTGTTTATTATTATTTTTGCACTGTGCGATTTTTACATTTACTTTTAATCATTTGGGTATTTTTCTTGTCTTTGGTTTCTCTTTGTCTAATGGCCTTGTGTGAACATGCAGTTACATTTTGCATGCACATCAATTTATGTTCCAGTTCACACCTTCAGGTTTTTTCTTTGCAGTTAGTATGCTTGAGTGCATATAAAAGGGTGTGGCCGCCCTTTGTCTGGGCTGGGACGCTGATCCTGCCTCGGTTTTATGCTTGCACTAGGGATCCAGTCTCTCTGTCCTTGTCCATATGTATGTCACTTGACAAATGGTAAGGTTTTTAATATTAGAGTTAGGACTGTCCCACAAGGGATGCCGTGACGTGGCGGGACAGCTTTTACATTATTTTGATCAAAATTATGTTAACTAAATACCCTTTATTATTTATTATTATTTTTGCACTGTGCGATTTTTACATTTACTTTTAATCATTTGGGTATTTTTCTTGTCTTTGGTTTCTCAGAATATACCATTCTGTAGAAGTAAATGGTTCGACAATTTTGTTTTTTTCAGTCAGAGAGCAATACGTTATAATAAACTGTCTCCATTTTGACAAAAATTCGCCAGCCCGTTGTTCCTTGTTACTGAGGGCATCTAGTTGTTCTACTCCCATAAAGTGTTTCAATTGGATTATCAGCTCTGCTATGGGGGGAATGTTAGGGTCTAGCCAATGTTTGAGTATCTGTTTTTTTGCCAGGAGGAGTAGAGTATGGAGATGTTTTGTTTTTTTTTTTTGTTATTTTGTAGGGGTTCTCTGGGTTACTCCAATAATGTAGTATGGCTAAGTATGGAGAGAGGGTTTACTCTGGACCCCATATAGTATTCATCAAATCTGAAACCTGATTCCAATATACTGTTGAATCGGTGCAGGACCATAGGCCATGCATAAGGTCAGAGTATGGATGATGACACTTAGGGCATGGAATTAGTTGATTATTGGATAATGGATCTTTGTTCGGTATATTAAAGGTGTATATGGCCCCATGTATTATTTTATATTGAGTTTCTCTCCATGTTTCATTTATAATGTATTTTCTAAATACCTTCCAGCCTAATCTGATATTAGTGGGAATTTCAACGTCTTCCAATTGTTGCTTCCAATATTTAAAGAAAATGTGAAGGTGTATCTTTAACAAATTAGACTTCATAACCGAATAAAGACTAGATATTGAGGGGGTGCCCCTTGGGGATAGTAGAATGACGTCCAATTCATTTTGGGAGATCTCTAAAGTAACATCCCTTAAGTTTGACATAACGGAATGTCTGATTTGTTCATATTGAAAGCCATGTTGGAGAGGTAGACCATACTTATCCATACACTCTGGGTATGTCAACCATCTCTGATCGGTTGGATGGAGGAGATGAGATATGTTATCTATACCCGCTTGCTGCCATTTGAAAAATAATTTTTTTCAATGCCCTGAGGAAATTCTGGATTCCGCCAAAGTGGCAGGTGCTTAGAAATTCTGAAAGAAAGGCCATATTTCTTCCTAACCGCTTTCCAAGCGGAAATGGTGTCTTTAAAAGTTACTGATTTTTTTATTTCTAGGGGTAGGGAAGTATAGCGAGAGTGTAGAAGTGCAGTTAAATTGAAGGGGTATGCATAGTCTGATTCCATAGAGTAATCAGAGTATGTATGTCTTTTGTGGAACCAGTCTATTATGTAGCGAAAGAGGCAGGCAAGGTTATAGTTCCTGATGCTTGGAAAATTGATGCCACCATCATCTTTGGATGACATAAGTTTGTCTAGATTAATCCTAGGACGTTTTCCCTTCCAGATAAAATGACTGAAGGCCCTATTGAGTGTAGTTACGTCAGAGTGTTTCAGTAGCAATGGTAGAGTTTGGAGTTGATACATAATTTTAGAAGTACTGATCATCTTGACCAAATGTGCCCTGCCTAAAAAAGACAAGGGTAAATCCTGCCATGACTTCAATTGATTAGTGATTTTTTTGATGAGGGGGGGATAATTTAACGTGTACAAAGAGGATGGCAAGCGACCTATTTTGATGCCCAAATAGGTGATATGAGAGGGAGCTATAGTAATATCGTTAAAAGATCCTTTTGGGTAAAGTTTTATTCCTTTTTCAGTTAATGGTAATAATTCACATTTTTTAGCATTTATTTTAAACCCAGAGTAAGCCCCAAAGTTTTTAAGTAAATCCAATACTAGTGGTAAATGCAGGATGGGATCAGACATAGACAGAATGATATTGTCTGCAAAAAATGCTGCCTGAATTGATTTCTTATTAAACTGGATGCCTGAGAAAGTTTTAGGGTCCGATAGAATACGAACTAAAGGTTCTAGTGCTAGGTTAAAAAGTAGGGGGGACAAAGGGCACCCTTGTCTCGTTCCCTTCTCAAGAGGGAAGGGAGTGGACGGAAAACCCGGGGTATACACCTGAGCTTTTGGAGACATATATAAATTGCGTATATAATTAAAGAAGGGGCCTGACAACGACATCTTAATTAAGACCTTATACAACCAATCCCAACTAATGTTATCAAAGGCCTTTTCGGCGTCTAGGGAGACAATCGCCGGGGAACCTTTTAAATTAGGTGTAGAGTGGATTTTATCTAGCGCCAACAGTACTTTCCTAATATTTAGCGTGACTGAGTGACCTTTGACAAAACCTGCTTGCACAGGAGATATGAGATGAGGTAAAAATAGAGGCCAGTCTGTCAGCCATTATTTTAGACAATAGCTTAATGTCGATATTTATGAAGAAATTGGTCTGTATGAATTGGGGGATAATGGGTCTTTGTCTGGTTTTAGTAATAATTTGACGTAAGCCATATTTGCGGAAGGGAAAATGGGATCGCCATTAGTTATTTTGTTAGAGATTGAAACTAATAACGGGGAAACCTCTTCCCTTCAGGATTTAAAGAAATCAGAAGTGTATCCATCAGGTCCAGGGGCTTTGTTTGGTTTCAAATTTCTAATTGTATTAGTAATCTCTTCCAATGAGATAGGTTTATTTAATATCGATTTGTGTTCTTCTGAAAATAAAGGTAATTTGACCCTATCTAAGAGTGTATAGGAGAGGGGTAAGGCTTGTTTTGGATTTTTATATAAGTCCTTATAAAATGAGCCTAGGATCTCATTAATTGATTTAGTATTCGTGTGAATTACCCCGTTGGTATTTCTTAGTTGGAAAATTCCCTGAGGCTTTTTCAGTCCTCTTGCTAAATTGGCCATCATCCTCCCTGATTTGTTGCCAAACCTATAAAAATATGCTTCTGTTTGGGATAAGTGGAACTTTTCTCTCATATCTGCGTATTGGTTTAATTCAGACTGTTTTTGGGACCAAAGTAACATAGTAACATAGTTTTTAAGGTTGAAGGAAGACTAAGTCCATCTAGTTCAACCCACAGCCTAACATGTTGATCCAGAGGAAGGCAAAAAAAAAACATGTGGCAAACACTAAGCTCCACATTGGGGAAAAAAATTCCTTCCTGACTCTATACGACAATCAGACTAGTTCCCTGGATCAACGCCCTATCAAGGAATCTAGTATATATAACCTGTAATATTATACTTTTCAAGAAAGGCATCCATGCCCTTGTTAAATTTTAATAGTGAATCACTCATTACAACATCATGCGGCAGAGAGTTCCATAGTCTCACTGCTCTTACAGTAAAGAATCCGCGTCTGTGATTATGATTAAACCTTCTTTCCTCCAGATGTAGAAGATGCCCCCTTGCCCCGTCTCAGGCCTCAGAGTAAAAAGATCAGTAGAAAGGTCTTTGTACTGTCCCCTCATATACTTGTACATAGTAATAAGATCACCCCTAAGGTTTCATTTTTCCAAAGTAAATAACCCCAAGTGTAATAACCTGTCTTGGTATTGCAGACCCCAGTCCTCTAATAACCTTGGTCGCTCTTCACTGCACCCTCTCTAGTTCAGCTATGTCTTTCTTATACACCGGAGACCAGAACTGTACACAGTATTCTAAGTGTGGTCGCACTAGTGACTTGTATAGAGGTAAAATTATGTTCTCCTCATGAGCATCTATGCCTCTTTTAATGCATCCCATGATTTTATTTGCCTTTGCAGCAACTGCCTGACACTGGCCACCAAATGTAAGCTTGTCGTCCACCAATACACCCAGGTCTTTTTCAGTGACAGTTTTGCCCAGTGTTTTACAATTAAGCATATAATTATACATTTTATTTCCTCTATCCAAGTTCATTACCTTACATTTATCCCCATTAAAGCTCATTTGCCATTTATCAGCCCAAGCTTCTAGTTTACATTGCTCCTCCTGTAATATAAAATTGTCCTCCTCTGTATTGATTACCCTGCAGAGTTTAGTGTCATCTGCAAATATTGAAATACTACTCCGTATGCCCCCTACAAGTTCATTAATACATATGTTAAAAAGAAGCGGGCCCAATACTGACCCCTGTGTTACCCACCTGTTAACTGAGACCCAGTCTGAGTGTGTTCCATTAATAACGACCCTTTGTTTCCTATCACTGAGCCAGTTCTTAACCCACATACATATATTTTCCCCTATCTCCATTGTTCTCATTTTATGTATCATATCAATCTTTTGTGTGGAACCGTATCAAAAGCTTTTGAAAAGTCCATATACACAACATCCACTGCATTTCATTGGTCCAGTTTGGAACTTGCCTCCTCATAAAAGCTGATCAGATTAGTTTGACAGGAACGGTCCCTCGTAAACCTATGTTGATATTGGGTCATGAGGTTATTCTTCTTCAGATACTCTATTATAGCATCTCTTAGGAAACGCTCCAGGATTTTACCCACAGTAGAGGTTAAGCTTACAGGCCTATAATTTTCAAGTTCGGTTTTTGTCCCCTTTTTGAATATTGGCACCATGTTTGATATACGCCAGTCCTGTGGTACAGATCCTGTTATCATGGAATCTTTAAAGATTAAAAATAATGGTCTATCTATGACGTTACTTAATTCCTGCAGTACTCGCGGGTGTATCCCATCCGGGCCGGGGATTTGTCAACTTTAGTGATTTTTAGACGCCTGCTGGGTTAAGCAAGTGACATTTAATGGAGAATTTTTGTTATCACTGATCATGTTTTCCGTCATGCGATTTTCTTGTGTGAATACTGTTGAAAAAAAATCATTTCGCATATTGGCTTTTTCCTTATCCTCATCCACCATTTCACCCAGACTATTTTCTGTATTTATTTAATGCCTCATCACTACCTACTTACGTTAGTTCTCTAAATGCTTTCTTTTTGTCATTTCTTGCGCCCCTTACAGCTCTATTTAGCCATAGTGGTTTCCTCTTATTTCTTGCATGTTTATTCCCATAGGGTATATATTGTGCACAGGTTCTATTCAGGATGCTAATAAATGTCTCCCATTTGCTTTGTGTAGCTTTATGTCTCAGGATATCATCCCAGTTTATTGCACTAAGATCATCTCTTAACCGTTGGAAATTTGCCTTCCTGAAGTTCAGTGTCATTGTAACCCCTCTACTACACATCTTATTAAAGGATAAATGAAAACTTATTATTTTATGATTACTATTACCCAAGTGACCCCCAACTCGTATATTTGATATGCGGTCTGGCCTGTTGGTTAATATTAGGTCTAGCAGTGCCCCTCTTCTTGTTGGGTCCTGAACCAGTTGTGAAAGGTAATTGTCTCTCAAAGTTGTCAAAAACCTATTACCTTTGCTTGAACTACAGGTTTCTGTTCTCCAATGTATTTCAGGGTAGTTGAAGTCCCCCATAATAATGACTTCTCCTTGAGTCGCTGCTTCATCTCTTTGCTTCATGAGGTTATTCTCCGCTGCTTCCATTATTTTTGGAGATTTATAACAAACCCCTATCAGTAATTTATTATTTTTCCCCCTCCCCTTATCTCCACCCACAGGGACTCTACATTTTCATTAGATTCACATATATTCTCACGCAAGATGGGTTTTAAGGATGATTTTACATATAAACACACACCCCCCCTCGCTTGTTTGTACGGCATTTCTGAACAGACTATGGCCTTGTAAATTAACTGCCCAGTCATGGCTTTCGTCCAGCCATGTCTCAGATATCCCCACCATGTCATAATTATTTTCCAACAAAATTAATTCTAATTCCTCCATTTTGTTGGTGAGGCTTCTGGCATTAGTGTACATGCATTTTATGTATCTCTCTGTGCCTCTATTCCTTCTTACTATATTGACTCTTCTAACCCCACCCCCAATTTCTTTATTCGCGCCCAAGTCACTATCTGCACTATCTTCCCCACCTATAAAATGAATACCCTCCCCCCAATCCCTATTTTAAACACTCCTCCAACCTTCTAGCCATTTTCTCCCCAAGCACAGCTGCATCCTCCCCATTGAGGTGCAGCCCGTCCCTAGCATAGACTCTGTAGCCAACTGAGAAGTCGGCCCAGTTCTCCAGGAACCAAAACCCCTCCTTCCTACACCAGTTCCTGAGCCACTTATTTATCTTCCTAATCTCCCATTGCCTCTCTGGCATGGCACGTGGTACAGGTAGTATTTCAGAGAATACCACCTTGGAGGTCCTTGCTTTAAGCTTGCAGCCTAATTCCCTTAAATCATCTTTAAGGACCTTCCACCTACCTCTAACTTTGTCATTTGTGCCAATGTGCACCATGACCACTGGGTCCTCACCAACCCCTCCCAGTAATGTGTCAACCCGATCAGCGATGTGTCGGACTCGAGCGCCAGGTAGGCTGCACACTGTTCGACGATCCCTGTCTTTGTGACAGATTGCCCTATCTGTTCCCCTAATAATTGAGTCCCCCACTACCAACACCTGCCTGGCCTGCCCTGCTCTCCTATTTCCCCCCTTACTGGAGCTGACACTCCTCCAGCTTTCAGAGGACATGCCTTGCTGCAGCACTGCTACCCCTGTACTGACACTCCCCTCATTTGCCAACTTTGCAAACTTATTGGGGTGTGCCAGATCAGGACTAACCTCCCTGGCACTCTTCCCTCTACCCCCCCTTCTAACTGTCACCCAGCTAGCTGCCTCACTGTCCTGCAGCTCCCTACTACCACCCTCCCCCACATCTACCCCAGTAAGCAGCAGCTCAGTGAGCAGCAGACTCCTTTCCATATTGTCAATGGATCTCAGTGTTGCCAGCTGCTCATTTAGATCCAGTACCTAGGCTTCCAAACGCACAACGTGCACACATCTCGCACAGCAGTATGCATCCACGTCCGGCTGTTCAAGGATTGCATACATGTGGCAAGATGTACACTGGATAGCATTGTCAATAATGGAGCTCATTTCCTAATAGGGATTGCCCTAGACAGAAATGTTAAGTAAAAAGAAATGTAAAGAATTACTAAAATACAGACAGCAATTCAGTCCAAATTCTTCCCTTCCAAACTCCCTGAATCCAAGTCACTGAAAAACAAGTCACACACTTACTTCCGTTTGCACTTACGCTCCGGTCACACTCAGCTCATTCACACTCACTAAGGAAGAAGATTTAAAGAGTTTTTTTTTTTTTTCGCTTTTAGCAGCAAACTACCCTACAACTCAATGCACCACCAAAAGGCAGTGTTTTATTTAAAGGGGAAGGTTCAAGAAGAAATGTAGTGTAGACTTGTTTCAGTTCAGAGGATAGTTCACTATAGCTTCTCATAACTTTTTTTTTGTGAGAAAACGTATACGCCAACATTTTCCCTCTAAGTACCACTAGGCTGATTCCCATAGTAATGTGGAATCGTTTTGGTGTGCCGAGTTGTTCGACAAGACTTTATGCCACCATAATTTGAGAGAGGAAATAAATGAATCGTCTTTACAAAAATAATCTGGAAATCTCCATAAGAAATCAGAGCCCTGAGGGAATTTTTTCGATAGTTCCAAATTAACTGGAGCATGGTCTGAAATAACAATATTATCAATGTGTACAGTTATCAATTTAGCTAATAGAGAAGGAGAGACAAGAATATAATCGATTCAAGACCAAGAGTCGTTGGCGTGTGAGAAATGCGTGGATTCTCTATTGCTAGGGTTCAGGAACCTCCACGAGTCGATTAATTGGCAGGTAGACATAAGAGGTGCTAGCGCTTTGTTATGCAAGGTTATTAATTGTGGAGTACCAGCAGTGTTTTTCCTATCCTCGTGTACTGAAACCACCGAATTAAAATCTCCACCTACTATTTTGTTGGGATTGGAGTCGAGAAGGATTTGTTTCCTATAATAGGGGCATATACATTATATATAGAGAAGGTTCCACAAGATGTGGCTAATGTTAATTGTACCAATCTTCCCTCTTCATCCTGTTGTTGGCTTATGATCTGGTGTATAAATTGTTTATCGATAAGGATTAAGACCCCAGCCTTTATATCCACGGACGATGAGCTATAGACACCACCCAACCATAATTTTTTCATCCGGGGGAAATCTGCCTCCGGTAAATGTGTTTCCTGTAGGAGGGCTATGTCGGGCTTTAAACATTTTAAATGTCTAAGGACTTTCATTCATCTTTGGAGAGACCTCAAACCTTTAACATTCCGTGACTCGATAAACATATTCAGGGACTGTAAGAATAAGCATGACTGGTGAAATACATACAAGACAATGATGACAAGTAACTGGATTTTTTCAATAAGGAACAATGCTTAAACATGTGTAACAAATTTAAGTAACAATAAACCAAAATTTTAGAACACTGACCTAGCAAGAGCGTAGACATTTTGTATCTGCTCGCTAGGAAAAAACTTTCCCCTGGGCTTCACTTCTGCCCGACCATGTGTGTAACATTACAAATTACTATTTACCCCCTTTTATTATGTTGTTTTTTATCAACATTTTTCTTCCATTTTGATCCCTTATTGATTCCATTTTCCCCTCCCACCACATTTATGGAAAATAATAACTTTAGTCAAAGTTTTAAAAGTTTGAGAGGGGAGACGGTTGGAAGCAATTGCCTCCATAATACCTTTACTCCGGAGTCTCCTGGTGTATGAAAGGAGAAACTCACTGAATCAACAGTTGTTATAGCTCTGGCCTCCTTTGTCTCCTCGCCTCGTAGATCCCTTAGGGGACCGTGAGCAAGAAGGAGTATCCTCATGGTGGATCTGTTCAGGGCTGGCACTTGGGCACAGGAGACTGCTGACAAAAGTATTTGCTTTAACAGGTGAAATAAATTCCTGGAAAGAGCTATCTGTGTCCTTCAAGCGTAGAGTAGCCGGGTAGCAGAGTTGAAAGCGAATTTTTTCTTTGTGCAGTCTGGTGCATATAGAGCTGAAGGACTTCCTTTTCCTGGTTACTTCAATGGAGTAGTCTTCGAAAAGCAAGATTTTATGGCCTTGAATGATCAATGGGTGGTTTAGTTGTTTGTATGCTCGGATAATGTCCACTTTGTTATTGAAGTCCAGAAATTTCATGATGACCTGTCTTGGCCTGATTGTATTCTGGGCCCCAGATATAGCAGGTGGAGAACCGATTCTGTGAACTCTTTCCACCTTTTTACCTTCAGGTAGTTTTAGGGCTTTTGGGACTTCATTTTCGCATAGGGATTTCAAGGTGTTCTGAAGATACGATTCAGGTAGACCGACTAAACGCAGATTGCTTCTATGAGAGCGATTCTCAAGGTCATCTATCCGGTCTCTCAAAATTATGTTTTCACGAATGATAGCAGATATTTTGGAATGGTCTTGTTTTGAATCATCCTCGATGTTTGATATTCGTGATTCTAATTAGGTAAGCTGTTCGGCTTGTTCATCCTGTCTGGTTTGTAGATCCAGCAAGGCAGTGTGTAATGTGGATTGTATTATGGTTTTGATTTCGGGTAATAGCCTAGCAGTGACCTCAGCCGCTAGTTCTGAAGGGTCCATTTGTGTCTCCCCTTTCCTTGAAGTAGAATTGCAGGGCATTTTGGGTGTTGACGCAAATCCTCTCCACCCTCGGATTGGGCGGGATGTTCCTCTTGGTCAAAAGTAGGAGCCATATTATGAAGATTGGAGAAGTCAGAGTGGTTGGAAAAGGTAGATTGTTTTTGCCCGCTACGGAGAAGGTAGTGGTCCATATAGGCCAATGATATTGTTTGAAGAAGGCCTTCAGCTGTATGAAAGTTTTGAAGAATCGCTGAGCTGCAGGAATCAAGAATCAGGAGCCCGTAGTAGATTTACAGGGGGGATGAACATGAATGGTTAATCAGAGCTCACATGGTCGGCGCCTGAACCGTAAGACTCACAGAATCATAGTTCGTAGACTGTAGCTACTACATGATAAGAAATGGAGAAATCACCAGAGCAGATTATCTAGTGACCAGTGATAGACTGAATATGTGGGGCCAAGGTTGGTTATTAAATGGCCATGGAGAGTTGCATGATATCACAAGAGTAGTGAGTGAACAGCAATTGTAAAAGATTGAGACTGTAATGTCCTTGTGGTCCCCAAGATGGCGCTTGAAGTGAATAGTGAAAAGTAGCTGTTATATTACAAATGTCCACTGGATGGAGTTTAGATGTAAAATTAGGAATTGCTTTTCAAATAAAGATGAATCCCTTTTTTTTCTCCCTTTTCTTATAAGTTGCTCCTCTTATTCCTTGTTAATAAGGACAAAAAGTTCAACTTAGAGATTTTATATGTCAAAAGAGAATTTTGTCCTTTACTGTTAATCAATGGAATAACAAGTGATTTTCTATGGGGTTAGAGATATGTGGCTCTCAGTAGGTGTTAGATAAAAATTCTGAGGAAGGGAGAAGTGTTTATCTTATTTTGAATAGATTTAGTAGAGATGTAGTCAGTTTGAAGATCCAGCTTCAGTGTCTCCACATGAGAAGCGCAGGTTCAGCAAGATGGCGTCTGTTCCCATGGCGGGAAAGCCCCTGACAGCAGGGACAGGGCGGCAGAGGCGGCTCCAGTAGGACTCTCCCCTCAGGATCACTGCGGCACCCCCCAGAGAGGACCGCGGGCACGCCAGCAGCAGCGCAATAGGCGGTGAGCACAGAGTCCAGGCCGGTAAGTTCTTTGTGAATGTGTGTGACTGTGACTGGCCCTTCACTTTGCCGCACCAGTACCTGGATCTCCGTAGTTGCCGGTCTCCACGGCATTGGGGTGGCGGTGACTCACACCATGTGCCTCTACATCTCCGTCTTAGTCCGCAGCTGCAGCAGCAGGCCGGGACCCCCACAGTTCACAGTTCACCACAAGCGCTCCTCCGTCGTCACAGCAGGGCGCGCCGCGGATCTCACAGGGAGGAGAGGCCGCAGCTTCAGGCCTCCAGGTAGGCCCGGGTTCACCGGGTAGTGAGGCGGCCTCCCCTATGCACCAGTCTGCAACCGAGGGCTCCAGGGACCTCTACTATGACCCTGGACAGTTGAGATGGGGAAGAAAAAAGCTTTTAAATGGGCTAAATTCAGCCTAGTTCAGGGAACTGTAATATTGGGGAAGGACGTAGCCTTCCCTTGGCACTGAGGTAGTTAAATGAAGTGTTCCTGCAGTTAAACCTCTCTGAACTGTTGGTAGGCCAAGCTAAGGGGTTAGCTTCAGTGGTCCAGTCAGTAGAGTAGAGGGGGAACTTAGTGCCCTGATCAAGCCCTGAGTGTGGTAGAGCTTGTTCCTGACATAATTCCTTGTGGGCTGCAGTACCTGTAATGAGCCACAAGATGCCACTGTCCTGGGTGCAGATGTCAGGTTGAGTCTGCTAGCAGTGTTACAGGCAGTGAGGGGGTTAATGTTGTGTTATGACAGTCCACAGAGGGTGGGCACTTTAGGTAAATCCCTGCTTAGCTTCCAGAAGCAGGAAGAGATATTCAGTAAGAGATAGGACAGTGAACCGTACGGGCAGCCTTAAATTATGGTGGCTGCTAGGGTAGACGGGAGCTCCATACCCTCAGACAGTGGGATCACCAGTGTGAAAGTCTCCCTACGCAAGAGCAAGAGTCCTGTTAGCCGGCCGGAGAAACTCAAAGGAAGTATTGAGGACCCGGGGCACTTACCAATGTAAGTCTATGGGAAACTCAAGCATTTTTCAGGCGGCTCCCCCCCAGCGGTCTGCAGAGGGTCTAAAAATTGCCCAAATAAATGGGAACAGTGGTCAAATGACATGGGAACACCATGGGGAAGACCCCTGGAAGCATTTCTGACTCCCAGGTCACTTCTGTCAACAACGTTATCAGAGGTATTACGCCACTTTTACGGACTCACAATAAAACATACCAACTGTGAGGAATGTGTAAGAAATAGACATTCCTCACATGTGATAAAGCTGTCAAACAGTTGCAAATCATGCACACGGGAGCGATTCAACCATATCACCGAGCAGCTGTAAATACTCGGATCTCGGCCCGAGCATACTCAGCGAAGGGGTTAATAGAACATACTTGCTCAAAACCACTCGGTACATTTGTCCATTCATCTTTCCTTCCATTATATGAAGTTTGCCAGTGCCGTATGCTGAAAAAAGGCCCCCAACCATGATGTTTCCACCTCCAAACTTCACTATGGTGTCTTTTGGGTGATATGCAGTGCATTTTGGCCTCCAAACATGGTATTATGGCATCCAAAGAGATCAATTTTGGTCTCATCTGGCCAGACTATATTTTCCCAGTAGTTCACAGGTTTGCTAATTGGTGTTGAGCAAACTTTAAATGTACTTGAACATGCTTTTTGTTCAGCAATGGAGTCTTGCATGGTGAGCGTGCGTACAGGCCGTGGAGGTCGAATGCATTACTCAATTGTACCTGCTGATTCCAGGTCTTTCTGTAGCTCTCCACAGGTGGTCCTTGGCTCTTGGACAACCCTTCTGATAATTCATTTCACTCCTCTGTCTGAAATCTTGCTTGGAGCACCTGGTCGTGGCCGGTTTATGGTGAAGTGATGTTCTATCCACTTCCAGATTATGGCCCCAACAGTGCTCACTGGAACCTTCAGTATTTTAGAAATTCTTCTGTAACCAAGGACATCAGTAGGTTTTGGAAAAATAAGGTTTCAAAGGTCTTGAGACAGCTCGCTAGTTTTACCCATCATGAGATGTTTCTTGTGTGGCACCTTGTTAATGAGACACCTTTTTATAGGCTAGCAGTTTAAGCAGATGATATTATTTGGAAGGACTGCTTTCTAATTACTGATAGATTTCAGTTGGTGTCATGACTTTCCATGGCTTTTTGCACCTCTCTTTCTTCATGTGTTGACTACTTTTTTCCCTGTGTCATTTCTCATTATTACACAATTTATAGACATTTATTGTTTAATTTATTTCTCTGTGTGGATTAGATGGGCTGTTACTGACATCTGGTGAGAATTTCATGTCAATAGCACCTTTAGAAATATTTATACTTAGAAAATTGGTGACTATTTCATCCACTGTAAGTGCTGACATCTAGTGGCCAATATAGAATTCAGTTGTTTCAGAATGAATCTCCATACTATATGTTAGATGTGACAAACTCATTGTGGCATGAGCTTTTTAGCTTAACTAACCAAAAAGTTAGTTTTCCAATATTCATAATCATGCTATAGTGGCACTTATGACAAGGTTGGTTATTTTAGGCAGTAAGTGATTGGCAAATTATCGCAATGTTATACTTTGCCAGTATTGATTAAGGCCAAACTGTGATGCCCTGACAACATGGTCAGAGCATCTCCAAAATGGCAGGTTGGCACCTACCAAAAGTGTCCTTTGAATGACAGCTGGTGAACCGGGGACATGGTAATGGGTACCCAAGGCTCTTTGATGCACTTAAGAAAAAAGTTAAACCATAAGGTCCAATTCCACAAATGATAGAACACAAAGTGTATTATAGTTTGCAGACAATGGAACAGCACCCGCTTCCGTTTGTTATTAAGGACATGTGTTACATGCACGCCGCTGGGTTCAGATAGGGGCGAGACAGGTTACATGAATTCTTTGGAATCCTGGGGTAACCATTACTCAGGGCAACCATAGACCATGTGCTGCAGCTTCTCTCAGGCACACAGGGATATTGACCCTCAGGCACAGACACACTTGACAAGAGTCCTCATAAACTGTAAAACAGCAGCATTTAATAAGAAGCCGCACAGCCAGTGCAAGTTAAGTCTTACGAGCAACAGGCTCCAGTGACAAACAGTACAGTTTCCTTAGCAGCACAGCAGTTCACAGTCTTCCCAGTAGTACAGGACAGCACAGTTCTATTGCAAAGGCACATTAATGAACACAGTGAGATGGAGGAGGGGGGGTGGGTTTGCTGAGGGAGATGATCCCTGTGACACCATTTTTTACAGTCCTTATCTTTCTGCCTGACAATACTCTGCACTGCTAGTTCAGGAACTCTACCTGACCTGTGCTTAGCTTCACTCCTGACTTGAATCCTTTTCCCTTGCAGGGGCGCTTCTGTGAGATACAGAACACACACACCACTTTTCTCTTCGGCTCCAGCCAGACAGTAAACAACTTCCCCACAATCCTCCTGGGGCTCTGCTAAAACACTCCCCTTCTCCTGTAACTGTGTTAAGCCTTCTAGTTGCTGGATGCTTCTGGAGCACAACACTTCCTTTCTCATGTGCTTGTGTTACTTTTAATAGTTGTTGATGTTATGATCTGCTACAGAGACTAAGGAAAGACAGGAGATCTGTCCCAACAATAGAACTAAACTAGATCCCTACGATGTAACGGGGAACCTGATCCTGCGATCAGACCCGCTAAAGTCCTCGGCTAGTCTGTACGAAGACCTATAGATGTGAGGGAGGAATCCCTACAAGAACTAGGGACTGGGAAAAGTTGGACACCTCCTAGCAGAAATCGTAGCAGTCAAAGACAAACACACAACAAAAAGTAAAGAGGTCAGAAGACCTAGCAAAACTAACAGAGAACGGCAACAGAGCACCAAGCTAACTCAACAGTAGCAAATACAAATGAAGTCCAGCAAAGCCAGGAGGGCAGAGCCGGATTAAATAGGCAAAATGGTCATGTGACCAGCAAACTAAAAAAAACCTAACAGGAGAGTTGTAACAGTACCCCCTCTTCTAAGAGGATCCTCCGGATCCCCTAGGCCCAGGCTTACCAGGAAACCTCCTGTGAAACGCTCAGACAAGTCTGGGAGCAGAAACATCATCCGCCCTCACCCATGAGTTATCCTCAGGTCCGAAACCCTTCCAAGCGACGAGATACTGCAAACTCCCTCTATACCGTCTAGAATTTAGGATGCGGGAAATTTCATATTCCCTGTCCTCCACCACCGGAGGAACAGTGGCAGAGGCGTCACCATCCGACACATCAGCTTTTTTCAACAGAGAAACATGAAACACCGGATTAATCCTCCAGGACGTAGGAACCTCCAGCCTAACAGCAGATTGGTTAACTATCTGAAGTACCTTAAAGGGCCCTACGAACTTGGGACCCAATTTTTTAGAAGGAATCGTCAATCGCAGATTCTTAGAGGACAACCAAACCATGTCACCAACAGCAAACAAAACCTCTTGCCGTTTCCTATCAAAGTACCTCTTAGATTTCTTGTTAGCCTCCTGAAGATTACCACGCACATCCGTCCAAACTCTCTCCAAATCACCGGAAAAACTCTCCTCCTCAGGCACAGCCGAAACCAATTTGGAAAATGACCCAAAAGACGGATGTCTCTCAGAACAACAAAAAAAAGGCGAACACCCAGCAGAAGAGGATGTATGGTTGTTAAGAACAAATTAAGCAAGTGGCAGAAACTCAGACCACCCCTCTTGATTGTCTGCCACAAAACAACGCAAGAACTGCTCAACATCCTGGTTCTTCCTTTCTGTCTGGCCATTAGACTCAGGATGATATCCAGATGAAAACGACAAATGAACTCCCAACCTGTCACAAAAGGCACGCCAAAAACGAGCCACGAACTGAGGTCCCCTATCAGAAACAATGTCAGTAGGAACACCATGTAGTCTAACAATCTCCTTGACAAAGGCCTTAGCGAGTGTCTTAGCGCAAGGCAGTTTGATAAAGGGAACCAAGTGACACATCTTGCTAAAACGGTCCACGACCACCCAGATGACCGTGAAACCTTCAGAGGGAGGAAGGTCAGTAATAAAGTCCATAGCCAGATGTGTCCAAGGTGCACTAGGAACCTCCAGAGGGCAAAGCAACCCCGCAGCAGGAGCATGCGAAGACTTGGATCTAGCACACACAGTACATTGGCGCACCCACTTAATGACTTCCTTCTGCCATCCAGGCCACCAAAAACTGCGACCCACAAGTCTCTTGGTCTCAGAAATTCCTGGATGACCTGCCAACCGAGACTCATGACACTCAACAAACAAATCTCTCCTAAAGGTCCTAGGCACAAACAACCTCCCATGGGGAGTGTTAGATGGGGCATTCTCCTGTGCTTTAAGAATCTCATCTTCCAAAACGGAGTCCAATGCAGCAATCACAACACCTTCTTGTAAAATGGTCTCCTCTTCCTCCTCAACACTGACCATGGGAGAAAAGCTGCGAGACAAAGCATCCGCTTTAACATTCTTGGTACCCGGGATGTAAGTAACGGAAAAATTAAACCGCGAGAAAAAAAGTGCCCACCTAGCCTGATGGGCATTCAAGCGCTTGGCAGCATCAAGATAGATCAGATTTTTATGATCAGTGAAAACCTGAATGGGAAAATCAGCACCTTCCAAGAGGTGACGCCAGCGTTCAAATGCGAGTTTAATCGCCAGCAATTCCCGATTACCAATATCGTAATTAAGTTCAGTCTCGGAAAATTTTTTTGAAAAAAAGGCACAGGGATGTACTCCATCCTTGTTTTCCTGAGACAACACCGCACCAACCCCCACCGAAGAAGCATCAACCTCAACCAAAAACGGCTTAGTCACATCAGGCTGCATAAGGATGGGAGCAGAGGTGAACCTCTCCTTTAAAAACACAAAAGCTTCAATGGCCTCAGAAGTCCACTGAACCGCATTAGCACCTTTCCTGGTGAGATCGGTCAGCGGTTTGACAATAATAGAAATTTTTTTTATGAATTTTCTGTAATAATTGGCGAAACCCAAAAACCTCTGTATCGATTTCAAACCAATAGGCCTAGGCCATTCCTGCACAGCTTGAACTTTAACCGGGTCCATCTCAAAACCTTCACTGGAGATAATGTAGCCCAAAAAACTAATTCTCTGTACAGCGAACTCACATTTCTCCAGCTTAGCAAAAAGCGAATTGTCCATTAATAACTGTAATACCTCACGTACGCTCCGCCAATGAGACTCCAGATCAGGCGAATAAATCAAAATGTCATCCAAATACACAACCACATTTTTGCCGATTAAAGGTCTAAGGATATCGTTAATAAGAGTCTGAAAAAATGCTGGAGCATTGGTGAGACCAAAAGGCATAACCAGATTCTCAAAATGACCCACAGGAGTGTTAAAAGCAGTCTTCCATTCATCACCCTCCTTCATGCGCAACAAATTGTATGCCCCCCGGAGATCAATTTTAGAGAACCACTTGGCCCCCACTAACTGGTTAAATAAATCAGGAATCAATGGCAGTGGGTAAGGATTGCGTACAGTAATTTTATTAATCTCACGAAAGTCCAGACAAGGACGTAAACCGCCATCTTTTTTTTTTTACAAAAAAAAATCCAACAGCCACAGGAGACTTGGAAGGCCTAATGTGACCAGCAGCCAAGCTTGTCTGTATGTATTCCTCCAAAGCCTTTCTCTCAGGAATAGTAAGATTAAATAAACGACTCTTAGGAAGAGTCGCTCCAGGGACAAATTCAATGGTACATTCATAGTCTCTATGAGGAGGCAAAACCTGCGACTCCTCCTCAGAAAAAACTCTCCAATAATCCTGAATAGGTACAGGCAATTCCCCTCTATCCACAGCAGCAATGCACCCGTTACAACACTTGTCATAACACTTAGGGCTCCAGGACTTAATTTCATTGGTAGACCAATCCAGTACAGGATTGTGCAATTTTAACCAGGGTAACCCCAATATTACTGGAGAAGGCAAATTATCCAATACCACCAAATCCAAATTCTCTTGATGAATACCATTAATAGTGAGGGGAAATTCACAGACCTTGTGAGTAACACTCTTCAAGGGAGAGCCATCGACAGAAACCACAGCAATAGGGGATGACAAAGTTTTAGGTTCTAATCTAAGTTTTTCCAAGAATCCCCCATCAATCACATTCAGAGTAGATCCACAATCCACAAATACCCGAAATTCAATTAATTCATCCTGAGCAGCAGTAGTGGCAGATAGGAATACTCCCTTTGTATTTAAACAGGCAATACGGGCATGACTGACCATTTTTTTTTCTTTCTTCATACGAAGCACACAGCTCTTAATAAAATGACCAGAATTTCCGCAATAGAAACACAAGCCTTCAGAAAGTCGGCGGTCTTTTTCCTGAGAGCGGGGTGTCATCGCCGCAATTTCCATCGGCTCACCATTGTCAGCACTGAACCTCTCAGGACTCGAAGCTGACATAGCAGAGGATTTGCTCTCATTAACCCTTGCACGCAGTCTCCTGTCCACCCGTATAGCTAATTGCATTGCCTCCTGCAAGTTTCCAGGTGTGGGATAAGCAATCAGTAAATCCTTAACCCTTTCACCTAGTCCTGCAAGAAACAAGCTTTTCAAAGCTGAATCGTTCCACCCCACCTGGGCAGACCACCGACGGAAGTGAGAACAATATTTTTCCACATTACCTGATCCCTGCCTCAAACGTCTTAATTCAGACTCAGCAGATGAGACACGATCAGGATCATCGTACAATAAACCCAAAGCAGAAAAAAAACTATCCACTGATCTAAAGCACGGATCACTAGGTTGGAGAGAGAAGGCCCATCCCTGAGGATCTTTGCGCAAAAGTGACATTATGAACCCTATGCGCTGTGATTCAGAGCATTTTTAAAAGAAAAAAAATCTTGTTGTTCGCCAAAAAATAGATCAGGCAGACGTACCTTTGGTTCCACAAAATGCGCTCCAGAACAGCTACTCACGTGTTGTTGGAGCTTGGCCACCTCCAAAGAGAGCCCCTGCAAGCGTTGAGCCAAATCTTGCACCGAGACCATGATGGAAAACTGGAGGTCTTTCCTTAGAGAAATTTTTTTTTTTTTTTTTTTTTTTTTTTAAGGCTGGACTTACTGTTATGATCTGCTACAGAGACTAAGGAAAGACAGGAGATCTGTCCCTACAATAGAACTAAACTAGATCCCTACGATGTAACGGGGAACCTGATCCTGCGATCAGACCCGCTAAAGTCCTCGGCTAGTCTGTACGAAGACCTATAGATGTGAGGGAGGAATCCCTACAAGAACTAGGGACTGGGAAAAGTTGGACACCTCCTAGCAGAAATCGTAGCAGTCAAAGACAAACACACAACAAAAAGTAAAGAGGTCAGAAGACCTAGCAAAACTAACAGAGAACGGCAACAGAGCACCAAGCTAGCTCAACAGTAGTAAATACAAATGAAGTCCAGCAAAGCCAGGAGGGCGGAGCCGGATTAAATAGGCAAAATGGTCATGTGACCAGCAAACTAAAAAAAACCTAACAGGAGAGTTGTAACAGTTGAATGCTTTTAAAGCAACAGCACTACTTCTGCATGTCACACTCTGCAACAGCACTACTTCTGCATGTCACACTCTGCAACAGCATTACTTCTGCATGTCACACACAGATGAAATTGAATGTACTAGCGACACTATGATATCCAAGGGGACATGTCTTTGAGCTGCCTGCTCATATCACAACCGATGGCTCGTGACTTTCTGGCAATTGTGTCTCATCATCGTCCATATCTTGTGACACTTTCCCACCGTCGCCTTCGTGTGACCGTGGCTGCTCAAATATTTGGGCATCGCTACATGCGATCTCCTCTTGTCTCGCTTCAAGTGGACCGGGCAAGAGGCCCGAATCTATAAATGGAAAAGTGAACAGCTCTTTAGAGGGTCCAAGTGTGGGATCATTTGTCTCCGGGCACTCGGCCTGGTGGGAGGAAGGAGGATCAGGGTGAGGAATATGCGGTCCAGACTCACGGCTACTGAGACTTGACCGTGTGGAAGACAGGGTGGTGGTGGTGGTGACTAAGTGACTGGAAGCATTATCCGCTATCCAACCAACAACCTTTTGACACTGCTCTGGGTTAAGTAGAGGTGTGCTGCGTTCCCCTAGGAATTGGGACAGGAAGGTCGGGCGAGAAGATGTGGGTGTTTGTTGTGGCACAATTTCAGCTTGGCCTCAGCCTCTGCATGCACCATCAACATCACGTCCAGTTCCCTTGCCACGTGCCTTGCCCATTTTAAATGGAGGACAATATCTTCCACGCTCACTTCAAATGACTGAATTTGGAGTGAACTTATATGTGCTCCGCGTGACGAACAAACCACAGTTTTAAATACCTGGCCTGTAGATAACTTTTTTGAACAGCAAACCAGTGTCAAAAACTTCGCTGACAGTGAAAAAAAAATTTGAATGGAGGCCAAAAATGGCAATATTTTCTGAAAACGTATATGTGATCTGTATATGTTAGATGTGACAAACTCATTGTGGCATGAGCTTTTTAGCTTAACTAGCCAAAAAGTTAGTTTTCCAATATTCATAATCATGCTATAGTGGCACTTATGACAAGGTTGGTTATTTTAGGCAGTAAGTGATTGGCAAATAATCAATACTGGCAAAGTATAACATTGCGATAAAGGCCAAACTGTGATGCCCTGACAACATGCCTGCTCATATCACAACCGATGCCAGACCTTTTCTGCCGGGCAGTGGCATAGTGGCTGCATGAGAGCCAACAGAATACTCCTTACTTGAGGAATCAGAGAGCATGTTGTATTTGGTAAGCAGTGATGGGCAATATTTTTATTAAGGGTTCATGTTGTGGAGTATCTGACTGGAGTAAGATTTCTGAAATAGACAAGCTGTGCCGTCCCTACCCAGGTCCACCCATTTAGACAGAGCTCGGAAAAACTGGTGTGAAAACGCTGAAAGTCGCAATATTTTTTAGCAACTCTGAGGTGTGGAAAAATGTTGTAACTTTTCAAGAATTCTGGCAAAATTGCTTTGATGAATCGGGGCCATAGTGTCTGAGAGATTTTATTCAGGATCACAGTGTGGAGCATTTTGTATTCTAGGGCACAACGTGGGACATTTCTTTTAAAACATATTGTGAGGTTTATTTTTATTCATGGAGATGGGGGGGGGAAATATTTTAATCTATGAGCACAGAGTAGGGCATATTTTAATTTATGGGCATGGTATGCAGCATTTTTTATTCAGAGACAAAATGTTTGGTAAATTTTTCATGAGAACAATTTGAGCCTTTTTTTCTGCTGTACAATGTGGGTATGTTTTTATTTACGGGAACAGTGGGAGGAATTTTTTTTTTCAGAGGCTCAGTATGGGAAATTTCTAGTTAGGGGCACATTGAGGGGGATATTTTATCTAGGGGGATATTTTATCTAGGGTGCAGCATAGGGGATTTTGTATTGTATGGCATTTTGTGTGGCATATTTTCATTAGGGATTCACTATATGTGACACTTATTTTTTAGCAAAGAGAACAAAGCATCTCGATGACAATCTCTACAGAGAAAAGTTTTGGGGAAAGTCATCATGAATGTCAGGGCTAGGTGGAGCAGAATGAAGGAGACAGACTGTACAGAAGACATGACCTGTAAGGCAACAATTATTATTGCATCCAATTAGTAATGTAGTCATTGTGTGGTCACAGACTAGTGATGGGCATCAATTTTCTTTGTGAAACAGCAGTTCCCAACATATGATTACCATTGTTAAAGGAGCTGTCTAACCATTAGAAAGAGAACTCTCAGGGTGCTAGAAAATAAGTAACATTCACCTGATGCTTAGTTGCCCCATTCCAATATTTCTATGTCCCCTGTTAGTAGCCTTCCCACATGTCCAGATGACCATGTGAGCGCTGCAGCATTAACATGTTGGTCTCGTGACTGGACAGGAACGACAGACCTGGTCTTTGCATGTTCATTCCCTCCGTGTTCCTGGGAAAATGCCAAGCAGAGTATATGTCAGGGAAGAGGAGACGTGATTACTAGTGATGAGCGAGAATGCCTCATTAACCCTTTCGGCGAGCATGCTCGGGTGCTCGCCGAGTATTTTGGCATGCTCGGCCTTTCTTTTAATGTCAAACTGCCATGACACTTGCAGGCACGGCGACAGCTGTCACACATGTAGAGATAGGCAGAGATTGCCTGTCAGACAAGCTATCTCTACATGTGTGCCAGCTGTCAAACAGCTGTGACACTTGCAGGCATGGCGACATTAAAAGAAATGCCGAGCATGCCAAAATACTCAGCGAGCACCCGAGCATACTTGCTGAAGGGGTTAATAGAACAGGCTCGCTCATCACTGCTAGTCACTAGTGATGAGCGAGCATGCTCACTACTGCTTGGTGCTCGCCCGTGCATCTCACTGCTCGAGATGCTCGGCTCTCGCCGAGTATTTCCGGGGTTCTTGGGCGGGAACTCGGGTCCCCTCCCTACATGTTTGGCGCTCTTTAGAGAGCCAATGAACATGCAGAGATTGCCTGCCATGCACTATAATGCCATAGTTATGTCGGTTGTGGGCATTACAGTGATTGGCTGGCCGCACAGCGTCATCAGGTCTATATCAGACCTGGCGCTGTCATACTTGTCACAGTCACTCCGGATCAGACAGTGTAGGGAGAGCTGCTGCTGTGTCAGGGAGAGATTTGATCATGTATTAGGTAGTGTAGGGAGAAAAAACGTACATTACACATATCCATCTTAACAAACAGTCCTTCTGAGGATTAATCCATCTGCAGAGATATCAGGCAGGCAGGGTGTATAGGCAGGCGGTGGATATAGCAGACTGCAGTGCATATAGCACAAGAGGCTCTATTCCAATTCTGCCTTCGGCTGCTGTTAGATATGTCTATACAAAGGCCCAGGTCTCAGGGGCCAGGAATACTTTTCTTTGGATCTTAATCCTCATTATTTGCTTAAAAAGCAATCCAGAGAACACCATTTTTTCTGCGCCATTTGCTTGTTGGCACTGCAGAATACAGCCAGGTCCTTTTCATATTAGAGCGCTAGAAATCCAGCTATTTAAAACTGTGTTTTCTCCGTCAAACGGATCACATATACGTTGTCAGAAAATACTGCCATTTCTGGCCTCCATTAAAAACTTCCTTTACTGTGTCATTGAAGCAATTCACACCAGTTTGCTGTTCAAACTAGTTACCTACAGGCCAGGTATTTAAAACTCTGTTTTCTCCGTCACAAGGATCACATACACGTTGTCAGAAAATACTGCCATTTCTGGCCTCCATTAAAAATTTCCTTTAGTGTGTCATTGAAGCAATTCACCGCAGTTTGCTGTTCAAACTACTTACCTACAGGCCAGGTATATAAAACTCAGTTTTCTCTATCACACAGATCACATATAAGTTCGTTCCAAACTCAGTCATTTGTAGTGAGCGTGGAAGATACTGTCCTCCATTTAAAATGGGCAAGGCACGTGGCAAGGGACAGGGAACTGGACATGATGGTAATGGTGCATGCAGAGGCTGAGGACAAGGCCGTGGGCAAGCCGAAATTGTGCCACAACAAACACCCACATCTTCTCGCCTGACCTTCCTGTCCCAATTTCTAGGGGACCGCAGCACACCACTATTGAACCCACAGCAGTGTTAAAAGGTTGCTGGTTGGATAGCGGATAATGCTTCCAGTCACTTAGCCACCACCACCACCCTGTTTTCCACATGGTCAAGTCTCAGTAGCCGTGAGTCTGGACCGCATATTCCTCACCCTGATCTTCCTTCCTCCCACCATGCCGAGTACCCAGAGACAACTGATCCCACACTTGGACACTCTGAAGAGCTGTTCGCTTTTCCATTTATAGATTCGGTCGACTTGAAGCGGGTCAAGAGGAGATCGCGAGTAGCGATGCCCAAATATTTGAGCAGCCACGGTTACACGAAGGCAACGGTGGGAAAGTGTCACAAGAGGTGGACGATGATGAGACACAATTGCCAGAAAGTCAGGAGGAGGACCAGGGTGCGGAAGTGGAAGATGAGGTGGTGGATGATATAGTAACTGACCCAACCTGGCAGGAGGACATGCAGAGCGAGGACAGCAGCACACAGGGGGAGGGAAGCAGAGCACCCCAACAGGCAGGAAGAAGCAGTGTGGTGGCCGCAGAGAGAAGGCAGGCAACCGTTCCCCGTAACACCAACACGAAGTTGCCAGTACAACTGTTATCTCTTCCCGAGTCTGGTTGTTTTTTAAAGACTCTGCCGATAACCCCAAAAAGGCCATTTGCACCACCTGCCAGGCAAGCATCAGCAGGGGTGGCAAAACTAGTAGCCTGACCACCACCAGCATGATTAGGCACATGGCAGCAAAGCCCCCGACTTTGTGGGCCGAACCCCAGGGTCCAGGAACAGTGTCTGCAGGTGGCACCATTGCTTCTTCCGCTGTTGTGCACACAAGCCAATCCCCTGTCCATGGTGTATGCGAAGACGCCTCCTGCCCTGCACCTGTCGTTGCACACTCTCAAGTAGCAGCATCAGGAAGCACGTCCATGTCCTTGTCCCAGCGCAGCGTTCAGTTGTCCATACCCCAGTCCTTGGAACGCAAGCGCAAATATGCAGCCTACGCCCCACAGGCCACACTACTAAATTCTCACATTTCACGACTGCTTGCGCTCGAAATGTTGCCTTTTAGGCTCGTGGAGACAGAAGCATTCCGCAACCTGATGGCGGCGACCATCCCTTGGTACTCTGTCCCCAGCCGCCACTATTTCTCCCGGTGTGCCGTCCTCGCATTACACAAGCACGTGTCCCAAAACATTAGCCGTGCTCTCAACAACGCAGTTACCAGTAAAGTCCACCTAACAACGGACACGTGGACAAGTGCTTGTGGGCAGGGACGGTACATCTCGCTGACGGCACACTGGGTTAACATAGTGGAAGCCAGGACCCAGTCAGACCTTGGGACGGAACACGTCCTCCCGACGCCAAGGATTGCAGGCCCTAGGTCAATCAGGGTTGCCCCCACGGTCTACAGCTCCTGCACCTCATCCTCCTCAGCCTCCTCCTCCTCTTCAGCCTTCATCTCCGAAATGACCACATCAGTCACAAGCTGGAAGCACTGCAGCACTGCCTCGGCCAAGCGGCAACAGGCTGTTCTGAACCTAATATGCTTAGGTGAAAAAACGCACAATGCTGAAGAGTTGTGGACAGCTCTGAAAGAGCAGGCAGATCTGTGGCTCACACTGCTGAACCTACAGCCAGGCATGGTCGTGTGTCACAATGGCCGGAACCTGGTGGCGGCTCTGAGGCGAGGCGAGCTCACACACGTACCATGCCTGGCCCATGTGCTTAACCTCGTGGTTCAGTGGTTTCTCAAATCCTACCCGGAGCTGCCGGATCTGCTTGTTAAAGTACGCCGCCTGTGTGCCCATTTTAGGAAGTCAGCTACAGCTTCCACTGCCCTTGCAATGTTTCAGCAGCGTTTGCAGCTTCCGGCTCACAGACTGGTGTGTGATGTCCCCACGCGTTGGAACTCTACACTGCAGATGTTGGGAAGGATTTGTGAGCAAAAGAGGGCAGTTGTTGAGTACCAGCATCAACAAGGCCATCGGTATTCAGTTCAGACTCCACACATAAGACCTCAGGAGTGGACATGGATGTCAGACATATGTACCATCCTCCAAAACTTTGAGGACTCTACCAAGATGGTGAGCGGCGATGACACCATAATTATCGTCACCATCCCGCTTCTCTGTCTTCTGAAACGCACTCTGCTCACAATCAAAGAGGATGCATTGCAGGCAGAGCACGATGAGATGGAGCAAGGAACCATACAGGGTGATTACACACAGCCAAGCCTCATGTCATCCCAACGTGGATTGGGTGACAATGAGGAAGAAGAGGAGGAGGAGGAAGGACATTAGCTAGTTTCATGCACTATAGATGGTACTACCTGCACAGCTGTCATACAGTCTGTTCAGCGTGGATGGCCAGAGGACAGAGAGGAGGAGGAGAGCATGGTCAGTCATCTTCTTGGTGAGTACAGGGAAGTCTTGCCTGTTAGTAGTCTGGCACGCATGGCTGAGTTTATGTTACGCTGCCTTTCCCATGACCATCGCGTTCTCAAAATTTTGGGTGACAGTCATTACTGGTTGGTGACACTTCTAGACCCACGCTACAAGGAGAACTTCATATCGCTTATTCCTGAGGTGGACAGGTCTACAAAAATGGGGCAGTACCAGAAGGCCCTTGTTGCGGAACTATTAAAAAAATTCCCATCTGAAAACGTTGGTGGCAGAGGGCACACTTCGTTGGACAACCAAGGAGTACAGGAGAGAGAGACACAACTTCAATCCAGCAGAGGCAGGGGAACACTGTCAAAGTTCTGGGTGAGTTTTCTCAGACCCTCCCATCGCACAGGCCCTGAGGCGCAGGGTACTCTCACAAGGAGTGCAAAGTTTGGGAAGATGCTGAGGGAGTACCTTGCCAACCGTACCAACGTCCTCCGTGATTTCTCTGTGCCTTATAATTATTGGGTATCCAAGCTGGATCCATGGAATGAACTGGCTCTCTATGACTTGGAGGTCCTGGCCTGCCCTGCCACCAGCGTTTTATCAGAGCAGGTTTTTAGTGCCGCTGGTGGAATTATAACTGATAAGCGCATCCACCTGTCAACTGAAAATGCTGACAGGCTGACTCTTATAAAAATGAACAAGGGCTGGATTGGGCCAGACTTCTCAACACCACCGAATGATAGCAGCGTAACAAACTCAAATCCAGTGTCTTTTCTTGGGAGGTGTATTCCCATGCACCTTTTCACACCCAGACATGGGTATACGCTTCCTGATTTTGTCTCTTTGCTCTTGTCCTCCTCCTTCTCCTCATCCTCCATCACCAGGGTGACCGTGGTCCGTGATGCAACACCCACATAATTTTTTTAAAGGGTGTTTATGATGCCCGTGAAAATTTATTTCTATACAGTATGTTCATGTATGCCCCCCAGGGGTAAATGTTTGTCAGCCCATACACTTAGGGCATGGGCATTACAAGTATAGGAGGCCCGCTCCTTTCTAATGGGAACATTTTTTTACGAGGCCCTCCTCCACGTCTCTTTCAAGGGGCATTGAAGTGCCTCCAAATTTTTGGCAGCCCTTGCATTCACTGCATAGGCCAACACTATGGGAGACTCTCTCCTTTCTAATGGGAATTTGTCGTTACTGTGGCCCTGCTCTGTGTGTTTTTAAATTCTTCGTGGTTTTTTCCTAAAATTGGTCAGACGTTGGACTCACTGCATACCCTATAACTGTATAGCAGACGCTCTCCTTTCTAATGGGAACATGTCGTACCTTGTTACTGTGGCCCTGTTCTATGTGTCTTTAAATTCTTAGTGGGGTTTTTCCCAAATTTTGGCAGCCCGTGCAGTCACAGCATGGGCATTACCACTATAGGAGACCCGCTCCTTTATAATGGGAACATTTTTTTTTTACTGAGACCCTCCTCTATGTCTCTTCAATGGGGTATTGGGTTGCGTCCAAATTTTTGTCAGCCCTTGCGGTCACTGGATACGCAATAACAGTATAGGAGACCCACTTGTTAATAATGGGAACAACAAAGCATAGCCGGCTGATGGCTCTCTAACAATAGCTACGGCCAACTGCTGGCCTTTTAAGAATAGTAAGGGCCGTCTGATGTCCCTATAAAAATAGGCTTTATGACTTTCAGAGTCCCTCCATCATAAATAAAAAAGGATGTGTCTGATGATGTGTTACACACCACATTGCCAGATAAGGTTGTAAAATGTTAAAATGACATTTCCCGGTGAATGCATTTGTCTTAAAAAAGAATGTAAAAAACCCAAAAAAATAGGATCTTTCTTTAGTATAAAAAACAGCGTCACCAATTTAACCTCAATGTAATCACATTGTTCAGCTCATGCACCTCCTCCTCCATCTCCGAAATGATCACATCAGTCACAAGCTGACAGCACTGCAGCACTGCCTTGGCCAAGCGGCAACAGGCTGTGCTGAAGATAACATGCTTAATTGACAAACCGCCCAGCTCTGCAGAGTTGTTGAAAGCTGTAACACAGCAGTCTGATCTGTGGCTCTCACCGCTGAACATACAGCCAGGCATGATCGTGTGTGACAATGGGCGGAACCTGGTGACAGAGAAATGACAGCCAGGGTAGATACGGTTTCCTTCTATGCCAGTCCTTTCACCGAGCTAAAGAATATGGCTGTGGTGAAATACAACTCCCACTGAGAAGCGGTTTCAAATTGAAAAACATTGTGCCCACCAGAGGATTTGATTCTGAGGGCTAACCTTTCTCACCCGCTCAAGAGCCCCATAGCAGCTGCAACGTTAGCGCTATCATGAACTCTCCTGAGGTAGAAGCCAAGTCACACCAGAGGATTCTCTGGTGGGACCGTTCAACCCTGCTGAGAAGCAGTCCTGGCTAAGAAAAGTGTGTGGGAAGGTTCCCGGACACTCTATGGCTGCTTTTTTTTTACTGAGGAGGAAACACACGCACACAAGGGGAGAACATACAAAGTCCTTGCAGATGTTGTCCTTGCTGGGATTTGAACCCAGGATCCCAGCGCTGCAAGGCTTCAGTGCTAACCACTGATCCAATGTGCTGCCGTTCACCCTCTGATAGCCAACAGGCTGGAAAAACTTGCACCTACTGCCACTCTATCTTCAGCTCCTTTGTGAGAAAATGTATTTGGGCAGCCACACAGTCTACCAAATAAAATTCCTGAGAATGAAATTGGGGATGGCTTCGCTACTGGTACTGGGGGCAGTGCTAATACCATGGCGTCGTACAATAGTTTGCTGGAAATATTCCAGGCTGGTAGGAGGCAAGCAAATTCCCACAGAAAAGTACCAGCAGTAATGTTCAGGCCACATTTCAAGTGCAAGCAGCTTTAGAGGACTTCCTGGGAGAAATGACACGCAGGGTAGATACGGTTTCCCTCTATGCCAATCCTTTCACCGAGCTAAATACAACGCTCAGCCAAAAAAGTTGTGGACTGGCTCCGTACCGTCCCTGGCCACATTCACCTGTCCACGTGTTTGTGGTTAGGCAGTCCTCCCCAGTAAGTGCACTGGGGAGGGCACGGGTAATGTTGTGGCACCCGTGCTTGTGGAAGGCGGAGGCGATACCGGGAAATATAGTGGCAGCTGGGGACCGAATATGGACACCCGGCCGCCGCCGGCATGAGGTTGTGAAAAGCTTCTGCCTCCACGAGCTTAAAAGGCCATATTTCAAGTGCAAGCAGCTGTCAAAAATTTGGCAGTATAGTATTGCAGCCTGTGGGAGGGTGGGTGACTGCCTGCATACTTGCACTTGCATTCCAAGGAATGGGGTAGGGACAACTGAACGCTGCACTGAGACAAGGACGTGGACGGTGATTGTTGCAAGTCTGCAACGACAGGTGCATGGCGGGAGGCATCTTCGCATGCGCCAAGGATCACTTATGATGGGCACACTTTTAGGCAGTGACCTGGGAGTCAGAGATGCTTCCAGAGGTCTTCCCCATGCTGTTCCCATGTCTTTTCAGCACTGTATGCATGTGTCTGATGTGTCACACACCACATGGCCAGATAAGGTTGTAAAATGTTAAAATGACATTTCCTGGTGAATGCATTTGTCTTGGTTGAAAGCAATTCAAAAGTGCAAAAACGCATCAAAAACGCTACGTGTGAACATAGCCCAAGTTGTAGAGGAGTATTTTTGTTTTTGGTTATTTATTTTGCCTCATATACAAGTCATTACCCTGGAAAGGATGTTCCTTAACATATTTCCCAGGAAAATCCATTTTGGTTTCGTTTTTGTATGTTTTATTGCGAGTCTGTAAAAGTGGCGTAATACTCTGACAACGTTGTTAACAGCAGTGACCTGGGAGTCAGAAATGCTTCCAGGGGTCTTCCCCATGCTGTTCTCATGTCATTTGAGCACTATTCCCATCGATTTGGGCAATTTTTAGGCTCTCTGCAGACCACCGGGGGGAGCCCCCTGAAAAATGTTCGAGTTTCCCATAGACTTACATTGGACTCGCTGCTCGGGTCGAGCACCAGAGTATTCCAATTTGCTCAACCCGAGCATTTTAGTGCTCGCTCATCACTACTAGCCACCCCTGCAGGTACTACACGGAATTTGATAACATTAGGTCGTCATATGGAAAATGTTCATTTTTTTCACGAAAATCTTACTATGGCCCCAAAATCCTTTTGTAAGAGGTAACATCAAAAAGTAGACTCCACAGTTTGATATCCCCTTTCTTACGAGCACAGTGATACCCCACATGTACTCAAAAAGTTGTGTTTGGACAAAATGCAGGGCTTGGAAGGGAAGGGGCACAATGTGAATTTTGCAACACAAATTTGGCTCTATTTGGAATAGATTGTCATATTTGCAGAGCCTGTGTGGTTCAAGAACAACTAATCTCCCATAAATGTATTTTTACCAGGTCGTCCATCATGACAGTATGACAGGAGGCAGTTTGTCTGATCCTCTAGGGACAGGAAACACATGAGAAGTTAAAAGCCCCCCCCCCCTCACCCTCAGTGTTTTTCCTGTCCACAGGATGCAGAAGAAGAGGCCCAAGGAAGACCGAAGCAAAAAAAGGACCTGTGAGCCAGGGAGGATCGATCTCTCCCCTTCCCAGGGACAAGAGGCTCCATGCTGACAACCCACTGGGTGGGGGTCCCTCAGCTGGGTCAGTGGAGGGGGATTCCTGACTGCGTCGCATCCCTCAGACTGAGGGCTCTCGGCCGCGCGCAGCTGCCCGTCGGCAGACTTCCAGATTGCCCGAACTTCCAGCCTGTGCGTGCTCTCTGGAATAGTGAGTGCGCGGGGTCTGCCAGCCAAACTTCTGGTGGCGCACGCACGCTCTGGAGAAGGTGTGGGCTCGGTATCTTCAAACAGGAGCTTCCGGAATCTGGCCTGCGCAGGCGCCCCGGGGGCAGAGGTTACTTCCGGGGCGCACCACGAAGACACATGCGTTCCAGGCTGGAACGCACGCTGGATTTTGCATGGCGCCGTTTGATCTGGTCAGCAGAGCAGACATCCCTGCAGCGATGGCAGCGGTTGTTAATGGGGGTGTGGCTGACACCACCTGGACTAGGTAAGACCCTATAAAGGGTACTCTTACAAACACACACACTGGATTCTAATCTTGCATGGTCAGAAGTTCCAGCAGAGTCCCTGGGTAGTGCGAGTATAGGCCCTATTTTACATATGCCTCAATCTCCCGATTCCCAGTAGAAGGTGTTAAAAATAAATTCCTGTGTCCTTTAAATATAGGATAGAGGAACCCTGAGGTCTGGGTCTTCCTCTAAGAAATCCTGGAGATGTGTATCCTGTAGCTCTAACCTGCAGGATTCCTACAAAAAACAATTATGCAAAGAATGCATTGCCAAAATTCTCAGAGAAGAAAAAGGCGTCATTCCTAACGGACATGTGTTCCATGATCCGAAAGCAGGTTCAGAACACAGTTTCCAACATCCTACTCTCCCAAACGCACCAGTTGCCCCAAACTGTTCAGCCCTCCTCCTGCCATGAGAGACCTAGGTGGGAAATGGAAGAGTCTTCTGAAGGAGGAGAATATCCAGATTCAGCTTCAGGACAGTCTGGGAGGGGAGGAGGAGATTTTTTCCCAGTTACCTTCAGCGGAAAGGAAAAAAATATATGTTCTCAGTGGAATGTACGGATGATTTAATAAAATCTATAAGACACACTATGAAACTAGAGGACACACACATATCCCACTCTAGACAGGGTGAAGTGTTTTCAGGTCTGAGAACGCAAAGAAACAGTGTTTCCCGTAAACGCGCACATAAGAGCTATGATTTTGGAAGACAAGGAGAAAAGACTCATTACCCCAAGAGACTTTAAGGCCCAGCTTACATTTCACCCACAGGACATTAAACTATGGGAGGAAATTCCCAAAGTAGATATTCCTATTGCAAAAGTCGCTAGGAAAACGTCCATCCCCTTTGAGGACTCCTCTTGTCTGACGGATGCAATGGACAGAAAAGCAGATTATGCTAAAGAGATGCCGGGAATGTCCGCAGCAGTAATAAAAACTAATATTGCAGCTACCTCTGTGGCTAGATCCATGTGCCTCTGGAAAGACCAGCTTTCAGATCAGATTAGATCCAATACCCCTAGAGAAATATTGTCAGACTCCCTGCCTATGTTAAAATTGACGACGCAATTTATGACCGATGCATAAGCGGAATCGGTTAGGTTCGCGTCCAGGGGGGAGCGTGCTCTCCAACTCGGCAAGACGTGCAATTTGGCTTAAAACTTGGTAAGGTGACAGCCATTCTAAAAACAAATTTTGCTCCATCCCCTTTTCCAGTTCTCTGGTCTTTGGCCCTGTTCTGGACAAAATCCTTGAAAGAGCATCGGATAAAAAAAAAAAAAAAAGAAAAAAAAAAAAAAAGGATAAAGCAAAAAAATACCAGCCCTTTTGTAAATCCCATTGGTCCCCTAGATGAGACTATAGGAGCAAGGGTAAAACAGGTAGATGGTCTTACAAAAAGGTGGGGAAAGGATAGAGCAGCCCAGTTTTCCTCTGGTCTCTCGAACAGACCCTGATGCCATAGGGGTTGGGGGCAGGCTCTGTTTTTTTCTGTTTTTTCTGGGAAAGTGGCAGACCATAACAGAAAACTAATGGATCTTACGGACCATAAGGGAAGGGTACAAAATAGGCTGTTCCCATCCTCACCCGCACTTCTTTCAGATTACCCGTCCTCACTCTTCCTCGGCCTCAGAAGGTCTCTGGCAGGACATAACCCTGCCAGGTACTTGCGGTCAAACAAGTACCTCTGTCCGAACTAGGTTTCGGGCACTATTCCTCCCTCTTTGATAGTAAAACCTTCGGCCAAACGCCATACGGCCATGAATCTCAAACCCCTAAATCAGTGGGTAGAATACAGGAGATTCAAAATGGGAGACAATAAGATCCAATATCCCATTAATAGAAAGAGACTTGGTAATTTGCACCCTAGATCTGAAGGATGCATATTATCAAGTTCCTATCCATCCAAGCCATCAATATCTGAGGTTCGCTCTAGAGCAAGGAAACAAGGTGTATCATTTCCAGTTCATCTGTCTGCCATTCAGCCTATCATCGGCTCCCTGAGTTTTTACGAAAGTAATGACGGAGGTGGCAGCCTAAGAAAACAGGGCACAATCAATTCCCTACCTGGATGATATGCTTCTAGTGGCCGAATCAGTCTCTTCTACTTCAACAGACATGCAATCGAGACCCTAAAATCCATAGGATGGGGTGTCAACTAGGAGAAATCGAACCTCTAAACAAGCACCAAAAAAGTGTTCCTAGGGGTACTTTTGAATTCTCATCTTCAAAATTCCTCCCTGCCTCTAACAAAGCAGGAAGAAATTAGTCTGAAAGTCCAGAATTTCCAGAGGAAGAATACCATGGCAGTCCGGTACGACATGAGAATCTTAGGCCTAATGACGTCTTGTATTTCCAGCGCGAGATGGGCTCAGGCCCACTCCAGGCCCTTACCAAAAGGTCAGTCCTGTCGATCTGGAATAGACGGTCATCCGGACTAGACAAAAAGAGGAGATTGTCGACAGAGCTAAAAACTTCCCTTTCTT
The DNA here is from genome assembly GCF_046119375.1 of Phyllobates terribilis. Lineage (NCBI taxonomy): Eukaryota > Metazoa > Chordata > Amphibia > Anura > Dendrobatidae > Phyllobates > Phyllobates terribilis. Next base: position 881,165,848 of record NW_027362761.1, read on the forward strand.
GGTGGACAGCACCGTCGAACCTAAAAAAGGGAGTAGATTGGATCTTCCTTCCCTCCAATCAGATCTCTACAGACACCAGTCAGAAAGGCTGGGTCGCAAATGTAGAAAGCAGGTATCTTCAAGCTCATGGTCTTCTGAACTGCAAGGCAGATCTTCAAATTTCAAAGAATTAAAGGGGTATTCCCATCTCCTAGATCCTATCCCAATATGTAGTAGGTGTAATATTAGCAAATACCTCCAATTAGAAATGTAGTATATTTTTTCTGATTTGCTATCTCTCACCTCATGTGCAGGCATCGCAGGACCTTAGGTATCCATGGTTATAACCACTAGCAGCTAGCTAACTGACTATCAGTGGACGTAACCATGGATACCTAAGGTCCTGCGATGCCTGCACATGAGGTAAAAGACAGCAAATCAAAAATACTATACTACATTTCTAAGTGGAGACATTTGCTAATATTACTATTACACCTACTATATATTGGGATGGGATCTTGGAGATGGGAATACCCCTTTAAAGGCGGTCTGGGAAACTTTCCAACAATGCCAGGATCTGGTCAGGGGAAGTCACATAAAGATCTTCTCAGACAACAGTACCACCGTCTCCTTCCTTCGCAGGTAGGGAAGCCCAAGGGGGAAGTGGCTACAACTTTTAGCGGCACAGATCTTCCGATGGGCAGAAGAAAATGTTCTTTCAGTGTCAGCTGACCATCTCAAAAGGAACCGAAAACACGGTAGCAGATTTACTCAGAGAAAATCTGATCCTCCGAATGGGAACTGAACCACCCTCCATAGACTTATTCGCAACCAGAAAAGACAGAAAATTTCTGTTTTTTCTCCATGAACCCAAACGACAATCCACCCTGGTGTGTAGGTCTTCTGTACGCTTTTTCACCAATCCCACTTACCTCGAGAGTATTGAGAAAAGTCCGACAAGAATAAGCGACTAATTCTGATAGCGCCTTACTGGACCAAAAAGAACTAGTTCCCACTGTTACACCAGATGTCTGTTGATCATCCAGTCTTCCGTGCAGAAAGGATCTACTGTCACAAGGACCCTTGTTACATCAGGACATTCACTTGCTTCAGTTGACGGCATGGTTCCTGAAAGGTGGATCCGAACTTCCAAAGGCCTCTCAGACTGAGGAATTACAACTCTGCATGGTAGTAGAAAGCTGGTAATGTCAACCATATATTCCAGAATATGGAAACCGTTTTGTGCTTTTGCAGGAGAGTCGATCCTGGATTCCTCTCACCCAAACATCCATAAAATCCTGGAATTCCTCCAACAAGGATTTGGCAAAACACATTAAACGTACACATCTCTGCCCCAAGTGCTTTTTTGGACTACTCCTTGGTAGACCACCCATGGATATCAAGATATCAAGGTTCACTAGAGCAATTACTCACTTAAGACCTACAATTAGAAACCATGTACCACCATGGGATCTGAATCTAGTGCCGAGAGCCTTATGTAAGCCCCCCTTTTAATTCCTCGAACAGGCGGGGGTGGATCTACTCTCCATGAAGTCAGCATTCTTGGTAGCAGTCACCAAGGCAAAGAGAGGTGAGATCCAAGCGCTCTCAGTATTGGACCCTTACCTAAGAGTCATAGACTAGAGGTTAATTTTCAGATTGGATCCCTCCTTTCTCCCCAAAGCGGTATCCAATACAAACCTAAATCAGGAAGTAATTTTTCCATCTTTTTGCCAGTTTCCGAAAGACGCCAAGGAAAAGTTATTCCATACCCTAGACGTTAGAAGGTCGGTCGTCCGCTACATGGAAGTAACAGCTCCCTGGAGGCAGGAATCGAATTTGTTCCTACAATAGTCAGGAAGGAACAAAGGCAAAAGGGCCTCCAAACCAACTTTGGCGAGATGGATAATTAGGACCATCGCCCTCGCATACGAGTCAGAAGGGAAAGATCTGCCAATTAGCATTAGAGCCCATCTCACTAGGGCAATTTCCGCATCCTGAGCGGAAAAGGTAGGAGCATCGGTGGACCAGATCTGACGAGCAGCAACTTGGTCTAATATATCTACATTTAGTAAACACTATAAGTTAGATGTACTATCCAGCCAACAGCTAGCTTATTGTCGTAAAGTCCTTCAAGCTGTAGTCCTGCCCTAAAACCATGTTTTGATTTGGTATTTCTCCTGTCGTGCTGTCATGATGGACGACCTGGTAAAATAGGAATTATTCCTAACGTTAATTACGTTTCCAGGAGTCCATCATGACAGCACAGTTATATTCCCTCCCCTGCTCTTGATACTAATGTGAATGTAACATTGTTGTAAGTTTAATAAAGTAGAGTTGCATCCATCCTGGGGTGGTGATCCCTACAAACACTGAGTGTGAGGGCAGGGGCTTTTAACCTCATGTGTTTCCTGTCTCTAGAGGATCAGAGGAACTAACTCCTGTCGTGCTGTCATGATGGACTCCTGGAAATGTAGTTAACGGTAGGAATAATTCCTATTTTTTGTAAATTATACCCTATAATGTATTTATCTAGGGAGGTATTGAGTTGTTTGATACCATTTTTTATGCATTTTTTAGCACAAGTTTGAAAATTGACAATTTGCATTTTTTTCACCGTCACATTTATGAATCTTTTTTGTACGTTCTGAGGAACACACCAAGTTTTATTGCACTCATTTTTCAGTTCAGATATACATCCAATATGGCACCAATGTGAGCACTGGACACACGGCTGTGCCTATAATAGATAGCGCACCATTTGTTCTTTAGGGTAAACTTGATGGAATTCCAGGACCCATTCAAAGCTTACAGAGACATTGAGCAAACAAGAAAATCCTTCCAGGAATTATTACTCACAGACGGAGGCATGCCCCTAAAACACAATTTCAGATGACTTGACTTTTTTCAAGAACATTTGTGGGTTCCACATTCTGGAGTATACAGACGTGGGCATGTGGATGAGAATTTGTCTGAATAATAGTTTGGTATGTGAGTGATCAAGTCCTTTAATTAATTGTGAAATGGGGTAAAATGTGTTTTACTGATAATAAAAATATTCTTTTTATTTGTCCAATAAAAAAAATTCCTCTACTGAGGCCCACTAAACAGAAAAAAAAAAAAAAGTCGCTACCACACAAATTGGTCTTATTCATGTCAAATTAATAATGGGAAGTTGTGTGGTAGGATGTCAAAACAGGGGGAGGTCTGGTTGGGATGGGGCAATAAAAGGAAATCACTCCTACCTCGCTTCCTACAAACCCAGCATCTTTTTTGAGGACTGTTTTGGGTGGGAGTGGCAGGGACAAGGCCAATAAAAAGGCACTCTGATAGAGGATGCCCAGAAACTGACTCGAAGACTGCCTCCTGTGCCGTTGAGTCAAATACACACTTGACAATTTTCTCCTACAACTGGAGAAATGTCAGTGCTCCTTGTGTCTTTTTATAGAGGACAAAGCTGTTCAATGCGCCGTTTTAGTGCGTTTTGGCAGTCGTTAAGGGGGTTAAAGAAAAGGTCTGTTTTCACTCTTTACAGTAAGAGAAAAATACACATTTTGGAAAAAAAAATACAATTTATTACTGAAACATTTGATCTTTGATTGTCTTCACATAAGGACATATTCATAAAGGCTTTATACAGAGAATATCAAACGATCAGTACACAGATGTCAAATATTGTAGCAATATAATGCCTAGCTTCCAATGACTGATACTATGGATTACCTTTACTACAGAGAATGTGGTCCTGTATCCTCGCTGGACAAGCTAACCCGCTGTGCTTCATATGTGGAGGTTGGCGGCACAATCATCTGTGCCAAAGTTGCTTAAATAGCGATATGAATTTGGTGGTTTTAGTGCAAAGTTTGCCCATAAAATATAAAACGTACCCCTATTTTTTTGCAATTTAAAGCTCTCAAGTCCTAATCATACAGTAGTATTGTTTGTCGGATTCAATCACAGCCCTCGTTTTATACATGAAGGCAAAGGAGATCTTTGTACCTTATTTTAATGAGAAAAGTAATGTGCTTGTCTGTTTCTTTGATATCTAGAATAAATTGTGCGCACATTGACCCTATATCCCTGACCACATTTTTTCGGCATTAAACTATAAAAAAGAGCCTTCAGTTACATCCACAAGAAAATACTTTGCATTGAACTTCTAAAAATGTGGACGCATCCCTCCAAGATTTGTAGCTAATCTGCTAGGAAAAAGAGCAAAAATGGGGGCCATACAATCTAAACTTTTTGGACTTCTCATAATTCTATCAGTTCGATAAATATTATCCTGGTAATTCAGATTACTCTCTATAAAAAAAAAAAAATATCTGTTAGACTTATACAATTAGTAAAATCAACTATAAAAAGCAGTTTTTTTTCCACTAAATATTGCACATTAAAGTTCCTTTGATAACCACAATATCAAATGGTCTAGCTCTCAAAATGTACAAAAATATGTAACATTCAAAAAAACACATTGCAAGTCAACATAAAAAAAAAAAAAAAAAGAGTCAAACCCAAAACACAAATAAAAGAAATGTTACGACATTTATATATTGTTCTAATATTACAAGCCATTTCAAAATAGAATTTCCTGTAGTACAAATCTAGATTTTCATGTCAGGACACAAAATATATATGTATAAATAGGCACAGAAGCAAAGCCATACAAAGGTAAGAGGTCACATTCTACAAATAAGAGGTCGTCACTTGTACTCAAGACACATTTCATTGAAATTATAAAACCAGGAAAATAAGAGAGTGCTTCCACTGGAGTGTATCTGAAGAAAGGCTTTACCCGGGTAGAAACTACTACATTTACACAGCAGTCCGCGGACTCAAGGCCTCTGTTCCAGACAGGGTTGGACGAGCTAGTGTGTGCTGCCGACTGGATTGGAAAATAGTGTTAAATAAAAACACAAGAGACAAGATTATAGGCCTCTGAGATTTTTGTGGAACTATAAAACCATAACTGTAGTTTAAAACCAGTCTATAGGATCCAAAGTGAAAACTATACCAAGTACTAGTATTAATCTCCTGTCATGTTTAAAAAAAAAAGCAAAAAGCAATTATACCGCCACTTAAAGGCAGATAAAGGTTAGAATCCGTATTAGGCACTGGGACACTCAGGATAAGCCTTTGAGAAATTTCTGAGACATTCTATACATATAAGTGGGGTTGTTTCTGCAGCTTGTGCCAAGAGTTCTTCTTCCCGATGAATGGGGAAAGTCATTGAAATTTCTTTAATCAGCCACATGTAAATATAAGTTTTGGTCAATTTAGACATGGATGAGTTGATCCTTAAAGCCAAGCCAAAATCGGCAGGCATTAAGCCGCAAAGAATTAAAAGTGATCGCTGTATGTTACTCCTTGTAATGCAGATTATTTGCACTAAATTTGGATGCAGCTTTGAGAAACCCATTCATACACATTATACTGTAATGCACATCAAAAGTGGGTGATTAAGCCCAACAGCGAGAACCAACATAGCATCCTATAGTGATTTCAGTGTTAAGTATACATGAATGGGGTCCAGATATGGCGCACATACTGCATCTATCTGAAGACGGACTTAAAGGGAATCTGTCAGGAGGTTTTTGCTATTTAATCTGAACACAGCAGGAGATTGAGGCTGAAACACAGAATTCAGGGATGTGTCACTTGTCAAAGTGCATGCTGTTTACTAATGGTGAAGGATTTATCACCAAGATTAACATTGCTGGACTAGTCCGGCAACTATGCACCTCATTGCCTATGGACATTGTATATACAGAGTCTGGTGTGGGTGGGATTAGCTTTCTCAGCTCGGCTTCATTCTAAATCTAAAACCTCTGATTGCGTCAGAACCGCTGCACCCAGTAATCTAAGTAATACATTGTCGGAATCAGGGTCTCTTTGCCTACATTACGCTGCTCTCAGGTGAGGTAGCAAAAACCTGCTGACAGATTCCCTTTAAATGCTTGTTCCACACTTTGAAATAGTAATAAGGATCTGATCGCAAGGGTGCCAGCAATCACAAAAATAGGGATTTCCATTCAAATGGTAGAAGTACTCCCCCTCTTCTCATGATTGGTAAAATGCGCAGTCATCGGATACTTATGTGGACAGGCAATAGTATGCAATTGTGGGAAAACGCCTTTAAATTTGGATCATGAAGAAAATGTACGTGCTAAAAACACGACAGCCCAGCCACCTTATTAATTCTTACTGAGCTCCAAGTGAAACTCCACCTTTGACCAAGACTCGCTACATAGTCAACAAATGATTCATTATTACCTGTTCTTCCTGTTATTTTAGCTTTAATTCTCCATACAGAAAAATATAGTTCTGTCACTACCTGGAAACAAGCTGCCATTAGTAGCACACACTTACTCAAACATCTCCCCCAATAGGGTTGTATTTTGACCGATCGGGACATTACTGCCAATTCCCAATATATTGAAAAATAAAATATATTATATAATCGAATAGAATAGAATACATTATAAGATGCTAGATTTTCCATTTGCCGACTGAACAGCCAATGTGCTAAAAGATGGAGCTTCACTTATCAGTCAAACTGTATCAAAAATAATAATTATACAATATTTCCACAGTATTTTAGCAAATCCCTAGTCTCCGGATAGTGTTACCATAAAAAACTAAAGTGTGCATATATAAAATACCTATTAAAATAACATTCAAGGCCAATATTTAAACCTCTGATGTTCCAGACTTTGTGGTTGTGGCAGCAATACCAATGGGCACAAATGACTCATTATGCACCAATCTGTCAATGCGTTCCCTTTGCCGGTAGCATCCACACGTGTAATTCATTTTGGGCTCAATGAAGACAGCAGTCGAGACAGAAGTAGAACAAAATAAATATAAGTCGCAACCTGTCATCTAATAATATACTATATCTTTTTCAATTTTTTTTTTTACTTCTATGAAAATATAAAAAGGCAAATCCCCCCCTCCATAAAATTCCATCTATGTTTTTAAGCATAGGATTCCGACTATTTAATGGCTGTGTGCAAATTCCAATGAACTGGTTTACATGACCTATAAAAACCTATTTAGATAGCACTTTATTCACTGGAGTGAAACCCTGGCTTTAACGTGAGCCAATTCTGACTTTCAAGACCTATCCCTGGGGCAATAGATTTGAGGTCCTCAATCTATGACAACAGACAGACATGGTGCAAATTCAGCAATACTAGTTTTCTGCAATGCATTATGCCCCCTGCTGTTAAGGACAGGAGTTGCCACATTCATGGGCTGTTGGATTTTCAAGTCTAACAATTTTGCACGCAGATTTTCAGGAATTTCTAGTAACATGAAAGCCATGTAGCTAAGCCGACCAGTTAGAAATGGAGCCTCTAGGAAAGGCGTCTCGTTCTGTTGGGGTCTTAGCCTACCTATTACAGGGTACACCTCCAAAAGCTTTTGATCTGGAAAGCGAATGATGGGCATTCTCAATGCTTCTATGGTAAGAGGGTTCAGTAACGGTCTCAGGTACTTGTAAGTGCCCAGGATCCCTGTGGAACGCTGTGCTTTCAGTCATGTAGACCTTGGGCTTCTGATGGTATTTTAACCTATAAGTGTCAGTCATACAGTTGTCCACAGAGAAGTATGTAGTGAGGGCGACGGTATCATTTACATGGGAAATGGGCTCCATATCCATAGTCGTGTGAAGCATATTTGGTCGGCAGTCATACATTGAAGATCCAGACACATTTGGCATAGTAAATTGTAGATCGCTGCTGTGATAGGGGTCTTTCTTTGGATAGTAGTCTACATCAGCGTCTGCTCTGATAAAATCACCAGGAGAATGCCTCTCGGCACTGACTGAAGGTACATGAGACAAGGTGTCTAGATGTGCAGCAGAGGCCGCCGGTGCAAAACTCTGCTCCATTCTGGACACAGCACTTCGTGTATACTTCTTGGGGGGAAGAGGAGGAGGTATATCATTAGAGTTCCGGTGATTTACACAGCAGCCATCCTCTCGAATGCAGGACAGCTCTTCATCAGATGCAAAATATGGAGCGTTCATGTACTGCACCCGATTGCACTGTGCAGACGGACTGCCAGGAGAGATCACTTGTCCATTCAAAGGTGAATGCTCAATGTGCAAACAGCAACTTTCTGGAGAGCAGGGTGACAGATGATATGACCTTTCTCGGGAGTCTTCTCCTTTGTTCACATGCACCTCTTTCATGTTGTAGTCTTTACGCAACGACAGGGTTGGGGAACGAGCGTCCTTCTTACGGTCACCAATTTGTTTCCTTTAGAAGAAAGAAAAAGTTAATCAACTTAGCAAAATTTAAAAGGACAAGTGACAAGATTAAGGCATAGCCTTTAACTTAGAATAAGTCGCTTTCTAAATTTCTAATGGAAAGAAATGGCAGAACAGATGTTCCCAAAGCTTTCCTGCAGAGGCCAGATTTCCCCTTGTAATAAAAGGGATATTTTTAATATTCTGTCCTCATAATGCATAACTTTATTTTTACATCTATGGTAATTTAAGGCCCTGTTTTTTTCTGGACTGATTATTTTGAGTGTAAACTCTAGGTAATGACATTTTAACATTTTTCAAGTCATTGGTCGTTTTATAGGTCAACCTTCAGCTTGGTCATTGTGCAGACATAGCTTCTGTGCCCCATGCAATGATCACGTATTGTGATCGCTGTTGACTCTGTGGTTCTGAATTTTCACTAAAAAAAAGGCCTTCTAAAAGTATTGCGTATACAAATGAGCAAAACCACGTCCTGGTACAGTAAGAATCCTATTCCTGCATCAATGGAAACTGATAGGTGCCAGAAAATGAAAACCTGGATCATCAGATGGCCATGGAAAGGTACATAAAACTCACTTGTATGTAGAGAATCTTCAGAAAAAGGGCTAAAAAATAAAGTAAAACCCTCCCTGCCTTTTCTATGGCTTCTGTTCTTTAAAACCTTTAGATAGAGCTACTGTACTATGTTGGCTACTGAAATATCACACATACTTGTATGCACTATTGTAAAGTCTTCCATATACACAAACATCTATATCCAGGAATAAATATATAAAAGCACAGATATCTTACATGTTTTTTGTTACCAGGACAAACTTTCTCTTTATTTATGTAAGAAGAGAAGTTATCAGGAAACAAGTTTCACCCCTACCTTTGACCAGATGGACTATGCACGTGCAAGGGCTCACGCGGAACTGGGGATAACCGATCTTCATATCTACTACGCTCCAACCCATTATAATCTTTGAAGTAACCTTAAATATTAAATAATAGGCATTAGTTTATATAACTAAAATAACCACAATTTATCACTACCCCCTTCATCTCCAAAAGGGGGAAATAAATGCTAAGAGTAGGTGTGTCCATAAAAATGTGGTGTGTATTGTACAAAGTATTTTTTGGACTAAGAACATGGGTTTAATAGTGTTAAAGTCTCCAGCTGCAATTCCATAAGCAGCACAGCAGATGGCAGCAGTGACCCACCAGGACAGCACAACAGCAGGGAGGCATGCCTGGAGTGAGTAATGCTCACTGACAGCAGCAGGGTTGGTCTCCAGGATTCCAGTCCATGTAAAAATAGAAGCGTTATTTTTCTCTTCTGCTGACACAGAGAACCATGCAAGGCTAAAACCAGCTAGTGATTTGGCTGAGGAGCTTGGTCCAAGGCTCTTTACAAAACTAAACATGGCAGATGTTCATGTTCTGGCCTGTGGAATTAATGCTGCATTATCTGAACAAGGGAGGTGGGGCGGCAGGACATCCCCTGTAAAGTTACTTATTCTTTTCACATTGTGTAAACGTTTTATTAAGTACTGACGATAGTTCACATTTTAGACTTAAAGCACCACTCCAGCTGTTTTTTTAATTGCACTGCTGGAGTGGTGCTTAAAATCCAAGTCCGCTGTCGCTCACCTGCCGATGTTTTCATCTTTTGTCGCAGCCGCTCCGGTCCATCTCCTGCAGTTTGTGACCCACCGGCTGCTCCAGTGTTTCATGGAGCGAGCCAGAGGTCACTTTTCCCTACAAGTCTATGAAAGCCTTGTTCTGGCTCTCATAGACTTACATTGAGAGCTTGTGACGTAGCTTCTGAGGTCCGACCAGTTCAGAAGCTGTGCTCACAAGATGGTGCAGTGGGACCGGTGCCGAAAAACAGTGAAGATGCCAGAGGATGAGTATATGACAGGGAACTGGCGTTTAAAGCGCCACTCCAGCTCTGAAAAATAAACCAAAATGCTGGAGTGGTGCTCTAAGCTACATTCACACTTCCATGTGACACATCCTAGTGCAGCCTGTCTGTTTCCCCCTCGGACAGCACACTGACCCGCAGCGCTTCATTAATCCATAGGCACCAGTTTTAGAAACAGATCAGGATCTCCGTCTGTGAGACTCCGAGCAGGTCCTATTCCTGTATCATTCACTTTTCACTAATCCATTGTGAAGAGTTGTGCAATGAATGACTTTTCAGACAGTCTACCTCCTTCACAACTAGGCCAATTTCAGCTTCAGTTTTTTCCTCCCTACTTCCCAGAGCCATAACTCTTATTTTTCTGTCCACATTGACATATGAGGGCTAGTTTTTACAGGTCAAGTTGTACTTTCACACCATTCATTTTACCACAGTGTACTGGAAAACGGGAAAAAAAAATTCCAAGTGGGGAGAAATTGAAAAAAAAAAAAAAAACAACAATTCTGCCATGGTTTTTTGAGGAATTGTATTTACGGTCTACATTTTGTGGTAAAAATGGCCTGGCAATGTGATTTTCGACACCAGTACAATTACGGTGATACCAAACATCGCCAGTCTTTTTCTTTATTTTAGTGGTGAAAAAATATATATCAGAAGTTTGAAAAAAAAAAAAGTATTTTATGGCTGTGTCGCCATTTTCAGAGACCTGTAACGTTTTCATTTTTCCGTCAACGGAGCTGTGTGTGGCTTATCTTTTGCAGGCCGAAACAACGTTTTCATTGATACCATTTTGGGATAGATAGGATGTTTTGATCACTTGTTACAGCAACCAAAAAAAATCCATAATTTTGTTCATTTTTTCTGTTTACGGTGTTTACTGATTGGATTAATTATTCTGAACGCAGCGATACCACATTTGTATTTTTTTATTTTTGTTATTTTTAATGGAGGAGAAGGGAGTGATTTGAACTTACGGGTTTTTTTTTAACTTTTCACTTTTAGTGAAAATCAAGGTCTCCTTTGAAGCCCAGCCACAGGCTGGGTTTCAAGGGAGCTCCCTAAAGCCAAGAGCAGAGGTCTTCAATAGACCACAGCCCATCGACAACCTGTGATCATGTAACAGGTGCGCCGCTGGGCACATTAAATGGCACACTGTTAATACCGAGGTTAGAGTTCGACAGTGGCATTTAACAGGTCAACAATCGATTTTTGGAGGCAAGTCCTGGCTGTAACTCATGGCCATTACCTTCTGGGTATAGGGTGAGCTCACCCTGTGAACACTCCAATACACCCACTTCCGACTTGCGCTGTATATGTATGGTGCATGTCGTGAAGGGGTTAAAAAATGAACAAGATAAAAAAAAATAAAAATGGATGCAACACTGAGAAAAAAAAAAGTGTTTCTTATGGATGTAAAACTAGACATGGGTGTGAGAACGTAGCTTAAAACTGCATAAGATGCTGTAATGCAGCCACCTTTCGGATATTGGGATTATGGCCACGGGACCCAGAACTTCAGATTACACAAAGGTCCTATAGAAACCAGAATCAGTCTGGGTATCATGATGGTAAATCCATTCTGTGGAATTTACTTTTCAACTAAAATTCATTTTCAGAATTGCATTATTTCTCTAAACACATGCTGGATGTAAAGGACGGGCACAGGTTTTCTGTAATAAATGGGTTCTGTGCGCTCCCCAGTTTCCGCACACAACTCATTTATTATAGAAAACTTCTGTGCAAACCCGACCACAGCAGGGGAAGCCAGATACTGGATGAACTATGTCGCCAGCAGCCTGTGATAAAAAAAATAAGGCAATTTTGAGTTAATGCATAATTTAAGCTAAATTATATAAAACGGCAATTCCCTACAATACCTCAAATCATGGAATACACCTCCTTACAATCCTATTCTATGAGGGAGAACAAACAGTAAAGTGACCGCTGTTCGGATCCATTCCCAACAACTTACCATTTAATTGGCTTCTACTGTGCGGTGAAGTAGATAGAAATCCATTTCCCGACTGCTGATGGTCACTGAAATACAGAAGCACCAATGAAGATTTGTGAGCATGTCAATTTTCTGTGCGTTTTTTCACCCATTGAATGCACTGAAAAAAATGCAGGCAAAAAAAAGCAATGTTTTTGAGGCTGCATTTTCCTACCAAGAGATGTTGCAGAAATTTCCGCACACAAAATACTCAATGTGTGCAGATACCCTAACAGGAAAAACGGATACTTCTTAGATTCGGCTTAAACGGCCACAACAGCTACAATGGGATTCCAGCCCAAATTCCATTTTTGTGGCGGTTTGTTCTTGCCAAAAACACTGCAGCCACACGTAATTTTATGGCCTATATTGACACAAAATGCACTATATACAATGCAGATTTGGTTTCTGGAGCGTTTTTTTTTTTTTTTTTCAACATCCAATATTATTTTTATAATAATGTCTTTCCTGGCTTAAAAAAAATGCTAAAAATTAACAAAAAGTAAAATATGCCAGGCTGGTATCTTAAAATGCCAGAAAATAAAGGTTATGAAAGATGCTCTAAAGGCAAGGGAGGAGGTTTAAAGGGGCTGTCTGGTCTTGTGGGAAAAGTCTGAATCCTCACAGTGTGTGCACAGCACAGTGTCAAGATTCTCCAGTGTCTCTGCAGAGACCTGGGTGGTCACAAGACTGCAAGTATCAGATTTACATACATACGGTCAAGTGCAGACTAGACGTGCTTGGCCTCACACATCACAAGTGAATGGAGCGAGGCTGGGTACATTTAGTTGGACTGTGGTCGGAATATGCAAATCACATACTTGTTGTCACATATCCTGAGAACAGTGACCCCATAATGAATGGAGCAGAGATGCTCATATGCTCATCCTTCGCTACATTCAGTTCTTGGGCTCGGTGGAGGTCCCAGCGATAAATCAGCAATTCCTTATCCCATTACCAACTTGGTACAAACCCTTTCACTTTCCTGCTGGATGCGACTTTAGGTGTGGATAGAGATTAGTGCCACCCAATGCCTAGAAATGAGTTGTGCACAGGTCTCCTAAATTACTAGGATATGGGCACAATGCTCACTAGGCATTGGGCTGTTGCATTTGTCCCCGCCAAATGTCAGATTAGGCCTGAAAGTATACCAGAACCACCCCCTTTAATTGAATCATCAGTATAGTTCAGAATCACACATTACGGGCATCGGGAAAAATATCAAGCATTCACAGTGCATGACAAAGGTTTTTGAAACACTTAACTGGTTTCTAAACCTAGAAATAAAGGTAAAAATTAACATCAATAATAAGGTTATATGAACTTTAGACAAATAGGCTGCAGCTACCTGCAACGTGAAAGTGTATGTACCATTCACAAAAAAAACCATACACAGCACAGGAGTTTGGAAACTCATTCTGATCTAACAAGTGACGTAAAACTTTTTTTTTTTGCAGCAGCAAATAGAGCCAAGATTCTAGGTCTTCTATCTTTGTAAGTCTTCCCCCTTGTATACATTAGAATTTACCTGCAGAGACTTTCTTGTAGCCCCTTCATATCAGCGAAGCTCGTCCCTTCAATTATAGGGGAGTCCAGATTACTGGAGCCACTGCTGATGTGATCACTGCTCTCATACCCAGACTCTGCCCTCTGCCAGCAGTCAAGATGGTACATCTTGGAGTCTGCAGAAAGTTTGTTTTGACCTTTCCCCAGAGATTCTAAAGAACTCCGACTGCCAGACTCCTGTTTTAGTTCATCCTCGTAGATGGTCATCAGGACTTTCTTCTTAGGACTCTCTTTTGAAGGATGGTTCGTGTTTTGATCCTTGACAGGCTGGTGTTTGCCATTAGACTGCGCTATATGCCGAGGACTCGATTGACTTTTCTCACTCTCATTAAAGATGCTGTCCACATTTAGAGTCTCTCGCATGGGTCTCCAGGGCTTTCGGTTCTTGCCATTTGCCTTTTCTCGGCATTCCTGACTGCTGTCTGTATCATAGCCAGAAGAAGCATTGTTTTTCACTCTACTTAGTTGCTTGGCTTCGGGAACTGAAGATTGTCCTGTAGTGGAGGAGGAAACATGCCTGGGCTGGTCAGATCTCTGCTGCTTATATGGACCTCTTCCTTGACTGCTGAAGAAGTGAGGGTCGGGATACTGCCTAAAGCCATTTCTAGTAGGAGAAGATGCAGATCTCAATTGTGTTCCAGAGAAGGATTTGGAGGGATATATCTGAGGTGATTGATCTGAAACAGAAAAAAATGGAAGTCAGAGGAACATTTCAACACCAATCTCAAGACCTTCAATAATGCAAAACATTGCAATCTCTAAAGATTTTTAGGGTGTTATCATAAGCAGATTTTTTACTGCAGAGATCAGAAGTGGATAGTGAATCTATTTTAAATTAGGAAAAGATTTGGTGACTACATCAAACAAATACTACCTGGTATGAACAGAGCCGTACCGTGGACAGATTGGCAAGAAGTTGGATGTGCAAACATTTATCTAGCATATGGCCAATTTGCATGCATTTATAGCAAAGTCAATAATGAAATACGATCAAGAAACAGATTAGGGTTTCAGAAAAAAAAAATTAAATAATAACTGTCTTTATGATAAATAATAACATTAAATGAGTCAGAATACCTCTAGGCCTGGCAGGTTCTTTCTTCAGCGTTTTATCCAAAGGTTTTCTTTGAGCAGATGATGTACTTTTTAGGTTATTTGCTCTTTGGGCACATTCTCTGGACAAGTCTTTTAACTTTTCCTGAGGATCATTACGGCCCAATTTAACTTGAAAGAAAAAGTAAAAATAGTTATAAACTATCAGTCTAATTATGAGACATCCTGCACTTTACAGAGACAAAATCCTCCTCTCAGTAGCATTTTAACAAGTTATTCGTATTGTGCCATTTTATATAGAAGCAATATAGCTGCATGTACAGACCGCTAATACCCAATGTGAAGCCATCACTGGTATCAAGAAAAGATTAAAATGATTAAATTACATATGGAAAGGGATTATCCCATTCAATATTTTTTCACCAATTCACAGGATAGACGATAAATATGATTGCTAGGGGTCTGATCGCATAAACCCCTAGAAAACATGAGAACATGATCTATGTGCGAGTGGTGCAAACTACTGCTATATTCACTTCTATGAAAGTAACAGATAGATGTACCATCAAGAGACTTTACAATTACTGTTCACAGGAACACTGGGGGTAGCAGTAGTGGACCCCCAAAGATCATGCATTAATTATCCAGCCAACGGGTAGGTGATAGTTTATTTACTAGGATAGCTCATTTTGGCAGATCTGCATCTAGCTAAACAGATTTTCCATTACACTGACCTATTATGGAGTGCGTTTGTGGATTTTGGCTAACGCGGTTTTGCACAAAGCACAGGTAATACACAGAAAAACCATGTCCTTGAAGTGAGACCCCAGCCTCACTGTATCATAGCACTCTAGGAAGACCACAAATTCTATAATATACAATGTTTTGTAGCACATGCTTAAAAGGGCTGGCCAGGAGTAGCAAAAGGGTCTCTTGGTCCCCCTTTTCAACCCTGAACAACCCCTTTCAGTGGGAGCATTCTTCCAGGTACACATAGTCTATGTAGCGATACTATTGAGCAATAGGTGCAGTCCTATGGAGTTTTAAGCCACTAAATTGTTAAAAATCAAAATTAGTAGCACTAAAAGTGTACCACAGTCCTAGCCTAAGGCCACGTTCAGTATTTTACATCAGTATTTGTAAGCCAAAACCAGAAGAGGGGTCAAAATGCAGAAGTGGTGACGTGTTTCTATTCTACTTTTCTTCTGGTTGTTCCACTCCTGATTTTGACTTACAAATACTGATGTAAAATACTGACCAAATACGGAACGTGTGATCGGGCATAAAAGAAGAAGTCTTACATACCAGGTCCCCTGCCAGCACTTGATTGAGTGACACCACGATTCAATCCTGTATCGTCATTCTGATGCTTGTAACCACTGTTCTGATAAATATGTTCTCCAAAATCACTCTCTCTATTGTAGTCTGGCTTCTTTGATGTTGATGACATTCGATCATTGGCTTTGAGGAAAGAGATGTATTGGAGAGTTACGATCAGCATTTTATGCATACAATTTTATGGCTCGAGAGATATGAACCAGTTTGTTGACAACTATCGGGGTGGATTGGCTAGAAAACTAACATTTTAATGTTTTAGGTTACATTACTAGCCAGTAGAAAACATGCCAACCCTGATCTCTCTCACATCCATTCCTCTGGGAATATAAATATGAAGCAGAGCATTATTACATAGGGGTCAGTATCTATTTGGATAGCAAGTCTTCAGTTTCATAATAAGTTTGTGAAGAATTGTATTTCCGCAGTGTATGGCTCACAAAGATCAGAGCTCAAAAAAAGTTGTCAGTTCAGACACAACCCCATTCAAAAGGAAGTCCAGATGCAAATCCTGTTTCCGGCACCCTTGCAGGGTTAATCCACTGCCTACCAAGCAGTCACGTAGTAGTACATGGTGGCTGCCCACATCAATGGTCATCCAGACAATATAGACATGGCTCAAGCTGGTCAGCCGTGGTTCTAATTCACACAAGGGTCTCCATGACATCCATTATTCTTCAATCCACAGAGTAACTAATAAAATATGATCACTGGGGGTCTGACTTATCACCACCAATGTAGAGAAGAAAGTCCTGAAATCCTCCATGTGATAGTGTGCATGCGTACCTACCACTCCATTCACTTCTATGGCCCTATTGAAATGGCCATTTGTTAGTCCCAGAGAACTGAGTGGAGAAGTGGAGGTATGTGTACTCACACTCCCTTCACAGAATAGACTTAGGGAGCCTTTTTCTCAAGATTTTCAGCAGGAAAAAAAAAAAAAAAAAACACCTTCAAATTTTTCTGCCAAATAAAAAATCTCAGAAGTCAAGTAAACACATTTATACCCCTGGATATTTTCCATACACACCTGTATCCTCATTGCTGAAGATCCTTTTATAAGGTGTCCAGTGCATGACCTGCCTGAGAGCATCATCTGTAGTCACGGCGGTACCATCAGGATTTGCATAAAATAGTAGCAAAGGCTGGTAATGGCACCGAATGCACTTGGTAACTACATCTTTCCATTTGGTTCCAACCTGAAAAATAAAGACCCGGGGAACTTTACCATGCAAAACACACATTGAAGAGGGAAAAAAACAAACATTCCTTTGACACATTTTATGAAGACTTAGGATTACCTCTTTTACTGAAGCATCATCAAATAATACCCATCTGGCACTCTTTGTGTGATAGGCAAAGGCACAGTAGTGTCGGCTTGTATAACAGATCATACCCACAAGGTAAAGTCTACTTTCTTTTGCTTGTTCGTCTGTAACTCTAAAAAATAACTAGGGAAAGAAAGGCAGAGCATTAACTCCACACATCTGAAATTACAGAGGCATCAAAAAATGTTTAGCTTGTATTCATATAGATTATAAGGTCTCTAAATCCATTGGCACAAAAATACACTGAAGTCTTACTACTCATCAGTTTAGAGACTACAAGAGAAACATACCCCTGGTAAGTAAAGCTGTGTAGCTAAATTCCGAACCACATCTTCGGTCAGGTCGGAGTTCTCAGAATCCCACACCAGACCTATGGTTACAATCTCAGGACAGTTCATTAGGACCCGGCGAATCTTGATCTTCTGCCCACAATTGCTCTAAATAAAGCCAGACATTAAAAATGTCATGCGACTAGATCAGATTATGGAAGTCTATCATCTTAAACCAGGCCTGCACAACATACGGCCGGCGGGGAGCATGCAGCCCACCAATGGATTTCTTCTGGCCCGCAGAGAGCCGGTAGATGCTGGTTACCTTCTTCCTGTATTTGATTGTATTCACGTCTAGCCAAGGTGAGCACATCTGAACACTTCAGCGCTGGGACAGAGGCAGGGGTGCGCGCAACAGATCCCTGCCTGAAATTGCAGCAGCATGATCGCTACACTAAACTTGGAGTTCTGATCCCGCAAACCAGGGTGGCCCCGAGCCATAACTGGTCAGATGATGTGCTACATGGCTATGTTAAAACTCTAAACTTGGAGTTCGGAGGAGGAATTGGAGAGTTCATGCTCAGTTTTTTGCTCCGAAAGATCAGTGAGTTTTATAAGCAGGAACTCTCAAATCCTCTTCAAAAACTCAAGGCTTCTCAAAACTTGGCTCTGGTTATGTATTCATGCACTGACAGTGGTCCTAGTTACGTAGTCATGTAAGTACCCGTTTACATTTTTTTTTTTTTGCAGACCTTGGGACTGGTTCTTTATGACAATGTGACACTTTGTCCAAAAAATGATGTTCTCCCCTGTCTTAGAGCAACTCAGGTTTCCAGAATTAAAGTGCTTCTATTACACACAATTGATATTAGTCCTGTATATTCACGGAAATATGATTGGATCATACTTACAGGACACTTTCTATAGTCATCTGCAGTGTTTGCAGCCTGTAGTAACTCAGCAAACATCTCTGGCTTCAGGCGCTCATGTCTCTCCAGCATTCGATCAACTTCATTACTAGAATGGAAAGCACACAGGTGTGAAGAACATCCCACGAGAGGTGCATTCATTGTCTTAGAGGTACACTCAGTCTCTCATTACTCTCTTTTGCCATAGTAATTACGGATCTCTAGGGCACCATCATCCCCATTCTGGTTTACCTTCACGTAAATTAAAATTCCAGAGTAAAAAAGGGAAATGTAAATGTAAAGCCGTATTATAGCTTACTAGACAAGATAAAAAGCAAATGTCATGTATATTTGTTTTAGTTTACCGACATCCATATTTTCTCCAATTTTGTATTCAATTGAAAAACCAAGTGAAATCGGAGTTAAAAAAACGAAAAATAAAGAACTAAAAATATGTGGTTGCATATATGTGCACACCCTTAAAATTATACTTTCTTGAAGTACCATTTGAATTAATGACAGCATTCAGTCTTTTTGGGTTGGAGTCTATCAGCATGGCACATCTAGAATTGGCAATCTTTGCCCACTCTTCATTGCAATAGCACCCCAAATCTTGTCAGACTGCGAGGGCATCTCCTGTGTACAGTCCTCTTCAGGTCAACCTTCAGAATGTCAATTAGATCCAGGTCTGGGCCATTTTAAATAAAAAAAAATCTGAAAGTTTTTTATTTTCTTTTATTTTTTTAAAGGTATGCTTAGGGTCATTGTCGTGCTAAAGTGAAATTCCTCTTCATCTTTTTAGCAGAGACCTGAAAGTTTTGATGCAAAATTAACTGATATTTGAAACTGTTTAGAATTCCCTCCACCTTGACTAAAGCTCTAGGCCCAGCTGCCAAATTAACAGCCCCAAAGCACAGTGCTGCCTCCACCATGCTTCACTGTGGATATGGTGTTCTTTTGGTGCTGACCATAATAGGCTTTGCACCAAACATAACTTTTCGAATTATGGCTTAAGTATTATGGTGTGATGAGACCAAGGATGAACCTTGCAACATGCTGTTAGTAGACTTGATATAGGCCTTGGCAAAACAGACAGGCTTGAATGTTTTTCTTTGTAAGAAAAGGCTTCGATCTTGCCACTACCCCACAGGCCAGACATATTAGGAATATGGGACAATGTCACACAAAGTACACAGAGTACTTGACAGAAATTCCTGCAGCTCCTTTAATGTTGCTTTAGACCTCTTGACAGCCTCCTAGGCCAAGTTTCCTGTTTTTTCATTAATTTTTGAGGGACATCCAGTTCTAGGCAATGTCACTATCAAATTTAAGCTATTTGACGACCATCTTCACAGTTTTCCATGGCATAGCTAATGCCTTGGAAAAAAATTTTTGTTTTGATAACTTTCAACAATGAGATCCCTTCGCGGTGTTGTAAGCAGTTCATGGCCCATGGCTTTTGGTGTAAAATGTAACTATGAAAACGTCAGGAAAATCCTCCTAAAAAAGCTAAATTTTATATGGGGTTACTCAATCACTTTATGATAGCAGCTGAGCATTGACTACCATTTAACAATTAGCCAATTCAGAAAACAACCACATCCCCAATTATAAGATCGTGTTCACACATATGCAACTACATTATTTTGGTTTAGTTATTTTTATTTTAACCCCTTGAAATGATTTCAGTTTATTTCTCAATGGATTTGTAAAGATTATGGGTGACATTATTGAAGGTGGAAAACGTTTTCAAATAATTCTTCTTGGTATGTTTTTTTCTACATGACAAAAATCTGCCATTTTAACAGGGATGTTTAGAGTTTTTATTTTCACTGTATACTTTAAACAAACTTGCATAAATTAACGGAGTTTATGCCAGGTGCCCAGATCATAGAGTTTCTGCTCCAGCATCTCCATTTTAGTTTCTGTGCTTGACAATGTGTTTGAAGAGAGTCTGCTGACTGGTAAGCCAGCTCCCTTCTGTGATAGCCGATGTATAGGCAGAGAAGGGGGCTGGCTCATATTGAAATAAGCAGTCGCTCCAGCGTGGAGCACGAGACTGACAGTACAGATGATGAACCTGGGATAAGAGTGGATAACGAATGATTCGGTTACCCATTGTAAATTAACTACATTAGTAAGTTAAAGGATTACCAATTCGAAGAAGAAAGGTGCTAACCATCTCTTACTGATAACGCCATGTTTCTTTCCCAACATCCTTGTCATATAACCCATCTGCAGCACACGGGTGGTGGCAATAAAAGTAAAATGTAATGCGAATGTGGGACCTGCTTGAAAGCGACACGACACAGCATTTATATACTCTCACCATATAATTATATTTACATGTGCTCATTTCCCGCACATTAGCAGCGCCGTGCTGTAGCTAAATTGCAGGGAGCTTATCCATTAGGACATGATGCAAGGAGTTTTCTTGTTTTTCTTAAACTTTGACAGTAAAAGCGATTTTCATTCGGAAAGTCAGAATTTCTTCGCTAACTGCTCGCGGTGGCTCATACAAAGAGGCAGCACCGCAGCCAAAAGAAAGAACATCTGCTTGTGTCTGGAACCCTGGGCCCAAATAACATGGTGCGCGTACAGCCTGAGTCACTATTCAAAAAGGCTGCAATTTAAATAAAACATTAACATGCTAAAATCCGCCCACGCCTCGGTAACTGCGCATTATTTATCGGAAGATTGGAAAAACTTTTCCCAGCGACGCTTATAATGCCTCTGACTCACTTACAATGAGAGCGGAGTGAAGCAATTTCCTGCCACTCATGTCGGAAACACAAGACAAAATGTGTTTTTGACAGGATTAATTTGAAAATACTAGATACTGGAGAACCACTCCTCGCCTCCTGAAAGGGTCTCCACAATAACATGTCACATTCCCAAAAGTGGTTAAGACTTTGCGCTCCCCATTCACTTAGATTTCACATCTGCAGAGATCAATGCGGTGTCAAAATGATTAGACTGGAGGGAAAGCAGAGTGATCGGCAGTGATACAGAGCGTGTACTATCAATGCAAGAGAATACAGCATACAGATGACGATATATTCCAGCCTCACTGTGATGGGCACTGTAAGCGGCCGATGTAACCTACCTGATGGTGATGCCCTTACACACCACACTCCTCAGATACTATGGTACATATGGGATGGGCTGTTCTACAATTCATCTTCAAGTTCTTTCGTCACCAGACTGTTGAAGCCAGTGATTGGCTGAAGCGGTCAGTTGCATCATTGGCTACGCCTGTGATGACGCGTCATTCTAGAGCCACTGCAGCCAGCTCCAGGTGTCAGCAGTCAGGCGACTGAAGAACGGGATGTACTTACTTCCTGTCCTGCGGATGCCCACTAAAACTTCCTCAGGATTCACAGGTTACAGCGAAGAATGACTGAATTTATTATGTTTAAAAGGAGTTGAATTTTCTAAGTAAATATATTTCTATAGCTGCTATTGACATGAAATTCTCATGAGATGTCCGTAACAACCCATCCAATCCACACAGACAAAGAAATTAAAACCATAGATGTCAATAAATTAAGTGGAATAATGAGAAGTGACATAGGGAAAATGTATTGAACACATGAAGAAAATGTAAAAGGCCATGGAAAGTAATGACACTAGCTGAAATCTATCAGTAATTAGAAGACAATCCTGCCACTTTGTGAAAAATAATATCATCTGGTTGAACTGATGGCTTACAAAAAGGGGTCTCATTACCAAGGTGCCACACAAGAAACATTGTTGCAAAACATACTGATGGCACTGGTTACAGAAGACTTTCTAAACTACTGAATGTTCCAGTGAGAACTGTTGGAGCCATAATCTGGAAGTGGAAAGAACATAATTTCACCATAAACTGGCTATGACCAGATGCTCCCTGCAAGATTTCAGACAAAGCAGTGAAAATATTTTTCAAAAGAGTTGTCCAAGAGCCAAGGACCACATGTGGTGAGCTACAGAAAGATCTGGAATCAGCAGGTTCAGTGGTTTCAAATAAAACTATAAGTAATGCACTCAACCTCCATGGCCTGCATGCACGCTTACCAAGTAACACTCCACTGCTAAACAAAAAGCATGTTTAGAGTTTGCTTAACATTTAAACAAGCCTGAGAAATACTAGGAGAATATAGTCTTGTCATAGGAGAGCAAAATTAAACTCTTTGGATGCCATAATACACAACATGTTTGGAAGCCAAAAGGCAGTGATATAACCCCAAAAACACCATACCAACACTGAAGTTTGGAGGTGGGAACATCATGGTGTGGGGCTTTTTTTTCAGCATACGGCACTGGCAAACATAACTGAAGGAAGGATGAATGAACAAATGTACCAAGACATTCTTGAGAAAAATCTGCCGCCATCTAGCAGGATGAAACAAGGGTGGACATTTCAGCAAGACAATAATCCCAAAAACACATAGCCAGGGAAACTCAATCGTTTCAGAGAAAGATAATAAAGCTGCTAGAATGGCCCATCCAATTACCCGACCTGAATCCAACAGAAAATTTATGGAAGAAACCAGGGCTGTGGAGGCGGTAAGCCAAACAACTGACTCCTCAATTTCCCTGACTTCCAACTCAGACTCCAAGCACTGTCTCACTACATGTACATAAAATGCAGCACAGATTAATCTCAACTAAAAGCTTAAATCTTTAGATCAGGAATAGAACAGACATTTATAGGACATTTCAGAACTTTCCCAAATTCTTATGAAAAAATATTCAGCACATCCTGCATTGAAATACTGAACCCAATTATATATTTTAGGAGTCGGGAGTCAGTCCATTTTATACCAACTCCACAGCCCTGGAAGGAACTAAAGCTCACTTCATAGCAGGAGTTGAAGAGTGTCTGTGTGGAAGAATGGGGCAAAATAACACCTGAGCAATGCATGCAACTAGTTTCTTCATAGAGGAAACGTCTTCAAGCTGACATCACCAACAAAGGCTTTTGTACAAAGTATTAGAGAAATTTCAGTAAGTGTCTTCAATACTTTATATTTAAATAGGTGACGTGTTCAATACTTATTTCACTGACTGAATGAATGAATGTATGTATGCATGCATGCATATATGGCATCGGCGTCTCTGCCCCCTGCCAGGCAGAGACGCCGTCCCTCTCACCGCCACGCTCCCCGCCCGGCGTCCTCCAGCGCTCCTCTTCCTGCTTCTGCCGGCGTGCGCAGCTTCCCGGGCACTGTGTTTAGGGCGCGTGCGCTCCCTCCCTTTTAAAGGGGCCGCGCGCGCCGCCCTAAGGAGTCCCCGGCCAATTGCCGGAGGTCCTCCCATATATAAAGCACCTCCTCCAATATGGAGGTGCCCGAACAATAGTTGATGCACAGTGTACTTGCCTCTGCTTCAGCCCTCAGGTCCTGCCAGCCAGCCTGACTACTCTCCAGCCCGACAGTCTGTCTTCCGTTCAGTCCGCCAGTCTGTCTATGGGCTTTGCCCGCCTGCTTACCTGGAAGCACCTGCCTGTTACCTGCCGTGCCTACCTGGAGGCCCCTGCTGTCACTTGCCGTGACCACCTGACAGCCTACCTAGAGGCTCCCGCCCGTCACTTGCCGTGACCACCTGACAGCCTACCTAGAGGCTCCCGCCCGTCACTTGCCGTGACCACCTGACAGCCTACCTAGAGGCTCCCGCCCGTCACTTGCCGTGACCACCTGACAGCCTACCTAGAGGCTCCCGCCCGTCACTTGCCGTGACCACCTGACAGCCTACCTAGAGGCTCCCGCCCGTCACTTGCCGTGACCACCTGACAGCCTACCTAGAGGCTCCCGTCCGTCACTTGCCGTGACCACCTGACAGCCTACCTAGAGGCTCCCGCCCGTCACTTGCCGTGACCACCTGACAGCCTACCTAGAGGCTCTCGCCCGTCACTTGCCGTGACCACCTGACAGCCTACCTAGAGGCTCCCGCCTGTCACTTGCCGTGACCACCTGACAGCCTACCTAGAGGCTCCCGCCTGTCGTCTCTGCCAATTCATCTACCCGGATCCCTCGTCAGCCTGCCTGCTGTGCCCATCTGCAGTATCGGTCAGTCCCAGCCATCTGACCCGTGGGAGTCACCTGCTCTCTTACAAGGTCGTCCCCAGAGTAGCACCTGGTCCCTCTGCTCGGTCCCTCCCTGGTCACAGAGTCGATAGCCAGCCGTACGACCTAGGTCGGTCCGAGTTGATACTTAGTTACGCCCCTCTGGGTCCCTCCTTGCACCGCAGCACAGAGGTTCCACCACCCGGATCCGTAACAGTATGTATGTATGTATGTATGCATGTAAAAAGTAAGTGAAAATGATATTTCAGCATAAAGACTTAATACAAGAATACTGAGTTAACCAAGAGCAACGCAGAGCACAGAATTTTAGCTGAGAGTGTGGTAGAATACTATATGCCAAATATTGTGTAATAACACAAATTATTTAGGGGTGAATACTTACCAAAGTGCAGTAGTGGAAATGTAACGTACAAATTCTGTAAAAGGCAATGGATCAGATGATGCCCCACAGCTCCGACACACACTCTGTGGAAACACACATTGTAAGAAATATAGGATAAGAAAGGGTAGTTATTGGCAATTAGGAAACTCCGCACACGCTTCATACCTGCTCATACAGAGTCATGGCGAACTTCTGATGGGTAATGCAAGATTTTGAAGTGCACATATCACCTTCACTATTGGGCACAATATGGAAATGAATTCGCTGTAGTATATTTTCCTGTAAGTGGCAAACATTAAGAAAAACAAAACGTATTGAAAACACAGAAGAACAACAGATGAAGACATTAATTTATGGATGGATCATAACCAGCCATAATAACAGGGCACACGTACAGAATATGGCTTTAAACTGCTGGTTTTGCAGCTATAAACATAGAATCTGAACTATAAGCTTTGACCAAGATATACAGAAATGTCAGACACAGATACATAAGCCATTTATCACGAGTAGCATTTAGTGAAAACTGTGTCAGTGCTGGAGACTATTGAACACGCAAGTGGGCCATCTTTATATATAACAATCAATGTGTCGATCAACACATGCATGTAAATCCATAAGACCTAAACTTTAGAAACTGACACAAGTTCAATGTTTTCCTAGAGGGAAATCTTATTAAAGGTTACTTTCCCATAGAGTGTTGGCTACAAGTCACCTTAAAGTAGCCATTACATCACAAATCAAGGGCGGCTCGGTGTCACCCTAGACTAAACGTTGCCTAGTTCTCTAAATAATGGGAAATTTGCAAAATACACCACAATCCAGATGCCAATTGCAGGCACTTGTTTCCATTATACCTTTTCTCTGATTGTTCCTCACCTGGTTTTGGCTCCCACTGCTGAGAAAAAATACTGATCAAATACTGATAGTGGGGCCATGGCCTTAATGTAAGTCTATGACAGTCTCAATCTGAGTGTCAAACTAAGGGCACATTCACACGTTCAATTTTCACGTACGAGTACCATCTCTGTTTTTCGTGGATAGACTCGTACCTGTGGTAGTCTATGGGGCCATTCACGTGTCCGATTTTTTTCCTCAGACAGAATGGTCCATGGAAAATATTGGAGACGTGTCCAATTTGATCGGAGGGTTGGATCAAAATCAGCAGTGCAAATGAATGGGTCCTTGAAAAAAATTGGACTGCACTTGGATGATATCAATTTTCACAGACTGTCAGATGGAAGAAGGTGGAGAATATATTATTAATTTCTATACGTACAAGAAAATCGGATGACAATCATAGCACACAATGATTCAACTCCGATCAAAGTCTGATCAGAATTATCAGTCCGATTTTCTCGTACGCGAAAAGAAATCAGATTGCTGAATGAGCCCTTACATTGAGTACGTGACTTCTGATCCACACAATCAATGTGTGAGCTGCCTAATGTCAACTGCGGGCAGGAGCCATAATAGGGACCAAAGTTGTGTTCAAACCAGTATTTTAATGCAGATTAAAAATACTTTTACTGATCACCAATGGGAAAAAAATAAAAACACTGGAGTGGCACTTTAAAGAGGTTATATGTGCAACTACCGGTAATATAGATGATCTATTCCCATGTGAAGCAGCCGCTGCCGGGTATAGCAGGACAGCTCCAATTCTCTTGAATAGGTGCTGATCTGCGGTAATCAGCAGCGACCACTACACATTGAACGGAGCGGCTCAGAGCAGTACAGTGCTGTTCAATGGGCCCGATCCTTTAAGCTTGTCCTTTTACTAACCATTCTTAATGAAGATAGCGCTGGAGTAACATACGCCTTTTAATGAATGGGACATATGTTAAAATTGCTGTGCCCCTCCCCCAAAAGTGTTACTCCAGTCAGGGACTAGAGTACATTTCCGATGCAATTAACATCATGAAAGGAGTAAACTGTGCTGAATTTGCTGTGCGGACCTCGCCACACCATCTCTCACCTAAACTCTACCCACTTTGGCAGAGCTGTCAGAGACTTGCATAAAAGCACCAATAGCCACAAAATGTTTGGGTAACTGAGTAGACATTGTAAGAAAACACCTTGATGAATCGGGCCCAAAGTGTTTACATCCAGCCGCTGTCAGAGCTGTAAACACCTGATTGATGGAGGTGGTGGGTGTCAGGCCCCCCCAACTAGCCAAAATTGATGACCAATCCTCAGGACAGGTATCAATGTTAGATGTCCGGACATTCTCTTTAAGTAAGTAAATAGGTGTAAAGAATAGAAAAGTATAACATGTCTATGGAAATGCACCAAACTTGTCATAGTGGCTCATGAGGAGTTGGCTTTGGTGGATCTTCTGCCCGCTACTGACGCCTATTAAGTCATAACTGCAGAAATTCTGACTTGTGAGTGAAATGTGATAATAGTCAAAGATCATCAGGAAAGAACATACTCACAAAACACTCAGCAGCATCATCCATCAGGCCAAGCTGGAAGCGGTGCTCATCTTTAAAGCTCTCGGCAAGGGCAAGCCGCATGGCATCGGAGGGGAGCACCTTCTCTCTACTAGTTTGAAACTGGGAAAATATGGACTGTGGGAAAGAGAAGCAAAACACCAACTTTACAATCAAATTCATCCCATGAGCTCCATCATCATAAATAAGCTCCTGTACAGATATTGACTTCAGTCCTATAGATCAACCAGATAACAATTGGGGAAAATTTACCAAGACTGGCAGGTGAAAAAAATCTATAACACCAGGACTCAAGAATATTACCATCTTTCTCCTTGTAAAAGTGATATTCCAGAAGTCAGCCATGCCATTTAGATCAACACCATGCCGAAATTCTTGTGTTGGCAAAGCTCTTCAGAAATGGTGCTTTCAACCTTTTTTTTGCTGAAATAGTAATAAATATTTCCCATTGCAGAAAATGCCCATGAAAATCCATCACCATGGACTTAAACTACCAATTATCCACATTGGAAAGATGAGAAAAGCAATAGACCGTGGCAATTCCCGTATTACAGACCAGCATGGTCTACTAAATGGAATGGTGGGTGCAAGCAGACGAACAATGATCAGGACAAGTTAGATTAGAAAATGCCAAAATGTCGTCTGCTCTCTATCCCCATGTTACAGAACACTGGAAGCGCTGTTCTGCAGCTTGCAACCAGTCAACGTGCCTGGGGCTACTGATGTAGGTGATATGCCGGAGGTGGTGCATAGGTTGCCCTGAGCAGTTTTACGTGGAGCAGCTGCTACTTCAGAACAATAAGCTTTTGGTTGTTTTTTAATGCATTAATAATTTCAGAGTATAACTGGACAAACTAATGTGAAGAAGTGGAGGATACTCATTCAACCATACTGTTGGGACTAAATTGTAAAGAGGATCTCCACCTAAATTTTACATAGATCAGACAGTGAAGAAAAGTACAACCATTTTGCCACTTCTCTGCCCTCGGCACCAAGTTGATAGCATTCTATAGGAGTAACTTGTGACACACTGGCTGCTAGGGACAAGCGATCTGACAACATAAGTCATCTGTTCAGCTCAAAACTAGACTAGCATGGTGGTGACAGCAGAGCAGGCAGCCGCAGAGACACTCAGTGCTTGTCTCAGACTAAAAGTCAGAGAGCCTCTGCTACATATATCCGCACTATAATCTGCAATGTCTGAGATAATAGGTCACAATGATAGTAAACTTTACCACAATGGTTTGTGAACAAGCCCAGGAGCTGAAACTATCTAGTGTCTCCATGTAAATGCAAATAAACCTGTTTAACTGGAAAACCATGCAAAGGGAAGAAGGTGGGGGGGGGGGGGGGGGCGAGGGCGGAAAAAAATACTTCCAAGTAGGAAGGAAATTACCCCTCTAACATCAGCTTTTCTTATTATTGGCCAGAACAGAGTTGCCTGCCAAAAGTACCAAAAGCTGATGGAGCAAAGACCAAGTGATGACACGGACGACAACCAAATGGAATTATTGGTACCATTAATGGAAAATAAAGTACCGTATTGACACATGAAGGCTTTATCACAGCATTTGCTTCCAAAGAATGCAACTTTGGGTGTTTTTTTGCCGGCCATACTATCTTTAGGAGGGGAAGGGGGAAGCACGAGACATATTCTCTGTAATTCAGGTGAAATGTACTTAGGTCTGTGACTGCAGTACATTTACTGACATGGGCAGCTGACAGATTTGCCAAGTGCATCTTACTCCAGAGGACTCTAGATCAAGACTGGCCTAACGATGAATTCCTTGGTTCACAGTCCAAGTACGGACTGCAATGCATGGACCGTGCGGGGTTCTCCTGACCAGAACTGGTCAGCCTCATATATACTGATCCGCTTTAGGTCAGGAAACGCACGCCCAGTCCGTACTTGAACTGTGAAACCCAGATGTATGAAATCAGTCTACTGCGTTTTACTAATTTCACAGCCCAGACAGTGGGAAGTGAAACAGCCTGGAGGCAAGTGTGTGCACAGGTTTTCCCAGGTAACACTGAACCTTATTATGAGCTGTAAAATTGAAGGAAGGCCACTTAGTTAATACATTTAGATCTGGTTACCTACCTTTAAAGCACAAAATATGCACGCTTCTCCTAAGCAAACATGTCCAGTTAGCCCACGTAAACTGCGCCGAAAGATGTCCAACTGCCACAAAACCTGCAAGGAAAATAGAACGGCAGAATAAGCCAACACTGAAACACTTATGGGGGTTCTGTTGTGCACGTTCTGCATTCACGTGGACCAACTGCATGAGAAAGGCTGGACTTGATGGACCGGTGTATTCTCAACCTACACACCTATGTACTTAGCTGAAAGCTGCTCTCGATTAAAAAAAGTCTAAGGGGTAACGTTTCTCCTTGTGGAGAGTGACATGTCAAGCCTGGCATATCAGAGTGAGGAGACTTATACGCAATGCAATGCTCCTCTGGGAAATGAGATATGCAAATTGTCTCTTCAGAGAGGAAGAGGACTAGAACTCTAGCGCCACCTATTGGAAGCAGCGAACCTAAAAACCATAAGGCTGTGTGCCCACTATGCGTTTTTTAAACATTTAAGCAGCGGCAATTCTGCTGCAGAAACGCTTAAAAAACGCTTGGTAGAAGGCCTGCCATGTCCCCCAATGATAATCCGTATGTGCTGTGCACATGTTGCGGAAATTTCCGCTGCGGATTATCATTGCGGAAAAAAACGCAGCACTACCAATTATTTTGCGGAAGCGCTGCGTTTTCGCCGCCATTGACTTGCGTTGGAACGCATGGCATCCGCTTGACTGCATCTGTACATGCGGATTACATGCGTTTCAATGTGCGGATGGTACCCGGGTGTGGAGGAGAGGAGACTCTCCTCCGGACCCGGGTACCATAGAACCTGTATAAAAAAAAAAAAAAAAGAATAAAATAAAAAATAAATATGATACTTACCTTCTGATGGCCCGCGGTGCGCTTGTCTTCGCTTGCCGGCAGATCGCAGTGGACTCAAGGACCTGCGCTGACGTCATTTAGTCATGTGACGATAGGTCCTTCAGTGTACCGAGAGCTGCCGGCAAGCCGAGACGCGTCAAATCAAGACTCCCGGGGCCATCAGAAGGCAAGTATAGATTTATTTTTTACCATTCTTTACTGTCACACTACATAAATACATGCCGGTTGCATGGATTTATATAGTGTGACCAAGTTGTCAAGCACTTTCCAAGTGATGCTAAAATCGCTTGGAAAGCGCTTGTCAATCTGCATGCGGAAACGCATGTGAAGAACGCTTCACTTCCGCATGTCCCTGGCAGGAAAACGCATGCACAATCCACATGGACGATCCGCATGGGTTTTTTCTGCCAGGGAGATGCAGAAACGCTCAGGAAAAATCCGGAGCATTTCTGCATCGTGGGCACATAGCCTAAAAGTTAATTCTAGGGACAAATCCGTTTCAAGATCAGAAGATACTGCATAAGTACATGGATAGATTCAATAAGGGGGTTGTCCCTGTTCAGACTCAGTTATGTGTAAAAATAAACAAAAAACCCTGAGCTTTACATAACCTCATTGGGTCTAACGGTGCCTCTGCTGCCCCAGCCTTTCATGATTGGCTGCTCAGAGGACAAGCAATAGAGGTGGCTGTCATGTCAACAGTACTGCAGCCAATCAACAGAGGCAACAGAGAGTGTTGGACTCATTGAGGTCAAGTAAAGCTCAAGGGTTAAAAAATAAAAATCAAATACCTTATTGAGCCTATGGGGACAAGCCTTTAAATCTAAATTGTGTAACATTTCATATGCACATTCACACGCAGACAAAATAAATAGCTACAGAAAAGTAGATAAATTATACCAACCAGATGTCATAAGGAACAGACGAAGAGGAAGGACCCTCAATCATCAAAACAGTTCTAATACATCCAATTGGTATGCAAGAAATGGCCTTGTGGCCAAGTGTCTCACCATACATGAAGATTCTGTAGTCAGAAATATTTCCCCTCTACTGTTAGTTCTCATAGAAATGTACAAGTAGCTTGACATCTGGGTGTTACCATTTCTCTTGTCAAAGAGGCTTGGCCAATGTCAGACTGCACAACTGACAACACCCAGGGATCAAGTCAATGACACATGTGGAGGGGTATTCCCATCTCCAAGATCCTATCCCAATATGTAGAAGATGTAATAATAATGTTAGCAAATACCTCCTCCAATTAGAAATGTAGTATAGTTCTTCTGATTCGCTATGTCTCTTTCCTCATGTGCAGGACCTTAGGTATCCATGGTTACATCCACTCATAGTGACAGTTAGATAGTTGCTAATGGTCATAACCATGGATACCTAAGGTCCTGTAATGAAGAAAGACATAGCAAATCAGAAAGCTATACTACATTTTTAATTTGAGCTATTAGCTAATATTATTACACCTAGAACATATTGGGAGAGGATCTTGGAGATGGGAGTACCCCTATAAGAATAACAGAGGAACAGTGCAACTAATCGTAAGAAAATATGCTTCCTCCAGAATTACTATTTCACAAGAAACATAGTTACTTAGTAAAGTTTCATGACGACCTTGAAAGGTGACTAAGAAATAAAAGTCCACATAAGAGGAAAGTCGTCCATACCATTAGATGGCACATATATTGATACATTGTTTTTTCCCTTTGGAGTCTAGCAGCATGCGCAGGAGCTTTCAGAAATCTCACTCACTTGGCTGGAACTGTGAAATACTATGTTTTTTTCCTGTGGAAATTAGTTCTTGAAAGTTCAGATCATGCATTTTTTTGGGAGGGGGTGGGGAGTATTTTGTTTTTATTTTTTTTATTTTTAAATCCACCACATGGTTCTGGAGATACTGCCCTTTTTAATAAGCGCAATTTTTCTGATCTTTACAAGAGGACCTGACTCCGCATTCTCAGAGAGGTGTTTTTAGGCTGCTCCGCATATTCAGCGTGTAAGCACCACCCCCTTGGAAAAGACAAGAAAAAGTAGAACTAGATAAAAAGTTCCCACATCACTAGAACCGCATTGCGGCTTAATATATTAAAAGACACAAAATAATCAGGGGGAATAAAGTAAGAACAATGGCCACTTTTGACCTGGTGACAGGTGAGGGTTCCACCTGATACACTATCCATTTTATGTCATCCCATCATGGTTCACATTTGACCTGCTGCATACATGTAAAATACAGGAGAAGATGATGGCAAACTACAGATTCCCAAATATAAGGGGGTAGGAGGGTTCTATATTGCATGTTTGACGTTGACCTTTACAAGGAAAAATCAAAAGGCAGAATATTTACATTTTCCTAAAAAAAAAAAAAAAAACATGCAACAAGTGCTTTGATTAAGACAAGCATTTTCTTCTTTAATCTCATAAAGGAAATGTATTTCTGAATCAATTGGAGCTCAAAAGCATTTCCTTCCTCCTCTTAAGAAGTCCCTTGGAGACTTATCTACAGCATAGAGGAAAAGTAACCCTTCAATCAGGCGTTCTCTGTGTAAAACTGAACTAGTCTCTTTTGCAAGCACAGAGCCGGATCAGACCCCTTCACACATTCAGTAAGGGGTCCCATCATCCCATCACTGCCCGCACCACGTACACTGCCACCGGCTAATGAAACATCTTGGCATACTTTATGCTTGCATCAGATCATTTTAATATTGAGGTCAATGGATGCAAACGCTGTTCAAATATCCTGCTGCCTCCCACGCTGGACTGACATACATATGAAGGATGGACGAGGTATTAGATTAACAGAAAACTAGCCAAAAATGGAGGCGTAGACAAGAAAAATGGTATTTGCACTGGCGGGCTCCTGAGATTTGTCAGTGTATAATTAGTGTACCCACCACTCCTTAAAGGGAAGGTTCACCTAAGCAGCACACTCTTAAGTTATCATTCTAACACATGTAAAAATAAAAATCATCCATGGTTTTATATCGGCCTGTCTCTCCCTGGTTACAGACCAGAATCGGAGTGTCTGGCACTGCTCTACGACAACTCGTGTGTGCTGTCAGATATGGTCACTGGCAGCACAGACATTACATTCTATGCAACTACTCACATATCAGAGGTTTTGCTGACGGATGGCCCAGAAAAAAAATAAAATAAAAAGAAGTAGTTACTTACCGGTAACGGGATTTCTCAGAGCCCATGACGGCACCACGGAGAGAGGGGATCCGCCCTTCAAGGACAGGAAACCTACAGATAAAAAGGCGGTACCTCTCTCCCGCATCAGTTGTTTACAGAGCATGAGAGGACCACCAGGTTAGTAACACGAAATTTTACAATTTAAGACCTCGTCAGACACACCACGTGGCTACAACAAGTAACTAAAGTGTGCGCACCCATACGTGAAGGGAGGGAATGTACGGGTGCCGTCATGGGCTCTGAGAAATCCCGTTACCGGTAAGTAACTACGTCTTTCTCCTTCTCCCATGATGGCACCACGGAGAGAATTACAGAGAAGTGACTCATTAGGGAGGGGACCACAGCTTCCAGAACCCTTCTCCCGAAAGGTCCGAAGAAGAGGTTAAGTCTAGCCAGTAGTGATTAAAGAAGGTAGGGGGGGGGGGGGGGGGACCAGGTTGCCGCTCTACATATCTGCTCTATCGTAGCACCGGCCTTCTCCGCCCAGGAGGCTGCCACCGGTCTCGCTGAGTGGGCCTTCAGTTTCTCCCCGTGAGGAGTAAGATAGTGTGATGGCCTCCCTTATCCATCTGGCCAGCGTGCCCTTAGAAGCTTCCTTCCCCTTACGAGGGCCCTGAAAGCAAACAAAGAGAGAGAGAGAGAACTATCCTGCCTACACTCTTGTGTCGCCTCTAGATATTGGATTAGGCATCTTCTGACGTCTAGTGTATGCAAGACCTTCTCTTTCGTGTTCCTAGAGTTAGGGCAGAAAGAAGGAAGGGTGATTTCCTGGTACAAATTCCAGGCTGTCAAGTGTAAGCTTGACGCCCGAGGGTGGAGGACCGGACCCTGAGAAAGAAGGTCCGGGAGCTCCGGAAGATCCCATGGGTCGGATATTGATAACCTCCTCAGCCATGAAAACCATGCCCTCTTTGGCCAAAAGGGGGAATATCAAGATTACCCTCGCTCCCTCTTTTCTGATTTTCCTCAGAACAGCTGGAATCAGAGCGGTCGGAGGAAAAGCGTAAGCTAGAGGATAATTCCATGGGATCATGAAGGCATCCACGGCTACGGGGTTCCCTCTGGGATCTAGGGAGCAAAAAGAGCGTGTTTTTTGTTCTGATTGTTGGCGAACAGATCTATGGAGGGCCGGCCCCACCTTTGTACAATCAGCCGAAAAACTGCTCGACTTAATACCAACTCGCCCTGGTTCAGCTGTATCCGACTCAGTCTGCGGTGCGATTTTCTATCCCTTTTATGTGTAGAGCGGATAGGGATTGTAAGTACTCCTCGGCTAAGTGAAAGATGACCTCTGTCATCTGCATTAGGGAATGGGACCGTGTACCCCCCTGGTGGTTCAGGTATGCCACTACTACTTGGTTGTCTGAAAAGACCGTCACATGATGACCTTGTAGTGTATGCATGAATTCCTGGAGTGCCCGCT
Source organism: Phyllobates terribilis (assembly GCF_046119375.1). NCBI lineage: Eukaryota > Metazoa > Chordata > Amphibia > Anura > Dendrobatidae > Phyllobates > Phyllobates terribilis. The sequence continues at coordinate 881,200,948 of NW_027362761.1, forward strand.
CTACCGCTAGGAGCTCCTTCATGTTCGAGGACATTAGTTTTAGGCGTTCTGTCCAGACCCCCTGAGCTACCAGATTGTTGAGGTGAGCCCCCCAGACTTGCATCTGTGGTCAAGATTTGCGGTGTTGGGATTGTCCAAGGAATCCCCCGGGCTAGATTGTCTATGTTCCCCCACCACTCTAGGGAAAGTGTGGTTTTTGCAGATAGCATTAAAAGCCCTTCTAGGGCTTTTTCTGCCTCTAGGATTTCCCACTGAAGGGTTCTGGTATGTATTTGAGGCCATTGGACGTCCGGAAAGCATGCTGTCAGGGAATCTAGTAGGGACATGGCTTTCCGAAGGGACATAGACGGGTGGGACCTGAGATATCTGTCTTAGGATTTTTTGAATTTCCCCTTCGGGGAGACGACACTCCTGACCTTTTGAATCCAGCACGATGCCTAGATATTCCTGTATTTGGCATGGTTCTGTTTTGGACTTTTCCAGATTCAAAAGCCATCATAAGCGAGTCAAGGAATCCATGACCTTTTTCAGATGGGATTTGCAGTCAAGGAAGGAGCTGCCTATTATCAGGAAGTCATCTAGGTATGGGACGACCAGGGTGTTCTGTTCCCTTAGATGAGCCATCACCTCTGCAACAACTTTGGTGAAGACCCTTGGGGCTATGGCGATGCCGAATGGGAGGGCTGTATATTGGTAGTGTCTTTGTGTATCGGGACGTGATAATAAGCGTCCTTTAAGTTCAGGACGGCCATGAAACAACCGGGAAACCGCATTCTTACTGAAGATTTTATGGTTTCCATTTTGAAGGCTTCCACCTTCAACAGTTTGTTCAGCTTTTTTAGATTCACAATCGTCCTGTATGTCCCATCTGTTTTTTTTCTCAGGAATAATGGAGAATAGAAGCCCATGCCCCCCCCCCTTTCCCCCCGGGACCTCCTGAAGGACTGCCTTCCCTACCAGTCCCTGGATTTCCTGCTCCAACGCCAGTTGCTCCTCGTTTGAAGACCTTTCGTGGGTTATAACAAAGTTTTGCTGAGGGAATTTGAGGAACTGGAGTTTCAGGCCCGATTATATTATACTCAGAATCCATGAGCTGTTGGATATTAGCTCCCAGGCCGGGAGAAAACTTGATAGCCTTCCCCCCACCCGAGGCAAATCTTCATTGGGGGGCCTTTGTTATCACTGGAGGGCTGGTTAAATAGGAATCCCTTGGTTTTCCTTCTCCTTTCTTCCCATCTATCCTGTTCTTTAGGGGGCTTTCTATGTATAAACCTTCTACTCCGAAAAGGTTTCCTGTAAGTAGTGTTAGACAGGATAGGAAACCGTTTCTTATTGTCCCCTGCCTTATTCAAGATATCATCAAGGGCGGGCCCAAATAGAAACTCGCCCTCACAGGGGATGTAGCACAACCTAGACTTAGTCTGCAGATCCCCGGGCCAACATTTGAGCCAGAGGGCTCGTCTAGCCGCGTTAGCAAGCCCTGCTGCTCTAGCACCTAACCCGACGGAGTCCACCGAAGTATCAGCCAGGAAGGCCGCCGCCCCTTTCATTATCGGGATAGATTCAAGGATTGTGTCTCTCGATGTTTTTTGCCTCAGTTGCGTTTCAAGCTGATCCAGCCAGACCATTAGTGACCTGGCCGTACATGTGGCAGCTACCGCAGGTTTTAACCCCCCTCCAGCGGCTTCCCAGGAACCCTTTAGGAAGGTGTCTGCCTTTTTATCCATGGGGTCTTTTAAGACGCCCATGTCCTCAAATGGAAGGAAGTATTTCCTTGAGGCCTTGGCTATGGCGACATCTAGTTTTGGTGCTTTCTCCCAAAAGAACATACTGGGTCCTCAAATGGGTACTTTCGTTTGGGGGAAAGGAAGCCCTTCCTCTCCGGTCTTTTCCACTCTCTTAATCAGCGAGTGAACATGTTCGTTGAGTGGAAAAGATCTCCTCTTTTTTTGTTCTAGACTGCCGAACATCACGTCTTATATGGATTTTTTGGGCAAATCTCGGGGTTCCCTCGCATATAGTCTGCTCAATGCAGGAGCTGCAGAGTCTCTTATCCCAAGTGGTGGGCAAGGTTTCAGTGCATAGTGCACAAGTCCTATTTTTTGTTTTCCCTGTACTCTTTTTTCCCTATAGGAGACAAAAGAGAGAGAGCAAGTGTCCCTATGGCCTTTCACGAAGCTCACTTACCAACCAGACGGAAGAGCCATCTTCGTAGACAGAGTCCTCCTGGAAGATGCAGAGGTGGAGTCCTTGCTGCGCTGCGACGATCTGCCGGAGATCCCGCTTCCACTGTTCCGGTCCTGGTGCCCCCCTCTTCCGGTCTCTTCTTTCGTTGGGTGGCGGTGGTGACTGAGGAGGTAGCTCTTGCTCCTCAGGTAGCTCCTGGTCACTCATTATTATTATATATGTATAAATATATACTCTTTTTTTTTTTTTTTTTTTCCCCCCACACAGCGTGCCAGAGCTCTGATGAGCAACTACTGGCGTCCTTCGCTGTCTTTTTAAGGCACTGGGAGTCCCTCCCATAGTGCCTGTGGTGACCCGACGCCCCCTCCTCCCCTGCACCTGCAGGAGGACGCCTGCGCAGACTGGCTACCCAGTCATGCAATGCGGTGTTGCGTCATTCAGGGGCGCCCGGCGCGCGTGCGGGGGGGAGGGACGCCCGCGCCTGCGCAGACTGGCTACCCAGTCATGCATTGCAGCGCCGCGTCATCCAGGGGCGCCCCGCGCGGCAGACCCGGAAGTTGAAATGCACGCCGCCTGGCCGCGCTCTCACCTCAGCAACCAGGGGGGGTCCAGCACAGTTTTCGACGGCCCCGACAGGCCCTGCCTCTTCGTCTGGACCCCCTTCCGCACACCCTAAGGGCCCACTGACCCCAGCGGTGGGGCATCAGGACACCGCACCAGCCGAGGCAGGGGACTCCCGCTGCCTGGATCGGACTGGCCGGGCCTGGCATCCCACGACGTCCATCTTCTGGCACCCCGAGGCATGCCTCCTCCGGACTGTAGGGTCCCGTCAAGGACAGGAAACCAACTGATGCGGGAGAGAGGTACCGCCCTTTTATCTGTAGGTTTCCTGTCCTTGAAGGGCGGATCCCCTCTCTCCGTGGTGCCGTCATGGGGGAAGGAGAAAAGACAATTTCCCCTGCTGGTCTAATTTCTGCACCAAACTTGACCATTCAAGTGGAGGGGTCTGCAAAGAAAATGGACAGCTCACAAAGTCTCATGGTGTTTTGTCTGATTTTCACAGACTGGTTGCCGGGGAATGTTGCTGTGGGAAACATGAGTTGTTTTTTTTTTGCATGTAAAGAAAAATGCATGACACATGGACTTCTGAATAAGGCCTTAATAGGATTCTGCTGCGGTATAAAATATAATATAGAAATGCCTTTCTTAGAAAAAGAAAAAAAACTGCCTGGATCTAAACCACCTCCACCCCATTCATAAGCAATGATAAGACCTCCTGTGACCTGACTGCTGAGGACGGATTGACTGCAGCGTCAAGTGACTGATCCCAGGGCACTGATCACTTCTGGTAGGTACTGAAGCTCAGCTCCTATTGAAATGGATAGGATCCGAGCTCCACTACACAGTAACTACCACTACAAAGTGAAAGTGGCTTCGTTCACTATTTAGAATTGGCCACCACCGGAGCTGAAAACAGCCGACCATAGGGGTCCAAGTGTCACATCCCCACAGATGGCTAATGTGAAGGAAAGGTCATCAATACCTTAAAGGGGATCTGTCAGAAGGTTTTTGCTATGTAATCTGAGGACAGCATGAGGTAGGGGCTGAGACACAGATTTCAGGGATGTGTCACTTATTAGGCCGTGTGCTGTTTCCATAAAGCATTCATTGTATCACCAAGAGATTAACACTGGCAGACTATATCTTGCGTGAGCCCTGGTCAGACCACACACCTCCGATAAGCATTGACATCCCATTCATCAATTACTAGCCCCCTGCAGCCACTGGCCATGGCAGTCATTTTCTGTACATGTAGGAGCCACCAGTGAACAATGGATAGGACGTCATCATTACATAACTATAAACATAGTGTAGTAGGCAAGGAATACATTTGACTCCATTATTATAAGATTATATAACCACTCAAGTGTATCCTCACCATTATCAATTTTGCCTCATTACTAGTGCACCGCGTCCGTTCCCACTGCCTTTGGTTTATAGCCATACATGTACTATCAGCAAATAATTGGGCACCTGTGGTCTGCAGACTTGTAGGTGGAAGCACCTTGTCCTTTCAGGTGGTCATTTCTAAATTACGACCTCAATTTCCTCTGACGAGAAGAATACATGCTATAAGACACCAATGGGGCACGTGTTGGTAAGTCATCCATGACCAGCAGTCAGGACCGAAAACCACAAGGTAAACACTGCGCACCAGCATGAGGCATACTGTCACCGAGCTGCCCCACAGCACTTGTGGCTCTGCTAAATCTTTCATTTACTTTAATTAGCCGTGGTATGGTGCCACAACAGACTGACCCCTGGAGAGGGTCAAATGGCCCCAGGAGGTCACCTGGGAGGAACACTGCAGCCATGGAAAGAACGCAAGTAACAGAAAATACAGAGTTTCAGTGTTGATCGTTTTGCCACAGCCATAAAGCCGCAGGCCAGTAATTTATTAATTAGCAAGTCAAATAAGAGCGGAGGATGAACTAATACGGCCCCAATACAATGCCAGATCAATAGGATGAGAAAACATGCCGTGCCAATATCAATTATTCACACGATAATTGACACTTGGTACAAGTGCCACCTCAGTGCACGCTCACCGTCTCGCACACACGGGCACACTTGTTCTCATACGACAATGCCAATGGATGCAAATAAAAATAAGAAAAAAAACAACTAAAGGACGCAAGTTGTAAAAATGTGGAACACCCACAATAAACCATATGATCCGGCACATAAATAGCATCAGTGTGTACATGGTATTTATTAGCACAGATGTCCAATGCGAAGAAAAAGAAATGCTTGGATCCGAGGTTACAAATGACAGCAGAATAAACACAGACGCGGCATCTAAGACTGGTATCTGCCCGTGTACAGAACCAACCGCCATCTCAGAGGACATACACACAGACCGCTCCGGGACTGCACACTGCCAAACCCTGCACAGGGGTAAACCTGGCGAGGGCAGAAGGCGGCCGGCACAGGTGGCGAGGCCAGAGAGGGAGGGGGAGACTACAGATCACAGGCTGTACACCAGCCGTATGTAAACAGGCGGACACTACAACCGCCATCCGCACCTGTATATTGTGTACACAAAACACCGATTACTACCACTCAGCTAAAGGGTTTCATGTCAGCAGCAAGTCCTAGGTGTCGAGTGAGACTTGTAGTTCTACGGAGTGTGAAGCAATAGCTGTGCCAGTGTGCCATGTACACACAGATATCTAAGCAAAGATGTGTATACCACAAATGGCATCACATACCACATCCACTGGCATTCCAAACATACAACATGGACACCAGGTGGGCGCCGCCACGCACCCGGACACCAGGTGGGCGCCGCCACGCACCCGGACACCAGGTGGGCGCCGCCACGCACCCGGACACCAGGTGGGCGCCGCCACGCACCCGGACACCAGGTGGGCGCCGCCACGCACCCGGACACCAGGTGGGCGCCGCCACGCACCCGGACACCAGGTGGGCGCCGCCACGCACCCGGACACCAGGTGGGCGCCGCCACGCACCCGGACACCAGGTGGGCGCCGCCACGCCACTTCAGGTACTGGCAGTATCACAGACAGGTATGGCCGCTCACCTGCACGGCGCTGTTCAGGAAGCAGCTGTTCTGGCCGGGCTCATTGAACAGGCCTTTGGTGGGAGCTAAGGAGAGCATACTGCCCGGCTGGTAGACCTTCCCCAGGTTCCCCCCCGCCTGTCGGCGGAATAGTTTCACCCAGGCCATGTCCCTCCGCCGCACGTTCCACAAGGCACAGCAGGTTGTCCGGGCACAGCGCTGCTTACACAGGGGTCGCTCCTGCCCCTAGTGGCCGGGAAGGCTCCATCTTCTCCCGGTGGCCGCACACGTGTTATACAGTCCCGGAGCCGCTCAGCTCTGTGCTGCTATGAGAGGGAGCAGAGGAGACGTGTGGGAGGAGGCGGAGTCGCCGTGTGTGGGGAGGAGCAGCTCTCTGCTTTCAGGAAAGGCGGAGCTCGCAGATTGTCCTAGCAGTCAGATCCCGTCCGTGACCCGCAGCTGCCGCCAGCTCACCAGCGCAGCCTGCAGTGACCGTCCCGTGCAGCCACTACCAGGCGCTCGGCGGACGGAGAGATGCGCAGCCCGGACTCCGCCCCCGTGTTGTTTTTTTGTTTTCTTTTCCGGTAGCTCACCTGTACGTGACGTACGGGGGCGGGGCATCATCTGATTGGCCACCTGACATTCAGGGCAGGTGGGGGGCGTGGTCTGTGTGACATTGCGCGTGACTTGTCCTAGGGGGGTTGTGTGTGGCCTGAAGCCCAACTCAGGCTGCTGCTGCCGTATACCTGGCAGTGCGGAGCCGAGGCCATGGGGGAGGGGTGTTACTGCTGACCGGCTCCACTATATGGGACACAAAATGGGCTACTATGTGGGATATTATATGAGACACTGTGAGATATTTTGTGGGATACTTTATGGGACACTATGTGGGATAATTTATGGGACACTATGTGGGATACTTTATGGGACACTATGTGGGATACTTTATGGGACACTATGTGGGATAATTTATGGGACACTATGTGGGATACTTTATGGGACACTATGTGGGATACTTTATGGGACACTATGTGGGATACTTTATGGGGCACTATGTGGGATAATTTATGGGACACTATGTGGGATACTTTATGGGACACTATGTGGGATACTTTATGGAACACTATGTGGGATAATTTATGGGACACTATGTGGGATAATTTATGGGACACTATGTGGGACACTTTATGGGACACTATGTGGGACACTTTATGGGACACTATGTGGGCTAATTTATGGGACACTATGTGGGATAATTTATGGGACACTATGTGGGATAATTTATGGGACACTATGTGGGATACTTTATGGGACATTATGTGGGATACTTTATGGGACACTATGTGGGATAATTTATGGGACACTATGTGGGATAATTTATGGGATTCTATATGGGACACTATGTGGGATACTTTATGGGACACTAGTATACCGTTCACTTAGTGTGTATGTGTGTAGCTTCAGAGCCCAGGGAGACTACTGGCCCCATGTAACACATGTATTATTACCATAGATCCCGCTGTACCCGCCTTGCTCTCTAAGAGGAAGACTCTTCTGGAAAGCGCTGGCCTCTTTTTTGGCATCTTTTGTGCCGGTATTTTTGCCGCCAGCGGTTTTTCTTATCTGTACAATAGTGAGTCTGAAGCAGGTAGAAGAAGCTGATGGCGGCTGTTTTACATTGCTCTACATATGGTCGTTCTTTTCAGCACTTTTTTACCACTTTTTTTTAGGTGGGTTCCGAACCAGACCTGTGTGAAAAAGACGCAGTGTGCACATGCCCTAAGGTCACGTCTAACGGTGATTATTTAATGAGGTTTTGATGTTGCAGATTTTCTTCACGTGTTAAAGAGGTTGTCTGGTCCAAATCGATAAGCCTGCAGTCACTCTGTGTGCCAGCAGACTTATGAATGCCTAAATTAAGTTACGTGTGTTCTTTCATTGCGTTTTTGATGCTGCGATTTTTGTCTCTGGTGTCATGCTGTAAATAAAGCTGCTTTATTTTTTACACTTCCTGGTATTTGGCTTTAACAAAACTTTATTGATACGGTCATATGTGAATTAAACGCACTAAAAACATGTACGTTTTTACCTGCGGATTTTCTGCATCTAATACAAGTCTATGGGAAATTTGCACAGAAAACTCAGCGTAGCCGCAAGAGAAACTGACATGTTGCGGCTGTGACACGCACCGCAGGTCAGGGTACACTGAGTAAAAAAGAAGCACAGTGGGCACGAGACTTCTATAAATCCCACCCACTTTGCTGGAACTGCGTGTTTTATGCAGTGTCAGAAACTCGCTGTGTGCACACCGCCTTATGGATGTTGCAGCATTTCTAAGTTAGGTTGCTTTACGTTTTTTTTTGCATTTTTGAGCGCATTTATTTTTTACATTTATTATGTTTTTTTTTTCTGCTGCGGTTTTTGTCTCCTTTTGCTGTGTCATGTTTGAAAGGGAACCTGTAACCTCAGCAAATTACCTTCCGATAATCAAAAGACCATAGTGTGCTTATACAGCTGCTCGGTGCTGAGATGGGTCACTGTGATCGCACATGCACGCCCCCGTCACTGGAAGCCGGTGGCTCTCGGGATAACATAAGCTCATTTTGGCTGCAGTGGTCATGGGACCTAACAATGTAACGTCACCAGCGGGGAAGGCAGGTATGTATTTTTTCCTTTTCTGCACCAGACAGAGGCTATTAAGTAGGGGGTTTCCCGTAGTGCACAACCTCTTTACTCACCAAACATTTTTTTGTTTTTTTTTTTCATTTTAGCATTCCAAAAGACAATTAAAAAAAATATGTAGCTGTATGAGCTCATGTATTTATGCAGGATGAGCTCTATTTCTAACTGACACCATTTTGGTAGACATATAGCGTATTTTTCGGACTAAGATGCACCCAGGTTTTATAGGTGGAAAATAGGGGAAGAAACTTTTTGAAGCATAAAATGTGGTAAAATATTTTTGATGAGTGAAAAGGTTTTTCTGGCACCGTTTGCTTCTGGATTAGGAAGTGAGTGGTGCTGATATCCTGCCAGCAAGCCTACCAAGACACCTGCATGATGGCTACCAATCATGCATCTGTCCTGCCGGGTATCTGTAGACGTGATGTCCTCAACACTGCTCACCTCCCAAGGCGGAAGCACAATAAGCTTTGCTGAGCAAACACTTTATACAGAATGTGACTGCTGATTCATTCTGCCTGATCCACGGGCAGCATGTATCAGACACTGGATGTACGACCTAAGGCAGATACGGAATGTTTCCCTCTGAAAAGCTGCAGCAGAGGAAAACATACCGTACTGTGGCTTCTCCTCTCCTGCTGTTAATGACTGACTGGTCTCTTCTTGTACATGCATGCAGGATGAAAATTGTCACTCAATGGGAGCAGATCAAGAGAAGCCATTGGGGGCTCACCTGTCCGACTAGTCTCCAGTGCGGCTCAGTCCCTGTGGATTTTAAAGTACCGTACCGTATGTTTTTCTTTGAAACGCCAAAAAGCATACTTAGCTGAAGTCATACGGCCAGCACCTGATACATGCTACCCAAGCCACAGGCACGTGTATCAGTCGCTGGCTGTATGACTTCAGCCACATACGGTATGTCCTCTTTAAGATCCTATAGGTACCTTTAATGTCATGTGGTTGCCCTGAGGAGAACTATAACTCCTAGCATGTCCTGCAGCTGTTATGGCATGCTGGAGTTATAGCTCACCACATTTATGTCATGTGGTTGCTCTCAGGAGAACTATAACTCCTAGCTTGTTCTGCAGCTCCTATGGCATGCTGGGAGTTAGATTTCACCACAATGGTATAGTGTTTTACCATATGTGCTTTTTTAACTTAAACTACAGGGTATGTAGCTGTTATAATGATAATAAGAGATCACACAGCGATGGAGCGGCAGGAAGGGAGATCCCACAGCGATGGAGCGCGGTCGCAGGGCAGGGAGACACAGCAAGGATCAGTGGCGTCGCCATGAATTCACTAAAGCAGCGTTAGACAGGAGGAAGTGGGTGGTCTCCTGTCTAGATCACGTGCTGCAGTGATGTTACAAAGAGGCAGAGCCGGGGCAACACAGAACAGCACGTCACTGCAGCACGTGATCTGGACCGGAGACCGCCCACTTCCTCCTGTCTAACGCTGCTTTCGTGAATTCATGGCGGTGCTGCTGATCCCTGCCGTTAGATCCCGCTCCCTGGCGTGTGACTGCGCTCCATCTCTGCCGCCACCTCCCCACACCACAGTATGCATTATAACAGCCACATTCGGACAATAAGACGCACCCCCCTTTTTTCCTCCAAATTTGGGGGAAAAAAGTGCGTATTGTAGTCCGAAAAATGCGGTAACTTATTACGTTTATTAAGGCCTGGTTCAGACAGCAATGCTGAAAGGCAACAGCAACCAGAGAAAGTTGGAGCCAGATTGATGAAGAGTACTGTTTGTCACTCATTAAGTCCATGCCTCAGAGACTGCAAGCTGTTATTAAAGCCAGAGATGGTGCAACAAAATACTAGTGATGTATTGGAGTGTTCTTTGTGTGTTTGTTTTTCATGATTCCATATTTTTTTCCTCTGAATTGAGTGATTCCACAATTTTTTCCCTCTGCTTGGTCTGAAAAAAATGACCCTTACTAAGTACCACATTTATAATCTTGATTTCTTTTAGTGTTTCTTAAAGCCCTAAAGTTGCCATTTGAAATTACTTTAGTTTTGTGATCTGCTTTTTTTCAACAACATTAAACAACTGAATGAACATCCTCCGAGCCCGGTGATTCCATAATTTTTGCCAGGGGTTGTAGAATGAAGAATACAAATGACAGATGTTTAGGTGTTAGATGTGCAAAGATAGAGAAAGATAGAAATATGTCAGTGAGATATACAATCATTGCTTTGCATGTGTACTTTTCTGTACTTGTATTTATCTAATAATTAAATAAATAAATGAAAAAAATGACGTGGCGTACCCCTTATTTTTAATAAACAGCGAAGGCTAAATAGACAGCTGTGGGCTGATCCTAATAGGATGGCATGGGGCCATAACACCAGCCCTCAGCCGCCCCTGAAATGGCGCATTCATAAAATGTGCAAATTTTAGCACTTAGCCTCGGCTTTTCCTGCTTGCCCTGGTGCATTGGCAAGCGGGGTAATGGTTTTGGGGTTGATGTCAGCTGTGTAATGTCTGCTGACATCAAGCCCAGGGATTAGTAATGGAGAGACGTCTATAAGACACCCCCATTACTAACCCCGTAAGTTTAACGCAAAAAACACACACAGAGACAAGTCCTTAATTTGTATAAAGCACTCCCCGAAAATTACCCTCATTTACCCATTTATTACATTTACCCATTTATTACCATAAAAATAAAAGTTATCCTCAGCTGTCCGCCGTAAATTTATAATAAGGAGGTCCCATGACGATCCCCGATTCTGGTACATCCGGATGCAGAGTAAATGGATAAATGAGGGTAATTGTCAGGCAGTGATTTTTACAATTAAAGTACTTTTCTCTGTGTTTGTGTTTATTACTTTTGACTACGGGGTTAGTAATAGGGGTGTCTGATAGACCCCTTTCCATTACTAACCTCAGGGCTTGATGTCAGCTATGATTTTTGAGAAATCACAGCTGTCATCAAACCCATATATTACCCCAATTGCCACTGCTCCATGGCATCGGGATGGGTTGGGTAAAGAGCCAGAATTGGCGCATCTAATGTGCAGCGGGTGCTGACTACTACTATCTTCAGAGTCGCCTGGTCTCGCTGCACCCGGCACCTGAGAACAGCGCTAAGGCCACGGCGCCACTATCAGTATTTGGTCAGTGTTCGGTCAGTATTTTTTCTCAGGAGTGGAAGCCAAAACCAGGAGTGGGTGATAAATACAGAATTGGTGACTTGTTTCTATTATACATTTTCTCTGATTGTTCCTCACCTGGTTTCGGCTCCCACTCCTGAGAAAAAATACTGATCAAATACTGATAGTGGGGCCATGGCCTAATTGTACTGCTTTTCTCAGCTGCTGGATGTAATCAGTGCGTACGTGTGCGGGACGTATTGCGGACCATACTGCTGAAAAAAAAGGATATGTCTACGTGTTTTGCGCACATACTTGTGCGCAGACCCATATATTTGAATGGGTATAGGTGTGAAAACTGTCACCACACATACTGGAGACTCTGACATGTGAAGGGGCCTTATATATAGCAATACTGTGGTATTGTTGTATGTAATACAAGTGACCAGACAATCACAGGTCCAAGTCCCCTGAGGGGGTCTAACAAGTAAAATGAAAAATAGAACAAAAGGTTTTAAATATAGGAGAAAATATATAAAAATTCATATCCATCCCTTTTCCCAGTTAACAATAAAGAAATGTAAATTAAAAAAAAATACACATATGTAGTATCGCTGTGTCTAGAAAAGTCTGATCTATCAAATTATAAAAATAATTACCGTATTTTGTGGATTATAACATGCATCAGATTATAAGACGCACCCCAAACTTTGGGGAGGGAAATAAGAATTTATTTTTTTTAAATGAAATGTTGGTGCGTCTTATAGTCTGCTTTTACGGTAGCTTACTGACGCGCCCCCTGGGCCATGTTCGGGGAATACCCGGAGCCGGATCTGTTGGGGGTGGTAGTCCTCGTGGCGGTGACCCGGTCCGTGCCCAGGGTGTCAAACTAAGTGGTGATGTTTTTAGTGGCAGATGTGATATTGTTCGACTACGCCACCCGTTGAATGCGGTTATGAAACCGCCGCTGCAGGGCAGACCGCTGAGGCCGGTGGTACGGTTGTGCAGCGTGGATAGTATAACCCCCAACGGGAGGGGTATGGCCTCAGGGCAGCGGACGTGGATGATGGGGATAGTGGAATTGCTCGCAGGCACCAGGAACCACTCAGAGACGGTGCGGTGTAGTTCAGGGTCTTTACTGGTGACAAAGATAGACCCTCCCGGGAGTACTGGTTAGCGGTCGGGGTCTGGTCAGTCCGTGAGCAGACAGGATCTCCCCTGGCCAGGCGGAGTTGTAGGCCTCCCCAACTAACTGTACTCTTCTTGGCTACCTTGCTAGAAGCGGGTAAAAGTAGCCCACGTCCCTGAGTGTACCGTGTGGTGCTCACCCGTATGGCCGGTGACTCGGGGCCTTCTGGTAGCCTCCGCTCCACGACAGCGGTGCTGGTCCCTTGCGTGTGACCGTGCCTTCGGGTTTCTTGGCCAGAGGACCTGAAATCCCCTGCCGGTCGGTTTCTGCTGCTGGGTATGGAACAGTCCCCACAGCCTCGGACTCCGTGTCCGGTGAGATCTCTTCAGTCCGGACGAGCTCTACAGCTTCCAGTCCCGGACTCCTTTTATCACTGCTCCCACAGAGCTCCTGTTCTTATTTTCCCTGTAACTGATCCACACCAGACCAGACTGTGTCTCTGTCTCTGTCTGTGTTCTTTTCTAACCCCACCTCAGCCCCAGTTTATATAGGGGAAGTTCTTCCCCTCCCAGGACTGGGCAGGAGGTGTGGCATGCTTAGGATTCCTGACCAGGAGACCTCCCACCTGCTCACAGACGTAATATTGCTATTACTGTGGTAACCAGACCCCTGGGGTTCCACATTACCATAGGGTGAGTGGGGGTGGTTGCAGTGGAGCGGGGTCCCAGGAGGCAGGGCCGCTGCTGCTGGAAGCTGACGGTGGCTACAGGAGTGGGGCGTTGCTGCGGGCCCCGGCTAGGAGAAGGGGGTGTTCGGCGGTGCAAGGCTGCGGCGGGCTCTGGGCTTTCAGAAAATGTCGGGAGTCCCCGCACTTCCCATTTTTTTCACTGTGGAGAACTTCGGGAAAATGATCAACTGAGGCGGCGCATTTGCACATTGAGATCGTGGGAGCCGATCACCCCCTCCTCCCAGCTTGGTGCCTGCAGCATCGTCACACTCCTGCCGCCGCCAGCTTCCTGCAGCAGCCACTCTGCCTCCTGGGACCCCGCTTCACTGCAGCTGCCCCTTACCCCACCTGGTAAACTACATTCGGATTATAAAACGCACCCCTATTTTCCCCCAAATTTGAGGGGGAAAAAAAAAAAGTATGTCTCATAATCCGAAAAATACGGTAAGCTGTAAAGAGAAAATAAATCTAAACACCACAGTTGCGTTTTTTCAGTCACAGTAAGGCCCCGTTCAGTATTTGGTCAGTATTTTCCATCAGTATGTGTAAGCCAAAATCAGGAGCGGGTGATAAATACAGAAGTGGTGACGTGTTTCTATTATACATTGTTCCACTCCTGATTTGGCTTATAAACACTAAGGTAAAAAACTGACCAAATACTGAGCATGGCCTAATAATGCTAAAAAATGCAATAAAAAGAAACTAGTGTCGGACTGAGGTGCCAAGGGCCCACCAATAGGTAACTCCAGGACCCCACTTTTCAGCTACATGCAAATGTGACATTAATCAATCACAGATTTATATAACAATGAACTGGGTAGATTGTTAAATGAATAAGACGCTTCCTTTGTCTGTACATAGTGATTCAGTATATACTGCCAAGCACTGCTCATATAAGAGGTGGTGGTCCACTCCTGCACAGGGGCCACCGGAGGATTCTCCTGGGACCAGTCCAAGCCTGTATGTAACCCAAGATTGTAAATTAAAACACCAGTTCGCCATGCAAAAAACAAGCCCCTCACAGCTTGATCGATGGTGAATGATATAAAAAAGCTATGGGTCTCAAACAATTGCAACACGATTTTTTTTAAGCCAATAAAATAGTAAAAAAAAACTATACAGGTTTGGTATCTCCGCAATTGTACTGACCTGGAGAGTCATTTTTTCTGTACAATGAACTATGTAAAATTAACACCCCTCTCAAAAAAATGGTGGAATTGCATTTTATTTCACCATTGCACCACACTTGGATTATTTTGCCATTGTCTATATGGCATTGTGAATAGTGTCATTCAAAACTACATCTTGTCCAGTATAAAAACCAGCCCTCGTATTTCTCAGTCAGTGCAAAAGTAAAAAAAAAACGATGGTTATTTAAAAAGGGGAATAAAAAATAAAAAGACACAAACAAAAATTGGTTGAGGGGGGAAGGGGTTAGATTAAAAACACCAAATGTTTATTTTTTTGTTCACCATATTCTGAGAGCTATAAAAAAAAACTTTTACCGTAGACCTACGTGTGTGAGGGCTTGTTTTTTTGGGACAAGCTGTAGTTTTCATTCGTACCATTTTTGGGTACGTGCAATTTTTTTGTTTAAATATTTTTATTGGTTTTATACATTTTTAACATGACAAACATACATTACAATAATTAAATATTGTGAAAAAGGGGGAAGGGATTTTGGAGGGAGGAAGGAAAGTAAAAAAAATTTAATAGGGGAAAGAGAAGTGGGAGGGGAGGTAAAAACAAAAGGACAGAAATAAAAGAAGAAAAGTACCTTAGCAGGGACAAAGGCAAGCGTACATGACTTATTTCTATACACTGCTGAATATTTAGTTATATGTTACAACTTATTTTAAAGAATAGAAGTCTAGAAAGACACAAATTGGTTAGTATAGCGTGCAACTTTTTTAGCACTTTTTATTTCGTTTTTTTTTTGCAGGAGAAATGAACAAAAAACAATAAATCTGGAATTGATTTTTATTTTGTACAGTTTTCAGTGTCCAGTATAATTTACCTTCAAGCATTGTTTTTCTTTGATTTTTCTTAGAAGTTCACTGTCAAAGTTCATAATAGGGCTCTTTTTTCCATATTAAACCACTTCGGAAAAATTATGAGGGCATGTTTTTTTTTACATCGTTTTAAAAACGCAAACTATTTCCCTTTTATTTGTAATATGCAACTTAAACATGCCATGCTTTTGTGGCGCCCCTGAGGGTTCGGTCACCACAGAGGTGCTGCATCTCAGCCAGAGATGTGGCATCTCACTCTCAGGTAAGGAGGGAGTACAGGACCCTAACACCTGCATCCAACACACCACCCCAGGCAAACTGGGGAGGGCAAGATGTCTCTGGTTCTTGCTGAGTCCTTCCCTTGGCTGGAGTGGGTGGAACCCAGAGAGGGGGAACCACGTAGTGGGTGTGGGTGGAGGAAGTAGCTTAGGGGAGCACAGGAAAGGAAGTGATATAAAAGAGGGAACCATCTTGTGAAGTGAGTCCAGAGAGTTCAGTCAGAGGAGGAAAGTGAGGGGAGCAGAGGCTCTGCAGGAGCTCTGCTCCAGAGGTGGGCCTAGCCAGTGAGGCTCAAGTCTGAGGAGAGGGAGCAGAGAGGCTCCAGGAATCAGGAAAGGACCCCAGGGGTACAGGCCGTGTAGATGGCCACCCGTACGTCTGCATCTGCCAGGCGGTGGAGGGGTCAGGCCATCTAAAGGGAACCGGTCCTTCAACTAGCGATGGACTTTATGCCCAACTAGAAACCTGAGGCTGCAGTACTTTATGTCCTGTAGCCACAAGTCCACGCCAGTCTCACCGAGAAGGTAGCCATATAGGACCCAGGGGACGGAACAGACGTCGCCCGCCAAGGCCCGCGGGTACCGGATTGGAGATACTAGGTGTGAGGTGCAGGAAGAAGGCCAGAGAGTGAGGACACACAGAAGGGGGTCCTGCTAAGTACTCCGGAGCTACCTGGGGGTAGACCGAACCCCTCCCTGAATAAACACAGGACGACGAGGGCAGTTACATGGATCCCTGTAATCTGGACTGCAACAACTGTGAGTAAAGATATTGGGACTGCACTTCCTTGTCTCTGTGTTTCTTGCTGCGCCATCAACCCCTGTACTACAACGCCCAGCATAACCTATAACATCTACACTGCCCTGGAGCTAAGCTCTACCTGTGGAGAGCCACACTATCCCTGCTGCACTCACATCAGCTCCAGAGGACCTGCTCCACAGCGGCGGCTCCCCTTAGCCGCATACCACTGGTGGCGTCACGAACATTGTACATAATTCCCCTGTAAATAATTCCCTATTGAATGACTGCCCTGGGTCACGGACCGGGTCACCGCCACTGTGACATCCCCCAGTATCTACTGGCCCGGCACCGGGTACCCCACGGCCCAGGGGCCGTGTCACTTTGACCATATAGATAGTACACTGCACTGTTCATGTAGTACAGTGTGTCTTTTCAGTATATCTTAGCTTTTCTGTACTATAACGACAGGGAGCTTATTAGATCCTGCCTCTAGAAAGATATAATGAGCCATGGCAAACCTTGAGGCCATTGTTGGGTTGCTATTGCAACAAGAGGCCTATCAGCACCCTGAAATCGCACTGTGGGGGGGGGGGGGCATAACTATAGGGGTTAAAATCGCAACCGGGCCCTGGAGCCTTGGGGTCCCATAAAGTCCCTTTGGCCTATATCAAAAGACCAATACTATTAAAGACTTGCAACAATTGGGGGCGCCATTGGAACTTTTGCAAGGGGGCCCATGAGCTTCCAGTTACGCCAGTGTGTGAGGGCTAGTAGTGACAGTGGGTGCACTCTCCATTTTTCAAACTCCTCTGATGCCGCTGTCTCTATCTGAGGCATTAAATGAATGGGACTGGGGCTAGCTTCAGTCCCTTCAGATATAGCAGGAGCTCAGCTGTACGTTACAGCTGTATTGGTACTGGCACACCATCCTGATTACATATATGTACATCCTGATGCAGCAAGTACGGTAGCATCAGGACATACTTGTACATGAGTTTGTGTTAAGGGGTTAATATAGATTGGTTAAAAGGAATCTTTCAGTGTGCTTCACACCATGAAACTAATTATAGAGTCAGACATGGGTGTGAAACATATTTGCAAAAATTCCTTTATGAATGTTGAGGTTGGTCTAATTACATAGAAAACGTTTTAGCATATATATGCAAATGAGACTGCAAGTGCTCAGCAGCTGGTCCCATTAGCGGCAGGTGCCGAGGCTCTTCCCTGTAAGCCCTGCCCTGCGTCTTCCCCTTTGTCTTGATTGGCGGCTCCAGTGCAGTAAAGGAAGGTCCAGGAAACTTCCTGGCGCATAACACCAGCAACAGATTCAGATCCAATGTGCATGGAGCATTAGTAACTTCACACTTTGGATCAGGGGACCGACCCTTTGTTGGCTTGTAAAGCATGCTCATGTTTAAAGCGCCAGAGTCACAAAGCCGTATGCCAGCGAGTTAATACTGCAAAGTAAAATGTTATTCCTGTCCACTTATGTCATTTCCATACATAATACAGAGTCAACAAAGTGCAGACGCTTTATGTAATCAGAGCACAACTGAAAGGCGAGGAAGACATGAATACAAATATTGCTGCACAATCTAAACACGTAACCTGGCAATCTACCCAATTGTGATACTGGTGAATACCCGGTCAAAAATGATCTTCATGTAACAACCTTGCTATTCTTTGCCTTTGGGGTGACTGTGAGGCTGCGTGCCCACTACGCGTTTTTCAAGCGTTTTGCCGCGGAATTTCCGCAGCGAAAACGCTTAAAAAACGCTTGGTAATATATGCCCCATGGTCCCCAATGATAATTCGCATGTGCTGTGCACATGCTGCGGAAATTTCCGCTGCCAATTATCATTGCGGAAAAATACGCAGCATGTCCATTAATTTTGCGGACACGCAAATTAATTGCCGATCGCGTGACCTGTCACATGACTAAATGACGTCCTGAAAAGTCCTTTCACACCACCGCGAGCCGTACAAGAGACCGGACGCAGTGGAGAAAAGACAGGGGGCCATCAGAAGGTAAGTATAATGTTTTTTTTTAATTTTTTACCATTGTTAGGCTGGGTGCCCACGTAGCGTTTTTCAAGCGTTTATGCTGCGGAATTTCCGCAGCGGAAACGCTTATGAAACGCTAGGTAATCCGCACCCCATGGTCCCCAAGGGGATTCCGCATGTTCTATGCACATGCTGCGGATTTTTCCGCAGCGTTTATGCTGCGTACAAAAATCCGCAGCATGTCATTTAATTTTGCGGAAGCGCAGCGGAACTCCCGCCATTGACTTGCATTGAAACGCATAGAAACCGCGACTGTACATTTGTACAAGCGGCTTCTATGCGTCTCTATGTGCGGATGGTACCCAGTTCTGGAGGAGAGGAGACTCTCATCCAGACCTGGGTACCATTGTACCTGTAAAAAAAGAATAAAATAACAAATAAAGTTTATACTCACCTTTCCAAAGGCTTTTCTCTGAATGCCGGCATCGCTTGAGGACCTGCGGTGACGTCACAGTCATGTGACCGCAGACCCTTCACCGCTTTGTCTCGTGATATGCCGGCAGCCGGGAACCAGACAGGAACGAGCGCTGCTGCACACACCGGGGCCTCGGGGGTGAGTATAGCTTTATTTGTTTTAATTTTTACGGTTCACACTGTATAAATCCATGCTGTTTGCATGGATTTATATAGTGTGACCTAGTTGTCAAGCACTTTCCAAGTGATGCTATCGCCTGGAAAGCGCTTGTCAATCTGCATGCGGAAACGCATGTGAATCCGCATGTATTCTGCAGGAAAAACGCATGCACAATCTGCATGCGTTTTTTCTGCCAGGGAGATGCAGAAATGCTGCATAAATTTTCTGCTTCATTTCTGCATCGTGGGCACATAGCCTTATTCTTTTTTTCAACTATTAACTTGGTCACACTACATAAATCCATGCCGGTTGTATGGATTTATATAGTGTGACCAAGTTGTCAAGCATTTTTCCAAGTGATGCTAAAATCGCTTGGAAAAGCGCTTGATAACAAGCATGCAGAAATGCATGTAAAAACGCTTCTACCTGGCAGGAAAAACGCATGTAAAATCCGCATGCGTTTTTCCTGCCAGGGAGATGCGGAAAAAATATGCAGCATTTCTGCATCGTGGACACTTAGCCTGAAGAGTCGGACCTGGCCCAGTGATTGAGTGTGGAGAGCTTAGTTTCTCAGCTTATGGCTAAAAATAATTTCTGTCTTATTTTCAATGACCAGGATTGGGATCTCATGTAGGACCATGATAGATACAGAATATAAACTGCTTGTAGTCTGGTCTAATGCATGAAAGACCCCAATGGTGCTCATGGGGATGTGGAGTCAGAGTTGGAGCCAGTTTTGGGTGAGATCATTATAAATGTACCGTGTTCAGATTAAATAGATTACATGAATACATATCCATCAAACACAGTGCTCTTCAGGAAGCTTCGAAAAATTAAAAATAGTTTTTATTTCTCCAAACATGTAAAATGCAGTGACGTTTCAAGCTACCTTAAGAAAGACTGAAGAGGGTGAAACGTCACTGCATTTTATATTTTGGAGAAATAAAAAGACTTAATTTTTTAGAAACTTCCTGGAGAGCTCTATCTTTGATGGATTTATTTGATTAATGCTGATTGGATTTCTCGATGCATGTTTGGACTCCTGATGCTCCTTAGGCTAAGTGCCCACGATGCAGAAATGCTGCATATTTTTTCCGCATCTCCCTGGCAGGAAAATCGCATGCGGATTTTACATGCGTTTTTCCTGCCAGGTAGAAGCGTTTGTCAAGCATTTTTGCATGCATCTCTGCATGCGGGTTGTCAAGCGATTTTCCAAGCGATTTTTAGCATCACTTGGAAAGTGCTTGACAACTTGGTCACACTATATAAATCCATGCAACCGGCAGGGATTTATATAGTGTGACCAAGTTAATAATTGAAAAAAAGAATAAAAATGTTAAAAAATAAAAAAAACAAAATTATACTCACCTTCTGATGGCCCGCGGTCCTTTCACATCACCGCGAGCCATACAAAAGACAAGATGCAGCGGAGAAAACACCGGGGGACATTGGAAGGTGAGTAAATGTTTATTTTTTATTTTAAATTCTTTTTTTAACAGGTACCATGGTACCCGGGTCTGGATGAGGGTCTCCTCTTCTCCAGACCCGGGCACCATCCGCACATTGAATCACTTAATATCCGCATGTGCACATGTAATCATGCGGCTATTATGCGTTTCAATACAAGTCAATGGCGGCAATTACGCTGCGTGTCCGCAAAATTAATGGACATGTTGCGTATTTTTCCGCAATGATAATCCGCAGCGGAAATTTCCGCAGCATGTGCACAGCACATGCAAATTATCATGGGGATTATCATTGGGGACCATGGGGCACGTATCACCAAGCATTTTTTAAGCATTTTCGCTGCGGAAATTCTGCGGCAAAAACGCTTGAAAAACGCATAGTGGGCACGAAGCCTCAGGGTTTAAGTGTGTTGCGGACAAACTGCCTTTTTAAAAATACATTTACAAACAGTCGTGGCCAAAAGTTTTAAGACTGATACAAATATTGGTTTTCACAAGGTTTGTTGATGCAATGTTTTTAAATATCTATTTATTGTAATAATCTAATCTTTTTTCTAATGTACTTTAATTAAAAAGATAACCCGGTGAGCAGGAAAAGCAGAGACAAGCACTGCCCCCAAAAGTGACAGTGCGCTCTTTTGCAGGCTCCTCATTTCTCATCAGAACCGGCGAGGGAGCACAGTGTCACTGTGCATTAAAATGAATATTACACAGTGACAAGATCCTACTGAGCATACGTTGGAATTGACAACGCATGCTCAGTGGAGCAGGGACTAGCCCAGCCACTGAAATGGATGTCACCGATAACGCTCTGTTTCAGGGTGGGACACAGGCTGTGGTAGTGACTGCAGCCTCTGACCCATGATGACGTCTCGTTTGAGTATCTTAGCATGCACTGGGTGTTTTCAAACATCATCTAACAGGAAGTTGGTTA
Source organism: Phyllobates terribilis (assembly GCF_046119375.1). Lineage (NCBI taxonomy): Eukaryota > Metazoa > Chordata > Amphibia > Anura > Dendrobatidae > Phyllobates > Phyllobates terribilis. The sequence continues at coordinate 881,222,433 of NW_027362761.1, forward strand.
AAAAAAAAATAAAGCAGACTAGAGAGGGAACAGTAGGGACTTTTTAATTGAAGTGTATTAGAAAAGAGGTTACATTATTACATTAAATAGACATTTAGGACTAAATCAATGTTAGTTTTGGGCCACCCCTTTAAACTCCAGAGCTATCCCCTGTCAGACTTGCAGTCTAGCTAGGTGGCTTATTCCCCCCTTCCTTTATTGAAAAGCCAAACTAAGCATGATTGGAGTGGCAGTGGAGGGGGTTGTAATAATTGTATATGCCCACCTGAAATCCTGTGAACTGGAAATATAGTGTGAGTGAAACCCTGCGGATAATATATCTAAATGGAGACACCACGCATTGTATGTATATGCAGCTAGCACAGACACTGATGTAAGAATATTTATTGGTGCTGCTGGTACAATGCCAAGCACTGTAGGTGACATCAATCAGACTAAATATACCCAGTTTTTACCAGCACTCAATCAAGAATGACACCAACAAGGAAGGATATGGGCCAGACTTAGTGCAATAAAATCACTATTTTAATGAAATTAGAATAAAATACATGATAATAAAATGTTAAAAAGTACACTAAATGCAGAAAAGGTGATTACAAGAAAAGGGAATACAAGCTAGCTGCATATGGAAAAAAATAGTAAATGGTTTGGTGTCTGGATTACTCAAATTAACCGACAGTAATGGCACTCAAATGGTTATCCCTAATACCATGTGAAGTGCAAATATAACAGACATCGAGTAATAAGAAACATTATCACAAGAGACCCCCACTCCCCCAACGCTCATTGTGTGTTTATAGCTTTATCTATGGGAACACAAGATGAAGTGGTGACTGTACAATGCATGTTCGGTAATTGGACCCTTAGATGGAGGGGTAAGCGTGAAACGAGTGTTTGATGAAGTGACCCTAGATGAAGCGGTAAACATGAAACGCTAATTGCGTGAAGGATGTTGCCTGCATATTAGGGTCTCTTGGGGTAATGTTTCTTATTACCTGAAATCTGCTTTATATACATATGGGACACCCATGTGAGTGCCATTATGATCATGTGATTTATATTACACAGGTACCAAGCCTTTTACTTTTTTGACTTTATACATAATTTTCCCGAAGCTTGTACTCCCTCTTCTTTTCTTATACATTTTTTGTGGTATCATCTTTTGTGCATCTCATGTACTTTTTATAATTTTTTAACATTCATTTTAACATAGTCATGACTTTATTGCAATAGGTCTTGTGCTTACAGGTCTTCGGTGTCAAGTGCTGTGGGTGTAAACACTTGTCATCTACTGTCTGACTACAGTAGACTATAAACTTAACTGACTAACAATGCAGATACTCGGTAAACAGTGATGTCCGTGTCTTGAGGCGTTGACAGCAGTCTTGAATCTAGTAAATGTCATGTTTCATGCAATGTGACTATAGAATATCTCTATTGACAAATAATACATTCCCTTCTGTGTAATCTCTACACCTTTTCAATATTAAATATTTATGATAAACCATACAGGATATAATAGATTTGTGCACATACTGTACAGCAGTGATAACCATAGTGTCCATACATGTACCCCACAGTAATGTCAGCACATTACATATGTATTAATACCAGACTTTGACAACAGGGTGACAATACCATGCTCCGTAAATAGTCCAACAATGAATTCTAAAAGTGCTTACCATAGTGTACTGCAAAAACACCAACCACATTGTCTCTTAAGCTGGCCATACACATAATATATCTGACGACTGGCAGCAGTTTATTTCCACTGAAAACCCAGAAGATTTGCTGTTGAAATTTCAACTTCCTGATCTTTCTCTCCCTTGACATCATCTGGCAGTGCTGCTCACCATTATTGGCACCCCTTCATTTTCTCATAGACTTTACAATATCTTCAGAAATAAATGGAAATGTACCAAAGTTATGTCCTCAGTATTTTTTAATTAGTGGTCCAAAGTAATACATCAATAAAAAATTGTTTTTCAACTTCCATGTTTCAATTTCAAAGAAAAAAAACAGTATAAACAGCATGTGCAGCAATAAAGGCACCCCTAATTAATACAAGATTGCACACCCTTTGGCATTGCTGACAGCCTCCAAACGTTTCTTGTAGCCATCTATAAGCTTCCTGTATTTCTCAGCTGGAATTTTCTCCCACTCTTCCTTTGCAGTTTGTTCAAGCTTTTGAATGTTTGCAGGGTTCTTTTTCCCAATGGCAGATTTCAGCTCATCCCAAAGATTTTCAATGGGATTTAGGTCAGGACTCATTGCTGGCCATTTTAAAACAGTCCATTTTTTATTTTTCAACCATTCCTGTGTACTTTTGGATGTGTGCTTTGGGTCTGGCTGGAGGACCCATGATCTTATACAGGGTAGGACATAACGCTCTAAAATCTCTTGATAATCCTCTGATTTCATGCTTCCTGTGATATGGTCAAGGGCTCCAGTACCAGACGCAGCAAACCAACCCCACAGTGTTATGGATCCTCCACCATGCTTAACTGTTGATAAGGTGTTCTTTTCCTTATAAGTTCCATTGTGCCGAAATGTTGCTTTGCATTGCCAAAAAGCTCTATTTTTGTTTCATCTGTCCACAGAACATTTTCCCAGAAGGATTGTGGTTTGTCAAGGTACTCTTTGGCAAAGATCAGATATTCCTATTTATGTCTTTTCTTCAGCAATGGTTTCTTCCTTGGCCTTCACCCATAAAGCTCTACTTGGTTTAGTGTGCAACGTATGGTACTTGTTGAAACCATGACCCCAGACTGTTCCAGGTTGGCCTTCAGGTCTCTGGATATTTGATGTGGTGTTTTTTCCACCATTCGCACCAACCTTCGAAGATATCTCTTGTAAATTTTCCTCTTTCCCCCATGTCCAGGGAGGTTTTTGACGGTTCCATGCTTGACAAACTTCTTAATAACATTGCGCACTGTTGAAACTGGGATACCAAGGTCTTTGGAGATGGCCTTATACTATTTGGAAGTCTTGTGCTTGCTAGTAATAGCAGTTCTGATGTCCTCAGACAGCTCCTTTGTCTTCACCATTGTGACAAAGGAACACTGCCTACCATGTGGCTTTTTAAAACACTGAAGTCATCATTCATTGGCTAACTCATGTCACATGAGCACCGACAATCACAGGAAAATCTCTTTTGTGATTTACCACAGGCAAGTCAAAATGTGTTTTCATACTAAATTAATGTAAAGGGTGCCAATACAAGTGACACAGCAAGCTTTAGCTTTTTCTATTTTTCCCTCTCATTGTTTTTTGTTTTAAATTATTGTTTATCATTTGCTCTTTTGTATTTAACACGAGTGCTCTATACAAAAAAACTGTTTCACTTAATTAACTTTTTTCAGGAGATATTCCAGATTTTGTACTTAAACTTCATGGGTGCTAATAACGATGAACAGGACTGTACTGATGTACAGTTCAGTTTCAGTTCCCAAACAGTCTGAAGGGGGTTTAATCTGAGAAAATAACTTTCTAGGAAGTACAAAGATTGGACCACAGAGGGCTGGAGTAAAGTTATTTTCTCTATTGACACCACCTTCAGACTGTTTGGGACATCTGGAAGAATGATTACCCAGAAAAAAAAGGATGATGGCTACCACCATGAGTCATGTGTCATGCCAACAGTAAAGCATCCTTAGACCATTCATGTGTAGGGCTACTTTTCATGCTAGCAACTGGGCTCACTCACAATTATGCCTAAGAACACTGCTATGGATAAAAATCAGTAAACATCCTCAAAGAGCAACTATACTCAGTATTTCTAGGGCAATTGGGTGATGAACAATGATTATACCAACAAAATGGAGCACAATGTCACAATGTGAAAGTGATAACTAAGTGGCTGGGTGAACAAATCATTGAAATTTTGGGTCCATGGCCGGCCAGGAAACTCCCAAGGTCTCCGTCCCATTGAGAACATGTGGTCAATCCTCAAAAAGCAGGTAGACAAACAAAAACACAGAAATTGTGATAAAGTCCAAGCACTGATTAGACAAGTATGGATTGTCATCAGTCAGGATTTGGCCAAAGCTCATACCCAGCATGCCAGAACAGATTGCAGTTTTGAAAAATAGGGGTCAACGTTTTGCCAATAAAAGTATAAAAACTTAAGAATTGCTGATAATTGTACTCAAGTAACCATAGAAACTTGATTAAAGGATCTAAAAACACTGAAGCAGCAAATCAGGTGTAAAGCAAACTTTGAGTCAATCTGTAATCAGAAATAATAGATGATGACACTTTTTTTTACAAAGAAATTATGTATGCGTTCCATAGTTACTTCATTTTCGTTTCACAACTCAATTCCTTCATGAATATAATGTATAGAAGCACATTAAATGTTGAGAATTGTTTAAGGGTTGTCTGAGAATTCTGGATTTGTTTATTCTGAAAGGTTGTTAAGCTCCTCCAACATGCCAAAACAATACTTAGACTAAAGTGAATCATACAAAATCTAAGATGAAAGCAAAGCGAGCAAATACCCTGCAGTAAAAAAAATAAATAGCAATAGTGCGTGAAAATAACATAGGGTACTTAGTTCACATAATTTTGATTCAAATGTAAAAGCCCCCCCCCCCATATCAAGGTGACCCTATTCGGAACGGTCATAACCTCTAGTATTTAAACCTTACCATATGAAAAATGACGTAAATGTGAATAAGGGCCGAGCAGGACCGAGACCCCGACTAATGAACACTAAGCCTTGGGAAACTATATAAACGTAATGTCCAGCTCAAAGAAAAGGGAGGCCATGCCCTTATTTGCACAGAGTGCAAAAACCTGAAACAAAAACCTAAAGAGATGGACTGGACTATAAGTTGGTATGGATGCAAAGTGTAGGCACATGTTCACATTGGCCACTAAACAGACAAAACCTGAGATAAAAACAAAGTGAGCAAATACTCTGCAATAAATAAATAAATGGTAATAGTGCATGAATATAACATAGGGTACTTAGGTAACATAATTTTGATCAAAATAACACTAGAGGTTAGGATCATCCCGAATAGAGTCACTGTGACATGGTGCGATGGCTTTTAAGTTTTTTTAAATAAAAATAATGTTAACTAAGTTTGCTATGTTATTTATATGCACTATTGCTATTTATTTACCCCGTATACCCCTCGACAAAGGTTCATTTGCCGAAACGCTTATCGGGGCTGGCGCACATGTGGCAGTGACTGAAGGGTGGCTTCTCCATTGACAGGTATATTATGAGTACATTATTTCTCACATATGTGCATGATGTATGTAATAATTATGTACCTACCATTGTTATGATACCTGGTGGTGTCATATTGTACCATACTATATAATCTGTTACCCTCAGGAGTCCTAATGATTTTTCACAGGACTATGGAGAGATTGCTCCCACTGTGCGGGTCATTTTAATACACTTTGTGGTTTCTATGTATGTTTATCCACCAAATTACGTAATTGTATTTGCATAATAAAACTCATATATTTTGATAAAATACTTTTGTTGGATCATCATTTCTTGAGCCTGGTGGCTCTTCCTGATTATCATAGGGTACTTAGGTCACATAATTTTGATCAAAATAATACTAGAGGTTAGGATCATCCCGAATAGAGTCACCGTGACATGGTGCGATGGCTTTTACGTTTTTTTTAATAAAAATTATGTTAACTAAGTTTGCTATGTTATTTATATGAACTATTGCTATTTATTTACTGCAGAGTTTTTGCTCACTTTGTTTTTATCTTAGGTTTTGTCTGTTTATGGACAATGTGAACATTCGCCTACAGTTTGCATGCATACCAACTTATATTCCAGTTCATCTCTTTAGGTTTTGTATTTTTTTTTTAAATTGAATCTAAAACGAATACAAGGCCATTTTGACATAATTGGCCTTGTACTCATCTTAGCTATTGGAAATCTGGCAGCCACACAATGTTTTGGACAACAATACTTTTGTGACACTAAAGAAACAGTCCTGATTGTCTTGTCAGTTTCTCTCCTTTTTCCTGTTGGTATGTCTATAATCTTATATTTGCACTAAACTTCTATTACACTATTTATTTATGATCATTGTTAGTGGACATATATATTTGTATAGCACATTATATTATTACATCTCACTCAGGTTCGTCATGAACTTTCTTTTTTTTGTGTAATTGCCCCCTACGCTTTTAATACAGATCTTTTTATATGTATCAATAAAAGTTATTATATATATATATATATATATATATATATAATATTATTCTCATGTGGCTATTCATTTGTTTGTAGGTTTGCTTAGTAAACCGTATTTTTCGGACTATAAGGCGCACCTTTTTCCTCCAAAATTTTGTAGGAAAGTGGGGGATGCGTCTTATAGTCCGAATGTGATGTATGTGTGTGTGTGTGTGTATATATATATATATATATATATATATATATATATATATATATATATATATATATATATATATATATATATATATATATATATATATATATATATATATATATATATATATATATATATATATATATATATATAGTACAGACCAAAAGTTTGGACACACCATCTCATTTAAATACTTTTCATGACTATGAAAATTGTACATTCACACTGAAGGCATCAAAACTATGAATTAACACATGTGGAATTATATACTTAACAAAAAAGTGTGAAACAACTGAAATATGTCTTATATTCTAGTTTCTTCAAAGTAGCCACCTTTTGCTTTGATTTAGATTTCATACCAGCAATGACAGTTTACATTGCAGAATGTGTTCCAGCTGTAAACCCTTGTATTATCCGATCTGACAAGTAATAGGCTTGTAATGTCCGCACCGATGTTCTCTGTCATCTGAAATTGTATCATTCTGTATTGTGTTATGTAATGTACAATACTGTACAATTTTGTCCACATGTCTACAGGCAGATGGTCTGTCTACAGTGTGATTGATGAGATATTTGGCTCTGTTGGAAAGACACTTTTTGAGCCAAGCTTGTTTTTTTTCTATTAAAGTTATGATACATTTTAACTGTGTAAAATAACAGCACATTCCTATTTAACACAAAGAGGGTATGCTGAATACATAACTCTTCTATCAACACCACAAGCTGCGCTATATAAACATGTCACATCAACAACAACTGTCTGTCTGTGTCTCAGCCATAGAAACAATAGTCACGTAACGAGTGCCATCCTCCATAGTGCTGATCCCAGCTTGTGTACTGCTCTTGGCTTAGTAGGTTTGTAAAATCTTGCACCCACTTGTGTCCAATTTGTTAGCCCCCTAGAAAATAGTTATTTGAGATAGCGTGCTACATTGGATAAAGTATTAGGAATTGTCTCAGGGCTATATCAGGAGGCATAGGCTAAGACCCCATTCACATGTCTATATCTCACATACTTATTCAATGTTTTTCTCATGGAGAGAATACATACCATTATATACAAACAAAAGAACATAGCAGCGCTCTGTAAGCCATAAGATGTATGGAAACATTGAATATATGAAATTTGAACTGCATTACTGACATAGAATGTACTTATAAAAATGAAGGTAATTAGCACATAAATTGACCAATTCATTAGAGCCCATGAGCCACGACAAGGTGACCTTTCTTTGATGAGACCCTAAATCTAAAAGTTATCAAACATGCCTCTACTGGGCTAAAAGCATACAAATTTAAAGCGCAGGTAGGAGTCCCATCAAATAAAAGTTGTCTTGTCATGGCTGATGGGCTCTCATGAATTGGTCAATTTATGCACTTCATTTTTATAAGTATATTCTATATAGCAGTAATGCAGTTCAAATTTCATATATTCATATTTGCATATATCTTGGCACTTACAGACTGCTGCTGTATTCTTTGTGCATTATGCAGTCAAAGCAGCTTGCACCTGTTCACACTTGCTTTATTCTGTTCAGAGGTGCTGATCAGGTTTTTGTTACATACCATTTATAGTCTATGGGCTTGTTCACATGTTCAGTAACTCTTCCCCTCCCCTTTAAAAACTGAAATAGAGATTTGCCAAAGTCACCTATGAAGGTGAATGGGTCTACAAAAAACGGAGAGCACTTGTATGCCATCTGTGAGTCATCTGAGTGCTGTTAGTATTTTACTAATTAATGGATAGGAGAAGTTTGTCATTTTTTTTGCATACCAGAAGAATGGAGACCACTCTGATGGTACAAACAGACATGTGCCAAAAATTTCTGAAAATTGTATCCAGCACACTGATGAAAAACTGTTAGGTTTTTGCTCATTCAAAAAAATAACAACAACTGAATGAGGACTAGGACCGATCTAACACTGGACCTGAACTGTTGGTCCACAACTACTGTATATGCACTTAGGCTAAGTACCGTGTGGCACATTATATGCGTTAAACACAACACATGGTGGATCTTGAAAATGTTTCCTCACAGCACTTTCATTGTGCTGGTTCACTGTAAAAAAGTAATACTTTATATTAGGCCCCCTTCATACGTCCGTATAAAACCGGTACCAGAAAAAACAGTACTGGTGTCATCAGCATTTTGGATCAGTGTGCCATCAGTGTTTTCCATCAGTGTGTCAGTTGAGTCTGAGTATTATCTCAGTAAATTAGAATACTTTATAATACCAGCTTGAAAAATGATTTTAAAATCCGAAATGTTGTCCTACTGAAATGTATGTTCAGTAAATGCACTCAATACTTGGTCGGGGCTCCTTTTGCATCAATTACTGCATCAATGCGGCGTGTCATGGAGGCAATCAGCCTGTGGCACTGCTGAGGTGTTATGGAAGCCAAGGTTGCTTTGATAGCAGCCTTCAGCTCGTCTGCATTGTTGGGTCTGGTGTCTCTCATCTTCCACTTGACAATACCCCATAGATTCTCTATGGGGTTAAGGTCAGGCGAGTTTCCTGGCCAATCAAGCACAGTGATACTATTGTTTTTAAACCAGGTATTGGTACTTTTGGCAGTGTGGACAGGTGCCAAGTCCAGCTGGAGAATGAAATTTCCATCTCCAAAATGCTTGTCGGCAGAGGGAAGTATGAAGTGCTCTAAAATTTCCTGGTAGACAGCTGTGCTGACTTTGGTCTTGATAAAACACATTGAACCTACATCAGCAGATGACATGGCTCCCCAAACCATCACTGATTGTGGAAACTTCACACTAGACCTCAAGCAGCTTGGATTGTGTGCCTCTCCACTCTTCCTCCAGACTCTGGGACCTTCATTTCCAAATGAAAATTGGAACTCTGGGACCTCGTGGAGTGTGTCAATGACTGCCTTCTGGACATCTGTCAAGTCAGCAGTCTTCCCCATCTATATATATAATCGTCTTATCCCGTCTTTCTGTCTGTCTGTCTGTCCAGGAAATCCCGCGTCGCTCATTGGTCCGGCAGCAGCCAATCAGCGCCGCGGGATTTCTGAAAAAAGATGGCGGCCGTTAGCGGCTCATCTGCGGGACGGAGCTGAGCGGCGAAGCAGCCGGGAGATGACCGGCGCGAGGCGCTCATCTCCCGGCCGGTACCAGCAGAAGGAACCCGACCGCCGGACCCATCTGCGGGACGGAGATGCAGCCGGAAGATGAGCGGCGCGAGGCGCTCATCTCCCGGCCGGTAGCAGCGGAAGGACCGCCGGCGTCGCTGACCTCCATGCGGAAGGGAGGACCGGGGAGCGCCGCTGCCTGTGCGGATACTTCTGCTGCGAGAACCAGGGACAGGAGCGGGCGCTCGCAGCAGAAGTATCCCGACCCGCAGCGCCGCTCCCCGGTTTTCCCTTCACTCCCTAGCCGCATGGATGTCAGCGGCGCTGCCTGTGCGGATACTTCCGCTCCGAGAACCCGGGACATGAGCGGGCGCTCGGAGCAGAAGTGTCCCGACCCGCAGCGCCGTCCCCCGGTCCTCCCTTCACACCCTAGCCGCTGATGTCCCCTCAGTATCCGCATGGTGTTACAAAGGTCCGGATATTTGTGTTAAAAATCGCTGATTGGTCGCTGGCGCTGGCCGCGACCAATCACCAATTTGGGCGCCAAATTTAAATATCGGCCGCGACCAATCAGCACAGCGGTGTTTAAATGTGGAGCCAAGATCGGTGTTTAAATGTGGAGCCAAGATCGGTGATTGGTCGCGGCCGATATTTAAATTTGGCGCCCAAATCGGTGATTGGTCGCGGTCAGCGTCCGCGACCAGTCAGCACAATAGTGTTTAACTTTGGCGCCAAGATCAGTGATTGGTTGCGGGCCAAGACAGCGACCAATCATCGATTTGTGCGGCAGATTTAAATAGCGGCCGCGACCAATTGGATGTCAGCGCCGCTCCCCGGTCCTCCCTTCACACCCTAGCCGCATGGATGTCAGCAGCGCTGCCTGTGCGGATACTTCCGCTCCGAGAACCCGGGACATGAGCGGGCGCTCGGAGCAGAAGTATCCCGACCCGCAGCGTCGCTCCCCGGTCCTCCCTTCACACCCTAGCCGCTGATGTCCCCTCAGTATCCGCATGGTGTTACAAAGGTCCGGATATTTGTGTTAAAAATCGCTGATTGGTCGCTGGCGCTGGCCGCGACCAATCACCGATTTGGGCGCCAAATTTAAATATCGGCCGCGACCAATCAGCACAGCGGTGTTTAAATGTGGATCCAAGATCGGTGATTGGTCGCGGCCGATATTTAAATTTGGCGCCCAAATCGGTGATTGGTCGCGGCCAGCGCCAGCGACCAATCAGCGATTTTTAACACAAATGTCCGGACCTTTGTAACACCATGCGGATACTGTGGGGACATCAGCGGTTAGGGTGTGAAGGGAGGACCGGGGAGCGGCGCTGCGGGTCGGGATACTTCTGCTGCGAGCAGTCGCTCATGTCCCGGGTTCTCGCAGCGGAAGTAGCCGCACAGGCAGCGGCGCTCCCCGGTCCTCACTAATACGATTCCGCTCCCCGCTCCTCACCAATACGATTCGCTGATTGGTCGCGCTCTCCGCACGCGACCAATCAGTGATCTTGGCGCTAAAGTTAAACACCGCTCTGCTGATTGGTCGCGGCCACTGCCCGCGACCAATCACCGATTTGGGCGCCACATTTAAATAGCGGCCGAGACCAATCACCGATCTTGCCGCCACATTTAAACACTGCTGTGCTAATTGGTCACGGACGCCAGCCGCGACCAATCAGCGAGCTTGGCGCCAAATTTAAACAACGCTCTGCTGATTGGTCGCGGACGCCAGACGCGTCCAATCAGTGAGATTGGCGCCAAATTTAAACAACGCTCTGCTGATTGATCGCGGTCGCTGGCCGAGATCAATCAGCAGTATTTGCGCAAAATTTAAACAACGCTCTGCTGATTGGTCGCGGCCGTCAGCCGCGACTAATTAGCGATTTTGGCGCCAAATTTAAACACCGCTCTGCTGATTGGTCGCCGGCCGTGACCAATCAGCAGAGCGGTGTTTAAATTTGGCGCCAGAATCGCTGATTGGTCGCCGGCCGTGACCAATCAGCGATTCTGGCGCCAAATTTAAACCCCGCTCTGCTGATTGGTCACGGCCGGCGACCGCGACCAATCAGCAGTATTGTCGCCAAATTCAAACACCTCTTTGCTGATTGGTCGCGATTTTAGTGCCAAATTTAAACACGCTCTCCATTCCTCACTAACACGGTTCGCTGATTGGTCGCGGCCGCCGCCCGCGACCAATCAGCGATTTTGGCACCAAATTTAAACACCGCTCTGCTGATTGGTCGAGGCCGGTGACCGCGACCAATCAGCAGAGCGATGCAGAGCGGGGTTTAAATTTGGCCCCAAAGTCGCTGATTAGTCGCGTCTCACGGCCACGACATATCAACAGAGCGTTGTTTAAATTTTGCGCTAAAATCGCAGATTGGTCGCGGCCGTCAGACGCGACTAATCAGCGACTTTGGGGCCAAATTTAAACCCCGCTCTGCATCGCTCTGCTGATTGGTCGCGGTCGGCGGCCGCGACCAATCAGCAGTATTGGCGCCTAATTTAAACACCGCTCTGCTGATTGGTCGCGGTCGGCGGCCGCGACCAATCACCGATATTGCCGCCAAATTTAAACACCGCTTTGCTGATTGGTCGCGTTCGGCAACCGCGACCAATCAGCGATTTGGGTGCCAAATTTAAACGCCGCTCTGCTAATTGCGCCCCGTCGGCCGCATATCTATTCTAGAATACCCGATGCGTTCGAATAGGGCCACCATCTAGTTAACAGAAATAAACATTTAAGATAGATCACTCTGTTTGTAATGACTCTATATAATATATGAGTTTTACTTTTTGTATTGAAGAACTGATGATGGTATTCTAATTTAGTTAGATGCACCTGTATCTCCATGTGGTTTGCACAGACACACAATCCATGTAAAAACACAGACATTTGAACAGCGGCATAGGTAATAATGGGTACTTGTGGTGTCCGTGAAAAGAATGGATCCCACACGTACTCCAAACACGGACGTGTGAATGGGGTCTTAGAGGCATAACGTGTTTTCTTTTAATTAAATACCATTTTTGCTTTTCATTGTTGTTGGCGAAAGGCAGTTAGAGAACTAAATGTTTTTTTTCCTTTCAAGTCTAATTTTTATCCAGTATCTTAACTGTGGACTAATAAATATTCATTTAATTTTCATTGTAATTATGGCTTGTGTGAAGAATAACCAGTACATTAACATTTCAATACCTGATTCTCAGTTACATGTGAAAAATATTTAGATTTGAGAGTCATCAGTGGTTGTTACCTTTTTTTTTTAACAATACTTTTTATTGAAATTTTCACTTTATACAACTGTATTCCAAGTATTGGACTCTGGATACATTAAGGTACATCTCTCGCAAAGGTACATCGTTGATCAATAGTATTATTCCGGATTTTTGAATAACATGTTCAGTGAGAAATAAAAAAAAAAAAAAAAACAGAAAACAGTTTAACAGAATATTCCCCAACTGCCCTCCCTCATCCCAGACATACAGGAATACCTATGTACAGCGACCTTGTTAGTTCTGTCTTTATTTATTTCAGTGTCTTATAGCTCCTCTCACCTATGCGACACGTTCTATAGCTTCCTTCCCTTCCACATTTGGATCAGCAATTTTTAACCTACCCAATGTTCCACTCATGTCTTCTACTATATACCAGCTAGTACACAGAAATGGCTTCACAGCTCCTTGAATTTCCTCATTTGTGTAATACTTCAATAGAAAACCCCTCCACTTTGTCATGAGTGCTTTTACATTTTTTTCCCTATCACGCTTGGCTTCCAGCTTTTCTGAGCAAAACAGGGCTTTCAATTGGGCTATGATTTCGTTCGGACTTGGAATAGAGTCAGACAACCAATGTTTTAATAAACTTCTTTTAGCTATTAAACACACTGTATGGAACATTGGGGCCAAAACATTCCCACCCTTCTGTTGTGCATTTTCTTCAGTACCCCAAAAATGAAAAAGAAACGGTAGCGGATGTAGATCATATTGTGGACGCCTAAGTTCTCTAGTATATTTTTTGTATCCATCCAAAATTTTTGCACTTTGGGGCAGCTCCACAGACCGTGCAGTAGGTTAGAACTTTTGAGCTTGCACTTTGGGCAGTGTGTCAGGCGGTCTATCATATTTTTGGAAACTGGTATATTAATGGCTATAATTGCTCTATGCATAATTCTGAATTCCGTGTCTCTCCAGGTCTCACTCAATATGTTTTTACGCACCGCCTGCCAACCTAATAGAATTTTTTTCCCCTATTTCTACCCCTTCTATTTGACTTTCCCAAGATCCAAATATTTGTTTCACATCCACCCTCACAAGGATTTCTTTAATACCTTTATATATTGCAGAAACACTGTGACGCGAACTTGCCCGGTTTAGCAGCAGGGTATCCATTACATTCCTTTTTGTTTCTTCCCTGACATTTATCAAGTGAACCATCACTGTCGTTCTTATCTGTTCAAATTGTAGGTATTGTTGCTTTTTAAGATTACATTTTGAGATGGTCTCCTCTTCAGATAGCCACCTGTTTTCCTTCTCATGTAGTAGGTTAGCAACCTTATGTATCCCCTTTATTTTCCACTCTTGGAAAAGCTTGTTTTCCCCTATTTGTCTTAGTGCTGGATTATCCCACAGAGGCAAATCCCTAGATATTCTCCATGATAATTTTAGTCGCTTTCTAATTTCCTTCCATGTTGCTATCGTGTCCCGGTATATTATTAAATTCTTAATTTTGCTAGGTAGTAAATTTAAAGGTGTATGTAGCAGGGCGACTAAGTTCCAGGGCCCTGCATAATGCTTTCCAGGTTCGTGTCAGAATATTTACTAGTACCTTTCAACCAGTCTATTATGTGTCTAGATATGCATGCCAGATTGTACCCTCTTATGTCTGCTAGATTGGCACCTCCCTCATCCCTTGTTGCCATCAATGTTTTCAGTTTTATCCGAGGTCTCCGACCCTTCCATATGAATTTCCTAATAGAAGAATTTATCCTTTTAACATCTACATGTTTTAAAAGAGTTGGTATAGTTTGCAGCGGGTACATGAGTTTTGCAGTGCTCATCATTTTTATTAGGTGTATCCTGCCTAATAGGCTCAGGGGCAAGTTTTGCCATCTTTCTAGTTCTTGCTGTATTTTAGATATAATTGGGGGAAAGTTTAAGTTATACACTGACTCTGGTCTCCTACCCAGTTTGATGCCCAGATAGGTTATGTATGCTCCTGCTATCGGTATATCATGCAGCTCTTTTCTCACTGTGTGCCCTCTTCCTTTTTCTTTTAATTCCAGTATTTCACACTTATTTTTGTTTAGCGTAAACCCTGAGCATTTCCCAAAAGCCTCCAGAAGTTTCAACACTCCTGGTAAATCTCTTTCTACCTCTGCCATATAAAGTATTATGTCGTCCGCAAAGTACGAGGCCTTAATCTCTCGTCTCCTATTTTCAGCCCTTCAAATACTTCAAGTAGATATAGCAAATAAGTGCATGTAAAATATAACCTTTATTAATAATATATTAAAAAGAATTTATAACATAATGCCCATATCGTGTATACATATATCATGAGTAAGAAGATATAAAATATAGCTGGACAGAGTATCAAGCCCTATTGAGTCCAGCACAGATAAAGATCAAAAAGGTACTCAAACTGTGAAGTCCAAAAAGTGAACCTTACATGAGCACAAAACCGAGGTACACCTCACCAAATACCCATATAGCAATACATATGGTGATCATACCTATATCTGCGTATACCCATAGACATAACAAGCCATTCTTTAATGGTAGGTATGTATACAGAAATAAAACTATGAGGAGCCTTCTATTACCATCCAGGCATTAAATCCTCATAGAGCATGGAAACATCTCACCCGGAGTCTTTTATGTCTACTCCCCCTTTATGTTATAGGTGATCAGTTAATCCACGGAACATCCCGACGCGTTTCAATCCTTCATCAGGGGTACATAGTTCCTTTTCTTTAAGGGTATATGATTCCTCATTCCTGCATTGGTTCCTTAATCATGTCCTAATGCCTCAAATGGGTGCAAGTGTTGCTCTGCTTTATATGCGTACATCAGGCCGCGCTCTTTCATAATAACCGCGTTCCCGTGACGTATTTCCGGTCCCAGAATGCCCCGGTTCCGGAAGCGAACAGGTGACACCATCGATAAGAGGAGGAAACTGGGATTTACGCATTTTACAAAAGGAAACTCGTTGGATTTTTACCCTGGGCACCACTACCCCACTTGGTATGAATGAGATTCTATCCTTTGCCCCACTCCTTCCAGAATAGGGACAGAATAGGGATGAGTAGATATGGAGAGCCACCGTAGAGGATTTGTAGGGTGCCAACCCCCACGTAGGTAGGGTAAGCAGATGAGTTGTTATTTAGTTGTTTCAATAGGGCCCCCCTTCTTTTTTTTTTTTTTTCTTCTGCTCCTCTTGAGAGGTCCGCTGTGGTTGTGGAGACTGATTAATATAATACTCTTTGTTTAATTATGGGGCATATATGTTATCATTCGTCCCATGGGGACCCCTATTTTATATACTGAAGCATTGCACGTGTATGGTCCTTTCTATCTTGATATAAACCTTCTCAATCCATGACTTATCTGTATACAATAAAATCTATGGAGAGAACTGTACGTGTCTCTTTAGGCAATTAGGCATTTCTTCTGGTGAGTAACAGATAGAGCCTTCTTATATATCATTAATATTGGGGTATATACTTTAATAGAGTTGTGGACAACGTAGGGTTGCTTTTCCCTCGGTTGAATATCCCTTACCCCATTTAATAAGACTGCTGGACCGCATGGGGGAGGAGTCTATGCGTGTCAGCATGGCGTGAGGCGGGACCACGTGTTGGAAAGGTGATACGTATCTCCTAGCAGCACGCTTGCGTTCCATATCCATAGGAACGCGTGACGTTGGCTTCCGGTAACTGGGTACTCTGGGACCGGAAGTGCGTTCCATGCCCATGGTAACGCGTGACGTTCGCTTCCGGAACCGGGGCATTCTGGGACCGGAAATACGTCACGGGAACGCGGTTATTATGAAAGAGCGCGGCCTGATGTACGCATATAAAGCACAGCAACACTTGCACCCATTTGAGGCATTAGGACATGATTAAGGAACCAATGCAGGAATGAGGAATCATATACCCTTAAAGAAAAGGAACTATGTACCCCTGATGAAGGATTGAAACGCGTCGGGATGTTCCGTGGATTAACTGATCACCTATAACATAAAGGGGGAGTAGACATAAAAGACTCCGGGTGAGATGTTTCCATGCTCTATGAGGATTTAATGCCTGGATGGTAATAGAAGGCTCCTCATAGTTTTATTTCTGTATACATACCTACCATTAAAGAATGGCTTGTTATGTCTATGGGTATACGCAGATATAGGTATGATCACCATATGTATTGCTATATGGGTATTTGGTGAGGTGTACCTCGGTTTTGTGCTCATGTAAGGTTCACTTTTTGGACTTCACAGTTTGAGTACCTTTTTGATCTTTATCTGTGCTGGACTCAATAGGGCTTGATACTCTGTCCAGCTATATTTTATATCTTCTTACTCATGATATATGTATACACGATATGGGCATTATGTTATAAATTCTTTTTAATATATTATTAATAAAGGTTATATTTTACATGCACTTATTTGCTATATCTAGTTGATATCTTTATAATAGGTCTTTGGCCTTTGCTAGTTCATACTTCAAATACTTCATACTGCTGCAGATAGCATAAGGCTATGTGCCCACGTTGCATTTATGAAGCAGAAAATTTCTGCTGCATAAATGCAAGTCCTCTCCCGGAAAAACGCATGCGGAATTCCGCACGCGTTTATCGCGCATTTTTCGCGCGTTTTCCACATGTGGAATTGCCTTGCGTTTTTTATGCATTGGACTAAGGCAATTCCGCTTGCGGAAACGCAAAATTAAATGACATGCTGCGGATTTTTGAACGCGGCATAAACGCTGCGGAAAAATCCGCAGCATGTGCATAGAACTTGCGGAATCCCATTGGGGACCATGGGGTGCGGATATACATGCGTTTTTCAAGCGTTTACGCTGCGGAAATTACGCAGCATATACGCTTGAAAAATGCTACGTGGGCACACAGCCTGACAAAGGTTCAAGCGCTAAATTAAATATAAGTGGCGACAAAGGGCAACCCTGGCGTGTTCTTTTTTCCAAGAGGAAGCTAACGGAAAGGTGCCCAGGGGTTTGAATTTTCGCCATGGGATTATTGTATAGGGCTTTTATAAGGTTTCTAAATTTGCCCATCACCCCCATTTTGTCCAGGACTTGTTTTAACCAGGACCATTTCACCTTGTCAAATGCCTTCTCTGCATCTAATGTAACTAAGGCCGCGTCTTTACTCTTATTGTCTCCATTCCTTACTGTGTCTAATGCTAGTAATGTACGCCTGATGTTTGTGACTGCGCTCCTGCCCTTTACAAAGCCCACTTGTGCTGGTGACACTAGTGTCGGGAGTATTTCTGCTAGCCTGTTCGCCATCAGTTTGGATATAATTTTAATATCCTGATTTATCAGGGATATAGGTCTGTAGGCCGCTGGATCCTCCCCATCCTTCCCTTCTTTTGGTATCAAACTTATATAGGCCATGTTGGTTCCCCCCAACAATTCACCACCCTGTAACAACTCGTTATACCATTTAGTCAAAATAGGAGATACTTGATGGGACATGACCTTAAAAAAATCGCCTGTGGACCCATCAGGCCCAGGGGCTTTACTGCCCGGTAGACCTCCAATAGTGCTTTTCACTTCTTCCTCTGTTACCGGCGCATTTAACATGTTCAGTTGAGACTCAGTTATGGCAGGCATTTTAATTTTGCTGAGGAAGGTCGTTCCCATACCCTCCTCGCAGCCATCTTCTGAGTATAAAGCCGCATAGAATTCCCTTAAGACATGGCTTATCTCTTTGGGATTATCTACAGCTATCCCCTTCTCGTTCTTAAGTTTCAGTATGTCTTTCCTCCCCTGTCTTCCTTTTGCTAAGTTTGCCAGTAGCCGTCCCGCTTTATCCCCAAACCTCCTTAGTTCAATTTCCATTTGTGACTTCCTAAATCCTTCTTTCTTCTCCGCCCATTCATCAAAGTTTTTTTTGGCCTCCTTCCAATCTTCCCTTGCCCTTTCCGTTTTTAATTGTTGGAAGAGTACGTACTTTCTCCTCAGATCACCGCTAACCTCTTCGTATTTTGTGTTCGTTTTTTTCTTCAGTGTATGGACATATGCCATCAGTCTCCCTCTCAAAACAGCTTTCCCTGCTTCCCAGAATGTTTGTGTCTTTAATTCGTCTGATGAATTGTGGAAAGTGTATTCCTCCCACCATTGCTGTAGTGTAATGATAAAATGTTGCTCTCTAAGAAGAAAGGCAGGGAATTTCCATATATAGTCTGTCCCTTTTGGGTATTTTTCTAGGAGGTTTATCGAGGTTGGCGCATGGTCCGAAATAACCATTTCCTCTATTTTAGTCTCCTTGCACCTATCTAGCAATTCTCTACTGACAAGAAGATAGTCAATCCTGGACCAAGTCTGATGCGGGTGGGAAAAGTGTGTGAATTCTCGCTCAATGGGGAATTCCATGCGCCACACGTCAGATAAATTTGTGTCGGCTATCAAGTCAGCTAGCAGAGTTGATTTCCCATTCGGTCTAAGTTTTGCACCCCCTAAACTTTGTCTGTCCTCCTCCTCACGGTGAGTATTGTTAAAGTCACCTCCAATTACTATTTTCTTGGTCGTATTTTTCAGTAAACTAGTGCGCAGATGTTCGAAGAATGGTTTCTGGTTTGCGTTTGGTGCATAAACATTAATTATACTCAGCTCCCCTTCATTCCCTTCAAGCTGTAGCATTATATACCTTCCCTCTGCGTCGTGTTCTACCTGTGTCACTTTGTATGTAAGGTTTTTGTGCAGCGATATTAACACCCCCGCCTTCCTCCCTTCTCCTTCCGATCCATAAGCCTCCCCCACCCACAGTTTTTTCATTCTAAACAAGTCTTCCTTCCTCAGATGGGTTTCCTGCAACAGTGCTATGTCTGTTTTTAACTTTTTTTAAGTGTCTTAGAACCATCATTCTCTTGGTTGGGGCTCTGGGCCCCTTTACGTTCCACAAGACTATCCGCATACTATGTGTTTTATCACTTCTGGATTATAGATTGAACTGACACTCCTTAATACTTTTGTTCCTTCCTGTACTTGAGCAGCATTCTGTATGTCTTTCCCTTTAATAAACCTTCCCTTAACATTAACATATAACAACATATAAACAAACAATGACATCTTCATCTTTGTGACCTCCTTTTTTCTGGCAGCTTCTCCCCATATGCTCCTCCCCGGCATTTTGTTATTACTAAATCATGTTTCTGTTCTTTAAATGATCACCCCCTCAAGTGAGTAAAATCAAGAGAGTCCATGGGTTGCCAGATTTTTTGAGATCTCTCTCTCTTAAAGTGTTATACCCTCCCATATGGTCCACTTACCTTAACCAGAGTCCACAGCCGGGGATCCCCTATGATTTTGGGGCGATCTTTGTCTTTGGGTTTGCGCTGCTGACTTCCGTCCCACAGATTCTTCATCCGCCTCTGCGTCCTGTTCCGTTCTTCTCTCCTGTCTTGGCGAAGCCCTCTTCTCCTTTTCTTTTGGTCCATCTTTTTCAACCATCCTGGAAACATACTCCTCTGCCTCCGCCGGGTTCTGAAAGCTCTTTACCAGTCCGTCCGCCTGCCGTACTTTCAGGGTGGCTGGGTACACAAGCTGAAATTGGATTCGGCCATGGAATAGCTTTGAGCAGCAGTTACTGAACATCCTCCTCCTTTTAGTGACCTCTGCGGAGTAATCATTGAAGATAATAATTTTGTGGCCTTGGAAGTTTAGCGGTTCTTTACGCCTTCTGAAGGCACGTAAAATAGCCTCTTTATCATTAAAGTCTAGGTATTTGGCGATGGCTTGTCTGGGTCTCTGATTCGTTTCTGGTTCTGCTGCAGTACTTGGCCTAGGCGGCCCTATTCTGTGCGCTCTTTCCACTCTCATTTTTGGCGCTAAACCCAGAGCTGATGGCAGATCCTCCTCAAATAGCCTCTGAAGTTGTCCAGGCTTTATCGCTTCAGGCAGGCCCACTACGCGTACGTTGTTTCTGCGTGACCGGTTCTCTAGGTCCTCAATGCGGTCAGCCATAATGTACACTTGTTTCTGCAGTAGGTTAACATCCTTTTCTATGTGCTCAGTTTTATCCTCCACTTTCCTTGTTCTGTCCTCAGCTTCATCCAGTCTCTGCCCATGCTGTGTAATGTCCTCTTTAAGGGCTGCCAGTGACTGCTGTATTGTGCTGGCTAGAGAGGCAGTGATCTCTGGGACAAGGTGTTTTGCTACTTCTTGTGCCAAATCCTTATAGTTCATGCTGTCAAAGTTTATTGCACCAGCCACCAGTGAAAGCTTCTCACACTGATCTGCTTTTCTGTACATTTGGCAATGATCTACCACTCTGACACCAGCATCAGTGTAATGCACACGCCCAGGCTGAGTGGCGTGTGCGTGTATATGTAGTGATTCCACTGGACCGTGCCGGAGAGTGAATGCCTGGAGGGGCGTAACTAAGTATTCACCCAATCCGACCAGGGTCGCACGACGGCATACGATGCCAGTGCACCAAGGAGGAACTGAGCAGAGGGACCAGGTGCTACTCCAGGACAGACCCCGGACACGGCTGTTGACCCACACAGGGGAATACAGGAACAGACAGGCTAGGCTGGCACACAGACTGGTGGGTATAGGCAGGCACGACTGGTATGCAGGCAGGCGGGTATGCAGGCAGGGGGGTACAGGCAAGCACGGCTAGAGTGCAGACAGGGAGGCACTAGCAGGTTGGAACACAGGCGGGATAGGACCCAGTACACACTGGGACTCAGGAACAGAACCACAGATGTGGCGGACAAACACAGCAGAGTGAGGCCGCCCAGAGTGGTGAGCGAGAGCAGGGCAAGACGAGGCCGCCTAGAGCGGTGAGCGAGAGAAGAGCAGGACGAGGCCGCCTGGAGCGGTGAGCGAGAGAAGAGCAGGACGAGGCCGCCTGGAGCGGTGAGCAAGAGTAGAGCAGGACGAGTCCGCCTGGAGCGGTGAGCAAGAGTAGAGCAGGACGAGGCCGCCTGGAGCGGTGAGCAAGAGTAGAGCAGGACGAGGCCGCCTGGAGCGGCGAGCAAAGGGTCAGAGCAGAGCGAGACTGCCGGAGCAGCGAGCAAAGGGTCAGAGCAGAGCGAGACTGCCGGAGCAGCGAGCAAAGGGTCAGAGCAGAGCGAGACTGCCGGAGCAGCGAGCAAAGGGTCAGAGCAGAGCGAGACTGCCGGAGCAGCGAGCAAAGGGTCAGAGCAGAGCGAGACTGCCGGAGCAGCGAGCAAAGGGTCAGAGCAGAGCGAGACTGCCGGAGCAGCGAGCAAGGCAGGGCAGAGGGGACAGGGCTCTGTTCACACGGAACAGACAGGAAGGAAAAGGCAGAACCAGATACCGACAGGGTACTTGCAGTGAAGTAGCGAGTGGACCACAAACTCCCAAACGGAAGTACAGTGACAACGAACAGGAGTTAGGTACGAGTTCAGACTCTGCAGAAAAAGGAAAGGTACGGACATAGAGAAAAACAGGAAACAGGCTAGAAGAGAATTCAGACAAGAACAGACACAGTAGCAAGATACAGGAGCGGGTCTAGGTATGCAGCCCCTAGAAGGCGGAAGGAACAGGCTAGGAGCGTGTTCAGAGAGAACAGACGAGATACAGGAGCAGGTCTAGGTATGCAGCCCCTAGAAGGCAGAAGGAACAGGCTAGGAGCGTGTTCAGACAGGCCTGGAAATACAGCCTCCAGGAAAGGCAGGCAAGCAAACACAGAAAGGGACCTGGCACATTCAGAGTGAAAGAGCACACTGAATGAAACACAATGCTCAGGCAGGGTTTCTTGGGAGGAGCTGGGTTAAATACCAGATGACAGACAGCAATAGGCTGAGGACGCACAAGGGGTGTGCCCGCAGCAGGTACAAGAAACAAGAAGTGATCGGGCGCCGCCCTTAAGCAGCAGAAACAGAGGCAAGCAAACAGCATGGAGGGAAGCCAGGCTAGCAGACTGGACTGGAGATCAAGTGCGCGCTCTTGCACAGTGGGAGATGGACCACTATGCAAGGACGCCACCAGGTATGTTACAATCAGCTTGCATCTCCTCCCCTGAAACTGCCTCGCTCCCCCTCTCCATTTGCTGTGAGCGTTCAGTATGCTTGCCTTTATCAGCGTCAGCCATCTTATCTCCTCTTTGCTCTCCACACTTCTTGCCTGCTACAGGGATTTTACAGCCACTTCTGAGGATGTACCGGTCCAGGTACTTTCACACTATCTTCAGGACCCTCTGCCCAGCGTCTCTGTATGTTTTTATGTGCCTGAGGGGGTGGTAATCACCGGGGCTTTGCAGAGCTCTCAGTCTTCAATCTTCCTTAGCCAGGGCCGGATCCGGAAGTCCGGTTGATACCTTTTAATGGCTAACTGAAAAGATGGTAACAAATTACAAGCTTTCGAGACTATTTGTTGCAATTTGTTACCATCTTTTCAGTTAGCCATTAAAAGGTATCAACCACTGAGGACTCTCAAATCGAAATATTTTTCTATCTACTGGCTAACACGGTACAAGAATATATATTTTCCCAGTTACATGTGAACATTCAAATAATCTCAAAGTGGAATTTTTATCTTAAAAAGAGACAAACTGCTAGTATAGACCATGATTTTATGATCTGTGGAGACCTCGCCTCTGGGGTTACGTGCCCACAGTGCTGATAAAGTGTATGTGGCTGGATGTACAGCTGGGAAGCCAGAAGCACTACTTTGAGACAAAACGTTAAGTCAAATCAAGACATCTGTGAAATATGGTCCAAATATGGACCATAATGTCCAGACTGGCCGCGAGTCTCTGAACCACAGCTCAACTGCCTAATATATACAGTATTATGCCTATGAGGTCAAAAGACCTGTGGTTCGTCCGGATGTCACGGTCCATACTCGTGGACACTGTTTTATAGACGTCTGAATTCAGCCTCAGAAGAGGAGTCTATGCTATATCAGCTCTGCAACCCGTTTATTCTCGATGAGGTCGGACCCTCAACATTCATAAATAGATGTCCAAGAGATCAAATGGGACAAGCTTTTAAATTTATAGTTTTAAACACTTTCCCTGAGAAGTCATCTATATATATATAATTGTCTTATCCTGTATGCCTGTCTGTCTGTCCAGGAAATCCCGCGTCGCTCATTGGTCCGGCCGCTGTCTGTCCAGGAAATCCCGCGTCGCTCATTGGTCCGGCCGCAGCCAATCAGCGACGTGGGATTTCAGAAAAAAGATGGCGGCCGTTAGCGGCTCATCTGCCGGACGGAGGTCAGCGGCGATGCAGCCGGGAGATGAGCGGCGCTAGCAGCAGAACTACCCCGACTGGCGGCGCCGCTGACCTCCATGCAGCTAACGTCGGGAGATCAGCTGCTAGGACCACTGATCTCCCGGCGGCAAGTGTGAACGGAGGACGGGGGAGCGGCGCCGCCGGTCGGGATGCTTCTGCTACGAGCAGCCACTCACCTCCCAGCTGCTCGCAGCGGAAGTACCCGCACACGCAGCGCCGCTCCCCGGTCCTCGGTAATACGACGCTGATTGGTCGCAGCCGACGGACGCGACCAATCAGTGAGATTGGCGCCAAATTTAAACAACGCTCTGCTGATTGGTCGTGCCCGCCAGCCGACCAATCAGCAGGATTGGCACCAATCAACATTATTGGCGCCAAATTTAAATACTGCTTTGCTGATTGGTCGCGGCCGGCGACCGCGACCAATCAGCATTATTGGCGCCAAATTTAAACACCGTTTTGCTGAGTGGTCGCGGTTGCGACTAATCAGCGATCTTATCGCCAAATTTAAACAAGCTCTCCGGTCCTCACTAACACAGTTCGCTGATTGGTCGTGGCCGCCACCCGCGACCAATCACCGATATTGTCGCCAAATTTAAACACCATTTTGCTGATTGGTCGCGGTTGCCGGCCGCGACCAATCAGCGATTTTGGCCCCAAATTTAAACAACGTTCTGCTGATTGCGCCCGGTCGGCCGCATACAAATTCTAGAATACCCGATGCGTTAGAATCGGGCCACCATTTAGTGTATTAATAAGTAGGGCTGTAAGAGGGTGTAACTAAGTATTAATATGTCATTCAGACTCACTGTAAGGCCCATTTACAGCAATTCAACATATAGTCAAAGAATCAAATATAATGTAAGATTCAAAGCCCCTTGATGTAAGAGTGGGATGGTGGAAGGATTGAGCACTTACACCTGAAAGTAACATCAGCATTGGATTTTCATTTGTGACACTTTACACACTGCACAGATTGCTGGTAAACCCTCCAGCCACTTCACCTCTGGCACAGTCTCGGTGTCACTCTCACTACATCACAGCACACTCTCCGTTCAGTGTTTTAGTTCAGCCCCATCTCCTGGTCGCTTCTCTCGACAGCAATGCACATTTAGGAATCTGGAACATTTCTGCAGCCCACTCACACATATACCATTTACAGTTGTGCTCAAAAGTTTACATACCCTGGCATAATTTTTGCTTTCCTGACCTTCTTTCAGAGAATATGAATGATAACAAAAAAACACTCATTGGTTGGGTGAAGCCATTTATTGTCAAACTACTGTGTTTTCTCTTTTTAAATCTTAATGACAACCAAAATCATCCAAATGACCCTGATCAAAAGTTCACATACCCCAGTTTTTAATACTGTGTATTGCCCCCTCTAACATCAATGACAGCTTGAAGTCTTTTGTGGTAGTTTGTGAATGAGGTTCTTTATTTTCTCAGATGGTAAAGCTGCCCATTCTTCTTAGCAAAAAGCCTCCAGTTCCTGTAAATTCCTGGGCTGTCTAGCATGAACTGCGCGCTTGAGATCTCCCCAGAGTGGCTCAATGATATTGAGATCAGGAGTCTGAGATGGCCACTCCAGAACCGTTACTTTGTTCTGCTGTAACCAATGACAGGTCGACTTGGCCTTGTGTTTTGGATCGTTGTGATGTTGTAATGTCCAAGTACGTCCCATGCGCAGCTTCCGGGCTGATGAGTGCAAATTTGCCTACACGCAACCTCTGATCCTCACAAGCTCTCCTTCTCTACTCCCCTCTTATCTCCTCTTCCCACAATCGCATACAAGATTTCTCCTGTGCATCCCCCCTTCTCTGGAACTCTCTACCCCAACATATCAGACTCTCGCCTACCGTGGAAACCTTCAAAAGGAACCTGAAGACCCACCTCTTCCGATAAGCCTACAACCTGCAATAACCCTCGCTCCACCATACCTCTTAACGACCAGCTCTACCCCGACCTACTGTATCCCCACCCATCCCTTGTAGATTGTGAGCCCTCGTGGGAAGGGTCCTCTCTCCTCCTGTACCAGTCGGTGACTCGTTTTTATTTAAATTATTGTACTTGTTGTTTGCTATGTATACCCCTTTTCACATATCGCACGATGGAATAAATGGCGCTATAATAATAAATAATAATTTTCAACATGCCCAATGTATAAGGCTTTATAAGTATATCTAACTGTACTTTGGCATAATATCACCTAATAGTATAGCTCGGCTAAGGATATCCAGCAATGGGATATATAACATAAATCAGGATAAAAGCACATTATGACAGTGGCATAAATGAGACATTTGCATAATAATAGCTCAGTTTTAGTGACCAAGCTGTATCCCCACCGGAACGGGGTCAACTTTAACCCACAGCAACAACAAGCAATATGTTTGTGGCAGACTCATTTTCAACCTTCTTATATACTGGCCATCATCTTTGAGCGGATCTCCTTATTAGAAGAGCAAATGTGTGGCACCCCAGGGGTCTGGTTTCCACAGTAACGGCAATGTTATGTCTGAGAGCAGGTGGGAGGTCTCTTGGTCAGGGATCCTATGCATGCCACACCTCCTGCCCAGTCCTGGGAGGGGAAGAACTTCCCCTATATAAACCTAGGGCTGAGGCAGGGTTAGTGAGTAGAGAAGAAGTAGAGACAGAGAAGCAGATATAGGAAAAGAACATCAGGAGCTCTGTGGGAGCAGTACTACAAGGAGTCAGGGGCTGGCAGCTGCAGAGCTCGCCCTGACTGAAAAGTTATCACCGGACCCGGAGTCCGAGGCTGTGGGGACTAACTCCTATCCAGCAGCAGAAACCGACCGGCAGGGGATTGCAGGTCCTCTGGCCCAGAAACCCGAAGGCACGGTCACACGCGTGGGACCAGCACCGCCGTCGTGGAGCGGAAGCTACTAGAAGGCCCCGAGTCACCGGCCATACGGGTGAGCACCACACGGTACACTCAGGGACGAGGGCTACTTATACCCGCCTCTAGCAAGGTAGCCAGAAGAGTACAGTTAGTTTGGGAGGCCTACAACTCCGCCTGGCCAGGGGAGATCCCATCTGCTCAAGGACTGACCAGGCCCCAATCGCTAGCCAGTACTCCGGGAGGGTCTATCTTTGTCACCAGTAAAGACCCTGAACTACACCGTACCGTCTCCGAGTGGTTCCTGCTACCCCCATCATCCACGTCGGCTGCCCTGAGGCCATACCCCTCCCGTTGGGGGTTATACTATCACGCTGCACAATTCTACCACCGGCCTCAGCGGTCTGCCCTGCAGCAGCAGCTCCTTAGCTGTACTCAACGGGTGGCGTAGTCGTCCAACATCTACCGCTGATACAGCGCCACTTAGTCTGACTCCCTGGGCACGGACCGGATCACCGCCACGAGACTACAACCCTCAAAAGATCCGGCTCCGGGTAAGCTCCCGCGTGTGCAACGCAGCGCGACACAGGCCCAGGGGCGCGTCAACTTTTGGCGTAGTCGGCAGGATACCGTGCCCGCAACCACCGGGTACTTCGTGCCTGAAAAAAGAGACTTTTAAACTTACCATCGGTGAAGATTCCCGCCATCCGGCGCCATCTTCAGCCTTCTTCCCGCCATCGGTGAAGATTCCCGCCATCCGGCGCCATTTTCAGCCTTCTTCCCGCCTTCCGTGGAGTTTTCCCGCCGTTGGACGCCATCTTGAAGACGCCGCGCGGGAAGAAGAGGGGCGTGGACTCCGAAAGCGCGCGAGAACTGAAGCCCCGCCTCACGTCCGGACGTTGCGTAAGGTCCTGGAAGGAGCCCAGCAGACGCCGACGTCACAGGAGCGCGACGGAAGGTCCTCAACCCTGACGATCCACTGCGGAGCCGCGGCCTACGGAAGAGGATCATCGCAAGGTAGGCCACGGTCCACTAGGGGGGAGAAGGATGTCGGATACGGAGGAGAGCTTCACCGCTTCAACCCCCGCCAGCGCCACCGCTGTTGCGGTCATGCCTTTCACCATGCCCTATATCCCGGGGGCAGCCTGGCTACCCCAGTACTCAGGGGAGTCACATACCCTGCATGACTTTAGAGAAAAGCTGGATAGCCTCTTCCAGGTGTACCCCCTCACAGAGGAGCAAAAAGTGAGCATCCTGGTGGCCCAATTAACCGGGGCAGCCCAAAGGGAGGTAAAGTCCTGGCCACCTGGGGGGAGGACTGTCGCAGGGATACTAACCCGGTTGCGGACACGCCGTAACCATCTTTATGTGTTTTTCTTATTGTATTATTATTGTTTATACCTTGTTATGTTTTTCTAAAAATGTTTAGTCCCGGAGTACTAAATTTCACTAGGGGGGAATGTGGCACCCCAGGGGTCTGGTTTCCACAGTAACGGCAATGTTATGTCTGAGAGCAGGTGGGAGGTCTCTTGGTCAGGGATCCTATGCATGCCACACCTCCTGCCCAGTCCTGGGAGGGGAAGAACTTCCCCTATATAAACCTAGGGCTGAGGCAGGGTTAGTGAGTAGAGAAGAAGTAGAGACAGAGAAGCAGATATAGGAAAAGAACATCAGGAGCTCTGTGGGAGCAGTACTACAAGGAGTCAGGGGCTGGCAGCTGCAGAGCTCGCCCTGACTGAAAAGTTATCACCGGACCCGGAGTCCGAGGCTGTGGGGACTAACTCCTATCCAGCAGCAGAAACCGACCGGCAGGGGATTGCAGGTCCTCTGGCCCAGAAACCCGAAGGCACGGTCACACGCGTGGGACCAGCACCGCCGTCGTGGAGCGGAAGCTACTAGAAGGCCCCGAGTCACCGGCCATACGGGTGAGCACCACACGGTACACTCAGGGACGAGGGCTACTTATACCCGCCTCTAGCAAGGTAGCCAGAAGAGTACAGTTAGTTTGGGAGGCCTACAACTCCGCCTGGCCAGGGGAGATCCCATCTGCTCAAGGACTGACCAGGCCCCAATCGCTAGCCAGTACTCCGGGAGGGTCTATCTTTGTCACCAGTAAAGACCCTGAACTACACCGTACCGTCTCCGAGTGGTTCCTGCTACCCCCATCATCCACGTCGGCTGCCCTGAGGCCATACCCCTCCTGTTGGGGGTTATACTATCACGCTGCACAATTCTACCACCGGCCTCAGCGGTCTGCCCTGCAGCAGCAGCTCCTTAGCTGTACTCAACGGGTGGCGTAGTCGTCCAACATCTACCGCTGATACAGCGCCACTTAGTCTGACTCCCTGGGCACGGACCGGATCACCGCCACGAGACTACAACCCTCAAAAGATCCGGCTCCGGGTAAGCTCCCGCGTGCGCAACGCAGCGCGACACAGGCCCAGGGGCGCGTCAAATGTTTCATGCAATTTTGGGTGTTTTTTTTAAAAGAAGTTCCAGTATATAAGTAAAACTGATCAGACAGTTTTCTACTAGAAAAATAATTTTTGAAACTGAACATAGGAAAAAAAATGTTTTAAGCATAAAATTTTTTTTTAATCTTGAATATATTACTCTGGACTTAAAATTTAATGAATGATGGAGTGTCAATTTATAAGATGATTCCAGAGACACTAAAATTTAGATTTGCTGCGCCCTTATTGAGTGTTATGTTCTTCCTGTATTAAGTATTCAGAATCTCAGAATTACTTCATGCAATAAGGTTGGTGTAAATATTTTTCTATCCTGAAACCCTAAGCACCCTGGACACATTCTTATAAGAGGCGTATTGACTGGAGAGCTCCTGTTGCACAGATTTCGGCAGCTGGTAAGGATGTGGTTTTAACTATACTCCAAACTAAACTCACTGACAACATGAATGAAGGACACAGACACACTTCTGCTCAATGTCATCGAGTTCATTTTCTATTCCAGGGGAGCTGATATGTAAATACTAGGCACGCAAACAAAATGATATTGGCAAAATTAAGATGTAACCAATGTAATCATTTCAATGTTATAGTCAAAGTGGTTACTGAATCATTTTAAATGTATTTTTTTTTGCGTTATAGCCATTTATAAGTCAGTTGACCAAGATATCACAATCTACTATTATCATGAGTAAACAATACTTAATTGTTGCTGTGCTATCTCAGATTAAGAAGAAATTTTACAAAAATTAAAAAAAACAAAAAAACTGTGCCCTGTGTATAAACCCTTATCGAGAGAATAAAAATTTTCTAAGTTCAAACTTTATTTCTCTATTTAGACTGAGTCATTTGATTCCAAAATGGGAATTAAGACTGATCCAGATGTTCTTGGAAATATCATTGTTGTTTTTCCACTTACGAAATCTAGCCTAGTTAGTCAAAGAATCCTAAATGGAAATGTATTTAATCCTGTCTTTTAATAATATCTGTCCATACAGGATAAAAACCATCAAAGATTTAGAAATTTTTTAATATGAACTTTTATTATGTACCACAGGAGAAATTCCTGTGACTACAACAGGATTTATAACACAAGTTGGCCTTAAAAGCAGTTTTCCCACTAAATACATACAGTGGCATGTAAAAGTTTGGGCACCCATGTTAAAAATTACTGTTATTGTGAACAGTTTAAGCAAGTTGAAGCTGAAATGATCTCTAAATGACCTAAAGTTAAAGATGACACATTTCCTTTGTATTTTATAGTGTTAAGCGAGCGTGCTCATTAAACCCTTTAAACGAGCACGCTCGGGTGCTCGCCGAGTAGTTTTGGCGTGCTCAGCACCTCTGAGCGGCTGCATGTGTCGCGGCTGTTAGACAGCTGTGAAACATGCAGAGATTGTCTAACAAACAGACAATCCCTGCATGTGTCACAGCTGTCTGACAGCTGCGATGGCTCAGAGATGCCAAGCATGCCGAAACTGCTCAGTGAGCACTCGAACATGCTCGTTTAAAAGGTTAAACGAGCACACTCGCTCAACACTAGTATTTTTTGGGAAAAAAAAATATTGTCATTTTTTACATTTTAAAAATTACAAAAATAAAGATGGGCCAGTGAAAAAGTTTGGGCACCCTTGGAGATTTGTGTGCTCAGATACCTTTTACCAAGGCTTCAGACCTTAATTAGCCTGTTAGGGTTTTGGCTTGTTCACTATCATCGTGAGGAAAGGCCTGGTGGTGCAAATTTTCCAGCATCATAAAAACCCAGCCTCCTTTAACCTTGTGCCAAAAAACAGCAGCCATGGTTTCTTCTAAGCAGTTGCCTAGCACTCTGAAAATGAAAATGGTGGAGGCCCACAAAGCAGGAGAAGGCTACAAGAAGATAGCAAAGTATTTTCATGTTGCCCTTTCCTCAGTTCGAAATTTAATTAAGAAATGGCAGTTAATAGGAACAGTGGAGATCAAGATAAGGTCTGGAAGACCAAGAAAAATTTCAGTGACAGCTGCTCATAGGATTGCTAGAGAAGCAAATCAGAACCCCCACATGACAACCAAAAACTTTCAGAAAGATTTAGCAGGCTCTGGAGTTGTGGTACACTGTTCTACTGTTCAGAGACACCTGCACAAATATGGCTTTCATAGTAGAGTCATCAGAAGAAAACATCTCCTGCATTCTCACTTTAAAATTCAGCGTCAGAAGTATGCAAAATAACATCTAAACAAGCCTGATGCTTTTTGGAAACAAGTCCTGTGGACTGATGAGGTTAAAATAGAACTCTTTGGCCAAAATGATCAAAGGTATGCATGGAGAAAAAAGAAAAAAAGGGGTTTGGTACCGTGTTAGCCAGTTGAAAAAAGATTGCTCTCAGTGGGAAAAACAAGATAATCTTGTAGTTATGATAACTTTTAAGGGGTAACAAAAATAAAATAAGTGATGTTACAAAGAAAGCTTTCGAAATATCTTAGGTCTCTTCCTCATGCCTGAGGAAGAGAGCTAATACGTCTCGAAAGCTTGCTTTGTAACATCATTTATTTTATTACTGTTAGCTATTAAAAGGTATTTCCCACTGAGAGAAATCTTTTTTGGGGAAAAAAGGACACAGAATTTCAGGAAAAGTACATCTCACCAACCATTAAGCATGGGTGTGGATCAATCATGCTTTGGTGTTGTGTTGCAGCCAATAGCACAAGGAACATTTCACGGGTAGAGGGAAGAATGGATTCAATGAAATTTCAACAAATTCTTAATGCAAACATAACACCATCTGTAAAAAAGCTGAAGTTGAAAAGAAGATGGCTTCTACAAATGTATAATGATCTTAAACACACATCAAAATTCACAATAGACTACCTCAAAAGGTGCAAGCTGAAGGTTTTACAATGGCCCTCACAGTTTCCTGATCTGAACATCATTGAAAATCTGTGGCAAGACCTCAAAATAGCAACACATGCAAGATGACCCAGGAATCTCACAGAACTCTAAGAACTTTCCAAAGAAGAATGGATGAAAATCCCTCAAACAAGAATTGAAAGTCTCTGGCTACAAAAAGCGTTTACAAGCTGTGATACTATCAAAAATGGGTGCTACTAGGTACTAACCATGGAGGATGCCCAAACTTTTGTATGGGCCCATTTTCCTTTTTGTAATTTTTAAAATGTAAAAGATGATATTTTTTTATGAAAATACAAAGGAAATGTGTCATCTTTACCTTTAGCCCTTTAGAGATCATTTCATCTTCAACCTGCTTAACTGTTCACAATAAGAGCAATTTTGACCAGGGGTGCCCAAACTTTTACATGCCACTATATACGATCCCTTGGGGTCCAACCAATGGGACACCCACAGATTACAAAAATGTGTGTTCCAAAGTAGAAATAGAGCTGTAATGTGGATGCATGGCCACCACTCCCAATTACTTCCAAGGGACTGATGGAGGGTACTTGGGGGATCCCAGTATCAGGGTTGGTGAGGCTCCCAGCCAGGGGTGGACACTGACAGAGGAGAGACCCTGTGCAAGAACAGCATATGGGTCCTTTGCAGTCCAATATGTGCCTCAGATAATAGCTATTTGTGGTGCCCTGCAAAGACAACCGTCACAAATATCTGTGAACTCTGACGGTGTTAGAAGCCAGCTCTCCAGCCATTTTTACACACACACATGTAATTAGTGTAAGGGTTATTGTGAAGTATGGTGGGTAGCAGCCCCTGCAGGAGAACTACTAAATCCAGGAAAAGTAACTCTGTCCCCATATGATTGGTTGGTGCTGGAGATCAAGGAGGCCAGCCAGTGCCTTTGGTGTAAATTCTGTTAGAACTCCAGCGAAATCTGTGCTGCCATATGGGACATAGTGTCATGCTCAGTTAAAAAAGGGCCCAATTAGCAGATGACATCAGTTAGGGATCAGAGGAGGGATGTCTTGATACGATCCTTAGTTGCCAGAGGTGGGAAGAGACCTGAGGTACTTTCCTGTAAGCCTGAGATGCCGTGGATGCCAAGGTCCATGCTGAGAGAAGTTTTAGTGCACGTATAGTGCTATATGCAGCGGGAGTGAGGGAAGCTGCTACACATTGCCAGAGAAGAGCTGGGTACATCACACCATGAGGGGCTGTTGGCTCAGTGTAATGAATAACCGTGGAGTGCTGTAATAATCATCATCAACTGCTCTAGTAAAAGGGAGCTTTCCTTCCTGTTGCACCTGAAGTCATAGAATCATAGAATCATAGAATCATAGAATCATAGAATCATAGAATGGTAGAGTTGGAAGGGACCTCCTGGGTCATCTGGTCCAACCCCCTGCTCAAAGCAGGATTCACTAAATCATCTCAGACAGATGTCTGTCCAGCCTCTGTTTGAAGACGTCCATTGAAGGGGAACTCACCACCTCTCGTGGCAGCCTGTTCCACTCATTAATCACCCTAACTGTCAAAAAGTTTTTTCTAATATCTAATCTGTGTCTCCTCCCATTTAGTTTTATCCCATTGCTTCTAGTCTTTCCTTGTGCAAATGAGAATAAAGATGATCCTTCTACAATGTGACAGCCCTTGACATATTTGTAGACAGCTATTAAGTCTCCTCTCAGTCTTCTTTTTTGCAAGCTAAACATTCCCAAATCCTGCAACCGTTCCTCATAGGACATGGTTTGCAGACCAGTCACCATTCTGGTCGCTCTTCTCTGAACTTGCTCCAGTTTGTCTATGTCTTTTTTAAAATGTGGTGCCCAAAACTGTACACAGTATTCCAGATGAGGTCTGACCAAACAGGAGTAAAGACCGATAATGACTTCACGTGATTTAGACTGTATGCTTCTGTTAATACATCCCAGAATTGTATTTGCCTTTTTTGCTGCTGCATCACACTGTTGACTCATGTTCAGTCTATGATCTATTAGTATACCTAAGTCTTTTTCACATGTACTGTTGCTTAGCTCTATTCCTCCCATTCTGTATATGCTTTTTTCATTTTTATTGCCCAGATGTAGTACTTTACATTTTTCCCTGTTAAAAACCATTCTGTTGGTTGCTGCCCAGTCTGGACATTGCTTATTGAGACAGGCTGATCCTGCATCCTTTATCCTTTATCCTTTGCACAACTTTATCCTTTTTAATCTGTTGTGGATGGCCTGCTGGCCGGCGAGGCCGCCGTGACAGTTGGCCGCCATTACACTCCGGCTCGGTGGAGCCGACCCAGACATATTTACTTGATGTCTTAGCCAGAAGTTGTTTACTACAGTGTTGGAAGGTCCGCTTATCTGGATACTGCATATACGCCCCCTATTGATTTCAATAGAAGGCATATATGCAGTATCCAGTTGCAGCCACTGTACAGTTGATGGAGCTCTGCAGTGCAGCTGGGAACAGCCGAGTATCACACTCCCACCAATCAGACATTGATGACCTATCATAATAATTGGCCATCAATGTTAAAGTCCTGGACAACCCCTTTAAGTGGTAAAAACCCTTTAATCCTTCTTAATCTCAGCATTAGCCGACAAGAAATGACCTAAAGAACATCCTATGCTTTTCTACAAGTTAGGGTGATGGAGAAGTACAAGGCCTGGACCGTCTATCTTAAGATGGTGAGTACCAGCAGTAAGTGGTGGCTTCCATTTTGAGTTTTGCTATGGGGTCTGTCCACATTTTGGTATAGTCACCTCTGCTTAGGCACTTTACCTTTATAGCTAGATTGTTCATTTCATTGTTACAATATATATCATGGGATAGCAGAACACAAAACAAATACCAATACAATAATATTAGAAAGTTACTTGTATGGTAAATGCTTCTTATGATGGTTTAATAATATGGATAAAACCATTAATTATTCCGTTCAGATTATATTCTGTATTATTGTGATTCTATTCTTTTTTTCTACACTAGCTGTTGCAAGGTGGCAAGCCTCCCAAAGTACAAACAGTTTGTGTTGGACTTGTTCTTCTGATAATATGGCATGAAAGCAGCACTGTGTCAACTCCTTGTTTCCATAGATCCTTTTAGTCTAAAGTAAAACATTAACATTGCTTTAGTAGATGTGTGAAAAGTACAAATGTCAATATTAAATTGTTGAAGAAGTGTAAGTATGATGTTTATTGCACTGACCCAGGTTCCTGGGAGTGAGGGAAAGCAATTTTGTTTTCAGTTAGAATGCACGATAATTGTTTGCATGATACTGTATAGTTTAAGGAGTATTCTCAACTCCAAGATCCTATCCCAATATGTAGTAGGTGTAATAATATTAAGAAATACCTCCAATTATAAATGTAGTATAGTTTTTCTGATTCGCTATGTCACTTATCCCATGTGCAGGGCATTGCAGTAGCTTAGCTATCCATGGTTATGGCCACTCATATAGTGACAGCTGTTAGTGGTCCTAACCATGAATACCTAAGCTACTGCAATGCGACATAGCGACTCTTAAAAAACATGCTATATTCCTAATTGTAGGTATTTGCTAATATTATTATGAAATAATTATATAATGGGGGCACTGGTAGGTAAGCCTGGTTGTACCTGCTACAAGAGGAGACAATCAACCACTGGTTGTCAAGGTAAGTACTGCTAAAAGCAAAAACAATAAAGAACTTGCGCTGGTAGTGTGGCGCCCCTGCGGGTTCAGTCGCCACAGAGGTACTGCATCTCACCCAGAGGTGTGGTATCCCACTCTCAGGTAATGAGGGAGTACTGCCCGGGACCCACCCACCTGCATCCAACACTACACCATTCCAGACCAGCAGGCGGGGAAAGATGCACTGGCTTATGCTGAGCCCTGTCCCTGGTTGGAAGTGGGGGGGAACCGAGTGAGGGGGAACCATGTAGTGGGTGTGGGTGGAGGAAGTAGATCAGGGGAGCACTTTCAGTGGGAGTATAAGAAGTGTACCCGGTTAAGGTACAAGGACTGTTAGGCTGAGGACAGTGAACAGCCAGAACTTTTACTGTAAATAGTTTGCACTTCTTAAGGTGCTTCTTATTGGTTTTATACCGACCACAGAACAAAAACCCGTTTGGGGTGGCGAAGACGTGGTCCAACAGCTGGATCACCTATGCCCTGCAGCCACGCCCAGGGCCTACATTGAGGGTTTTCGGACGGGTCCCTCAAATTGCACCTTCTCCAGTGAGATGGACACCCGGTTATGGATCTCACTGTATTGAGCTGAAAATTGTTTTATATGAAAAGTATTTTATAGATGTCAAGAAAATGTTATTGGAGAAAAAAAAATGTTATTTAAAAAAAAAAAAGAAGTTTTATATAGTAACCTGAAACATTTAAGAAAATGTGACTCCCATAAAGGGAAGAAAAAGTTGTGTATTATTCTTCTAAGTGATGCATCTAAAAATTTTGTATGTCTAAAGTACCCTGTTTTTACTCTGTTCCAGCCCGCGGACATGCTGTGTTTTACCAGGGGGGTATGTGGCGCCCCTGAGGGTTCAGTCGCCACAGAGGTACTGCATCTCCCCCAGAGTTGTGGTATCCCACTCTCAGGTAATGAGGGAGTACTGCCCGGGACCCACCCACCTGCATCCAACACTACACCATTCCAGACCAGCAGGCGGGGCAAGATGTACTGGCTTATGCTGAGCCCTGTCCCTGCTTGGAAGTGGGGGGAACCGAGTGAGGGGGAACCATGTAGTGGGTGTGGGTGGAGGAAGTAGATCAGGGGAGCACCTTCAGTTGGAGTATAAGAAGGGAACCATCTTGTAGGAATCAGTTCAGTTCAGTCTGAGGAGGAAGTCTGAGAGGAGCAGGAGCTCTGTAGGAGCTCTGCTCAGGAGGAGAGGGTCTAGACGGAGAGGCCCAGGAGGAAAGGCTGGAAGAAGACGGGAGCAGAGGGAAGGCTCCAAGAGGAACAGAGGGGATCCTAGGGGCACGGGAAGTGCGGATGCCACCTGTGCACCCGAATCTACCTGAGTGTGGAGGGACTGGCCCCTAACTAGTGGAGAACTACAAGGCTCAGCTAGAAACCGGAGGCTTCTGTACTTTCAGGGTGTAGTTGCTCACAACCGCAACTAAATTGCTAAAAAGGTAGCCGCATAGGATTCAGGGAACTGCTGATTGCCCGCCAAAATCTGAGGCTACCGGCGCAGGGCAGGAGGGTGAGAGCCAGCGCAGGAAGACGACGGAGGAAGGCACACAGAATGGGGTCCCGTTAAGTACTCTTGAATTACCTGAGGGATTGCTGAACCCCTTCCTTGGTGAACGCAGGACGGCGTGGGCAGTCACCCTGGTACTGGTGACCTGGAGTCTGACAACTGTGAATAAATCTGAAGACAGCACCCCACTGTGTCCTAGAGTTATTATCTGCGCATCACCTGCACTACACCGCACAGCAACATCTACCAAATCACCATTTATACTGCCCTGGAGCTTAGCTCTACCTGTGGAGAGCTGAACCAACTCTGCTGCATCACCATCAGCTCCAGAGGATCTGCACCGCAGCGGCGGCCCATTTAGCCGCATACCACAGGTGGCGTCACGAATATTATATATAAAAACTTTATTCCTTTTACTTTATTCCACTTTAATTGACCGCCCTGGGTCACTGCCACTGTGACATCTCCTGCACCGACAGGCCCGGCACCGAGTACCCCACGGCCCAGGGGGCACGTCAGTAGCGCTAGGCTTCTATAGAGAAGATAAAAATTAAACAATTTTTAAACCAGGTAAGCTTCACCCCACTCTTCCAACATGGTGAGTATGAGACTACACTAACCTCTCTCCCCCTTTCTCATTTTAACCTTGGAGACTTCCTGGACCCTCCTTTCAATACTCGCAATCCTACCAGCACCATAGACGCCTGTGCCCACCACTAGTACCCTCGTTTTAACTTATTTTAAAT
This sequence comes from Phyllobates terribilis, assembly GCF_046119375.1. NCBI lineage: Eukaryota > Metazoa > Chordata > Amphibia > Anura > Dendrobatidae > Phyllobates > Phyllobates terribilis. The sequence continues at coordinate 881,260,501 of NW_027362761.1, forward strand.
GATTTAATAACCCCCTTTCTCCCTTCTATTGTATTTTAACCCTTAATAAAAATTTGTGTTTTAGTCGACCAATGCATTTACTCTTTTTATCTTCTCTATCGAAGCCTAACGCTACCAGCGCAAGTTCTTTATTGTTTTTGTTTTTAATATTATTATTATTACACCTATTACATATTGGGATAGGATTTTGGAGATGGGAATACACCTTTAACTTTTCAGAAGTTATTATGTATGTATTTTTGGCTTCAACAAACACTTCATATTTGGTGTCACAGTGTCTGTACAAATCAGAATTATCCTGTATGAAATGGTGTATTTCAATCACTTTGTTTGCCTCCCCTAAAAATTGGAATAAAAAGCAGTGCATATAAAAATAATTATGTACCCCAAAATTATATAAACATTTACAGCTCCTCCCAACAGAAGAACAAGCGCACAACTCCTTCAATGGCAATATAAAAATGTTATGGCGATACAAACTAACATTTAAAACAAAAAATTCATGTAATAAAAGGAGTAAAATAGAAAACTATATCTGTTTGGTATCCCTGTAATTAAACTGATCAGCAAATTAAAGAAAGCCACATTGGTTTTACTGCACAGTGAACGCCGTAAAAATAAAAGCTTAACAGCAGTTGTAGAATTGCAGTTTTTCACCATCGCTTCCCACAAAGTCCTTTTTTTCCCCATTCTTCAGTGCACTATATGGTAAATTAAATAAAGACATTATTTTTTTCTCTCCTGCTGTAATAAACAAGCTCTCTTATTACTAAGGAAAAATGAAAACATTATGGCTCTTGGAAAAATGGGAATTAAAAAAGGTGAAAAACTAAGAATGGATATGGCTGAAAAATGATGACATAAGTGTGCGGTGCAGCCACGTGGCGTATGAGTGAGACTTGCTCGGTGAGTGAGTATAGTAAGGGCCTGAGTCCAGCCGATCAGAGATGACCATGAGTGATGGACTTCCTGAGAGAACCTGTTAGCATTTTAGGTCCAGATTAGCCGACATGAGAACGTTGGTGAAGGCTAGGAGTGGGATTTATGGATCCTGAGAAACAGTGAGACTACACAGTAATGCCTTTGCGACGTCACTGAAAGAAACCAAAGGGCTTTTGAGTCTGATATAGAGACATTTGTGTGCGGGAACCAAAACTGAGCTGCTGGGATCCGAGAAATACTCAGCTCAGTCAGGAACAGCACGTAATAAGGATTTGCGCCTGGAAGTCCAAATAAATGCCTGAGGAGAACTACACGGACTGTGTGGAGCAGCATTAGGGGATGCCAATGGCTGAAGTATAAGCCTTGTGCCTTCCTCCTGCAAACTCGGAAGGTACAAGGATTATCAAGCAATCTTATGTGACACAGTCTGAGTTGTGAAGAGAAATGCAATGTCCGTGCCAAGTTCAAGCTAATCAGGGTTATTGAAGTGTTGCTGCTCCAGTTTGTGTGTGTAAACACTTCTCTTAAAGAGATGGTGTCCTTATACAGAAGACTTGGATTCACCTGCTTGTCCGGGACTTTGCTCCAGAGGCGCCAAGTGTTGTTTGGCATGAATGTTTGTACACTAATAGACCACTAAAATGTCATTTGGGTTCATGAGATGCAAGCCCCACACCATCATCTCCCCATTGTGACATCTCAGCTGTTCAGTGGGGTCAAGATGGGGCAAAGATCAAATTAGAAAGGCTTCTCCTCGTAACAGGCCCTGTCTGATGGCCAATATTTCAGTTCTTTAGTGTACTTATATGCTGTGTCTCATTTATTATAATATCATCGTGTGTACTATGTGTCAGGTGGTCCTACATTGAGAAGTGGAGCATTAGCACTGCAGTCGGTCTGCCACTGACTAAAGTGAGGAGGTAAGCCTTAAGTATCTTCCCTTTCTTTACCAAGCATCTCCTTTTCTCCTTTTTTGCCATTCCTGATTTACCTTCCGGTTCCAACTACTCTCCTCTTCCAATCTTTGTTTTTGTGCCCTTCTGACAACCAGTACTTTGTGAACTGCAACCTGAGGATATTGACCGGTTACATGCAAAATACTCTGCGAGGTCCCTGGAGAAACACGAAGGAGCTTGAGTAAGGGGAGTTATATAACATGCATTGTTTTAAACAATATGGAATTTGCATTATTCAAATTTTTAAAAATAGATTGAAGAAAATTAAGACAAAACCCCCCCAAAAAGAATATTTTTGTTTAATGACTTTAAGAGAGAACCTACAACAATATATGTTATTCTTACTGTATATCTCGATGCTATAAGCTTCAGTCATTTTGTTCTGGCCAAAGGCTTGTCAGATCGGGTTAAAACAGCAGTAGATGGCCGACAGGACAGTTTGAATGGGAGCCAGGTATGAGCTTGCATCAGCCAGGAACTCCAGCAAAGTGCTGACCTACTTTAATAACATGCTTAATTCTGTGTCACGGAGATCTAACTGGAGTTCAGAAGCGTTTGCATTAATCAGATACAGAATAATGATGTACCAGTAGTATGCAGCACATATAATACTCACTGACGTTCATGGATAGCCTTAAACATAACTTCCTAGCACTGCTCATTGACATTGGAAGGTAAAAGGCAGCAGTCATACAAGGGATGGAACGTGGCAGATGTTTTATTTGTAGCAGCGGCACATATTTACTCTGCAACTGAGGACTTTAGCCTCAAAAACATAAGGGTCATTTATTATAAGAAGTATCTGTTGCATTTTTTATTAAACTATTGATTGCCCCTTCGTAATTTTGTAGCAATGGTTCACAGAGAAAAATGTCACAATAATGTCACAATATTTTGGTGTATTGAAGTGTTTGCTTACTTTTCTATAAGCCATTGCAGAACTGGACATGTGTTCATATGTCCAATGGGTCCGTGAAAATAATCGGACCTCACTCGGACATCCAACTGCGGTCTGATTTTCACTGACTGTCAGAAAGGAAAAGGTGGAGAAACTTTTTTTTTCCACGTACAAGAAAAACTGACACTGGCACCACACTCTGATGAAAGTCTGATCAAAATAATCGGTCCGTTTTTCTCATATGTGCAAAATACTAAAGTCTGAATGAGCCCTAGAACTTTTTCGCTGCATGTGAAATTTTTTTTCAAGCTGCTGATAACTTTAAGATAACTATCCTCACTGACTTTAACCCCTTCACGGCATCCGCTGTACATGTACAGCCCTGCGGGAGGTGCAAGTCGCCATGCATGTACGGCGTGATGATCGAGAGGGCTCACTCCAAACGCTGACGCGATCAAAAGTGGGTGTCAGCGCTATATGAGAACTGGCATCTTGCGGCATCACCCACAGGGCTTTTAACCCCCTGATGCTGCTGTTAATAGTTTCAGCGAAATCAATCGACATAGCAGAGGGAGGGAGCTCCCTCTCTGCTCTAATTGGCACAACGCAATTGTGATTGCGTTGTGCCTATGGTCTCCATGGTGACTCCAAGTCGAAAGATGTCGCAGGGACACCCAATGTACAGTGGCAATCAGAGACGGGAAAGTTGATGTCCCATCTTGGGACAAGATAAAAAAGTAAAAATAAATTGTAAAAAAATTGTAAAAATCTAAAAAAAACAACAACAAAAAAAAAAAAAAGAAAAAGTACTAATACTAATGAATACATATATATATGTAAAAACAAAAGTGAACAAATAAAGTACATATATTCAGTATTTCCACATCTGGAACAACCTGACCTATAAAACTGTACCACTAGTTAACCCCTTCAGTGAACACCCTAAAAAAAAAGTGGCAACATTTTTTTTCATCATACTGCTGAATAAAAGTGGAATAATAATCCATCAAAAAGTCAAATGTATATAAAAATGGTATAGCTGAAAACGTCATCTTGTCCTGCAAAAAAACAAGCCTCCATACAGCTCCATCAGCGCAAAAATAAAAAAGCTACAGATCTCAGAATTCTCATTTCTCCTGCGCTCTACGCTGAATGCTTACACCGGGGTGTGCAGCCACATGTGATGTATTGCCATGTTCAGCTGAAATTGTGTGACAAATTTTGGTGCCATTTTTAGCCATTCTCCCATGTGACAATGTAAAATATGTGGCTAAAACAAACAAAAACAAATGGGAGGGAGGGGGTTCTGCTATTCTGGCACCTTCCCGTCTGAGCTTTGCACTGTGCCTCAAAAGTAGTTTTCGACCACATATGAGGTATTAGCGTACTCAGGAGAAATTAAATAATATATTTTGTGATCCATTTTCTCCTATTATCCCTTTGGAAAATTGAAAACTTGGGGCCAAAGTAACATTTTCCATTGACTCAGCTCAATGTTATACAATTCTGTGAATCGCCTTAGGGTTAAAAATGCTCACTACACCACTAGATGAATTCCTCAAGGCGTGTAGTTTACAAAATGATGTCTCTTGTTGGAGTTACTGCTGTTTCGCCATGTCAGGGCCTCTTCAAATGTGACATGGCATCCGCAAACACTTCCAGACAGTATTGAGCTCCAGAATTCAATTGGCGCTCCTTCCCTTCTGAGCCCTGCTGTGCGCCCAAACAGTAGGTTTACGTCACGTATGGGGTATCGATGTACTCCAGGACAAATTGCATAGCAAATTGTATAGTCCATTTTCTCCTGTTACCCTTGTGAAAATGAAAAATTTGGGGCTGAAGCAACATTTTTCCAGAAAAAATATTTTTGTTTTTTTTCATTTTCACAGCTCAACGTTACAAAATTCTGTGTAGCATCTGTGGTTTCAAGGTTCTACCACACATCTAGATAAATTACTTGAGGGGTGCAGTTGCCATGATGGGGGTCACTTGTGGGGGGTTTTCACTGTTTAGTCACCTCAAGGGCTCTGCAAACGTGACATGGTGTCCGACCTCTATTCCAGGAAATTTTGCACTCTAAAAGTCAATTGGCGCTCCTTCCCTTCCGAGCCCTGCCGTGTGCTGAAGCAGTAGTTTTCCACCACATATGGAGCATCGGTGTACTCAGGAGAAATTGCAAAACAATTTGTACTGTCTATTTTCTCCTGTTTCCCTTGCAAAAATAAAATATTTGGGGATAAAGCAATATTTTTTGTGGGGAAAAAAATATTTTTTCATTTTCATAGCTCAACATTATAAAATTATGTGAAGCACCTGTGGGTTCAAGGTGCTCACCACCGTATAGATAAATTCCTTGAGGGATCTAGTTTTCAAAATGAGGTTACTTGTGAAGGGTTTCCACTATTCAGGCACATTAGGGGCTCAGCAAACGCGATATGGTGTCAGCTATCTATTGCAGACAATTTTGTGCTCCAAAAGTCAAATGGCACTACTTTACTTCTGAGCCATGCCGTGCGCCCAAACAGTAGTTTTCGTCCACATATGGGGTATTGCCGTACTCAGGAAAAATTGCACAACAAATTGTAAGGTTCATTTTCTCCTGTTACCCTTGTAAAATGGAAAATTTGGGGTAAATGAAGATTTTTGTGGGAAAAATGTAAAAGTTAATTTTTCCTTCCACATTGCTTTATGTCTGAATGGGCCAGGGGTCTTGTCTTCTCACCCAAACTCAACAGCCTCATAGTCACATATCAGGCTTTAATTGTTCTGGAGATCCACGGTTGGTCTGAACATCGAGATCCACACTCAGTTTGTGAATGTCAGATGTGTGAAATCTGTCTTAGGCCACGGTCCCACTATCAGTATTTGGTCAGTATTCAGTCAGTATTTTTTCTCAGGAGTGGGAGACAAAAACCAGGTGAGGAACAATCAGAGAAAAGGTATAATAGAAACAAGTCACCAATTCTGCATTCATCACCCACTCCTGGTTTTGGCTCCCACTCTTGAGAAAAAATGCTGACAAAATATTGATAGTGGGGCCGTGGTCTTACAGTAAGGAAATGAATAGCGGCTCCCTTCCACTGGAATGCAGGTCAGGAGCGGACATACCATTGGTACAACCTGTATAGCCGAACACGGGCCCAAGAGTAGAGGGGGGGGCACCTCCATATAAATGGAATTGTGCATTATGATGAGCTAATGGACTTCAAAGGGCCCATATACTGTTCTTACACAGGGGCCGTCTTCTCTCTGTTTCTGCTCCTGGTGCAGGTGAAGTGTTGCCAAGAACCACACCGACATGCACTTTTAAAGGGAACCTGTCACCATGAACATGCAGCTGATTCCGCAATCACTATTTTATAGAGCAGGGAGAGCGGAGTAGATTGATATGTAGTTTTATGAGAAAACATTCAGTATAACCTGTGAGTTAATCATTTAAACCTTTGTTTTGTGTCGGATCTTTGGTCAAGTGGTGGTCCTATCGGTGACTGAGAGCTATCTACAGTACGTATAAGAGTGCACATAGAGAAAACTGTTAGTCACTGATAGGACCACCACTGGACCAAAGATCCATGACAAAACAGAGATCTAAATGATTAACTCACAGGGTATACTGAATGTTTTCTCAAAAAACTATATATCAATCTACTCGGCTCCCTCTATAACATGGTGCCTTCAGATTAGTCTGCATTTTCATGGTGACAAATTCCCTTTTATGCAAAGTAGCATATTTCTGAAATGCTTGCTGCTAGATGCTTATTTATAGGTTAACAGCAATTTTCATACAACCAGCTGTGTCTATTCTGATGAGGGAAGGTACATAAAGTTTAGAAAGTAAACCACACAAATATTAACAAGCATTTGATGACCGGGTTTTTTTTTTCTATTTCACATTAATACTCGTCCAAATGGTAGCCATTCTGTGTTTCCTATACTTCAGTCGTGACCAACAGTTTTGAGACTGACACAAATTTTGATTTTAACAAAGTTTGCTGCTTCAGTATTTTTAGATCTTTTAGTCAGATATTTTAGGAACTGATGATATTTTAGAGAAATATTCTTAAAAGAGAGTTCACGGTCATCCTAATGTGTAGAAGACACAATTATTAAAATATAGAAATATTTTCTCTTTTGCATTTAGATCGTATTTATTGTATTTGTTCTGATTCTTAACTTCTCCTGTAATCCTCTAAAGCAGGGATGTCAAACTCAAATACACAGCGGGCCAAAATGAAAAACTTGGACAAAGTCGCGGGCCAAACAGTATAAAGTATAATGGGCCCCAGAAAGTCCGCTATACAGAATAATGGGCCCCAGAAAGTCCTCTATACACTATAATGGGGCCCACATAGTCCTCCATACAGTATAATGGGCCCCACAAAGTCCTCTATACAGAATAATGGGCCCCACATAGTCCTCCATACAATATAATGAGCCCCACAAAGTCCTCTATACAGAATAATGGGCACCACATAGTCCTCCATACAGAATAATGGCCCCACATAGTCCTCCATACAGTATAATGGGCCCCACATAGTCCTCCATACAGTATAATGGGCCCCACATAGTCCTCCATACAGTATAATTGGCCCCACAAAGTCCTCTATACAGAATAATGGGCCCCACATAGTCCTACATAAAGAATAATGGACACCACATAGTCCTCCATACAGTATAATGGGCCCCACATAGTCCTCCATACAGTATAATTGGCCCCTCAAAGTCCTCTATACAGAATAATGGGCCCCACATAGTCCTACATACAGAATAATGGACACCACATAGTCCTTCATACAGTATAATGGGCCCCACATAGTCCTCCATACAGTATAATTGGCCCCACAAAGTCCTCTATACAGAATAATGGGCCCCACATAGTCCTACATACAGAATAATGGACACTACATAGTCCTCCATACAGTATAATGGGCACCACATAGTCCTCCATACAGTATAATGGGTCCCACATAGCTTTCCATACAGAATAATGGGCCCCACATAGTCCGCCATACAGTATAATGGGCCCCACATAGTCCTCCATACAGTATAATGGACACCACATAGTCCTCCATACAGTATAATGGGCCCCACATAGTCCTCCATACAGTATAATTGGCCCCACAAAGTCCTCTATACAGAATAATGGGCCCCACATAGTCCCACATGCAGAATAATGGACACCACATAGTCTTCCATACAGTATAATGGGTCCCACATAGCTTTCCATACAGAATAATGGGCCCCACATAGTCCTCCATACAGTATATTGGGCCCCACATAGTCCTCCATACAGTATATTGGGCCCCACATAGCTTTCCATACAGAATAATGGGTCCCACATAGCTTTCCATACAGAATAATGGGACCCACATAGGGGTGGTGGTTCTGGTGTTGCGGGCCAAATAAGACCACCCAGATTTTGCCCACTGGCCAGAGCTTGACATATATGCTCTAGAGTGAGCGTACGCTGCAATACTAAGTACTCCGCTTATTGTATGACTTGTCACCTTTTCATCCATATATATGCTCATCCTGCCTCCTTTGCTGTACCATGTTAATCTGTCCACATAACTATCAGGGCAGGGGTAGGGAGTGATCAGTGAGAAGTCTCTAATGATTTACTAACAGCTAAATCTAATGGTCACTATTCCCTGCTGATTCTCCTGGATCTCTCTGCAGCATTCGACACTGTGGATCACCAGCTCCTCCTCACTGTGCTCCGCACTATTAGCCTCAAGGACACTGTTCTCTCCTGGTTCTCCTCCTATCTCTCTGACCGCTCCTTCTCTGTGTCTTTCGCCGGCTCCTCCTCCTCCCTCCTTCCCCTTACTGTAGGGGTTCCTCAAGGATCAGTCCTAGGCCCCCTTCTTTTCTCCTTATACACCGCTCCCATTGGACAAACAATCAGGAGATTCGGTTTTCAGTACCATCTCTATGCTGATGACACCCAATTATACACCTCTGCTCCGGACCTCACCCCTGCATTACTACAAAAGACCAGTGATTGTCTTTCTGCTGTGTCTAACATTATGTCCTCCCTCTGTCTAAAACTGAATCTGTCAAAAACTGAACTACTCGTATTTCCTCCCTCCACTAACCAACCTGTGCCCGATATCTGTACATCCCAGTTTTCCCCCATATTAAAATCTTCTTCAATTTCAGGTTCATACCAACCATGCACATAATAGCCTTGGTCAGGACTGCACACATACTGGCAGGCAACCAGTCCATGTATTAATTATCCTGCATAGTATATCAAGGCAGCATTATACAATATACACTGTGTGCAGAATTATTAGGCAAGTTGTATTTTAGAGGATTATTTTTCTTATTGATCAACAACTATGTTCTCAATCAGCCAAAAAGACTCATAAATATCCAAGCTTAATATTTTTGGAAGTTGGAGTGATTTTTTTTTAGATTTGGCTATCTTAGGAGGATATCGGTTTGTGCAGGTAACTATTACTGTGCAGAATTATTAGGCAACTTAATAAAAACCAAATATAATCCCATCTCAGTTGTTTATTTTCACCAGGTAAACCAATATCAGTGCACAAAATTTAGAAATAAACATTTCTGACATGCAAAAACAAAAACCAAAAAAATTAGTTATCAATATAGCCACCTTTCTTTATGATGGCACTCAACAGCCTTCCATCCATAGATTATGTCAGTTGCTTGATCTGTTTTCGATCAACATTGCGTGCAGCAGCCACCACAGCCTCCCAGACACTGTTCCCAGACAGTGTTTTCCCTCCCTGTAGATCTTACATTTTATGATGGACCACAGGTTCTCTATGGGGTTCAGATTAGGTGAACAAGGGGGCCATGTCATTATTTTTTCTTCTTTTAGACCTTTACTGGCCAGCCACGCTGTGGAGTAGTTGGATGCATGTGATGGAGCATTGTCCTGCATGAAAATCATGTTTTTCTTGAACAATACCGACTTCTTCCTGTACCACTGCTTGAAGAAGTTGTCTTCCAGAAACTGGCAGTAGGTCTGGGAGTTGAGCGTCACTCCATCCTCAACCCGAAAAGGTCCCACAAGTTCATCTTTCATCTGATGATGAAAAATCAGTCTTAAGAAATTTCTTGGCCCATTCTTGACGTTTTATCTTATGTTTCTTGTTCAAAGGTGGTCATTTTTCAGCCTTCCTTACCTTGGCCATGTCCCTGAGTATCGCACACCTTGTGCTTTTTGATACTCCAGTAACGTTGCAGCTCTGAAATATGGCAAAACTGGTGGTGAATGGCATCTTGGCAGCTTCATGCTTGATTTTCCTCAATTCATGGGCAGTTATTTTGCACCTTTTTTGGCCAACACGCTTCTTGCGACCCTGTTGGCTATTTGCCATGAAACGCTTGATTGTTCGGTGATCACACTTCAAAAGTTTGGAAATTTCAAGACTGCTGCATCCCTCTGCAAGACATCTCACAATTTTGGACTTTTCAGAGCCCGTCAAATCTCTCTTCTGACCCATTTTGCCAAAGGAAAGGAAGTTGCCTAATAATTAAGCACACCTTATATAGGGTGTTGATGTCATTAGTCAACACCCCTCCTCATTACAGAGATGCACATCACCAGATTTACTTAATTGGTAGTTGGCTCTCAAGCCTATGCAGCTTGGAGTAGGACAACATGTATAAAAAGTATCATGTGATCCAAATACTCATTTGCCTAATAATTCTGCACACAGTGTATATGTACTTTCTACCTTTTGTGTCTCCCCAATTTCCTCATAGACTGTAAGCTTGCCAGCAGGGCCCTCACTCCTTTCGATATGATATATGTTTATTCTGTATTGTTTGTATAAGTCCCCCCTAAAATTTGTAAAGTGCTGCGGAATATGTTGGCGCTATAAAAATAAAAAATTATTATTATTATTATTATTAGATCACAATAAGGATATTCGTTGGGGGGAGGCAGAGTGTGACCATGGAGTGGGCATTACTAAATCCTTATCAACAGGAAGCAAATTGTAGGGGTAAGCGAGCAAGTAGAAAAAATAAACTTGTAATTAGTGTCAGCCGGGCTATTACATGCTTCTAGCAGTTTAATGTACTTGTAGGTGCTGACATAGTTACCATAATTCTCACCTGTGGGCTGCCATTTGCACACCCCTTGTGACATGCAACTCACTGCAGCACAAGCCACAGGATGCAGCCTCTAAAAGCAAATCTGGTGCCTAGTGTTGAGCCACCCCCGTAGTGTTCGAGTTCGGTTCGGTTCGTCGAACACCCGTGTGTTCGCCGAACTGTTCGTCGAACTGTTCGTCGAACACCTTCGAACACCGTTAAAACCAATGGCAGGCAAACAAAAACACATAGAAACACATTGAAAACACCTTCAAAGGTGTCCAAAAGCTGACAAACTGCTCAGAAGACACAACTAACACATGGAAAAGTGACAAGTACATATAGTCATGCGAAAAGAAAAGAGGTGGAGGAGTAAAAGGAGGGGGAGACACAGATATAGGCATGTCATGCCCTTCTAAAATCCAAAAAGTGAGAAGCCGACACGTTCAGTCCGCTCCTGCCCGTGCCACCTCCGTGTCGCCGGGTTTGTGCCAGAGCCGCGGTGAACCCTGACGGCCAGCCCCCCTCTCCCAATACTGGTGCCTGTCCGCTGGTGGGTCAAGCGAGCCCCCCTGTGGTGGAGGCAGCTCTAAGCTTTTTAATTTAAATTGTCTCTCTAATTTGAATAAATACACTTTAAATCCATTTACAAGGATCTATTGGAGGGCAAGTCTCATGCCAGCAGCCGCGTAATTCCAGCTCCAGTAGCGTCCACTAAAGCTGCTGCAGTTAAAAAGCTTTTATAAGGATCGAGCTCGGCTGTCCACCGCAAGGCATCCTACTGCCAGTCCGAGCCCCTATGCCTTGGGGTGCCTCCTGATGCTCTTCACTGAGTATCCCGTGGTCCCGAAGCATTTCCTTTGAAAAAATGAAGTGTCCAAACTACAGGTGGTGTAGCTTGCTTAACAGCCGGGATAATCCGCTGACTAGCAGACCCTGCTACTAGGCACAAAGTATTTCCTGGGCTAGATGCAGTTAAAAATTTGTAATTAGATACTCTCGTTGGATGCTGAGAAAGCATTCCATAGAGTCTCCTGGCACGCCATATATGATTCTCTTAAAAAGCTTGGGGTAGGGGTCTAGGGGACCCTTTTATAGCCAAAATCACGGCCCTGTATCGCAATACGTCACCTAGGCTGAAGATAAATGGAACTGTAGCACCCTGAGGGCTCGGTTGCTACAGAGGTATTGCACCTCACCCAGAGGTGTGATATCTCACTCTCAGGTAAGGATGTAGTGTGGATCAGGACCCGACACCTGCATGCATTACACCACATTGCCGTGGGGCAGGGCGACCAATATGCCCCTGAGATGGGCACGACAGTCCCTGTCCCTGGCTGGAGTGGGGGGAGGGAACACTGAGGAAGGGGAACCCTGTAGTGCAGGAGCAGGGAGGAAGCAGTTCCTGGGTGCATTGAGAAGGGAGTATAAAAGGTGGGCACCATCTTAGTTCAGTGCAGAGAAGTCTGAGCAGAAGTGGCAGGGAGCAGGGGCTCTGCATGAGCTCTGCTCCGGAGGCGGGCCTAGTAACAGAGGCCCAGGCCTGGAAGAGGGAGAAGGAAGGAAGAGGAGCGGAGAAGGCTCCAGGATGAGGAACAAAGGGATCTCAGGGGTGCGGACGGGCGAGTCGCCACCGCACGCCCGAATCCACCTGCGTGGAGGGGTCAGGCCAAAGGGGGAGACCGGTCCCCGAAACTAGTGGAGGCAGGAAACGACCCTCAGCTAGAAACAGGAGGCTGTGACATTTTATGTGGCGCAGCCCCTCGCTACACCCGCTAGGAAGGCACCACATAGGGTCAGGGAAACTGGCGCCAAGTTTACCAAGAGGAGGCCCGAGGCAGCCGGACAGAAGGGTTGGTAAGAAAGGCCAGACAAAGGACACACAAAGGGGGTCCTGTGAAGCACTCCAAAGTTATCTGGGAGTTGTCTGAGCCCCTCACCTGGTGAGCACAGTACGACGTGGGCAGCCGTTACCTGCAGACGTGGTCTGGATAATAAGAACTGTGAGTAAAGGCCCTGGACTGCATCACTGACTCCGTGTCATTACTGCTGCTGCCCTGCACCATCACCCCCATCCTCCGCATACACTGCCCTGAGGCTATACTCCTCCCGTGGGGAGTTATGCTACGCTCTGCTGCACCCACAACACCAGCCTCAGCGGTCTGCCCTGGAGCGGCGGTTCACTCTGACCGCAATCCACGGGTGGCGTAGTCGGACATTTAAACATCAAAACCACATAAATAGTTCCGCCACTGGTTTGACCGCCCTGAGCCACGGAACCGGGTTGCCGCCACGGAGACTACAACCACCAGCATCCACCAAAAAGGGTCCGGCTCCGGGTGTCCCAAGGCCCAGGGGGCGCGTCAGAACATTTTCATCACCTTTCACAATCACCAATGGGACAAGGCAGGGATGTTCTCTGTCCCCTCTCTTATACATCCTAGTGACGGAGCACCTGCTCTCATCAATTCGCCATAACCCCAATATTAGGTGGATTGAGGTGGGAGGCACCGAGTACAAGTGCTCTCTATTTGCTGATGATGTCCTAGTATATATCACTCAATCACATATATCCATCCATGCTGTTATGGCTGAAATAGATCACTTTGTTACATGGTCAAATTTTAAAATCAATGCAGCGAAGTCTGAGGCCCTCGATGTCTCCCTCCCCAAATCCATATAGGATTCCATCCAGTCCAACTTTCCCTTTGCCTGGCCCTCACAGGGTATCAAATACTTAGGAATTCCTATTCATAGAGACCTCTCCCATCTATGTTATCTTAATTTTGGGCCCTTTATTGAACAACTCCATACAGACCACGGTTGGCAAGTTAGAACTGTAAGATTCACTACGTGAACCACTGGTGTTTTGTGGAAAAGCACATGTACACTGTGTTCCAAATTATTATGCAAAAAGTGTTTAGGAGTGATAAGGGAAGAATTTGTTTGTTTGTCAGTTAAACTCATTGATGGTGATGTGTGTCAGGGCTCTTTATATCACTGTAAGCAATTGCAGACACCTGTGCTAATTAGTTTGGCAGGTGTGTCCAATGAAAGGCAAGACTACTTAAGAAGGCTGTCTCACATTATTAAGCAGCCTACATTTTCTGCCAAAATGGGAAAGAAAAAGGATGTGTCGGCTGCTGAGAAGCAACAAATTGTGGAGTGTTTAGGTCAAGGCATGACTACAATCAACATTGTGCGATGATCAGGATGAAGTGTCTTGGCAATCAAGAAGTATGTAGCTGATTCACAGTACACACGTGTGCGTGCTGGTAAGGGCAAATTGAGGACTCTTTCCTACAGGCAATTACGTCAGGTTGAAAAAGCAGCGGCAAAAAAGCCTTGTCATAGCAGCAGACAAGTTTTTGAAGCTGCTTGTGCCTCCAACATCCCCCGAACAACAAGATGCAGGGTCCTTCAGAGGTTTGCAGCTGTGCATACGCCATCCTGTCGACCTCCTCTATCCACTTCACACAAGCAGAAACGGCTCCAGTGGGCCAAACATTACATGAAGACTGATTTCAAAACTGTTTTGTTCACGGATGAGTGCCGTGCAGCGCTCGATGGTCCAGATGGATGGAGTGGAGGATGGCTGGTTGATGGACACCCCACGCAAACACGGCTACAGCGCCAACAAGGAGGAGGTGGAGTAATGTTTTGGTCTGGAATCATGGGGAGAGAGATTGTCGGCCCCTTTAGGATCCCTGAAGGCGCTAAAGATGAACTCCATAATGTATGTGGATTTTCTCAAACAGCACTTCCTGCCATGGTTCAAGAAGAAGAACCGTGTATTTCACAGCAAGATCATTTTTCTGCATGATAATGCACCATCTCATGCTGCACATAAAACATCTGCATCTCTGGCTGATATGGGCATAAAAGGGGACAAACTTATGGTGTGACCCCCATGCTCCCCTGACCTCTACCCCATTCAGAACCTTTGGAGCATCATTAAAAGGAGTGTCTATGATGGCGGGAGGCAGTTCACATCTAAGCAACAGCTCTGGGAGGGTATTCTGTCCTCATGCAAAACAATTGAAGCAGAAACCATCCAAAACCTGACAAATTCAATGGACGAGAGAGTTCAGAAGCTCCTTTCGAACAAGGGGTCCTATGTGAAAATGTAACATCACCTAGAATAAAGTTTTGAGTTGAAAACTGTTTGATTTCAGTTTCTAACAACCTGCTAATGCTTATAATTTCAAAAATGACCATTTTTTTGGTCTTTATTAAAATGAAAAGGTTGATCGAAAAGTTTGGGGGATCTAAGAGTGTGGCAACCCAGTAGTCATGATTACTTCGAATTCTGACAATATGAGGGTCATGCTGCAGGTAGTGCAGCAAGAAGGCACTTATGTGTCTTGCGCATCTCGGAGCCCCAAAATTATTTTCCGGGCTAGATGCAGCTAAAAATTATTATTAATTTTAAATCTGGTGAAGCTTTAGTATAGATGGCCTAATAGGATCAGTGCTGCACACTGCTACAAAGCCCAAATTATTTTCCAGTCAAGATACAGATAAACATGATTAGTAATTTTAAATCTGGTGGAGCTTATTATAGATGGCCTAATAGAATCAGTGCTGCACACTGCTACAAAGCCCAAATTATTTTCCAGCCAAGATACAGATAAACATGATTAGTAATTTGAAAGCTTAAAACGGTTGGTAGGGTGATTTTAACCAATCATCAAGCTTTTACTCTCCCCAGGATGACACAGGGGTAGAAAAGTCGTTTCGGATCCATGATTTGTTCATCTTTATGAACGTGAGTCTGTCTACATTATCAGTGGAGAGCCGCGTGCGCTTATCTGTCAGCACACCACCAGCAGCGCTGAACACACGTTCAGACAGAACGCTGGCTGCGGGACATGACAAGATCTCCAAGGTGTAAGTGGCTAGCTCCGGCCATTTATCCAGATTGGAAGCCCAAAAAGAGCAAGGGTCCAGTGACACAGTCGTGGCTTCAATGTTTACTTGGAGATACTCCTGTACCATCGTCTCTAGGCGTTGACTATGTGTCAGACTTCTTGTCTCCTGTGGCCTTGCAAAGGATGGGCTAAAAAAGTGGTGAAATGATTCCGCAAAATTGATGTTACCAGCAGATACTGTGGTTCTGTTACGGTTTGAGTGCTGAACACTTGACGGTCCCACGGTTGGCAAGTTGGAACTGTGAGATTCACTACGTGCACCACTGGTATTTTGTGGAAAAGCACATGTAAGATTCTGCAACAGTCTCTGCTGATACTCCTGCATGCGTGCATCCCTTTCTATGGCAGGAATAATTTCTGCAAATTTACTTTTGTACCGGGGATCTAACAGTGTGGCAACCCAGTAGTCAGGATTATTTCTAATTCTCACAATTCGAGGGTCATGTTGCAGGTAGTGCAGCAAGAAGGCACTCATGTGTGTTGCGCATCCAGGAGCACCAAGTCCCTGTTGTGTTGGTGGCGAGGTAACAATCATGCTTCCTTCCTCTGTCCTCTCCCCCCAACCTCGCACAACAGAAATGTGATCAAGGTCTCCCTCATCTGATGAGTCTTCCATCAGTTTGTCCTCCACTTCTTCCTGGGCTCCTGCACCTTCCTCACTAGTTTGGCTGCTACCATGCGCCCTGGTAAAACCATCTCCCCCACCCTCACATGCCTGCCGCCTTGGTGCTGCCGACCGTCTGGACCTTGCAGATGTTAGCCCTTCCGCATACAACTCCTCCTCCTCTACTTCCTCCACCTCCTCTTGTGCCACCACCTGACTCCGAATTCTGTTTAACATGTGCTCCAGCATGTAAATCACCGGAATAGTCATGCTGATAATGGCATCGTCAGCACTAAACATCTTCGTCGCCATTTCAAAACTGTGCAGAAGGGTGCATAGGTCCCTGATCTGAGACCACTCCTCCAGCGTGATTTGCCCCACCTCTGGATCTCGTTGGCCCAGGCTATACGTCAGAACGTATTGCACCAGGGCTTGTCGGTGCTGCCACAGTCGCTGCAACATGTGCAGAGTTGAATTCCACCGGGTAGGCACATCGCATTTTAGCCGGTGAAGTGGCAGGCCCAACGACTTCTGTAGAGATGTAAGTCGCTGAGCTGCGGGATGCGAACGGCGAAAGTGAGCACACAGCGACCGTGCCCTCTGCAGAAGGCCATCTAGTCTGGGATAGTGGGCTAAAAATTGCTGGACAACCAGGTTCAACACGTGAGCCATACAAGGCACGTGTGTGACATTGCCCCGGCGAAGGGCCGCACCCAGGTTTGCAGCATTGTCGCACACGGCCTTCCCTGGTTTCAGGTCCAGTGGAGACAACCATTCATGAAATTGGTTCTCCAGAGCTGACCACAACTCCTCAGCTGTGTGACTCACATTTCCCAGACATTTCAATGTAAAAACCGCCTGATGACGTTGAGCCCTACTGCCAGCATAGTAAGGAGGTGTGCAGGATCCCTTCTGCGCAGTTAGAAAGCTTGTGGCATGACCAGACAGGCTTTGGGTGCAGGTGGAAGACCGAGAGGAGGTTGAGGAGGCAGAAGCAGTGGAGGAACTTTGACATAAAGAGGATTGACGCACAACTCGTGGGGACGGCAAGACTTGGACAGCAGCCCCTTGTCCTGCTGTCACCATAGTTACCCAGTGCCCAGTCAGCGACATGTAACGCCCCTGTCCATGCCTACTCGTCCAAGTGTCTGTGGTGAAATGCACCCTGTCACACACAGAGTTTCTCAAAGAAGCGGTGATGTTGTGTGCGACATGCTGGTGGAGCGCAGGCACACCTTTCTTTGAGAAGTAGTGCCGACTGGGCATCTGGTACTGGGGCACTGCGACGGACATAAGGTCTCGAAAATCCTCTGTGTCCACCAGGCGGAAAGGCAGCATTTCTGTAGCCAAGAACTTGCAGATGGTGAAATTCAACCTCTTAGCTTTCTCATGGCTAGGAGGAAATGGTCTTTTACTTGTCCACATCTGAGGGACCGAGGGCTGGCTATTGTGCTTAGACGGGGTTGATAAGGGTGTCCCCGGCAAACTGCCGGTCTGTGAGGAAGATGCAGGCAGACATGTTAGGTTGCCTTGATCCAAAGGTGGTGCTATCGATGTCGGACAGCGCTCAACACCAGCTGGTGTTACCACCTCCAAAGAAAATGATGACCTGCCAATCACGCTGGCTGTTGCGGGTAAAGAGGTGGCAGGTCTGCGCCCCAAAACAGGTGTGACTGCTGTCCCCCCAGTCACAGAGGATGAAGAGGCCGCGGATGCACAAGATATGGCAGACGGTGGCTGGCCCGGCCGGCTAGGCCGCATTGTAGCACACTGAGCTTCCCACTGCAACTTATGCTTCATGTCCATGTGCCGGTTCATGCATGAAGTACTCAAACTATGTATTTTTTGGCCTCTACTTAGCTTTTGCTGACAAATGTTACAGATAACACGAGTTGGGTCATCTTTATCGATCTGAAAAAATGCCCAGGCTATGCAAGGCTTAGCACCCATGCGACCTGAAGAGCCACCACGACTTGTGGTGAGAGGCAGAGTTGTGTTTGAGGATGCAGTTGTTGACGTGCTTCCAGTACTACGTCTCTGTCCAGGAAGGCGCAACCTGACCTCGTCGTCACTAGCATCTTCCTCCACCTCCTCCGCTGACCTCATCTCTTGGCTGACTGTGGGTTGACAGTAAGTGGGATCTCCAACCTCATCATCATCACCCTGGGCGTTATCACACCTGTCGTCCTCAGAGCCAACCTGTTCCTGCCCTGACAAAAAACTAAAGTTGTCGCTCCAATCAGGTATTTGAGTCTTATCATCGTCTTCCTCATTGTCTCCACCAACAGGAGTTACAGTTTGGGAATGAGGGTCTACATTATGGTCAGAACCTTCTGCGTCTGGTCCTGGATCCGACTCATAAAGATTATGGGCATCAGTGCAGATCATTTCCTCGTCTGGATTCACAGAAGCGCTGGAGTCGACCTCTGATTCCCAGGCTATAGTATGAGTAAACAGCTCTGCAGACTCAACCATCTGTTCTACCTCATACTCAGACGGGCAGCTGGAGATTTGGGAGATGTGAGGAAGCAAGTGCGATTGGGGTGACACCTTTGAGGACTGGAGTATTTGTGATGTTGAAGTTGATGTGGAGGAGAGCCCACTTAAAGGAGCACTTGATATCCGTTGAAGCACCTGCTGTCTTTGTGCCTCATCTGGAATTTGTAGCGATTGGCGTGGCCGTAAGAAAGGGATCTTATCACATTGTCCGCTAAAAGAAGTAGACATTTTAGTTTGGCTGGAAGATGGTCTTTCTTCTGCAGATGTTACTGTTGCTTTAACACCTACCCCACGGACACAACCTTTTTTCCCCTTCCCAACACGCCTATTCCCCTTTCCACCAGCAGCAGGCCTTTTTCCACTCATTTTGGTGGTTAACTAATTAACAACTCTGGAGTTGTTTGCACAAAAAAACAATGGATGGGAACTGAGCAGAGCTGAGTGGCCAAACTGTGGTATTAGGCCAAAACTATTGGCTGGGTTAGATGCAGAAAAAAATTATATTCAATTTGCAACCTGATGGAGGTCAGTATAGATGGACTAATAGAGAAAGTCCCACACACTGCTAGAAGGCCAAATATTTTTTCAGAGCTAGATGCAGAAAAAAATATATTCAGCTTGCAACCTGATGGAGGTCTGTATAGATGGATTAATAGAACAAGTCCCACACACAGCTAGAAGCCCAATATTTTTTCAGAGGTAGATGCAGAAAAAAATATATTCAGTTTGCAACCTGATGGAGGTCAGTATAGATGGACTAATACAACAAGTCCCACACACAGCTAGAAGCCCAATATTTTTTCAGAGGTAGATGCAGAAAAAAATATATTCAGTTTGCAACCTGATGGAGGTCTGTATAGATGGATTAATAGAACAAGTCCCACACACAGCTAGAAGCCCAATATTTTTTCAGAGGTAGATGCAGAAAAAAATATATTCAGTTTGCAACCTGATGGAGGTCAGTATAGATGGACTAATACAACAAGTCCCACACACAGCTAGAAGCCCAATATTTTTTCAGAGGTAGATGCAGAAAAAAATATATTCAGTTTGCAACCTGATGGAGGTCTGTATAGATGGATTAATAGAACAAGTCCCACACACAGCTAGAAGCCCAATATTTTTTCAGAGGTAGATGCAGAAAAAAATATATTCAGTTTGCAACCTGATGGAGGTCAGTATAGATGGACTAATACAACAAGTCCCACACACAGCTAGAAGCCCAATATTTTTTCAGAGGTAGATGCAGAAAAAAATATATTCAGTTTGCAACCTGATGGAGGTCTGTATAGATGGACTAATACAACAAGTCCCACACACAGCTAGAAGCCCAATATTTTTTCAGAGGTAGATGCAGAAAAAAATATATTCAGTTTGCAACCTGATGGAGGTCAGTATAGATGGACTAATACAACAAGTCCCACACACAGCTAGAAGCCCAATATTTTTTCAGAGGTAGATGCAGAAAAAAATATATTCAGTTTGCAACCTGATGGAGGTCTGTATAGATGGACTAATACAACAAGTCCCACACACAGCTAGAAGCCCAATATTTTTTCAGAGGTAGATGCAGAAAAAAATATATTCAATTTGCAACCTGATGGAGGTCTGTATAGATGGATTAATAGAACAAGTCCCACACACAGCTAGAAGCCCAATATTTTTTCAGAGGTAGATGAAGAAAAAAATATATGCAGTTTGCAACCTGATGGAGGTCAGTATAGATGGACTAATACAACAAGTCCCACACACAGCTAGAAGCCCAATATTTTTTCAGCGGTAGATGCAGAAAAAAATATATTCAGTTTGCAACCTGATGGAGGTCTGTATAGATGGATTAATAGAACAAGTCCCACACACAGCTAGAAGCCCAATATTTTTTCAGAGGTAGATGAAGAAAAAAATATATGCAGTTTGCAACCTGATGGAGGTCAGTATAGATGGACTAATACAACAAGTCCCACACACAGCTAGAAGCCCAATATTTTTTCAGAGCTAGATGCAGAAAAAAATTATATTCAATTTGCAACCTGATGGAGGTCAGTATAGATGGACTAATAGAATGATGCTATGCCCAAAAGATTTTACTTCACTAGGTGCAGTAAAAAAATTGGTATTCTATACACAGGTGGTATATCTTGCAACACAGATAGGCTACTCCACTGACTAACACACTCTGCACTAGGCCAAAAAGGATTAGCTTTGCTAGATTCAGCCAAATGCTGTGAAAAACACTTGCACAGCACTGGCACAGACCTGCCTGGCAAAAACTGATAGGAACTGATGTAACCTAGTCCTGAAAAGGACTCCAATTACAATTAGTCTTTACTCCCACAATCTATCTATTTAAGAGCACAGACCTGCCTGATAAAAGTCGTAGGAAATGCTGTAACCTAGTCCTTAAAAGGACTGCAATCACAACTATTCCCTACTCCCAAGCTATCTGTAGATTTGTGCGAAAATTGGCTTGAAATTAACAAGGTATAGCGCACACAGCAACAGCGGTGCCGTCTAACACGCAGCTGCAGCAGTGAGAAAATGGTGGCGACGGGGAAAATGGCTTGGTCTTATAGGGCAAGGACATGTGACATACACTGCCAATGACACATGCCCTTGCTTGTGTGAAAAAAAGCACTTCGCTCCGTGTGTGCGCTGCTGATAGGCTGACAGGTTGCACCTCCCCACTGTAAATGCGGGAAAGAGAAAAAAAAATGGAGATCTTCATTGTTCCTGCAGAGATCCATCCCCTGCCCCTCCCCCCACCCCGCTGTACACTCAAACTGCATATTAACATTAATTTTCATCATTACTGAGAAAAAATCCAGTTATGATTTTGGTGCATGAACAGTTATCGAACATAACCTTGAACAGCCGAATTTTTCTCAAATTGTTCGTGTTCGCCGAACGGCTCGAACACCGCCCAAAACAGCTCGAATTTGAGATTGGCAAACAGTTCGAGTAGAACAACGCTCATCTCTACTGGTGCCCTTTTACCTGGTCGTGTGGCTCTGGAGTGTTCTACTCACAATTTGGAGTGATATTGTGTTTAACTATACTTTCTGTTGGATTTGATCTGGCCACCCCTTCCTTCATAGGTGATGAATAATTTAGATGCTCACTGGAGTTTTCTTTACACTTCGTTCATATTTTGCTTATCTATTGGCTGAAATCTGCAAAAAAGCCAACCTGTCACCTTGTACATGCAGTCTGATATGTGGACAGCATGGTATAGAGAAGGAGAAGCTGAGCAGACTGTTCTACAGGTTTTTAAGAAAAGATTCAGTATAACTTGTATTTCATTCATTGAAAACTCTGGCGTTAGTATGTATATGACTCCAGTGGGCAGTCCTACTAGTGATAGATAGCCATCTCTACATGCACAGTCATACCGAGAAGACCGTCAATCACTGAGTAGGACCACCCACTGGACTCATGCATACAATCACCAGATTTTTCAATTAGTAAAATACAAGTTATCCTGAAACTTTTCCTACAAAAATGAGCATCAATCTGATCTGCTCCTCCTGCTCTATAACATCCTTCCTGCGGATGAGATACCATTTTCAATGTTCCTTTTAAAGTGTAACTGTCATTTCAAGAGAACTTGCAGCAGAATATTTGTGTCTGCCTCTAGCCTCTCCCTCCTCCACCCACTTAGTAATGGATAAGTCTGTATTCACTAAAGATAGATATTACCTGTGCATGGAGAATATTGAGAATGAAAGGTCAGTCCAGGAGGAGAAAGGAGCAGATTTCTCTGATAAGGTATATTACAAAGGTTCTATGAAAAATAAAAATTGAAACAATAGTTTCTTTTTAAAGTATTAGTCCGAGACTCACAAGTTATCTTCTATCCATTGTTGACTGACCTAGGTCCAACCTCTTGGCCACTTAGTGATCCCGAGTTCTGGAATCCTGAGAACGGTTCTATATACAGTAGCTCTGTTGCTCAGACTGCGCTTACTTCATTATCAATGGGACTACTGGAAATAGACGAGTACAACGATGAACTTTCTACAGAATCCCATTGACAATGACCAGAGCTGAGTATGCCTACTTCCGCTCAATCCAAAAAAGAGCATTGAGCCCTGTTCTCGGGGGTTCTAGAGCTCTAATCTTAGGATCACAGGGGTGTCAACGATCAAACTTGCAGCAATTATCGAGTCATCCCTTATCCTATGAATAAAGGATATCATGTGATTTTTGGGATTTTAAGACTAACACTTTAATAAACTGTCTTGGTTTTAGCATCTCTTATGTTTTCATATCCCTCCAAAAATACAAACTTATGTGTTTGTTAAAGAAAAATCATTCTTATGTAGAATAAGTACCTATATTATATTTATTTATGTTATATATAAATATGTATATAAACATTTGGTAATCTTTCATGCTATAGAAGCATACACAGCATTAAAACAATTGACTACAACTCTCCTTCAAGACTTGTCATACACACAAGACATCAGTCTGGTCATTAATTATATCAGATTCAGAGGCGTATAACTGGAATTTAAAAATATTTATTCATTCATACACATTACTGCTTTGTGTCTTTTAACATAAATTTAGCATTTTTTCTTGACACCCAGTTTTATATACATGAATAGAATGACAGTGTCATGCAGTCGCAGTTTACATGAGCCCTATTTTATTCACCACCACTGGTTGGCATAATGAATTTATAGGGTATTTCTACAAGAAATTGGACACAAATGTAAAGGAATATTCTAAGATTAGACTGTACAGAAATTTATAACCTGTAACTTTGCCAATACATACAGCGGGTGAAATAAGTAGTGAACACATCACTCATTTTCTAAGTAAATATATTTCTAACGGTGCAATTTACATGAATTTCTCACCAGATGTCAATAATAATAACCCATCCAATCCACACAGGCAAAGAAATCTTAACATAAATATTCATAAATTAAGTTATGTGTAATAATGAGAAATGACACAGGGAAAAAGTATTGAACACACGAAGAAAGAGAAATGCAAAAAGCCATGGAAAGTCATGACACCAGCTAGAATCTATCAGTAATTAGAAGACAATCTTGCCACTTAGTAAAAAATAATGTCAGCTAGTTCAACTGATAGCCTATAAAAAGGTGTCAATACCAAGGTGCCACACAAGAAACATCTCATGATGGGTAAAACCAGTGAGCTGTCTCAATATCTTTGCAACCTTATTGTTGCAAAACATACTAATGGCATTGGTTACAGAAGAATTTCTAAACTACTGAATGTTCCAGTGAGAACTGTTGGGGCCATAATCCAGAAGTGGAAAGAACATAATTTCACCATAAACCGGCCACAACCAGGTGCTCCCTGCAAAACTTCAGACAGAGGAGTGAAAAGAATTATCAGAAGAGTTGTGCAAGAGTCAAGGACCACCTGTGGAGAGCTACAGAAAGACCTGGAATCAGCAGGTACAATTGCTTCAAAGAAAACAATAAGTAATGCACTCAACCTCCATGGCCTTTATGCACCCTCACCACGCAAGACTCCATTGCTGAACAAAAAGCATGCTCAAGTGCGTTTAGAATGTGCTCAACAATATTTAGACAAGCCTGTGAAATACTGGGAGAATATAGTCTGGTCAGATGAGACCAAAATGGAACACTTTGAATGCCATAATACTACAATACATAATACATAATAATGTTCGACACCAAAAGGCCTGATTCAGTTTTATCAAGACAACCAGGATTGTATTTGTCACTAGGCACCAGAGGTCCGTTTCCTAGGGCGAAGGGTCGCAGGGAGGGCTCTATATGGAGATTGGGTGGCTCGGTAGGAAGAATGGATGGGGGCCTCTGTACGAAGAAGGAGTGGCATGGGGGGCTAGGTATGGAGAATGGGGGGCTCGGTCTGGAGAATGGGGGGCTTGGTATTGAGAATGGGAGGCTAGGTATGGCCAAGACATATGCAAACACTGAGAACATAAGAACTAAACTGCATTATTGCTAAATAAAATGTACTTACAAAAAATGAAGGCTCTTAGCGCATAACTTGGCCAATTCATGTATGCCCATCAACCACGGCAAGGTGGCCTCCATATGATGGATAACTATCCTCTTAAACATGGCTCTCTTGGGCTATAAGCCTACAGTTTAAATGGGCAAACATGATGGGCATACATGAAATGACCAATTGACAGTTAATCTTAAAGGCACCCTGTTGGTCTGTGGCTGTGAAAAGTCATCATTGAGTCGGAACCTATAAGGTGCTTAGATCTAATGTGCATTTACATTGGTTGGTTGCAGCCTTTAAATGACCGCTCATCTGCTATATGAAGCCGATTGTCAGTCTCTTATTAGCCTGTTTAGACAGGATATGGCGTATGATGTATTACTGTACTGATACAGGTTCTGTTGTTGTATTACTATACCGATGGTGGTGATGTATTACTGTATTGACGGTGATTGTGGTGATGTAATACTGTATTGACGGTGGTTGTGGTGATGTATTTCTGTACTGATGGAGGCTCTGGTGATGTATAATTGTACTGATGGAGATTCTGGTGATGTAGTACTGAACTGATGGTGGTTAAGGTGATCTATTACTGTACTGATGGTGGTTCTGGTGATGCAGTCATGTAGATGTAATTTTATTTTATCAGACGTGACACTAAAATATTATAAGGCCAGTGTGTAGGACTAAAAGTACAGCTGTCTAAATGTCTGTCAGCTGAACAAGTAATTGACTAAAGCCCCCATAAACTATAGACAGCTGATCGTTCGGTCGGCAGCTATCTTACCTGGCTTTCCCATGTACAGGAGTTCTCATTCTGCTGAGTGCTCCTGTGCTCTCTGAGAGCTGCTGATAGATGTCTCTGGCAGCAGCACTTAAAGAACAAAAGGATCTATTGTCCAAAATCAAACATGTTAAAACCTTATCTCCCCCAACAATCATCAGTCAGAGGCTCCCATACACATTAGACTGTCAGCAGAACTTGTAGATATTGGTGGGTTTGGCAAAATGTAGTTTATTGCGCATGGGGGTCTTAAAGGAGTTTTTCCACAAACGAAAGTTGATTTTAATCAATAGATCTATTTATGGAACTTCTTATCATTCCAAGATCTATTGATTAAAATGAACTTTTGTTCATGGGAAAACCCCTCTAGCTACTATCTGAAGGGTCTGGGCACTTTCAGGAAATGTGCACACAACGTCTGTTAGATGTCTGCATATCCTTTGAGCTTTTCAGACGGCAGATACTTCAGTACACAGTTGTAATTTTGTGCTGAAGTGACTTGATTGCTTCTTTTAGGCCGCCTTTTCCAACATCCTTTAGCCACAAGTTTTTGTTATTTTTTTTTTATAAACTAGTAAGTGGCTTCCACCGCCCATATAATGGATCGGTCACTTATTTTAACTACTTCATGTCTTAGGAAACCTGAAGTGGTTGAAAAAAAACCTTAACAGACTAAACATATGAACAGCATGTTGTTTTTACATTGCAGCGTATGAGTTCATTCTTTTTAGCATTTACTTAGCGCTTATTCAGGTGGATTACAGAATGGATCTGCCTGAAAAAGATGCTGTGTGAACATACCCTTAGTCTGACTGATCAGTAGGGGGCGTGACCACTTAAACTGCCTAGGGCATCATGAATGCCAAATACAGCCCTGAATACAACAGACACATATTTCTCACTTTTTAATTTAATTATCTTTAATTTTTTGGTACACACTCTTATTTTCATTGTCACTTTTATTGATATATTTTATTTTTACATATATATTTCTTACATACATCCAAGGTTTTGTCTTCTCTTTGTCCTTCTGTTTTTCCCATATGATGAGCTTTATTGAAACGGACAATGGATGAGTCTTTGACACACCGTGTGTCCTTGTCTGTTTGGCGCTTTTATTTGAATGTAAAAAAAATGGCAAACACGGCACTCCTATTGATGGTGCTATCATCTACATGTAGTATAATGTAGATGATTTGGTACTCAAAACGTGAATAAAATAAACAGTTTTTATTTAGTGCAGACAATCCATATAAATAAATGTTTCGGTCATATTGATCTTTATCGGTAACATTGCATAAGCGAAAAATAGAGAAAAAGGAAAATTAGTACATACTGTACGTATCAGACATGTATCAAGAGGTCAAAAATTAAAATAAAACACCATATTTCATAATAGAAGGAAAATAATTTTTTGGGGGGGAAACTTCCATAATGAACATATGATATAGAGAGTGGAATAGTGATACCAAAGACCATAATGAAAAAAAATAACAAGCAAATGTAAGCTTGACATCAGAGGTCAGTTGCTTAGTGCTTCTACGCTACAAAGGTGAGGCTTTATCTAGGGGTGTGTAAGAACAGGAGTCATAGATCGTCATGAGGGGGAGTGAATATTCAGATACCCGCTATAGGAGTTTATGCAGCCTATGGAGAAACGGACACGTAGGCAATGACACCCTGGGTATGGTGATGTACCGCAGACAGTTTAATTCGTAGACATTATATGGTGGGAAACACAATGAAGGAGAGACATGGATGGATGTTAACGGATCTGTGAATAAGAAGGCATATTAATATAATATAAAGACATGCAAATAAGGACATGGTAAAATAATATTAGAGCAATATGAACTAGCAATGAAGGTTATATGAGGATAGTGATAACATAAGGGAAAAAGTATTGGACAAAAAAATCTTTTTATATGTAAAGAATGGATATCACATGAAATAAGTATCAAACTCCCCAACAAAAGGATGGAGGTGAAAACATGAGATACATGGAAAGTTCCAACACCTAAACCATTATAATTACAGAGATATTATGTCATAGTCTTTCTTAAGACCTTTTGGAGACAATGATTGCAACTCATGAATACAAAATGCCTCTCAGATTTTAAGGAGGCTTTGTTGGTCACCACCCCAACGTGGCTCAGGAACATGTTACAGCACCTGGAACCTGAGTTGAGAAACATGTCCTAAAGCATGGAAATGTGGGATGGGTAGCCATAAATTTTTACACATAATGGTGGATTTGTGCTTAGAAATGCAGTCTCGTGTATGCTGGGTGGTCTCCCCAACATATACAAGACCACAGGGACATTTGATCAGATATACGATAAAACTCAAGTCGTGTGTAAAGTAATCCTTAATTGGGTAGCTTTTACCTGATCGTGGATGGTGTATCCTATCTCCCCTGAGAATGTTGCTACATTGGTGACAGGGGTAAGTACCATGTCTGGAGGTGTACGCAAAAAGCGTTGTTGTAGGATTTTTTTTAGTAGTCCCCATGTCCGCTCTGACTAATCTGTCTCTTAAGTTGTTGGGATGTTTAAAGCAAGGTAAAAAAGGTTCTTTAAATTCCTTTATACCTGGATACCCTGTGCTTAAAATGTTCCAGTGTTTCGTAAAGCCAGGTGAAGTCTATAGGCAATAGGGTGAAAAATATGGATAAGCAGAATAAACAGAATGCAGTTGGCCTATGCGTCTTGCGCTTTGTCCAGGATCTTGGGGGAATACCCTCTTTCTAGGAATTTAGTTTGCATTTCATTCAAATGAGTAGTGAAAGTTTGTGTATTGGGAACTAAGCATTTGACATGCTGAAATTACGAGATGGCAATAGATTTTTTCATTGATGAAAACTATCAAAAGAGGTTATGATCGGTGGGTTTAATGAAGAGATCTGTGGTAAGGGTGCCAGTATTATCTTTAATAACCAATGTGTCCAGGAAACTGGTCTTGTGAAGATCATATTGTATACTGAATAAAAGGCCCAACTAGGCTGAATTGAGAAATTGGTAAAAGGAGAGGAGGGAATCCAACATGCCACCCCACAAACACAAAATGTCTTCTATGTAGCTCTTCCACAATAGACAGTTGTTTTGAAAAGGCAAATGTGGATAGACAACAAGTTCCTTGAAGGATGACATATAGCTAATTGCATAGGGGGGCGCCACTTTGGAACCCAAAGATACTGATTGGATGCCTATAGAATGTGGGATGGAGGTATTGAAGCTCTTAATGTCAAATAAAACAAGGTATGTATCCTATTCAGTGTGTCTAATTGTGGCAACAGTCTCAAGAAAAGAACCAGTGTCCAGAAGAAAGGACCTAATACGTTTAACTAATGGAGTTAACAGTTTTTTCCAGAAAACGGCATTAAGGGATTAGGAAAGTGAGTGACCAGGGAGGTTAGCTGACAGGTGGGACAGGACAATAATTCATGATCTCTCGGTGATAGCCAGACCAGTAGCACCTCTGAAGGATCTGTTCCTGGGTTTTGTCTACCCCCAAATGACCACCTAAGACATTAGTCTGCGCCATGTCTAACACCCTGTGTCTGTAAGATCCTGGTACCAATAGATCCTGGTACCAATAATTGCTCGACCACCTCACCCCTCTGCTTGGTGACACGATATAATTACTACCCATTCATGGCAAAATAAAGATATCGGATGTCGACTCCCTGCTCACGAACAACACCATTAAGTACAGTCACATTATCATACACCCCTTTTAGAGATAAGTCCCTGAGCCAGTCCATATTAAGGTTGTGTGCCCACGATGCATTTTTTAAGCATTTCCGCAGCGGCAAAAATGCTGCAGAAACGCTTAAAAAACGCATGGTAGAAGGCCTGCCATGTTCCCCAATGATAATCCGCATGTGCTGTGCACATGCTGCGGAAATTTCCGCTGCGGAAAAAAACGCAGCACTACCAATCGCTTGGATTCCGCATCACTGCATCTGTACATGTGGAATCCATGCGTTCCAATGTGCGGATGGTACCCGAGTGTGGAGGAGAGGAGACCATAGAACCTGTAAAAAAAAGAATAAAATAAAAAATAAATATTATATTTATCTTCTGATGGCCCCCCGCTGCGCTTGTCCTCCCTTGCCGGCAGATCGGGTGGACTGAAGGACCTGCGCTGACGTCATAGTCATGTGACGGCAGGTCCTTCAATGGAGTGTACCGCGAGCTGCCGGCAAGCCAGGACGTAGCGAAGCAAGACTCCGGGGGCCATCGGAAGGTAAGTATAGATTTATTTTTTTATATAGTGTGACCAAGTTGACAAGCACTTTCCAAGTGATGCTAAAATCGCTTGGAAAAGCTCTTGATAACCCGCATGTGGAAATGCATGTGAAGAACACTTCACATCCGTATGTCCGTGGCAGGAAAAACGCATGTAAAATCCACATGCGTTTTTTCTGCCAGGGAGATGCAGAAACGCTCAGGAAAAAATCCTGAGTATTTCGGCATCGTGGGCACATAGCCTAACACTCTCGGCACTATACGGGCTGCAGGTTGCTTCCAGGGTTTACATTACTGAAGATACCTCTGTAATACATATCTCCCTTCAATAATGAATGTGTCCAGTGGCCATTTTACTATATAGATATAGATATAGATATACAGGGTGGTCCAAAAGTAGGTGGCCAGAAAATAATAACATTTATTTTGATTTATATATAAAATTATATTTACTAACACAAGCATAACATTGACAATTAAATTTTATTCTGAACAATAATACAAAAGCCCTTAAATTTTATCAACGCAGGCGCTCAAACTGTTTTCCATTACAGTTTGCATAGCTTTGAAGTCAGCCTCTTACGCTTCGACAAACTTTTTTGCACAAGTCTCTTTGGGTATTAATTTCCTGAAATGCATCTCTTATGTAATTTTTCAAATCACTGACACTTTTTGGTTTTCGACTATAAACTTTGTCTTTGAGTACTCCCCAAGAGAAAAAATCCATTCGGGTCAAGTTTGGTGAACGTGCCGGCCAATCAAGTGGGCCTCTTCGGCCAATCCATTTATTAGGAAATGTTTCATCAAGATACTCGCGGACTACTCTTGAATAATGTGGAGGGGCCCCATCTTGTTGGAAATAAAGGTCATTTGAATTAGGCTGTTGCTGTAACTGGGGAACAACTTGATTCATTAGAATTTCGAGATACTTATCTCCTGTGACTGTTCCATCAAAAAATATTGGTCCTAAAACACCAAAACTTGAAATACCACCCCAAACATTAACACCAGGCTCATTTAGTTGTTGCTCTAATGTTAAATGCATGTTCTCATTATACCAGTAAATACAATTATGTCTGTTAATATGGCCGGATAATTTGAAAGAAGCTTCATCACTCCACATAATGTTATCTAAAATTACTGGATTTTCTTCAATTTCGTTAAGCATAATCTCACTAAATTGCAGCCGTCTGTCTGGATCATCCTCCAATAAACCATGAATTAGACGTGGACGATAAGCTTTCCACCCAATAGATTTCAAGATTCGCATGATTAAAGCTCGTGAAATTCCCAATTCCAAAGAGGCTCTTCTGGTGGACTTTTTTGGACTCTGAACAAATGTTTCAGCAACAAGTTGTTTATTATCTTCTGTACAGACTGTTTTGGGTCGACCAGTTTTTGGAGCATTAAGGATTGAGCCAGTGGCATTGAATTTGTCACGAATGCGGTAAATGGTTTGTCTCTTTGGGGCTTGAGTACCAAATGTTTCAGTCCAATTTGCTCTAACGGTTTCAGCATTTTGAGATTTCCAATACTCTGTTACAATCCATTTTCTTTGATTTGTATTTAAATTACTTGCCATTATGTGTTATCTGAATTATCTGAAAAGAAAACAGATTTGGGGGAGATCGATCTGTGAAAACTAGATCTGTGAAACTGGCTCAGTTGCCCTTAGCAACCAATCAGATTCCACCTTTCATTTTCCAAAGAGTCTGTGAGGAATGAAAAGTGGAATCTGATTGGTTGCTAAGGGCAACTGAGCCAGTTTCGCTTTACACCATGTTTGATAAATCTCCACTTTCATAACCTTATTACACTTTCGGTCCACCTACTTTTGGACCACCCTGTATATATGTATATATATACTAGCTATTGAGCCTGTTCTACGCCCGGGTGCGAGCATTTTTATTGGTATATGGTCTCCCATGCTGGTATGTGCTGCCCCCATCCTGGTATTTGTGTTGCCCCCATCCTGGTATTTGTGTTGCCCCCATCCTGGTATTTGTGTTGCCCCCATCCTGGTATTTGTGCTGACCCCATCCTGGTATTTGTGCTCCCCAATCCTGTTCCTCCATCCGTTTTTGTGCTGCCCTCATCCCTATCCTGGTATGCATGGCACGCCTCATCCCTATCCTGGTATGTATGGCACCCCTCACCACTAATCCTGGTATGCATGGCACCCCTCACCCCCAATCCTGGTATGCATGACACCCCTCACCCCCATTCCTGGTATGCATGGCACCTCTCACCCCCAATCCTGGTATGCATGGCACCCCTCACCCCCAATCCTGGTATGCATGGCACCCCTCACCCCCAATCCAGGAATGCATGGCACCCCTCATCCTGGTATGCATGGCTCCCTCACACCCAATCCTGGCATGCATGGTACCCCATCCCTCATCTCTATCCTGGTATGTATAGTTCCCCCCATCCTGGTATGCATGGTACTCCTCATCCCTATCCTGGTATGCATGGCACCCCATCCCTCATCCTGATATACATGGTACCCCTCATCCCTATCCTGGTATACATGGCCCCTCATCCGAATCCTGGTGTGCATGGCCCCCCCAGATCCCTATCCTGGTATGCATGGCACCCCTCATCCCCTATCCTGGTATGCATGGCACCCCTCATCCCCAATCCTGGTATGCATGGCACCCCTCATCCCCAATCCTGGTATGCATGGCACCCCTCATCCCCAATCCTGGTATGCATGGCACCCCTCATCCCCAATCCTGGTATGCATGGCACCCCTCATCCCCAATCCTGGTATGCATGGCACCCCTCATCCCCAATCCTGGTATGCATGGCACCCCTCATCCCCAATCCTGGTATGCATGGCACCCCTCATCCCCAATCCTGGTATGCATGGCACCCCTCATCCCCAATCCTGGTATGCATGGCACCCCTCATCCCCAATCCTGGTATGCATGGCACCCCTCATCCCCAATCCTGGTATGCATGGCACCCCTCATCCCCAATCCTGGTTTGCATGGCACCCCTCATCCCCAATCCTGGTTTGCATGGCACCCCTCATCCCCAATCCTGGTTTGCATGGCACCCCTCATCCCCAATCCTGGTATGCATGGCACCCCTCATCCCCAAACCTGGTATGCATGGCACCCGTCATCCCCAATCCTGGTATGCATGGCACTCCTCATCCTCAATCCTGGTATGCATGGCACCCCTCATCCCAAATCCTGGTATGCATGGCACCCCATCTCTCATCCTGGTATGCATGGCCCCCTCATCCCAAATTTGATATGCATGGCACCTCTCATCCCAATCCTGGTATGTATAGCACCCCTCATCCCCCAATTCTGGTATGTATAGTACCCAATCCCTCATCCTGGTATGCATGGCTTCCTCATCTCCAATCCTGGTATGCATGGTACCCCTCATCCCCAATCCTGGTATGCATGGCACTCCTCATCCCTATCCTGGTATGTATGGTAAACCTCATCCTGGTATGCATGGCTTCCTCATCTCCAATCCTGGTATGCATGGTACCCCTCATCTCCAATCCTGGTATGCATGGCACCCCCAGATCCCTATCCTGGTATGCATGGCACTCCTCATCCCTATCCTGGTATGTATGGTACCCCTCATCCTGAAAATCAGACAGCATAGCCGGAACAATAAACAGAATTTTTAAAAAATTCCAAAATCAAATTAGAAAATAGCAAAAGGCAATGGTACTCACCAGCCAAGGTTTCAAGAAAAATGCACACCAGGACACGGCCGGCCCCCTTTTGTTAGAAGGAGGTACCTTGGCTGGTGAGTACCATTGCCTTTTGCTATTTTCTACCCCTCATCCTGGTATGCATGGCACCCCATCCCTCATCCTGGTATGCATGGTACCCCGCATCCCTATTCTGGTATGTATGGTACCCCTCATCCTGGTATGCATGGCACCCCTCATCCCAATTCTGGCATGTATGGCCTCCTCATCCCTCAATCCTGGTATGCATGGCACTCCATCCCTCATCTTGGTATGCATGGTACCCCGCATTCCTATCCTGGTATGCATAGTACCCTTCATCCCTATTCTAGTATGCATGGTACCCCTCATCCTGGTATGCATGGCACCCCATCCCTCATCCTGGTATGCATGGCACCCCATCTCTCATCCTGGTATGCATGGCCCCCTCATCCCAAATTTGATATGCATGGCACCCCTCATCCCAATCCTGGTATGTATAGCACCCCTCATCCCCCAATTCTGATATGTATAGTACCCAATCCCTCATCCTGGTATGCATGGCTTCCTCATCTCCAATCCTGGTATGCATGGTACCCCTCATCCCCAATCCTGTTATGCATGGCACTCCTCATCCCTATCCTGGTATGTATGGTAACCCTCATCCTGGTATGCATGGCTTCCTCATCTCCAATCCTGGTATGCATGGTACCCCTCATCCCCAATCCTGGTATGCATGGCACTCCTCATCCCTATCCTGGTATGTATGGTACCCCTCATCCTGAAAAACAGACAGCATAGCCAGAACAATAAACAGAATTTTTAAAAATTCCAAAATCAAATTAGAAAATAGCAAAAGGCAATGGTACTCACCAGCCAAGGTTTCAAGAAAAATGCACACCAGGACATGGCCGGCCCCCTTTTGTTAGAAGGAGGTAACACAGGTGCAGAATGCTGATGAACAATCACCCTCACCCACTCGCCCTCATCAGCATTCTGCACCTGTGTTACCTCCTTCTAACAAAAGGGGGCCGGCCGTGTCCTGGTGTGCATTTTTCTTGAAACCTTGGCTGGTGAGTACCATTGCCTTTTGCTATTTTCTACCCCTCATCCTGGTATGCATGGCACCCCATCCCTCATCCTGGTATGCATGGTACCCCGCATCCCTATTCTGGTATGTATGGTACCCCTCATCCTGGTATGCATGGCACCCCTCATCCCAATTCTGGCATGTATGGCCTCCTCATCCCTCAATCCTGGTATGCATGGCACTCCATCCCTCATCTTGGTATGCATGGTACCCCGCATTCCTATCCTGGTATGCATAGTACCCTTCATCCCTATTCTAGTATGCATGGTACCCCTCATCCTGGTATGCATGGCACCCCATCCCTCATCCTGGTATGCATGGCACCCCACCCCTCATCCTGGTATGCATGGTACCCCGCATTCCTAACCTGGTATGCATGGTACCCCACATCCCTATTCTGGTATGTATGGCACCCATCATCCCCCAATCCTGGTATGTATGGCCTCCTCATCCCCCAATCCTGATATGCATGTCACCCAACCCCTCATCCTGGTATGCATGGCTCCCTCATCCCCAATTCTGGAATATATGGCCTCCTCATCCCTCAATACTGGTATGCATGGCACTCCATCCCTCATCCTGGTATGCATGGTACCCTGCATTCCTATCCTGGTATCCATGGTACCCCACATCCCTATTCTTGTATGTATTGTACCCCTCATCCTGGTATACATGGCACCCCTCATCCCAATTCTGGTATGTATGGCAACCCTCATCCCCCAATCCTGATATGCATGGCACTCATCCTGGTATGCACGGCTCCCTCATCCCCAATCCTGGTATGTGTGGCCCCCTCATCCCTGTCCTGTTATGCATGGCACTCCTCATCCCCCAATCCTGGTATGCATGGCACCATATATTCCTATTCTGGTATGCATGGTACCCCTCATCCCTATTCTGGTATGCATGGTACACCTCATCCTGGTATGCATGTCACCCCATCCATCATCCTGGTTTGCATGGTACCCCACATTCCTATCCTGGTATGCATGGTACGCCTCACCCCCAATGCTGGCATGCACGGCACCCCTCATCCCCAATGCTGGTATGCATGGCACCTCTCACCCCCCAATCCTGGTATGCATGGCCCCCCTCACCTCCCAATCCTGGTATGCATGGTCCCTTCACCCCCCAATCCCGGTATGCATGGTCCCCTCACCCCCCCAATCCTAGTATGCATGCTACTCCTCACTCCCCAATCCTGGTATGCATGGTACCCCTCATCCCCCAATCCTGGTATGCATGGTACCCCTCATCCCCCAATCCTGGTATGCATGGTACCCTTCATCCCCCAATCCTGGTATGCATGGTCCCCTTACCCCCAATCCTGGTATGCATGGTCCCCTCACTCCCCAATCCTGGTATGCATGGTCCCCTCACCCCTCAATCCTGGTATGTGTGGTCCCCTCACCCCTCAATCCTAGTATGTATAGTACCCCTCATCCCCCAATCCTGGTATGTATGGTACCCCTCATCCCCCAATCCTGGTATGTATGGTACCCCTTGTGAGGAGCTGCCCACTTACTTTATATAGTTTGCTTACTTGTCAGTATGTAAGATTCACTTGTAAAATGTCCAGCATTCCACTAATCTCATCTTTATCTCAGGAGCCCATTGTTCCAACAGCCAATGGTCTCATTGTGTGTGGATTGTGGACACAGTGGAGCTGTCACCACAGGGGGTCTTACATGCAGTCTCAGATGAAAGCTTCTAGAATATTTTTCATTGTTTTAGAGAACAGTGAATGTTTAAGGAGCAGGGTGTGATCACTTCTGACCTGGGAGGGGACTGAGTCCAGTGGAAGAAAGTGGAGACATGGTTTAGAGAGAGTTGTGTGGAAGGATTGAAGGAAGAGGATGGAGACCGTGGACTTGGAAGGATAAATGGATAAACATTATGGATTATGTCGTTTGGATTTACACTTTCTTAAAAGGACTGCTGCTACTGGATACCTCGGCTTTCATCGTTTTATCTGCCGTCTAGAGGATCATGGACTGTGGCTACAGACTATACTGGCTGGAGATACGAAATCTGTGGGCCAACCAAAAGTTGGGAGACAGTGAGTATGGCCTTATACAAAGCCAGTGGAACTACTGAACCCAGATTGGGAATTTGAGGACTGAGAGAACTGTATTTTGGCCATTTTCCTGGAATTGCTTTATTACCATGGCTGTGATCAATAAAATATTGCTCCATCGTTAGCCTGCCTAGGTGATTACTTACAACCCACAACCTGAGTTGAGGCGGATGCTGGATGCGCTAGGAGATCGGGCTACGGAGTTAGAGCGGGCGGCAGTGTTAAGCAAATATCTGGGTGTGCATGTAGCCATACCCCAACCCACCCCATTGCAGAGGACAGTGGATAACAGGAGAGAGGGGCCCGCATCTTTAAGGTACCGGGATATTCCACAGTTCAATAAGGGCACCTCGGATATTGATGAACATCTCCGGTTATTTGAGAACCTCTGCCTGCTCCATGAGGTATCAGTCAGTGACTGGCCCCGATTTTTGAGTGTTGGCCTGACCGGAAAAGCAAGAGAAGATTTTAATAACTTGTCTTCTGGGGATCAGAGATGTTACTATACCATTCGCAGCGCATTACTAGAGAGGTATGCGGTCACGCCGGAAACCTACCAGAGGAAGTTTCGGGAGACTGACAAGCCCGCTGCACACACATCGGGAGTTTGCCAACACACTACGTACTGCATGCACTCGGTGGATAGAAGGACTGACGGCTCAGGAAGCAGAACATGTAATGGATATAATCATGCTGGAACAATTTATGTCAAAGCTCCCAGGTAATTTAAAAGAATGGGTGGCAGATAGAAAACCACTCAGCCTGGATGAGGCTGCAAGATTGGCTGATGATTGGTCTGCTAATCGACCACGGCAATGTGGAAGTACAGCCCCAGTGAGTCAGGAACAGAATTTTACAGGGAGTCCATCGAGACCCATGGACCGGCCAGATGAGGAACTGCAGGGATTTTGGACTTCACAAAGAGGGGGAGGTTTCCCAAGCCCCCAAGTTCGGTCTGTGTTGGGGCGAGGAGGGCTAAACTGCCATAACTGTGGCCGCATGGGGCATTTTGCCAAGGAATGCTGGGAACGTTCTAGCTCACATCACAACCTAGGACGAGGATTGGTGTGCCACTGGGCCAATGTCGTAACCCAAAGCCAAAGACCGGTTCTCACTGCTTCAGCCGAGAGGGAGCGGCACTATCTGCAGACTAACCCCCACCTGTGGTGCGTAATACACAAAATGCAATAATTGTCACAATGAAGGAATATAATCTGGGGGAGGTAAATTGCATCAGGGAGGAGGCCAAGGGACTTCGGGACACTGGATCTACCCTCACCCTGGTCAGCCCAGATACTGTCCCCCGAGAGCTACCTTTACCAGGCCGCCAAGTGACCATCCCCCTAACTGGGTGTCAGCACTCTGGGGTTGGTTGCAATGGATACAAGTTTGGTTCTCATCGGGCACGTGTGGAGTTTCCCAGGACAAACTGGGGATCAGTGGGAGGATATGGAGGACCCCTTGGAAAGGACAGACCCCTGATCCAGCAAACTAAGTCCTTGTCTCAGGGCTTCCCCCATCGGGAAGTTGGCAGGATCTGAAAGACCATATGAGAGAAGCTGGAGATGTCTATTACACTGACGTATACCAGGGTGGAATGGGGACTGTGGAGTATATTCGCAAGGACGACATGGAATATGCTTTGAGGAAACTGGATGATACAAAGTTTCGTTCTCATAAAGGCAAGACCTCTTACATTCGTGTCCATGCTGAAAAAGTGGGGGAGGTATGTGAGGAGCTGCCCACTTACTAAAGACTATGATACTTTTCCAGCATGGACCACCATTTTCGTCAATATTATTATTGTGTGTTATTAGTGCTTTACTTGTTATGTTTTATACAGTTTTGCTTACTTGTCAGTATGTAAGATTCACTTGTAAAATGTCCAGCATTCCACTAATCTCATCTTTATCTCATGAGTCCATGGTTCCAACAGCCAATGGTCTCATTGTGTGTAGATTGTGGACACAGTGGAGCTGTCACCACAGGGGGTCTTACATGCAGTCTCAGATAAAGGCTTCTAGAATATTCTTCATTGTTTTAGAGAACAGTGAATGTTTTAGGAGGAGGGTGTGATCACTTCTGACCTGGGAGGGGACTGAGTCCAGTGGAAGAAAGTGGAGACATGGTTTAGAGAGAGTTGTGTGGAAGGATTGAAGGAAGAGGATGGAGACCGTGGACTTGGAAGGATAAATGGATAAACATTATGGATTATGTTGTTTGAATTTACACTTTCTTAAAAGGACTGCTGCTACTGGATACCTGGGCTTTCATCGTTTTATCTGCCGTCTAGAGGATCATGGACTGTGGCTACAGACTATACTGGCTGGAGATACGAAATCTGTGGGCCAACCAAAAGTTGGGAGACAGTGAGTATGGCCTTATACAAAGCCAGTGGAACTACTGAACCCAGATTGGGAATTTGAGGACTGAGAGAACTGTATTTTGGCCATTTACCTGGAATTGCTTTATTACCATGGCTGTGATCAATAAAATATTGCTACATCGTTAGCCTGCCTAGGAGATTACTTACAACCCACAACCTCAGATCTTTACACCCTTCATCCCCCAATCCTGGTCTGTGTGGCCCCTTCATCCCCCAATCCTGGTATGTGTGGCCCCTTCATCCCCCAATCCTGGTATGTGTGGCCCCCTCATCCCCCAATCCTGGTATGTGTGGCCCCCTCATCCCCCAATCCTGGTATGTGTGGCCCCCTCATCCCCTAATCCTGGTATGTGTGGCCCTCTCATCCCCTAATCCTGGTATGTGTGGCCCCCTCATCCCCCAATCCTGGTATGTGTGGCCCCCTCATCCCCCAATCCTGGTATGTGTGGCCCCCTCATCCCCCAATCCTGGTATGTGTGGCCCCCCTCATCCCCCAATCCTGGTATGTGTGGCCCCCCTCATCCCCCAATCCTGATATGTGTGGCCCTCCTCATCCCCCAATCCTGATATGTGTGGCCCCCCTCATCCCCCAATCCTGATATGTGTGGCCCCCCTCATCCCCCAATCCTGATATGTGTGGCCCCCCTCATCCCCCAATCCTGATATGTGTGGCCCCCCTCATCCCCCAATCCTGATATGTGTGGCCCCCCTCATCCCCCAATCCTGATATGTGTGGCCCCCCTCATCCCCCAATCCTGATATGTGTGGCCCCCCTCATCCCCCAATCCTGATATGTGTGGCCCCCCTCATCCCTTTCATGCTGCACACATACAAAAAAAACACTTATACTCACTTTTCTTCCCTGTGCTCCACCGCTGCGGTGTCCTGTTCTGCTGGAGGCCGGGGGAGGAGTGTGGCGCCGGAGTACGCGAGTGCCCATACCGCGCTGTCAGGCGCCATTTTGCTGAAGACACCCTGCAAATGTGTCTTCAGTAAAATGGCGCCGGATAGCGCCATAAGCATGCGCCGACTCCGGCGCCTTCACTCCTGCCCCGGTCTCTGGCGAGAAGAGAGGCGCCACGGCAACACTCCTCCCGGTCAGGTAAGTATGGAAGTATGGAGCCGGAGATCGTGGTATGCGTTCAGTGTCTATGCATACAGCGATCTCCGGCGCCATACACACTCCTCTTATTTGTAACGGCTCCATGAGTTCTTCTGTCTAGAGCCAGACTGCGCAGGCGTGTCGCGCTTGCTCAGTCTATAGAGGCTTCTGACAGAGGGACGCTTGTAGCGTTATGTTATAGATATATATATATATATATATATATATATATATATATAGTATACGTATATATATATATACTGTATACACCTCTCAAAAAAATAAAGGGAACACTTAAACAACTGAATATAACTCCAAGTACATCAAACTTCTGTGAAATCAAACTGTCCACTTAGGAAGCAACACTGATTGACAATCAATTTCACATGCTGTTGTGCAAATGGAATAGACAATAGATTGAAATTATTGGCAATTATCAAGACCCACTCAATAAAGGAGTGGTTCTGCAGGTGGGGACCACAGACCACATCTCAGTACCAATGCTTTCTGGCTGATGTTTTGGTCACTTTTGAATGTTGGTTGTGCTTTCACACTCGTGGTAGCATGAGATGGACTCTACAACCCACAGAAGTTGCTCAGGTAGTATAGCTCATCCAGGATGGCACATCAATGCGAGCTGTGGCAAGAAGGTTTGCTGTGTCTGTCAGCGTAGTGTCCAAAGGCTGGAGGCGCTACCAGGAGACAGGCCAGTACACCAGGAGACATGGAGGGGGCCATAGGAGGGCAACAACCCAGCAGCAGGACCGCTACCTCCGCCTTTGGGCAAGGAGGAACAGGAGGAGCACTGCCAGAGCCCTGCAAAAAGACCTCCAGAAGGCCACAAATGTGCATGTGTCTGCACAAACGGTTAGAAACCGACTCCATGAGGGTGGTATGAGGGCCCGACGTCCAGAGATGGGGGTTGTGCTCACAGCCCATCACCGTGCAGGACACTTGGCATTTGCCACAGAACACCAGGATTGGCAAAGTTGCCACTGGCGCCCTGTGCTCTTCACAGATGAAAGCAGGTTCACACTGAGCACATGTGACAGACATAACAGAGTCTGGAGACGCCATGGAGAGCGATCTGCTGCCTGCAACATCCTTCAGCATGACTGGTTTGGCAGTGGGTCAGTAGTGTTTTGGGGTGGCATTTCTGTGGAGGGCCGCACAGCCCTCAATGTGCTCGCCAGAGGTAGCCTGACTGCCATTAGGTACCGAGATGAGATCCTCAGACCCCTTGTGAGACCATATGCTGGTGCGGTTGGCCCTGGGTTCTTCCTAATACAGGACAATGCCAGACCTCAAGTGGCTGGAGTGTGTCAGCAGTTCCTGCAAGATGAAGGCATTGAAGCTATGGACTGGCCCGCCCGTTCCCCAGACCTGAATCCGATTGAGCACATCCGGGACATCATGTCTCACTCTGCACCACAGACTGTCCAAGAGTTGGCGGATGCTTTAGTCCAGGTCTGGGAGGAGATCCCACAGGAGACCATCCGAAACCTCATCAGGAGCATGCCCAGGCGTTGTAGGGAGGTCATACAGGCACGTGGAGGCCACACACAATACTGAGCCTCATGTTGACTTGTTTTAAGGACATTACATCAAAGTTGGATCAGCCTGTAGTGTGTTTTTCCACGTTAATTTTGGGGGTGACTGCAAATCCAGGCCTCCATTGGTTAATAAATTTGATTTCCATTGATGATTTTTGTGTGATTTTGTTGTCAGCACATTCAACTTTGTACAGAACAAAGTATTCAATGAGAATATTTCATTCATTCAGATCTAGGATGTGTTATTTGAGTGTTCCCTTTATTTTTTTGAGCAGTGTATATATATCTTGGAGAACTAACCACAGATCTTCTGTGGATGTAGGCTTGAGCAAATCCTTCTGTAAATTAGTCACTCTGGCATGAGGATTTT
Organism: Phyllobates terribilis; assembly: GCF_046119375.1. NCBI lineage: Eukaryota > Metazoa > Chordata > Amphibia > Anura > Dendrobatidae > Phyllobates > Phyllobates terribilis. The sequence continues at coordinate 881,302,698 of NW_027362761.1, forward strand.
TGTACTAATTACAATGCAATCTTATTGTAAAGCGCTGCCACCGTAAAATGATAATGCTGCAGAATATAGGTCATTAATTACGGCTACATAAAGGCATTTCGGCGGTCAATGGGTAATGTAATGTGTGGGTTAATGTATACATACATATCGTAGTAGGTTTGATAATTTCTACATCCACAGGTCCTTCTAAAGTAGCAGATCAATTGCTTGAAATTAGCACTGATCGACAGTATAGGCAGTCGATCAGTATAACATTTAAATGTTTCAATACGTTTTAGTAATCGGTGGCAGTTGGAATAAAGGGTTCTCCAAACTAATATTTATGCTATCGTTCATACCCCTTCTCTTAAAGTTTCCATTATTTCCCACAGGTGTATGCCAGTTGACAAGAGAGAATGTGCTAACAACACAGTATAGAAGTGATCAGTGACAAACGAACAAATTATTTATATTGTTAGATCATTGGTGTTATGAACGTGTACACACTCACACACGAGAAACGCTGCACCTTCTCCCAACTGGTCCCTGTACAGATTAGAAAGGCCCTAGCTGCACAAATAAAAACACCACTATCTTGGACCTACTCCCTAGATGTCCGTTGAGGGGTTTTGTCGTACATCCTGAGGAACCAGACAGGAGGCCGCAGCACACTATTAACAAGGGGAAATGAAAGTGTGAAGAGAGATACAAAACCCAAGGAGAGAAACTAAGACACGTTCATATAGGGTAGAGAGGGAAAGTTAAAGTGAACCAAAAAGAAAGAAGCAAGTATAACCTCCCAGAAACCTAACAGTGGTAAAAGAAAAAGTGTCTGGGAGGGAAAGCAAACAGACTCACTGCAAGAATACAACTGGAGTTTACTAAGCAAGGTAAACTCCTTTGCGAGCTGGAACTCCTGAACATACATCTGACGCGCCCCCTGGGCCAGTGTTGTTGGGGATACCCGGAGCCGGATCAGATGGGGGTTGTAGTCTCCGAGTGGCTGTGACCCGGTCCGTGCCCAGGGTGTCAAGCTCAGTGTGTGGCAGTCCTTACTGATGTTACTAAAGTTCTTTATGTCGACTACGCCACCCGTTGAATTGCGGTCACTTCGGCCGCCGCTGCAGCAGGGTCCACTGAGGCTGATGGTGTTTGTGCAGCTTAGGTAGTATAACCCCCAACGGGAGGGGTATAGCCTCAGGGGGTCAGGTGCAGAGGATGGTGGTTGTGGGAGTGCAGGGAAGATGGTAATGAGAGTCAGAGTCGGGTTGTGCAGTTCAGGGTTCTTTACTTACTGCTGTTCTTGTACTGGTCACTCCGGCCTTGAGTGACCACCCGAGCCGTGCTGCGTCCACCAGGTCCTGGACTCGGCCAACCCCCAAGTAGTTCTGGAGCGTGGTTCTGAGCTCCCTTTCTGTCCTGTCCTCGTCTCTGGCCTTCCCCACCAGGGATCCACCTATGTCCGGCTCCCTCGGGCCTCTTGTTGGCGAACCCTTGCCTCTGGGTTCCCTGACCCTATGCGTGGTCTGCCTTCCGGGTGGATTTGGTGGGTGGCCGTGGCAGATGCTGCCCACGGCCTCCGGTCTCTGGCTGAGGTATGCTGTAGCCCCCACCAGTTTGGGATCCGGTACCCTGTTGCCAACTCTTCACCCTGTGGTTGTATTTGGGCTCTCAGAGTTCCTTCTTTCTCCCCCTCTGGGTCTTTCGTTCTCTCCTCTCTCACTCTGGGCCTGGGGCTGCTCTGCTCCTCTGCTTTCTTCCACTGCTCTGCAAAAGACAGATGTCTCTCTGACTGACTGACTTCTCACAGACTGACCCTGATCTTAGATGGTGCCCACCTTAAATACTCCCTCTATGTGTGAGCTCAGGTGACCAGCACCCAATGAGCTCCTAGCTTTACCCAGGCTGCTCCCCCTATCTGCCCCTACACTACTGGGATGTTCCACCCCCCTCCCACTCCAGCCAAGGACAGACTCGGTCGTACCTGCACATTTCTAAGTGGGAGTACCGTTGGTCTGCCCTCCGGAAATGGGATGTGTGTAGTGCATGCAGCCTTCTGAGCTCAGCTCCACACTCCATCCTTACCCGGGAGTGGAATACCACACCTCTGGGTTGAGGTGCAATACCCCTGTAGCAGCCGAATCCTCAGGGTGCTACATTCCCCCCTGGTAAATCACAGCACGTCCTCGGGCTGTAAGATATAAACAACATCCAAAACATACAATTTTTTTTTCATAAACACAAACATACAAAACATATAAAACATCATATATATATCAGCATAAACTTTTCATATAAACTTTTCATAAAAACATTCTTGTCTTCTGGTACCTCCGGTCACGGTGCAACTTGTGACCGGGTAAAGTGCGACAGTCTCTTGAAGAAAAATGGTTTTCCCATAAAACCAATAGGGGGCGCTTTAGGAAGCGCAACTATATACAAGGGGATATGGCCGCTCTCAGTCCTCGGCCAGGTATTAGGGAGGATTGACCGTTCTCAGTCCTCGGTCAGTGGGAATAGGGACACACGGGTTAACAGTTCAGTTCTCTGGTCCCAACGGGGACTATATTAGCTGCAACGGTTCACTGTGCCCCGACGGGCAACTATATACAGTCTCTATACTACCGTACTCAACGACGGCGTCCTCCTGCTCTTTCTTTGTGGACAGTTTCAGTTTCAGACCCGTCCGGGTCCTCTTGCTCCTCCTCACACCGCAGCTCCTCCTCCGTCAGGCGATGCACATGGAGGGCGTAGGGTCCTTTGGCACACTTGTGCCGGGTGAAGGTGACCTCGTCCCCTAAATACAGGTCACGACCTCTGTGTCCCTCCGGTAGGTGGGACTCAACGTCTCTTCTGGTCACGAAGACGTCGCCTGGGGTGCGGGAATCCCTGATGAAACCCCACCCATGCTGCAGATTAAATTTTATTACAGTCCCGATGGTTCGGGGACCATGCGCTGCACGGGGGTCTCTCCTGGTCCGGCTCTTCTGCTCCGCGCTCCTTATTTGGGCTTGCTGTTCCCGGACCCGCCTCTCTCTCCGCTCCCTCTCAAAGACCTCGAGCTGCTGGCGGCAGCACTCTGCACGCTCCGCTGCGGCTGCCCGAGTCTCCTGAGTGAACCCCATGAGATCTTCTCCGGTGGGGTCCCACTCAAACTGGGTCTCTTCTAGCGGGGGCGAGATCCTCTTTACAGGCTTCGGAACCGGAATCAGGGGTTCGTCTAGGGGTCTCTCTTTCCGGAGTCGGGGATGGTGAAACTCCGGTGGCCATATGAAGGGCTGCCCATCCGGGCACGTATGCTGGGCGAACAGGTCCTCACCCAGGTGCGGTACTTTAGGTGTTATGGGCGCCGTGGTGGTAGCGGCGCCCGGGTTAACCAGGCCTTGCGACCAGGCCTGGGGCACCTTGAAAGTAAAGGGCACCGTAAGAACGGCGGCGCCCTGTGTTACTTGGCCCTGCGACCAGGCCGGGGGCTCCGCGGAGGTAGGGGGCGCTGTTGGTATTGCGTCGCCCGGGGGTACTAGGCCTTGCGACCAGGCCGATGGTACTTCCTGCTTGGTCACGCTCGGGGTCGAGGCGTGTAACGTCACAGGGGTCGCGGCTCCCGTTTGAGGCCTAGTCTGCGGCGGTGACGTTGCAGCGACGGGCACGGCAGGGGATACTTCGGGCTCTGCGACGGGGAGCTGGGGCAGGTACGCGGTTTCCCGGTTTGGGGTAGAGACGTCCCCTTTACCTGCCTCCTTTCGTTCGGCTCCCTTCTCGGCGCCGTCTCCGGCCTTCAGTCCTCCTGCGCCATCCTCAGAGGCGGTCTGTCTCCTCGTCTCGGGTGGCGTGCTCCGCTGACGGGTTCTTGTCTGCTGGGCCATCTCACGGCTCCATTCTGCTAACGTCTCTCGCTGCACCCGGGCCATCCTCCGTGCGAGGCCCTCCAGCGCAGTCTGTGCACACTCCCGGTCTCGGGGGAGCTGTGCCAAGACCTCCACTAAGCCTAGTGGAGTCGTTGCTTCTAGCAGGCTCCTGACCAACGGGTCGGTGCTGCTCTGCTCTCCTCCCGTTGTCTCCAGCCGGCCTTCTGGAATGGCGACCGGCAACAGGCTCCTGACCACTGGGTCGGTGCTGCCTGGAGTGGCGGCCCGCATCAGGCTCCTGACCGCTGGGTCGGTGCTGCCTGGCTCTCCCTCCATCTCCGGGTAGGCTCTCTCTGGACTCTCTTCCAGACGTCTTGTCTCCGGGTGCGCTCTCTCCAGACTGCTCCAGGCGACACCCATCTTTGTTCTCTTCTTCTGTCTCCGCCCACATCGAGGGTGGTCCCGGGGCAACTTCAGTTCCAGGGGCAGTTCTCTTACGCTGATGGACACTTCCAGCATCACAGTCTCTGTTGGTGGGCGCGGTTTCCGCTTTTGGCGCCATTCTTCGACCTGGCCCACGATGGGAGGTGGCCTTTTGCCACCCTCTGGCACGCCCATAATGGCGTCCGCTCTTCCAAGGCGGGAAATCTTCGGAAATGGCGGGAATCGTCTCCCAGTGGCGGGAAACTCCATGGATGGCGGGAAAAAGCTGCAAATGGCGGACAACCGGCGGGAAACGACCTGTGATGGGGCCCGATGGCGGGGACCCTCCGGAACCGGCAGGAGACTTCTTTTTGAGGTAACGGTGAACTTCTCTTCAGGCACGCAGTACCCGGTTGTTGCGGGCACGTAATCCTGCCGACTACGCCAAAGTTGACGCGCCCCCTGGGCCAGTGTTGTTGGGGATACCCGGAGCCGGATCAGATGGGGGTTGTAGTCTCTGAGTGGCTGTGACCCGGTCCGTGCCCAGGGTGTCAAGCTCAGTGTGTGGCAGTCCTTACTGATGTTACTAAAGTTCTTTATGTCGACTACGCCACCCGTTGAATTGCGGTCACTTCGGCCGCCGCTGCAGCAGGGTCCACTGAGGCTGATGGTGTTTGTGCAGCTTAGGTAGTATAACCCCCAACGGGAGGGGTATAGCCTCAGGGGGTCAGGTGCAGAGGATGGTGGTTGTGGGAGTGCAGGGAAGATGGTAATGAGAGTCAGAGTCGGGTTGTGCAGTTCAGGGTTCTTTACTTACTGCTGTTCTTGTACTGGTCACTCCGGCCTTGAGTGACCACCCGAGCCGTGCTGCGTCCACCAGGTCCTGGACTCGGCCAACCCCCAAGTAGTTCTGGAGCGTGGTTCTGAGCTCCCTTTCTGTCCTGTCCTCGTCTCTGGCCTTCCCCACCAGGGATCCACCTATGTCCGGCTCCCTCGGGCCTCTTGTTGGCGAACCCTTGCCTCTGGGTTCCCTGACCCTATGCGTGGTCTGCCTTCCGGGTGGATTTGGTGGGTGGCCGTGGCAGATGCTGCCCACGGCCTCCGGTCTCTGGCTGAGGTATGCTGTAGCCCCCACCAGTTTGGGATCCGGTACCCTGTTGCCAACTCTTCACCCTGTGGTTGTATTTGGGCTCTCAGAGTTCCTTCTTTCTCCCCCTCTGGGTCTTTCGTTCTCTCCTCTCTCACTCTGGGCCTGGGGCTGCTCTGCTCCTCTGCTTTCTTCCACTGCTCTGCAAAAGACAGATGTCTCTCTGACTGACTGAGTTCTCACAGACTGACCCTGATCTTAGATGGTGCCCACCTTAAATACTCCCTCTATGTGTGAGCTCAGGTGACCAGCACCCAATGAGCTCCTAGCTTTACCCAGGCTGCTCCCCCTATCTGCCCCTACACTACTGGGATGTTCCACCCCCCTCCCACTCCAGCCAAGGACAGACTCGGTCGTACCTGCACATTTCTAAGTGGGAGTACCGTTGGTCTGCCCTCCGGAAATGGGATGTGTGTAGTGCATGCAGCCTTCTGAGCTCAGCTCCACACTCCATCCTTACCCGGGAGTGGAATACCACACCTCTGGGTTGAGGTGCAATACCCCTGTAGCAGCCGAATCCTCCGCTACACATCCACCAAGAGGTATAGCCAGCAAGGAAGTGCAGTGAAGGGTGAATATAAAAAAGCCCACCTAAAATATGATAGGACAAACCAAGAACGGGAAAATGAGAGACACCGGGAGGAGTAAACTAAGAAAGGAAAGCAAAGACAATAGAAACCATCAGCATTTGGACAAGGAAGAAAGGGAAATAGCTCAGCAGATAGAGGAAACAACCATGCAGCTGCTGGTCACAGGATCGAATCCCCAAACTGAGCTATGACAGATGGGCATGTTCAGACTAGGAAGTGACTGTGAATGATGGTTTGTATGTACTTACCCTGTGTGAAATGTGACTCTATTATCCATATTTCCTCTGCTTGTTAGAGAATAATTAAAATAACATGTATTATGTCAATGCCTATAGTGTACTTCCCTATTATGGAATAAAAAATGCTTCCACGGTACAAATTCATTTATATTTGACATATACTATATGAAGAAAATTGGAACAGCTGCACATTACACCTAGTGAGGTTTTTTATGACATCCCATTCTAAATCTAGAGTCATTAATATGGAGTTGATCCCTTCCTTTACAGACAAACTGGCTTCCACTCTTCTGCGATGGCTTTGGACAAGTTTTTGGAGTGTCTGTGGGAATTTTTGTCTATTCATCCAGACGAGCATTTGTGAGTTCAGACACTGATGTTGGATGAGAAGGCCGGGCTTGCCATCTCCATTGTAGTTCATTCCAAAGGTCTTCAATAGGTTTGAAGTTGGGCTCTATGAGGCCCAATTAAGTCCTCCTACACCAACCCACCCAACTATGCCTTTATGCACTTTGTTTGTCCCTTGGGCACAGTCCTGCTGGAACAGAAAAGGACCTTCCCAAAACTGTTTCCACAAAGTTGGAGGCATACAATTTTCTAACTTGCCTTGGTATGTTGAAACATTAAGATGTATCTTCATTAGAACTAAGGGGCCTAAGCCAACACCTGAAAACTACTGCATAGCATTATGCTTCCAATGCAGAACACTCAGAACATGTTTTCACTGCTCCAGAGTCCAGTGGCAGCATTCTTTACAGTACTCTATTCAACATTAGGCATTCTGCTTGGTAATATAAGGCTTTCATGTGGCTGCCCTTGACCATGGAAATCCATGCCACAAAACTTCTGGAGCATAGTTTTTGTGCTGATGATAATGCCAGATGAGGTTTGGAACTCTGCAGCTATTGAGTTAGCAGAGTTTGCAACTTTTATGCACTATGCACCTCAGTACTCTGTAAATCATAGCGGTCTGCCACTTTGTGACTGGGTTGCTGTGCCTCATAAATGCTTCCACTTTTAACACTAACAGATAATGGTGAAATATTAATGATCTGACATCACAATGCTGGCATCCTATTACAGGACCACCGTGGTATCAGTGAGGTCTTAAGAATGATGAGGAAGTAAAGATGGATCCAGCTCAACACACCGGGCAATTATTTAAAATTCAACAATTATTGGTAAATCCTTTTAAAAACTTGTAGAAAAGACAAAACATGGACATCTCAGACGACAAAGCATATATTATGGGGTGGTGTGTATAAAATATATTGCCATACGCGTTTCGAGTGAAAAACTCTGGAACACTGGCTATATGCTTTGTCGTCTGAGATGTCCATTTTTTGTGTTTTCTACAAGTTTTTAAAAGAACTTGCCAATAAAGATTGTTGAATTTTAATTAATTGCCCGGTGTGTTGAGCTGGATCCATCTTCACGTCCTCATTGACCCAGGCGCTGTGCAGCAGCGAGGACGCCATGCTCCATGCCAGACTGGGATTACATCTCAGGAGTGAGCTGAAATTTTTTCTTTATTCATCTTAAGAATGATGCATACATTCACAATTATTAGTAAAGGCAGACTGCATGGCTTGGGGCTCGATTTTATACACCTGTTAAAATGGGACTGAATGAAAAACCTGAATTCACTGATGAAGAACAGTGACTCAATCCTTTTGTCCATATAGTGTTCCTGGTATTATTGTTTACCGTGTGGTCTAGTTGCTGCTTGATAACTGTCTAGAATTTTATTGGGCTGGGAAAATGTTGGACCACATAAATATTCTATGACCCCTTGTACATATTCATGTGAACACATGCCGAGCCTTCCTTCCTTCACATCTGGTACAGACCAGAATCTATCTAGGAATGTACTCATTTGAAGGATTCAATAAGGATACTCACACCGTACCAACAAGGGTGTTGATTTGCAGACATTAAAATATTTCTGTGCTGTGAGGGCGGGGCTCGAACTACTCAAGTACACTGTGTTCTTTATCCTGATTTTCCTGATACTAGAACAGACTTCTGAAGAGCTATGCTAAGCCACTCCATTATCATTATCTGCAAAAATAATGTAAGCCCAGGAAAGCAATTGTGGTAGTCATTAGTATGTGACATGCCATACCGCACATCAGGGGTGGATTAAGAGTAGCAAGGGCCCCGGGCAGTTTAGACGGCATGGGCCCCCCCCCCACACACACACACCTGATGTATCACTTGACTTGTCACATGATCCCCCTTTGATAGATCATGTGATAGCTCATGTGAAATTAATTCTGCACAATATTAATATATTAATTATAATTATTTTTTTATATTAATTGTATGACTTAATATTGAGCACAATTAAGTATGCTGACATCCGCCTATGTATGTAGGGTCTCATACTGTATAATATGAGCTTTCACATAATCCTCCAATACACAGCAGGAGGCCGCACAGCGCCCCCCCATATACAGCAGGAGGCCGCACGGCGCCCCCCGTATACAGCCGGAGGCCGCACGGCGACCCCCCCCCCAGATACAGCCGGAGGCCGCACGGCGACCCCCCCCAGATACAGCCGGAGGCCGCACGGCGCCCACCCCCCCCCAAATACAGCCGGAGGCCGCACGGCGCCCCCCCCCCAAATACAGCCGGAGGCCGCACGGCGCCCCCCCCCTCCCCAGATACAGCAGATACACACACAGACATATACAAAGATAAATACATACACGCATAGGCTGCGTGCCCACTGTGCGTTTTTCAAGCGATTTTGCCACAGAATTTCCGCTGCGAAAACGCTGAAAAACGCTTGGTAATACGTGCCCCATGGTCTCCAATGATAATCCGCATGTGCTGTGCACATGCTGCGGAAATTTCCAATGCGGATTATCATTGCGGAAAAAAACGCAGCACGTCCATTAATTTTGCGGACACACAGCGTAATTGCCGCCATTGACTTGCATTGAATCGCTTAATATCCGCATGACTACATGTGCACATGCGGATATTAAGCGATTCAATGTGCGGATGGTACCCGGGTTTGGAGAAGAGGAGGCTCTCATCCAGACCCGGGTACCATAGTACCTGTAAAAAAAAAGAATTTAAAATAAAAAAAATAAAGATTATACTCACCTTCCGATGGCCCCCCGTCTCCTCAGCGATACGTCCGGTCTGTTGTATGCGTCGCGGTGGTGTGAAAGGACCTGCCATGACAGAATTTAGTCATGTGACAGGTCACACGACAGCTGGTCCTTTCACACCACCGTGAGCCACCCAACACACCGGACGCATCGCTGAGGAGACCGGGGGCCATCGGAAGGTAAGTAATATAATCTTTATTTTTTACCATTCTTATTCTTTTTTTTAACTATTACTTGGTCACACTATATACGCCGGTTGCATGGGTTTATATAGTGTGACCAAGTTGTCAAGCACTTTTCCAAGTGATGCTAAAATCGCTTGGAAAAGTGCTTGATAACCCGCATGCAGAAATGCATGCAAAAACGCTTGACAAACGCTTCTACCTGGCGGGAAAAACGCATGTAAAATCTGCATGCGTTTTTTCTGCCAGGGAGAAGCGGAAAAAATATGCAGCATTTCTGCATCGTGGGTACATAGCCATAAACACATTTGAAACACAAAACTACATATAAACAGACATATCACACAATGATATCTGCACACACTCACCGTCCCCCTGCTCGGCTCCAGTTGTCCAGCTCCTCTCTGGTGGTAAGAAGCAGTGCAGGGAACACTGCATGACGTCACGCTAGCAGACACTGCCGCCCACAGGGCCGTGTCTTCTAGCTGTGATGCGGCCGGGCCAGCACACGTGCGCACGCACGATACGCAGATATGTGCACACATGCACACGGTACGCAGATATGCACACAGACACATGCATACGTACATATCTTATAAACACATAAAACTGTCCTGTCCAGCAGCTCCTCAGGCATGTCTCAGTGCAGGGCCGCCGGCTGTCACAGACATGGCCCTGAACCATCAGAGGGGCCCACTCGCCGTTGGGGCCTGGGCTGCTTCTACAGCATCTGTGTAAGACCTCTGGCGCTGCTTGATTGCCAGCACTTCACCTGACATGGCCGTGCGCTGTGCGGTTGTGTCTGGTAGTAATGGCGCGGCAAGGGCAATACACAAGCACAATTATAGGCGCAGTGTCGCCCCTGCCGTGTCATTAATACCAGACACAACCGCACAGCTCACGGCCATGTCAGGTGAAGTGCCGGCGGTCCTGCAGAGATGCCGGGAAGCGGCCCGGGCCACGACAGCGAGTGAGCCCCCCTAATGGTCCACAAATACATAGACATAGATACAGACACACACACATATACATACATACATACATACATACATACACACATATATATATATATATATATATATATATATAATAACACACACATACTGCACATGGACTTACCCTTTCTGTACATGATGCAGGTTCTTCCATCTTCTCTGTGGGGCAGCCTCCCCTCCTCTTGAGGCCCGACTGCAGAGCTCTGTTGTAATTGCAGGGCAGGAGGGGGAGAGCGGAGAGGTAACATTCGGACCCGGGTAGGGGGCAGGGAGAGCAGTGGCCATGCTGTAAGCTGGCTCTGTGCTCTGCTGGAGGCCGGAGCAGGTGGGCGGAGCCTCCTCTCCTGCACTTACACAGTCAGTTGCTGGTGAGTCATCCTCGCAGTGCCGCCGGACACAGCAGAGCAGATTCCATCTTCCGACTCCCGGGCCCTCCTGTCACACATTATAATGAGGTCAATCGGCCACAGGCCCCTGGGAATCCCGGGCCCCATGGCAGCCACGGGCCCCGGGCGGTAGCCCGGATTGACCTCATTATAATCCGCCTATGCCGCACATCCATCTACTCTGCAATCCATTCTGAACAATATATTTAACAGATATTCCATTGTTATATTATCACTAAACATTACCAACTCTGTATATTACCACTTGTTGACACTAATGTTAATCACACAGTTACATAATTGTACTGATCCACCATGGCACCGTGATGTCATCATTATTTCACTAGGAAGTCATTAGTAAAAAATAAATAAATACATGGATAGTACCATGTTACTCAGGTGTAAAGTGAAGCTCTTCTCTTGAAGTACACTCATTCACTCATTTGTATAGAAGGAACAGCATATGAATATGCATTTTCCAGTGTACACATACAAACAAAATACAAAAATACCACTATTCTCCAACACTCACTGCCTAAAATTATTGTGTAACAGCCTTTAGTGTGTGCTCCAGCCTGTACTTATTTGAGTAAAGACATGAATAGCAACCCTCCAGACTATCATTACAGCGTGCTCATGGGTTGTCAACACAGGCATAGCTAGGGGTTCAGCACAGGTGTAGCACAAATGAGTTCCTGAAACCCATATTGTCTGAACCAGTTCCTGTCCCTGAAACCCGAGTCATCTGAACCAGAGCCTGTTCTTGAAACCCATGTTGTCTGAACCAGTATCGGTCTCTGAACTCCCAATAGTCTGAACCAAAAACTGTTCCTGAGACCCATGTTGTCTGAACCTGAAGTCTTTTCGGCGGTACCTGAGCCTGCAGCAGCTCCGGTGGTACCTGAACCAATACCAGGGTCCATCCTGTCTTGTGTTCCAGGATCCGCACTGTCTTAACCAGAACCAGTATCCGAATCCTGTCCTGCCAGTGACTCCAAGTCTGTGTCTGTGACTGCGTTCCTCACCCTTGGGGTCAGCTGCTGCAGTATTGGGGACTGCCCAAAAGTGGTACCTGGCAGCTAACTGTAGCGCAAGCCTAACTCCACCATCAAGAGCTCTAGTGAACACCAGGTAGCCACTGCCCCTCCTGGGTAAGCCCGGACAGTGGGTCCATGATCCGCGTGTGTGACAACAAGGAGAGACATAACACATGTGAGTGGGCCTCTAACTAGATAACCATGTTAACTTTGGCGGCACACAATAATCATGGGTATAGCTGAACCTCAGCAGATGACCATGCTGTTGATGAAAATAAATCTCTTTACAAAGACCAACACCTATATTACCACCATACGGTGACCATATAGTCATAGATACCAGTACAGTAGAAGACATAAGAGATTGTAGTACAGTTAAATTGCCTTACAAGGGATGTTCTTTCTGATGGAGTCATTCACGATTCCCATGTTTTCCGTCTGACCCAGACTACCACAACAACTTTGACAGTCAGCCTTATCCCTTGTGCACATAGATTTCTCCAGAATCTCAGAATCTTTTGATAATATTTTGTACTGTGTAGATGGGATATTCAAAGTCTTTCCAATTTTTAGTAAAGAAATCTTTTCCTGAAATTGTTCCTCAAATTTTAGACACAGTTGTTCCCAGATTAGTGAACCTCTGACCATCTTTGCTTCAGAGAGACTCTGCCTCTTTACCATGCTCATTTTATATACAGTCATGTGACAAATGAAAATTGACTTTCCAGATGCTTTTCATTAATACAATTAATGTAATAAATCATGGCACTTCTGGTAACAATGGTGCTCAAGTAGGATCCTACCCCTTAAAACCGTTCCATATGAAACTTGGCACCCAAGTAAAAAATTCCAAAAATGTATTTCTACTGTAGTACAATCTAGATAGATTATAGACGTTTCGGTCGCAATCTGTGATTGAGACCGAAAAGTCTCAAAACATCTATAATTTATCTGGATTGTACTATGATAAAAATAAATTTTTGGAATTTCTTAATTAAGTGCCAAGTTTCATATGGAACGCTTTTCATTAATACTACTTACTTTTCCAGCCTTTTGTTAACCCTGTCAAAAATTTTTGGAGATGTATTGCTATCATCAGTTTCTATATTAGTTTTTTTTTTTTAAATGAAATGGTAAAGTGTCCAATTTTTAACTTGTGATATGTATTATACGTTCTGTTGTGAATAAAACATGGCTATAAAAGATTTCCAAATCGTTGCATTGTTATTTTCCTTATATTTTATACAGCATCCCAATTACATTTTTTTGGAATTGGAGTTGTATAAATATGTGTTTTTGTATTTGATGCACAATTGTAGTTTAATCTTGGTACTTCTCTCCCTGGACTATTCTAGGAGCGCCGTTCCTCATCTCAGCAAATCACTTGCATTACACCCCTGCAGCATGATTGTAGTCTGTGTGTAGAGAGAATGGGGAGAAGAATAAGTTATCCTTTTGCTCCTCCTCCTTGTTCTCTCTGCACACGTTGGTTGTCAATCATGCTGCGAGGGTTTGTTGCCTGCGAAATATATCAGATGTAAATGATGGTTCTCCTGGACAGGACAGAAGTGCTGAGATTAAACTTCAATTTTGCAGCATCTACATGAACATATTTATAATAGGTAAATCTTTACAAACAGCATTAGGAAGCGGACTCCTAACACTTTATGGGGGTGCATTCTGCTGTCCGGTTCCCTTTAAGGATAGCTGGCTGACAATCTTTGAGAGCTGTAATGGCAATAATGTTTAAATTTATCAAGCAATTTTCTCAGATGCTCATTTTTATTAATATAACCTCTTTTCATCCCATACAAATTTTAATTTCTGGACACGTTTTGGAAGACAGATCTCTATGATTGCTCCAATGTGTGTGTATCTGTGTTTGTGTGCAAGCAAAACTTTGTTGCAATCTTGATTTTCCTGCAGCATCAGTACCTGCTATTCATGAAACGTTCCATAGGAAGTGATGGAATTCAGGTCAATAAACTGAATCACTTAGCTTTAATATTAATAATTAATTAGGGCAATTTATTCTTGCAAGGGCAGTATGTATATTAATTTTCTGCTATTTATGTACATGCAATATAGTCGGACATACAAAGTTAGCAAAAGAAGGACACAACTACATGTCTCCACACATAGTGGCAAACTATTCAATTGCAAGAAAAACGAGATCTCTGGAGGTGTATGTAAAGTGGTAAGGTGTGATTGTTCCTGTACCTGCAGTTAATCCTATAGATGATTGAATTTTATGAAACTCTCTTTTGAATTTTTCTCACGAACTCAATATGTGGCTAATAAATTCAGGTACCTCAACTGCCCTAAAATGACATGTATAAATCTCTGAGGCCTTATATGACTACACCCAATCTAACTCCTTTCAAACTCTTTAGCGCAAAGCAGGGGCATACATAGAAATCATGGGGCCCCATAGCAGAAGTTCTAATTGGGCCCTCCCCCCCAAAAAAAATGTTGGGGTCACAGAAGAGCATATCTCACAACTTTCCCGCCTTTACATAGTAATTTTCCTCCTGCTGAAGTCCCAGATTCCTCTTTCATTGCCCCTATAAAGTATTTTGCAAACAAAAGTGCCCCCCCAAACACAGTATGATACTATCATGGAGAATTCCTCCACATGCACAGTATAATGGCCCTACTGTACCCCACCTCAACTCCCAAGGCAAAGTATGGTGATCACAACACTGTATGATCCCCCAACTGTGACCCCCACACAGCTCTCCATGCACTATAATGGCCTCACACTGTATAATGGACTGCACTAGCCCTCCAAACAGTATAATGACCCCACACAGTATGATGGACCCACGCAAACATTCACACTGTATAATTGCTTGCATACAGTATAATGGACCACCACATATTATAATGGCCCCACATAGCCTTCCATATAGTATAATGCACACCCCATAACCCTTCATATAGTATAGTGCACTCCCCATGGTCCTCCATAGAATATAGTGCACTCCCCATGGTCCTCCACAGAATATAATGCGCCCTCCATGGTCCACCATAAAATATAGTGCACTCTCCATGGTCCTCCATAGAATATAATGCACCCTTAATGGTCCTCCATATAATAAAATGCTCTTTCCATGGTCCTCCATATAATAAAATGCTCTCCCAATGGTCCTCCGTATAATATAATGCACTCCCCATGGTCCTTCATACATTATAATGCACCCCCAGGATCCTCCATACAATATAATGCACCCCCATGGTCCTTCACACATGATATAATGCGCCCTCCATGATCCTCCATACAGTGTAATGAACCCACATGGTTCTCCATACAGTATTATGCACCCCCATGGTCCTCCATACAGTAAAATGCATCCCATGGTCCTCCACACAATATAATGCACTCCCATGGTCCTCTGTACAAGTATAATGTACCTCCATAGGCATCCATACAGTATAATGCATCAAGAGAATGCCAAGAGTGTGCAAAGCAGTCATCAAAGCAAAAGGTGGCTACTTTGAAGAACCTAGAATATAAGACATATTTTCAGTTGTTTCACACTTTTTTGTTAAGTATATAATTCCACATGTGTTAATTCATAGTTTTGATGCCTTCAGTGTGAATGTACAATTTTCAAAGTCATGAAAATACAGAAAAATCTTTAAATGAGAAGGTGTGTCCAAACTTTTGGTCTGTACTGTATGGCTAAAGGTAAACAGATGGTAAGCATTATTGACTGCTGTTTTTTCACACACTCTATCTGTACAGTATATTCATAGGTTTTTTGGCCTTTTCTTCCTATTTCAATTGCTAAGCGGTGGGCTGTGACATCCTCTCACTAAACAGATTCACCCCAATATGGTTGCTGCATTTCCTGCCTCAGCTTTTACACAGGCTTTGATAGACGGTGCTATACCATATTTTTGCTCTATACTATGCTATATTATGTGATGGTTGTGCTATACTATGCAATATGATAGTTGCAAGTCATTATTAGAAATGCTGCCTGGTCGCGTTCATGGCAATATAAGCCCTATCTGGCTGCAATTTTCTGCATTGTGTAAACTAGCAATGGGTATTTTTGGCAAGTTGCACAATTCAAATCACTAACTGTTCGAATTCACTGGGACCAGCAAATTTCAAACATTCACATTGAATCAATTCACTCATCAACTTATACACATTTCCACTACCAAGGGCTCTTGAGCTCATTGGACTCCATGTATTGCTTTCGTTATTGCCATTCAGAAAATTGCAAGAACCTTAAAGTTATCCTCAAGTGCAGTCATAAAAACCATCAATCGTTTTGACGAAATTAGTTCTCATGAGTAGAGATGAGCGGTGTTCGACTCGAACTGTTCGCCAATCTCAAATTCGAGCTGTTTTGGGCGGTGTTCGAGCCATTCGGCGAACCCGAACGATTTGAAAAAAATTCGGCTGTTCGAGGTTATGTTCGATAACTGTTCGTGCACCAAAATCATAACTGGATTTTTTCTCAGTAATGCTGAAAATTAATGTTAATACGCAGTTTGAGTGTACAGCGGGGCAGGGGGAGGGGCAGGGGATGGATCTCTGCAGGAATAATGAAGATCTCCATTTTTTTTCTCTTTCCCGCATTTACAGTGGGGAGGTGCAATCTGTCAGCCTATCAGCAGTGCACACACGGAGCGAAGTGCTTTTTTTCACACAAGCAAGGGCATGTGTCATTGGCAGTGTATGTCACATGTCCTTGCCCTATAAGACCCAGCCATTTTCCCCGTCGCCACCATTTTCTCACTGCTGCAGCTGCATGTTAGACGGCACCGCTGTTGCTGTGTGCGCTATACTTTGTTAATTTCAAGCCAATTTTCGCACAAATATACAGATAGCTTGGGAGTAGGGAAGAGTTGTGATTGCAGTCCTTTGAAGGACTAGGTTACATCATTTCCTATGACTTTTATCAGGCAGGTCTGTGCTCTTAAATAGATAGGTTGGGAGTAAAGACTAATTGTAATTGCAGTCCTTTTCATGACTAAGTTATATCAGTTCCTATCACTTTTTGCCAGGCAGGTCTGTGCCAGTGCTGTGCAAGTTTTTTTTCACAGCATTTGGCTAAATCTAGCAAAGCAAATCCTTTTTGGCCTATTGCAGTGTGTGTTAGTCAGTGGAGTAGCCTATCTGTGTTGCAAGCTACACTACCTGTGTATAGAATACAATTTTTTTTACTGCACCTAGTGAAGTAAAACCTTTTGGGCATAGCATCATTCCATTAGTCCATCTATACTAACCTCCACCAGGTTGCAAATTCAATCTAATTTTTTTCTGCATCTAGCTCTGAAAAAATATTTTGGCTTGTAGCAGTGTGTGGGACTTGTTCTATTAGTCCATCTATACTAACCTCCACCAGGTTGCAAATTCAATCTAATTTTTTTCTGCATCTAGCTCTGAAAAAATATTTCGGCTTGTAGCAGTGTGTGGGACTTGTTCTATTAGTCCATCTATACTAACCTCCACCAGATTGCAAATTCAATCAAATTTTTTTCTGCATCTAGCTCTGAAAAAATATTTCGGCTTGTAGCAGTGTGTGGGACTTGTTCTATTAGTCCATCTATACTAACCTCCACCAGGTTGCAAATTCAATCAAATTTTTTTCTGCATCTAGCTCTGAAAAAATATTTTGGCTTGTAGCAGTGTGTGGGACTTGTTCTATTAATCCATCTATACTAACCTCCACCAGGTTGCAAATTCAATCTAATTTTTTTCTGCATCTAGCTTTGAAAAAATATTTCGGCTTATAGCAGTGTGTGGAACTTGTTCTATTAGTCCATCTATACTAACCTCCACCAGGTTGCAAATTCAATCTAATTTTTTTCTGCATCTAGCTCTGAAAAAATATTTCAGCTTGTAGCAGTGTGTGGGACTTGTTCTATTAGTCCATCTATACTAACCTCCACCAGGTTGCAAATTCAATCTAATTTTTTTCTGCATCTAACCCAGCCAATACTTTTGGGCTAATACCACAGTTTAGCCACTCAGCTCTGCTCGGTTCCCATCCATTGTTTTTTGTGCAAACAACTCCAGAGTTGTCAATTAGTTAACCACCAAAATGAGTGGAAAAAGGCCTGCTGCTGGTGGAAAGGGGAATAGGCGTGTTGGGAAGGGAAAAAAGGTTGTGTCCGTGGGGTAGGTGTTAAAGCAACAGTAACATCTGCAGAAGAAAGACCATCTTCCAGCCAAACTAAAATGTCTACTTCTTTTAGCGGACAATGTGATAAGATCCCTTTCTTACGGCCACGCCAATCGCTACAAATTCCAGATGAGGCACAAAAACAGCAGGTGCTTCAACGGATATCAAGTGCTCCTTTAAGTGGGCTCTCCTCCACCTCAACTTCAACATCACAAATACTCCAGTCCTCAGAGGTGTCACCCCAATCGCACTTGCTTCCTCACAGCTCCCAAGTCTCGAGCTGCCCGTCTGAGTATGGGGTAGAACAGATGGTTGAGTCTGCAGAGCTGTTTACTCATACTATAGCCTGGGAATCAGAGGTCGGCTCCAGAGCTTCTGTGAATCCAGACGAGGAAATGATCTGCACTGATGCCCAAAATCTTTATGAGTCGGATCCAGGACCAGACGCAGAAGGTTCTGACCATAATGTAGACCCTCGTTCCCAAACTGTAACTCCTGTTGGTGGAGACAATGAGGAAGACGATGATGAGACTCAAATACCTGATTGTAGCGACAACTTTAGTTTTTTGTCAGGGCAGGAAGAGGTTGGCTCAGAGGACGACGGGTGTGATAACACACAGGGTGATGATGACGAGGTTGGAGATCCCACTTACTGTCAACCCACAGTCAGCCAAGAGATGAGGTCAGCAGAGGAGGTGGAGGAGGATGCTTGTGACAACAAGGTCAGGTTGCGCCTTCCTGGACAGTGACGTAGTACTGGAAGCACGTCAACAACTGCATCCTCGAACACAACTCTGCCTCTGACCATAAGTCATGGTGGCTCTTCAGGTCGCATGGGTGCTAAGCCTTGCATAGCCTGGGCATTTTTTCAGATCGATAAAGATGACCCAGCTCGTGTTATCTGTAACATTTGTCAGCAAAAACTAAGTAGAGGCCAAAAAATACATAGTTTGAGTACTTCATGCATGAACCGGCACATGGATATGAAGCATAAGTTGCAGTGGGAAGCTCACTGTGCTACAATGCGGTCTAGCCGGCCGGGCCAACCACCGTCTGCCATATCTTGTGCATCCGTGGCCTCTTCATCCTCTGTGACTGTGGGGACAGCAGTCACACCTGTTTTGGGACGCAGACCTGCCACCTCTTTACCCGCAACAGCCAGTGTGATAGGCAGGTCATCATTTTCTTTGGAGGTGGAAACACCAGCTGGTGTTCAGTGCTGTCCGACATCGATAGCACCACCTTTGGATCAAGGCAACCTAACATGTCCACCTGCATCTTCCTCACAGACCGGCAGTTTGCCAGGGACACCCTTCTCAACCCCGTCTAAGCACAACAGCCAGCCCTCGGTCCCTCAGATGTGGACAAGTAAAAGACCATTTCCTCCTAGCCATGAGAAAGCTAAGAGGTTGAATTTCGGCAACTGCAAGCTCTTGGCTACAGAAATGCTGCCTTTCCGCCTGGTGGACACAGAGGATTTTCGAGACCTTATGTCCGTCGCAGTGCCCCAGTACCAGATGCCCAGTCGGCACTACTTTTCAAAGAAAGGTGTGACTGCGCTCCACCAGCATGTCGCACACAACATCACCGCTTCTTTGAGAAACTCTGTGTGTGACAGGGCGCATTTCACCACAGACACTTGGACGAGTAGGCATGGACAGGGGCGTTACATGTCGCTGACTGGGCACTGGGTAACTATGGTGACAGCAGGACAAGGGGCTGTTGTCCAAGTCTTGCCGTCCCCACGAGTTGTGCGTCAATCCTCTTTATCTCAAAGTTCCTCCACTGCTTCTGCCTCCTCAACCTCCTCTCGGTCCTCCACCTGCACCCAAAGCCTGTCTGGTCATGCCACAAGCTTTCTAACTGCGCAGAAGGGATCCTGCACACCTCCTTACTATGCTGGCAGCAGGGCTCAACGTCATCAGGCAGTTTTTACTTTGAAATGTCTGGGAAATGTGAGTCACAGAGCTGAGCAGTTGTGGTCAGCTCTGGAGAACCAGTTTCATGAATTTTTGTCTCTACTGGACCTGAAACCAGGGAAGGCCGTGTGCGACAATGCTGCAAACCTGGGTGCGGCCCTTCGCCGGGGCAATGTCACACACGTTCCTTGTATGGCTCACGTGTTGAACCTGGTTGTCCAGCAATTTTTAGCCCACTATCCCAGACTAGATGGCATTCTGCAGAGGGCACGGTCGCTGTGTGCTCACTTCCGCCGTTCGCATCCCGCAGCTCAGCGACTTACATCTCTACAGAAGTCGTTGGGCCTGCCACTTCACCGGCTAAAATGCGATGTGCTTACCCGGTGGAATTCAACTCTGCACATGTTGCAGCGACTGTGGCAGCACCGACAAGCCCTGGTGCAATACGTTGTGACGTATAGCCTGGGCCAACGAGATCCAGAGGTGGGGCAAATCACGCTGGAGGAGTGGTCTCAGATCAGGGACCTATGCACCCTTCTGCACAGTTTTGAAATGGCGACGAAGATGTTTAGTGCTGACGATGCCATTATCAGCATGACTATTCCGGTGATTTACATGCTGGAGCACATGTTAAACAGAATACGGAGTCAGGTGGTGGCACAAGAGGAGGTGGAGGAAGTAGAGGAGGAGGAGTTGTATGCGGAAGGGCTAACATCTGCAAGGTCCAGACGGTCGGCAGCACCAAGGCGTCAGGCATGTGAGGGTGGGGGAGATGGTTTTACCAGGGCGCATGGTAGCAGCCAAACTAGTGAGGAAGGTGCAGGAGCCCAGGAAGAAGTGGAGGACGAACTGATGGAAGACTCATCAGATGAGGGAGACCTTGATCACATTTCTGTTGTGCGAGGTTGGGGGGAGAGGGCAGAGGAAGGAAGCATGATTGTTACCTCGCCACCAACACAACAGGGACTTGGTGCGCCTGGATGCGCAAGACACATGAGTGCCTTCTTGCTGCACTACCTGCAACATGACCCTCGAATTGTCAGAATTAGAAATAATCCTGACTACTGGGTTGCCACACTGTTAGATCCCCGGTACAAAAGTAAATTTGCAGAAATTATTCCTGCCATAGAAAGGGATGCACGCATGCAGGAGTATCAGCAGAGACTGTTGCAGAATCTTACATGTGCTTTTCCCCAATTCACTAGTGGTGCACGTAGTGAATCTCACAATTCCAACTTGCCAACCGTGGGACCGTCGAGTGTTCAGCACTCAAAACGTAACAGAAACACGGTATCTGCTGGTAACATCAATTTTGCGGAATCATTTCACCACTTTTTTAGCCCATCCTTTGCAAGGCCACAGGAGACAAGAAGTCTGACACATAGTCAACGCCTAGAGACGATGGTACAGGAGTATCTCCAAGTAAACATTGAAGCCATGACTGTGTCACTGGACCCTTGCAATTTTTGGGCTTCCAATCTGGATAAATGGCCGGAGCTCGCCACTTACGCCTTGGAGATCTTGTCATGCCCTGCAGCCAGCGTTCTGTCTGAACGTGTGTTCAGCGCTGCTGGTGGTGTGCTGACAGATAAGCGCACGCGGCTCTCCATTGATAATGTAGACAGACTCACGTTGATAAAGATGAACAAATCATGGATCCGAAACGACTTTTCTACCCCTGTGTCATCCTGGGGAGAGTAAAAGCTTGATGATTTATTAAAATCACCTCACCAACCGTTTTAAGCTTTCAAATTACTAATCATGTTTATCTGTATCTTGGCTGGAAAATAATTTGGGCCTTGTAGCAGTGTGCAGTACTGATTCTATTAGGCCATCTATACTAAACTCCACCAGATTTAAAATTACTAATCATGTTTATCTGTATCTTGGCTGGAAAATAATTTGGGCCTTGTAGCAGTTTGCAGTACTGATTATATTGAGCCATCTATACTAAGCTCCACCAGCTTTCAAATTAATAATAATTTTTAGCTGCATCTAGCCCAGAAATTAATTTTGGGGCTCCTAGATGCGCAAGACACATGAGTGCCTTCTTGCTGCACTACCTGCAACAGTCAGAATTCGAAATAATCCTGACTACTGGGTTGCCACACTCTTAGATCAACCTTTTCATTTTAATAAAGAACAAAAAAATGGTCATTTTTGAAATTATAAGCATTAGCAGGTTATTACAAACTGAAATCAAACAGTTTTCAACTCAAAACTTTATTCTAGGTGATGTTACATTTGCACATAGGACCCCTTGTTCAAAAGGAGCTTCTGAACTGTCTCGTCCATTGAATTTGTCAGGTTTTGGATGGTTTCTGCTTCAATTGTTTTGCATGAGGACAGAATACCCTCCCAGAGCTGTTGCTTAGATGTGAACTGCCTCCCGCCATCATAGACACTCCTTTTGATGATGCTCCAGAGGTTCTGAATGGGGTTGAGGTCAGGGGAGCATGGGGGTCACACCATAAGTTTGTCCCCTTTTATGCCCATATCAGCCAGAGATGCAGATGTGTTATGTGCAGCATGAGACGGGGCATTATCATGCATGAAAATGATATTGCTGCGGAATACACGGTTCTTCTTCTTGAACCATGGTAGGAAGTGCTGTTTGAGAAACTCCACATACATTATGGAGTTCACCTTTACCCCTTTAGGGATCCTAAAGGGGTCGACAATCTCTCTCCCCATGATTCCAGCCCAAAACATTACTCCACCTCCTCCTTGTTGGCGCCGAAGCCGTGTTTGCATGGGGTGTCCATCAACCAGCCATCCTCCACTCCATCCATCTGGACCATCGAGCGTTGCACGGCACTCATCGGTGAACAAAACAGTTTTGAAGTCAGTCTTCATGTATTGTTTGGCCCACTGGAGCCATTTCTGCTTGTGAGCAGTGGATAGAGGAGGTCGACAGGATGGCTTACGCACAGCTGCAAACCTCTGAAGGACTCTGCATCTTGTTGTTCTGGGGACGTTGGAGGCACCAGCCGCTTCAAAAACTTGTCTGCTGCTATGACAAGGCTTTTTTGCCTCTGCTCTTTTAACCTGACGTAATTGCCTGTAGGAAAGAGTCCTCAATTTTCCCTTATCAGCACGCACACGTGTGTACAGTGAATCAGCTACATACTTCTTGATTGTGCGATGATCAGGATGAAGTGTCTTGGCAATGTTGATTGTAGTCATGCCTTGACCTAAACACTCCACAATTTGTTGCTTCTCAGCAGCTGACACATCCTTTTTCTTTCCCATTTTGGCAGAAAATGTAGGCTGCTTAATAATGTGGGACAGCCTTCTTAAGTAGTCTTGCCTTTCATTGGACACACCTGCCAAACTTATTAGCACAGGTGTCTGCAATTGCTTACAGTGATATAAAGAGCCCTGACACACATCACTATCAATGAGTTTAACTGACAAACAAAAAAATTCTTACCTTATCACTCCTAAACACTTTTTGCATAATAATTTGGAACACAGTGTACATGTGCTTTTCCACAAAACACCAGTGGTTCACGTAGTGAATCTTACAGTTCTAACTTGCCAACCGTGGTCTGTATGGAGTTGTTCAATAAAGGGCCCAAAATTAAGATAACATAGACGGGAGAGGTCTCTATGAATAGGAATTCCTAAGTATTTGATACCCTGTGAGGGCCAGGCAAAGGGAAAGTTGGACTGGATGGAATCCTGTATGGATTTGGGGAGGGAGACATCGAGGGCCTCAAACTTCGCTGCATTGATTTTAAAATTTGACCATGTAACAAAGTGATCTATTTCAGCCATAACAGCAGGGATGGATATATGTGATTGAGTGATATATACTAGGACATCATCAGCAAATGCAGAGCACTTGTACTCGGTGCCTCCCACCTCAATCCACCTAATATTGGGGTTATGGCGAATTGATGAGAGCAGGTGCTCCGTCACTAGGATGTATAAGAGAGGGGACAGAGAACATCCCTGCCTTGTCCCATTGGTGATTATGAAAGGTGATGAAAATGTTCCATTTATCTTCAGCCTAGGTGACGTATTGCGATACAGGGCCGTGATTTTGGCTATAAAAGGGTCCTCTAGACCCCTACCCCAAGCTTTTTAAGAGAATAATATATGGTGTGCCAGGAGACTCTATGGAATGCTTTCTCAGCATCCAACGAGAGTATCTAATTACAAATTTTTAACTGCATCTAGCCCAGGAAATACTTTGTGGCTAGTAGCAGTGTCTGCTAGTCAGCGGATTATCCCAGCTGTTAAGCAAGCTACACTACCTGTAGTTTGGACACTTAATTTTTTCAAAGGAAATGGTTCGGGCCCCTGGGACACTCAGTGAAGAGCATCGGGGAGGCACCGCAAGGCACAGGGGCTGGGACTGGCGGTAGGACGCCTTGCAGTGGACCGCCAAGCTTGATCCTTATAAAAGCTTTTTAACTGCAGCAGCTTTAGTGGACGCTACTGGAGCTGGAATTACGCGGCTGCTGGCATGTGTGCAAAGCAGTCATCAAAGCAAAAGGTGGCTACTTTGAAGAACCTAGAATATAAGACATATTTTCAGTTGTTTCACACTTTTTTGTTTAGTATATAATTCCATATGTGTTAATTCATAGTTTTGATGCCTTCAGTGTGAATGTACAATTTTCATAGTCATGAAAATACAGAAAAATCTTTAAATGAGAAGGTGTGTCCAAACTTTTGGTCTGTACTGTATATATACACAGTGGGGGACATAAGTATTTGATACACTGCCAATTTTGCAAGTTTTCCCACCTACAAAGAATCGAGAAGTCTGTAATTTTTATCGTAGGTATACTTCAACTGTGAGAGACTGAATCAAAAAAAAAAACAGAAAATCACATTGTATGATTTTTAAATAATTAAATTGCATTTTATTGCATGAAATAAGTATTTGAATATCTACCAACCAGAAAGAATTCTGCTCTCATAGACCTGTTAATTTTTCTTTAAGAAGCCCTCCTACTCGGTACTCATTACCTGTATTATTTGCACCTGTTTGAACTTGTTACCTGTATAAAAGACACCTGTCCACACACTCAGTCAATCAAACTCCAACCTATCCACCGTGGCCAAGACCAAAGAGCTGTCTAAGAACACCAGGTACAAAATTGTAGGCCTGCACAAGGCTGGGATGGGCTACAGGAAAATAGGCAAGCATCTTGGTGAGAAGGCAGAAACCATTGGCACAATTTTTAGAAAATGAAAGAAACACAAGATGACTGTCAATCTTCCTTGGTCTGGGACTCCATACACGATCCCGCCTTGTGGGGTAAGGATGATTCTGAGAAAGGTCAGGAATCCGCCCAGAAGTACATGGGAAGACCTGGTCAATGACCTGAAGAGAGCTGGGACCACACTCTCAAATATTACCATTAGCAACACACTACGCTGTCATGGATTAAAATCCTGCAGGGCACGAAAGGTCCCTTTGCTCATGCCAGCACATATCCAGGCCCATTTGAAGTTCGCCAATGACTACCCAGATGATCCCAAAGAGGCATGGGAGAAGGTCATGTGGTCATATGAGACCAAAATAAAACTTTTTGGTATCAACTCCACTCGCCGTATTTAGAGGAAGAAGAAGGAAGAGTACAACCCCAAGAACACCGTCCCAACCATGAAGCATGGTGGGGAAACATCATACTTTGGGAATGCTTTTCTGCAAAGGGGACACGATGACTGCACCGTATTGAAGGGAGGATGGATGGGATCATGTATCGCGAGATTTTGGCCAACAACCTCCTTTCCTCAGTAAGAGCATTGAAGATACTGTATGTCATGGCTGGGTCTTCCAGCATGACAATGACCTGAAACACACAGACAGGGCAACTAAGGAGTGGCTCCGTAAGAAGCATTTGAAGGCCCTGGAGTGGCCTAGCCAGTCTTCAGACCTGAACCCAATATAAAATCTTTGGAGGGAGCTGAAACTCAATATTGCCCAGCGACATCCCCAAAACCTGAAAGAAAATCCCTGCTGCAGTGTGTGCAAACGTGGTCAAGAACTACAGGAATGCAAATTAATTATGTAAAAATCTCACAATGTCATTTTCTGGATTTTTTTTAAGATTCTGTCTCTCATAGGTGAAGTGTGAGTGGGAAAACTTGCAAGATCGGCAGTGTATCAAATACTTGTTTTCCCCACTGTGTGTGTGTATGCACAGTTAGGTCCATATATATATGGACAGAGACAACATTTTTCTAATTTTGGTTCTAGACATTACCACAATGAATTTTAAACAAAACAATTCAGATGCAGTTGAAGTTCAGACTTTCAGCTTTCATTTGAGGGTATCCACATTAAAATTGGATGAAGGGTTTAGGAGTTTCAGCTCCTTAACATGTGCCACCCTGTTTTTAAAGGGACCAAAAGTAATTGGACAGATTAAATAATTGTAAATAAAATGTTCATTTCTAGTACTTGGTTGAAAACCCTTTGTTGGCAATGACTGCCTGAAGTCTTGAACTTATGGACATCACCAGACGCTGTGTTTCCTCCTTTTCGATGCTCTGCCAGGCCTTCACTGCAGTGGTTTTCAGTTGTTGTTTGTTTGTGGGCCTTTCTATCTGAAGTTTAGTCTTTAACAAGTGAAATGCATGCTCAATTGGGTTGAGATCAGGTGACTGACTTGGCCATTCAAGAATATTCCACTTCTTTGCTTTAATAAACTCCTGAGTTGCTTTAGCTTTATGTTTTGGGTCATTGTCCCTCTGTAGTATGAAACGACGACCAATCAGTTTGGCTGTGTTTGGCTGGATCTGAGCACACAGTATGGCTCTAAATAAATCAGAATTCATTCGGCTGCTTCTGTCCTGTGTCACATCATCAATAAACACTAGTGACCCAGTACCACTGGCAGCCATGCATGCCCAAGCCATCACACTGCCTCCGCCCTGTTTTACAGATGATGTGGTATGCTTTGGATCATGAGCTGTACCACGCCTTCGCCATACTTTTCTCTTTCCATCATTCTGGTAGAGGTTGATCTTGGTTTCATCTGTCCAAAGAATGTTCTTCCAGAACTGTGCTGGCTTTTTTAGATGTTTTTTTAGCAAAGTCCAGTCTAGCCTTTTTATTCTTGATGCTTATTAGTGGCTTGCACCGTGCAGTGAACCCTCTGTATTTACTTTCATGCAGTCTTCTCTTTATGGTAGATTTGGATATTGATACGCCTACCTCCTGGAGAGTGTTGTTCACTTGGTTGGCTGCTGTGAAAGGGTTTCTCTTCACCATGGAGATTATTTTGCGATCATCCACCACTGTTGTCTTCCGTGGGCGCCCAGGTCTTTTTGCATTGATGAGTTCACCAGTGCTTTCTTTCTTTCTCAGGTTGTACCAAACTGTAGATTTTGCCACTCCTAATATTGTAGCAATTTCTCGGATGTGTTTTTTCTGTTTTTGCAGCTTAAGGATGGCTTGTTTCACCTGCATGGAGAGCTCCTTTGACTGCATGTTTACTTCACAGCAAAAACCTTCCAAATGCAAGCACCACACCTCAAATCAACTCCAGGCCTTTTATCTGCTTAATTGAGAATGATATAACAAAGGGATTGCCCACACCTGTCCATGAAATAGCCTTGGAGTCAATTGTCCAATTACTTTTGGTCCCTTTAAAAACAGCGTGGCACATGTTAAGGAGCTGAAACTCCTAAACCCTTCATCCAATTTTAATGTGGATACCATCAAATGAAAGCCGAAAGTCTGAACTTCAACTGCATCCAAATTGTTTTGTTTTAAATTCTTTGTGGTAATGTCTAGAACCAAAATTAGAAAAATGTTGTCTCTGTCCAAATATATATGGACCTAACTGTATGTATATATATATATATATATATATATATATATATATATATA
Source organism: Phyllobates terribilis (assembly GCF_046119375.1). Lineage (NCBI taxonomy): Eukaryota > Metazoa > Chordata > Amphibia > Anura > Dendrobatidae > Phyllobates > Phyllobates terribilis. Next base: position 881,330,569 of record NW_027362761.1, read on the forward strand.
TACTGCTCAAAAATATAAAGAGAACACTTAAACAAGAGAATATAACTCCAAGTAAATCAAACTGCTGTGAAATCAAACTGTCCACTTAGGAAGCAACACTGATTGACAATCAATTTCACATGCTGTTGTGCAAATGGAATAGACAATAGATGGAAATTATTGGCAATTATCAAGACACCCTCAATAAAGGAGTGGTTCTGCAGGTGGGGACCACAGACCACATCTCAGTACCAATGCTGATGTTTTTGTTTTACCCCCCCTGGGCCGTGGGGTACTCGGTGCCGGGCCGGTCGTTGCTAGGGGTGATGTCACAGTGGCGTTAACCCGGTCCGTGACGCAGGGCGGTTAATCAATAGTGGATATTATTTACAGGGGATTTTATAGTTCTTATATACAAAGTTTGTGACGCCACTTGTGGTATGCCGCTATGTGGAGCCGCCGCTGCGGTGCAGATCCTCTGGAGCTGTTGTTGATGCAGCAGAGTTGGTTTAGCTCTCCACAGGTAGAGCTTAGCTCCAGGGCAGTGTAGATGTTGATATAGATGTTGTATATGATGCTGGGCAGTGTAGTGCAGGGGTTGATGGCGCAGCAGTAATTCACAGAGACAGTGGGGTGCAGTCTTCAGAGTTTACTCACAGTGGTTAAGTTCCTCAGGTTGCACTGTACAGGTTAAAGCCTCCCACGTCGCGCTGCGTTCACCAGGCAAGGGTTCAGCAATCCCTCAGGTAATTCCAGAAGACTTAACGGGACCCCTTTCTGTGTGCCTTCCTCAGCCATCTTCCTGCGCTGGCTCTCACCCTCCTGCCCTGCACCTCACAATCAGTGTCCCAATCCGGTAGCCTTGGGTCTTGTCGGGCGAACTGCAGTCCCCTGGCCACTCTGTGGCCACCTTTTCGGCGATGTAATTGTGGCTGTGGCAACTGCACCCTAAAAGGACAGAAGCCTCCGGTTTCTAGCTGAGCCTTGTAGTTCTCCACTAGTTTAGGGGCCGGTCCCCTCTGCGGCTTGATCCTTCCACACCTGGTAGATTCGGGCATACGGGTGGCCTCCCGCACTGCCCGTACCCCTAGGATCCCCTCGTTCCTCCTGGAGCCTTCCTTCCTGCTCCTCTCTCCTCAGTCCTGGGCCTCTCTGCTAGGCCCACTCTGGAGCAGAGCTCGTGCAGAGCCCCTGCTCCCCTCACTTTCCTCCTCCAACTGGCTTGTCTTTACAAGATGGCTCCCCTTTTTATACAGCTCCTTCAGAAGTGTTCCCCTAATCTGCTTCCTCCACCCACACCCACTACATGGTTCCCCCTAACTTGGTTCCCCTCCACTCCAGCCAGGGACCAGGGACTGTGCTCTCCCTTAGGAGCAATCTCACCCTGCCCTACTGAAGTGGATGTGTTGGATGCAGGTCTTAGGGTCCTGGGCTGCACTCGATCGTTACCTGAGAGTGGGATACCACACCTCTGGGTGAGATGCAGTAACTCTGTGGTGACTGAACCCTCACGGGTGCTACAGTAGCATGAGACGGACTCTAGAACCCACAGAAGTTGCTCAGGTAGTGCAGCTCATCCAGGATGGCACATCAAAGCGAGCTGTGGCAAGAAGGTTTGCTGTGTCTGTCAGCGTAGTGTCCAGAGGCTGGAGGCGCTAACAGGAGACAGGCCAGTACACCAGGAGATGTGGAGCACCGCTACCTCCGCCTTTGTGCAAGGAGGAACAGGAGGAGCACTGCTAAAGCCCACACTCGTGGGAGCATGAGACAGACTCTACAACCCACAGAAGTTGCTCAGGTAGTACAGCTCATCCAGGATGGCACATCAATGCGAGCTGTGGCAAGAAGGTTTACTGTGTCTGTCAGCGTAGTATCCAAAGGCTGGAGGCGCTACCAGGAGACAGGCCAGTACACCAGGAGACATGGAGGGGGCCGTAGGAGGGCAACAACCCAGCAGCAGGACCGCTACCTCCGCCTTTGGGCAAGGAGGAACAGGAGGAGCACTGCCAGAGCCCTGCAAAATGACCTCCAGCAGGCCACAAATGTGCATGTGTCTGCACAAACAGTTAGAAACCGACTCCATGAGGGTGGTATGAGGGCCCGACGTCCACATATGGGGGTTGTGCTCACAGCCCAACACGGTGCAGGACGCTTAGCATTTGCCACAAAACACCAGGATTGGCAAAGTTGCCACTGGCGCCCTGGAGAGCGCCATGGAGAGCGATCTGCTGCCTGCAACATCCTTCAGCATGACTGGATTGGCAGTGGGTCACTAATGGTGTGGGGTTGCATTTCTTTGAAGGGCCGCACAGCCCTCTATGTGCTCGCCAGAGGTAGCCTGACTGTCATTAGGTACTGAGATGAGATCCTCAGACCCTTTGTGAGACCATATGCTGGTGCAGTTGGCCCTGGGTTCCTCCTAATGCAGGACAATGCCAGACCTCATGTGGCTTGAGAGTGTCAGCAGTTTCTGCAAGATGAAGGCATTGAAGATATGGACTGGCCCGCCCGTTCTCCAGACCTGAATCCGATTGAGCACATCTGGGACATCATGTCTCGCTCCATCCACCAACGTCACGTAGCACCACAGAGTGTCCAGGAGTTGGCAGATGCTTTAGTCCAGGTCTGGGAGGAGATCCCACAGGAGACCATCCACAACCTCATCAGAAGCATGCCCAGGTGTTGTAGGGAGGTCATACAGGCACGTGGAGGCCATACACAATACTGAGCCTCATTTTGACTTGTTTTAAGGACATTACATCAAAGTTGGATCAGCCTGTAGTGTGTTTTTCCACGTTAATTTTGGGGGTGACTCCAAATCCAGACCTCCATTGGTTAATAAATTTGATTTCCATTGATGATTTTGTGTGATTTTGTTGTCAGCACATTCAACTTTGTACAGAACGAAGTATTCAATGAGAATATATCATTCATTCAAATCTAGGATGTGTTATTTGAGTGTTCCCTTTAATTTTTTGAGCAGTGTATATATATATATATATATATATATATATATATATATATATATATACATACACAGTATATGTGTGCTTTTATCCTAATTATTTCTTGCAGAACAAGATCTCATGAATAAAGCTTCACATTACATATTGATACGGAGTGTCCATAAAATCTGCAATGAGAAGGAAAAGGATTGTGTTGCAGGCAAGTAAGCCAATCTGTCCTACTTTCAATCCAGTTACATAATTGGCCTTGGCAGGTCTCCTGAAGGTGCCATATCTCCATCTGATTACTCAATTGTCATAACAACACATTCTCCAGAAAAATTTTTGACAAATGATTGATGGCTGCAGCAGGACATATAATATCATGTCAGTTGAACATAATTCCCACCCAATATTCCTTAAGCCTTATCCCAAAATTAACAATAATGTGACTTATTAATCGCTATTATAAAGGGATATATCCATTTAATCACATTACTCTTCTTGCATTTTCTTCTTAGGACGGCAATTACACACCCTTTTTGACTGACAGCATTGTCAGGTTATATCTAGTAAGAGGCAATATTGGATATCCATTAAGAAAAAGGCAATATGTTTTAGTGGATTAACTTTGGTGGAAAATATGACATGAATATATTGTAATTTTTCTCCAGCATTTATTACACTGTGTAGCACCGGCGTCCCTGCATGCTTCTCCCATCCCCGGGCAGGGACACTGACTCACTCACCGCTGCGGCCCCCCGTCCTGCACTTCCTCCTCCGCTTGCTGCCTGGGGTCTGGGCACCGCTCGCAGATCCCTGGGCACTGCTCCCAGTCTCTTAAAGGAACAGTGCGCGCCGTTCTAAAGTGTCCCCAGTCAATAGCTGGGAGACCCTTCCTATTTAAGTCACCTCCACCTGTTGGGAGGTGCCTGAGCAAAGTGTTATGTCAGTAGTCTGTAGCAGTTAGATTACCTGTCCTGTACCTGTCTGCAAGTACTTGCCTTTTGTTCCTGTCTTCCAGGCAAGCCCGCCAGCACCTGCCTGCCTGTATAACAGCCGTACCTGCCTGCATCCGCCGTACCAGTCTGTATACAGGCCGTACCTGCCTGCACCTGCCATGCCAGTCTGTATACTGGCCATATCTGCCTGCACCTGCTGTGCCAGTCTGTATACCAGCTGTACCTGCCTGCAACTGCCGTGCCAGTCCGTATACCAGCCGTACCTGCCTACACGTCCCGTGCCAGTCTGTATACCAGCCATACCTGCCTCCACCTGCTGTGCCAGTCTATATACCAGCCGTACCTGCCTGCACCTGCCATGCCAGTCTGTATACCAGCCGTACCTGTCTACACCTGCCATGTCTCCCAGTATTCCTGCCGTGCCTGCCTGTACTTGTCAAGTCCATCTAGTCTTGGCTATTCCATCTACCTGACCCTTTGGGGGTCAGCTGCTGTGCATCCAAGGTCTGTCCTTGAGTAGCACCTGGCATCCTTCAGGAGCAAAGTCTAACTCCACCATCAGGGGCTGTAGCGAACAGTCAGGTGTTTGCCTAGTCACGCCACTCCAGGCTCTCCTCGGTCCATGGCACAGTGGTTCTACTACCACAGATGTTACAGTTTGCTCAGGCCATGGAATCCGCTGGCTCCCATGCTTCCACAATCTCCAACCTGTACCAGGAAGTCTCCTGCCAGAAAGACCAGCAGGACAAAATCTTCTACTACCTGCGGACAGTGACCACTCGCCTGGATACGTTGACTTCTGCGCCCGCATCTGCTCCTCCCCAAGCTGCGGCAACCTCGCCCGTGACCCATCAGCTTGCCAGCAATGCTCTTGGTTCTGGACCCCATCTGTCAGCTCCACCATGTTATGATGGTGATCCTGCTCTATGTCGCATGTTGCATTTTGAACTCTTGGTACACCAGGTCGCTTAAGATCGGGCCAAAGTGGCTTTCATCATGTCTCATCTCACTGGCGAGGCCCTGGCTTGGCTCAATCCCCAATGGGAAAGAGGGGATCCTCTTGTATCCAACCTCCAGACATTCTTAAAAGCCTTCTGCAAGGTCTTTGATGAGCCTGGCTGTGTTTCCGCCCCAGCATTCTCCTTTCTCAGGTTGCATCAGGTTAACCTCACAGTGGGCCAGTATGCCATCTGATTCCGGACCCTGTCCACTGAAGTCGCCTGGAAAAATGAAGAGCTGGTGGCCACCTTCTGGGAGGGCCTCTCCGGAGGAATTAAGGGCGAGTTGGCTGGTCGTGATTTTCACACCTCTTTGGATGACCTGGTGTCCCTAGCTACCTAGATCGACATCAGGTTTCAAGAGCACTCCAAGGAGGTGACCCGCGAGAGATCTGTGCTCTTAGTTCCTACCTTTCAAAGGTCGATCAAGCCGCAGACGCCAACTTTGACACCTTCTTCTGAATCCAAGCAGCTAGACCAGGTGAAGCTGGCCAAACACCATCAGGAGGACTGTCGTGCCAAAGGGAGGTGTTTCTATTGCGGCAGTCCCAAACATTTAATCTGTTCCTCTCCTGAAAAACTGGGAAACTCCAAACCCTAGGGCCTGTTGGAGAGGCTACCCTGGGCAAGGACTACGCCTCTCCTCTGTCAGTATCCATTTCCTGTGGTAACATTCATTTTATTTATCCAGCCTATCTGGACTCTGGTTCCACAGGAAATTTCATTCAACAGGCCATTGTGGAGCAGTATCTGATCCCCATCCAACATTTGCAGAATCCTTTGGTGGTATCGTTCGTGGTTGGAAGACCTCTATCCTAGACCGTCTTTTTAATTTCTGAGCCGGTGGAACTAGGGTAGGAATGTTGCACTCGGAGAAGATTTATGCGCTACCAGGTTTGTCTCATCCTCTGCTCCTGGGCCTGCCATGGCTGCGAAAACACCAGCCTGTCTTGGATTAGAGATCCGGAGAAGTACTTCGTTGGGGTCAGGCGTGTCACGAGAGATGTCTAGTCTCTATTCATCCTGCTTGACCTCCGGCTACTGCCTATTGGACGTTTGCTGATGTCTTCGATAAAAAAGATGCGGAGAGCCTACCATCTCATAGGTAGTACGACTGCCCTATAGACCTCCTAACAGGCTCTTCTCCTCCACAAAGTCATATCTACCCACTCTCCCAGGCTAAGACCCGTGCCATGTCCCAGTATAACAAAGAGAATTTAGCCAGGGGATTTATCCGGAAGTCTTACTCCCGGCTGAAGCAGGATTCTTCTTTGTAAAGAAAAAGGATGATTCTCTTTGTCCCTGTATTGACTATAGGGGTCTCAACCAGATAACGATCATGAATAAATACCCTCTGCCCCTCATCTCAGAGTTGTTTGATTGTCTCAAAGATTCCAGAGTTTTCATGAAACTTGACCTTTGGGGGGGAGTATAGCCTGATCCGAATACGTCAGGGGACAAGTGGAAGATCGCGATGGCCATTATGAATACCGCGTAATGCCGTTTTGGCTCTGTAATGCCCCAACAGTCTTCCAAGAACTGGTGAACGATATCTTCCGGGACCTTCTCTACTCGTGTGTGGTAGTTTACTTGGACGACATATTGGTATTCTCTCCCGATCTGCCCACGCACAGGAGGGATGTTCGCCAGGTTCGGCAGAGATTGAGGAAGAACCGCCTGAACGCCAAATTTGAGAAGTGCGTCTTCGAGCAAACCTCTCTTACATTCCTAGGATACATAGACTCTGAGACCGGAATGAGGATGGCTCTAGCGAAGAGTCAGGTGTTTGCCTAGTCACACCTTTCCACGCTCTACTTGGTCGACTACACAGTGGTTCCACAACCACGAACGTTACACATTGCTGGTAAATAGAAGACACTTTTGCACCCATTAAACAGCCCCTGGAGTGCTGATGGAGGATAATGGAAGAAACATACATGACTGTTCGTCTAGACTTGCCAGTTTCTCCGTATTGCTCATGGAGCTCATGTATTGGGGCATCACCATTATTTGAAGTTAATGCTATAACATCTAAACCTAAATGTGTCTATTCTACCAAGTACATTAAAAGAGCACAAAAAGAGTCAATTATGTGTCAAAATCTGACATCTGGTGCATCCAGAGAAAAACCTGTGAAAAATGGAGGGGCACCTCGCTAGTGAGACCCACATCTTCATTGATGTTATGCGTCTGAAGGTTGACTACAGGACACATTTACATTTTCTAGTTTAGTTTGAGTCATTTCTGGTCACCTCCTGATAATCTTACTAAAAATTTACTCAATAAAGAATTATTTCCATAGATTGCTTTGGAAAATAATTCTGCCCCTTTGCATGCAAGAGATAATTTTTCTGTAGATATATTCCTTGTAATATGCCCAAAAATTAGTAGCTTGTGGACAACTTTTAGACTTTAATTGTCCAGGCTGCCGCATTCTACTCTGCAGTGACGTTCTAAAACATCAATGCATAGTAGAGCAGCTGTACGTGATTGTGCAGATGCAGGAGCAGTGAGCCGGCTGTCAAACACAGACGAGTTCGTCATAGAGAAGACAGAAACAATATGTTGCCATCTCTGCCTTCTCTAGTGCTCAGTGTATACAATAATAAGAAGTACTAACAGTGCTTCCTCCTCCTCCTCATGTGACCGTAGGGTCTATGGACAGAGCTGTAGCTTCTGGACCCTAGGACACCCAGTCAGCATTGCTATGCAGCCAGTTGGCTGCAGTTCCACTGTAACTGGGGTTAATATAACAGCCTGCATTACAGGGGAAATCAGATAGAAAAAAAGTATTTAAATGATGAAATTACCTCCAAAGGACTTTTATGTCAAAAAGGAGGGGGGCATAGTATGTGAAATAAATGAAAAATAAAATAAAAATAAAGAAATAAAAGGTAGGAAAAGAGATGAATAAAGAAACGCCACTGCCTATCCAAATCGTTGTTACTAGCCTCGTCCCCAGCAAAAAAAATATGGGACTTATTTATTAATAATATAATTGTTACAGAAAGGGTAACACATTTTAGAATGTAATTCAGTGGTCCTTTGTGGTCATAAAAAAACTCCCACTAATATTACCTGATACTGGCAAAACCATTAATAAAAGAGAATATGAAACTACCATAAATATTAAACCCCATGTATCACAGTCCAGAACTGGTTAATTAAAAAAATATTTAAGTATTTGGTATGTTTATAAGATTGATATTTTTTTTGTTGGCATGATTCGCAAAATATGTAAGAAACTGCAATTCCAGATGATTTTTTGCCCAGATCTTACATTCTTTTACAACATTCTTGGGCGTATTATCTTCTATATCAGCTTACTTGTGGCTAAAATGAACCCAGCATGAACGAGGTGCAGTATCTCACTTCATTTCTAAATATAAAATTAATATTTATTGGAAATGTAATGTGGGTGTAATTTTTCATTTGACTCATAACTGACGATGTAAATAAGGGAATAGAATGTGGGATAGTCAGTATGATCTTATTGCATAATCAGAAATACCTGTCTAACGTCACACATCATTGTGTTTCCCAATAACAAGGTAATGGGAAGTTATACCATGTTGTATTATGTGTCTTTTGTTTATGGGCTGAACTGTTTTCTACTCTTTTCCATGTTTACTGTACACAGTTTGTCAGTCCATAACATATTCCACTATAATATTCGGTACTTTATTACAAAATGAATCACAATGGACTTATAATAATGGAGATTCCAGAGCTATGTTGTGTTACTGAAAATTATATGATATATAATTGGAATCATTATCAGTTAGGAACTGTGTCTATCCTTACCCCTCACCATTGATTTACAACTTTCTGCCTATGCACAGTGTAGGCAAAAATGCTGTTAAAAATGGTGCAAGTGGGTTAAACAGAGCTCATTATTGTGAGGATATAGTTGATCTGCAGCAGATACAACACTCATTTTATGATAACTACAGCAAGAAGCCCAGTAAGTGATACATTGCTGCAATCTGTTTTTTTTTTTTCTAGAATTTAAGTTGCCTGCAGATTGGACAAGCATAAACCTGGAGACAAATTTCCTTCAGCCGCTTCATGATATGTGACTTACAAGTATGTCATAATGGGGAAAGTGTTCCTGCATTATGACGCACAGTTACTTCATGTGCCTTTTGCCCGCACAATCACTGCCAGAAGCTTGGCTTATCTGACAGCCGAGCTCCTGCAGCTACAGCCAAGCCAATGTCAACACAGTCACTGATTGTTTAACTCTCTACACCAATCACGGCATCCAAAAGGTTGTGATAGGGAGGGGGTCTCTCACCCCTATCGGCGCTCCCACAACGCTGTCGCAGGGTGGAAGTGATTTTTATGGCAACCAGATGTCATACAGTGATCCCCGGGTCTGCCAAGTACATTGTCTTGTTTGGTGTGACACTGACAGGTCTAATACCCTGCAAAACGTAAGTATTAGAATTTTCAACTGGTGCCCAAGCATGATGTATATAATTAATTGCAGATAGTTAACAGCACTTGAGGATTAAGTATCAAAAGGGGCATAATCGCAGATAATACATATCCACACAAGAAAAGAACAACAATCAAAAGACCCAATTCCATAGAATATATAAAAAATAGAATCTTTATTAAAGAAGTTGGCCACTACTTTTTATGATAGCCCCAATCGATGGAACCTGTGCCCCTAAGTGTTTTTCTAATTACCTCCTGCAGTCCATTCTTGCCTGTGAGCGGCGCTATCGCTGGCCGCTCACAGGCATCACGTGAGCCCCGGCTGCAGCCGGCTCTAACATCCGCTGAAGTCACGACAAGTCCAGGCTGCAGCCGGGGCTCCCTCTTCCGCGTTCCACGGTGGCTGCTGGGTGGGGTTACCCCGTGTGTCACACCCAGCATCCACCGCGCACTCTCCCTCTCCCAATTCATTGGGAAAGCGCGTGATGGATGGGGACCGCGTCACTGATGTCACGCCTCACTTGACGTGACATTAGCGGTTCATAAAAATTAGTGGCCAACTCCTTAAAGTAAATAGATTAAAATTAATGTGCAGGTAGATGAAACAAACTGATAAGGACACATACATACATGAAAATAGACAACGCTCACCGCTGTAGGACCCCAACAGTACAAAATATCTATATATTGTATCATAACTCAGTGGTAAATATACCCATGTGATCGCAGACAAGTGGATCCACCATAATATGAGTGAAATACACTAGAAAATGTATTCAATCAATTGTATATAATTTTGATCATCTATGGTATAGCACTGATCCTTAAATAAATAAATTATAGAATGCCAAGGAGTTAACAGCGGGGTCCCAGGGATCCCAGAGAGGTTGAGTGTCCACTCCAACGCGCGTTTCGGCACGGCCTTCTTCAGGGGGCGTAAACATAATACAAGTGTAGGCATATTTAAATGTGGAGTCAACCAATCAGTGCGGGTCTCCGACCGGAAGTGACGCATGCCCCGTCACGGTTACCGGGGTGACCAGCGGTGTCGGTGTCGTGCAGTGGACAGCGCTATTGTCACATTAGCCCATGTGACCTCACGCAGGTCCTTGCAGGGTGACGCCGAAAGCCGGAGGGCGCACTTTAGGACCATAGCACGCATGCGTGCAGGTCCTAACTGCACGATACAAATAATCACCAATGATTTATGGAACAGGTGAAATTTATATCACAATTCACCCCATATCAATAATCCAATAATACGACAAAAAATAATAATTTGACCAAAAATGCATTCACAAAATATACAAAGCAAATATAAAAAGGAAATAATGAAGCGACCAAAATTACAAAAAATACATGCAATAATGAGCAAAAAATGATAAGTGACAATTCACATACAAGGAAAGTAGACATGTATATTAATCAAAACCATAATGTTACAGAGACTCTACTACAGAGACGAACCTCTGCACATAGACTATGGGAAGCAATATCAAGGTCCATTGTTTACAATATAGTATTAATTTTGAAGTAATTAAAAGAATTTAATTCCCTATATATATCATATTATACCGCATATTTGCATAAATTCACTTATTTGCATAAATACTTATTGTTTGTCTATTGTTATATTATGTTTGGTATGTGCTAGTGAAGTTGACATGTTATTAATTTTGTTGGGATAGCAATAATCTATGCTCGTTTGATTTGGGGTGAATTGTGATATAGATTTCAATATGACCATTTACACCACCTGTTTCATAAATCATTGGTGATTATTTGTATAGTGCGGAAAGGATTTTGGTGTTTCCCTGCCAGGACCTGTGTGAGGTCACATGGGCCCATGTGACAGTAGCACAGTCCACTGCGTGACACCAACGCCATGGGTCGCCCCGGTAAACGTGAAGCAGCATTCGCCGCTTCCAGACGGAGACCCGCACTGTTTGGCTGACTCCACATTTAAATATGCCTACCCCTGTATTATGTTGACGCCCCCTGAAGAAGGCCGTGACGAAACGAGCGTTGGGGTGGACATGCGACACCTCTGGGATCCTGTTAACTCCTTGGTATGCTATAATTTATTTATTTAAGGATTAGTGCTATACCATAGATGGTCCAAATTCTATACAATTGATTGACTACATTTTCTAATGTATATCACTCATATTATGGTGGATCCATTTGTCTGTGATCACGTGGAGCATATTTACCGAGGAGTTATGCTACAATATATAGATATTTGGTACTGTTGGAGTCCTACAGCGGTGAGCATTGTCTATTTTCATGTCTATTTTCATGTATGTATGTGTCCTTACCAGTTTGTCCCATCTACCTGCACATTCATTTTAATCTATTTACTTTATAAAGATTCTATTTTTTATATATTCTATGGAATTGGGTCTTTTGATCGTTGTTCTTTTCTTGTGTGAAAACGTAAGTATTGTAGACTTTAAGTTAAAAAGTAAAAAAGAAGGTTTAAAAACATTGTAAAAATATTAAAAAAAAACCCCCTCAAAATAAAGAATTTAAAAAATCACATAAGAATACTCTCAGTGAGACCCGGCGGCTCTGATGAGCGTCATCGTCAGTACATGGCGGCTGTTAATAGCAGGAACTTTACTGCCATTCGCAGATGCTGGAGCCGGATTCAGGGAACAATGGACTGCTTGGGAACAATTTTGCTAATAAATTGGTGAATGAGGAACGGTCCCTTGTGTTTATTTTTATCTTTTTATGTTTTTCAAGTATCCATCTCTGAATTACATCAGATTTGGAAAGTTAAGGCCGGTGGACTTGGGTGGAATTTTTTTTTTCAATAAATTGTTGAACAAGGGATAGTGTGGGGGAGTTTTTATTCAAATAAAGTTTTTTTTGTGAGTGTATTTTTTGTGTTTTTTTTTTATTACTGGGTTAGTAATGGAGGTGTCTGATAGACACGTCTCCATTACTAACCCCAAGGCTTGATGCCAGCTGTAACTTTTGACAAATCACTGCTGACATCAACCCCAATACCCTTACCCTGATGGCCAACGCACCAAGGCAATCGGGAAGAGCCGGGCAAAGCGCTAGAGTTGGCGCATCTTATGTTGCTATACCTTTGCTGGTTATCAAAAAATAAGGTGGACCCCATGTAATTTTTTTCATTTATTTATTTATTAGCTTAATCCATGTACTTTACACTACACATGCACAGCACTAATTATATATCTCACGGATATCTATCTATCTACGTATTGACATCTGTGCTGCCGAAAAGAAACGGACATGTCTACTTGTGGGTCACACGGACATGTGCACAGCCCCACAGATTATAATGGGTGTGGGGGTGTAAATGTCTCCAGTACATGTGAAAACTGCCACCACACGTACCAGAGACACTGACGCGTGAAGGGGGCCTTATTTTGATTGGGCTGTCTGAATCACGTATTTCAGAAATTTGAATGGAAAGCCCGATGTAAGTGCTAAACATAGAGCACACGATAAATGTGAACCAAGCCTTAAAAGCAATCTAAAATGTTACCTACCCCAAAATGCTACCAATGAATGCTTCAACTCAACCCAAAAAATCAAGCCCCCACTCAGGTCTATCATCTGTCAACAGACATATCACACTTTAGTAGTAGTACAAGGACTCTAGAAAAAGGACATAACCCACCCCAAAAATCCAGTAAAATCTGTGCTCTAAAATCCAAATGACGTCATTCCCGCTGAACCCCACAGAGTGTTTAAACATTAGTTGGCATCCAGATGTTTGGCATTACTTTAAAAGCCCATTTAACAACTTGGGGGTGTATGTCTCCAAAAGCACAAGCTGCGAGTTATGTATTGGGCACTACAATGGCACATTTTCACTTTTCACTCTGCAACATCCACTGCATACTTATGTAAGGAGGAGACCCGATGCAACACGCAGACAGGGACAAGGCAAAAGTGACCAATGAAACTGTTTATTTCCCTAGTGTGGCAGGAAATTGTGGTAACTATATCAACGGTAAACAATGCAAAACAGGGTGATTACAGATGAAATATACAATACAGAGTGTATAATGAATCCTCACTTTCACTCTAACTATTGCAGCGGTCACTTGTCAAATATTCTTATAACTTTCTAACAGGGGTTGTACTCCCCGTATCATAAGAGTCACAGTACTATCACTTCCTCTAATACAGGCCCTAGCAGGGGTCTCCGGTTCTTCTCGCTAGACCGCAAGTCTTCCTGACAAAGTCTATCAAGGCTCGTTTGGCCTCTTTTGCTTCAATTGGCTCCCATCCTGTCTGTTGTCCGTGCCCAGGCCAACCCCTGTACTGTACGTCAGTGCTGGAAGCATTGGCCTGGCTCACTCACACCTCCCTTTCACCACCACAGGCGTCCACTCCTGGGTGGCATCTCCTCACGGGTTTTCCATGCTTCACCGATGACGGTGAAATAAGGGCTGGGCAACGGCTCTTGACTGGAGTCGTCTGGGCTGCGGGTCATGACCGGCGCAGGTCTGGTATTTGGGCCTTGACCGGCGTAGTCTGGGTTCTAGTACTTGACTGTCACCGCTTGGGTTCTGCTTTGAAGCATGCCACAACCCGCAGGCTACAGCTTCCTGCTGCGGCCTGTCACCGTGACCTCAGCACCTTCTCTAGCACATGCCCAAACCGCCCTGCTCCATTTTGGCACGCTGGGTTTATATAACGAGGATCTGCATCATCAAGGTCACCTGACTTGGTGGTCCGTCCAAACTCGTCCTTCCTGAAACTCTTCCTCTTCCGGTTGGTTCCACCTGGTCCCATTTGGACCGTAGATGGCAGTCTTCCTGCACCAATGCTGCACAGCATTGAAAATTGTCATGCTTAATGTCACATCTTCTTACACTTATTTCTGGAAAACACCTATGGAGTCAAAATAGCCTCTTCATCTGCAGATGAGTTCTAAAAGGGTGCAATTTTTAAAAGGAGGTCCCTTTCAGGGGAATCTGCTGTTCTGGTATACTTAGGGCTCTGCAAACGGTGACTGCAAACTATTCATAGAAAATCTGCTCTGCAAAAATCAGGTAGCGCGCCTTCTTTTCGAGCTTTGCTGTGTGTCTAAATATTACTGTGCTACCACATATGGGGTATTGCTGCATTTGGAAGGTATTGTTTAGAAAATTCTTTTCAATATTACTCCTGGTGAAAATGAATAATCTGGGCTTAAATCAACATTTTAGTGATGAAAATGTAATTTTTCTAAGCTTTACACTCACAGCAGGTTTTGGAAGAGAAGGAGCGCTATTTGTCTTTTATTGCACAATTTTGGCTGCAATAGATTGCATACATCATGTCACATTTGAAGAGCTCCTGAGGTGCCAAAACAGACAAAAAAAAACAAATGACCCCATTTTTAAATTTACACCATTTAGGGAATTCATTTACAAGTATAATGAACATCTTGAACCCACTGGTGCGTCACAGCATTTTATAACATTGGGTTGTGAAAAGGAAAAAAAATATTTTTTCCAAAAAAAATGTTGCTTTAACCCGAAATTTTTAATTTTCACAAGGGTAACAGGAAAAAATGGACCAAATAATTAGTTGTGTAATTTCTCTTGAGAATGCTGATACCCAATATGTGGCTGGAAACTACTGTTTGAGCTCGGAAGGGAAGAAGCAGGCAAGGTGCGGATGGAAAGAAGCGCAATTTAACCTTTGGCTGGCAATTTTGGCTGCAATACACATTGTGTAGTCAGGGTCGGTTTTAGACAAGGTGGGGCCCTGGGCAAAAGTTTAAAGTGGGGCCCCAAATGCTCACATATTGCACCATCACACGGAAACATTTTGGTTGCATTTATATGCGCTGAGTTCAGGCCGCTAGTGAGCGTGATCGACAATATTGAGGTCGTTCGACGCTTGTGTTCTGGCCTCTTTACAACGGCTGAGGAAGAATGATGGGCACAGAACAATCACTAATAGATCAATCTGTCCCCATACAGTTTCATGTTATCAGCAGCTCATCTGCAGATTACAGTGGGTGATGTGCTGCTGAGGACAATGATTTTTGTTCCGGCATAAACAATACAATCACTCGATGAATAGGCAGCATTTTGCTTGTTTAGTATAATACACCCCATAGTCCTCCATATAATATAATGCACCCCATAGTCCTCCATATAGTATAATGCACACCTCATAGTCCTCCATATAGTATAATGTGCCCCATAGTCCTCTAAATTGCATAATGCACACCCCACAGTCCTCCATATAGTGTAATGTGCCCCATAGTCCTCCAATATAATATACATTCAATCATTGCTACTAAGGAAGATGCATTTTGTACTCTTTTTTTTTAAACGGATCCAAACTTTCTCACATAGAACTTTTTTATATAACATGCATATTTAATCCCATCAGTGATTTATTGCTATCTCAACAAAAAGCTAACTCCTCTGGTGTCTGCCGTCTACTTTTACCACTCACAGGCGATCTGCAGTTTATTATTAAACCTGAAGAATTACAGAATATAGAGAAGGATTGTAGGTGTTTACTTCTAAGTCACTTTATTAGGAAATGTGTTTTTTGGCTAGGACTAGGAAAATCAGACTTTGGCAGAATGAAAGATAACTTTGGTCTAAACCAAGGCATAAATTGTAAAGTTGCTCACACACAGTTCAAATCATTGGTAATATTTTGGTTAGCAAAGTTGTGTCCATTGTATATGGCAGTGTCATATCTAAAGGGAAAGTTTTACTACAAGCTTGCCCCTTATTTATGTTGACAAGTCTGGTCTCTGGGCCGATCAGCTGGTAACAGTGAAACAGAAAAAAAGCACAATTCCAGGACCCTCAATACGTAGATAAATACTTGGAGTTGTAGGGTGCACTTTTATTAAGGCACAAATGAGTGGTATTACTACTGGATGGGGGCCATGTATGAGGACATTGTTAATGTAAGGGGCCACATAAGAGACATTGTGATTGCATAAGGGTCACATAGGGAGACATGTGACCAAATGTGAGATCAGTTGTCTCCAGGCACTCGGCATGGTGGGAGGAAGGAGCATCAGGGTGAGGAATATGTGGTCCAGACTCACGGATACTGAGACTGGACTGTGTGGAAGACAGGGTGGTGGTGGTGGCAAACTGACTGGAAGCTTTATCTGCTATCCAGCCAACAACCTTTTCACACTGCTTTGGCTTCAAGAGTGGTGTTCTGCGGCCCCCTAGAAATTGGGACAGGAAGGTAGGTCGACCTGATGTGGATGTTTGTTGTGCTCCCTCAGCAGGCACAGTTTCAGCTTGCCCATGGCCTCGGCCTCTGCGTGTACCAGCATAAATGGAGTGTAGTATGTAATATTTTACACTCTACAAAATATGTCACGATTATTACCGCAGTAATATTGGATCACGTCTGATGACCACGGTTTTAGGCAGTGGCGTTAGAGAAATGGTATTGGTCAGCGACTAAGTGTGAATAGGTTGAACAACACACAACTGGCAGACTTTAACTAGAGTGTAATATTTGGCAAGCTCCGAAAATTGTGACAATTATTACCATAGTATTATCGGATCACGTCTGATTACCACAGTTTTCGGCAGTGGCGTTAGAGATATGGTATTGGTCAGCGACCAAGTGTGAATAGGTTGAACAATACACAACTGGCAGACTTTAACTGGAGTGTAATATCTGGCACGCTCCAAAAAATGTCACGATTGTTACCTCAGTAATATTGGATCTCGTTTGATGATGAACAAGTTTTTCTGCTTCCACAATACAGCAATGTGAATAAAATCAACCAAATCTGGTTGTTTTCTGCTAACAAGAAAATGGAGCAGTAAACATGGTGTACTATATTGTTTTTTAAGCAAATAATCAGGATTAAAAGCAAAAAAAAATTAGCCCTGATTTCTAGGGCTATGGATATCACTAACAGCAGCAGACAACACATGCAATTGACTCTATTATGCTCTATACACTCTCCACAAACTCTGCCTGCCTAACTCCTGCTATCACCTGTGATAATATATGCAGCTGGATTAGTCCTTAGAAGGACTGTTAGTGCAGATGTATATATACTGTATATATAGTGTATATTGCTGTGGATGTGGAATACCTATATCTAACTAATAAACCGCCAATTCTCTCCCTAGCTCAGCAGCCCCCTTCCCTACTCTGCCTGTCTGAAGGGTAGACTACGATGAGCATAGGGTCACCGGGTCTGAAATAGACCCTATGACGCTATGCGGCCAGGCAATCACTGTGATGCCACAATTAACATGGTTGCGGCATTACAGTGAGTGGCAGGCAATCCCCGCATGTTTATTCACTGTTAAAGCTGCACCAAACATGTGGGGACATGCTTCTGCCCGAGCATCCCGGCAGCACTCGCCGAGCATCTCGAGCAGTGAGATGCTCGGGCGAGTACAGATCAGAAGCGAGCACGCTTGCCCATCATTAGTACTTACCAAATATTATCACTATACTATTACTAAAGAAAGTTCACTATAAAAAAACAATATTTTAACATACAAAAGCAAGATAAACCACAAAACTGTTACCATATATTACTTCCACAAAGTGACTAAATACTACCACCTGAGAATTCCATAGGTGTGCAAAGCTGTCATCAGAGTAACAGGGGGGGAACTTTGAGGAACGTAAGGTTTACCATATACTCTGCTTTGCTACACACGTGTTTCTTTACTCCTCATTTTCATATATGTTCATTCATGGTTTTGCTGCCTCCAATCTGAATCTACATTGTGCACATTCCAGTAAGAACAAGGAAAACCATTGCAGGAACAATTGTGTCCAAACTTTTAACTGGTACTGTATTACCATCGTATACAATAGTCACCGAATTATAAAAGTACTGATCATTAATAAATACCACTTTAGTAAGACTAATATTATCCCCATACATTGACCACATAGTGGTAGGTATCACTTATACACAGGAGCTATGTGTATAGTATAAGTGTATACAGTACAGGTAAATAGAGTGACTGCAATTCAAGCCATATTTTCTTCTTCATCCAACACAGACCGGTATGACTTCATCCAGACACGACTCATCTCTGCAGAATTTAACACACAGACATCAATGCATATTCGCCTTTAGAGCACCCTTCCGGCTTTTTCAACCACTTCTACTGTAGCAGAATCTCCATTTTGTTCCACTCCCAGTAACAGCATCCCCCTGTGGCACCAATAAATAAGGGGCATACAGTTGTAACGATCACTTTTATGTCCCTATAGAAGTGTAACATACCTCTTTTTAGCCCCCATATACTGTAGTAGTATTATCCCCCTTCATGCTCCCATACAGTTCTAATGCCCCCCTTTGTGGCTCCATACATTAATAAAATCCCCTTTGTGACCTCATATATTAATAATGTTCCCTTATGTGGCTCCATATATTAACAAACTCCTCCTATGTGATCACATACACAAACATCGTCCCCCTTTTGGGCCCCTATAAAAAGTAGTTTTCTCGAGTTTTCTAGCCTTATTAAAGGGGTTGTCCGCCCTTTAGCTATAAGTCTGCAGTCACTCTATATGACTGCAGACTTGTGATTCCTCACATCGCGCGCACGGCACACTGTCAGGATTCTCCAGTGCCGGCCCTGGGAACAGTGGTCATGTGACCACAAGTTTGCGATATACAGAATCCCACATTCCAACTAAACTGTTTCTGGGTTCTCTCAACACAATTGCTTTGACCGAGGTTGTGCCCATCTAGTCAGAATGTGGCCAAAAGTTTGCATATAGCATTCTTGTGGTCACATGACCATCCGCTCCCAGCGCTGGCACGAAGAATCTTGACAGCAGGCAGTGTGCACGAAGTGAGGATTCACAAGTCTGCAGTCACATAGAGTAACTGCAGACTTGTAGATTAAGACCAGACAACCTATTTGATAAGGCTAGATTTACACATCCATGTGAAGTGTTGATGTTCTGCTTGATTTTTCTCTGTCATCACACAAATCCATTGAATATGTCACTTCTGTAAAATTTTCGAGAACATGATTTTTTTAATTGGACTTTTCTAAATATGTTTACTTAGCTGAAGTTATGTGTGATCTCCACGCTAAGTTATAGCTGTGAATGAGAAATACCATCGCATAATTTTTGTTACACCTTTACAATAATTCAAATAGGAGAAAGAGAAAGACAACCTGGTATAAATGTACAAATAAGTTTATTAAGTTATATTAAGAAAGGGGGTTTGTTAAGACAGTACACAAGGTGGAAGCAAGACGAGATACATACAACTGCATATACCCCTGTATCAGGGTTGTTAACAGGAGTAGATATGGATATTAATATCCTAGCTCTGAGCGGTATACATAAAGAACACCATGTCACAACCATATATAAACCCTTTGCGATGTGGTGTTCAAGGCGGCAGACAAGGGGGGGCAACATCGTGGTCTGGCCTTGTGACAAATATAAGCGCGAGGCTTTCCGTCAATTGAGGGACCCCCAAGCATATAGTAAATTGCCCTCCTGTCGTCTGTCCTCCTTCTCTGCTGAACTTAGTGACATCCTATCACGGGCCTATGATGATGGCATTATTACAAAGAAGGTGCTGGATGGGCTTTTGGTTGATTTCCCCAGGACCCCTACTTTCTATTTACTGCCCAAAATCCACAAGGACGCCGTCAGCCCACCGGGACGCCCGAATGTGTCAGGGATTGGTGGCCTTTGTGAGCCCATTTGCAAGTTTATCGACCATTACCTTAAACCCCTAGTTGAAACATTACCATCTTTTGTCAAGGACACAACTGGGGTCCTGACTCGGGTTGACGGTGTCCTTGTGGAAGAGGGAACGTTGCTTGTGACGGCCGACGTGGAGAGTCTGTACACTTGCATTAGTCATACCAATGGTTTAAGTGCGGTCCGCCTCTTCTTGGGTGCCTCCAACCTGGACGGCCCTTTGTGTGAATTCATCTTGGAGCTGCTGGAGTTTGCCCTTACCCACAACTTTTTCGTCTTTAAAGACCGTTTCTTTTTACAGAAGCATGGCACGGCCATGGGGGCGGCCTGTGCGCCCTCCTATGCCAACCTCTTCCTGAGACAGTGGGAGAAGGAGATTTTTGTTAATGGAGGGACACTGGCCGCCCACCGTGTGCTGTGCTGGATACGTTACATAGACGATATTCTATTTTTGTGGCAGGGATCAAGCCAGCAGCTCGAGACATTCATGGGTGAGCACGCCATGAATCGATATAACATAAAATTGACTTACAGTTTTGACACCAAAAAGGTGGACTTCCTAGATATCTCGCTGCGTGTAGACTCTCATGGGCGCATACAGACAGACCTGTATAGGAAGTCCACCTCAGTAAATTCACTGATTCACGCCGGGTCGGCTCATAGTCCCGCCACCATTAGGGCCGTCCCGGTTGGACAGTTCCTAAGGATGAGGCGGATATGCTCATCGGATTCGGACTTCGAACGTCAGGCACAGGACCTGGGGCAAAGGTTGGTGCAGCGTGGTTATAGCCGCAGATGCATTAAATATGGATATGAGAGAGCTAGGAGAACTCCACGGAATGATCTACTTCACCCTGCAAAAAGGAGAGGTGATGTGAATGACAAAATTAGATTCATCTCCGTATATAACCACAAGTGGTCGAGCATGCTCCAGGTCCTGGCCAAGCATTGGGACATACTGTTGACGGAGCCCTCCCTGAGAACCTATTTGGGGGATCGTCCTTTGATGACCCCCAGGAGATCCAAGAATTTAGGTGATCTCCTGGTCAAGAGTCACTATATCCCCGAAAAACATTGCCCATTTGGCTCAAGGGGACCCCTGCTGGGCTGCTATAAATGCGGACATAGCCTGGCTTGTCCCAATGTTCTCCGCTGTACTTCATTTATCTCAGCGGACGGGCGGAGGACCTTCGACATAAGACACCACATATCTTGCAGCACTTCAAACATGATATACTATGCTACGTGTAGCCTCTCTTTAATCTATGTGGGTCTGACGTTGAGGGAACTTAGCGTCCACGTCCGCGAACATGTGAGAGACATTGGGGCAGCCAGGTCGGCACCCGACCCGGCCCTTCTTAAGACCATCCCACGCCATTTTAGGGATAAACACAACTGTGATCCCCGTTCCTTTTTGGTACGTGGGATAGATGTTGTGAATTTGAGGATACGGGGCGGTAACGTTAAGAAGAGCCTCGCACAACGGGAGGCTCAATGGATTGTGCGATTAAACACAGTTATGCCCCTTGGCCTAAATGAAACCTTGAGTTTTTCCTCCTACTTGTAATTTGGGCTGGCATCCCATTAGTACACCCACGCGGTGGTTTAGGTTCTATTTTAAATGTTTTTATTGTGGTGTCGTGTGTTTTTTTATTATTCATTAATTTTTCTGTTCTTTTTTGCTCATTTCTTCTTTTCATATTTCAGTTTATCACAGAATTTTGAAATTGCAACATGGCCCATCGCTACAAATCTACAGCTACATTATATGGCCTTATGTTATGGTGTTATTCGTCCTAGCTGTTGTTTTTATGTGTTATTGTGTGGTGTGCACCTTTTTTAGTGTTTCGTTGGCACAGCCTCACCTTCTAGGCTGTGCACCGTAGGAGGATGTGGTGCGCGTGCGTCCTCCGGTGGCCATCCCTGCCGCGCTCCCGCCTGTCTATATGCTGCCTTGTGCTCTTACCATGTGCGTACAGGTGGCTTGTCGGCTGGGGAGTGCGCCTTGGACTTTGGTCGCGGCGGCGCTCATGCGCCATCAAACACATACCTCCGCGATTACTTGATACCGGTGACGCACTTCCGGTTTCAGTGGTTGCGTTTCCGGTTTCCTCGGCACATATGCCTCTCACAGCACATATATATATATGGGCCCTATCAACTACACCACATTACCTCTGCTCTTGACAAAGCGGACAGTCGTACCGCGAAACGCGCGTCGGGCGCATTTCCTTCCTATTACCGCCTCTCCATCCCTGGTAAGCAATTCGATTTCTGCACTGCTCAAACGTCCATTTCTTGCACCGGTCTTGTTTGATATTTGGCCACCCTTTGCATTGTGCTCCTTTGATATATTCTGGGCCACTGCGCCCTAGTATACTGATTGCTAAATGCTTTTTTACTAACTATTCACGCACCTGTGAAACACTTCAGGCCATTTGGGCACATTGCAATAATGGGAGACCGGGTTTATATATGGTTTTGACATGGTGTTCTTTATTTTTACCGCTCAGAGCTAGGATATTAACATCCATATCTACTCCTGTTAATGACGCGCCCCCTGGGCCAGTGTTGTTTGGGGGATACCCGGAGCCGGATCAGATGGGGGTTGTAGTCTCCGAGTGGCGGTGACCCGGTCCGTGCCCAGGGTGTCAAGCTCAGTGTGTGGCAGTCCTACTGATGTTACTGGATGTTCTTTAGTGTCGACTACGCCACCCGTTGATTTGCGGTCACTACGGCCGCCGCTGCAGCAGGGTCCGCTGAGGCTGGTGGTGTGTGTGCAGCTTCGGGTAGTATAACCCCCAACGGGAGGGGTATAGCCTCAGGGGGTCAGTTGTAGAGGGTGGTGGTTGTGGTGGTGCAGTGAGAGTGGTAATAAGACTCCGAGTCGGGCTGTGCAGTTCAGGGTTTTACTTACTGCTTTTGTGTTGGTCACTCCGGCCTTGAGTGACCGCCCGAGCCGTGCTGCGTCCACCAGGTCCTGGACTCGGCCAACCCCCAGGTGATTCTGGAGCGTGGTCCTGAGCTCCCTTTCTGACTTGTCCTTCTCTCTGGCCTTCCCCACCAGGGATCCACCTAAGTCCGGCTCCCTCGGGCCTCTTGTTGGTAAAACCCTTGTCTCTGGGTTCCCTGACCCTATTCACGGCTTGCCTTTCGGGTGGATTTAGTGGGTGGTCGTGGCAGATCCTGCCCACGACCTCCGGTCTCTGGCTAAGGATTAGGGCCCTCCACCAGCTTGGGATCCGGTACCCTTGTGCCAACTCTTCACCCTCTGGTCTAATTTTGGGTTCTTGGAGTTCCCTCTTCTCCCCCTCTGGGTCCTTCTTTCTCCTCTCTCTCTCTCTTGGCCTTGGAGCTGGCTGAGCTGCTCTGCTTCTCTGACTCAACTCTGACAGACTGACCCTGATCTAAGATGGTTCCCACCTTATATACTCCCTCTATGTGTGAGCTCAGGTGACCAGCACCCAATAAGCTCCTAGCATTACCCAGACTGCTCCCCCTATCTGCCCCTACACTACTGGGATGTTCCACCCCCCTCCCACTCCAGCCAGGGACAGACACTGTCGTACCTGCACATTTCTCTAGTGGGAGTACCATTGGTCTGTCCCCCGGAAATGGGATGTATGTAGTGCATGCAGCCTACTGAGCTCAGTTCCACACTCCATCCTTACCCGGGAGTGGAATACCACACCTCTGGCTTGAGGTGTAATACCCCTGTAGCAGCCGAATCCTCAGGGTGCTACATTCCCCCCTGGTAAATCACAGCACGTCCTCGGGCTGTAAGATATAAAAACATCCAAAACATACAATTTTTTTTTTTTTTTTCAACATAAACATATAAAACATCACATAAAACTTTTCATAAAAACTCTTCATAAATAACGTCCTTGTAAACACTCTTGCTCCTCCGGCCACGGTGCAACTTGTGACCGGGAAAAGCGCGACAGTCTCTTTAAGAAAAACAACAGTTTACTATAAAACCGGTAGGGGGCGCCTTAGGAAGCGCAACTATATACAAGGGGAATATGGCCGCTCTCAGTCCTCGGCCAGGTAATGGGAATAGGGACACACGGGTTAACAGTTCACTCTTGTCCCAACGGGGACTTATTTAAAGCAGCAACAGTTCACTGTACCCCGATGGGTAACTATTTACAGTCTCTTTACCGTACTTTAACGACGGCGTCCTCCTGCTCCTTCTTTGGATTTAGACCCGTCCGGGTCCTCCTGCTCCTCCTCACACCGCAGCTCCTCCTCCGTCAGGCGATGCACATGGAGGGCGTAGGGTCCTTTGGCACACTTGTGCTGGGTGAACGTGACCTCGTCCCCTACATACAGGTCACGACCTCTGTGTCCCTCCGGCAGATGGCTTTCTACGTCTCTGCGTGTGACAAAGACGTCGCCGGGGGTATGATGGTCCTTTATGAAGCCCCACCCATGCTGCAGGTTGAATTTAATCACAGTCCCGGTGGTACGGGGACCATGAGCTGCACGGGGGTTCCTCCTGGTCCGGCTCTTCTGCTCCGCGCTCCTTATCTGTGCTTGCTGTTCCCGGACCCGCCTCTCTCTCCGCTCCTTCTCAAAGACCTCGAGCTGCTGGCGGCAGCACTCTGCACGCTCCGCTGCGGCCGCCCGAGTCTCCTGAGTGAACCCCATGAGGTCTCCTCCGGTGGGGTCCCACTCAAACTGTGCCTCCTCTAGCGGGGGCTGGGTCCTCCTGACGGGCTTCGGAACCGGAATCAGGGGCTCATCTAGGGGTCTTTCTTTCCGGAGTCGGGGATGGTGAAACTCCGGTGGCCACACAAAGGGCTGCCCATCCGGGCACGTATGCTGGGCGAACAGGTCCTCACCCAGGTGCGGTACTTTAGGTGTTATGGGCGCTGTGGTGGTAGCGGCGCCCGGGTTGACCAGGCCTTGCGACCAGGCTTGGGGCACGCTAAAGGAAAAGGGCACCGTAAGAACGGCGGCGCCCGTGGTTACTCGGCCCTGCGACCAGGCTGGTGGCTCCGCGGAGGTAGGGGGCGCTGTTGGAATGGCGGCGCCCGGGTGTACTAGGCCTTGCAACCAGGCCGATGGTATTTCCTGCTTTGCCGCGCTCAGGGTCGAAGCGCGTGACGTCACAGGGGTCGCGGCCGCGGTTTCCGGTTGAGGCCTAGTCTGCGGCGGTGACGATGCAGCGACGGGCACGGCAGGGGGAATTTCGGGCTCTGCGACGGGGAGCTGGGGCAGGCACGCGGTTTCCCGGCTCGGGGTAGAGACGTCCCTTTTACCTGCCTCCATTCGTTCAGCTCCCTTCTCGGCGCCGTCTCCGGCCTTCACTCCTCCTGCACCATCCTCAGAGGCGGTCTGTCTCCTCGTCTCGGGTGGCGTGCTCCGCTGACGGGTTTCGGTCCGCTGGGCCATCTCTCGGCTCCACTCCGCCAACGTCTCTCGCTGCACCCGGGCCATCCTCCGTGCGAGGCCCTCCAGCGCAGTCTGTGCACACTCCCGGTCTCGGGGGAGCTGTGCCAGGACCTCCACTAGGCCTAGTGGGGTTGTGGCTTGTAGCAGGCTCCTGACCACTGGGTCGGTGCTGCCTGACTCTCCCTCCATCTCCGGGTAGGCTTTCTCTGGACTCCTCTCCAGACTTCTTGTCTCCGGGTGCGCTCTCTCCAGACTGCTCCAGGCGACACCCATCTTTGCTCTCTTGTTCTGTCTCCGCCCACATTGAGGGTGGTCCCGGGGCAACTTTGTGATTGTCAGTTCCAGGGGCAGTTCTCTCACGCTGATGGACACTTCCAGCATCACAGTCTCTGTTGGTGGGCGCGGTTTCCGCTTTTGGCGCCATTCTTCGACCTGGCCCACGATGGGAGGTGGCCTTTTGCCACCCTCTGGCACGCCCATAATGGCGTCCGCTCTTCCAAGGCGGGAAATCTTTGGAAATGGCGGGAATCGTCTCCCAGTGGCGGGAAACTCCATGGATGGCGGGAAAAAGCTGCAAATGGCGGACAACCGGCGGGAAACGACCTGTGATGGGGTCCGTTGGCGGGGACCCTCCGGAACCGGCGGGAGACTTCTTTTTAAGGTAACGGTGAACTTTTCTTCAGGCACGCAGTACCCGGTTGTTGCGGGCACGTGATCCTGCCGACTACGCCAAAGTTGACGCGCCCCCTGGGCCAGTGTTGTTTGGGGGATACCCGGAGCCGGATCAGATGGGGGTTGTAGTCTCCGAGTGGCGGTGACCCGGTCCGTGCCCAGGGTGTCAAGCTCAGTGTGTGGCAGTCCTACTGATGTTACTGGATGTTCTTTAGTGTCGACTACGCCACCCGTTGATTTGCGGTCACTACGGCCACCGCTGCAGCAGGGTCCGCTGAGGCTGGTGGTGTGTGTGCAGCTTCGGGTAGTATAACCCCCAACGGGAGGGGTATAGCCTCAGGGGGTCAGTTGTAGAGGGTGGTGGTTGTGGTGGTGCAGTGAGAGTGGTAATAAGACTCCGAGTCGGGCTGTGCAGTTCAGGGTTTTACTTACTGCTTTTGTGTTGGTCACTCCGGCCTTGAGTGACCGCCCGAGCCGTGCTGCGTCCACCAGGTCCTGGACTCGGCCAACCTCCAGGTGATTCTGGAGCGTGGTCCTGAGCTCCCTTTCTGACTTGTCCTTCTCTCTGGCCTTCCCCACCAGGGATCCACCTAAGTCCGGCTCCCTCGGGCCTCTTGTTGGTAAAACCCTTGTCTCTGGGTTCCCTGACCCTATTCACGGTTTGCCTTTCGGGTGGATTTAGTGGGTGGTCGTGGCAGATCCTGCCCACGACCTCCGGTCTCTGGCTAAGGATTAGGGCCCTCCACCAGCTTGGGATCCGGTACCCTTGTGCCAACTCTTCACCCTCTGGTCTAATTTTGGGTTCTTGGAGTTCCCTCTTCTCCCCCTCTGGGTCCTTCTTTCTCCTCTCTCTCTCTCTTGGCCTTGGAGCTGGCTGAGCTGCTCTGCTTCTCTGACTCAACTCTGACAGACTGACCCTGATCTAAGATGGTTCCCACCTTATATACTCCCTCTATGTGTGAGCTCAGGTGACCAGCACCCAATGAGCTCCTAGCATTACCCAGACTGCTCCCCCTATCTGCCCCTACACTACTGGGATGTTCCACCCTCCTCCCACTCCAGCCAGGGACAGACACTGTCGTACCTGCACATTTCTCTAGTGGGAGTACCATTGGTCTGTCCCCCGGAAATGGGATGTATGTAGTGCATGCAGCCTACTGAGCTCAGTTCCACACTCCATCCTTACCCGGGAGTGGAATACCACACCTCTGGCTTGAGGTGTAATACCCCTGTAGCAGCCGAATCCTCAGGGTGCTACATTAACAACCCTGATACAGGGGTATATGCAGTTGTATGTATCTCGTCTTGCTTCCACCTTGTGTACTGTCTTAACAAACCCCCTTTCTTAATATAACTTAATAAACTGTATTAAATTTGTACATTTATACCAGGTTGTCTTTCTCTTTCTCCTATTTGAATCCTATGTCTTCTTGACAGTTAATGGTTAAAATAAGGCGATATGCTGCCCAAGGTTGGTCAGTGATCCACCCCTCCACGAGTGATGTTCTTTTTGGCTATGCATAGTTGTCTAACCTTTACAATAATGTGTAATAAAGTAGTTTGACTCACCACTGGCATCTTCATGCTCTGACGTGTGTATGTACAATGATAGCGGCCATGTTTAGTTAGTGCAACTAATGCATCAAATGATGTTGGGTGCATAACGATCATGGTCACAGCTGATGCGACCAGGCCCATGGAGTCAAGCCATTTTCATCTGAATATGCAACCTCGGATGCAGATTTAACCGGCTCCCTGCACCGCAATCACTATAAATGCCACCAGTTAATCAGAAGCGAGCAGTTCATGTCAGGGTGACCGTTGCAGATGGCACGTGATGTCACTGCCATGCGGAGCAGCCCCCCTGCACAAGTTATAGAGGAAGAACAGGACGATGTGCATCGTGGGAGAGGGGAAAGGTTAAAAAAATGTGTTGGAGAAGAGCGCCAGGATGAGGGACATTTTTACATTCCAAGAAAAAGTTATGGCCAGCTCCGGTAAAAAATGTTGCGTTTATTTAGAAGATGATTATTAATATTTCAGTATGGGGCCAGGACAAAGGACATTATTAGAGGAAGGAGTCAGGACAGAGGACATTATTACAAAAAGGGGCAAGACGATGGACGTTATTTCAATGTGAGGGCCAGAACAGGGGACAATATTACAGGAAGGTAGCAGGACTTGGGACATTATTTCAGGATGAAGGCCAGGAAGGAGCACATTACTACAGGATGAGGGCCTGGATGGGCATAAGAGGCCAGAAACTGGGTCATTTTACAAGATGGGGGCCAGGACAGAGAACATTAATACAGGATAGTGAACATTATTATAGTAAGGGGGACATTATTATAGGATAGGGGCCAGGACAAGGGACATTATTACAGAATGGAGGTCAAGATAGGGAATATGACTACTGAATAGAGACAAGGGTGAGCGACATTATTAAAGAAAGATCCAGGATTAGGGAGGTTATTACAGGATGGGGATTGTATTACAGGAAAGATCCAGGATGGGGGAGATTATTACAGGATGAGGGCCAGAATGGTGGAGATTATTACAGGATGGGGTGCATTATTACATGATGGGGGACATTATTACAGGATGGGGGCCATTATTATAGGTTGGGGTTATGACAGAGGCCATTATTACACGATGGGGGCTATTATTGGGGTACATTATTACATATTAGAGGTCAAGTCGGGGACGTTATTAAAGGAAGATCCAGGAAGAAGGAAATTATCAATTACAGGATGTGGTCCAGAATGGGGGACATTATTACAGGATGGGGGACATTTTTACAGGATGGGGGCCAAGTCAGAGGACATTTTTACAGGATTGGCGCTATTATTATAGATTGAGGTTAAAGGACAAAGGACATTATTACAGGTAGGGAGACTTTATTACTGGATAGCAACAAGGACAGAGGACATTGTTACAGGATGAGGGGCATTATTACAAGATGGGGGATATTTTTACAGGACAGGGGGCATTAATATAGGATATTGGCTAGGGTGAGGGACATTACTATAGAATGGGGGACATTATTCCAGGAAGAGGCCAGGACAGAAGACATTATTACAGGATGGGCTCCGTTATTACAGGATGGGTACCAGGACGAGGGACAATATTTCAGGATGAGGACCAGGATGGGGGACATTAATACAGGATGGAGACCATTATTACAGATTGCAACATGTGGGATAGGGAACAACACTTCCTCAGCCTTACCATTTGTTCTTCCTAGACTATCTCTATGCCCACTGGCTCCATCAGCCTCAGCGTCCATCATCCCCTGTGCGCAAGAGGACACAATATGCCCTTTAGCCCCTATGCCGGGCCTTGAGCTCCTGATATTGCTGGAATGTCCGTATGGGATTCTATTATGAACTCCAATTGCCTTGAACTATAGGTACATGCTGGCCCTAGCAGCCCACCACACTTGAACTTGACATTGTGACTGTACTTCCCTATCTGAGCCACTACCAGGAAGTGTCTGCTTTTCACTAGAATACCCCCTCTCACTGTGGGCTAGCCTCCAAACATTAACTGTAACTTATCTTGTACCTTAGCTAACTACAGTTACTATCCTTAACAGTATGTACTAACCCTATTGTCCTTATCCTTATACTGTATGCACACTCTGCATATTATATCTTACATTTCTATATTAACAGTACTTATACTACCCCATAATATCACATTACAAGCTAGATGCACAAAAACGCATGACACTATTCATATTACACAACATTGACGCGATTGGTGTCTTCAGGGGCAGGAACACAGCAGCACAGTCCATTACTCTTACACTTCATATGTTAAAAAAAAATCTTTACCTTTCAATAAAGTACCTTTACCAGTACCTTTCAGAGTTCAATAATCTTTTATTTGGCATTGTACTTTTCCATGAAAGATTTTGTAGATCAATACAAACTGATATTTCACTTAGAAATTGCACAAGGTCCATAAAATTCCTTGTAAAAATCATGACTGCTTTTGGTTTTGATCATGCTAGGGCTAGATTTTTCAGGCTTGTCTATAATAGCGTTGGTAGAATTAGTTGTTGTGTTAAACAAATTATTTCCCAAACATATTTAAAACAATTCTGTATTTAAAGCTTAGATGTGAATCACAGAAGAAGTATGAGGACATGACATAGTTACATCACTAATATTCTTTTGTATTTGCATAACAGATACAGAGTTCCAGGTTATACACAAACACAGTATGTAACCAGGCAAATCAATGAAGTTACTCACCTTTGTATTATATAGAATTTGTACAGTATATGGCTAATTAGATTCATATTCCTTTACCATGTTTTCTGTGTGATGCAGATTATATGTGGAATTTTAACATATTTATATATGTCTGTATATATGGCATAAAAATCATGTATTATTATTATTATTTAAACCTGTCAGACCCTTCTTAAGGCAGAAACAAACAGGCCAGTGTATATGGTAAACCCAGAGATCTTATTCTTTGACCTCTGGCTGCCAAGACATCCAACGGTAACCCACAATCATATTGTGGGGACGATAGTGTGAGAGAGGGAGCACCCATGAACTCAAAACCATATAAATACCACGGTCACTATTGACTGTGGCATGTACAGGCCAAGATGGAGTGGGCCCTGGCTGTTGCTGCAGGATTTCGGATGACAGTTAAACCAGTCTCCCACAGTGATCATGCTGGGCGCAGCTCTTGTGCCTGCACGATCACCTGGACATATCGGGAAGTCCATTTGTGGGAACATCTAGGCACACAGGAAGTACCAGTACGTCCAATGTCTTGAAAGGGTTAAAGGAATGAATGATGTATATAGTTATATATTTAGCTTCTCCAGTCTTATTTTTAGAATATATCTTTAAATAACACATGCAATAAATGCAAAGCTTGTTCATATGCTATACCACGGTAGTTACAAGACTTTTCTCATTTAGACAACCTCTGTTTATATGCCTTATGGAGGCATATATACATCATTGGCGAATCTGAGTTTTACTGCACCCGGGTCAAAAAATCAGGTTGGCGCCTCCTTTTACGCACAGCTTAATCAGTTTGAGTAGTCATCGTGTGACTGCTCATGAGCAAATTGCATACTTCAGTTATGTGCTGACTAGCTGCACTTTCTAATTTTTTCAATGTTCAGTGAAACACTACAGATCCTGTTTCATTGATAGACGCTAGTTGGCACATGACTGTAAGTATGAAAATCACATATATGTGGTCATGTGATGACTGCTGGAACCAACAAGCAGAGGTGAATCCTTACAGTCAGTATATTGCACAATGTTAGGATTTGGCAAGCTACAATGCTTAATTTTATAATTAATGCTACTAACATAAATAGACAAGTAGTAACACTTAACTTCTCAGATGTCACAATACTTTATTAACATAGCCAAGTATCATTTTATCTGACAAGTAATGGATTGCTGTGTACAGGTTAAAAAACCAATACCATTAGATGAATACATCACCAGAACCACCAACAGTGCAGAAATACAGAACCAGAACCACCAGCAGTACTGAACTACTGTATCACAACCAAAATCAATACAGGAATACATTACCAGAATCCCCATCTAAACATGAATAAATCACAGGAACCACCATCAGTACAGGAATACATCACCATCAGAACTACCATCATTATAGGAATACATCACCAGAACCATCATTAGTACATAATACAGAACGAAGCTGTGTCAGGTCAGCCCCGTATACAGTTAAATCAGCTTCCAGTATGTTCATAACAATGGTAAGGAGATACTGGGAGTTGTTGTTATCAGCCATTATAAGACTGTAGACCATACAGGAAGAACAGTACTAATGAGACAAAGTCAGTATCACAGATAAATATCTACATCCAGGTACCTTACAGATGACATCTTAACTGATTGGAGTCGTTTTCTTTCTTTTCTTCTTCATCTTGTCCAGACCTTCTGATGACTTTTCACATCCACAGCTCATCTTTGTAGATTTCTGTATTCTGCAGCACATCATGGCTCGGTGCCCTTAAAAGTAACAGTGTGATTATAATGCTTTTAAATAAAAATATCTACCCTACATTGTGCACCTGAATAAGTAATTGCCACACACTGTGCTCCCTGCACAAAATATGACCACCACACTTTTTTTCTTATGATACATGCCCTCCAGACAGAGTTCTCTTATAAAATGTTGCTTCCACACTGTGTGCCTTTATGAACTATAAGTGGCACTGCCTGCCTTATTAGCTATAACCACCACATTATACCTTTGTTAAGTGTCTCCCATCACACTTCCCCCTTTCCATAGTGGACCCCCTCTTCATGCTGTGTCCCCTCTATACTACTCAGTCTCTATACCACTTGCCCCCTTGTCACTCTCACCCCTCTGCATACTATCCCCTACTAGCTGTGCTCTCACACTGTCTTCACACACTCATCCCTGTCTATACTACCTCCCACACTACCCAGTCTCTGTACTGACCTCTCACACTCCCCCCCCATACGTTCTCCTCACACTTTCCCACCATATTGTCCCCTCACACTTTTCTCCCCCACACTATGCTCTCACACATTTTTCCCATACTGTCCCCTCAGACTCAACCCCCATACTTACTTATAGCAGGTTATATGTTCATTTTGTTTCTATCTTAGGTTTTGTCTGTTAAATCGCCACAGTCTGAACATACTCTTGTACGTTGCATGTATACCAACTTATGCTCCCGCTTATTTCTTTGGTTTTGCTGTAGTTTTCTGTACTTTGTACAAACAGGGGTGCGGCTCCCTTTTTTGAGTTAAGCATTTCATCTATATACATAGCTTCCCATGGCCAGGTGTCTGACCATTCATTCCCAGTCCTACTCTGCCCTCATCTACATTGAGGCCATCTGACACTCGGTGAGGTTTTAATACTAGAGGATAGGATCTTCCTGATTGGGTTACATCTTGTCACAGCGGGATGACTTTTACGCTTTTTTGATAAAATGCAGTGTTTACTAATTACTATGCTATTTTTATGAATTAATATGTTACGAATCATGGTTCCATGCTCCCACCCGGTAATGGAGGTGGTCCGGTACTGTGCGTCTCCGGTCACAAGCGCCGCCATTGTCCTGACCCGGGAGGCGGAGTTACAATGCATGCAGTGAATCTGTCCCAATCTGGTGTAACATCTAGTTCTAGTGTTGTGTGATGTGTGAGGACACGGGACGCCGTGTCCCTTACTGATTTCTCTGCCCAGGGAAGATGGGATGCTATCTTCCCTGTTGCCAAGCAACACAGGATGGTGCTTTGTTTGACAATGAGCAATGGTGGGATTTTGTCCAGCCTGTGGTTGAAGCTAGCAGGGAGTGTCTGTCTGGGGATGATTGGGAAGTAGTCAACACCTGATCATTAGGCCGGCTATATAATCCTGCTCCCTGCTCAGTCCACTGTTGCTTATTGCAGTTTCCATGTGCTTGATGGTCTGTGGTGTTAGCATTAGGTTTTGCTATTACAGCAGGGTTTTCATATTTTTCTTTGGGTTACGCTTTCTGGGGTTCCAGCAGAGGTACTCACCTGATCCTAGACTGAGCACCAGCCGCGTCACCAGACACCAGCTGTCTGGCAACAGTGGGCCTGGAAAGGGCTTTGCCAAAAGTCCCCCTTCCATTTAATGGGAGCTGGGTGAAGAGTATTCCTGGTCCTCAAGGGCTCGCTTAGCTGGGCAGCTTGCGCCAAGTGCATCTGTGGCTGCGCCTTTGCTGGTTTGGTGGCAGTCTTTTGGGTCCCTTTTAGAAGCACATAACATATTATTATTTACTTCCTTACAGCAGGGTATATGCTCATTTTGTTTCTATCTTAGGTTTTGTTTGTTAAATGGCCACAGTGTGAACATGCTTTTATACATTGCATGTATACCCCTATACTGTCTCCTTACACTTTTCTCCCACACACGTTTCCCCCATACTGTCCCCTCACACTTTCCTCCATAATGTCCCCTCACATTTTTTTCCCCATAGTGTCCCCTCAAACATTCCACCCCCATACAGACACCTCCCATTTCCCCTCCATATTGTCCCCTTACAATATTCTTTCGCTATACTGTCTGCTCACACTGTACTCCCACATACTGTCCAACACACTTTCACCCCATACTGTTTCCTCACATTTTACTCCCCCCCCACTCATACTGTCAAAATTTCCTTCCTCATACTGTTCCCCAAAACTCCCCCGATACTTCCTCCTCACAGTTTTCTCCGCCATACTGTCGTCTCACAATTTTTTCCGTCATACTGCCCCTCAATTCTCCCCCAAAACTCATTTGTATCTTCAGCTGCATTGGATCATGTACCTTATTGTTGAACATCTTCCTCTGCAGCGCAGGATTGATGGCAGCAACATAATCAGATGATCAAGTCAACTGATGCTGCTGATGTCACCCTGAGCGATTTTGATAATCGGTCCAGAGAATGGGTGAATCTCACTTAGGGAGGCAGCAAAATGACGCCTGGGAGACACCTCAGAATGCCACATTAGGCAGCCCAATGGCATCTTTCTTGCTGGCTGTGTCCATAGCAAATGCCTCAACTGCCCTTCCTTAGGTACTCCAATACTACACACAATACTAGGTGGTTCTCCACATAAGATCCTTCTCTTTTGCCCAGAAATGAGAAAATGTCCAGAAGATCAGAAGATGTCTCATTTCTCTATTGGTCCCAATCCACAGGGGAAATGTGTAGCCAGAAGTCATGTCTAATGGTGATACCAACTTGTTACTGAGAGTTAGGCAGGTTTCCATTCAGAAATGGGTTTTCTTCATGAGATTCACATTAAATATTTCCTTTTTTTGTTTTTCTTTTGGCTAAACAGGTGAAATGAATTGCAAATACTGATGATGATACAAGTATTTTACAGTGTTTGTAGAAAGTGCTTATTTCCTTCAAATAAACCTACAAAAAGAACTTCACTAAAAAGCAAATTGGTTGAAACCTTTCCAATTACATGTTACTAGGACTGATCCTGTTATACATTGCTTGGTTTGTATGTTAGGGTCCTCTAATGTTTAACCAACTCCATGTGATTTACTTATAAATTATAGACTCATATTCAAGAGCGAATTTACTGTTGTGGTTTATTGATTACATTTTAACAAGTAAGGACCCAGCTGAGACCGCAGCTCACCAATAAAGTACTGAAATAATCGGAACATACCAGTTAAAAAAAATAAAACATGATACATTCTGAAAAGCAGCAATTACTTGCTCAGCATAAGGTTATAAAATATTAATCAGAAACATCCATAACTAGACTACTGTACATGGGATTAAACATTTCAACTATAGATTTCACATATTTATAAATCATCAGATTCTGGCACATCAGGATTGAAGATGATGTCAGAGGAGATTATAATGTGGGGGTTTTCAGATGACCACCCTTGAGGTGTTCTGTTAAAGGACTTTCTTGCCCTGATGGGGTCTATATTCATATCAAATGGAAGCGTGTTCAAAGAAAGCAGGTCAAAGTCTGGGATCTTGAAAGTGATCATCCTGGATGCTTTATCAAATCCTCCAAATGGAGTTGCCGCCCTGGTAACAAAACAAAAAAAAACCCTCTATATAAATCCTTATTTATAATAAGAGACAGTTATAGAAAAAAAGAAGAAACATTTAAGAGGTTCTATAGCTTTGACAACCTCTGGTCAAATATTGAGTCTCCCTGAACCAAAGTGGTGTTTTCTGTTACAAAACCTCTCAAAAATCAGAGCACATAAGAGGGGAAGCCATTGCATAAATGTCTGTATTTGTTACAGCAGTAGTACTCTCGTGCAATTATTTTTTTTATAGTTTAAAGAGATTCCTCCTAATCATGGGGGTCTGAACTTTTGGACCTCCTCTAATCGCTAGAACAAGGGGCTGCAACTAGTTACTCCCATTCAAGTGGAGTTCATTGAGTTCCATCAATGTTCTGAGAAATTAAAAGGACCAATTATACTAGTTATTGAGGATAGCTCCAGCAGTTGGAGAACTATCAGTATGAAATTTGCTGAACAATTGGGTAACATAATTTGCCCTTTTTATCTTATTTGCATCCAATGTTAACATTGCAGTCCTGGCTAAGATAATACGGGAAAGATTTAGGCTATGTGCACACGATGCAGAAATGCTCCAGATTTTTTCCTGAGCGTTTCTGCATCTCCCCTGGCAGAAAAAACGCATGCTGATTGTACATGCGGATTGTACATGCGGATTGTACATGCGGATTGTACATGCGTTTTTCCTGCCAGGGACATGCGGATGTGAAGCGTTCTTCACATGCGTTTCCGCATGCGGGTTGACAAGCACTTTCCAAGCGATTTTAGCATCACTTGGAAAGTGCTTGACAACTTGGTCACACTATATAAATCCATGCAAATGGCATGGATTTATATAGTGTGACCGAGAGAATGTCAAAAAATAAAAAATAAATCTATACTTACCTTCTGATGGCCCCCACAGTCTTGCTTCGCTCCGTCCTGGCTTGCCGGCAGCTCGTGGTACACTGCACTGAAGGACCTGCCGTCACATGACTATGACGTCAGCGCAGGTCCTTCAGTCCACCGCGATCTGCCGGCAAGGGAGGACAAGGAGACCAGGAGTCATCAGAAGGTAAATATAATATTTATTTTTTATCTCTTTTTTTTTACAGGTTCTATGGTACCCGGGTCCGGAGGAGAGTCTCCTCTTCTCCAGACCTAGGTACCATCCGCACATTGAAGCACATGGATTCTGCATCTACAGATCCAGTGATGCGGAATCCAAGCGTTTCAATGCTAGTTAATGGTGGCGAAAATGCAGCACTTCCGCAAAATAATTGGTAGTGCTGCGTATTTTTCCACAATGATAACCCGCAGCGGAAATTTCCGCAGCATGTGCACAGCACATACGGATTATCATTGGGGAACATGGCAGGCCTTCTACCATGCGTTTTTTAAACGTTTCTGCAGCGGAATTGCTGCTGTGGAAACGCTTAAAAAACGCATCGTGGGCACACAGCCTTAAAGGTAGTGTCATTCAAACCAATGAAGATTTTATTTGTTTCATCCAAGATACTCAGCCATATTAAATTCACAGGATTTGCTGCATCCAGCCCAAGAAAGGGATGTGCAATGAAAGAAAAATAATTCTGTATAATCTATTCTATAAACTATGAGAAAATCAAGAATTTATAAAAGAAATGCAGACATGCATATACATGATATATCTTGCTAGTCTGATATATTTCTAACTTTTGTGTATTTGACTCTATTAATGAAAACATTTATGTCTGTTATCAGGATTTTAGAAACTCAGCACAATTTAGTAATGATCCCTATTCATGTATATTATGGTACAGTCAGACCAATGGCGGGGATTCAGCATGCGGCCCCGTTTTTTAAATTGATTGCTAAAGCGAATCTGTCAACAGCTTTTTGCTATGCAATCAGAGACAGTATGATGTAGGGGCAGAGATTCCAGTGTTTTGTAATTTACTGGGCTGCTTGTTGCAGTTCTAATAAAATCAGTGTTTTATCACCAGGAGATGATCACTAGAGGACTAATTGTTTTGTGCCATGTAGTCTGCCTACTCTGTGTAATCCCGCCCCCACCACTGATTGGCAGCTATTTCTCTATGCATAGAATACAAAGAAAACTGCCAATCAGTGGTGTGGGCGGAGTTATACAGATCTCAGCATTTAGAGAACTGGTAGATCTGCAGAAGAGAAAACAGAGATTTTAAGAAAACTGACCCAAGCAGATTAGTAAGTGCAATCAGGTTCTCTGTCCCTATATAATGCTACTCTTAGATTACATAGCAAAAACCTGGTGATAAATTCCCTTTAAATGGCGCATAATTTTGCAGAGAAAGAGCTAGTACAATTGACCACATGGTTTTGCTTGTGAAAGAGCTGTTCTCCTGCCAAATCATGTGCCCGTTTATCAATTTTCTGAAAGGCACTGGCACTGCATGTATCTGGTCTAATCCTAAGAAGCCTGCAAATATATCATTATAGCGTGAGCTGATATGTAATCATTTTGGCAGTACACATTTTTTCATGTTCATATAATAGTAACATAGTAACATAATTTTAAGGTTGAAGGAAGACTAAGTCCATCTAGTTCAACCTATAGCCTAACATGTTGATCCAGAGGAAGACAAAAAAACAAAAAAAAAACTAAGATCCACATTTGGGAAAAAAATTCCTTCCTGACTCCATACGACAATCAGGCTAGTTCCCTGGATCAACGCCCTATCAAGGAATCTAATATATATAACCTGTAATATTATACTTTTCAAGAAAGGCATCCATGCCCTTCTTAAATTTTAGTAGTGAATCACTCATTACAACATCATGCGGCAGAGAGTTCCATAGTCTCACTGCTCTTACAGTAAAGAATCCCCGTCTGTGATTATGATTAAAACTTCCTTCCTCCAGAACTAGAAGATGCCCCCTTGTCCCTGTCTCAGCTCTCAGAGTAAAAAGATCAGTAGAAAGGTCTTTGTACTGTCCCCTCATATACTTGTACACAGTAATAAGATCACCCCTAAGCCTTCTTTTTTCCAAACTAAATGACCCCAAGTGTAATAACCTGTCTTGGTATTGCAGACCCCCCAGTCCTCTAATAACCTTGGTCGCTCTTCTCTGCACCCGCTCTAGTTCAGCTATGTCTTTCTTATACACCGGAGACCAGAACTGTACACAGTATTCTAAGTGTGGTCGCACTAGTGCCTTGTATAGAGGTAAAATTATGTTCTCCTCATGAGCATCTATGCCTCTTTTAATGCTTCCCATTATTTTATTTGCCTTTGCAGCAGCTGCCTGACACTGGCCACCAAACCACTGAGCTTGTCGTCCACCAATACACCCAGGTCTTTTTCAGTGACAGTTTTGCCCAGTGTTTTACAATTAAGCATATAATTATACATTTTATTTCCTCTGCCCAAGTGCATTACCTTACATTTATCCCCATTAAAGCTCATTTGCCATTTATCAGCCCAAGCTTCTAGTTTACATAGATCCTCCTGTAATATAAAATTGTCCTCCTCTGTATTGATTACCTTGCAGAGTTT
Source organism: Phyllobates terribilis (assembly GCF_046119375.1). Classification (NCBI taxonomy): domain Eukaryota; kingdom Metazoa; phylum Chordata; class Amphibia; order Anura; family Dendrobatidae; genus Phyllobates; species Phyllobates terribilis. The sequence continues at coordinate 881,369,718 of NW_027362761.1, forward strand.
AGTGTCATCTGCAAATATTGAAATATTACTCTGTATGCTCCCTACAAGGTCATTAATAAATATGTTAAAAAGAAGCAGGCCCAATACTGACCCCTGTGGTACCCCACTGTTAACTGAGACCCAGTCTGAGTGTTTTCCATTAATAACCACCCTTTGTTTCCTATCACTGAGTCAGTTCTTAACCCACTTACATATATTTTCCCCTATCCCCATTGTTCTCATTTTATATATTAACCTTTTGGGTCGAACCGTATTAAAAGCTTTTGAAAAGTCCATATACACAACATCCACTGCATTTCCTTGGTCCAGTCCGGAACTTGCCTCCTCATAAAAGCTGATAAAATTAGTTTGACAGGAACGGCCCCTCGTAAACCCATATTGATATTGGGTCATGAGGTTATTCTTCTTCAGATATTCTAGTATAGCATCTCTTAGGAAACCCTCCAGGATTTTACCCACAATAGAGGTTAAGCTTATTGTCCTATAATTTCCAAGTTCGGTTTTTGTCCCCTTTTTGAATATAGGCACCACATTTGCTATACGCCAGTTCTGTGGTACAGTCCCTGTTATTATGGAATCTTTAAAGATTAAAAATAATGGTCTATCTATGACGTTACTTAATTCCTGCAGTACTCGTGGGTGTATTCCATCAGAGCCCAGGGATTTGTCAACTTTAGTTATTTTTAGACGCCGCTGTACTTCCTGCTGGGTTAAGCAAGTGACATTTAATGGAGAATTTTTGTTATCACTGATCATGTTTTCTGTCATGCGATTTTCTTGTGTAAATATTGTTGAAAAAAAATCATTTAGCATATTGGCTTTCTCCTCATCCTCATCCTCATCCACCATTTCACCCAGACTATTTTTGAGGGGGCCAACACTATCATTTTTGTAGTTTCTTACTATTTATGTAGTTAAAGAATATTTTGGGATTATTTTTACTTTCTCTGGCAATGAGTCTCTCTGTCTCAATCTTTGCTGCCTTGATTTGGTTTTTACAGAATTTATTTAATTTTCTGTATTTATTTAATGCCTCATCACTACCTACTTGCTTTAGTTCTCTAAATGCTTTCTTTTTGTCACTTATTGCGCCCCTTACAGCTCTATTTAGCCATAGTGGTTTCCTCCTATTTCTTGCATGTTTACTCTCATAGGGTATATTGGGCACAGGTCCTATTTAGGATGCTAATAAATGTCTCCCATTTGCTTTGTGTAGTTTTATGTCTCAGAATATTGTCCCAGTTTATTGCACTAAGATCATCTCTCAACCGTTGGAAATTTGCCTTCCTGAAGTTTAGTGTCCTTGTAACCCCTCTACTAGACATCTTATTAAAGGTTACATGAAAACTTATTATTTTGTGATCACTATTACCCAAGTGACCCCCCAACTCGTATATTTGATATGCGGTCTGGCCTGTTGGTTAATATTAGGTCTAGCAGTGCCCCCTTTCTTGTTGGGTCCTGAACCAGTTGTGAAAGGTAATTGTCTCTCATAGTTGTCAAAAACCTATTACCTTTGCTGGAACTACAGGTTTCTGTAGTAATGTAATGTATTTCAGGGTAGTTAAAATTCCCCATAATAATGACTTCTCCTTGAGTCGCTGCTTCATCTATTTGCTTTATGAGGATATTCTCTGCTGCTTCCATTATTTTTGGAGACTTATAACAAACCCCTATCAGTAATTTATTATTTCCCCCCCTCCCCTTCTCTCCACCCACAGGGACTCTACATTTTCATTAGATTCACATATATTCTCACGCAAGATGGGTTTTAAGGATGATTTTACATATAAACAGCCCCCCCTCGCTTGTTTGTACGGTCATTTCTGAACAGACTATAGCCCTGTAAATTAACTGCCCAGTCATGGCTCTCATCCAGCCATGTCTTAGATATCCCCACCATGTCATAATTATTTTCCAATAAAATTAATTCTAATTCCTCCATTTTGTTGGTGAGCCTTCTGGCATTAGTGTACATGCATTTTATGTATCTCTCTGTACCTCTATTCCTTCTTACTATATTGAGTTTTCTAACCCCACCCCCAATTTCTTTATTTGTGCCCAGGTCACTATCTGCACTATCTTCCCCACCTATAAAATGTATACCCACCCCAATCTCTAGTTTAAACACTCCTCCAACCTTCTAGCCATTTTCTCCCCCAGCAAAGCTGCACCCTCCCCATTGAGGTACAGCCCGTCCCTAGCGTAGAACCTGTAGCCAACTGAGAAGTCGGCCTAGTTCTCCAGGAACCCAAACCCCTCCTTCCTCCACCAATTTCTGAGCAACTTATTTATCTCCCTTATCTCCCATTGCCTCTCTGGCGTGGCACGTGGTACAGGCAGTATTTCAGAGAATGCCACCTTGGAGGTCCTTGCTTTAAGCTTGCAGCCTAATTCCCTGAAATCATCTTTAAGGACCTTCCACCTACCTCTAACTTTGTCATTTGTGCCAATGTGCACCATGACCGCTGGGTCCTCACCAGCCCCTTCCAGTAATCTGTCAACCCGATCAGCGATGTGTCGGACTCAAGCGCCAGGTAGGCAGCATACTGTTCGACAATCCCTGTCTTTGTGACAGATTGTCCTTTCTGTTTTCCTAATAATTGAGTCCCCCACTACCAGCACCTCCCTGGCCTGCCCTTCTCTCCTATTTCCCCCCTTACTGGAGCTGACACTCCTCCGGCTTTCAGAGGACATGCCTAACTGCACCAGTGCTACCCCTGTACTGACACTCCCCTCATCTGCCAACTTTGCAAACTTATTGGGGTGTGCCAGATCAGGACTAACCTCTCTGGCACTCTTCCCTCTACCCCCTCTTCTAACTGTCACCCAGCTAGCAGCCTCACTGTCCTGCAGCTCCCTGCTACTGCCCTCCCCCACATCTACCCCAGAGAGCAGCTGACTCCTTTCCATATTGTCTATAGATCTCAGTGTTGCCAGCTGCTCATTTAGATCCAGTGCCAGGGCTTCCAAACGCACAACATGCTCACATCTCGCACAGCAGTATGCACCCACGACCAGCTGTTCAAGGATTGCATACTTGTGGCAAGATGTACACTGGATAGCATTGTCAATAATGGAGCTCATTTCCTAATGGGGATTGCACTAGACAGAAATGTTAAGTAAAAAGAAATGTAAAGAATTAATAAAATACAGACTGCAATTCAGTCCAAATTCCTCCCTTCCAAACTCCCTGAATCCAAAGTCACTGAATCACAAGGCATACACTTACCTCCGTTTGCACTCACGCTCCGATCATGCTCAGCTCGTTCAAACTCGCTAAAGAAGAAGATTTAAAGAGTTTTTTTTTTCCCCCCTTTAGCAGCAATCCAACCTACAGCTCAATGCACTTCCAAAAGTAAAAAAATAATAATGTTTCATAGTATCCAGTGTGAGTAAAGAAAAAAAAAACAATTTGCCATGAATTGTTCATCTGCAACTCTTTATGTCTTTTGTATTATTTTAATCTCAGGAGGTTATTTAGATCAGTGTTCCCCAACTCCAGTTGTCAAGGCCCACTAACAGATCATGTTTTCAGGATTTCCTTAGTATTGCTCAGGTGATAATTCCATCACCTTCACAGGCAATAAATGCATCACCTGTGCAATACTAAGGAATTCCTGAAAACATGATCTGTTAGTGGGCCTTGAGGACTGGAGTTGGGGAACTCTGATTTACATGATATCATAATACAGTGTTTGAAGGTGTTTATCTACAATACAGTTATATGAAAAAGTTTGGGCACTTCTATTAATCTTAAGCTTAATGTTTTATAAAAATTGGTGTTTTTGCAACAGCTGTTTCAGTTTGATATATGTAATAACTGTTGGACACAGTAATGTTTCTGCCTTGAAATGAGGTTTATTGTACTAACAGAAAATGTGCAATCTGCATTCAAACAAAATTTGACAGGTGCATAAGTATGGGCACCCTTATCATTTTCTTGTTTTAAATACTCCTACCTACTTTTTACTGACTTACTAAAGCACTTTTTTTGGTTTTGTAACCTCATTGAGCTTTGAACTTCATAGCCAGGTGTATGCAATCATGAGAAAAGCTACTTAAAGTGGCCACTTGCAAGTTGTTCTCCTGTTTGTATCTGCTCTGAAGAGTGGCATCATGGGCTCCTCAAAACAACTGTCAAATGATCTGAAAACAAAGATTATTCAACATAGTTGTTCAGGGGAAGGATACAAAAAGTTGTCTCAGAGATTTAACCTGTCAGTTTCCACTGTGAGGAACATAGTAAGGAAATGGAAGAACACAGGGACAGTTCTTGTTAAGGCCAGAAGTGGCAGGCCAAGAAAAACATCAGAAAGGCAGAGAAGAAGAATGGTGAGATCAGTCAAGGACAATCCTCAGACCACTTCCAGAGAGCTGCAGCATCAACTTGCTGCCGATGGTGTCACTGTGCATCGGTCAACTATACAACGCACTTTGCACAAGGAGAAGCTGTATGGGAGAGTGATGCGAAAGAAGCCGTTTCTGCAAGCACGCCACAAACAGAGTCGGCTGAGGTATGCAAAAGCACATTTGGAGAAGCCAATTTCTTTTTGGAAGAAGGTCCTGTGGACTGATGAAACCAAGGTTGAGTTGTTTGGTCATACAAAAAGGCGTTATGCATGGCGGCAAAAAAACACAGCATTCCAAGAAAAACACTTGCTACCCACAGTAAAATTTGGTGGAGGTTCCATCATGCTTTGGGGCTGTGTGGCCAATGCCGGCATCGGGAATCTTTTTAAAGTTGAGGGACGCATGGATTCCACTCAGTATCAGCAGATTCTTGACAATAATGTTCAAGAATCAGTGATAAAGTTGAAGTTACGCAGGGGATGGATCTTTCAGCAAGACAATGATCCAAAACACCGCTCCAAATCTACTCAGGCATTCATGCAGAGGAACAATTACAATGTTCTGGAATCGCCATCCCAGTCCCCAGACCTGAATATCATTGAACATCTGTGGGATCATTTGAAGAGGGCTGTCCATGCTCGGCGACCATCAAACTTAACTGAACTGGAATTGTTTTGTAAAGAGGAATGGTCAAAAATACCTTCATCCAGGATCCAGGAACTCATTACAAGCTATAGGAAGCGACTAGAGGCTGTTATTTTTGCAAAAGGAGGATCTACTAAATATTAAAGTCACTTTTCTGGTGAGGTGCCCATACTTATGCACCTGTCAAATTTTGTTTGAATGCAGATTGCACATTTTCTGTTAGTACAATAAACCTAATTTCAAGGCAGAAACATTACTGTGTCCAACAGTTATTACATATATCAAACTGAAATAGCTGATGCAAAAACACCAATTTTTATAAAACAATAAGCTTAAGATTAATAGGGGTGCCCAAACTTTTTCATATAACTGTATATTACTGTCCACATGAAGCCACAACACTATGGGCGCAGTCAGATGGCGGTATAGCACGGATGACGCTCACATTGCAATGCTCGGATTGGCTGTCCATGGCAATGCTCTCCTGACCTGAGCGTGACAGCATGTATTTCTATAATACTGATAATGCAACCCTTCTGTAGCTATATTGGCGTGTGTGGGGGAAGGTACTTCCCACAGGCGCCAGAAAGTGCCGACTCATAATACACATATTCAATGAGAAAAAAGAGTTATAACGGCATAAAAAATATAAATTTTATTACATCATTGATCAATATAAAAATATACAAACAATGGTAGAGATAAAGGTATAGTAGCAATAACCACCGATGTAAATGATCCTATGTATAGATAGAGCTCATATATTCCACAGAAAATGGGTAAAAAAGAGTATAGCCTAGCCACATTAAATAACAGATATTTGGGTCAGTCTTGGACTTAATGTATAGATTACTGATATAGGTAAAATAAGTGACTTAGAATTAAGACTAATGAATTACCCATGTGCTATACGAGTATTAATACATAGCAAGAAAGAGATATCTATTACGAATAAATTACCTACTGTATGTGCTACACAAATATTAGTACATAGCACAAGAAAGGTATCTATAATGAGTTAGGCAATTTATCGTTGGTCTTACCAGGTGAGCGGCCAAATAGACACCAGCGGTTGTGAAAGCGCAATGGCGTGCCCCGATGCGCGTTTCGCGGCTACCAGGGGCCGCTTCCTCAAGGGGAATGAGAAGAGACCGGGGAACAGATCTATTAAACCCCATGGTGTCGGTCACGTGTGGCCTCATGTGACCGATCACATGGGGTGTATCAAGGCGGGGCCTGATACCAGTACATGGCGCGTGCGCCGCCACACCAGCTCAGTGCCTGAGCGCCTGCGTGCGCACCAGCCCCGCAAAGACAGCCGGGCGCACGCACCAGCAGCAGAGGCAGCGAAGCATTGCGCACCACATCACTATGTGCTAACATACCCGGTGAGTGGAGAACAGTTGCGAGGCATATTGAAAACAGCTAATTAATAAATACATATGAAAAAAGAACATGTTGTAACAACGTATGTGGTCATCAAGTCTTGTCCAATGTTATATTTCTGTTTTGCCCCGCAGATGGTCAGTCCTCCGTTTTTCAAAGAAATTCTTGTTTTATCCAGGTCAGTTAAAGGCACATACAGACAATATGGCAGCGGTCCGGTCCTCGATACATATAATAAAAACTGAAAAAAGTGCAATGAATAAAAGCAATAGGGAGAAAATCCCAAAGTACAGGTTAAAACCAAGAAACGTCAATGCAATAGAAAATTTAGGAAGGGGGGGGGGGAGAAAGGAGGGGGAGGAAGATTTTTTCTTTTTTGGAGAAGCCCATATTGATAATCACTCGAATAGGATAGAATCACAGGAAAGAAGAGAATGATAAGGATTCATTTAAGCCTTCTGGTGATAGGGTACCCAGCGTAACGATCCACTTGGCCTCTACTTGGGCCAAGATTTTCCTTACATTGCCCCCCCGGGCACCCATATGAATTACATCAATTCCACAAATTTTTAAGCCCCCAGGATCGCAATTGTGAACTATCCTGAAGTGCCTAGGGATAGTCTTCAGTTCTGCAACTTCGGCCACCGTCCTGGCCACACCAATGTCCCGCACATGCTCACGCACACGTACCCGGAGTTCTCGAGATGTAAGTCCAATGTAGATCAATGAGCAATCACATGTTGCGTAGTAGATTACATTGCTGGTACTGCAGGAGATGTGGTGTCTAATATTGAATTCTCTTTTGCCATCCGAGGACGTAAACGTGGTGCAGCGTAGGACATTGGTGCAGGCACAACAGTGGCCGCAACGGAACATCCCCAATGTGGGGCCATGGGAGCCATGGGATTGGATTTCACTGGAATATAGTGGCTGGAGACCAAGATATCCTTTAAATTATTGGATCGTCTGGGGGTCATAAGGGGATAGTTCCCAAGAATTGGTCCCAGGGAGGTATCGGTCGTCAAGATGTCCCAATGTTTGATCACTATTTTTCTCATGTTCTCCCACTCATGGTTATAGGTAGATATACACTGTGTGCAGAATTATTAGGCAAGCTGTATTTTAGAGGATTTTTTTTATTATTGATCAACAACTATGTTCTCAATCAACCCAAAAGACTCATAAGTATCCAAGCTTAATATTTTTGGAAGTTGGAGTGTTTTTTTTTAGATTTGGCTATCTTAGGAGGATATCTGTTTGTGCAGGTAATTATTACTGTGCAGAATTAAATAAAAACCAAATATAATCCCATCTCACTTGTTTATTTTCACCAGGTAAACGAATATCAGTGCACAAAATTTAGAAAAAAACATTTCTGACATGCAAAAACAAAAACCAAAAAAATTAGTGATCAATATAGCCACCTTTCTTTATGATGACACTCAACAGCCTTCCATCCATAGATTCTGTCAGTTGCTTGATCTGTTTTCGATCAACATTGCGTGCAGCAGCCACCACAGCCTCCCAGACACTGTTCCGAGAGGTGTACTGTTTTCCCTCCCTGTAAATCTCACATTTTATGATGGACCACAGGTTCTCTATGGGGTTCAGATCAGGTGAACAAGGGGGCCATGTCATTATTTTTTCTTCTTTTAGACCTTTACTGGCCAGCCACGCTGTGGAGTAGTTGGATGCATTTGATGGAGCATTGTCCTGCATGAAAATCATGTTTTTCTTGAAAGATACCGACTTCTTCCTGTACCACTGCTTGAAGAAGTTGTCTTCCAGAAACTGGCAGTAGGTCTGCTAGTTGAGCTTCACTCCATCCTCAACCCGAAAAGGTCCCACAAGTTCATCTTTGATGATACCAGCCCATACCAGTACCCCACCTCCACCTTGCTGGCGTCTGAGTCGGAGTGGACCTCTCTGCCCTTTAGAGATCCAGCCTCTGGGCCATCCATCTTGCCCATCAAGAGTCACTCTCATTTCATCAGTCCATAAAACTTTTGAAAAATCAGTCTTAAGATATTTCTTGGCCCATTCTTGACGTTTTATCTTATGCTTCTTGTTCAAAGGTGGTCGTTTTTCAGCCTTCCTTACCTTGGCCATGTCCCTGAGTATCGCACACCTTGTGCATTTTGATACTCCAGTAACGTTGCAGCTCTGAAACATGGCAAAACTGGTGGCGAATGGCATCTTGGCAGCTTCACGCTTGATTTTCCTCAATTCATGGGCAGATATTTTGCGCCTATTTTGGCCAACATGCTTCTTGTGACCCTGTTGGCTATTTGCCATGAAACGCTTGATTGTTCGGTGATCACGCTTCAAATGTTTGGAAATTTCAAGACTGCTGCATCCCTCTGCAAGACATCTCACAATTTTGGACTTTTCAGAGCCCGTCAAATCTCTCTTCTGACCCATTTTGCCAAAGGAAAGGAAGTTGCCTAATAATTAAACACCTTATATATGGTGTTGATGTCATTAGTCAACACCCCTCCTCGTTACAGAGATGCACATCACCAGATTTACTTAATTGGTAGTTGGCTCTCAAGCCTATGCAGCTTGGAGTAGGACAACATGTATAAAAAGTATCATGTGATCAAAATACTCATTTACCTAATAATTCTGCACACAGTGTATAGCGTATCTTCTTCTGCCCAAAATCAAAATTATTTTGTTTATTAGGGTATAATAGATGGTTTCTTGGGGTTCGTCTTATTCGGTCATAGCCCTTCTTTATGCATCTTTTGCTATAACCACGTGATTCAAATCTGTTCCTCAGGTCAGTGGCGTGCTATTCAAATTTAAGGTCTGAAGAGCAGATCCGTCTCGCCCTCAGGAATTGTCCAACTGGGACGGCCCTGATAGTTGTTGGATGATGTGCGCTTGTGGCATGAATGAGGGAATTGACTGATGTCGGTTTCCTATATATGTCTGTCTGGAGGTGCCCGGCGCTGTCCACCCCAAGACAGACATCCAAAAACTCAATCTTACGTTTATCATATTTGTATGTCAACCTAATTCCCCCCATATTAGAGTTTAGATCACAATTGCGATCCTGGGGGCCTAAAAATTTGTGGAATTGATGTAATTCATATGGGTGCCCAGGGGGGGCAATGTAAGGAAAATCTTGGCCCAAGTAGAGGCCAAGTAGATCGTTACGCTGGGTACCCTATCACCAGAAGGCTTAAATGAATCCTTATCATTCTCTTCTTTCCTGTGATTCTATCCTATTCGAGTGATTATCAATATGGGCTTCTCCAAAAAAGAAAAAAAAAATCTCTGCGGGGCTGGTGCGCACGCGGGCGCTCAGGCACTGTTTGTGCCGCGCGTCCGCGGGTGCGCACTGGCTCCAGACGGCCTGGGCGGGCGGCTGGGGTGGGTGCGGCGGCTCACGCGCCATGTACTGGCATCAGGCCCCGCCTTGATACACCCCATGTGATCAGTCACGTGAGGCCACACGTGACCGACACCATGGGGTTTAATAGATCCGTTCCCCCGTCTCTTCTCATTCCTCTTGAGGAAGCGGCCCTTGGTGGCCGCGAAACACGCGTCGGGGCACGCCATTGCGCTTTAACAACCGCTGGTGTCTATTTGGCCGCTCACCTGGTAAGACCAACGATGAATTGCCTAACTCGTTATAGATACCTTTCTTGTGCTATGTACTAATATTTGTGTAGCACATAGGTAATTTATTCGTAATAGATATCTCTTTCTTGCTATGTATTAATACTCGTATAGCACATGGGTAATTCATTAGTCTTAATTCTAAGTCATTTATTTTAACTATATCAGTAATCTATACATTAAGTCCAAGACTGACCCAAATATCTGTTATTTAATGTGGCTAGGCTATACTCTTTTTTACCCATTTTCTGTGGAATATATGAGCTCTATCTATACATAGGATCATTTACACCGGTGGTTATTGCTGCTATCCCTATGCACTTTATCTCTACCATTGTTTGTATATTTTTATATTGATCAATGATGAAATAAAATTTATATTTTTTATGCCGTTATAACTCTTTTTTTCTCATTGAATATGAGCATGTATTTCTATGCATCTGGCCAGGAGATCCGCTGGCCAGTCCGTGCACTGTGATACAATCATCGTCCGTGTTATATGGCTGTCAGGACTTCACTCTGGACCTAAATTTCCCTAGCTCTATCACAGCTGCAATCCGTGAACTAGTATAGAGTTACTGTATTGAGGTTAGTATATTCTGATAGATATACAACCAAATAAGCAATTAAAAGTAGCTCATAGTCTCCCCAACATGTTTCACCTAGATAAGCATCATCAGGGGATATAATGTATAGATGTACAGTATATATGATGTATATATGATTATAGCCTGATGACACCTATCTGAGTGAACATGTTGGGGAAACTATGAGCTACTTTTAACTGCCTGTGTGGTTATATACGTATCAGAATATACGGTACTTACCTCAATAGCTCTATACTAGATCATGGATTGCTGCCGTGGTATAGTCTAGGGAAATTTAAATCCAGAGTGAAGTCCTGACAGTTAAGGAAATAGTTTATAGACAGATAAAACCTTATATTAAAATAGACAGTAATATATAACCGCATCTATGCTTTTAATATTTGGACTTATTTCAAATGCTATTAATTTAAATAATAAAAATCAAGTTTTATTTACAATCCCTAAAATAGGGTCCTTTTGCTCCTAGGGGTAATTTGTTAATAAAAATTGGTTCATCCCTATAGAATTTGTTTCACACAATGGTAGCCTACCATATTACTACATGGCTCCCTATTTGACTTTATTTCAATCCTTTAAGAAATATGTGAACACTACTACTCTACTGGACAAACCATTATTTCCAATATATCTATACTTACCTCTTGGACCAGCATTGCTCCTCCGCTCTCAACCCTGTGTTCCTGACCAGTCATAAATAATGGTACATGGCCAATGCAGCCAATCTGTACATTTTTGCCCAATCAGAAAAATAGTGTTCAATCTTTTATGCTTTTTTTTAATTATTTTTAGACAGAGAATGTAGAGATATGACAACAAGGCTCGGTGGGGATGGAACAAAATACTCCTTAGCATCAGTGTCTGTCAGCACAAGGTAGAAGAGATTTCTTGTGCTGAAGGAGAAATCTGAACAGGGATGAAGCTGTTCTTGTACATGAGAGTAAGAGAAAGCAATAGCCCCCTGAGCCCATAGGAATCACACATATCATGTATTACTTGGAGGGATGCATGTTTTTTGATCTGGCTCTAGAACTACTCATCAGAACATTTTATTTTACACACATAACTCTGAATTATTATTATTATTATTATTATTATTATTAATAATTTAAAAAATATTGTTAATGTGCAGAAATATTATATTTTATGTATTATGGGAAACAAATGTGGGAAAAAATAAATATAATTTGAACATCATCTTGCTATTAAGTTCAGCACTAATATTTCATATTTGATATTTCTGCTGCCAAATCTTCACTTCTCTCCATGAGTCAGTCTGGAAGTGACATCACAGCATCTAATACTTATTTCCAACAGCTGTTCATAAAACCTTGTTATTCTCCGATAATCTCACACGTTAGAGACCTGGGAAATAGTTGAAAAATGTTGCTGCTATACAGTATATCAGATTGTTAACAGTGGAAATGATAAGTGGAATTAATAATAATTAACTATGTATGCTGCATAACATTTCTATGGTCATCATTATACCCAGTCAGTGCATGAGTAAAGAAGTGTAAAGGGGTTTTAATTAAATCTCTTCTCTGCCTGCAGTTTGCTATAAAAAAAAACAAATTGTGCCATATTCACCTTCCCCAGGTCCACCAGTGAGTCTCCGCCACTGTTGCCAGTGTCTGCCACGGGAACACTCTTTTAGAGCTGCTGAGCTGACGGATTGGCTGTCGCTCTGTCAAGGTGAAGTCAGCGCTGCAGCCAATACCAGTCACTGGGAACAGCAGCAGAGACTCACCGGCGGACCCAGTAACGCTGTATACAGTGCAGTTGGTTTGTTTTAAACAGCAAACTGCAGTCAGGGAAGAAATTTAGCTAAAAGGGAACAACCCCTTTAATGGGCTTGTCTGGAATGTATATATTGATGACCTATTTGACATCAGACACCCCCACCAAGGGGGCTGGGATAGTTCCAGAAGTTACTGAATATAAGTAATGTATTGGGTGGAGCACAGCGACCCCATACATTGATGGCTACAGCCAGGTACTGCACCTGGATAAACCCCAGTTAAGTACCAGTCCAGCTAGCAGCAGAGTTTTCTTTTGATGTGTATCAGTCTGTTTAAAAAAGGTATTCCTAATATACCTCAAAGGGAGCCTGTCATTTAAAAAAAATTCTATTAGCCTGCAGATATGGGGTTAATCTGAAGGTTTATAGCGTTCTGATGCCGTGTGGCCACCGCACTGAAAGCCCAGATATCAGGAGGAAATTAACTTTTTTCGTCCCAGCAGCCTCGGGCTTTCATCTGCTCCACAGTGCATCAGTGCTGAGCCAGGTGTCATTCAGTGCCGGTGACGTGTTTACAGCCTCCGCTCACAATGTACTGAGCGGTGACTTAAGCTGCGCCGTTTGCGCCTCTACGACTGGAAGCCTGAGGCTGTCGGGAGGAATAAAGATGATTTCCTCCTGGCAGCGGGGCTTTCAGTGCAGCGGAAGCACAGAGCCAGCATGCTATTAACCTGCAGATTAACCCCATATCTGCAGGTTAATATCGTTTTTTCCACATGACAGGTTCCCTTTAACATTGTTATCATGGGAACCTGCCCTCTTTTTCACTGTATAGGGCAATTGCGTTTACTCACTGTGCATGGAAAGGGTTCCTTCAAGTGAATACTGCTTTGTAAGGTAATGTATTTTTACCAAAGAGGGACAGTAACTAGCAATACAGAATATAATGGAGGGAATTAATCTGAAATATTTACCTGTTGAAACTTCTATAGTCTGGAGCCTCCACCTTGTTTCCCAGAGTGGGCATTTTGGGATATAGAGCCTCTAGGAGATCTGGGTCATTTACAATTGCTTCTTGCCAAGGAGACATGTAATACTTAGGAACTGCAGTCTCATTGAATTTTTCTGGAGGAATTTCTTTAAGTGGACCTGTGTATCCTGGATAAGTAAAGAAAAAGAATTGACAGTAATATGGCATTATGTTCAATTATGCAAAGGGCCTGCACTGAATTTTAAAAACATGTCTACTTTCTTGCAAAAACAGTACCACAGCTGCCCATAGGATGTGCATGGTACTGCTGCGTAACCTCATTCACTTCAGTAGAGCACAGACCAAGGGCATAGCTCTAGTAGGTGCAGAGGTTTCAGTCACTCTCAGGTCCTGGAGCCTTAAAGCACCACTCCAGCGTTTTTTTATGGAGTGGTGTTTCTAACTTAAGATACCAGACCCTGCTATCATACTCACCTGCCGCCGTCTTCCCCTTCTAATGCTGCCGCTCCTGTCGGACTCCGGAAGTTTGTGACCTGCCAGATTGCTCTAGTGTTTCATGGAGCGAGCCGGAGGTCACTCTTCAATACAATTCTATGAGAGCCTCGTTCTGGCTCACAAAGACTTTCATTGAGAGCTGACGTAACTTCTGATTTCCAACCTATCATAAATTGCTGTCGCAAGTTGTCAACGCAGGATCAGAGCAGCACCGAAAAAAGGGTGGGTATAAGACAGGGACCGCTCCAGCACTGAAAAAATATGCTGCAGTGGTGTTTTAAAGCTACAAATATCCCTTTGGCCTACGTGAGACGTCCAATACAATTAAAGACCTGTGATATTTGGGGGTCCTATTGGAGATTTTGAAATTAAGGCCCTATAGCTGGCCACTGGTTCAGTTACAAAATAGGCACAACCTGTGGACAGTAGTGGGACTTTTTGTGGGAGAAGGCAGCAAAGCTTCTGTAACCCTGTGCAACCCCTTTAAATATTTTAATTTATATATACAGTAATCTATGCATCCTGTTTTATTTTTACTCACAATGGCAAATGGGCACATATATACTCGTATGTGTCCTTATGTTTTATAATTTGTACATGAAAACTTTGCACCTAAATGGCCTGTTAAGACTTTTATATATATATATATATATATATATATATATATATATATATACAGTACAGAGCAAAAGTTTGGACACACCTTCTCGTTTAAAGATTTTTCTGTATTTTCATGACTATGAAAATTGTACATTCACACTGAAGGCATCAAAACTATGAATTAACACATGTGGAATTATATACTTAACAAAAAAGTGTGAAACAACTGAAAATATGTCATATATTTTAGGTTCTTCAAAGTAGCCACCTTTTGCTTTGATGACTGCTTTGCACATTCTTGGCATTCTCTTGATGAGCTTCAAGAGGTAGTCACCGGAAATAGTCTTCCAACAATCTTGAAGGAGTTCCCAGAGATGCTTAGCACTTCTTGGGCCTTTTACCTTCACTCTGCGGTCCAGCTCACCCCAAACCATCTCGATTGGGTTCATGTCTGGTGACTGTGGAGGCCAGGTCATCTGGCGTAGCACCCCATCACTCTACTCCTTGGTCAAATAGCCCTTACACAGCCTGGAGGTGTGTTTGGGGTCATTGTCCTGTTGAAAAATAAATGATGGTCCAACTAAACGCAAACTGGATGGAATAGCATGCCGCTGCAAGATGCTGTGGTAGCCATGCTGGTTCAGTATGCCTTCAATTTTGAATAAATCCCCAACAGTGTCACCAGCAAAGCACCCCCACACCATCACACCTCCTCCTCCATGCTTCATGGTGGGAACCAGGCATGTAGAGTCCATCCGTTCACCTTTTCTGCGTCGCACAAAGACACGGTGGTTAAAACCAAAGATCTCAAATTTGTACTCATCAGACCAAAGCACAGATTTCCACTGGTCTAATGTCCATTCCTTGTGTTCTTTGGCCCAAACAAGTCTCTTCTGCTTGTTGCCTGTCCTTAGCAGTGGTTAAAGTCTCCTCTTAACAGTTGTTGTAGAGATGTGTCTGCTGCTTTAACTCTGTGTGGCATTGACCTGGTCTCTAATCTGAGCTGCTGTTAACCTGCGATTTCTGAGGCTGGTGACTCGGATAAACTTATCCTCAGAAGCAGAGGTGACTCTTGGTCTTCCTTTCCTGGGGCGGTCCTCATGTGAGCCAGTTTCTTTGTAGCGCTTGATGGTTTTTGCAACTGCACTTGGGGACACATTTAAAGTTTGCCCAATTTTTCGGACTGACTGGCCTTCATTTCTTAAAGTAATGATGGCCATTCATTTTTCTTTGCTTAGCTGCTTTTTTCTTCCCATAATACAAATTCTAACAGTCTATTCAGTAGGACTATAAGCTGTGTATCCACCTGACTTCTGTACAACACAACTGATGGTCCCAACCCCATTTATAAGGCAAGAAATCCCACTTATTAAACCTGACAGGGCACACCTGTGAAGTGAAAACCATTTCCGGTGACTACCTCTTGAAGCTCATCAAGAGAATGCCAAGAGTGTGCAAAGCAGTCATCAAAGCAAAAGGTGGCTACTTTGAAGAACCTAGAATATAAGACATATTTTCAGTTGTTTCGCACTTTTTTGTTAAGTATATAATTCCACATGTGTTAATTCATAGTTTTGATGCCTTGAGTGTGAATGTACAATTTTCATAGTCATGAAAATACAGAAAAATCTTTAAATGAGAAGGTGTGTCCAAATTTTTGGTCTGTACTGTATATATATAGAAATATATATAGAAATGAAGGCCAGTCAGTCCGAAAAATTGGGCAAACTTTGAATGTGTCCCCAAGTGCAGTTGCAAAAACCATCAAGCGCTAGAAAGAAACTGGCTCACATGAGGACCGCCCCAGGAAAGGAAGGCCAAGAGTCACCTCTGCTTCTGAGGATAAGTTTATCCGAGTCACCAGCCTCAGAAATCGCAGGTTAACAGCAGCTCAGATTAGAGACCAGGTCAATGCCACACGGAGTTCTAGCAGCAGACACATCTCTACAACAACTGTTAAGAGTAGACTTTGTGCAGCAGGCCTTCATGGTAAAATAGCTGCTAGGAAACCACTGCTAAGGACAGGCAACAAGCAGAAGAGACTTGTTTGGGCTGAAGAACACAAGGAATGGACATTAGACCAGTGGAAATCTGTGCTTTGGTCTGATGAGTCCAAATTTGAGATCTTTGGTTCCAACCACCGTGTTTTTGTGCAACGCAGAAAAGATGAACGGATGGACTCTACATGCCTGGTTCCCACCGTTAAGCATGGAGGAGGAGGTGTGATGAGGTGGGGGTGCTTTGCTGGTGACACTGTTGGGGATTTATTCAAAATTGAAGGCATATTGAACCAGCATGGCTACCACAGCATCTTGCAGCGGCATGCTATTCCATCCGGTTTGCGTTTAGTTGGACCATCATTTATTTTTCAACAGGACAATGACTCCAAACATACCTCCAGGCTGTGTAAGGGCTATTTGACCAAGAAGGAGAGTGATGGGGTGCTACACCTGATGACCTGGCCTCCACAGTCACCAGACCTGAACCCAATCGAGATGGTTTGGGGTGAGCTGGACCCCATAGTGAAGGCAAAAGGGCCAACAAGTGCTAAGAATCTCTGGGAACTCCTTCAAGATTGTTGGAAGACCATTTCCGGTGACTACCTCTTGAAGCTCATCAAGAGAATGTCAAGAGTGTGCAAAGCAGTCATCAAAGCAAAAGGTGGCTACTTTGAAGAACCTAGAATATAAGACATATTTTCAGTTGTTTCACACTTTTTTGTTAAGTATATAATTCCACATGTGTTAATTCATAGTTTTGATGCCTTCAGTGTGAATGTACAATTTTCATACTCATGCAAATACAGAAAAATCTTTAAATGAGAAGGTGTGTCCAAACTTTTGGTCTGTACTATATATATATATATATATATATATATATATATATATATATATATATACATATACATATTTATATATATATATATATATATATATATATAACACTGCTGAAAAAAATAAAGGGAACACTCAAATAACACATCCTAAATCTGAATGAATGAAATATTCTCATTGAATACTTTGTTCTGTACAAAGTTGAATGTGCTGACAACAAAATCACACAAAAATCATCAATGGAAATCAAATTTATTAACCAATGTAGGCCTGGATTTTGAATCACCCCCAAAATTAAAGTTGAAAAAAACACTACAAGCTGATCCAACTTGGATGTAATGCCCTTAAAACAAGTCAAAATGAGGCTCAGTATTGTGTGTGGCCTCCAAGTGCCTGTATGACCTCCCGACAATGCCTGGGCATGCTCCTGATGAGGTTGCAGATGGTCTCCTGTGGGATCTCCTCCCAGACCTGGACTAAAGCATCCGCCAACTCCTGGACAGTCTGTGGTGTAACGTGACATTGGTGGATGGAGCGAGACATAATGTCCCAGATGTGCTCAATTTGATTCAGGTCTGGGGAACGGGCGGGCCAGTCCATAGCTTCAATGCCTTCATCTTGCAGGAACTGCTGACACACTCCAGCCACATGAGGTCTGGCATTGTCCTGCATTAGGAGGAAACCAGGGCCAACCGCACCAGCATATGGTCTCACAAGGGGTCTGAGTATCTCATCTCGGTACCTAATGGCAATCAGGCTACCTTTGGTGAGCACATGGAGGGCTGTGCGGCCCTCCAAAGAAATGCCACCCCACACCATTACTGACCCACAGCCAAACCGTTCATGCTGCAGGATGTTGCAGGCAGCAGATCGCTCTCCACAGCCTCTCCAGACTTTGTCACGTCTGTCACATGTGCTCAGTGTGAACCTGCGTTTATCTGTGAAGAGCACAGGGCACCAGTGGCGACTTTGCCAATCCTGGTGTTCTGTGGCAAATGCAAAGAATCCTGCACGATGTTGGGCTGTGAGCACAACCCCCATCTGTGGATGTCGGGCCCTCATACCACCCTCATGGAGTCGGTTTCTAACCGTTTGTGCAGACACATGCACATTTGTGGCCTGCTGGAGGTCATTTTGCAGGGTCTGGCAGTGCTCCTCCTGTTCCTCCTTGCACAAAGGCGGAGGTAGCGGTCCTGCTGCTGGGTTGTTTCCCTCCTACGGCCCCCTCCACGTCTCCTGGTGTACTGGCCTGTCTCCTGGTAGCGCCTCCAGCCTCTGGACACTACGCTGACAGACACAGCAAACCTTCTTGCCACAGCTCGCATTGATGTGCCATCCTGGATGAGCTGCACTGCCTGAGCAACTTCTGTGGGTTGTAGAGTCCGTCTCATGCTACCACAAGTGTGAAAGTACAACCAACATTCAAAAGTAACCAAAACATCAGCCAGAGAGCATTGGTACTGAGATGTGGTCTGTGGTCCCCACATGCAGAGCCACTCCTTTATTGAGGGTGTCTTGATAATCGCCAATAATTTCCATCTATTGTCTATTCCATTTGCACAACAGCATGTGAAATTGATTGTCAATCAGTGTTGCTTCCTAAGTGGACAGTTTGATTTCACAGAAGTTTGATTTACTTGGAGTTATATTCTGTTGTTTAAGTGTTCCCTTTATTTTTTTGAGCAGTGTATATATACGTTTAGATCAAATATATTTCACACCCATCGCAAACAACGTACAGGATCGCATAATGGGTCTAGAAAATTTCCAACTCTTTTTGTATGCAATGATGACACAAGAAGTGTTCAGAAGCATGGTGGATTCCACACACAAGACTAAGATCACATTTACAATGCCATGCACTGGCTAAAGTGATGTACGCCATCACTGGGCTTCACAGTGGAAATACTTTCTCAGGATGATGAGTAAAGGTTCACCATTTGGAAACCTGACGGAGGAGTCTGAGATTGGTAAATTCCGTAGGAACACTCCATGTTGTGCTATATAGCACCAACCGGAAAGTTTATTGGAGGAAGGATAAAGTCATCTACAGAACAGGCAAAGCTGGGCAGAGAGCTGGCATTTATAACTGAGTCATAAGTAGTAAAGGAAAAATAGTCAGAAAAAAAGAGAAATAATGATGATTAGGAATTCAAAGAAATGGAAGGGGATAACACATAAGCAGGGTCTAGGTTACAGATAAAAAAAGCAAGGGAAGGCCAAAATAAAATCTGAGAAATGTTTCTCTTAATAATGCCTCAAAAAATAAATACAGACCTCGCTATCAGTGTGTAATAAGCAGGAGGTTGTGGCACTGAATGATTCACACACAGAGGTTCTATGCTCGGAATCAGGGTAGATACAAAAAAAAAACAGGCATGGATAGAGATAAGTGAGAAGAAACTGGAGGACATAGAGTTCAGCCTTTTGGCCGGCTCGCAGTATATTTTGAAAGGATATATAATAATTTGTACACTGTACAGCAGCGAATGGAAATCAAGAGAAGTATAATGAAGCTACAAAGAGCAAGTAACATACTTTTACCACTTCATAATACTTTATGGTGTAAGACTACAGTAGCTGCACACTATTTTCCGGGTGAGGCTGTGAATGTTAGGAATTCTTCATTTAGGGTGGATCTGTATAAAATAAGCTAAGAATGATGCTTTTTTCGGAAAGCTGCTTTGTCTACTTAATTAAGGGATTATTAGCAGAGTTTTTCCATGCCAAACTCTACTAAGAAAAACACAAAATCATCAGAGCTTGAAGGTCTGTACATTTCTAGGTGTCAGCCATGTATTTCGCTGAACCTTGAGGTTACAGAGTTTCTATACAATATGTATGTATGTATAAATCAATCTGGAAGGTCTTGCCTTCTCTTTTCATTTTGTAGATGTGGCTTATTTTGTTGTATGTCTTGGCCACATGAAAAAATATTTTGGGTCACCAAAAATTCATGCAGCATTTTTATTTGTCGTCCAGAATGGTTTTACTAAATATTTAATGCCAGTGCCACTGATACATGTGTGCATATTAAACAAACTTACTGTAAAGGATTGGGTAAAAATTTGTAACGGAACCATATTTTAATCATTTAATTTTTAAATAATCAGTAATATTATTGAAGAACCCCAAAATACTGTATACTGACCACAGACAGACCATAAGATAGCACATATGCATTCCTACCAACCATCCCGGATCCAGCAGAACAATCCCGAATGTGACATGCAGAAGTAGTGCAGTTACTTCAAAAGCATCCAACAACTATTAGAGGGGTTAACAAAGTCACAGAAGACAGGGAGTGTTTTAGCAGAGCCCCAGGGGGATTGTGGGGAAGTTGTTTACTGTCTGGCTAGAGCTGAAGAGAAAGGTGGTGTATGATCTGTATCTCACAGAAGGCAAGGTAATCTAAACACAGGTCAGATAGACTCCCTGAGCTAACAGTGCAGAGTAGTATCGGGCAGAAAGATAAGGACTTGAAGTAATCCTGTCATAGGGATCATCTCCCTCATCAGACCCCCCCCCCTCCATCTCCATGCACGATAAAGAATGCTGTGTACTATTGAGTCCTTGTGAAGGAAAAGCCTGTGGTTGTGTATGCATTAAAACTGTGCTGTATTGTGCTACTGGATAGACTGTGTACTACTGTGCTGCAAAGGAGACTGTACTGTTGTTACTGGAGCCTGTTGCTCAAAGAGACATTTACACTGCACTGGCCATGTCTCATTAAATGTTACTGTTCTACCGTTTCTGAGGACTCTTGTCAAATGTGTCTGGTCAGCAACTGAATCTATTGTGTGCCTGAGAGAAGCTGCAGCCTATGGTCGCCCTGAGTAATGATTCCCCCAGGATTCCCACGGTCTCGCCCCTATCTGAACTTAGGCGGCAATCATGTAATAAGAATGTCCTGCTGTTCCGAGAGGTCGATGGTATGCCCCGACTTCAACTTCATCGGTATTTTAGTTGGCTGTAATTGTGGAGCATGGATCCAACAGGCCCTTGCTTCACTATTGTGTCCATTGTGTCTACGGTAGAGCCTGAAGGTCCTGCAAGGACTTTTGAGAATGTCTTGTGAATTGATGGCAACGCATACAAAGAACAGTTGTAATCCAGGAGGTGCAAGCAGAGATGTGACAGGAAAGTGTGAAGTGTGTGATCATACCGTGTTTGAGGGAATGTACTGAGGGGGCATCATACTGTGTGTGCGGTGGAATTGTGGGGACATTATATTGTGAGTGTTTTTTTTGGGGGGGAAGGGGTATAATATTGTGTGCGCCGGACTTTGAGGATCATCATACTGTGCACTTTTTGTAAAAGGAGGAATTTGCAGGCATCATGCTCTGTGGTGGCATCATACTGTGTGTGAGGGACTTTAGGAGCATCATATTGATTGGAGGGAATTTTATGACATTATAATGTGTAGGGGGTGACTGTGGGGGCAACATACTTTGTGGGGGTACTATGGGAGCATACACATACTCGATGCATCAGCACACTGTGACTAATGAATACATGAACTCCAATAGTGCTATAAACTTTTAAAACATAAGGTACTTAGTACTAAGTACCTTACGTTTTTAATGTTTATACCAATATTGAAGTTCATATATTCATTACTCGCAGTGTGCTGACGCATCGTGCATGTATATATTTGTATATTGGCCACATAGCATATTTATACACCTTTGCATTTAATACTAAAGGTGTGCGGGCCCTATTTTTTCTTTTTTTGGGGAACTGTGGGGGCATCATACTGTGTGTGTTGGGGAATGTACTGTTCTGGGCATCATACTGTGTGTGGGGGAATCATACTGTGTGAGGGGATGTATAGTGGGGGACATCATACTGTGTGTGTGAGAATGTAATTTGGAGAATGTACTGTGAGGTATTTTATATTGTGTAAGGGAATTTATTGTGGGGGCATTATACTATGTAAGGGAATATACTGTGGTGGCATAATACTGTGCATAGTGGATAGTGGGAGCATCATACTGTGTGTAGGAGGACTGTGGGGGAATCATACTGTGTGTGGGTGATTATTGGGGAATCATACTGTGTGAAAGAGGGTTTGTGTGTGCATCAATCTGTATGTGGAGGTCTGTGTTGGGCATCATTCTGTATAGGGGGCATTGTGTGGGCATCACATTGTGGGGGCATTATTTTATGTGCGGGGACTGTGGTGGGCATCATTCTCTAAGTATTATAGTGGGAGTATCATACTATGTGTGGGGGACTGTAGGGGCATCATGCTGTATGTTGGGTAGAAATCTACTATGAGAATGTCATACTGTATGGGTGAATGTACTGTGTGGACATCATACTGTGTATGGGGGAATGTATTCTGTGGGCCATCATACTATGTATGTGGGGAGGACTATTATACTCTGTGTAGGGGAATGTACTGTGGAGGGCATTATTCTGTTTGTGTGGAGGATTGTACTGTGGGTTCTCATACTGTGTGTGGTATTATACTGTGTGTCAGGGAAAGTACTGTAGGGGTCATTATAGTGTGTGTGTTTGTGTATGTGTCTGTGAGTGAATATTCTGTAGGGGTCATTATAGTGTATGTGTATGCGGGGGGGGGGGGCACTGTGGAACTTTGGGTTTCAGAAGGAGCAATATTTCCATTTGTGCACATACAAAGGTCCGGACGAAATTAGGGAAGCGGCTTAGTGTGAAATATAAATTGCAACAATGGACTATGCTGTATGTGTGCCTTTTCCCTGTGTTTTAAAGTTGAAAGGTATGCATATAAAGTATACACTGTGAGAATAGGGATAAGAGGCCGGACAAATCCTGCGTGCCTAATATCTGTTAACCTTGAAAACAACATCAGGGAAACGGCTAGTTATCAAAGCTCCATGTTTTACAGATCTCGTGATCTGTTATAGGTAGACGTAAAACAATGTTTCCGTTGTCTTAGGCCACTTTAAGTGACCATGAGATAGCATGTTGGATTTCCAATAGCCAAACCTTTTGTTCACTTTGAGATTAGCCGCTTGGAGAGGCTCCCTCATAGACCACACAGCGCTTGGCTGAGACGACCATTCCTGTCTATGGAAGCGTTGAGGGAGATAGCTGTCTGTTGAATAATTGTACAGCAGACAATTATCTAATGTGTATGGGAGGCATTATTATGAATTCTTATTAATTTATCCTTTCAGTTTCCTATTATGGCTCATTCAGACGTCGGCGCCATTCGGAGCAAGCACGGCCCGCTAATGCAAGGACTGGCCGGAGGCTCTCCTGACCCGAGCATGACAGATTCATATATTTCTATGAAGCTGTCACCCTCATGTTGGGAGACTCGCAGTCAATCCATGCATTGCCGTCCTATCTCGGACCAATTTCCACATTTTAAAGCATCTTACTAGCTGTGAGTCCATGTTTGGGATCAGTTTCTTCTCAGCCCTTATTCACACAGGACATCACTATGACGCAGGGTAAGGTTTTAATATTAGAGGTTAGGACTATCCCGAGCTTGGGTACACCTTGACGTTGGTGGGATGGCTTCTACGCTTTTTTTTAATCAAAAACAGTGTTTACTATGTACCCAATGTTATTTATATGCACTATTGCTTTTACTTATTTATTTACAGCAGAGTATTTATTTTATTTATTTTGTTTCCGTCTTGGTTTTTTTTCTGATTTCCACAGATATCTGAATGAGCCCCAAGGGGAAAATGAAGCATAACTGACATATATACAGAGAAAGAACGTGTAGCCCACACTGTTGAGGAAGGGTCTCATAGAAAATAGGGCAATTGTTCTATGATGATGGCTAATGATAAATAAGGTCCAGGAAGGGAATAACCTTAACAGTTCCTGTTATAACATCTTAAATCTGCTTTATATCACAGACAGATGTTTCCCTATTTAACATTCATTACTAATCAAACAAAATTACATGAGGTGAGCTGGCTGTGAATCTAGTATTTTCCACAATTCAGGATGGATGACAGTAACTGTGAAAAAAAATCCAAAATGTAGATGTGATATGTGTGAGTATAATTCCTGGAGACAGAGCATAGTGATGTCAGTACAGGCGGCTGCCTTAGGTACGCACGTTACATGTCATTATGTAATCAAATTGATAAGTGATATCTCATCTGATCCCAGGAGAAACTCTTACTATTTCTTCTCATTATCACTTGGAAACTGAAGACAGAGTGTTCAACATAACTATACGCTACAGTCACAATGCGTCTATGCTTTAGATAGAGAAAACTCTTTCAATTGCATTTCACACAGATTACAAATAAAATAATAATCTAATTCAGGTTATTATGCAATATTGTGAATTATCCAATGATAAAAACCACAGGAATGTGCAAGAATAATATTTACCTGGTGCAATGTTTTCAGGGTTTGGAGGGCTCCTTGGGTCTGGGGTATTGGGAGGTGTTAGTGGAGCTGTTGGTTGGACGGATTCAGTGGAAATGTCATTTGTCTTGCCATTGTGATTAAACGGATTTTGCTAGAAGAAAAATGTAAATACAGAGTTACTTCATAGGTTTACAAGGTTAGATGTTCATTAATTAAATCAGAAGGCAGCATGCAGCTGCTACTCAACCTCCATTTTATATCATTCCACCCATACAACGCCCTTTACCCCATTTCCGCTTCCAACAAAGATCAGCTACCGGTGTAATATTTGTCGCATGATGTCCATTGAGTAAAGAGTATTAAAGAAAATAGGAGTACAGAATTGCAATATAACCTTTATTAATCATAAAGGTGAAATCCAGTTTAAATGATCTTCCTATGGCATTTGGGAATCTTACAATAGTAAAGTCTGTGATCTCGGGCAACCACAGATTTGCAGAATGAAAGAGCTTAAGCAGATGGAACGAAACCAAAGTTGAATTTAAAACTAAATGTCTATTTAATCTAACAATCTAATCACTTTTCTAATTTACTTCAGTTAAAAATTCCCTACTGTTCCTTCTCTACTGTAGCTTCCCATCTAGTTTTATTTATTTATGTTTTACTTCCAATGATGTTACTTTGAGAATCCCCAGTGCATGCTGGGCTACTCACATATCATTAGGGGGAAGGTGCTGCGGTCACTGCTGCAGCTGCTGTCTCCTCCCTGAACCTAGTGTCATCAGTGACGTCTGCTTCAGGGGTTGGGCTAGTCCCTGCTCTACTGAGTATGTGCGAGTTGTCCATTCCAACACCTGCACTATATTCCTTTAAATGTACACTGACATTGCGCTCCTTCACTGGCTTTAACGAAAAGTGACAAGCCGACCAGAGAGCACACTGTGAGACGTCACCATCATAAAGTGAGGCATCATCAGTGACGTCTGTTTTGGAAGCTGAGCTGCTGCTTGCTCTCCTTGCTCGCCGAGTTCTTTCCTCTTCAATGTGCACTGACAGTGCACTCTCTTGCTCATCACTTTTCTTTTGAGCCTGCGAGGAGTGCAATGTCAGTGAGCATTCGTAGGAATATACAGCAGGGAGCGCACACTGACGATGTGTCAGAATTAACAACCTGTGCATGCTTGGTTGAGCAGGGAGAAGCCAGCCCCTGTTAAATGCAGCCAAGACACTCTGATGATGTCCTGCTTGAGTATCTTAGCATGCACTTGGAATTTCCAAATGAAATGTCATTGGAAGTTAAAAAAAAGAAAAAAAGCAGACAGGAAGTTAGAGTAAAGAAGAGGTGGGGAATTTTAAATTGAAGTACATTAGAAAGGTGATTAGATTTTTAAATTAAATAGAGATTTAGTATGAATTTTAACTTTGGTTTTGGACCACCCTTTTAAATCCTTTGGCATTTCTTAGAGATTTCCATGAAGGAAAATAGGGCACAATAAGCCAATAGCCGAATGGTCAGAATGTTGTGTTCGAGTGTTAACAGCAGATATCTATGAGCATTGCGTAAGCTAGGAAATATCTGTGCCTATGTGCTGGTCACAAGTGGTCGGGATAAATATGGTTCTAGCATATTTGTAAAAGTCCAAGATATTACATAATTTATCCTAACTGGTAAATAACTTAAAAATGATATCCTACAATTGCTCACTAGCCACAAGATTTTTACATATCAACAACTGTACCAGCATAGTGATTTTTTTAACCTTTATAACCACAAGAAAAGTTACACAAATAACAATACTTCAATTAATAATGCATAATTATAATGCCACATATCCAGCAATATAAATAACAATTATATCTACAGCTTCTGTGTATACAATCAGTGGTAAGGATATTAAATGTAAAAGCCACCACACGCCATGCCAATAAACCACATGACACACTGCCCAATACCAGGAGTACTTAAGTATTGTTAAAATCATCTCTATGGAGTCTTTTGCATTTTTTTTCCACTCAGTGATTGTTGTATTTACTGTGATAGAATTTTATGATGCTCTTGTTATACCTTGTAATATGGAATTTTATACTGCCCTAGTGGGTGTTTATTATTGTGGTGTTTTAGAGTATTTTAGCAGTTGTTTGTGTTACTTTTTATGATATAAATTCTTTACAATCGTGATGTTGTTACAATTGTTGATAGGCTAATGAGCAATGGTAGAATATTATACATTTTTAAATAATCTTTATTGATATAATATTGAAGCAATGGGGTCTTATGGTCCAGTTTTGGTCACTAACATAAAAATACTAGTATTATTTAGTCACATCACCCCAAAAAACTGAACAAGAAGTGGTCAAAAAGTCAGATGTGCCCCAAAACTTTACCAATTAAAAAGGAAATTTAATTTTTTTTTTAGTTTGTCAAAAGTGGTAAATCATGAAAAAACTAGTACATGAGATCAGTAAACACATAACAATGACAAAATTGTGTTGCTTTTTTTTTTTCTCATTCCACCCCACATGCTTATGAGAGACTCGGACTTGATCTTTTAATAATTTCCTAATCCTGAAGTTGATTATACATATCAGATAAAAGTTGTCCAAATTCACTTCTTTTTCCTAGATGGTCAGGCAATTATATGGAGGCTTGTCGACTTACCTACGACGTCCAAAATGGTTTCAACATGGCTAATTATTTGGTGCCAGAGAACTTAACCAATTGCATAAACTGAGCATGCATATAATAGAAATATTTAGATTTTTGAATGATATAACTCTGTTTTATATATATATATATATATATATATATATATATAGACTGAGAGTGAAGAAGAATGAGTTCATAGTGATACTGATTCAGAGTAGTGTGATATAAATAATTTGGAGTATCCTACAGATGTTTATATGATCAGGTCCTGTAGGGCAGGTGTAGCACCCATTGTACATTTGTTTAGCACACATTGCACATACTGTATGTAGGATCATGTTATGTTCAGCTGTATCTGTCTAACTTCAGCGTGTCAGTCAGTGGAATATGCGGTAAAGTGTTGGTATGAGGAAGTAACCGGTGCTCCTGCTTACAATGTGACGTAATGTTAAGATACTGTGGTTGTGAGTTTCCCATATAAGTAATACCTGGAAGCATCTCATCCTGATGTCACTGCGCGGAGCTGCATCAGTGGTGAGAATTACATAACATTATATAACACATTAATGCTATCTAAGCTGCTGCCAACACACACATTACCCTGGGCTCACATCCTTTTCCTCTCCGAATTACATATTATAAAAGGAATACAATTGAAGTAACATTAAAAGACGTGGTTACTTCCTTATAATTTACATACACTAAGTGCACAATTATTAAACAATTCGTATTTTTGATGATTAATTTTATTATTGAATAACTACAGAGCTGTCAATCCAAAAGGATAATAAACCTGAAATCTGAATATTTAAGAAAGTAAAAGTGAGGTTTTGTCTTTCTTAGGAGAATATCCTATGTGTGCAGAATTATTGGGCAACTATTAGTGTGCTAAATTATTATATAACAATTAGAACATTTTCCAGCCGATTCTTGATTTAAATATTTGAAAAATGTTTATTCCACATCGTAAAAATTGGCACTCACAATAAATCCAAGCATGATGTAGTTTGCTACATGTTCAGGCTAAAAAAGTCCTTTAAACGTTTGATGGTCCTGTGATCACATTGCAATATCTTAGCAATTTCAAGAGTGCTGCATCCCTCTGTAACAATTTTTGACTTTGCAGAGCTAGACACGGCACCACTATCAGTATTCGGTCAGTATTTTTTCTCAGGAGTGGGTGATAAAAACAGAATTGTTGCACTTGTTTCTATTATACATTTTCTCTGATTGTTCCTCATCTGGTTTTGGCTCCCACTCCTGAGAAAAAAAACTGACCGAATACTGACCAAATACAGATAGAGGGGCCGTGGCCTTAAAGAGGTTGTCTGCTACTTTATCATTGATGACCTCTCCGACACCTGGCACCCTCTCCGTCGATCAGCTGCTCCCGGTGTCGGCGGTGGCCGCTGTCCAGAGCTGCTCAATTGCGGAGCTGCTCTGTTTTCTGATAGTGGCTGCTGCAGGGTACTGCACATCCGCCTGCTACTCAAATCAATAGGTGTCGGATGTGCAGTACCCGTCAGAAGACGGAGCAGCTCTACAATTGAAGATCAGCTGATCGGCGGGGGTACCAGGTGTCAGACCCCAACCGACCAGACATTGATGACCTATCATAAGGACAGGTCATCAATGATAAAGTAGTAGACAACCTCTTTAAATAAGTTAAATTTCTTTTTTGGCCCATTTTGCCTAAGGAAAACAAGCAGCCTAATTATTCTGCACATCTTGATGAAGGGCATTGAATCCTTAGGGTTCACCCTCCCTCATTACACAAATACACATCACCTGATCTGCTTGAAAATCTGCATAAAAATGATGATATGGCGAAAATACTCACTTTTCTAATAATTCTGCGTAGTATCATATGTACACCAACCACTTCAACCGTGTTTATTTATCCTCCTCCCGCTTTGTTTGAAGGAACATTCAATACTCAATTTCTAACCAAATAAAATACTTCCATTTCCATTTTAGCAATTTGGAGAAATATATAGATAGCCCCTTGTAGCCAGTAATATAGGAAGCGAGATCATACGACAATGGAACAATAGTCACCAATGGAAACAAACCACACCATAATCCAAGTTGCCATACAATAAATATACCCAGCTCTCCTAAGTGTGGATATATCTGTTCCCTTCACTTTGGAAAAAAAGGAAGTTATTACGAGTCCGGGTGGTGGAACCTCTGTGCTTCGGTGAAAGAAGGGACCAGAGGGGCGAGACTAAGTGCCTACACTGCCCGACCAAGGTGACACGGCGGCTTAGTCGACTCTGTGAACCAGGGAGGAACCGGGCAGGTGGACCAGGTGCCACTCTAGGACCGACCTTGTGTGAGAGCAGGTGACTACCATGGGTCAGATGGCAGGAACTGACCGGTACAGCGGATGAGCATGGCAGGAAGGCTGACGGGTGGACCGGGTAGACAAGCAGGCTGGTTCGAGCAGGCGGGCATAGCAGGTAACTGGCAGGTGCTCCGGGTAGACTGGCGGGTGGGCACGACAGGTAACAGGCAAGTGCTCCAGGTAGGCAGACTGGCGGGCATGGCAAGTTACAGACAGGTGCTCCAGGTAAGCTGGCTGGCGGGCACAACTGTAGACAGACTGGAGGACAGAACTGTTAGACAGCCTGGTGGGCTGGACTGACAGACAGACTGGCAGGCAGGACTGACAGGCAGCGGGACCTGAGGGCTGGAGCAAGTGTTTAGCACATGGAACAACAACCTTGCACAGGCACCTCCATTTTAGAGGAGGTGTCTTATATAGGGGAAGTCCTCCAGCCATTGGCCGGGGACTCTATAGGACGGCACACGTGGCCCCTTTAAGAGAGAGGGAGCGTGCACCCTAAGCACAGTGCCTGGGAAGCTGCGCGAAGAGTGCACCACAGCAGCAGGGGAGCGGGAAGACGCTGGACCTGAAACGGCGTCTCTGCCCGGCAGGAGGCAGAGACACCGATGCTACAGTACCCCCCCTTTACGCCCCTCTTCTTTAGGCCCGCAAGAAATTTTTTAAGAAGATGAGGGGCATGAATGTTCTCCCTGGGTTCCCAAGACCTCTCCTCAGGGCCAAACACCTTCCAATCCACAAGAAAGAAAGTCTTTCCTCTTACCCTCTTGGTGGCCAAAATGTTTTCTACCTCAAAGACGTCCTCAGCAGAGACTGGAGCTGGAGCGGTACCTGTATCGTCAGAGAAAGAATTAAGGACAACAGGTTTGAGGAGGGATACATGAAAGAAGTTGGGAATCCGTAAGGTGACCGGGAGTTTCAGCTTGTAAGCCACGGGATTGATCTGGTTCAGAACCTCGAACGGACCGATGAACCGCGCACCCAACTTATAGGAAGGTATCTTGAGACAAACATATTTGGAGGAAAGCCAGATCTTGTCTCCCGGATGGAATTGAGGTGGATCCAGACGTCTCTTATCAGCATGCTTCTTCATCCGCTCGGAGGACTGAAGAAGTGCAGATCTAGTGTCTTCCCAAATAGCCGAAAATTCGCTGACCAGAGACTAAGCGGCAGAATTGTCCACTGAAGAGGAAACGGGAAACGGAATCTGGGGGTGTTGACCGTAGATCACAAAGAACGGGGATTTAGAAGAAGACTCGCTCTCATGGATGTTATAGGAGAACTCGGCCCATGGCAGGAGCTCAACCCAATCGTTATGATGAGCGTTGACAAAGTGCCGAAGAAAGCTGATAAGGACCTGGTTGATATGTTCCACTTGACCATTGGATTGAGGCTGATAAGCAGAGGAGAAATCCAAGGAGACATCCAGCAGCTTACACGTAGCTCTCCATAAGCGCAAAGTGAACTGAACCCCGCGATCAGACACAATGTGGAGAGATAGGCCATGAAGACAAAAAATGTGATGGATGAAGTCCTTAGCCAGCACAGATGCAGACGGAAGACCAGGCAGAGGGATGAAGTGGGCCATTTTAGAAATGCGGTCAGTGACCACCCAAATGATGGTACAACCGACAGAAACAGGGAGATCCGTAATGAAGTTCATTGCAATGTGTTGCCATGGAGCGGAAGGCACGGGGAGAGGAAGGAGACGGCCGGATGGAAGGTGCCTGGAACCTTGTTACGGGCACAGGAGGAACAAGTCGCGACGAAGTTTATAACATCCTTGCACAGGGAAGGCCACCAGTAATGTCGGGCGATGAGCAGAAAGGTCTTCCTCTGGCTAGCATGATCGGCTAGTTTGGATGAATGGCCCCAGAGTAGAACCTTCTTATGATCCGTAACCGCTACAAAGGTCTTACCGGGTGGAAGATGAGACAAGTCAAACGGAGCCACAGTCAATACTTTGGAGGGGTCAATGATATGTAGAGGCTCCTCCTCTTGGTCAGAAGACAGGAATTAGCGGGATAAAGCGTCAGCCTTAATGTTCTTGTCCGCCGGGCGGTAATGCAGAGTGAAGCAGAATCGAGCAAAGAATAGAGACCACCTGGCCTGAGGCGGATTTAATCTTTGGGCGTTCTGCAAATAAGCAAGGTTTTTGTGATCAGTGTAGATGACCACCGGGTGCAGAGCCCCCTCCAGAAAGTAGCGCCACTCCTCCAGCGCTAATTTGATGGCCAGCAGCTCACGATCTCCTATGGAGTAGTTGCGCTTGGACGAGGAGAAGAGCTTGGAGAAGAAGCCGCAGGTTACCATTCTCCCGGAGAAGGATTTCTGGGTGAGCACTGCTCCGGCTCCAGAGGAGGATGCATCAACCTACAGGAAGAACTGCTTGTTGCAATCCGGACGGTGTAGCACAGGAGCGGAGGAGAAGGCTTGTTTTAGGGAGACGAAGGCCTCCTCCGCTTCGGAAGTCCATTCCCTGGGATTTGCTCTTTTACGGGTGAGGGCGGGGATGGGAGCAGTCCGGGAGGAGAAATGAGTAATGAAGAGGCGGTAATAATTTGCGAAGCCCAGGAATCGCTGACCCCACCGGCAGAGACCTTCTCGGGATCCATCCGCAGACCAGTCTTGGAGATAATATAGCCCAGGAACGGTAGAGAGGTCTGCTCAAAGAGGCATTTCTCGAATTTAGCATATAGGAGATTCTGCCGGAGCCTTAGCAGAACCTGACGAACATCCCTCTGGTGAGAGGGCAGATCCGGAGAGAAGACCAAGATATCGTCCAGATACACCACCACACAAGA
Source organism: Phyllobates terribilis (assembly GCF_046119375.1). Taxonomy (NCBI): domain Eukaryota; kingdom Metazoa; phylum Chordata; class Amphibia; order Anura; family Dendrobatidae; genus Phyllobates; species Phyllobates terribilis. Next base: position 881,402,122 of record NW_027362761.1, read on the forward strand.
ATACAGGAGATCACGGAAGATGTCGTTAACCAGCTCCTGGAAGATGGCTGGAACATTACAGAGACCAAAGGGCATTATGCGATATTCGTAGTGACCGTCCTGGGTGTTGAATGCCATCTTCCACTCGTCTCCCTGGCGGATCTGGACCAAATTGTACGCCCCACGAAGATCGAGCTTGGTGAAGATCTTCGCGCCTTTAAGGCAGTCGAACAGCTCCGAGATGAGAGGCAGGGGGTACTTATCTTTGATGGTAATCTGGTTAAGACCCCTGTAATCGATACAGGGACATAAAGAGCCATCTTTCTTCTTGACGAAGAAGAATCCTGCCCCAGCCGGAGAGGTGGATTTCTGGATAAATCCCCTAGCATGATTTTCCTCTATGTACTCAGACATGGCCCGGGTCTCAGCCAGCGACAAGGGGTAGATACGCCCGGGGGGAGGAGAAGCTCCAGGTACCAGGTCGATGGGGAAATCATACGGCCTATGAGGTGGTAGTGTCTCTGCTTCCTTTTTGTCGAAGACGTCTGCATAGGACCAGTAGGATGTCGGCAGACCAGGTAGATTAGCCGGAGTAGACGGGGGTCGAGCTGGACGAACCAGAACCAGACAGGACTCATGGCATTCCTGACCCCAACAGAGCACTTCACCAGATCTCCAATTCAGGACGGGCTCATGTCTTTTTAGCCAGGGTAGACCAAGCAAGAGGTGGTGAGAGAGACCCGACAGCACATGAAAGGAGATCTTCTCTGAGTGCAGCATTCCCACCTGAAGGGTTACAGGCTCTGTGACGAGCAAGATGGTCTCTGGAAGAAGCCTCCCATCCATGGAGGCAACTACCAACGGTTCAGCCAGATGTACAGTAGGAATCTGATACCACTCCACAACAGCCTGTAGAATGAGATTCCCAGCGGCTCTGGAATCCAGATGGGCAATCTCGAAGAAGCGGGTCTCACCACTGGAAATAGAAACAGACAGAGTCAAGGACGGAGAGGATTTACTCTTGCCTAGGACAACCTCTCCGAGCTGTCCTAGACACTGGAGTTTCCCGGCCTCACCGGGCAGGAACGGATCAGATGCTCTTTACTGCCACAGTAGAAGCAACTCCCCTCGGCTCAGCACATCTCCTGGCGAGACTTGACCATATTGTTTTGGTCAATTTGCAAAGGCTCAGACGAACATGCCCAGGGAATTGCTGGTTGCGAGGCTGGCTTTTGGAATACAGGAGCGAGACGCGGAGATCTTCTTCTGGGTAGTCTCCTTAGCACGTTCCAGAAAACAGATGTCAATCCGGGTAGCTAATAACACCAGGTTGTCCTGGGTGGAAGGGATGTCACGACCGGCTAGCTCATTCTTAATCCGTCCGGAAAGACCTCCCAGAAGGTGGACACCAGGGCCTTGTTGTTCCAGGCAAGCTCAGATGCAAGGGTTCAGAAACGTATGGCATACTGGCCCATGGAGAGACTCTCTTGGCGGAGACGGAGAAGTGAGGAGGCAATAGAAGATTTTCGTCCGGGCTCATCGAAGACCTTCCGGAAGGCAGTGAGGAAAGCCAAAAGATTGGACACCAGGGGATCCCCTCTCTCCCACAGAGGGTTTAGCCATGCCAATGCCTCCCTGGTGAGGTGAGACATGATGAACGCCACCTTGGCCCAGTCGGAGGGGAACTGATGTGCCATGAGTTCAAAGTGCAGCGTGCACTGATTTAAGAAGCCCCGACATAAGACGGTGTCACCACCAAAACGTGGAGGCGCAGAGAGCCGGGGTCCGGAGCCGGGTGCCACAGCGCCAGTGGGTTGAGGTGCCGCCGGTTCGGGTGTCGCTCGGCTAGAGATGGACACAGACGGGGTGGACAGCATGTCCAGGCGGAAGTTGACAGTCCGCAGGTAGGACAGCATAGTTTCCTGTTGAGATCTCTGACGTGAGACCTCCTGATACAGATCAGAGAGCGAAGGAGCCTGGGGGCCATCGGGTTCCTGGGCCTGTGCAAACTGTTACGAGTCTGGGTAGTGGAACCTCTGTGCTTTGGTGCAAGGAGGGACCAGAGGGGCGAGACTAAGTGCCTACACGGCCCGACCAAGGTCACACGGCGGCTTAGTCAACTCCGTGAACCAGGAAGAAACTGGGCAGGTGGACCAGGTGCCACTCTGGGACCGACCTTGTGTGAGAGCAGGTGTCTCCCACGGGTCAGATGGCAGGAACTGACCGGTACAGCGGATGAGCACAGCAGGAAGGCTGACGGGTGGACCGGGTAGACAAGCAGGCTGGTTCGGCAGATAGCCAGACGGGTGCTCCGGGTAGGCAAACAGGCGGCCACGGCAGGTAACTGGCACTATCATATATAGGGGAAGTCCTCCGGCCATTGGCCGGGGACTCTATAGGACAGCGTACGCGGCCCCTTTAAGAGGGAGGGAGCGCGTGCGCCCTTAGCACAGTGCCTGGGAAGCTGCGCGCGGTGCACGCTACAGCAGCAGGGGAGTGGGAAGACACCGGACCTCGACCGCGGCGGTGAGGGGAACAGCGTCTCGGCCCGGCAGGAGGCAAAGACGCCAATACTGCGAAGGTTATATTGTACAGTAACGTATATCAATGTCATATTTTATATATTCTATGTTATTTCTCACTAGTAGAAACACATCATCTTTGGAAGTTACGCCAACCCTAATCTATTTCTTGAGGGTAAAAATCCATTATTCCAGTGTCTCGATTTTTAAAATGGCAAGATTTACAAACTATTAACAAATTATATTCAGATTATAATTTACGGAAGTCTTAACCACACAATTGTATAGTGGTTTATACTTGTCTTTTATACTTTTTTAATATATACAAATTAGAATATCATCAAAAAGTTAATTTATTTCAGTTCTTCAATACAAAAAGTGAAACTCATATATCATATAGAGTCATTACAAACAGAGTGGTCTATTTCAAGTGTTTATTTCTGTTAATGTTGATGATTATGGCTTACAGCCAATGAAAACACAAAAGTCATCATCTCAGTAAATTAGAATACTTTATAACACCAGCTTGAAAAATGTTTTTTAAATCTGAAATGTTGGCCTACTGAAATGTATGTTCAGTAAATGCACTCAATACTTGGTCGGGGCTCCTTTTGCATCAATTACTGCATCAATGCGGCGTGGCATGGAGGCGATCAGCCTGTGGTACTGCTGATGTGTTATGGAAGCCAAGGTTGCTTTGATAGCAGTATTCAGCTCGTCTGCATTGTTGGGTCTGTTGTCTCTCATCTTCCTCTTGACAATGGTCAGGCGAGTTTGCTGGCCAGTCATGCACAGTGATATTGATGTTTTTATTGGTACATTTGGCAGTGTAGACAGGTGCCAAGTCCTGCTGCAGAATGAAATTTCCATCTCCCAAAAGCTTGTCGGCAGAGGGAAGCATGAAGTGCTCTAAAATTTTCTACTAGATGGCTGCACTGACTTTGGTCTTGATAAAACACAATGGACCTCCACCAGCAGATGACATGGCTCCCCATACCAGCACTGATTGTGGAAACTTCACACTAGCAGCTTGGATTGTGTGCCTCTCCACTCTTCCTCCAGACTCTGAGACCTTGATTTACAAATGAAATGCAAAATTTACTTTCATCTGAAAACAACACCTTGGACCACTGAGCAACAGTCCACGTCTTTTTCTCCTTGGCCAAGGTAAGACGCTTCTGGCGTTTTCTATTGCTCATGAGTGGCTTGACACAAGGAATGCAACACTTGTAGCCCATGTCCTGGATACGTCTGTGTGTGGTGGTTCTTGAAGCAGTGACTCCAGCAGCAGTCCACTCCTTGTGAATCTCCCCCAAATTTTTGAATGGCCTTTTCTTAACAATCGTTTCAAGGCTGCGGTTATCCTGGTTGCTTGTGCACCTTTTTCTACCACACTTTTTCCTTCCACTCAACTTTCCAATAATATGCTTGGATACAGCACTCTGTGAACAGCCAGCTTCTTTAGCAATGAACTTTTGTGGCTTACCCGTCTTGTGGAGTGTGTCAATGACTGCCTTCTGGATATCTGTCAAGTCAGCAGTCTTCTCCATGATTGTGGAGCCTACTGAAACAGACTAAGGGACCTTTTTAAACGCTTAGGAAGCCTTTGCAGGTGTATTTTGTTGATTATTCTAATTTACAGAGATAATGACTTTTGTGTTTTCATTGGCTGTAAGCCATAATCATCAACATTAACAGAAATAAACACTTGAAATAGATCACTCTGTTTGTAATGACTCTATATAATATATGAGTTTCACTTTTTGAAATGAAGAACTGAAATAAATTTACTTTTTGATGATGTTCTAATATAGTGAGAAGCATTTGTATATGTTTTTCTCTGTTGTGTTTCTCAATGAAACTTTTCCCTCAAATGACGTCCAAACCTTTTTGGTGCCTTTTTATGTATTTGAATTGTTGTATGTCATTGCCAACGCATGAGCCTTAGTTTGACTTTAGCAACGCCCAGGATAATTTTTAGGTGGGAAACACTCCATTGATTTTTATTTTAACGGGCATTGAAATAAAAGAAAAGAGAAAGCTAAAAGTAAGTTCTGATTATTTCCAAAAAGACATATACTGGAATTGATCTATCTATCACATATCTATCTATTTATCTAACTAACCATCTATATACAGTTGTGCTCAAAAGTTTACATACCCCGGCAGAATTTTTGCTTTCTTGGCCTTGTTTCAGAGAATATGAATGATAACAAAAAAACTTTTTCTCCACTCATGGTTATTGGTTGGATGAAGCCATTTATAGTCAAACTACTGTGTTTTCTCTTTTTAAATTTTAATGACAACCAAACACATCCAAATGACCCTGATCAAAAGTTCACATACCCCAGTTCTTAATACCGTGTATTGACCCCTTTAACATCATTGACAGCTTGAAGTCTTTTGTGGTAGTTGTGGATGAGGTTCTTTAATTTGTCAGATGGTAAAGCTGCACATTCTTTTTGGCAAAAAGCCTCCAGTTCCTGTAAATTCCTGGGCTGTCTAGTATGAACTGCGCGCTTGAGATCTCCCCAGAGTGGCTCAATGATATTGAGGTCAGGAGACTGAGATGGCCACTCCAGAACCTTCACTTTGTTCTGCTGTTGCCAATGACAGGTCGACTTGGCCTTGTCTTTTGAATCTTTGTCATGTTGGAACATCCAAGTACGTCCCATGCGCAGCTTCCGGGCTGATAAGTGCAAATTTGCCTCCAGTATTTGCTGATAACGTGCTGCATTCATCTTTCCTTCAACTTATACCAAGTTTCCTGTGCCCTTGTAGCTCACACATCCCCAAAACATCAGCAATCCACCTCCATGCTTTACTGTAGGAATAGTAATCCTTTCATCATAGGCCTTGTTGACCTCTCTCCAAATGTAACGTTTATGGTTGTGGCCAAAAAGTTCAATTTTGGTCTCATCACTCCAAATTACCTTGTTCCAGAAGTTTTGAGGCTTGTCTCTGTGCCGTTTGGCGTATTGTAGGTGAGATACTTTGCGGCATTTGCGCAGTAATGGCTTTTTTCTGGCGACTCGACCATGCAGCCCATTTTACTTCAAGTGCCTCCTTATTGCGCATCTTGAAACAGCCACACCGCTAGTTTTCAGAGACTCTTGAATTTCAGCTGATGTTATTTGTGGGTTTTTCTTTGCATCCCGGACAATTTTTCCTGGCAGTTGTGGCCCAAATGTTTGTTGGTCTACCTGACCGTGGTTTAGTTTTTACAGAGCCCCTGATTTTCCATTTGTTAATAACAGTTTGAATGCTGCTGATTGGCATCATCAATTCCTTGGATATCTTTTTGTATCCCTTTCCTGTGTTATACAGTTCAACTACTTTCTGCCATATATCCGTTGACAATTCTTTTGCTTTCCCCATGACTCACAATACAGAAACATCAGTGGCTGGATGAAAGATGCAAGAGTCTGTCTGGATCCCAGAAACTCACTCAGCTTTTATGCACACACACTGATTACAAGCAAACAGGTCACAGGTGAGGATGTTACCTTTAGTAGCCATTCAAACCCATTTGTGTCCAATTCTGAGCATGTTATCAGGCCAAAATCACCAGGGTATGTGAACTTTTGATCAGGGTCATTTGGATGTTTTTGGTTGTCATTAAGATTTAAAAAGAGAAAACACTGTAGTTTGACAATAAATGGCTTCACCCAACCAATAACTATGAGTGGAGAAAAAGTTTTTTTGTTATCATTCATATTCTCTGAAACAAGGCTAAGAAAGCAAAAATTCTGCTGGGGTATGAAAAGCTTTTGAGAACAACTGTATCTGTCCATCTATCTATTCATCTATCTATCTATCTATCTATCTATCTATCTATCTATCTATCTATCTATCTATCTATCACTATCTCTCTCTATCTGTTAGGGTGAACACTTTGATATGTTCACTAGTTGCCTGCTCCTGGCCTAATGGACATGATCAAGTGCATGCAAGAAAGAATAACATCAGACACACAGTCAGATGTAAACTCTCCTTGGTCAGCTATGGCACAGCTCTAAGTGTGTTTATTCAACCCGGACATAGATTTATATAAACTTTGTAAAGGGGCTCGGTTAGCCCTAGAATGGGAGTAACCAGATGTATTCATTGGTTAATGGATTGGGCAATGGGTAAGTCCATGGGCGGATCCATGAGGTTATCAAGGTGGGTTGGGCCATGAGGTCATCAGGGGGCGAGGTTCATGAGGTCATCAGGGTGGGTTAGTCCATGATGTAATCAGGGGGCATGGTGCATGAGGTCATCAGGATGGGTTGGTCAATGATGTCATCAGGGGGCGTGGTCTCGATTGGGTGTCTCCAAGCGACGTGTCGCTCTGTGATTGGTTAGTCTTTCTATAGAATGCAGCTTCCTCCCGGAACTTCCTTGTACGACAGGATGTAGTCATAAATAAAGTCTCCACCTTTGCCACATGTACAACAGGATGTAGTCGTAGGTCCAGTTGCCATCTTGCATAACAAAGCATGGTGTGATGAAACAGGAAATGGCAGCCATCTTTTGATCTAAACATGCTTATGTAAGGTGAAATAATACACTTTATAGGTCTATTCTCTCAATCTCCTATGTCTTGAGGTTAATTAAGTATTTGATCCTGTGGCTCTCCTCAACATATCTACAGTAGCTATCATTATATCTATCTATCTATCTATCTATCTATCTTTATCTCTCTCTCTATCTACAGTATCTATTTATCTGTCTATAATATCTATCAATCTATCATTATATCTATCTATCGCTATCTCTCAATCTCTCTATCTACAGTAGTATCTATCTATATATCATTATATCTATCTGTCACTATTTCTCTCTATCTATCTATCTATCTATCTATCTATTATCTATCACATATCTATCCATATATCATCTTTAATAAAGATGATATATGGATAGATAATTGATAGATATGTGAAAGATAGATAAAGATTCTTTATCTATCTATCTATCTACCTATCTATCTATCTATCTATCTATCTATCTATCTATCTATCTATCTATCTATCCACCAAGTTAACTATATATCTTCCTTACTATCAAATTATCTATCTACAGTATCTATCTATTAAATATCTACATTTACATAGGTATTCATGACACATTGTTAAAACTTTGTGTTTTAGAAGTCAAAATGAAGTTTTGACGTCTCCAGAGCAATATACTATGTAGCATGTGTGAGGATAATCAGGTTTAGTCAGCTGATGAAATACAACAGGAATGACCTCTCTTCCATTGAGTCATCGCAATGTTCCCAAACGCTTTATTATTGTACATAGAGTGCTGTTAAGTTTCAAGCAAAACATTCAACTTTCTCAGTCTGCAGCCACCTGTGGAGGCAGGAACTAAAGTAAAATATTAACAAGAAGATGAATCATTTGTTCACCACGTGTAATGTGGCTTTGTGCGTTACTTGTGATCCGGCTTTTGTCTCCAGCCCACACTGTACTCTGACCATGTAGAGTGCCTAGAGATTGCATACAAATGCTTGGCGGCTCACTCATTCTCCAGCAGACATGGACCCTTTGATTAAATGGTTGGTGCAGAGCTACAAGTCACAGAGATGATGTATATTTAACTCCTGAGGACAGTGATCAGGTACAGTTGTAGCAATGAAACAACTGACGTCTGCTGTGATGTGACAGCACCCAATGTGACTGCTCAGATATTATCAAATGACATATATTACTGGCTAATTATAAGATCAGATCATTCACAGAGGTCCCCGCTGATAGCTACATGCACGCAGGCTGCTAAAAGTGAGAGTAAGGGCAGGGGCACAGGTAATTGCAGCATTCCCATTCATTACAATAGGTAAAAAAACGCAATAAAAACTCTGAAAGACCTGACATACTGCAGATGTGAGAAAGTGCTTTGAAGGTTCAAATCTGCAATGGAAAAATATACAGCATATGCAGGAGATTTCAGAAATCAAATTCACTTAGCTGGTACTGTAAAACGCTACGTTTTATACTGCAGCAAAAATGTGCAGAAAAAAAAGCGGAAAAAAATGCAGAGTGTGAACAAACCCTAAGACTCTTTGCTAAATTTTCAAAAAGTAAAAAAAATGTGTTAAAAATTCAATTTTCTTCAAGGTCATGTGTAATAATTTTTTTTTATAAATAGAGTTTTCTTTTATATGACTCTATATTTATTCCCGTATTTGTTCTGACTACCCCCTCTTTGTTTTGATATCATATCATGTTTCTATATTTTGTAGACTAGTATATGAACTAAAATACATTTAATATATTTTACATTTAAGAGGGAAATTCAATTTTTGAAAACTTGATGCCCTGAAATTACATTGTGGACCATAGTGAAAATTTAGAAGAACAAACCTTTCTAAAGCACATTGTTTGCATAAACGTAAATCATACTGTACATGCATATGGGTATTGTTTGCCCAATGGTCCTCTAGTTTTATATTTGTCATTGGAATTTTAGAGTTATAGTAATAAAATAGTTACATAAAAATACCTAAAAAAATGGTAAAAAATAGGGTTAGGGTAATGGTTAAAGTTAAGGCTATAATTAGGGTGATGTAATGCCGGCGTCCCTGCACACTGCTTCCCCCTCCCCCTGCAGGGACACCGACATACTCACCGCCGAAGCCACCCTGTGTCCCAGGGCCTGCACACGCCGCAAAGGTCTCCTGGCAGTGCGCTTAGGGTGTGCATGCACGTGCTCCCTGACTCTAAAAGAGACAGCGAATGCGCACCTGATGTGTCCCCAACCAATAGCTGGGAGAACCAGAGCACTTAAGGCACCTTCATCTGTTGGAAAGTGCCTGAACAACATTAGTGTTTAGTGAGTTTTCAAGCTGCAAAGTCCGTTATCAGGCCCTTGTTCTTGAATCTGTCCTGTTTGTACCTGAAACCTTTCCCTGAACCTGTCCTGTCTGAATCAATACCTATACCCTGAGTCCAACCTGTGTAAATCTGCCATCCAGTCCTGCCTGGTCCCTGAGTCTGTCCGATGGTTCTGAATCCACTCCATCTGAATCAGTTCCAATTGGTTCTGGCTGTGATCCTGTTACTGCCCTACCAGCTACCCCGAGTCATACCTCCTTTCCTGTCCCATTGGGCTCAGCTGCTGCAATTTCGGGGTCTGTCTTGGAGTTGTGCCTGGCGACCACCTGCAGCTCAAGACTAACCACACCATCCGTGGCTCTAGTGAAGAACCAGGTGGTCACTTAGTTATGGCCCTCCAGGCCCTCCCCGGTCTATGGCGCAGTGGGACCACACCCACTAGCAAGATGGGCTATGATAATAAAATATATGTAACATATATGTAATTTACATATAACACATGCTTCATCTTATATATGTACAGTATTTTCTAGAGAGATGTTCACACTAAATGGACTATTGCAATAGAAATGATTGATTTCTCCTTCACTGTTATCTTAGTCTGCTTTTAAAGCATGAGAAAAAGAGAGGATATAGCGCATTTTCCAGGGTTATTAAAACAAAGAAAACATCAATGTCCTGTAGAGTCTTAAGATGTGTACAGACCAAGTGACAATTAAGAAGTAGTGTAATCCAAGCATGCAAAGGTGTTATGTAAGTAGTTTGGGCGTGTTTGGATAATATGTTTGCTTCCCAGCGGCTACATGTTTTGCGGCGGAAGACTGCTGCAACACATGCAGGGATTGCCTGTTTGTTAGGCAATCCCTGCATGTGTTGCGCCTGTCTACCACCGTAAAGCATGCAGCCGCAGGGACTCAAACATATTATCCGAGCATGCCCAAGCTACTTGGATAACACCCGAGCATGCTCATGTTCGCTCAAAACTACTAAGAAGTCAAAACTAAAAACATAGGGGCCGATACACTAAAGAATTTACAGCAGAAAACTGTCGTGAAACACTTAAAAGTCACAATTTTTTTGTGCAAAGTTGAGTTGCGACTTTTGATGCTTTTATGCCTGTTTTAAGCAGCGCAGTCAAAATAGGCAGAGCTGGGGAAGGGCCAGAGAGGAGAGGCTATGCCCGCCCATCAAATTTGCGAAAAGTGGCAGCATTTCTTACACCAGAAATTTTACTTCCTTCAGTCCCAGACTGGAGTAACATTTCTAGCGAGGTGCACCGAGGCGCAAGCCACTGATAAGATGTGTCAACCTCCCTAATCAATTTGGCGCATCTTATTAACGCATGCTTCTCATTAAGACTGGCATATGAAACACCTGTCTTAATAAATCGAGGCCAAAGTGTTTCCCATTGTTCAAAAAGAAAAAAACACATGGGGGGGGATTACAAATGCTAAATATTTTCGGATATAATTATTTTTTCTTGTACGCCCTTTTCCAAAGAAACTTGTTGCTGTAGTAAAAGTTAGAATGCATATCGTATTGTAAGAAAATCTTTACACTATGTCTATGGCCAGCTTCATCTATCTGTCGCTCTCTTGATTAGATCTATTATCTTTATATCTTTGTGTGTCTTAAATAAATCTATATCTGTCAGTCATTCAGTAAAGTTTACTATATTCTGATTCAGGTACTTTTTCCGTACTCCAAAATCTAATCCTATTACCACTTCCTGGTCACAATATAATTGACTTTTTCTAATTATACAACCAATTATACAAGAAAATCTAAAGATTTATTTATGCTTTTATATGGAAATGATTAAAGGGTTAAGCGATGAGACTTGTAAATCAGCAGAGTAGGTGACGTGAAGTCATGTGCTCCTCAGACTATGACTAATATATCTACAGCAGGAAGTCAATGATGTAATGTCAAGAGATGAATACAGGTATACAGTCTGTCGCTCTGGTAGCTGAATGTATCATAAAAGGGAATGTTCCAGGCGCTGCGTCCAGACATAGTGTACGATACACAGCACAGCGTCGGTGAACCTGGAGTACAGCAATCTGCCATGTCACCTGCTTCCTTCTAATCTGCATTCAGAGAGAAGCAGCTATTCCCATCACTATATGACTCCCGATGATTACTGTAATTATTATCTCTTTAAAGGGGGCTCCAAATGATGTCCTCCAAAACTGTAGTCACTCAGCCTGACAGCGTCTATTCTTTATTATTGGATATAATTATCATTTGTGGTAGATTTTGACAGATAATTCGACGACTCTTTGACCCAATGTGACAAATGCTTTATCTGACGCCCAGAAAGTGGGTCTCTCATACAGAGAATTTTTTCATTGTTCAGCACAGATATCTGTAAATCATATTTAACATGTCTGTTTTTCTATGTGGCAAGGCAAAGGATGTACGTCCCCTGTGTGAATGGAGCTGTAGTGAGAATGTGGCGCCCCTGAGGGTTCGACCGCCACAGGAATGCTGCACTTCTCTAATGGAGTGTAGTGTTCCTCCTCTGAGGTAAGGCCAGTGTGATGGTAGTGACCTACCTTTTGCATCCAACACCACATTTCTCCACCAGGGGGAGCTGGTATGCACTAGGTGCTGCTCCCCTGGTTACAGGGAGACTGGGGAACACAAAGTGGTAGGAACCAGTTAGTGGGTGAGAGTGGAGGACGTACAAGTTAGTTACACTTTAAATTTCATATTTAATAGAATGCCATCTTTGATCTTGGTCTCTGGCAGTCTGTCTGTCAAGCGGTCTTGTTGCTAGTCTTTGGTGCATCTTGGCACAACCTGGCTAGTCTGCCTTGGTTGCTGTGTGCTGTAATGTACTGTGTGTTAATGTGACCTCCCTCCGGGAGCGCTGATCCTGTGTGGGCCTGCACCGGCAAGGGACACAGCCCTCGTACCCCAGTCTTGGGACAAGAGATAGGTTGCAGACAAGGAATGTCTCAACCCGGCCAAGGACCAGGATCAAGAAGGCCCGGAGCTTAAGAGTGTGGCTCCACAGCAAATGGATCCCAGGCAGGATACAGACGGAGCGGTATACGCCACCTGTCCTCGCCAACCTGATATATTCAGAGGGACTCCGGCTGCAAGAGGGGTACCGGCCCCCGACACACGACCTTGCTACTCTACGTCCTGGACGGGAAAGCCCGGTTAGGCCCAGAGGATCCCACCGGGTATCGGATGGAGAGGAATTGCCACCCGTACCCTTGTTCTGAGAGGAGCTCAGAGGGAGACCCGGCCTATTTGCACGCACACGGACAGGAAAGGATTCGGTCTGTAGTTCAGGAACACTCTGGTGTAAGGTCTCGACTGAATGCTGGACTTACTCGGAGGTTGTCGGACCCCCGTCCCTGGTGACCGCAGGACTCCGCGAGGAGCAGGGAGTCGCCTTCCTTCTGCCATCTCTAAAGTGAGTAAAGCCTTGGAAGTTCACCCCTATGGCCTCCGGACTGTTTATTCTGCGCCACACCGTGAGACGCGGCGCCCGTCTCCCTCTACTACTACCCCCAGTCCTCCTGTCCCTCTGCCCTGAGGCCTTGCTCTGCCTGTGGGGAGCAGTGAGAACTTTGGCCGCCATGACACCGGGTCTCAGCGGACTGTAGCGGCGCTGGTGACCCTTCACCAGGCACCACAGGTGGTGTAGTCGTTAAAATAAGCCACTCAACCCGCACAAGCCCACACCATCTCTTTCTAATGTGACGGCCCTGAGCACGGGTCGAGCCCGGGCCACGGCTGCATCCCACCTCTCCATCACAGGGCCCGATACCGAGTCCCCCAACACCCAGGGTAAAACACGGGCTTCTCTGAGTAGAGGCGTCACAAGGATATGACGCGCCCCCTGGGCCTGTGTTGTGTAGCGTTGCGCACGCGGGGACTACCCGGAGCCGGATCTGTTGGGGTTAGTAGTCCTCGTGGCGGTGACCCGGTCCGTGCCCAGGGTGTCAAACTAAGTGGCGGAATTTAGTAGAAGATGTTATAGTGTTCGACTACGCCACCCGTTGAATGCGGTTATGAAGCCGCCGCTGCAGGGCAGACCGCTGAGGCCGGTGGTACGGTTGTGCAGCGTGGATAGTATAACCCCCAACGGGAGGGGTATGGCCTCAGGGCAGCGGACGTGGATGATGGGGATAGCAGAATTGCACGCAGGCACCAGGAACCACTCAGAGATGGTGCGGTGTAGTTCAGGGTCTTTACTGGTGGCAAAGGTAGACCCTCCCGGGAGTACTGGCTAGCGATCGGGGTCTGGTCAGTCCGTGAGCAGATAGGATCTCCCCCGGCCAGGTGGAGTTGTAGGCCTCCCCAACTTATTGTACTCTCCCTGGCTACCTTGCTAGAAGCGGGTAAAAGTAGCCCACGTCCCTGAGTGTACCGTGTGGTGCTCACCCGTATGGCCGGTGACTCGGGGCCTTCTGGTAGCCTCCGCTCCACAACGGCGGTGCTGGTCCCTTGCGTGTGACCGTGCCTTCGGGTTTCTTGGCCAGAGGACCTGAAATCCCCTGCCGGTCGGTTTCTGCTGCTGGGTATGGATCAGTCCCCACAGCCTCGGACTCCGTGTCCGGTGAGATCTCTTCAGTCAGGACGAGCTCTACAGCTTCCAGTCTCTGACCCCTTTTATCACTGCTCCCACAGAGCTCCTGATCTTGCTCTCCCTGTATCTGCTCCACTCCAGACCAGACTGTGTCTCTGTCTGGGACTCCTCTTCTTCTCTAACCCCGCCTCAGCCCCAGTTTATATAGGGGAAGTTCTTCCCCTCCCAGGACTGGGCAGGAAGTGTTGCATGCTTAGGGTTCCTGACCAGGAGACCTCCCACCTGCTCTCAGACGTAATATTGCTATTACTGTGGTAAGCCAGACCCCAGGGGTGCCACATTCCCCCCTAGTAAAATTTAGTACTCCGGGACTAAACATATTTTTGAAAACATAACAGGGTATAAACAGGAACAATACAATAAGGGAAAACACGTTAGGGCGGTCACAGCGTGTCCGCAACCGGGTGCAGTTTTTGAAGCAATAAGGGTGTCCATTTCACCAAAGAACAGGGAGCCGTAACCAGGTGGGGGTCTGTCCTACCCCGAGTCTTTAGCAGTCTTAGTCCATTCCTGGGTTACGCTCCAAACATGTATACAAAGAATTCCGGTTAATCCACAAAAGACACCTATAAAATAACTGGAAAAACATAATTATTTACAAGCAACAGTAAACAGGTAAATACCAATAAAACAGTCTGAACACTTTAGATCCTCCAACGTACTGGCAACTGGCCTCTAGTGGCCCTAGTAGACCTACAGAGCTTACTGACCGGTCCTGAGCTACAGGGTGTAGGAGCTGTCAAAGGTAAGCTGGGCAGCTGTCTACGGGTTCTTTGGCTCACTAGGGGCACGGCAGGCTCACTATAAACAGAGGGTCGATTCTCCTGGTCTGCTTGTGTGGGGTCTTCTGCCTCCTGGACCGGCTGCTCTTCCAGCTCTACCTGTTTTTCCGTAGGCACTTGGGATGCTGGCTGGAGGAAGGTGAGGACGGGTACCACAACAGCGCCATTTACTTGTGTCCAAGACCGAGGGAAGTCTCCGAGTACAGTACTGACCATCTCTTCCCTTTCCTCTGCGGGTCGAGGGTTTTCTTGATCTTCTTCAGGGTTTCGTAGCTGCTCGGGACACTTCTTCAGGTGATCTCGGGAGACAATGGCTGTGGTTTCTCCTCCATCCTTACTGATTGTGCAGATTTTTGGGTTTTCATGGCTTGATGGCAGTACGGTGTACGGGTCCTTCTCCCACTGGTCGTCCAACTTGTGGAGCCGTCTCTTCCTTTTCAAGACCTGCTCTCCAGGTACCAGGGGAACAGCGGGAGCATACTGGTTGTAAGTCTTCTCCTGTCTTTCTCTTGCTTGACAGAGACTTCGCTCAACTCTCTCCTGTACTTTCCGGTACTGCTGCTGCCTCTCTGTGTCCCAGTCTGCTTCTGGTGAAGTGTCCTCGGGTGTCAGGACTCCCATATCCAGATCAACAGGCAGCTTACCAGGTCTTGCTCTCATTAGGTAAGCCGGGATACAGTTGGTAGAACCTACAGGGATGTGGTTGTATAGGTCCACCAGATCAGGCAGTTTCTCAGGCCACAGACTGCGTTCTTCCAGGGGCAACGTTTTCAGAAGGTCTATCACCACCTGGTTCATCTTCTCGCAGAGTCCATTGGTTTGCGGATGATAGGGTGTTGTTCTTATCTTCCGGCAGCCATACAGAGTGCAGAACTCCTGGAAGACTTCCGCTTCAAAGGCTGGTCCCTGGTCCGTCAGCACCTGCTCTGGGTATCCGTGTGGACGGCAGAAGCGCTGCTGAAAGGCTCTAGCTGCTGTTTGAGCCGTTAAGTCCTTGACGGGGACTACAACCAAGAACCGGGAGTAGTGATCCACGATGGTTAACGCATAGACGTAGCCACTTCTGCTGGGGGTCAGTTTTACATGATCCAAGGCTACCAGTTCCAACGGCTGCCTGGTGACGATGGACTGCAGGGGAGTCTTCGGGCTGGCACGGTCCTTCCTTCTTAGGTTGCATGGGCCACAGTCTCTGCACCACCTCTCGATGGTTCCTCTCATGCCTACCCAGTGGAACCGCCCGCGCAGCAGGAACTCCAGCTTCTTCCATCCGAAGTGCCCAGCTCCGTCGTGGTATGCCTCCAGTACCATAGCCGCGTCTCTTCTTGGCACCACTACTTGCCAGATCAGTTCATGCGTCCGGGAGTTAACCATTCTACGGCACAACTTCCCCTTGTAAAGGAACAGTCGACTCTTCTCAGCCCACAGTTGCTTTGTTTCCTCCGGAGCGTCTGGGTCAAGGCGAGCATCTGGCTGAGTCAGCATCTCCTTCACCAGTCGGACGGCGGGGTCACTGTCTTGCGTTTCCGCCCAGTTGTAATGAGGTAAGGGGTTGAACGTAGCGGATTGCTTACCCCTTACACGGTGGGAATACTGGGTAGTCCCATGACGGTGGAATGCGGGGAGTTCAACTTCTTCCAGTTCCTCTGGATCTTCCCCTACGTCCGGTAGGTTTGGCATTCTGGACAAGGCATCTGCGTTGGTATTGGAGCGTCCTGCCCGGTATTTGATCGTGAATTCATAGTTGGACAGACGGGCCATCCATCTCTGCTCCAGGGCACCGAGTCTTGCAGTGTCCAGGTGTGTCAACGGGTTGTTATCCGTGTACACGGTGAACCGGGAAGAGGCGAGGTAGTGCTTAAAGCGTTCGGTGACTGCCCACACCACTGCCAGGAACTCTAGCTTGAATGAGCTGTAATTCTCAGGGTTTCTTTCGGTGGGTCGCAGTTTTCGGCTGGCGTAAGCAATTACCCGTTCTCTCCCCTGCTGGATCTGGGACAGTACGGCTCCTAGCCCGATGTTACTTGCGTCGGTGTAGAGGATAAAGGGCTGGCTGTAATCAGGGTATGCCAGGATTTCATCCCCCGTGAGGGCCATCTTCAGCTGGCGGAAGGACTCTTCTTCCAGCTTCTCCCATCTGAAGGGCGGCTTCTGGTTCTTGGCCTTCCTGGACTGGCCTATCAGGAGGTCCTGCATAGGAGCTGCCTTTTTGGTGAAACCGGGAATGAATCTTCGGTAGTAGCCTACCAACCCGAGGAACTGCCGTACTTCCCTTACGCTGGAGGGTCTTGGCCATTCCTTAATCGCGGTGATCTTATCAGGGTCGGGAGCCACTCCGTCAGCACTCACCACGTGTCCCAGGTACTGCAGGTGACACTTCGACGGTTTCACCTTCAGACCGTAGTTTGCCAGGGCTTCAAACACTTCCGCCAGATGTTTCAGGTGGTCCTCGTAGGTTTTGGAATAAACTATAACATCGTCCAGGTACAGCAGGACCGTCTCAAAGTTCCGGTGTCCCAGACAGCATTCCATCAATCGTTGGAAGGTTCCTGGTGCGTTGCAGAGTCCGAACGGCATGCAGGTAAACTCGCTAAGTCCCATCGGGGTGGTGAATGCGGTCTTCTCCCGATCCGCCTCTGCTACAGGAACCTGCCAGTACCCGCTAGTGAGATCCAAAGTCGAGAAGAAGTTAGCAGATTTTAAAGCAGCCAAAGACTCCTCTATCCTTGGTAAGGGGTACGCATCTTTGTGTGTGATACGGTTGATTTTCCGGTAGTCTACACACATTCTCATGGTGTTGGCTTTCTTTTTAACCAAGACTAGTGGAGCTGCCCAGGGGCTACAGCTATCCCTGATTACCCCAGCCTCCTTCATGTCTCTAAGCATCCCCTTGGCGTGTTGGTAGTGTGCAGGGGGTACGGGACGATACCTCTCCTTTATGGGAGGATGGTCTCCCGTGGGGATGTGATGTTCCACTCCCTTTACCCGCCCGAAGTCTAGCGGGTGTTTACTGAACACTCTCTCGTATTCCTGGATCACCCGGTAGACTCCCTGCTTGTGGTGAGCGGGTGTGGAGTCAGTACCCAAATGCAGTTGCTGACACCAGTCCTCCATTTGTTGCTTAGAGCCGTTACCTTCCTCTGGATGAGATGGAGGCAAGGGTTCCATGGACTGTACAGAATTTTGGTCGATGGTATACAATTTGGCTAGCGTGGCATACCGGGGCAGGTACACTTCCCTCTTCCCGATATTTATTATGCGAACGGGCACCCTCCCATGGCGTACATCAACCACCCCCCGTGCCGTCAAAATGGTGGGCCTACTGTCTGAGTAGACTGGTTCTACCATTGCCTGGTAATCTCTACCTCTCAGACCAATAGCTGCCCGGCACCAAATCATCATTTCACTTTTCGGGGGCATGGCAATAGGGAAAGGGTCACACATTCTCACGCTACCAATCTCACCACCGGAGAGTTCCACCTGTTGCCGTCGCATCAGTGCCCGGATCTCTTTTTGGAGCACTCGCTGCTGGCCGGAGCTGGCGTTCTTGGCAACCTGCTGTAAAATGAGAATCACCTCTGCAAGACAATTTTCAATCACATTAGTTCCTAGAGTTATCTTTGGGTGACTCTCGCGCTTGTCAATGTCCACAATGATCAGTCCCTGTGCTGCCAGTTCGACTTTACCGATTTTAATGGTCATCTCTTTAAATCCGATCTGTGGCACGGGCTGACCATTGCTGGCGATGATACTCAAGTCGTCGTCAGGGTAGCGGGTTATATCCGAGTCATTCCAGTACTGCTTGAAGAGCACGTACGGGATGGTGGTGACCTGTGACCCGGTGTCCAGTAGGGCACTCATAGGAATGCCATCCAGTACCACAGGCAAGACTGGACGTCCTCCCACGTATTTGTCACGCCAGTTCGATGGGCCTGGTGATCTTATTCCTAGGGGTTGGCCCTCTACCCCAGGTTGTGCCAGTTTAAAGGACAGTACCTTGCCATATGTCCGGGTTGATTGCAGCGGCGGCAGATGGGTTGTCCGTCCTCGTTGTATCGGTCGCTGGGTTTTCCTCTGGCCGGTGGGGTCCTCCTTGGTCGGCGCCACGGGATGTCCTCCGGTCCGGATGCCAGCTGGATCTTCCCTGGAGTAGAAACCTGTAAAGACTGCACAGTTCGGGTTAGCGCAGCAACGCTTTTAGTTAGCTCTTGGACCTGATGGTGCAGGTCTGTAGCCGGGTCATTGTTTAAAGCCTGCGCATCAGCTCCCACAGGCCCTGCCGACAAGGGCGCTGTCTCCTGGTGGTAAGTGGTAGTAGGGCGTCTGTGGGTCACAGCGCCACCTGGTGCCGGTTCTCGGAGCACCCGGATGGCTCTGTCCTTGAACTGTGCAAAGTCCAGATGAGGGTCCTGTAAGGCCATTGCCCGCAACTGGGTTCGGTGGGCATTGCAATGTAGACCCTCTATAAATTGTTCAGTCAACAGCTTGTCTTCGTTTCCCACGCCGTCAGGGTCGGCCTGCTTAATGGCTCTCAGGGCCTCTTGTAGGTTTAGTGCATAGTCCCTTATATTCTCATGTGCTCGCTGCTTGCACCCGTAGAATCTAAGCTTGATCTCGGCTGAGGTACGGGTATCAAAGGTGTCCTTCAGCCGGGCTAGTATCTCTGCGACAGTCCTCCTCCTCCCAAGTGGCCAGGACTTTACCTCCCTTTGGGCTGCCCCTGTTAATTGAGCCACCAGGATGCTCACTTTTTGCTCCTCTGTGAGGGGGTACACCTGGAAGAGGCTATCCAGCCTTTCTCTGAAGTCATTTAGGGTATGTGACTCCCCTGAGTACTGGGGTAGCCAGGCTGCCCCCGGGATATAGGGCATGGTGAAAGGCATGACCGCAGCAGCGGTGGCGCTGGCGGTGGCTGTGGCAGTGAAGCTCTCCTCCGTATCCGACATCCTCCTCCCCCCTAGTGGACCGTGGCCTACCTTGCGATGATCCTCTTCCGTAGGCCGCGGCTCCGCAGTGGATCGTCAGGGTTGAGGACCTTCCGTCGCGCTCCTGTGACGTCGGCGTCTGCTGGGCTCCTTCCAGGACCTTACGCAACGTCCGGACGTGAGGCGGAGCTTCAGTTCTCGCGCGCTTTCGGAGTCCACGCCCCTCTTCTTCCCGCGCGGCGTCCTCAAGATGGCGTCCAATGGCGGGAAAACTCCACGGATGGCGGGAAGAAGGCAGAAGATGGCGTCGGATGGCGGGAAAACTCCACGGATGGCGGGAAGAAGGCAGAAGATGGCGTCGGATGGCGGGAATCTTCACCACAGGTAAGTTTAACAGTCTTTTTCAGGCACGCAGTACCCGGTGGTTGCGGGCACGGAATCCTGCCGACTACGCCAACATTGACGCGCCCCCTGGGCCTGTGTTGTGTAGCGTTGCGCACGCGGGGACTACCCGGAGCCGGATCTGTTGGGGTTAGTAGTCCTCGTGGCGGTGACCCGGTCCGTGCCCAGGGTGTCAAACTAAGTGGCGGAATTTAGTAGAAGATGTTATAGTGTTCGACTACGCCACCCGTTGAATGCGGTTATGAAGCCGCCGCTGCAGGGCAGACCGCTGAGGCCGGTGGTACGGTTGTGCAGCGTGGATAGTATAACCCCCAACGGGAGGGGTATGGCCTCAGGGCAGCGTACGTGGATGATGGGGATAGCAGAATTGCACGCAGGCACCAGGAACCACTCAGAGACGGTGCGGTGTAGTTCAGGGTCTTTACTGGTGGCAAAGGTAGACCCTCCCGGGAGTACTGGCTAGCGATCGGGGTCTGGTCAGTCCGTGAGCAGATAGGATCTCCCCCGGCCAGGTGGAGTTGTAGGCCTCCCCAACTTATTGTACTCTCCCTGGCTACCTTGCTAGAAGCGGGTAAAAGTAGCCCACGTCCCTGAGTGTACCGTGTGGTGCTCACCCGTATGGCCGGTGACTCGGGGCCTTCTGGTAGCCTCCGCTCCACAACGGCGGTGCTGGTCCCTTGCGTGTGACCGTGCCTTCGGGTTTCTTGGCCAGAGGACCTGAAATCCCCTGCCGGTCGGTTTCTGCTGCTGGGTATGGATCAGTCCCCACAGCCTCGGACTCCGTGTCCGGTGAGATCTCTTCAGTCAGGACGAGCTCTACAGCTTCCAGTCTCTGACCCCTTTTATCACTGCTCCCACAGAGCTCCTGATCTTGCTCTCCCTGTATCTGCTCCACTCCAGACCAGACTGTGTCTCTGTCTGGGACTCCTCTTCTTCTCTAACCCCGCCTCAGCCCCAGTTTATATAGGGGAAGTTCTTCCCCTCCCAGGACTGGGCAGGAAGTGTTGCATGCTTAGGGTTCCTGACCAGGAGACCTCCCACCTGCTCTCAGACGTAATATTGCTATTACTGTGGTAACCAGACCCCTGGGGTGCCACAGATATATGACCACTGCTCCATTCAGTGTCTATAGGACTGGTGGTCCACATGGTCATAACTGGTTCAGTTCAACACAAAGGACTTGGATCAGTTGGGGTCTTAGCAGTCAGTCCTCCAGAGATCATACATTTATCATTTATTCTTTGAATAGATAATAACTGTTATTTATGGGACAGCGTACCTTAGGCCCTCCATGATGTGCAATACTGGCACAAAAGCACAGCAGTCAATCACAGGGGTTATTGTCATTTGTCGGTATTGATGCATTTGCACTATAGAAACACAGACCAAATAGAGACCACAGGATGGTTGTTGCTGGAGTCGTAAAAGAATTACAAGGTGCCTATTTGTTATTTCAGTTCATAAGCAGCTGACTTAATATTTTTTTATTCTGGAAAGCCCTATATTGTAATAGTGAGACAGATCTGATTAACATAGCACTGTTTGTGTTATACTTTAAGATGTTTCTATATTCTCTGCTAAATGTTTATGTTACGCGTAATCCTAAGGCCTGTGAACATCCGTCCCTATGTTTGGTGGTACAGTTAAAAATATTTTCAATGGTTCTTCTTCCACGGCATGCGCAGATATACTTGACAAAGACTGTTGTTGATCAAAAGGTTGTATCAAATTGCTTACCGGATCAAGATAAAATTCACTTATTTTAGCTAGAACTTCTACTCTTCGTCTTTTTTGGTGGTGATGTTTTTTCTTCTTCGTCACGTTAAGACCTTGGTCTTTCCCTAGACCATGTACACTTTAAGAGCAGCATTGCCAGTCTTCTCCTCTCCTATCTTCTTCCAAAACTATTTTACTTGTATTAAGTCAGCTGCTTACCAACTGAAATAACAAATAGACATTTTGTAATTCTTTTGCTGCTCCAGCAACAACTGTCCTGTGGTCTCTATTTGGTCTGTGTTTCAACCCCCAGAATCTACTTAAACTCAACTTGTTGCAATAGACAAATATCTATCTCCTTTTCTACGAAGTAACCAACCTGCCAATTTTATCAGGGAAACATTAAAGGCATGGAGGTATGGCCTTACCCAATAGATGCAATTTGTAAGAGGAGGCAATGGCACCTCTGAAGAGCCCCTGCGTGTTGTGTCATTACTACGGGAAGGCGGCCATCTATTGGCTAGACCGGACAATGCGGAACCAATCAGCACCAGAAGAATTACAGGAGGAACAAGTTCAACTGCAGGACCAGGTCAGGTGCCTTGGATTACAGAGTTCCCGGATATAAAAGCCCTGCTCGCCAAACCGCAGTGGCCTTTGGCGCCAAAAGAGCTCAAGGTGCAGACGTGCACAGGAGAAGACACTGCAGCCAGTGAGACAGGCTGCAGCAGGAACCATGTGCCAGCAGGGTGCTGGCTGCTTGCAGACAAGATGCAGACGACACTAAATCAGATCCAGAGCCCCGACTTCGCCAGTCAAAGGCCCAAAGACCCGATCTTCTCTGGTCAAAACTCTGAGTCCAGACTGCGCCGGTCAAGGCTTAAATCACAGACCTGCACCGGTAAAGATACTGTACCCTGAAGACATCAGTCAAGATCCGGAGCCCAGTCCTCTTCTCCCCAAATCCAAAAGACAGCCGTCGTCAAGCACTGAAGACCCCAGAGGAGACTCCACCCTGAACAGGACGTCTGCGGTTACAGAAGGACGACACGAGTGAGCCTGGCCGTCACTTCCAGCAATAACGTAATAAGGTACAGGGGTCAGCCTGGGTTAGGACAACAGGTGGGGTGGGGGCCGGTTGGTATATAAGAAGCTCAATGTTCCTTCATAGACTTTGTAAGAAGGACTTGCAGCCTAGCGGGATAACCCAGTGACCCTCACTAGGGCCATTGTTGCAGGAAGTGCTAACGTAGTAGCTCCTCAGGAACAGGTGTACCACCCTTATAAGAAGGACACAAGCAGGGCTGCCACCAGGAATTTCGGGGCCCCAAATTTACAGGCCCCCTTGAGACTCCGCCAAGGCACTGCCTACATCCCTCGAACCTTCTACAGTTCCACTTCTGCACCCCATCCTTACCAATCACACATTACCAGTTCCCAGTGAACACCAGATCACATACATACCCAGCAGCTTTTGTTTTGGCCAAAAGATATTTAAAGCCACCACCACAATAAGGAAGACTCTTCTGGCCAGGCCCAGCTCTAACCTATTAAAATTTTCTTAAAATATCCAGTACTCTTTTTAGGTATATTTTTATTTATTTTTCTTTAAGGGAATGTGTCATATACATTTTTTAAAATGATTAATAATACCACATACAAGGAATACCGCCACACCATGCCCAGACCACATATTACCACTACATAGTGACCGAATAATACCACATAGAAGGGACAAAAACCGCCACATCATGACCAGACCACATATTACCACCACATAGTGACCGAATAATACCACACAGAAGGGACAAAAACCGCCACACCATGATCAGACCACATATTACCACCACATTGTCACCGAATACAACAATACTGATCATTAATAAAATAACATAATACTAATATTACCATAAGTGCCATTATATACAGGATCTCTGTACATGGTATACAGTGTATAATGTAAATATCGAGGTAACCTAGTGATCACCAGTGGCATTATACACAGGAGCTCTGTATATAGTGTACAGGTAATACAGTGATCACCAGTGACATTATACACAGGAGCCCTGTACATAGTATATAGTGTATAGTGTATAGTGTCAGTGTACATGTAATACACTGATTCACCGGTGACATCTCTAGGTGAAGTCCTTCATCTTCGCTTTTCTCCTTCATCCAGCACAGACCGCCATCACTTCTTCCAGCCAGGACTCGTCTCTATATAAAATAACACACAGTTATCTAGAGCACATTCCCCAACTTCTACATTACACAGCTGAATACAGACGTTCATCCACCATTAATATATAATTAGTTATTATGCAACCCACCATTCCAAATATAAATTGTAATCCACCACTGTGTCCCCACTTTCTCCACCTAATAAATATGTAAATTAATTAGAACCTGTACTCTTTCCCCCAATTTATTACCAGTCACACTCCTGCATCTGCAACGCCCCCCACTCTGTACCTCCTGCTCCCCCGATTCTTTATATTTACATGCACCCTCAGCCCCAATTCATTATGTCATGTCCATGCTCTCCCCACCCCCACACTCTATTCATCATCATTTACTCTCCCCCACCCCCATTCACAATTTGCTCTCCCCACCCCTCCACTCCCAATTCATCGTGTGCTCTTCCCACTCCCATCTCCCAATTAACCATGCGCTTATCCTCCTCCCACTCCCAATTCCCCATGTGCAGCTCATCCCCCCACTCCCAATTCCCCATGTGCAGCTCATTCTCCTCCCCCACTCCCAATTCCCCATGTGCAGCTCATCCCCCCCACTCCCAATTCCCCATGTGCAGCTCATTCTCCTCCCCCACTTCCAATTCCCCATGTGCAGCTCACCCCCCCCACTCCCAATTACCCATGTGCAGCTCATTCTCTCCCACTCCCAATTCCCCATGTGCAGCTCATCCCCCCATTTCCAATTCCCCATGTGTAGCTCATTCTCCCCCCCATTTCCCATGTGCAGCTCATTTCTCCCCTAATTCCCCATGTGCAGCTCTTTCCCCCCCACTCCCATTTAATTAATTGTATTTAAAAAAATAAAGTTGTCGTACTTACCCCTCATGCAATCCCTACAGAATCCG
Organism: Phyllobates terribilis; assembly: GCF_046119375.1. Lineage (NCBI taxonomy): Eukaryota > Metazoa > Chordata > Amphibia > Anura > Dendrobatidae > Phyllobates > Phyllobates terribilis. Next base: position 881,426,975 of record NW_027362761.1, read on the forward strand.
GGCGCTCAATGCTGCTGCCACTGGGTTCTCCTGACTTCTGGTCATGTGACGGCGTGTACGCGCCGTTACATGACCGGAAGTCAGGAGAAGCATGAAGGAGCTGCTGCAGCTGCACAGCTCCGGTAAGGAACCCAGCGCTGAGATGTGTGCCGCCTAAGGCGGCGCACGCCCCGGCTCTCGGCACTTTATTATAGCATGGGGCCGGGAGCCCCATGAGCAGAAGCACAAGAGGGGGGCCCCGACTGGGCCCCCCTTTGTACTGCTGCTCGCGGGGCCCCATACATCAGTAAGGGCAGTATTGCCCTGATGGCGGCCCTGCACACAAGTATAATCCCTGAGAGATGTTTTCATTATTCAAATTGTATTCTGAAATCTATTGTATGTTTACTGTCGTATGGTTTACTGCTGTTTGCACTGTTTCGTATTATTAACTGTTCCCTGACCACTGTGAATTCCCGCCATATCGGGAGGAAGTAAATAGTTCATTGACTATTCCCACCTCGTGTCTTCTGTGCGTTGCATTTAGTAACCTGCATTACATATAGAGCGCCAGACAGTTGTCCTATGTGGCATGGTGGATTAGAGCTGATAATAGCAACCAAGCTATAGTACTTGAGGCAGTTTCACTAAGCTCCTATGAAGCTCTTATAAATCTAGAGTACAAAGGGGGCACATTTCCAATTCATTACTATATAACTAATGTGGCAGCTATAATGGTATAATGGTAGATTGGAACTCCTTTGTGGTTGTATATGGGAAGGAGGGAGATAATGAGGAATAGTCCTCATGTACACTGTGCAAAATTCTTAGTCAAGTGAGTATTTTGACCATATCATCACTTTTATGCAGATTATTCAACTCTAACCGGTATAAACTTGAATGCTGATTGGATAAGCACATCAGATGATATGTATTTCTGTAATGAGGGAGGGTGTGGCCTAAGAAAATCAACACCCTTTATCAAGGTGTGCAGAATTGTTGGGCAGCTTGTTTGGGCCAAAAAAAGAGATTTAACTGACTCTAAAAAGTTAAAAATTGTTAAAAGTCTTACAGAAGGAAGCAGCACTCTTGAAATTACTAACTTATTGGGGCATGATCACAGAACCATCAAAAATTTGGTCGCAAATAGTCAAGAGGGTCACAAAAAATGTGTTGAGAAAAAAAGACGGACATTAATTGCCATTATCCTCCAGTGTTGCTAATATTCCAGAACTGCAACCTCCCTGGAGTGCCCCGGAAGTTCAAGGTGTTTAGTGCTCAGAGATATTGCCAAGGTAAAGAGGGCTGAAGCCCAACCACTTCCAAAGAGGTTGAAATATCAAGACTGGGCCAAGAATTATCTGAACAGAGATTTTTCAAAGGATTTATAGACCGATAAGAGTGACCATAGAGAGACCAGATGGATAAGCTTGTGGCTGGATCAGTAATGGCAACAGGACTCCGCTTCAACACCAGCAAAGTAGAGGTGTGGTACTACTATCGGCTGGTATTATTAAAGATAAGCTAGTTGGACCTTTTTGGGTGGCTAATCTACTGCAAGTTTTTAGAAAACACTTTTCTCCAACAATGGTATAAGAAAAAGTCTGCATTTTTCAATAAAACAATGCCCCATTGCATGCGTCGGAGTCTCCACCACTTCGCTAGCCAGTAAAGGCCTAAACCCTATTGAGAACTTGACGGCCCTTCTATAACAGGAGATTTACAGTGAAGAAAAACAGTACACCTCTCTGAACAGTGTCTGGGAGGCTGTGGTTGGTGCTGCCCAAAAAGTTGATTGTCAACAGATTTAGAAACTGACAGACTCCATGGATGGAGTTAAACATTATGACTGTTATTAAAAAGAATGGTGGCTATATTGTTCACTGATATTTTTTTGGAAATGTCAAAAATGTATTTTTGTACATTTTGAGTTATTTGGTTATTATTCTCACTTTAACAAATGAAAATAAACAATTGAGATGGGAAAATTCACGTTTCTCATTTTCTTGCATAATAATTTTGCACATAGATATTCTCCTAAGAAAGACAAAAACTCACTTTCCTTTTTTAAATATTCAAGTTTCAGGTTTATTAACCTTTTGGATTGACTGACAGCAATGTATTGGTTCCATATTAAAATTAATCATCAGAAATATTAATTGCCTAATAATTGTGCACACAGTGTATATAATTGTGGAGGAACCCTAATCTCTGGAATTGGCGCATCTCTCTGTCTTTGAGTTTTGGCTCCAAAAGGACATCAAGTAACTTAAACAACTATGCCAAGATGGTAATTTCAAAACTCTCACAGCCCTTCAACAGGAATTTAGATTTTCACCGAACTGCTTATTTAAGTATTTCACATTATGATATACCAGTGTGAAGCAGTATTAGAGCGACTGTGCTAATTTAAAATGTGGATATCTAGAATTGTTGGCTAGATCCCAAAAACCACCGAAACTAGTGTCCTTATTAAATAAAACTATTCAAGCGAGACAACATTCACATTTAGAAAAGGTGTTTGAATGCAGGTAGGCGTACATTTCTGAGCCGGCGGAGAGTCCCTATGTGAAGAAGCTTGCCTCCCTAACCAGCTTATACAAATGTAAAGGTTCTACAGTTTACTTGACCCATTGAGTCTGGTGCAACTGGTCAAACTCTCCAATGAAACAAGTACTAGATGTAACAAGGCTGGGAACCCTATTGCACATTATGTTGGAATCGCCTCTTATTCAAGCCTATAAGTCAGATTATTTCTTACATTCAAAATTGGGATTCTCAGGCATGTGTTCCCTAATAAATACTCTACTGGGTCTCGTGATGTTCCTGATCCTTATCCAATATGGTAAAATTCTGTACAGACTTTTTCTGTTCTATGCTACCAGATCAATACTACCCACCTGAAAGCCCCAAATAGTCCTTCTATTAATTATGGTCAATCAAGAAAAAACGGTCTTCGACACCATACCCGTTTATAATTATTCAGTAATTCACCCTGCTATGAACTTATGCGGTATAAAACCAAGGAATACGGTGGTGCTCAGCAAAAATAGTAATTTGTAGATCATGCAAGGAAAAGAAGTGCGGCACTCACTGTTTCCTAAAAATAGTTCTTTATTGCGATCTTCTGGACATACAGGCGCCATGCAGGGGGTGCGAGGAGATTCACAGGACGATGGCCATTTTGCGTTTAGCACCTACGTAATCGGGGCGTGTCATCAGAGCACATGAAAGGTAGGGAAGGCGTAGTTCAGACTTACCACTGGACTCCCAATGTCACTGCATTAGCCATGTTGGATTTCAGAGGACCAGAATGCCAAAAGCAAGGGAGGAGGCACCAAAACAAGAATTTACATTAGATGGGAAAATGACTATACATGAAAAATATATAATCACTTTTTAGGAATAGGATGGAGGATCACTTTAAGGGCAGGGACACACTGCCGTATAACTCCTGCGATGATTGCATTGCACTGAACGGACGGGCCGGCACCTCTCCTGACCTGAGCATGACAGCATGATGGCTTTCTATGCAGCTGTCAAGCTCAGGTCAGGAGAGGTGCCGACCAGTACGAGGTTCACCATGCAATCCTCGGATGTAAAATACGGCAGTGTGTCCCTGCCCTAAGGTGCACTATTTGCACAGTGGAAGCATTTATTTTTGCTTGTTAGGGTTTTTTTTTGCGTTAAGGCCATTCATTGCCTTTAATTGCCTTGGGGCCAAAACATTGCTTGAATGTTTTACCACTGTTTGTGTTGAAATTGAAAATTGAAAACACTATATACCGTATTTTTCAGACTATAAGACGCACCGGACCATAAAACGCACATAGGTTTTAGAGGAGGAAAATAAAAAACTAAAAATTTAATCAAAAAATGTGGTCACGATGCACTTTTAAGGGGGAGGGAGTCTTCTGCTGACACTGGTATAGGGGTAATGTCCCCCAATTCTGATAATATCCCCCATCCTGGTATATATGCCGCCCCCCTTCCTTTTATATGTGGTCCCCATCCCCATCCTGGTATGCCTGGCATCCCTCCATCCTGGTATGCATGGAATCCCTCATCCCCAATCCTGGTATGCATGGCATCCATCATCCCTGTCCTGGTATGCATGGCACCCCTCATCCCTGTCCTGGTATGCATGGCACCCCTAATCCCTGTCCTGGTATGCATGGCACCCCTAATCCCTGTCCTGGTATGCATGGCACCCCTCATCCCTGTCCTGGTATGCATGACACCCCTAATCCCTATCCTGGTATGCATGGCACCCCTAATCCCTGTCCTGGTATGCACGGCACTCCTCATCCCTGTCCTGGTATGCAGGCACCCCTAATCCCTATCCTGGTATGCATGGCACCCCTCATCCCTGTCCTGATATGCATGGCACCCCTCATCCCTGTCCTGATATGCATGGCACCCCTCATCCCTGTCCTGGTATACTTGGCACCCCTAATCCCTGTCCTGGTATGCATGGCACCCCTAATCCCTGTCCTGGTATGCATGGCACCCCTAATCCCTGTCCTGGTATGCACGGCACCCCTAATTCCTGTCCTGGTATGCTTGGCACCCCTAATCCCTGTCCTGGTATGCATGGTCCCCCTAATCCCCATCAGGATACACATTAAAAAAAATAAACACTCATACTCACCTCTCTTCTCTCCTCCAGCGCTGCGTCCGGTCTGCCTGCACTGATCTCTCCATGTGAGCCGCTCATGACGTCACTGCCATGCACGGCTCACATGGAGAGATCAGCTGCCGGAAGTCACTGCTCCCCACACCGGGTCTGTGTGCGCGGGGAGCAGTGACTTCACTCTCCTTCATAGCCGGCACACAGTGGAGCCGCGCTGCGGCTGCTGCTGCTGCCGGCTATCTCCTGTGCCCGCTCATTAAAGGGCATGAATATTCACCCCCTCCCCATGCCCATGGGCATGGAGAGAGGTTGAATATTCATGCCCATTAACAGCGGGCACAGGAGATAGCTGGCAGCAGCAGCAGCCGCAGCGCGACTACACTGTATACCGCTATTAAGGAGCATGAATATTCAGTGCTCGCCATGCCCTCATGGGCGTGGGGAGCAGTGAATATTCATTTTCTTTAGCAGCGGGGACAGTGTAGGCTGCAGCAGGCGGCTGCTGCCTCCTGTGCCCCGCTCCTCCACCGATACGGCGCCCCCCACACCCCACATAAATATACACCCATTATACACCCATATACACCCATATACAACATTCGGACTATAAGACACACCCCCCATTTTCCTCCAAAATTTTGGAGGAAAAAAGTGCGTCTTATGGTCCGAAAAATACGGTAAGTGAGATACTTTGGTGTATTTTGAGCACATGCATCTAGAGCAGTGATGTCAAACTCAAACACACTGTGGGCCAAAATTAAATACTTGGACAAAGTCGCGGGCTAACCAGTATACAGTATAATGGGCCCAACAAAGTCCTCAATAGAGAATAATGGGCCTCACATAGTCTTCCATACAGAATAATGGCCCCACCTAGGGCTGGCGGTTCTGGTGTCGCAGGCCAAATAAAACCACCCTGTGGGCCAGATTTGGCCCACAAGCAGAGTTTGACATGTATGATCTAGAGGAACATATTGCCTTGTTCACTATATTTCATTTGTTTCAGCACATCGTTTAAGATTTTAGGATGTAATTCGGTGAGTGTTATTGCATCTACGTACAACTGGTATCCATCAAAGAGTCCCTTTCCAGAAACCTAAACATACTTTTATCATAGAGTGTAACCTCCTCTCAGGCCCTATCCACATTTACCAAAGGGAAAAGCCATTGGAAAGAGTTGTCCAAACCTTTTTATTGTAAGAAATCTTTTTAGGAGTAAAAAATGAAGTGTCTATATTTGTGAAGTTGTCAGAAACCACACAACTCAAAGCTCTAACTGTGACTGAAGGTGATTCTTCTGAATACTTCTTTTATTTATTTATTTATACAGTTTATACAATATGAGAAAAAATTTCTACCATTTGGCTGTCTCAGAGTAAGTCCTTTACCTAGCTGAATGATCTACAAAAATGTAACAAATCTGCCAGAACTCCTGGCAACTAAAATGTAAAAATGATTGTTTACATGTCAAAGATGTTCATAGCTTTTATAACAAGGATCACCATAAAATGAAGTGTGGAAGGAAATATATGCCATACTGCTGAATCCTTCTACCATCTGCTTTGTACGTGTATACGTTGGTTCGTATATGTGGTCATCTCTTTAATGCATATGTTTTTCTCAAGTACACTTGGACATCTATTTGCTCTTAAATGCTAATTGTAAAGTCATTTGTGGGTATAATACGAAGTAAAAACTGAAACACAGTCTATACCTATTTCACGTATGGCACAGCTCTATTTCAAATGACTCTTTAAGAACTTGGGAAGAAGACCAAATCGGAAAAACGAAAGAACTACATTCTTATAGTCAACAAGCCTATAAATTACCATAGATACCAGACATCCTCATGTCTTTCCATATTTGCTGATGATCACTGTAGCTTCCTTGGTGATTCACAATGTAAAGTGCCATTTCTGATTTCCTAGTAAAACTTCAATGGTTGTTCTGCTTCTAAAAAATCTCATGTGAACTATTTATTACTAAGAAGTACAGTCCCAGATACTTCCAGCTGGCAATTGTTACCCTAGCGTCTAGGAAACTACATTATACGATCTCCTTTGTTTTAAAGGAATTTTTGTGTTAGGTCACTTAATTGCTTCCCTTGTTCTCTAGAAATTTGTCAACAATTGTTTGATTTTGAAAAAGCCTAGTACAATGTGTGTCCTATGGAAGGAGAACATTGTTCTGGGGGCTTCATATACAAAAAATATCATTACAAATGGCTAATATGTTGCTTATAGCAAACAATCAAAAGGAGATCAGTCAGTAAGATTAAACCCCGGCCCCACACCCGCAACTTTATATGTGGTCACACAGACCTTTGAAAGCTATATCCATCAACACTTTTATATCCTATATCTGTTGCTGCGTTCCTGAGAAACCAGTGTTTTAATTCATATGCAAATATCGTGTTAAGTGCACTGGGTGTGAAAAAGCACTTCCTGACCTCTGCCTCCCTAGGTTGTTTAGCTGCCTACCACCAGCATTTTTAGCTTGATTAATAACTCACTGTATGTGTAACGATGGGCACCAGACAAGAAAATAAGACAACTTTGAATCAAGCTAAAGAGGCTAGGGCTAGATGGGCAAAAAACCTTTAGAGGTAAAAGCTTAGGAAGTCCTCTGTCACACCCAGAGCACTTAACACATAATTTGCATATGAATTAAATCACTAATTTTTCTGGAATGCAGCAACAGATAAAATATATAAAGGTGTTGATAGATTTAGCTTTCAGAGACCAGCAGGCTCAAATATGCAGTTTGGAGGTTGATTTTACTGACAGCTCCCTTCAAATTCATTAGGTGTCATAAGAATATGATTGTAAGATCTCTTTCAAAACTGATACGAAGCCCTAAACAAAACAAAGAAATACAGTAGTTTCCAGGTTAATAGCCAAAGGAAAGGAATGGAGCTTGAACTAAAATAGCAGTCAAATCTAGCTTTTGAAGGAGGTGACAGAGTTCAGACACCCATGGATACTATCTACCTTATGACAAGCCAGGAGATAAAAAATGCACAAACTCTTTAGTTGACTTTGTATTGTATTTAAAAAATGCAAACCCCCAAGACGAAATATAGGGACTTTTAACAAGAACACAACTGTATCTGATCCAAATGATTAGCCACATGCATGTAGATCAATGCACACAGCACATCTATAGTGTCAGCTGTATGGACCAGTGCAAAACAAACAACACATGCTGCTCAAACTGCATTGGCTCGAAAACAAAAAGCAGGAATGAGATTAATCTAGTTTGGCCAGATTCTCATTATCTAGTTGTTAAAATCACAGCCAAACACCCAGAGTGCTTTCTAGCCATGTCTGATTCCGGTCAATTAACAGCAGTACAGGAATCCTAATAGTCTTACAATGATCTGTCTTATTTGCACACTGAAAGCCATTATTATGTGTGGTATGGGATTGAAGCTTGAAGAGGACAATTTGCATATTCCAGGTGCCTTCTGGGAAAAGCGAAGAGTCTCCTTCAGCTAGAAGATCGTTGGGTACAGCCTGGACCAGCTGCTTGGAAAGCATCGCCAAACCAGGAATTGAAGCTTGAAGAGGACAATTTGCATATTCCAGGTGCCTTCTGGGAAAAGCGAAGAGTCTCCTTCAGCTAGAAGATCGTTGGGTACAGCCGAGACCAGCTGCTTGGAAAGCATCGCCAAACCAGGGATTGAAGCTTGAAGAGGACAATTTGCATATTCCAGGTGCCTTCTGGGAAAAGCGAAGAGTCTCCTTCAGCTAGAAGATCGTTGGGTACAGCCGGGACCAGCTGCTTGGAAAGCATCGCCAAACCAGGGATTGAAGCTTGAAGAGGACAATTTGCATAGTCCAGGTGACTTCTGGGAAAAGCGAAGAGTCTCCTTCAGCTAGAAGATCGTTGGGTACAGCCGGGACCAGTTGCTTGGAAAGCATCGCCAAACCAGGGATTGAAGCTTGAAGAGGACAATTTGCATAGTCCAGGTGACTTCTGGGAAAAGCGAAGAGTCTCCTTCAGCTAGAAGATCGTTGGGTACAGCCGGGACCAGCTGCTTGGAAAGCATCGCCAAACCAGGGATTGAAGCTTGAAGAGGACAATTTGCATAGTCCAGGTGCCTTCTGGGAAAAGCGAAGAGTCTCCTTCAGCTAGAAGATCGTTGGGTACAGCCGGGACCAGCTACTTGGAAAGCATCACCAAACCAGGGATTGAAGCTTGAAGAGGACAATTTGCATATTCCCGGTGTCTTCTGGGAAAAGCGAAGAGTCTCCTTCAGCTAGAAGATCGTTGGGTACAGCCGGGACCAGCTGCTTGGAAAGCATCGCCAAACCAGGGATTGAAGCTTGAAGAGGACAATTTGCATAGTCCAGGTGACTTCTGGGAAAAGCGAAGAGTCTCCTTCAGCTAGAAGATCGTTGGGTACAGCCGGGACCAGCTGCTTGGAAAGCATCGCCAAACCAGGGATTGAAGCTTGAAGAGGACAATTTGCATAGTCCAGGTGCCTTCTGGGAAAAGCGAAGAGTCTCCTTCAGCTAGAAGATCGTTGGGTACAGCCGGGACCAGCTGCTTGGAAAGCATCGCCAAACCAGGGATTGAAGCTTGAAGAGGACAATTTGCATAGTCCAGGTGCCTTCTGGGAAAAGCGAAGAGTCTCCTTCAGCTAGAAGATCGTTGGGTACAGCCGGGACCAGCTGCTTGGAAAGCATCGCCAAACCGCGCGCCGTCAATTTGTTTAATTTGTTTGTCCTAGGGTATCACAAGAAAGAAGACAGACATCAAGTCAGCAGGGACAAGGAGCAGCATGGCAGATGTGACAACCTACATGGTGAGCTGCAACATGTGCTACATGTTCACAGATCGACCAGAAGCTGAAACCAACTTCACCTGCCAGAAGTGTAGACTACTGGCTCTTTTAGAAGAAAAGGTGCGGGGACTGGAAGAAAGAATTGCGACATTAAAACTCATCAAGGAAAAAGAAGACTTCCTGGACAGAACAGAAGCGTCACTACTGGTCACGGAAAGTCAAGGAAGCATCAGAGAACCTCCAGAGGCAGACAAGTGGAGGCAAGTGACCAAAAGAAGCAAGAAGACCATGGAGACACCACCAACCACACAACTGAGAAACAGATTCCAAGGACTTGTGGAGGACGAAGATGGCACACCTAAGGATGAGGAACTACCAGCAAGCAAAAAAGGAAAGAGCACCCAGAAACACCCAGAAGCGACAAGAAAAAGGACAGCCAAGAAGGGAAGAAGAGTGGTGGTGGTGGGAGACTCACTACTGAGAGGAACAGAAGCAGCTATCTGCAGACCGGACATAACCGCAAGAGAAGTATGCTGCCTCCCAGGGGCGAAGATCAAGGATGTTACCGATAGGATACCGAAGCTCATCAGTTCCAAGGATGTCCACCCATTTCTTCTGATACATGTTGGCACCAATGACACGGCAAAGAAGGACCTACCGACAATCTGCAAGGACTTTGAAGCATTGGGGAAGAAAGTAAAAGAACTGGATGCGCAGGTAGTTTTTTCTTCTATCCTTCCAGTAGACGGGCATGGCGTCAGGAGATGGAACAGGATCCTTGAGGTGAACAACTGGCTGAGACGATGGTGCAGACAACAAGGATTTGGATTCCTGGACCACGGTGTGAATTACCTCTATGACTGACTCCTTGCCAGAGACGGACTACACCTCAAGAAACCCGGGAAACACACATTCGCCAGGAGACTCGCAACACTCATCAGGAGGGCGTTAAACTAGAAGAAGAGGGGATGGGAAGAAAAACGCCGGACACGAACATGCAACCAGAGAACATACTAATGAAAGATATGAAGTGCGACAAAGAAGGTCCAAGACAAGATACTTGGAAGGGAGGTAAGAAAATTTCTAATACAATCCACAGGGAGAAGATTGGAACAAAACAAAATCGTGTAAACTGCGTGCTAGCAAATGCCAGGAGCCTGACAAACAAGATGGATGAACTGGAAGCAGAAATATCTACAGGTAACTATGACATAGTGGGAATAACCGAGACATGGTTAGATGAAAGCTATGACTGGGCAGTTAACTTACAGGGTTACAGTCTGTTTAGAAGGGATTGAAGAAGTCGGAAAGGGGGTGGAGTCTGTCTATATGTAAAGACGTGTCTAAAGCCTACAATACGGGAGGATGTATGGGAGGGAAATGAGGAGGTCGAGTCCTTATGGGTGGAGATACATGGGGCAAAAAACAATAATAAAATTATCATAGGAGTCTGTTATAAACCACCAAATATAGCAGAAGCCACGGAAAGTCTATTAATGAGACAAATATGCGAAGTAGCAAAAAATAATGAGGTGCTTATTATGGGGGACTTCAACTACCCCGATATAGACTGGGAAACCGAAAGCTGTAGATCTCAGAAAGGAAACAGGTTTCTGTCAATTATCAAAGACAATTATTTGTCACAACTTGTGCAGGAACCAACTAGAGGGACGGCCCTTTTAGACTTAATATTAACTAACAGGCCAGACAGAATAACTGAGGTGCAGGTCGGGGGGCACCTGGGAAATAGTGACCACAACATTATACAATTCCACATGTGCTTCAGTAGGGAGCCCAGCAAGGGAGTCACAAAAACACTGAACTTCAGGAGGGCAAAGTTTGATCAGCTAAGAGATGCCCTTCACCTTATAGACTGGGATAGTATCTTTAGTAATAGGAGCACGGATAGAAAATGGGACATTTTCAAAACAGTCCTACATAGTCATTGTAGAAGGTACATACCTTATGGGAATAAAAGGGCTAGGAATAGGAGGAAGCCAATGTGGCTAAATAAGGAAGTCAAGAGGGCAATGAAAAACAAAAAAAGGGCTTTCGGTAAACTTAAACAAGAAGGCAGCGAGGAAGCGCTAATATCTTATAGGGAAAAAAACAAAATCTGTAAGAAACAAATAAGAATAGCAAAAGAGGAGACAGAGAGACTAATTGCCAAGGAAAGTAAAACGAATCCCAAACTGTTCTTTAACTATATAAACAGTAAAAGGATTAAAACTGATGGCGTTGGCCCATTGAAAAATAACCTGGGTAAAATCATAGAGGGCGATGAGGGTAAAGCAAACCTACTCAATAGCTTCTTCTCCACTGTTTTCACAAAAGAAAACAATTTATCGGAGGAAATGCAGAGTGATAAAGTAAACCCTCCGCTAAATATCACCCTCCTAACCCAGGAGGAAGTTCAGAAAGGCCTAAATAATATCAAAATAGACAAGTCACCAGGCCCAGATGGCATACACCCCCGGGTACTAAAAGAATTAAGTAATGTGATAGACAGGCCGCTGTATCTTATATTCAAGCACTCTTTATGGACAGGGACTGTCCCACTAGACTGGCGCCAAGCAAATGTGGTACCAATATTCAAAAAGGGGTCTAAAAGTGACCCTGGGAACTATAGACCAGTCAGCTTAACGTCTGTTGTGGGTAAATTGTTTGAAGGATTTCTTAGAGATGCTATTGTAGAATATCAATGATAATAACTGTCTAACTCCATATCAACATGGATTCATGAGGGATCGCTCCTGCCAAACAAACCTGATCGCCTTCTACGAGGAGTTGAGCTCACAGCTGGACCGGGGAGAGTCAGTGGATGTTGTATACCTTGACTTCTCCAAAGCGTTTGATACCGTGCCACACAAAAGGTTGGTATATAAAATGAGAATGCTTGGTCTGGGGGATAATGTGTGCAAGTGGGTAAATAGCTGGCTGAGTGATAGAAAGCAGAGGGTGGTTATCAATGGAGTAAGCTCAGGGTGTGTCAGGGTTACTAGCGGGGTGCCTCAAGGGTCTGTCTTGGGCCCTATATTATTTAATATATTTATTAATGATCTAGTGGAAGGGTTGCATAGTAAAATAGCAATATTTGCAGATGATACTAAACTTTGTAAAGTAGTTAATACAGATGAGGACAGGGCACAGCTACAGGAGGATTTAGATAAATTGGGGAGTTGGGCCAAGAAATGGCAAATGGGGTTCAATGCCGATAAATGTAAGGTCATGCACATGGGAAAGAAAAACAGCAGTCACCCATACATATTAAATGGGAAACCGTTGGGGAAATCTGACATGGAGAAGGACCTGGGCGTCTTGGTTAATAGCAAATTAAATTGGAGTGCCCAGTGTCAGGCAGCAGCTGCGAAGGCAAATAGAGTCATGGCATGCATCAGAAGAGGAATAGGGGCATATGATGAGAACATTGTTCTTCCTCTGTATAAAGCGCTGGTAAGGCCGCACTTAGAATATTGCGCACAGTTCTGGGCTCCGGTGCTCAGGAAAGACATATTGGAGCTAGAGAGGGTACAAAGGAGGGCGACTAAGGTAATAAAGGGAATGGAGGGACTAGAATACCCAGAGAGGTTGTCAAAATTAGGCCTATTTACATTGGAAAAGAGAAGGCTTAGGGGAGACCTCATAAACATGTATAAATACATCAGGGGGCAGTACAGAGATCTCTCCCATGACCTGTTTATACCAAGGATGGTGACAAAGACGAGGGGGCACACTATGCGTCTGGAGGAAAGGAGGTTCCTGCACCAGCATAGAAAGGGATTCTTTACGGTCAGAGCCGTGAGACTCTGGAACTCTCTGGGAGAGGAAGTGGTGATGTCCAACTCACTTAAAGAGTTTAAGAGAGGCCTGGACGCCTTTCTTGAGAACAATAAAATTACATCTTATGCTTAGTTAATTAATCCAGGGATTTAATCTTACTGCCAGATTGGTGTCGGGAAGTGAATTTTTCCTCAATGATGTAAATTGGCCTATGCCGCATGGGTTTTTTTTGCCTTCCCCTGGATAATCTCTGCGGAATAGCTGCAGTGCACAAGAAATAGGCTGAACTGGATGGACGCTTGTCTTTTTTCTGCCTTATAAACTATGTAACTATGTAACTATGTAACTATGTAACTATGTATGTGTTATGCTACTATGTAGGGCATGCCTGGTGCTATTACATAAAATTATGGCACACTGACTAAATCAGAGGCACCTTTAGCCACAGTGTCCAGTGCTGCTTACATTTTAGGCTATGTTCCCACGATGAGTATTTGGTGAGTTTTGAGTTCTCGACATTGCAGATTTTCTTCAGCATTTCTGCACTTATTAGGTATACTTTGTTACTTACAGCATTTTTATTGCGTTTGTGACTGTTAATAATAATAGTAATTTTAATTTATATAGCGCCAACATATTCCACAGCACTTTACAATTACGCGGGGACATGTACAGACAATAAAACAATACAATGTAACACATAGTTCATCAGTTACAGGTGGAGTGAAGGTCCTGCTCACAAGTTTACAATCTATAAGGATATAGGGGGACACAATAGGTAGAACGTGCTATTATGTATGGTCCAGCCATTATTATAATAGGGCATTTCAAATAAAGCTGCATGATCCGGTCATCAGCCAGGATCTGTCCAAGTGCAGTTACCGCGTGCTATTGGGTGCATGGAGGATGTGGAGACAGATGACTAGGCAGGAGCAGAATTATGATTAACATTTAGGAGGGAACAGGGGAGAGTTAGGTTAGTGAGTTGAGGTGATAAGTCTGTCTAAACAGATGTGTTTTTAAAGCACGCTTAAAAACATAAGGGCTAGATGTTAATCGGATCATTTGGGGTGATGCATTCCAGAAAACTTGCGCAGCATGTGGAAAGTCTTGGAGACGGAGGTGCAAGGTTCGGATTATGGAGGATGTTAATCTTAGATCAGTTGCAGAACGGAGGGCACGGGAGGGGTGATAGACAGAAATGAAGGATGAGATATAGGGCGGTGCAGAACTGTGGAGAGATTTATGGGTTAGAAAGACGAGTTTGTATTGTATTCTGTGGTGAATGGGTAACCAGTGCAATGACTGGCACAGGGTAGAGGCGTCAGTGAAGCGGCTTGATAGAAATACGACTCTGGCTGCTGCATTCAGAATGGATTGGAGAGGAGACAGTTTGATTAGAGGAAAACCAATCAGAAGAGAGAGCAGTAGTTCAGACGAGAATAAATAAGCGCGACAATATGAGTTTTTACAGTTTCAAAGGTGAGAAAAGGTTGGATTCTGGAGATGTTTTTAAGGTATAGGTGACAAGAGCGAGTGAGTGATTGTATATGAGGAATAAAGGAAAGTTTTGTGTCAACTACGACCCCAAGACAGTGAGCTTGCTCCTTGGGAGTTATGGTTGCACCACTCAAGGAAATTGTCGGATATAGGTAGGTTAGTAAAGGGAGGAAACACAAGGAGTTCAGTTTTGGAGAGATTCAGTTTCATATAGAGGGAGGACATGGTGTTAGAGACAGCAGACAGACAATCCCTTGTGTTTTGTATTAAAGTAGAAGTGATGTCAGGTGAAAAGGTGTATAGTTGGGTGTCATCAGCATAGAGATGATGCTGGAAACCAAATCTGCTGATGGTTTGTCCAATAGAGGCAGTATACAAGGAGAAGAGGAGGGGGCCAAGGACCGATCCTTGAGGAGCCCCGATAGTAAGGGGAAGATTAGAGGAAGAAGAGCCAGCAAAAGATGTCATAAAGGAATGGTCAGAGAGATAGGAGGAGAACCAGGAGAGAATGGTGTCCTTAAGGCCTATAGAGGGACTGTTTTTTCATATGGTTTTAACGCTGTAATGCACACGCCCAGGCTGAGCGGCGTGTGCGTGTGATTCCACTGGACCGTGCCGGAGAGTGAATGCCTGGAGGGGCGTAACTAGGTATTCACCCGATCCAGGCACGACTGGTATGCAGGCAGGCGGGTATGCAGGCAGGGGGGTACAGGCAAGCACGGCTAGAGTGCAGACAGGGAGGCACTAGCAGGTAGGAACACAGGCGGGATAGGACCCAGTACACACTGGGACTCAGGAACAGAACCACAGATGTGACGGACAAACACAGCAGAGTAAGGCCGGCCAGAGTGGTGAGCGAGAGCAGGGCAAGACGAGACCGCCTAGAGCGGTGAGCGAGAGTAGAGCAGGACGAGGCCGCCTGGAGCGGTGAGCGAGAGTAGAGCAGGACGAGGCCGCCTGGAGCGGTGAGCGAGAGTAGAGCAGGACGAGGCCGCCTGGAGCGGTGAGCAAGAGTAGAGCAGGACGAGGCTGCCTGGAGCGGTGAGCAAGAGTAGAGCAGGACGAGGCCGCCTGGAGCGGTGAGCAAGAGTAGAGCAGGACGAGGCCGACTGGAGCGGTGAGCAAGAGTAGAGCAGGACGAGACTGCCGGAGCAGGACGAGACTGCCGGAGCAGGACAAGGCCGCTCCAGGCGGCCTTGTCCTGCTCTACTCTTGCTCACCGCTCCAGGCGGCCTCGTCCTGCTCTACTCTTGCTCACCGCTCCAAGCGGCCTCGTCCTGCTCTACTCTTGCTCACCGCTCCAGGCGGCCTCGTCCTGCTCTGCTCTCGCTCACCGCTCTAGGCGGTCTCGTCTTTCCCTGCTCTCGCTCAGCTCTCTGGGCGGCCTCACTCTGCTGTGTTTGTCCGCCACATCTGTGGTTCTGTTCCTGAGTCCCAGTGTGTACTGGGTCCTATCCCGCCTGTGTTCCAACCTGCTAGTGCCTCCCTGTCTGCACTCTAGCCGTGCTTGCCTGTACCCCCCTGCCTGCATACCCGCCTGCCTGCCTATACCCACCAGTCTGTGTGCCAGCCTAACCTGTCTGTTCCTGTATTCCCCTGTGTGGGTCAACAGCCGTGTCCGGGGTCTGTCCTGGAGTAGCACCTGGTCCCTCTGCTCGGTTCCTCCTTGGTGCACTGGCGTCGTATGCCGTCGTGCGACCCTGGTCGGATCGGGTGAATACCTAGTTACGCCCCTCCAGGCATTCACTCTCCGGCACGGTCCAGTGGAATCACACGCACACGCCGCTCAGCCCGGACGTGTGCATTATAGCATGCTCAGGCCATGGTTCCCGTTGAGCCCCACGGTCTTCGCTCTCTGAGACGTTTTCCAGCGAATACGTGCATTAAAAATAAATAAAAAATATATATACAGTACAGACCAAAAGTTTGGACACACCTTCTCATTTAAAGTTTTTTTTGTATTTTCTTGACTATGGAAATTGTATATTCACACTGAAGGCATCAAAACTATGAATTAACACATGTGGAATTATATACTTAACAAAAAAGTGTGAAACAACTGAAAATATTTCTTATATTCTAGGTTTTTCAAAGTAGCCACCTTTTCCTGATGACTGCTTTGCACACTCTTGGCATTCTCTTGATGAGCTTCAAGAGGTAGTCACCGGAAATGGTCTTCCAACAATCTTGAAGGAGTTCCCAGAGATGTTTAGCACTTGTTGGCCCTTTTGCCTTCACTCTGCGGTCCAGCTCACCCCAAACCATCTTGATTGGGTTCAGGTCTGGTGACTGTGGAGGCCAGGTCAGCTGGCGTAGCACCCCATCACTCTCCCTCTTGCTCAAATAGCCCTTACACAGCCTGGAGGTGTGTTTGGGGTCATTGTCCTGTTGAAAAATAAATGATGGTCCAACTAAACGCAAACCGGATGGAATAGCAATGCTCTGTAAGATACTGTGGTAGCCATGCTGGTTCAGTATACCTTCAATTTTGAATAAATCCCCAACAGTGTCACCAGCAAAGCACCCCCACACCATCACACCTCCTCCTCCATGCTTCACGGTGGGAACCAGGCATGTAGAGTCCATCCGTTCACCTTTTCTGCGTCGCACAAAGACACGGTGGTTGGAAGCAAGGATCTCAAATTTGGACTCATCAGACCAAAGCACAGATTTCCACTAGTCTAATGTCCATTCCTTGTGTTCTTTAGCCCAAACAAGTCTCTTCTGCTTGTTGCCTGTCCTTAGCAGTGGTTTCCTAGCAGCTATTTTACCATGAAGGCCTGCTGCACAAAGTCTCCTCTTAACAGTTGTTGAAGAGATGTGTCTGCTGCTAGAACTCTGTGTGGCATTGACCTGGTCTCTAATCTGAGCTGCTGTTAACCTGCGATTTCTGAGGCTGGTGACTCGGATAAACTTATCCTCAGAAGCAGAGGTGACTCTTGGTCTTCCTTTCCAGGGGCGGTCCTCATGTGAGCCAGTTTCTTTGTAGCGCTTGATGGTTCTTGCAACTGCACTTGGGGACACTTTCAAAGTTTGCCCAATTTTTCGGACTGACTGACCTTCATTTCTTAAAGTAATGATGGCCACTCGTTTTTCTTTACTTAGCTGCTTTTTTTCTTGCCATAATACAAATTCTAACAGTCTATTCAGTAGGACTATCAGCTGTGTATGCACCTAACTTCTGCACAACACAACTTATGGTCTCAACCCCATTTATAAGGCAAGAAATCCCACTTATTAAACCTGACAGGGCACACCTGTGAAGTGAAAACCATTTCCGGTGACTACCTCTTGAAGCTCATCAAGAGGAATGCCAAGAGTGTGCAAAGCAGTCATCAAAGCAAAAGGTGGCTACTTTGAAGAATCTAGAATATAAGACATATTTTCAGTTGTTTCACACTTTTTTGTTAAGAATATAATTCCACATGTGTTAATTCATAGTTTTGATGCCTTCAGTGTGAATGTACAATTTTCATAGTCATGAAAATACAGAAAAATCATTAAATGCGAATGTGTGTCCAAACTTTTGGTCTGTACTGTATTTATATTTTTTTTCTTTAGCTGAGTTCCAGGCGAATTACGCACCCGTCCAGATGGATCTTTCTGCACTCGTTCCTGCGGATCCGCCACGGTACTATGGGGATCCAAGACAGAGTCGTGCATTTGTGGAGCAATGCATGCTACACTTCAAGTTCTACCCTCTTTGTTTTCCCACCGATCGGGCTAAGGTGGGATTCATGATGTCTTACCTAGCGGGTGATGCTTTGAAATGGATCACCCCCCTATGGGACGCACAGGATCCTATCGTCCTGGACATAATGGCCTTCCTGGTGGCCTTTCTAATGGTCTTCGATGATCCTAACCCGGAGGCTCCTGCTGAAGCTTCACTTCCCAATGTCCCGGAGCAGCCCCGATGGGTAATGTGTGTGGGTAGCGCACTAGTCCTCCTGCCCGAAGAGACTACTGCCCATCCAGAATCCACACAGGATGACTACGCTCTCCGGAATACTTCTCCCAACCTCAAGAGGCAGTCCAGATGTGCTAGGCGTAGAGGCAAGCCGTCACGCCTGGGTCTGTCCTCCCAAAGACCTCCTAATCCCAACCTTGAAGTCCCTGCTGAAGCTTCATTTCCCTGTATCCCGGAGCTGCCCCGTCGGGTAATATGCGTGGGTAGCGCACCAGTTCTCCTGCCCAAAGAGACTTCTGCCCACCTAGAATCCTCCGGGATACCACCTGATGACAAATGGAGAGAGACTTCCCTACACCCGGTACCCGATACCTCGCCCGCTTCGTCCAGTGAGTCCGACCTAGTGTACTCCAAAGCAGAGGTTATCCACGAGTCTCTACACCCCTCCGACCAGGCGGAGGACCTCCAGTTGTCTCCTGAACCCTTCGGGGTGCTACCTGATAGCGAATGGACAGAGACTCTCCTATACTCGTTACCTGATATCTAGGCCGCTTCTTCCAGTGAGTCCGACCTAGTGTACTCCGAAGCAGAGGTTACCCCCGAGTCTCTACACCCCTCCGACCAGGCGGAGGACCTCCAGTCGTCTCCAGAACCCTTCGGGGTGCTACCTGATAGCGAATGGACAGAGACTCTCCTATACTCGGTACCTGATACCTCGCCCGCTTCTTCCAGTGAGTCCGACCTAGTGTACTCCGAAGCAGAGGTTATCCCCGAGTCTCTACACCCCTCCGACCACGCGGAGGACCTCCAGTTGTCTCCTGAACCCTTCGGGGTGCTACCTGATAGCGAATGGACAGAGACTCTCCTATACTCGGTACCTAATACCTCGCCCGCTTCATCCAGTGAGTCCGACATAGTGTACTCCGAAGCAGAGGTTACCCCCGAGTCTCTGCACTCTTCCGACCCGGCGGAGAACCCCCAGTTGTTTCCTGAATCCTCCGGGGTACCACCTGATAACAAAGAGACAGTGACTTTTCTACACCTTGTACCTGATACCTCGCCCATTTCATCCTGTGAGCTTGACAAGATGTACCCCGAAGCAGAGGTTACCCCCGAGTCTCTGCACCCCTCCAAACTGGCGGAGGGCTTCCAGTTGTCTCCTGAACCCTCTGGGGTGCTACCTGATAATAAGTGGAGAGAGACTTCCTTGTGTGCTGTTCCTGGTACTCCACCCGTTTCGTCTGTTGCTGAGGATGGCTGGATAGGAGGTAGCATCCAAACTACTCAGATGAGACCAGTTTTTCCTGTGGACAGTGGTAGTGATCTCCTTGAAGTGAAGGATTGGCCCTCGAATTCCCTGCGGAACATTCTGGCAGGCCTGAAGAGGAGGGGGCGTAAGGGGGGGGTACTATAACATACCTGGCGGCGTCCTTGCATAGTGGTCCATCTCCCACTGTGCAAGAGCGCGCACTTGATCTCCAGTCCAGTCTGCTAGCCTGGCTTCCCTCCATGCTGTCTGCTTGCCTCTGTGTCTGCTGCTTAAGGGCAGCGCCCGATCACTTCCTGTTTCTTGTACATGCTGCGGGCACACCCCTTGTGCGTCCTCAGCCTATTGCTGTCTGTCACCTGGTATTTAACCCAGCTGCTCCAATGAATCCCTGCCTGAGCATTGTGTTTCATTCAGTGTGCTCTTTCACTCTGAATGTGCCAGGTCCCTTTCTGTGTTTGCTTGCTTGCCTTTCTTGTAGGCTGTATTTCCAGTCCTGTCTGAACACGCTCCTTGCCTGTTCGTTCAGCCTTCTAGGGACCGCATACCTAGACCCGCTCCCGTATCTTGTCTGTCCTGTCTGAACACGCTCCTAGCCTGTTCCTCCCGCCTTCTAGGGGCTGCATACCTAGACCCGCTCCTGTATCTTGCTACTGTGTCATTTCTTGTCTGAATACTCTTCTAGCCTGTTTCCTGTTTTTCTCTATGTCCGTACCTTTCCTTTTTCTGCAGAGTCTGAACTCGTACCTAACTCCTGCTCGTTGTCACTGTACTTCCGTTTGTGAGTTTGTGGTCCACTCGCTACTTCACTGCAAGTACCCTGTGGGTATCTGGTTCTACCTTTCCCTTCCTGCCTGTTCCGTGTGTACAGAGCCCTGTCCCCCCTGCTCTGCCTGGCTCACCGCTCCGGCGGTTCTAGCCTGCTCTGCCTTGCCCACCGCTCTGGCGGTTCTAGCCTGCTCTGCCTTGCTCACCGCTCCGGCGGTTCTAGCCTGCTCTGCCTTTGCTCACCACTCTGGCGGTTCTGGCCTGCTCTGACCCTTTGCTCACTGCTCCGGCAGTCTCTCTCCGCTCTGACCCTTTGCTCACTGCTCCGGCAGTCTCTCTCCGCTCTGACCCTTTGCTCACTGCTCCGGCAGTCTTGCTCCGCTCTGACCCTTTGCTCACTGCTCCGGCAGTCTGGCTCCGCTCTAACCCTTTGCTCACTGCTCCGGCAGTCTCGCTCCGCTCTGACCCTTTGCTCACTACTCCGGCAGTCTTGCTCTGCTCTGACTCTTTGCTCACTGCTCCGGCAGTCTCGCTCTGCTCTGACTCCTTGCTCACTGCTCCGGCAGTCTCGCTCTGCTCTGACCCTTTGCTCACTGTCCCGGCAGTCTCGCTCTGCTCTGACTCCTTGCTCACTGCTCCGGCAGTCTCGCTCAGCTCTGACCCTTTGCTCACCGCTCCAGGCGGCCTTGTCCTGCTGTACTCTTACTCACCGCTCCAGGCGGCCTTGTCCTGCTCTACTCTTGCTCACCGCTCCAGGCGGCCTCGTCCTGCTCTACTCTTGCTCACCGCTCCAGGCGGCCTCGTCCTGCTCTACTCTTGCTCACCACTCCAGGCAGCCTCGTCCTGCTCTACTCTTGCTCACCGCTCAAGGCGGCCTCGTCCTGCTCTACTCTTGCTCACCGCTCTAGGCGGTCTCGTCTTGCCCTGCTCTCGCTCACCTCTCTGGGCGGCCTCACTCTGCTGTGTTTGTCCGCCACATCTGTGGTTCTGTTCCTGAGTCCCAGTGTGTTCTGGGTCCTATCCCGCGTGTGTTCCAACCTGCTAGTGCCTCCCTGTCTGCACTCTAGCCGTGCTTGCCTGTACCCCCCTGCCTGCATACCCGCCTGCCTGCATACCAGTCGTGCCTGCCTATACCCACCAGTCTGTGTGCCAGCCTAACCTGTCTGTTCCTGTATTCCCCTGTGTGGGTCAACAGTCGTGTCCGGGGTCTGTCCTGGAGTAGCACCTGGTCCCTCTGCTTGGTTCCTCCTTGGTGCACTGGCGTCGTATGCCGTTGTGCGACCCTAGTCGGATTGGGTGAATACTTAGTTACGCCCCTCCAGGCATTCACTCTCCGGCACGGTCCAATGGAATCACACGCACACGCCGTTCAGCCCGGTCGTGTGCATTACAGCATGAAGGTAGTTTTAAGTTTTTATATAGTTTTATCCCTTTGTTAGTTTCTGTGCTGATAATATTTATGTACAATACAGTGGCATTATTCAGATGTATAGTATGTCAAAATTATTGAGGTGTATAGCATGGTGGTGGTGTTTTTGCATTGTATGGTCAAATTACTGATATATGTTTGGGTGGTTTATAAGATCCTAAATTATCCAGGATTGATACCCCTCTATGTATAAGACTTGGCGATTGCAAACATATTTAACAGGGGAAGAGCAATGAAAAACTATTAACAGAAGTTAAACTGTGTCTGAAATGTATTTACAGAATGCAAACTGCTGTATATAGCAGTCTATACTCTACATAGAGATCAACGGGAAAAATTCCTATAGCTAAAGAGAGTTATATACATTATACCATTATACTAGAAAATATCTGTCTAGTTAGATACATAATATCCAATGAAAAGTTATTTCGGGGCACTTACATTGGACTGTGGCTTCATTTCATAAGGAAAGTTTTCAAATGTGTATTTGTCAGATCTTCTCTGTCTCATCTTGAAAAGTCTTGCTCCCCGATTGTTGAGAAGAGACAGTTCTTCTAGCATTATGTCTCTGGGCACACTTATCTTCCTTCCAAAGTCAAAGTCATTTGTGTCTGTAACAGCAGAAACATACTATTAATCAGTGGCGCACATAGAAATCATAAGGTCATATAGCAAAAACTCCATAGGATAGATGATAACTTGAGGATCAATGGACTCAGATTGCTGGGGTCCCTTTGGATCTGAAGAACAGGGCTCTGAAATGCCTAAATTAAGTATTGACCAAATGTACACGGCAACACTCAATTCAGTCTCAGTGGGACTGCTGTAGATATCCAATTGAAGTGCATTTTCTCATAGCCAATGAGTGAAGCAAAGGAACACATGCGAAGTCACCGTATCATTGTCAGTCATTTACTGAAAAGGGTCATGCTGAGACCTGGGACAAAAATTTGTAGCTAAATTTTGAGGCTCCGCCACGCAGGAATAAGTTGCATACATTACTAATATTGGGATTTTTAACACCAATTATGATTAGCTGGACACCCCATTTAAATGATACAATTCTTGCTACTTCAACAATTGTTGGGGAGGTGGGAGATGGCGCTGCATGTGGATTGCAAAAAGCTCCAACCAAATGCATTGTGAACTGTATAAATCTATGATAATGTCAAAGATAGTGGTGTGTGTTCAGCGCCATGACCCAACTTCTCACAAGCCTCATAGCAGTGGTGTTGCCCCTCTCTGTGGTTGGTATGCCACCGCCCTTCTTGCCAATTAATAGCATGTATATTATTTCATACAATAATGGTCTCTGGATGCAATATTATAAAAAGAAATCAACGCTGACATTGTGCTGCACTCTTTTTGACAGAAACCAGACAAACCCTACAAGGGTATGTGCACACATCACCTCTTTCAGACTGGATTCTGCCTAGAACTCGCCTGAGAAAGTGCTAAAAAATGCTAGAGTGAATAAACATAATGCACAGCACTGTCAAAACAACTTGCCATTCATACGTTTCACTTCTATTAACCACTTCAGGCTTGAAAGCCATGAAGAACAAAAAAAAGCCAGCGGTATGGCCACCGTAAAATGTCAGAAAAGACGCCATAGAAGACTCTTCAAGTATTTTTCTATTATTGCACCGCTGAAGGGGTGCCACTAATCTAAGGTCCCTGTCTCTACTCTCATATTTACCTGCCATCATCTTCACCTTCTATCCTGTTGTCTCCAGCAGTTTGTGACCATCCAGGTCTCTCCAGTGTTTGCTGTAGTGAGCTGGTGGTCCCTTTTCAATACAAGTCTATGAGAGCTTCATTCTGGCCTCGTTCTGGCTCTCATAGACTTGCATTGAGAGCTTCTGACCGTTACTTCTGACTTCCGACCAGTCAGAAGTTGCAGTCACAAGATGATCAAGATGGCGCTGCTGGACCGGAGCGGTGCTGATAAAGATGGTGGTGGGTAAGTATAAGACTGCGGGCATTGGCCTTAGATTAGAAGCACCACTCCAGTGCTGAAAAAATAAAACGCTGGGGTGGTGTTTTCAGGAAAAACACAACCGCCATTTTCCTGAAGCGTCGTCTGCTTCAAGAGTCAGTGGGGTCCTTCTTGTGCCAATTACATCTTGTGCCAATTGCAGCCGAGAAATGGAAATACAAAAATGCAATTGTGAATAGAGCCTTAGGTTGTTTCTTGTAAAGTTACACATTTCATGACAAACGTATAATATCAGGTTAGGTGATAATAACACATTGTCTAAGAATTTCATCTTGACACATTTTATGGAACTTCCGGCAAAATTAAGCTTGGTCAGACTCACTGTCATGATAACAAAAATCCGACTCATGCCATCAGTACCAGAACCTTCAGCAGATGCCAGACGTGGTCAGGGTAATATCGTCATCATGTCTAGATCAAGCTGGATCACACATACATTTTCACTGGCACAGTGCCCACCCAAACAGTCAACATAGTTGTTTTTTTCGTAGTGGTTCATTATTGGAAATTAGAAAATAATTTCATAGAAATATGTGTCTGGAATGGTCTAGTCTGTGGTTTGTGATAATATTTATTTCTGTGTAACAACCTACTCAGACTGGCAAAATATTCTGTTAGAAAATTGCAGACTTCCTTCTAATGAAACGACTGCTTTCTGATGTCACCCTGACCAAACCCAACAGGCAAAATTCTCCAATATGTCCTTCAGGGGCCAAAAGAAACAAAAACAACTTATGAATCCACTTAAAAATTAGTTCCTTTTTCATTTTTAGATTTCTTTTTGTTAATATCTGGTAATGATTTGGAAAATAACTATTTTAACCACTTCAGGACCAATTTTTATCTACCAGGAACAGACAAAATTTGGATTTTTAATCTAATCATTCTGAAATTTATAACAGTGTATTGATATAGCAGAATGAACTGCTGATTTGCATAGGAAAACTTATTTTCTCTAGAAAGATTTTGCCGCACTTATATGTAGCGTATAATATTAATTAATTTTATTTGGGTGTTACAAGCAAAGAAAAAAACGGATATGTAATACTAATTAATAATTATCTATCCCATTTCTATTTATGTATCTATCTATCCCATATCTATCCATGCTATATGTCCATATATTATGAATTTATGGATGCCAAATATGTGATGTTTATATTTGTACTGGGAATTTTTCATTTTTACATTATGCTTTCATACCAATATATATCAGTAGATTAACTCCTATGAACCACAATTCACACAATTTGTATTCCATCATACGTGCCTCTTTAAACCTCCGAATTGTCCCTTAGAGAATGCCTCTGTAATATGGTAAAGCACAACACAATTTTGTTTCTAGTGGATTCTCACAATCTCCTTAAGGTTATGTTCTTATCAATATATTGGTGCTCATCATTTCCAAGGAAAGCTACACGTGCACTGTATTGGTAATTGGTGCATGATGCTTTATGAATATTTCCAATTTTTATAAAAAGGATTTTTGGATCATAGTAGAAATCAAGCATTTTGAGAGTAAATTTGGGAAGTAGCCATAGTGTGGCCAACTGTACAAAAACTTGGTTTTACTGAAAATTGGTGTGAAGGATACAAAGAAGTTTCTAAAATATTGAAAGATCGGATATAGCACATTATGTGGCGCCCCTGAGGGTTCAGTCGCTACAGGGGTACTGCACCTCAGAACGAGGTGTGGCATCTCCTCTCCCAGGTAAGGATGGAGTACCTCACAGGACCCCAACCACACACTCAACACTACACCACTTCAGTTCTGAAGGGGGCCTAAAGCACCATAGTGCTGCCCCAGGCCTGAATGGAGGAGTTGGGGGGAACCAAAGTTAGGGGGAACCATGTAGTGAGTGAGGGTGGAGGAAGCACTTTACTTTAGCACTTAATAGAATCATATATAACTGGAGGCCATTTTAAGAACCGGGTCTTTGGTCGTGGGTCCTTGGTGCGGCAGGTCAGCACAAGGCTGCAGCCGGCTGAGGGTCCACGGTTGCCGGTCTCAGGCCTCGAGACGGGGGATTGGGGCAGAGTTACAACCGGCTCTGTCCCCGGTCTTAGTCCAACCAAGAAGGCCCAGGAGGGGAAAAGGAGGCAAAAGGATCTCGGGGGGTGCGGACGGAGCGGAGTCGCCATCTGCATGCCTTATTCTGGCCCAGCCAGAGAGACCCTGCCGCAAGAGGGGGTACCGGTCCCCGATTATCTGACTTTGTACTTCACGTCTCTGTCGGAAAAGTCCGGAGGCTTATGTGGATCCCAGGGGGATATGGACGGAGCGGAGTCGCCACCTGTATGTGTTTCACCCTGGCCTGGATGCCACAAAATGTAATAAAGCTGTGTCTGAGAGCAAGGGGGAGGTTCTCTAGTCAGGGGAACATTAGCATGCAGTACCTCCTGTCTCAGTCCAGTAGGGGGAGCAGGCTGCCCCTATAAAAGCTGGTGCTGGGGGCAGGGTTAGAGAGAGCTGGACGACCTGTCTCAGGATTCAGGTCCCAGAGCAGAGAGGGACAGTTGTATTGCACCTAAGAGGAAGTGTGGCAGGAGGAGAGCCACAAGCCAGAGACAAGAGGCGAAGAGAGCCTGTCTTGGCAGATAACAGACTTAATTTACCAGACTTTGGTGTCTGAGGCTGGGAGGATTCTCCAGCAAATAACCAGTCCGCAGGGGACTGTATATTCCTTGGCCTAAGAAGCCTGGAGGCCCTGCCACAACAGAAGGGACCAGCAAAGCCGTACAAGGCTGGGAGCAGAAAGGAACCCACGTCGCAGGTCATACAGGCGAGAATACACGGAGAGCTCGGAAGCGTGGGCTGTTATCCTATAAGGAGGAGATAGTCAGAAGGAGCGCAGAAAGCACGGTAGGCCTACACCCTCACCCTGACCAGGGCCAATTTCCCCATTGCTCTCAGACATCCAGGTCCCCTCCTAGCCGGGACTGTTTATGGGTCAGTTTACCTGCTTTAGTAAAGACCCTGGACGGCAACCTGTTGTCTGTGTGCTCCTTTGCTCCTCCAGCACTATCAGCACTGGGACTCTCACTACCATCACTCCCACCATCCACTACACTGCCCTGGGGCCGCACTCTTCCCGTGGGGAGTCACACCATCCCAGCTGCATACATCATCAGCCCCAGCGGTCTGCCTTGCAGCGGCGGTTCCTAATGACCGCAAATCCACGGGTGGCGTAGTCGGACATAATCATCAGCACATAACGGACTACCACTGGCCTGACCACCCTGAGCCACGTAACCGGGTTGCCACTACTACTCCCATCGTTCCCCTACTGCCCGGATCCGAGTGCCCCACGGCCCAGGGGGCGAGTCAGCTTTGGCGTAGTCGGCAGGATTGCAACCAACCCGCCACAAACGGGTATTGCGTGCCTAGGAAAGACTTTGCACTTACCTGAAAAGAGGTTTCCCGCCATCCGGAGCCGTTTCCCGCCATTTCCAGCCGTCTCCCGCCATCTTCCATCGGTTCCCGCCATCTTCAGCCGCTTTCCCGCCATCGGACGCCATCTTCAGGACGCCGCGCGGGAAGAAGAGGGGCGTGGACGTCCAAACCGCGCGAGATCCGAAGCTCCGCCCCACGCACCGACGCTGTGCAAGGTCCTGGAAGGGAGAGAGAGCGACGCTGACGTCATCAGGACGCGACGCAAGGTCCTCGTCCAGAGCAGCACCAGCGGAGCCGCGGCCTACAGAAGAGGATCGTCGGAAGGTAGGCCACGCTTAACTAGGGGGGAGGAAGATGTCGGACACAGAGGCGCCCACTACCACCAACACAGCTGCAGCAGCGGTGATGCCCTTTTCCCTGCCCTACATCCCTGGAGCGGCCTGGCTGCCCAAATACTCAGGGGAGCCCCATGCCCTAACTGACTTTAAGGAAAGGCTGTACAGTTTGTTCCAAGTCTACCCCCTGACAGAGGAACAGAAGGTCAGCATACTAACAGGGCAGTTAACTGGCGCAGCCCAAAGGGAGGTAAAATCATGGCCCACTGAGGAGAAAAGGACCGTGAAGGGTATTCTGGCCCGGCTGCGGGGTACCTTTGACACGCGTACCTCCGCTGAAATTAAAATGAGGTTCTATGGCTGTAAGCAGCGGGCACAGGACAGCATCAGAGACTATGCCCTAAATTTGCAGGAAGCCCTGAGGGCCATCCAACAAGCTGACCCAGGCAGCGTGCAGGATACGGATAAGCTCCTAACAGAACAGTTCATAGAAGGTCTGCTGTCTAGCGCCCACAGGACCCAGCTGCGCCTCATGTTCTTTCAGAACCCTGATCTGACCTTTGCCCAATTCAAGGACAGGGCCATAAGGGTGCTCCGTGAACCCGCAACAAGTGGCGCTATAAACCCCCGGCGCCCTGCTCTCACCTACCACCAGGAGGCGGCGCCCTCCTCTATGGACTCCGTGGGGGCTGATGCACAGGCCCTGAACCAAGCCCCGTCGAAAGACCTGCACCACCAAGTCCAGGAGCTGACCAGGAGCGTCGCGGCGTTGACCAGGACCGTCCAGGCGTTGCAAGAGGACCCGTCAAGACCCATCGAGCTGGCTTCAAGTCCGCAGGATGTCCCGTGGCGTCGACAGAGGAGGATCCCGTCGTTCCGAGGGAGGCCCACAGACCGCTACGCAGAGGATGGACAGCCCATTTGCCGTCGATGCAATCAGCCCGGACACATTTCCAGGTACTGTAATTTAAACGGTTCCAACCTGGGGCAGAGGGCCAACCCCCAGGCATAAGATCACCAGGCCCTTATAAATGGCGCAATAAGTACGTTGGGGGGCGCCCGGTTTTACCCGTGGTGCTGGACAGCATCCCCATGAGCGCCTTGCTGGATACTGGGTCGCAAGTAACCACTATCCCTTATGTACTTTTTAAGCAGTATTGGACTGATGCTGATATCACACGGTATCCAGACAGTAACTTGAGCATCATCGCCAGTAATGGCTTACCCGTGCCGCAGATGGGGTTCAAGGAGATGACCATTAAGATTGGTAAAATTGAACTGCCGGCACCGGGAGTAATTATTGTGCACATTGACCGTCGTGAAAGTCACCCTAAAATAACTGTGGGTACTAACGTAATTGAAAATTGTCTTTCAGAGGTAATTGTAATTCTACAACAGGTGGCGGTGAATGCTAGTTCCAGCCAACAGAGAGTCCTCAACAAAGAGATAAAAGCCCTGATGAGACGGCAGCAGGTAGAACTGTCTGGTGGTGAGATCGGTAGCGTAAGACTGAGTGAGCCATTCCCCATTTCCATGCCGCCCAAAAGTGAAATGATGATCTGGTGTCGGACTGCAATCGCGTTGAGAGGTAGAGACTACCAAGCCATGGTGAACCCGTGTACTCAGACAGCAGGCCCACCATTTTGACAGCCCGGGGGGTGGTTGATGTCCGCCATGGGAGGGTGCCCGTTCGCATTCTCAACATTGGGGAGAGAGAGGTACACTTACCCAGGTACGCTACACTTGCCAAACTGTTTGTTGTCGAACACAAAGCTATCAGGGCCGTGGAGCCTTTGCCTCCATCTCCTCAGGCGGAGGGAAATGGCTCCCGGAAACAAAAGGAGGACTGGTGCCAGAAACTCCATGTGGGTGCTGACTCCACTCCCCTGCACCAAAAACAAGGAGTCTACCGGGTGGTCCAGGAGTACGAGAGAATTTTTAGTAAGCACCCGCTAGACTTCGGCAGAGTAAAGGGGATAGAACATCACATCCCCACAGGGAGCCACCCACCAATTAAAGAGAGACACAGGCCTGTACCCCCTGCACATTATCAGAACGCCAAGGGTATGCTGCGGGAAATGAAAGAAGCTGGGGTCATTAGAGATAGCTGTAGCCCCTGGGCAGCCCCCTTGGTTCTGGTAAAAAATAAAGACGGCACCATGAGAATGTGCGTGGACTATAGACAAATCAACCGTATCACCCACAAAGACGCATATCCGCTGCCTAGAATAGAGGTGTCTTTAGCCGCACTAAAATCAGCTAACTTCTTTACTACTTTGGACCTTACTAGCGGGTACTGGCAGGTTCCTGTGGCAGAGGCTGACAAGGAGAAGACCGCCTTCACCACCCCGATGGGACTGAGTGAGTTCAACTGTATGCCCTTCAGGCTCTGCAACGTACCAGGGACCTTCCAGAGGCTGATGGAATGCTGTCTAGGGCACCGAAACTTCGAGACAGTCCTCCTTTACCTGGACGACGTGATCGTCTATTCGAAGACCTACGAGGACCATCTAAAGCACCTGGCCGAGGTGTTCAAAGCCCTGGCAGGCTATGGCCTGAAGGTGAAACCATTGAAGTGTCACCAAAGGTCCAGTACCTAGGGCACGTGGTAAGCGCAGAAGGAGTGGCCCCCGACCCTGACAAGGTCACGGCAATCAAGAGCTGGCCAAGCCCCTCGAACATCAAAGAGGTGAGACAGTTTCTCGGGTTGGTAGGCTACTACCAAAGGTTCATCCCCGGGTTCACTAAGATGGCAGCTCCTATGCAGGACCTCCTGATCGGACAGTCTAAGTCCAGGAGCCAAAAGCCGCCCTTCAAGTGGGATAAACAGGAAGAGGAGTCCTTCCGCCAGCTAAAGATGGCCCTCACATGGGGATGAGATCCTGGCCTACCCTGATTACGGACAGCCTTTCATTCTCCACACAGACGCCAGTAATGTAGGACTGGGAGCCGTACTGTCCCAGAACCAACAGGGCAGAGAAAGGGTGATAGCGTACGCCAGCCGGAAGCTGAGGCCCACCGAGAGGAATCCGGAGAATTACAGCTCCTTCAAGCTAGAATTCTTGGCAGTGGTGTGGGCCGTGACGGAACGCTTCAAAGCATTACCTGGCCTCCGCAAAGTTCACCGTGTACACGGACAACAACCCGTTGACACACCTGGACAATGCAAGACTGGGTGCCCTGGAACAGCGGTGGATGGCCCATCTCTCCAACTATGACTTCGTGATCAAGTACCGGGCAGGCAAAACCAATGCCAACGCAGACGCCCTATCAAGAATGCCTCACTTACCTGAAGGTGACGAAGACCCAGAAGAGCTGGAGGAGGTAGAACTCCCCGCGTTTCACCGGTATGGAGCCGCTCAATACTCCCACCGCGTGAAGGAGGAGGATCTAACAACCGTGATGATCAATCCCCTACCTCACCACAGCTGGGCCGAGACCCAAGATAGTGACCCTGCAATCCGCCTGGTGAAAGATCTGCTGACCCGGGAAGACGCCCGCTTAGATCCAGATGCCCCAGAGGAAGCCAAGCAGCTATGGAAAGAGAAGAGCAAGCTGTTCCTCTACGAAGGCAAGCTGTGCAGAAGGATTGTCAACCACCGGACGCACGAGCTGACCTGGCAAGTCGTGGTTCCAAGGCGGGATGCAGCTATGGTCCTGGGGGCTTACCATGACAGAGCGGGGCACTTCGGTTGGAAGAAACTGGAGTTCCTGCTAAGAGGAAGGTTCTTTTGGGTCGGCATGAGAGGAGCTGTAGAAAAGTGGTGCAGAGACTGTGGCCCTTGTCACCTGAGGAGGAAGGACCGCACCAGCCAGAAGACACCCTTGAGGCCCATCGTCACCATGCAGCCTCTTGAGCTGGTAGCTCTGGACCACGTCAAATTGGCTCCAAGCCGGTCTGGATACATCTATGCCCTGACAATCGTGGACCACTATTCCCGTTTTCTAGTGGTGGTCCCGGTAAAGGACTTGACAGCCCAAACAGCGGCCAGAGCCTTCCAGCAATATTTCTGCCGTCCACACGAGTATCCGGAACAGGTCCTGACAGACCAGGGTCCAGCGTTCGAGGCTGAAATCTTCCAGGAGTTCTGCAACCTCTATGGCTGTAAGAAGATTCGTACAACGCCTTACCACCCCCAAACCAACGGGATGTGTGAGAAGATGAACAATATAGTCATTGATCTCCTGAAGACGTTGCCCCTGGAGGAACGCAGCCTGTGGCCAGAAAAACTGCCGGACCTGATAGACCTATACAACAATATCCCGGTGAATGCTACAAACTGCACCCCGGCTTACCTGATGCGAGCCAGACCAGGTAAGCTGCCCGTAGACCTGGAGATGGGAGTCCTAATACCTGAGGACACCTCCCCGGATGCGGACTGGGATACGGAAAGGCAACTGCAGTACAAGAAGGTACAGGAGAGTGTGGAGAAGAGCCTGGCCCAGGTGAGAGAGAGGCAAGAAAAACTCTTCAATCAACACGCCCCTGCTGGTCCCCTAGAACCTGGTGAGCAAGTCCTAAAGCGAAAAAGAAGGCTACATAAGTTGGACGACCAGTGGGAAAGGGAATCCTACACTGTACTGCAGTCTGACCACGACAACCCAAAGGTGTGCGTAATCACCAAGGACGGAGGAGAAACCACTAGTGTTGTCTCCAGAGACCACCTCAAAAGGTGCCCTGAGCAACTCCGTAGTGCAGAAGAGGATCAGAGTGACCTTGAACCCGCAAAGGACAAGGAAGAAATGATCAGCACCGTCTCGGAGAGTTCCCTCAGTCCTGGACTCGCATAAATGATGCCATAGTGGTACCCGTCCTGCATTTCCTGCAACCGGCACAGCAACAACCAACACCAGAGCCGGAAGGTGAAGAGGAGCAAGCGGTTCCAGAGGCAGAAGAGCCGGCACCAGCAGCCCAGGAGAGTCAACCCTCTGCTGACAGTGAGCCTGCCATGCCTGCGGTAAGCCAAAGGACCCACAGACAGCTGCCTGCCCTACCTGTACACCCAGCTGGTAGCTGTACCCCTAACGCTAGTGGGGAAAGCCAAGTCGGTCCACCACCAGACAGTGGGCTACGTAGGTCAACCAGGAGCACAAAGGGGCAGATACCCCCTCGCTGGAGAATATAGAGTGTACTAAGATTGTAAATAACCCTGTTGCCAAATGTTGAATTGTTTGCAAAGTTACATGCATGTTTGGTAATTCTGTGTTTCAGTTTCTTGCAGCTACCGTAAGGACTCAAAGGTTATGGAATTTTTATAACCGGGACCTTGTATGGACTGCGCTCGGAGCCTAACCCAGGAATGAACTAAGACTGTGAAGGACTTGGGGTAGGACAGACCCCCACCTGGTTAAGGCTCCCCGTTGTATTGGTGATATGGACACCCGGTCACAGGCCACACTGTGACCTTAAGAACTCAATCTGTGCGTCGTTTGTCTATTAATGTTTTATGGTTATGCATAGTGTCTTTGTTTATTGTTTAGTCCCGGAGTACTAAATTTCACTAGGGGGGAATGTGTCACCCTGGCCTGGATGCCACAAAATGTAATAAAGCTGTGTCTGAGAGCAAGGGGGAGGTTCTCTAGTCAGGGGAACATTAGCATGCAGTACCTCCTGTCTCAGGCCAGTAGGGGGAGCAGGCTGCCCCTATAAAAGCTGGTGCTGGGGGCTGGGTTAGAAAGAGCTGGACGACCTGTCTCAGGATTCAGGTCCCAGAGCAGAGAGGGACAGTTGTATTGCACCTAAGAGGAAGTGTGGCAGGAGGAGAGCCACAAGCCAGAGACAAGAGGCGAAGAGAGCCTGTCTTGGCTGACAACGGACTTAATTTACCAGACTTTGGTGTCTGAGGCTGGGAGGATTCCACATTCTCCAGCAAATAACCAGTCCGCAGGGGACTGTATATTCCTTGGCCTAAGAAGCCTGGAGGCCCTGCCACAACAGAAGGGGCCAGCAAAGCCGTAGAAGGCTGGGAGCAGAAAGGAACCCACGTCGCAGGTCATACAGGCGAGAATACACGGAGAGCTCGGAAGCGTGGGCTGTTATCCTATAAGGAGGAGATAGTCAGAAGGAGCGCAGAAAGCACGGTAGGCCTACACCCTCACCCTGACCAGGGCCAATTTCCCCATTGCTCTCAGACATCCAGGTCCCCTCCTAGCCGGGACTGTTTATGGGTCAGTTTACCTGCTTTAGTAAAGACCCTGGACTGCAACCTGTTGTCTGTGTGCTCCTTTGCTCCTCCAGCACTATCAGCACTGGGACTCTCACTACCATCACTCCCACCATCCACTACACTGCCCTGGAGCCGCACTCTTCCCGTGGGGAGTCACACCATCCCAGCTGCATACATCATCAGCCCCAGCGGTCTGCCTTGCAGTGGCGGTTCCTAATGACCGCAAATCCACGGGTGGCGTAGTCGGACATAATCATCAGCACATAACGGACTACCACTGGCCTGACCACCCTGAGCCACGGAACCGGGTTGCCACTACTACTCCCATCGTTCCCCTACTGCCCGGATCCGAGTGCCCCACGGCCCAGGGGGCGAGTCATATGCCCTAATCTGAGTTTATCCAGAGGGACCCAGCCTTACGCCACGTTCTCACGACAAGTCACCAAAAAGGGCACCCAGTCGGTCCGGGGACTACACGTTACCCACAAGGGACATCGCAGTACCCGTACGGGACTCAGTGGGGGACACAAGGCGGGAGAAGTTCAACAAGAGAGGAACACACTAGCGCGGGGGTCCTGACAAGTGCTCCTAAACTACCTAGAGTGTGCTGAACCCCACCCTGGCGGCCGCAGCTCGCCGTGTGACAGCAGAGAGAAGCTCTGAGCTGAGAAAACGCTACCGTGAGTAAAAGACTTGGATGACTTCAACTACTGCCTCTGTCTGTTCTTTCCTCCGCGGCTCTGCACCCGCCAACGCTTTACTCTGCCTCCCTCTCTACACTGCCCTGAGGCCCTGCTCCACCTGTGGGTAGCAGCACCAACTAAGTTGCCTGAACACCGGCCTCGGAGGACTGTTGCAGCGCTGGTGATCCTCACCAAACACCACGGGTGGCGTCACGAACATTCCCCTTTCCCATACACCTTTTCCCCCTTTTTCCCTTGCTTTTAAGAGTGACCCCAGGGTACGGGCTCGGGAGCCGGCCACCGTGACATCCCCAAAACCAACAACAAGGCCCGGGCGCCGAGTCGTCATCCCCCATCCCCTGGGTGCGTCAATTACAACACAAATAAATAAGATGCAATATATAAAGAGAAGATATATATGAAACATTCAAATATTAATACAATATTACCAAATAATAATGAATATTCCATAGTAACCAACCAGGGAGTACATAAAAAACATTGTATCACATTGTTATTGTCTGCCACAATCAGAGAAGCCACAAATAGCCACTGGGAGTGATTATATTGATCTTGAATTTCAGCCTTGTATCAGAAATAAGGGAAAATAGGGGAAATTTTAATGGAGAATTGAACCATCCAGAGATGGAAAAGAGGGTTTTTAATTTTTACTTTAGAGCATACTCATCTACTTCACCTTTTTATGTATTTTGCAGCCTCTGTGCTTACATGGATATTTTTTTTATGGGGGAGGAAAGATGAATTAAGCAAATCCAGTCATGAAGAGTAGGCGTTTGCCTGCCAATATTTACCAATTGTTTTTATAGCCCGAAAGAGTGCTGTGGTCATTCAACTTTCATCAGGGTTAACCAATGGTAGGAAGGTTTTCAAGGACCACAGGGATGGAAGAAGATGTCAGGACTCCATAATTCTTAAAGGAAAGAAGTCAGGAAACACCAAGACTCTCCTTAGAGCTAACAGTCAGACTAAACTAAAGAGTAGAAGAAAAGAGGCGATGAAGGACCTGAGGCCACATTGATGAAGCTGTAGAGTTCTGCTGTGGAGTGGAGATGGGAGCAACATTCAGAAAATTATTATATAAAACTATTGCAATTCTCTGACAGTCATGCTGTTATGGTCTCACCTGGTGAGGTGGATCCTCTAACCCCTAGGTCTGGGTGAATAGCAAGGACTAGAGGCGAAAATGCAGAGAAGTGTGTCTTGAAGGATGACCGATGGATCAGTGAGGACAAATAAAGCAGGATATGGCGTTAATCACAGGAATACATTCTGGCATCTTCCAACAGAGCATTGTTTTATTACAGGAAGTGATATCAGAGAGGTAAATGCAGCCTGGTATATTCCAGGAGGAAAAAGGTAAATAGCATTGATGTATGCAAACTGGTACTTGTAATGAGGAAATGGTTAATAGAATTGCACTGAAGTATAGTCAAACTGGAGACCCAGTTTAATTAGAATCTGTCAGCAGGTTTTTGCTACGCAATCTGAGATCAGCATGACGTAGGGGCGGAAAGCCTGATTCCAGGGATGTATCACTTACTGGCTGCTTGGAGCAGTTTTGATAGAATCCCATTTTCTCTTCTCTAGATGTAGCAGTGGTCAGAATGTTGAGCTGTGCATAACCCACCCACACCCCTGATTGGCAGCTTCCTGTGTACACTGTACATTGTCAGCAAGCTGCCAATCATTGGTGGGAGCTAAGTTACACAGTTTAGCTGATTGACTGGCTAGAAACTCAGTGATAATCTACTGCTGTTAAAACACTGATTGTATTGAAACTACAGCACTCAGCCTAAAAAGTGACACATCTCTGGAAGCAGGCTCTCTTCCCCTATTTTGTGCTGCTCTCTGATTAAATAGCAAAAAAAATGCTGACATATTCTCTCTAAGGGATATGCTACTTTGTTTGCAGAGGCCAGGTGTGGACAGGACAAATAACAGTTTTGACAAGTTGATAACTTGCTTGCTGAGATGTAGGTGTAGACAGCAACTAGTAAGCTTGACTGTGCTTGAAAATAAAGTTAGTTGTAGCATTGTTAGGAGTTACAGAGGAGATGATAGTCAACTGTCTTGAGCTGACACAAGTGAAGTAGTAGCAAATTCCTGACGAAGTTGATACTTAATGTCCAAGCACCTAGACTCTGCCTGTGCTAGCCTTAAAATGTTTAGGGTGTTGATGTCAGAGGAGTTCATCAGGTTACCTGAAAAACTTGGCATGGACTATTGCAAAAGGAAATGGCCATAGACAAAGGGAGCAAGGGCCAGTGCTGGAGCTGGGACAGGTGACTAAAACACATCTTTATTTTCGGATGGCTAAATGGAAGCTATTCCTCAGTGATTGCACCTGACTTCCTTCTTGCCAAAGAGCACTTAAACGGCATCTGTCAGCAGGATTTCACACTCGAACCTATTTATTCAAACACAAGTCCAGAAATACCTTTAGCAAGACAGTTCATTCCTCCATTATCTGTGTTTGATTCGATATGCAGATGAGGCTAAAGTGCTTTCAACATGTTGAAGCTCTTCCCAAGAGCTCTATTCTCAGCCCTGTGCCGCATTTTCCTGCTTGACTGACAGCTCCTTTGCTTGAAGTCCCACACCATAGAGGCTGTCAGTCAAGCCGGAAGAGGCGGCATTTGGCAGGAAATAGAGCTGGAGCTACAGAAGCTTCAAATCTACACCCTCATTTGTATATCAATTCAATTGCTGATTTTTCAGCAATGTATGGAACAGATTGGTCATGTAAAAGTATTGCTGGACTGGACTTTGAAAGATCTACATGTACATAAAAATTCTTTGAGGTGAGAAATCCTAACAGATTCCCTTTAAAGAACCCTCTTGTCATGGAGACAAGATCATTTCACTTATTAAGCCCAAAAAAATTAATGATCGAAGCCTGCTCCATAAAGCTCTGGACTTTAGATTGGGGCAATGGTTCACTATAAATATACCGCGAACATTGTTGTGATATTTTATATATATTTTTTATCTTAATAAATGTGTATATTTTTTCAATCATATTTTGTTTATCATTATGTATCTTTGGGTACAGATTGATGTTATACATTTTAGAAAGTTAGTAAATGCAATGTAATGTACAGTAATATAGTCTTCTTCTGCAAATTGCCTCTCTGACTATAGAAAAAAAGCAGATTTAACCCCTTTGTGCCAGGTGAGTTTTCTTTCGCAGCTCTATATCTGTGACTTGTTTCTTTCAGAGACATATTTCCATATGGCTCAGTGTAAAACATCTGATTGTGAAAGAATGTTGGTCGAGATAAGAAGTTTTCCATCTGCAAGGTATGTTTTTAACTGTACAGAATATTTGGAATTGCAAACTTTTTAAGATCCTGAAGATCGGCTATTCCAGTCAATTAATATATTTTATATTCCAAAATATAAGATATATCTGATCATTGATTAGGTCAGCTTGTTTCATAATTGCTGGCCCTGACACATGTACACTATGGACGAGGTCCAATGTAGACACAAATATGATCTCTAGGCATGGTGACAAACTGCAACTCACCATTCCTGTAATTAGTTACCTACCACAGGAAAACTATAATTGTAAACTGCCAACCACTGACATTTCCTAACATAATCAAGTGTTCAAGTTTCTTTCAACTGTGGTTAAGTACAAATACGGATATGACATCCAATACTGAAGGAGAGTATGATGCTGAATGCTTAATAGAAAAGTAATCTTTGAATAATATTGACAAGTTTGCTTCTTTCCAGGCATTGACACTTCAAACTTTTTACAGCCTCAAATTTTTGAAATGCAGATTTTTCACAAATAAAGTGTATAACAGAATATATATATATGACATGTTCGCAGATTTGGGTAGCACTAGCAAAAAAAAGGTTTGTCTCATTTTTACATGATAAAGGGGTAGCATACAGCAAAATTTGTTGTTACATTGAGGCTGATAAAACATCATTTCTTGAACATCAAAAATGTTGTCCATTTTTGGCTTCTCTTGAGATGGTTGTGATTCACAGTGTTCGGACCTATCAATCAATAAGTTATTCCCTATCCTATTGGTACGGAATATCGGGATTCTTGAGATGGTTGTAGTTCTCAGTGGTTGGACCCCCAGCAGTCAATAAATTATTCCCTATCCTATTGGTACAGGATATTGAGATTTTCGAGATGGTTGTGGTTCCCAGTGGTCATGCCCCCATCAGTCAATAAGTTAATCCCTATCTTTATAGAATCACAAAATCATAGAATGTTAGAGTTGGAAGGGACCTCCAGGTTCATCGTGTCCAACTCCCTGCTCAATGCAGGATCCACTAAACCATCTGAGACAGATATCTATCCAGCTTCTGTTTGAAGACTTCCATTGAAGGAAAACTCACCATTCATCGTGGCAGCCTGTTCCACTCATTGATCACCCTCACTGTCAAAAAGTTATTTCTAATATCTAATCTGTATATTCTCCCATTCAGTTTCATTCCATTGCTTCCAGTGTTTCAATGTGCAAATGTGAATAAGGATGATCCCTTTACACTGTGACATCCTTTCAGATATTTTTAGACAGCTATTAAGTCTCCTCTTAGCCTTCTTTTTTGCAAGGTCTCGGTCAGACCTCATCTGGAATACTGTGTCCAATTCTGGGCAAAGCATTTTAAAAAAGACATAAAAAAAATGGAGCAAGTTCAGAGAGAGCTGCCCAGATGATGAGTAGACTGCAAAGTATGTCCTACGAGGACCGGTTAAAGGATCTGGAGGGGGATAATTACTTCACGTGATCTAGACTCTGTTTGCCTTTTTTTGCTGCTGCATCACACTGTTGACTCATGTGCAGTCTGTGATCTATTAGTATACCCAAGTCTTTTTCAAACATTCTGTTGCTTAGTTCTATTCCTCACACTAAACTAAAAGCAAAGCCACAATAAGAAAAATTTAAATTCCCCCAAAATTCAAGAAAAAACACAGCAAAAAAGGGCAA
Source organism: Phyllobates terribilis (assembly GCF_046119375.1). NCBI lineage: Eukaryota > Metazoa > Chordata > Amphibia > Anura > Dendrobatidae > Phyllobates > Phyllobates terribilis. The sequence goes on from NW_027362761.1 coordinate 881,466,584, forward strand.
CAGTGTTTACCTGCCCAGGTTTTCAGAACTAATGCATACCAGGATGCAGCAAACCCAAATAAAAAAGATGGAGGCAACACATGTGCAAAATACTGATGAGACATAGACATAGACATTATCTTTATTATTTGGGTTTGCTGCATCATGGTAGTGCATTATTTCTGAAAACCGGGGCAGGTAAACATTGTTGACTTTTTTGCTGTGTTTTTTCTAGTTCTATTCCTCCCATTCTGCAGATGTAATTTTTGTTTTTCTTGCCCAGAAGTAAAATCTTGCATTCTCCCTGTAAATACTATTCTATTAGTCGCTGCCCATTGTTCAAGAGGATCTTGATCCTTTTGAATCCTTCTCTGTCTTCTCTAGTGTTAGCTATCCCTCCTAGCTTTGTATGGTCTACAAAGTTGATTAGTTTACCTTCAGTTCCCTTATCTAGATCATTTATAAAAATAATGAACAACACTGGGGCCGAGCCTTGTGGTACTTGAAACACTCTTCCAATTGGATGTGCAGCTTATTACTACTCTTTGAGTACAATCAATGAGCCAGTTATGAATCCAGCTAACAGTAGCCTTGTCAATCCCATACTTGATAATTTTTTCAATAAGGATAGCATGAGATACTTTATCAAATGCTTTAAAGTATCTCATACTATCCTTATTGAAAAAATCATATTGGTACGTGATATCTTAATAACTTATTATTAGAACATTATTTTGCCAAGTTGAACCTACTCTAGGTCATATCTCTCATTCAGTGAGGTGGAAACTGGAATAGCGACCAGGACAGAAATACTTTTAGGTTCTGCAAATATTGCTCAATGCACCAACTGTTTAAAAAAAGGTTTTCCATCTCAGAAATGTGTAGCATATCTTCACATGACTAACAATATGGTGGCTCTAAAGCAGCAGGCTTCATTATTCTTGAATAATATTTCAGTTTTTCTTTTTTAATAAATTTGCAAAAATTTCTACATTTCTGTTTTTTTTTCAGTCTAGATGGGGTGCAGAGTGTACTTTAATGAGAAAAAAAATGAACTTTTTAGAATTTACCAAATGGCTGCAATGAACCAAAGAGTGAAAAATTTAAAGGGGTCTGAATACTTTCTGTACCCACTGTATATGCCTTAAATGCTTGAAATGTGGCTATTTAATTTCCAGGACTTCCCATCTTTCGGGACAAGGAGGTCTTTGTCTTCCCCAATCAGCACTCTAAAGACGAGGAGACCATGCATATCTCTCTCCATTAAACGATATGGGTGTTAGGCCAACAGCAGAACATTTCACAACTTCATTAAACTATAGTGGAAAGAGCCTGCATATACTGTACAGCCAGGTCTTTAATTCATATTCCCATTTCTAAAGTGTCAAACAATTTTCTAGAGACTCAATTTTCCTGATATATGGGGGGATCTAGTGACTCACAATACAGTGCACCATTAAAACTTGTCTGCCCCTACTTGTAATATATCTGCCTTCTATGTCTGTGGCTGCTCACACTGACAACAATTACAACAGTTTTAGAGTATGTAGAGCCATGCTCCATTGATATGAGGAATGTTCCCATGTCAGCTCCCTCCTCAGTAGCTAGATTGGATAAGTTTGACACTGGGGGCTTCAGCATCTAGAACTTTGAAGATCTGCTGATTGATAGGTCAGTTGGATCAGTCAATTAAATGTAGAATTCACATTACAATTTTTATTTTTAGAAATTGTATACATTTATTAATTTCCTAATAATAATGTTGTGGTTAGTACTGTACCCTTTGAGTTGAGAAAATCTCATGAAAAACCATGCAGGACTATGGAAAAGATATTCATTTTCTACGAGTAGCGTAGCTACCAGGGAGGGGCAGAGGGTTCGGCCACCCTAGGACCCGGCGCACGGAGGGTCCTACCTGGAGCTGTGCTACTCTTAATTATATCGGTGTGTGCAGCGCGAAGATCTGTAGTAGTGCGAGACATGAACTCCCCGCACTACCAGTCTCCTTCCTGTAGGCCGCAGCTCGCTTTAAGTTTGCCATCTACAGAACTGGTTGTGGTGCCATCACACACACAGGAAGTCAGAGTTCTGGCGTGGTGACGTCATCGCGCTGCGCCGGGACTCACTTCCTGTGGTGAGATGTTAGCACATTGGTCAGGAAACCAATGTACTTAAGGAAATACAGTTATATGAAAAAGTTTGGGCACCCCTATTAATCTTAAGCTTAATGTTTTATAAAAATTGGTGTTTTTGCAACAGCTATTTCAGTTTGATATATGTAATAACTGTTGGACACAGTAATGTTTCTGCCTTGAAATGAGGTTTATTGTACTAACAGAAAATGTGCAATCTGCATTCAAACAAAATTTGACAGGTGCATAAGTATGGGCACCCTTATCATTTTCTTGTTTTAAATACTGCTACCTACTTTTTACTGACTTACTAAAGCCCTTTTTTTGGTTTTGTAACCTCATTGAGCTTTGAACTTCATAGCCAGGTGTATGCAATCATGAGAAAAGCTACTTAAAGTGGCCACTTGCAAGTTGTTCTCCTGTTTGAAACTCCTCTGAAGAGTGGCATCATGGGCTCCTCAAAACAACTGTCAAATGATCTGAAAACAATGATTATTCAACATAGTTGTTCAGGGGAAGGATACAAAAAGCTGTCTCAGAGATTTAACCTGTCAGTTTCCACTGTGAGGAACATAGTCAGGAAATGGAAGAACACAGGGACAGTTCTTGTTAAGGCCAGAAGTGGCAAGCCAAGAAAAACATCAGAAAGGCAGAGAAGAAGAATGGTGAGATCAGTCAAGGACAATCCTCAGACCACCTCCAGAGAGCTGCAGCATCAACTTGCTGCAGATGGTGTCACTGTGCATCGGTCAACTATACAACGCACTTTGCACAAGGAGAAGCTGTATGGGAGAGTGATGCGAAAGAAGCCGTTTCTGCAAGCACGCCACAAACAGAGTCGGCTGAGGTATGCAAAAGCACATTTGGAGAAGCCAATTTATTTTTGGAAGAAGGTCCTGTGGACTGATGAAACCAAGATTGAGTTGTTTGGTCATACAAAAAGGCGTTATGCATGGTGGCAAAAAAACACAGCATTCCAAGAAAAACACTTGCTACCCACAGTAAAATTTGGTGAAGGTTCCATCATGCTTTGGGGCTGTGTGGTCAATGCCGGCACCGGGAATCTTGTTAAAGTTGATGGACGCATGGATTCCACTCAGTATCAGCAGATTCTTGACAATAATGTTCAAGAATCAGTGATAAAGTTGAATTTACGCAGGGGATGGATCTTTCAGCAAGACAATGATCCAAAATACGGCTCCAAATCTACTCAGGCATTCATGCAGAGGAACAATTACAATGTTCTGGAATGGCCATCCCAGTCCCCAGACCTGAATATCATTGAACATCTGTGGGATCATTTGAAGAGGGCTGTCCATGCTCGGCGACCATCAAACTTAACTGGAATGGTTTTGTAAAGAGGAATGGTCAAAAATACCTTCATCCAGGATCCAGGAAATCATTAAAAGCTACAGGAAGCGACTAGAGGCTGTTATTTTTGCAAAAGGAGGATCTACTAAATATTAATGTCACTTTTCTGGTGAGGTGCCCATACTTATGCACCTGTCAAATTTTGTTTGAATGCAGATTGCACATTTTCTGTTAGTACAATAAACCTCATTTCAAGGCAGAAACATTACTGTGTCCAACAGTTATTACATAGATCAAACTGAAATAGCTGTTGCAAAAACACCAATTTTTATAAAACATTAAGCTTAAGATTAATAGGGGTGCCCAAACTTTTTCATATAACTGTATATAGCAATTCTAGTCGGAAGATGAGGTACTCAAGTAGGGTTCCAACCCGTAGTCAAATAAATGTAGAGACTTGGCACTCAAAATTTGTAGAAAGTGAAGCATTTATTGGCAATCCATTTACTTGATAATGTTTCTGTCTAAACAGACCATCATCAGAACATACAATATGGGATACAGCGATTATACTGTACATTAATTTATCAAGAGATATATCTGTCTGTATTTAAGGAGCTATAATCCTCAGAGCGCATTGATCAAGATTGTGGATTAGGTGAGTCTATATGTTTTAATTTTTTTTTCAAAACTTGTGGTGTAACTGTGGGGACGTCATAGAGTATGGGGACCCCCTCATACATTGTAGAGACTACCATGGGGCAATTATACAGTTTGTGGGTTAATGTGAGCCAATTATACAGCATGGGTGCTAATGTGCATCCATTTTACAGAGTGCAAGCTAATATGCGGCCGTTATACAGAGTGGGAGCTAATGTGCAGCCATTATACAGCGTGAGAGCTAATGTAGGACTATTATACAGTGTGGGAGCTAATATGGGGCCATTATACATATACTGTATATGAGGGAGCATTATACTGTGTATAGGGGAGCTGTGGGCCCATTATGCGGTGTATAAGGGAGCTGTTGGTCTATCATACTGTGTATAAGAGAGCTGTGGGCACAGCATACTGTGTATAGGGGAGCTGTGGTCCCACCACACTGTGTATAGGGGAGATGTGGGGGTATTATACTGTGTATAGGGGAGCTTTGGGCCCATCTTACTGTATACAGGGGAGCTGTGGGCTCATCATACTGTGTACAGGGGAGCTGTGGGCCCTTCATACTGTGTTTAGGGGAGCTATAGGCCCATCATACTGTGTATAGGAGAGCTGTGGGCCCTTCATGCTGTGTATAGGGGAGTTGTACATGGGGGTCTCAGCAGACATTATTAAATGTTAAGTGGGCACTTAAGAAGTATTACTGTTATAGGGGCATACAAGGTACTGTGACCATCAAAGATGCACATGGGTCATTATTACTTTCTAGGGGGAAAATATGGACACTGTTTTCTAAGGTATTTGCACAGAGCATTAATATTTTCTAGGGGGCAATTCTACCAACTAGAGGGCACAAAGGAGGTGTGAAGACCCAGGGTCTTCCGTGGGCGTAACGCTGCTCCGACAACACAGGGATTGGGTAAAACAGCACGGCAATACTTTATTGAACCACAAAGTGGACAATAAACACACAGAACAGTCCCAGCAAATACCCAAGATGATACAACATTACACAGTCTCACCCTTCCTTCTCCGCCTGCTTGGGATAGAACAGCTGCGACTTTGGAGACTTCCAGGGCCAACTACCTCAACCAGTGGCCCCCTGCTTCTGGCGGGCCCCCAGAGAGAGAAGGTAGCAGCAAGCTTAGGAAGCTAGCAGTTCATCGAGATACAAGGCCAGGAGACCCGAGCGTCCCACCCTGGCCTCTCCGAGAGTTTCCATGAGACCAGGTAACCGGTGGGTCCCTCCTGGCAACTCCAAATGTCTCCATGGGTTCTAGGCGACCAGTGGGTCCCTCCTACCGACCCCAAAACAACATATCCATGGGGCCAGGTGACTTCTTTGTCCTCTCCTGGTCTCCCCAAAAGTATCCATGGTCTCTCTGATAGTTAAATGGAGCAAATCCATATCTTTCCAGTTAGGGCCGGTACCCTTAGACTAGAATCATTTAGAATACAAATCTGTGTCTCTTTAGATGCCATGCAATCCATCTACTTTCCTGAAGGATGTCTCCCATTCTCCTTCCAAAGTACTTCTGACTCTGTCTCAAGTCTGACTGACTCGAGCACTACAGACATCCCTGTTTATATTTACATCTGTGTGAGGTCATCAGGCATAGGTAAGAGGTAAAGGTGCAGGGCTCGAGTATCCACAGCTCATCCCCCAAGATTGACTGGCAAACACCCTACAATGGTATCTAACATATCTAGCAAACATTCATTGTTCTAGCTAATCTATTTACATAGTTTGCATCACAGGGGCTCTTGTAAATACACATCATTGTTTCAGAATCAGGGAGCTGATAGCATTCAGGGTTATACAAATAATAGTCTGTGTTAATCAACTAAAGAAGAACACAGATTAAAGAGTCAACATAAAAATAAAGGTGTGCTGCTCTTGCCATCAGAAAGTATGTCTGGAATAATTAAAGGGGTTGTCCGGTACTTTAAAAAAAATGGCAGTGTGTTTTAATGATACATACAAGCTTCTTTCTAATTACCTTGCGCTGCTGATACTGCCTGTGAGCGGCGCTATTGGTGGCCGCTCACAGGCAGCACGTGACCCCCCGCTGACGTCACGACAAGTGAGGCGTGACTTTCCCAGTGAATGAGGACAGGGAGAATGCGCGGTGGATGCCGGGTGTGATGCAGGGGAATAAACCCGCCCACAACCAAGCAACCACCAGTGGAACATGGAAGAGGGACCCCTGGCTGCAGCCGCAACTGGTTGTGACGTCAGCGGATGTCAGCGCCGGCTGCAGCTGGGGGTCACGTGCTGCCTGTGATTGGCCACCGATAGCTCCACTCACAGGCAGTGTCAGCAGCACAAGGTAATTAGAAAGAAGCTTGTATGTATCATTAAAACACACTGCCATTTTTTTAAAAGTACCTGACAACCCCTTTAAGATTTTACTCTGTATCGTCACAGGAGGCATTTTACTTTGTGGGACACAGTGATGGGCATTATTATATAGGGCAGTAAGAGGAGCACTGTTATTGTGCTAAACACCAGGTGCAGTAATAGGGATACATAAGGCAGCAGTGGCTCAGAATTAGGGTGACAGCGGGATGAGGAGTTTGTGCAGGTTGGGGATAGATGGGGACGGTGCTGGAAATGTGAGAAGTCAAATGTGTCTTTGACTCTGCAGAAGAGTTGTGACTGGAGAAGTTGTCAAGTGAGTCTGGGCCAGATGGAAAATACAGAAAAAATGAAGAACTCTAACACAAAGAAGGTCATCTGTAAGTCACTACCTTTAACTGTACTGTGATCTCTTATATGTTCTACCACTTTATGGTCCCCATATGACAGTAATATCAGTGTTGGCTCTTGTATACTGAGTATTTCCAGTAACAGCATTATCATCTGCTCAGATTCCCCCTCTACCCACAGTTAGGGTGCACTGATGATGATGTCTGTAAAGAGCTATATAATTAATGGTGCTATATAATTAAGCTAAATAAATAAATAAATATTGGCTAGTGTGTGCAATTTTTTAAACATCATGAAAAATCCTTTTTAGCTCACATTTTGCGCACGGTTGCTGCTATAGCATGTGCATAGATTTTTGCAAACCTGCAAACAAATCCTCTAAAATGTGCCACATGTGAACAAACCCTATTACTTACATAAGTAAGGCAGAAAAGATCATCCAATCCTATTACAGATTGTTCATTTTCTGTAAGGATTAACTATTGAAGTATTATTATGTTTCATATAATCCCAAGGGTAAATATTTTAAATAGACATTGGAAGTTCTACAAATGACTCCAGTTTCCTTGGCGTCTTACAGGCCAGTTCTTCCTGGTTTGTAACTTACGCATATATTGTTACCAGCAGAAGTTAATTGAAGGTAACATTTCTTGGAAAGAATCCTTGCAGTTACTCATGTGATCTCCATTGGTAGACTCTGGTAGAAGCAAGGTCATATGAATAAATTCATTAACTGAAGGTCAGTGTGGTTTCCAGCAAGGTGAACCAATTGCTATTATTAAATATTGGCATGTTATCCAACACTAGGAATAAAAGTAGAGGATGATTAATAGAGCAAGGTATAATTTAACAAGATGAGCTGAATGTATTGTGGAGCTGTGGATCATATTCACTATCATTGTTAGGAAAGGCCAGAGGATGCAAATTTCCCAGCTTTATAAAAACCCAGCCTCCTCTAACCTTTTGTCAAAAAAGTGCAGCCACGGTTTCATCTAAGCAGTGTCTAGCACTCTTAAACTGAAAATGTTGGAGGCCCGCAAAGCATGGGAAGGCTATAAGAAGATAGCAAAGCATTTTCAAATTGCCATTTCCTCAGCTTGAAATGTAATTAAAAGTTACAGGAACAGTGGAAGTCAAGATAAGGTCTGGAAGACCAAGCAAAATTTCAGTGAGAGCTGCTCGTAGGATTGCTAGAGCGGCAAATCAGAACCCCTCCTTGACTGCAAAAGACCTTCAGAAAGATTTAGCAGACTCTGGAGTTGTGGTACATTGTTCCACTGTTCAGAGACACTTGTACAAATATGGCTTTCATGGAAGAGTCATCAGAAGAAAACCTCTCCTGTGTCTTCACCATAAAATACAGCTTCAGAAATGTGCAAAAGAACATCTAAACAAGCCAGATGCATTTTGGAAACAAGTCTTGTGGACCGATGAGGTTGAAATAGAACTCTTTCACCACAATGATCAAAGGTATGTGTGGAGAAAAAGGGGCACAGAATTTCAGGAAAAGAACATCTCGCCAACCATTAAGCATGGGGGTGGATCAGTCATGCTTTGGGGTTGTGTTGCAGCCAATGGCACGGGGAACATTTCACAGGTAGAGGGAAGAATGGATTCAATGAAATTTCAACAAATTCTTGATGCAAACATAACACCATCTGTAAAAACCTTAAGTTTAAAAGAGGATGGCTTCTACAAATTGATAATGATTCTAAACGCACATCAAAATCCACAATAGACTACCTCAAAAGGCGCAAGCTGAAGTTTTTACAATGGCCCTCACAGTCCCCTGATCTGAACATCATTGAAAATCTGTGACTAGACACAAAATAGCAGTGCATGCAAGGCGACCCAGGAAACTCACAGAACTGGAAGAATTTTCCAAGGAAGAATGGATGAAAATCCCTCAAACAAGAATTGAAAGACTCTTGGCTGCCTACAAAAAGCGTTTACAAGCTGTGCTGCTTGCAAAAGGAGGTGCAACTAGATACTAATCATGCAGGGTGCCCAAACTTTTGCATTGACCCATTTTACTTTTTGTAATTTTTAAAATGTAAAAAATAACAATATATATATATTTATACAGTACAGACCAAAAGTTTGGACACAACTTCTCATTTAAAGATTTTTCTGTATTTTCATGGCTATGAAAATAGTACATTCACACTGAAGGCATCAAAACTATGAATTAACACACGTGGAATTATATACTTAACAAAAAAGTGTGAAACAACTGAAAATATGTTTTATATTTTAGGTTCTTCAAAGTAGCCACCTTTTGCTTTGATGACTGCTTTGCACACTCTTGGCATTCTCTTGATGAGCTTCAAGTGGTAGTCACCGGAAATGGTTTCACTTTCCAGGTGTGCCCTGTCAGGTTTAATAAGTGGGATTTCTTGCCTTACAAATGGGGTTGGGACCATCAGTTGTGTTGTGCAGAAGTCTGGTGGATACACAGCTGATAGTCCTACTGAATAGACTGTTAGAATTTGTATTATGGCAAGAAAAAAGCAGCTAAGTAAAGAAAAATGAGTGGCCATCATTACTTTAAGAAATGAAGGTCAGTCCGTCTGAAAAATTGGGAAAACTCTGAAAGTGTCCCCAAGAGCAGTTGCAAAAACCATAAAGCGCTACAAAGAAACTGGCTCACATGAGGACCACCCCAGGAAAGGAAGACCAAGAGTCACCTCTGCTTCTGAGGATAAGTTTATCCTAGTCACCAGCCTCAGAAATTACAGGTTAACAGCAGCTCAGATTAGAGACCAGGTCAATGCTACACAGAGTTCTAGCAGCAGACACATCTCTTCAACAACTGTTAAGAGGAGACTTTGTGCAGCAGGCCTTCATGGTAAAATAGCTGCTAGGAAACCACTGCTAAGGACAGGCAACAAGCAGAAGAGACTTGTTTGGTCTAAAGAACACAAGGAATGGACATTAGACCAGTGGAAATCTGTGCTTTGGTCTGATGAGTCCAAATTTGAGATTTTTGGTTCCAACCACCGTGTCATTGTGCGACACAGAAAAGGTGAACGGATGGACTCTACATGCCTGGTTCCCACCGTGAAGCATGGAGGAGGAGGTGTGATGGTGTGAGGGTGCTTTGCTGGTGACACTGTTGGGGATTTATTCAAAATTGAAGGCATACTGAACCAGCATGGCTACCACAGCATCATGCAGCGGCATGCTATTCCATCCGGTTTGCGTTTAGTTGGACCATCATTTATTTTTCAACAGGACAATGACTCCAAACACACCTCCAGGCTGTGTAAGGGCTATTTGGAGAGTGATGGGGTGCTACACCAGATGACCAAGCCTCCACAGTCACCAGACCTGAACCCAATCGAGATGGTTTGGGGTGAGCTGGACCGCAGAGTGAAGGCAAAAGGGCCAACAAGTTCTAAGCATCTCTGGGAACTCCTTCAAGATTGTTGGAAGACCATTTCCGGTGACTACCACTTGAAGCTCATCAAGAGAATGCCAAGAGTGTGCAAAGCAGTCATCAAAGCAAAAGGTGGCTACTTTGAAGAACCTAGAATGTGAGATATATTTTCAGTTGTTTCACACTTTTTTGCTAAGTATATAATTCCACATGTGTTAATTCATAGATTTGATGCCTTCAGTGTGAATGTACAATTTTCATAGTCATGAAAATACAGAAAAATCTTAAAATGAGAAGTTGTGTCCAAACTTTTGATCTTTACTGTATATATATACTGTATACATATATATGTATATATACTGTATATATATATATTTTTTTTTTGGGGGGGGGCTAAAATACAACGTAAATGTGTCATCTTTAACTTTAGCTCTTTTAGAGATCATTTTATCTTCAACTTGCTCAACTGTTCAAAATAACATTAATTTTAATCAAGGGTGCACAAACTTTTACATGCCACTGTATTACTATGACAATCATTAGTACAACTCAGCTCATACTATTTACCTAAAAGGTTTCTGACACCTTAAATAAACAGGCATGGTCGGATGAGTTTGGTGATTTGGCATGGAAGAACTTGACTGACCGGTCAGAACCCTGACCTCAACCACATAAAACTCCCTTGGAAAGATCTAGCTAGACTATCTAATCCTATATCAGTGTAACCTCACAAATGCTCTTCTGGATGAATGATCGCATTGTGTTGTGCTGATGGAAGCAGAGAGGGAGTTCACTCCCTCTGTGATGCCCTGCGATGTTGCTGTCACTTACAGCAGCATCACAGGGGTTAAACGCCTGTGATTGGTGCTAGCAATCGATTGTGGGCGTTGCTGCGGGCTGACACTCGCACTTGATCGCAGCGTCACTCAGCATGAGCCAGTGCGATTGCAGCACTGTACATATACAGCGCTTTGCGGGAACGCATAGCAGTTTCTCTACGGCGCATGTCAGGAAGGGGTTAAATGGTTAAAAAAATTATTTTTATTACAGGTATTAAAATTTATTACAATTTTTATTTGCAAAAAATAACAACCAACACATCTAAAAACAAGTGCCTCTAGTCTGAGAGACTGAAATAAGACCATTGGAGGCCAACAAGGTATTGAACAACAATGTATATGTCCCATATGAATACGCAATAACATTCTCACAATAATCTCATTTAATATGTAAAATTTCCACTTCAATGAATGATGGGTTTAAGAAAATTCACAAACTCCCTATCATATTCATATGTAGGTGAGTACTATGTAAAGTGCAAGTGCATTTAGAGTCAGCTAAGATATTCCTCCAATATATGCCTGTGGCTAATAAAGTGTCAGTGCTTAAAAGAAATAGATCGCTAAACCATATAATATTAAGGGGAAGTTTACCAATAGTTATGAGCTGCTGCAGGCAATGGACAGGGCTGTCAGACGTCCTTCTACCCCGATGCACATTTCATACACACACTCCTTAAAGGACTGTCCTGATTGGTGCACACAATCTAAATCCCTTATCAGTATGTCTTTGGAGTGAGGAAGGAAACCAGAGTACCTGGAGGAAACACACGCAAACAGAGGGAGAACATACAAACTCCTTGCAGATGTCGTCCTTAGGCCACGGCCTCACTATCAGTATTCGGTCAGTATTTTTTCTCAGGAGTGGGAGCCAAAACCAGGAGTGGGTGATAAATGCAGAATTGGTGACTTGTTTCTATTATACCTTTTCTCACCTGGTTTTGGCTCCCACCCTTGAGAAAAAATACTGCCCAAATACTGATCGTGGGGCCGTGGCCTTAGTAGGAATTGAGCCCAAGACCCCAGTGCTGCAAAGATACAGTGCTAACCACGGTGGCATCATGCTTTCTTCTGGAAGAGCAATAGCTGTTATAGCTGCAAAGGGAGAAGCAACTCTGTATTAATGCATAAGGATTTAGAAAAAAATGATATAAATGCTCCTGTAGGTGTAAAGTGAAAGTGTCCCAATACTTTTGTCCATACAGTGTAAATTACATTAGGGTATCACATAAGATGACAAATCATAAAGACGAGATTCCCCACATTGATCCCTTTAATAAACGAGAACAGCAGACTGTAGTTCTCCACTCTGCAAGGCTGCCCACAATTCTTCAAAGAAATGATGATCATGACATAAAAAGTTGAGTTCCATGTCACCCCAATATATGAAGAGATTATTAATTACTTTATTTTTTACAGTCGATAATAAAGCAGCTAGTTTTAGTGGCAGTGTACTTTACAGACCTTTTTGTACTTGGCACTTACACTTCTTCTTCTTGTGGTCGATATCACAGTTACCCCTGGGATTCACACAATATGTAAGTGCCAAGAAGATGACAGACACGCTAATCAAGATGTGCTAAGCGGTAAACGTGTTTGATTTGTATCCTTTCTTCATTAATGTTTTATGTATGCCATAAAATATAAAATGTTATTCTTATGTATTATTTCATATGTCCAGTTTATCTCAGCATGGCCCCCAGGGAACGCATCCTCAGACAACTAGCAGTATGTAGGCACCTAATTACTGCAATATGAAGAAAGAAAGGAATCATTGTAATTTTTTAATACTGGATGTACTGAATCTATTTTCTTTTTACTCTGTGAAATATGTAAGAACCTACTGTATTACACAGTGACACGTATGATACTGGGATTCCTGTAATGGAGCAGTAAAGCGTCAGATAGGAAAGATTAGAGATAAGCCTGTATAATATGTTACATGGTCGTGTCTGCTATGGATTTTACTTCTGTCTTGTTTTATGACAGGCTGTGGGAAAGATAAGAACTACTGAATATATTTTCACTAGGACATAAAGATGATTTTTTCTTTACTGAATATTACTAGAAATAAACCCTGACAGATAACTTATTCAGCTGACAATTGTCCGTAACATAATTTCCTAGGACTAGGTGTTAGGTGCTTCTAGCTCAGGGGTGGACACTGACAGAAGAGGGCCCCGGTGCAAGAACATTGTATGTGTAAGGAGGTGGTTGTGTACCTACGTAGCCCTGAAGACACCAACCCAGACCTTCTTACCTCCTTATGGGCCCTGTGCAGTCCAATATTGTGTCTATGGCAGATGCTGCTTTGTAGGTGGAGGAGGGCGCCCCTTATCTCTTGGACCCCTGTGCTTCTCTCCATGTTACCCCAATGATATGTCCATACTTGATTTAGATATATCTATCATTAAAATTAATAGCAATTCACTGAAAAAACATCAATATATTACTGCAAAAAGGCCATACTTAGCAGTACCCGGTCACAATATTAATGCAGCAGACCCCCTGTTGTAAAAGGTGGAGGTAGCAGAGGTGGAACATACTGATGAACAACCACTCAGCCATCTACTATCCGTAGGGTGGGGGGTTGCTTATTATTAAGGATGTACACAACTTAGGTTTGTATATGACGCCAGTCACACTGATACATGTAGTGCACCATACCAGCTAACAGCCTCTTAGTGATGTTCATGCTATAAAATCATGCAGACTCTCCGGCATCCCTCCCTTTCACCCCCACCTACAATATAAGGCCTGGCTAAATCCTGCAAAGATGAAAAATGCAGAAGATATTAGATGCTATTGTTATTGCAACCAGGTATTGATAAGTATGGCCTTGTTTCTGTGATGTTATTTTTGTCCTAAAAATTTGCAGCGTCAAGCAATGATATAAGTGAAACAGTAAGTAACGATCTCAATTGTTTTTAAGAAATAGATCTCTGGGGATCACAAGAGCCACAATGCACACTAGAAGAAGTGACGGCTGGAATATACTGCTTAGGTCATGAATTGACCTCGCCTCTGTTATGAGCTTTTCTCTTTAGCATAAGCAAAACATATAAAATAAAAATTATATTACAAACTGAAATAAGAGATCGACTTAAAACAGTTAACCAACTTTATCAAAGGTTGTAGAAACTGCAGCCAATGGTAGAAAATAAAAATGAAACTATATCGTACTCTTCTTCTCCCGCAGTTCCAACACTTGTGCTGCAGTGGTCCTCCTGGTCTTGGTTTACAAGTATCAATGCTTGTAGCAATGCGTGGGAGCTATGATACCAGTACAAAAACACATGACTGCGCACTGATTGACTGCAGCGGTCACATGCCAGTCAGATGTAAACACAGATCAAAAGGACCTCTGGAACATCAACATTGAATCTGCAAGGGAAAGACATTAAAAGGATCCTGACAGCTGATCCACAGGCAGCATGTATCAGGCACTGGCTGTATGATTTTGGCCATGTATGTTTGACTCTGAAACACTGCAGCATTTCAGAGAAAAACAAATTTTAAAAGCTTGTCTGGATGGAAGAATAGTTGGAAAGGTGGTTCCTGGCAGTTTCTCCATGACCGCTGGCAATGACTCACTGGTTTGTCTCTATAAAAGCGTTCAGGGAGAGACCTGTCACTCAAGGGGAGCAGTCTGGGAGATGCCTCTGGGGACGAGCCTTTCCGACTAGTCTCCTATACGACTTGATCCCTGGTTGGCTTAGAAAGTATGTTGATTTTGAAATGTCGCAGCAGTTCAGAGTCAAATATACATGGCTTGGGCAGCATGTATCAAGATTCAGGTTCCCTTTAAGTAGTGTATATTTCTTACATGATTAAAGGTGTGCAGTCACCTGAAACGCGTTGATGTCGCATATCATGTAACCATCCCTGACTCTGTTTGTCCTCCACTGAGCACTTTTGGTGAATAAAGAAAAGTTTGTTCACAAGTTTTTTGAGCTGGATTTTTTCCTGTTGAATACTACTTGAATTTTACAAGTATTTGGATTTACCAAAATGCAGATTTTTGGTGATTCGCTTCCAGACATATTCAGTAAAGTGGCGGCTACTAGCCACCTTTTTGTCTGAATGTAAAGGGCCATCAAATGGTTAAAAAAATGTAAAAAAAAAAAACCTTAGGCTATGTGCCCACGTAGCAGATTTGATGCAGAGCATTTTTGCCTCTCTCTGGCAGAAAAAAACGCATGCAGATTTACATGCGTTTTTTCTGCCAGAGAGAAGCGTTTTTTCAGCGTTTTTAGGCTGAGTTCACACGATGCGTATTTCATGCGTTTCCGCGGCGTTTTTTCAGTTGCGTAAACGCCGCGGAAACGCATGAAAAACGCATGGTAGAAGGGAAGCAATGTTCCCCAATGGAAATCCGCATGTGCTGTGCCCATGATGCGGATTTTTCCGCAGCGTGAACGCTGCGGTCAAAAATCCGCAGCATGTCAATTAATTTTGCGGAAACGCGGCGATTTCGCCGCCATTGACTTGCATTAGAACGTGCCAATTCCGCAAGACAGCATCTGTACTTGCGCTATTGGCGCGTTCTAATGTGCGGATGGTACCCGAGTGTGGAGGAGAGGAGAGTCTCATCCACACCCAGGTACCATTAAAAAAGCTGTAAAAACAAGAATAAAATAAAAAATATATATATACTTACCATCTGTCGGCCCGCGCAGCGCTCCCGCTTGGTTCCCAGCACTTGCAGTGAGTTGTAGGACCTGCGCTGACATCAGAGTCATGTGACGGGTCACGTGACGCTGACGTCGGCAGGTCTTTCAATTCAAAGTTGCCGGCAGCCGGGAACTTTGTAAAGCAGGACAGCGCGGGCCATCGGAGGTAAGTATATACACTCTCTCGGGTCACACTATATAAATCCATTCCGTTTGCATGGATTTATACAGTGTGACCTAGTTGTCAAGCACTTTCCAGGTGATGCTAAAATCGCCTGGAAAGCGCTTGTCAATCTGCATGCGGAAACGCATGTGAATCTGCATGTGGATCCGCATGTATTCTGCAGGAAAAACGCATGCACAATCTGCATGCGTTTTTCCTGCCAGGGAGATGCAGAAATGATGCAGAAATTTTCTGCTTCATTTCTGCATCGTGTGCACATACCCTTACATGCGTTTTCGCATGCGTTTTTTCAAGCAGTGTTCCAAGCGATTTTGAGCATCACTTGGAAAAGTGCTTGACAAGTTGGTCACACAATATAAATCCATGCAACCGGCATGAATATACAGTTTTTTTTTTATTTTTAACTTTTTTATTTCTTTTTTTCACCGCGTGGTAGCCGGGATGAAGAGGAGTTGTAGTCTCCTCTTCATCCCGGGTACCACACGCACTGCGATTACGCTGCAAATTCGTGGCCATTGAATTTAATTGAAACACAGCAAATTCACATATACCTGCGGGTTTGCTGCGTTTCAATGTTCCTCAGTGGCCGCGAATTTGTAGCGTAATCGCAGCAGAAATGGTCATGCTGCGCTTTGCAATGCAATGCGCATCATGTGCACAGCACATCCGAATTCACATTGCTTAGCATGGCAGACTGTTTTACAAGCATTTTCGCGGCATTTTCACAGCTGTAAAAACGCTACAAAAACGCTACATGGGCACTTAACCTCATACTCACTTCACCGCTCACCTCTTCAGCCAGTCTGCTCCTCAATTTCACCCATCTTCATCCTCGTCGCATCTTCTGATTGCCGGTGATGAGCCCACATCTTTTTTAGCACATGACAGCTGATTTCATCAGCTGACATGTGCCCCTAATAGCTGCGAGTGAAATCGCGATCCAGCCGCGGCTGTTAACATGTTAAGTGTCACTGTCAATCTCCGACAGCGACATTTAACATTGCTGCGCCGAAAGAGCGTCACTAGCTTCTTCCATGGGCGCCCCTGTCACATGATCGCTGGGCACTGATAAAATGGCATGACAATCCAGGGTCTGCAGGAGAGCTATGTGGTTGTCACTGCCGAACTGCTATGAGCGCCGCCCAGTGGCCAGCACTCATAGCAGATGAGCATTTTTGCTACACATAGCAGAGCTGAAACCCTGCTATGTGTAGCACAAGCAATCAGATGATCGCAGCTTCAAGTCTCCTATTGAAGCATGTAAAAAGTAAAAAAAAAGTTTTTAAAAATATTAAAAAAACGGAAAAAATATAAAAGTTCAAATCACCCTCCTTTTGTCACATTCAAAATAAAACAAAAAGAAATAAAAAATACGCATATTTGGTATCGCCACGTTCAGAAACGCTCAATCAAAATATAAAAAGAATTAATCCAATCGGTAAATGGCATAACAAGAAAAAAAATTGAAACCCCGGAATTACGTTTTTTTGGTTGCTGCAATATTGCAATAAAATGGGCGATCAAAACATCGTATCTAGCCCAATATGGTATCAATGAAAACGTCAGCTCAGCGCAAAAAAATAATACTGGTCTTGCAAAATGGCAACTTTTTTAAATTTCTTTTTTACAAACTTTGGATTTTTTTTCAGCACTTAAATTAAAAAGAACACGCTTGGTATCTACGAACACATAATTAGAAATGAGTGGACCTTTCAAAGTTCAGTTAGTTTCTGCTCAGCGAACTTCCTGATGTTTGGCGAACAGTTCGATGCACAGTTTGTCGAACATATCCGAAGTCCATTGGATTCAATGGGAGGCAAAAACAAGCGCATAGACAACACCTTCAAAAGGGCCCAAAGGCTGCCAAAACAGCTCAAATTAGGGGCAGACACCAGGAGAAGTGGCATCAATTGACCCACAGTACAAATTTTATACTGTGCACAGCAGCAGTCAGCCATGGGCCATGCATGAGGTATCAGGGTCGGGGCCAGCATTTACAGCTTTGAATTTAACTTCAAATTAAGACGATGTGGGTAAGGGATCAGTGTAGGTCTGGTGTGCTCAGAGCCCTGGTACCACATGCAACAGCTCAAGCTGCTTTTCTGCTCAGCCACACTCAGGTGGCACAAATATCAGTTTTGTAGACTACTATTGCTAGAAAAATGTAAGGATAGTAACACAGGTAATTTACTGAAAGTAAGTGCAGGCCTGCCAGTCTGGGAACCCTACTGTTACAGGGAACACACATGAAGGACACCCAACTTGTATTCTCCACATTTCAAAAAATTATTGCCAAACACCACTAAAGTGGCATCAATTTCACCAGAATAGCACTAGTATAATGGAGCACTGACACCCCTTCCACTACAGGAAACACACCAGATGGAGACCCAATCAGGAGTCTCCACATTTCAAAAAAATTAGGGGCAGTCACAAACAAAGTGGCATCAATTTCACCAGAGAAGAAATTGTATAATGGGGACCGACACCCCTTCCACTACAGGAAATACACCAGATGGAGACCCAACCAGGAGTCTCCACATTTCAAAAAATTAGGGGCAGTCACAAACAAAGTGGCATCAATTTCACCAGAGTAGAAATCGTATAATGGGGACCGACACCCTGTCCACTACAGGAAACATACCAGATGGAGACCCAACCAGGAGTCTCTACATTTCAAACAATTAAGGGCAGACACCACCAAAGTGGCTTCAATTTCACTAGAGTAGAGATCATATAATGGGACTGACACACCTTCCACTACAGCCAACCCACCAGATGGAGACCCAATCAGGAGTCTCCACATTTCAAAAAATTAGAGGCAGACACCTCCAAAGTGGCATCAATTTCACCAGAGTAGAAATCATATAATGGGGACTGACACATCTTCCACTACAGCCAACCCAGCAGATGGAGACCCAATTGGGAATCTCCACATTTCAGAAAATTATTTGTAACATCAGCAGCAGCAACACCAGGCACAGAAGCCACAACAAAGATGTCACAGACTGAGATCAATAACGCGAGATCAATGCAACACACTAAAAACTACACTATCGCCTAGTCTGCACAGTCTGCAATTGGGGTGCAAAAGTCCTTGGAGATCCATTACTTGTTCATCTTTATGAAAGTTAGGCGGTCTACACTTTCAGGGGACAGCCCTATTCTCTGTCAGGACACCACCGGCAGTGCTGAAGACACGTTCTGAGAGAACGCTGGTTGCCGGGCATGATAAAACCTCCAAGGCGTGAGAGGCGAGCTCAGGCCACTCCTTTATTTTTGAAGACAAAATTTAAAAGGGTCCAAACCCTCCCTGATGGTATTGATATTGAGCTTGAGATACTCATGCACCATCCTCTCCAGTAGTTCACTACGTGTCAGACTTGTACTCTGTTGTGCTGGTGCACGAGCTAGTCTAAGAAATGTGTGAAACGACTCACAGAAATTGCTTCTGCCATTTACACTGCTGCTGCTAATGTTTTTGCGCTGACAAATTGACGTTCCTGGGGTTGGAAGGCTAGAGCTGCGATGCACACTGTGTGCCTCACTGCTGTCTTGGGGAAAACATCTCTTAAGGTTGTCTAAAAGCGTGTTTCGATACTCCAGCATGCGTGAGCCCCTTTCTCTTGAACCATGGATCTATCAGAGTGGTAACCCAGTATCGTCCTCCACCCTCCGTCTCTCTCTGTGTATGGGAACAGAACCTACCCCGGTTCTGTGCACTCGGGTCTTGAACCCAGAAATGGAGTGGCCTGGCACAGGCCTCTCCTAACGGCAGGCGTACACTGCCTAATGTTCCTCACTCCTCACTCTCCACTCCTAGACTGTCTGTAACCAGGAAATTATTTTCTACAAAATTGCTCTAATGCTGTAACTCCTCGCAGCTAATGATGTAACCCTTGTCTTAACTCTCTGGTGTCTAAGCAGTGTAGTGCAGCTGAATCCCTATCTATTGTATAGTTCCCCCTTTTGGGCAGACCTCCTGCATCCCAGGGATGGCCTTAGGCAAAGCCTATAGGAGAACCGGCATAAAATAATCGGCCATAGGGATTTCACAGCAAGACACACTTTTATCACTCAAATAAACATAAACACATATAACAATTATTAACCCCATCTTCAACTCAATGTCTTCATCACCCTCAGCCCCCTACATGACTGCGATTTCCAAGGCATATTAATTTTAACACTGCCTGATTGCGGTGAGCCCTGGCTGTGCAGTTGGAGGTGGGGGGGGATTCTTTCTGCACTGTTGGAACGCATGTCTCATTAAGACAACGGTTGAGGGCACAGTTGGAGGAGGTGGAGGAGGCAGAAGCAGTGGAGTAACTGTTAGATACAGAGGTTTGTCCTGCAAGTCTTGGGGATTGTAAGACTTGTGGAGCAGCCCCTTCCCCGCCTGCCCCCACAGCCACTAGAGTCACCCAGTGCCCAGTCAGCAAGATGTAACGCCCCTGGCCATGCTTACTTGTCCTGTTGTCTGTGGTGAAAAGCACCTGGCAGACATAGATTAAGTCAAGGAACGGGTGATGTTGTCTGCAACATGCTGGTGTAGCGCAGGCACAGCTTTCTTAGAGAAGTAATGACGACTGGGCAACTGGTACTGGGGAA
Source organism: Phyllobates terribilis (assembly GCF_046119375.1). Taxonomy (NCBI): domain Eukaryota; kingdom Metazoa; phylum Chordata; class Amphibia; order Anura; family Dendrobatidae; genus Phyllobates; species Phyllobates terribilis. The sequence goes on from NW_027362761.1 coordinate 881,487,062, forward strand.
CTGCAACCGCCATCATCTTTCATAAACCGTTGGTATCCACCAGGTGGAAAGGCAGCATTTCTGTGGCCAACAGATTGGAGATGGAACAATCTTTTACGTGACCACAACTGTGGGACCGAGGGCTGGCTGCTGTGCTGAGAGAGGGTGGAGTAGGGTGAACACCACAAACTGCTGGACTGTGAGTGAGAGGCAGGTGGAGATGTTACAGTGGATTGAGAAAGATGTGTTGTGCTTGGTGAAACAAAAGCAGCAGGCATGTCCACTTCTGTTACAGCTGACAGGCTCTCACTCACCCTGACTGGAGCGGGTAAACAAGTGGAGGTTCTGCGGCTGGAGACCTGTGTGAGAACACTTGGCATGGTGATGGAGGAGGAAGAAGCAGAAGATGCGGTTGATGGGGCAGCCAATGGTTGATGAGGCCTGCTGGTCTGCATTTTATCGCAGTGAGATTCCCAGACGGAGGAAGGTTGATTGCGCCTGTGCCGGTTCATGCATGAAGTAGTCAAATTATTGCAATTTTTGCCTCTACTGAGTCGTTTTTTGCAAAGTTGGGAGATAACATGAGTTGGGTCACCCTTTGCGGTCTCAAAAAAGGCCCAGGCTAGGCATCCCTTGCCGCCCCTGCGACCCTTGCTGGCCACAGCCACAGTTGTGGCTGAGGATGCAGTGCTCGTCATGGTTGTATCACTCCGTGTCTGTGCCCTAGTCTGCAACGTAACCTCCTCGTCTTCATCCTCCTCCTCTGCTGAGCTACTCAGCTGCGTGCCTCTGGATTTACATCAAGTGGGATTTACAACCTCATCATCATCCTCTCTGTTTTCCCACTTCTCGCCCTAAGAGTCACCCTCCTCCTTTTCCTCCCCTGACAGCACAGTACAGTCCGAGTGCACCTCAGGTATCTGAGTCTCATCAGGATCACCTCCACCCTCAGGGGTTAACGTCTGGGGATGAGGGTCAGAATTCAGCTCGGATCCTGATTCGTGCTGCCCCGGATCCAACAGAATTTTTTTTTTGGCATAGCTGCAGATGCTTTCCTGCTCTTGAGTCTGAATCTGTGGAGCAGACCTCTGATGCCCATGGCATAGAATGTGTGAACAGCCCTGTAGACTTACCCATCTGTGGTTCCCTACAGTCAGTTGGGTGGTTGGAGAGTTGCGACGTGGGGTAAAACAATGGTAATTGGGATGCCACCTCTCTGACCGTACTGTGTTTGATGTTGAGGTGGAGGAAGAGGAGAGGCCGCTTGATACAGCGCTTGCCATCCACTGGAGCATATGCTCTTTCTGGCGAGTCACCAAATTACCAATCAGTACTTATTTGCTCAGATAGTGTGGCTGGGGCATGCTATTAGCAACAAAAAGTTAGGATTTCAGCGCAAAAGAAATACAAGCTGAGATGTGGCCTGCTTTATTTAGCACGGTAGTAACAGAAAAAAGTTGATTTTTTACTGTGGAGCCCTGGATACAGCTGAATTTCAGCAGAAAAGAATTACAAGATGAGATGTGGCCGTCTTTATGTAGCACGGTAGTAACAGAAAAAATTTGATTTTGTACTGTGGAGCCCTGGATACAGCTGCATCTCTGCACAAACCAATTACAAGCTCAGATGTGGCCTACTGTAGCGTAGGCGTCCCTGCATCCTGCTAGGCAGAGACGCCGTTCCCCTCACCTCCCTGCTCCGTCCTCGGCATCCTCTTCCCGCGCTGCTGGCAGCGCTCGCTGCTTCCCGGGCACTGGGCTTAGGGCGCGCGCGCGCTCCCTCTCTACAGTTTGCTCGGGCCATGGAACCCGGTGGCACCCAAGCTCCCTCGCCCTCGGACCTGTGTCATGAACTTTCCCGTCAGAGGTCCCAACAGGACTCCATCTTGGGCCACCTGCGTAGTGTTCACTCCCGCCTGGACACACTGACTGCCTCGTCGGGAGCTGCTTCTACTCACACAACTACTATCCCGGCAGCGCCGCTGCCCATCAATACCATGGCATCCCTTCCCGGTCCCCGCCTTTCCGCCCCGCCTCGTTTTGGTGGAGATCCCGGTCAGGCACGGGGCTTCATTAACCAGTGCACCCTGCACTTCGAACTTTTGGCACACCAGTTTTCCACCGACCGAGCCAAAGTGGCCTTCATCATGTCCCATCTCACTGGGGAGGCGCTGGCTTGGCTAAATCCTCTACGGGAGAGAGGAGACCCCCTGGTGTCCAACCTGCCAGCCTTTGTCACGGCCTTCCGGAAAGTCTTCGACGAACCAGGACGAAAGACCTCTTCCGCCTCATCTCTGCTACGCCTCCGTCAAGGGAGTCTCACCGTGGGCCAATATGCCATACGGTTCCGTACCCTTGCTTCGGAGCTTGCCTGGGATAGCGATGCCCTGGTGTCCGTCTTCTGGCAGGGTCTATCCGGCCGGATTAAAGATGAACTTGCCGGTCGGGACATTCCTACCACTCTCGACGACTTAATAACACTTGCCACCCGGATTGACATCCGGTTCCAGGAGCGTACCAAAGAGGTCACCCGTGAGAGGAGGTTTCCTCGCCTTGCTCCTACCTTCCAGAAATCCCATCACTTCCTCTGTTACTCCCCAGGCGCACTCACCTGAGCCAATGCAGGTCGACCAGACCAAGATGGTCAAAACCCGTCAAGAGTCACGCCGTGCCGAGGGGAGCTGCTTCTACTGTGGCAGTAAGGAGCACCGGATCCGTTCCTGCCCGGAGAGGTCGGGAAATGCCTGTGTCTAGGATCGCTCAGAGAGGTCGTCGTTTGAACCAGCTCAACTTGATTCTGGAGCTGCCGGAAATCTCATTTCCCAGTCCCTGGTAGAGAAATACCGCATTCCCACCAAACCTCTGGCCGAACCCTTATCTGTCGCCTCCGTGGACGGGGGTCTCTTACCGCATCCCATTCAACTTATCACCGAACCCATAACTCTGCAGGTGGGAATGCTGCACTCTGAGAGCATCTTCTTTCATGTTCTACCTGGACTCTCTCATGCTCTTTTGCTTGGCCTACCTTGGCTCCAGAGACATGCACCCGTGCTTGATTGGCAGAGCGGAGAAGTCCTTCGCTGGGGACAGGACTGCCATAAGACTTGTTTAGTTCCCGTTCGTCCTGCCCGTCCTTCTCCTCCCCCAGCCAATCTACCCGGCCTGCCAGTACCCTATTGGTCCTATGCTGATGTCTTTAATAAAAAGGAAGCAGAGACATTAACTCCTCATAGACCATACGATTGCCCTATCGACTTGGTACCTGGCGCTACTCCGCCCCGAGGGCGTATCTACCCTTTGTCCGCTGCTGAGACCCGGTCCATGTCTGAATATATCGAGGAGAACCTGGCCCGGGGATTTATCCGGAAATCTACCTCCCCGGCGGGAGCAGGCTTCTTCTTCGTTAAAAAGAAGGACGGCTCACTCCGTCCCTGCATAGACTATAGAGGCCTTAACCAGATCACGGTGAAGAATAAATACCCCCTTCTGCTCATTCCTGAATTATTTGACTGTCTGAGGGGTGCTCGAATCTTCACCAAGCTGGATCTCCGTGGGGCCTATAACCTGGTTCATATCCGTCAGGGGGATGAATGGAAGACGGCATTCAACACCCGGGACGGCCACTATGAATACCTCGTAATGCCCTTCGGTCTCTGTAATGCTCCCGCCGTCTTTCAAGAGTTGGTCAATGATATCTTCCGTGACCTTCTCTACTCCTGCGTGGTGGTATACCTGGACGACATCTTGGTCTTCTCTCCGGATCTCCCTACACACCGGAGGGACGTTTGTCAGGTCCTGCTCAGGCTCAGGCAAAACCACCTCTACGCAAAATTTGAGAAGTGCCTCTTTGAGCAGACCTCGCTTCCATTTCTGGGCTACATCATCTCTCAGACCGGCCTACGAATGGATCCTGAGAAACTTTCTGCCATCCAGAAGTGGCCCCGACCGGAGGGGTTGAAGGCTATCGAGCGGTTCCTGGGCTTCGCCAACTACTACCACCTCTTCATTCCGCACTTCTCTTCCCGGACTGCCCCTATATCTGCGCTCACCCGTAAGGGCGCTAATCCCAAAGAATGGCCGCCCGAGGCAGAGGAGGCCTTCCTGTCTTTGAACCAAGCTTTCTCCTCCGCTCCTGTGCAGCAACAAACAATTCTTCTTAGAAGTAGACGCTTCCTCCTCCGGAGCCGGAGCGGTGCTCACCCAAAAGTCGTCATCTGGAAGAATGGTAACCTGCGGCTTCTTCTCCAAACTCTTCTCCTCATCTGAGCGCAATTATTCTATAGGAGACCGAGAATTGTTAGCCATTAAGTTGGCACTGGAGGAGTGGCGTTACCTGCTCGAGGGGGCTCTTCACCCGGTAATTATCTACACGGATCACAAAAACTTGGCTTATCTCCAGAGTGCCCAAAGACTTAACCCGCGCCAAGCCCGGTGGTCCTTGTTCTTCGCCCTCTTTGATTTCATTCTTCATTTTCGCCCGGCAGACAAAAATATCAAAGCTGATGCCTTGTCCCGATCCATTTTGTTCTCCGATCTAGAGGAGGAGCCAAAGCACATCATCGACCCCGCCAAGGTAATGCTGGTGGCTCCCGTGGATCTAAATTGTCTTCCACCCGGTAAGACGTTCGTAACAGTACCTGATCGTGAGAAAGTCCTACATTGGGGACATTCATCTAAGCTAGCTGGCCATGCTGGCTAGAAAAAGACCCTCCTGCTTATTACCCGGCATTACTGGTGGCCTACCCTGCACAAGGACGTAATAGACTTTGTCTCAGCCTGTGCGTTCTGCGCCCGCAACAAGGTTCCTAGACATCTGCCAGCCGGCCGCCTTCTGCCTCTTCCCATACCTGCTGCCCCGTGGCAGCATATAGCCATGGACTTTATAACGGATCTCCCTGTCTCTGCTGGCTGTACGGTCATTTGGGTGGTCGCTGACCACTTCTCTAAGATGGCTCACTTCATTCCCCTGCCAGGTCTTCCGTCTGCATCTGAATTGGCTAAAGACTTTATCCATCATATTTTCCGTCTTCATGGTCTCCCTCTCCACATCGTATCCGACCGAGGAGTTCAGTTCACCTCTCGCTTCTGGAGAGCCATGTGTAAACTGCTGGGGGTCACCTTGGACTTCTCCTCTGCTTATCACCCACAGTCCAATGGTCAAGTAGAGCAAATCAACCAAAGTTTAACCAGTTACCTCCGGCACTTTATTAATGCCCACCATTCCGACTGGGTGGATCTTTTACCATGGGCCGAATTCTCCTATAATAATCACGAGAGCGAGTCTTCCTCCAAATCCCCGTTTTTTTATTGTCTACGGTCAACATCCTCGGATCCCGTTTCCCGTCTCCGCCTCGGTGGATAATCCGGCCGCGGTATCTCTTGTTAGCGAATTCTCCTCCATTTGGAAAAGTACCAGATCCGCACTTCTTCTGTCCTCCAAGCAGATGAAGAAACAGGCTGAGAAAAGACGTCTGGATCCGCCCCAATTCCGTCCTGGAGATAAAGTCTGGCTCTCGTCCAAATATGTCCGGCTCAAGATTCCTTCCTACAAGTTAGGGCCTCGGTTCATCGGCCCACTGGAAGCTATCAAACAAATCAACAAGGTGGCCTATAAATTGAAACTCCCGGTCAACTTGCGGATCCCTAACTCCTTCCATGTATCTCTCCTCAAACCTGTGGTACTTAACTCTTTTTCCAAGTCTACAGGTACGCCTCCTGCTCCGGTTTCCGCTGAAGACGAGTTTGAGGTAGAGAGCATTCTGACCACCAAAAGGGTAAGAGGAAAGACCTTTTTTCTAGTGGATTGAAAGGGGTTTGGTCCTGAGGAGAGAACGTGGGAACCCCGGGACAACATCCATGCCCCGCTCATCCTTGATAAATTTCTCTCCGTCCTAAAAAAGGGGGGGCCTAAAGGGGGGGGTACTGTAGCGTCGGCGTCCCTGCCTCCTGCTAGGCAGAGACGCCGTTCCCCTCACCTCCCTGCTCCGTCCTCGGTGTCCTCTTCCCGCGCTGCTGGCAGCGCTCGCTGCTTCCCGGGCACTGTGCTTAGGGCGCGCGCGCGCTCCCTCTCTCTTAAAGGGGCCGCGCGCGCCGTCCTAAGGAGTCCCCGGCCAATTGCCGGTGGAGCTCCCATATATAAGGCACCTCCCCCAAAATGGAGGTGCCCGAGCAAAGTTGTTGCAAAGCCTTTCACCTCTGCTTCAGCCCTCAGGTCCCGTTGCCAGTCTGTTTTCCAGCTCTGTCTACCTGCTTGCATTCTCTGCGGTCCGACAGTCTGTCTACCAGCATCCGCCAGTCTGTCTATGGACCAGTCCGCCTGCGGATCAGGAGGAACCTGCCTGATACCTGCCTGATACCTGCCTGATACCTGCCTGACACCTGCCTGAGACCACCTGCCAGCCAGCCGAGAGACTCTTACCCGCTCACCTGGGAGCGCTCACCTGCTACCCGCCAGCTAGCCTACCTGGAGGCTCTGCCGTCACTTGCCGTGACCACCTGCCAGCCAGCCAAGAGACTCTTACCAGCTCACCTGGGAGCGCTCACCTGCTACCCGCCTGCTAGCCTACCTGGAGGCTTTGCCGTCACTTGCCGTGACCACCTGCCTGTCTAGAGACTCTTACCCTGCTGTCACTTGCCGTGACCACCCGCCTGTCAAGAGACTTTCCCCGTCACTTGCCGTGACCACCTGCCCTTCTACCCAGAGACTGTTCCTGTCACTTGCCGTGTCTACCTGCCCGCCTTCCCTGGGAGCCACCCGCTTCCTTACAAGGACTGCCCCTTTGTATAGTAGCTCAGAGGTTCCACCTCCCAGACCCGTTACACCTGCTTTGTGTAGCACGGTAGTAACAGAAAAAAATTGAGTTTCAAAGGTGTACTCCTGCAGGGAGCACAATATCAGCACAACAGAGTTCTATGCTGAAATGTGGCCTGATGTCTCTGTCTGGATCACACTAATAGCAAAAACGATTGACCTGCTGGAAAGTCAATTTCCCAGCCACACAGGATCCTATCTGTGTAAACTATCTGACTTACAAGCAACCGCCAAGCTAACTATCTCTCTCACTATCCAGTAGCAGCAGCAGGAGCAGCCTCTTTGCGCTGTTACACTGACAAAAGGGCGCTAAAACAACATGTCTGCTCTTTATATGGAGAGGGACATGTGACTTCAGCAGCCAATGACACAATCCCTTGTGTCTGGATGCTGTGGATGGTTCCTCCACCCTGATTGGCTTGCCGTAATCTACACACATTAAGTTAAGGCAAAAAAAATTTAAGATAACAGTCCACCGCTACTCTGACCTCTCCCCACACCCTCCACTCATCAAACACGCCCCCCTCGATCTTCATACAGCAACACTATCCTAGCTATAGTCCTAAAAAATATGCTAGTGTAAAAGCGATAATTTACCACACTTTGGCCGAATTTTGCCGATTTTGAGTAAAAACACGCGGGGGTCCGATCACGAATTCAAATGTGCAATGTTCGTGCCGAATTTGAAAAAAAGTGAATGTTTTCTGAACTTGTTCTCTCATCTCTTCTCATAATGATCTGGAGAATCATAATGGCAGGTCAGTTTTAGCATTTAGCGAACATGGTAAAAAAAAAAAAAAACAATTGTGGAATTGCAATTTTTTTGTAATTTCACTTTCAGGATATCTTCACCACTGTAAGTCCCAGGCAGTAGATATTGTTGTCATGTTTCCTATCGCGATTTTACCTTTCTATAGAGATTAAACATTGCATGGATAGCATCATCCATTGGACCAATATTAAGTTGAAGGTGTTAAAATGGCCTTACAGTAATATGAGTGAATCCATTATGTTCGTCCCTTCACTGCAACGCCAAAAATATATCTCCCATAAATATAGGATTGATGGAAACCCCAATATTCATTGCTGATCACTTGCTCCAAAGTGTCTCAGATAAGCCCTTTGAACAAAGGAAACTCTTGCCTCAGTAGTATAATTCTCCGCCTTTGAGTAATCGAAACTTAGTCTTAGTGACTGGTTCTCAGAGCAGATCTCTGCTGTAATTACATGGTGACTGCAGGGGGCCCCTACTTCAATGCATTTTGAAGTGTCAGCTCTCTTGCACTTCCCCAGTTATAATTAGTTTCTCACTTCACTAGTAATAATTAATCCAACATGTTAAATGAGAGGGTGATATGTCCCCTCCCTGGAGATGTATTTATGGATTTGTAATTTTTCTCTACAACACTTCGATCACTTGATCACCTATACAATACTCTGACATATAGTAGTATTGCAGTATATTGCATAATTGGTGTGTTTCATAGGTGTACTAACATGATAGACAAGGGGACCTTCAGTAGGCAACCGACTCCCATAGCAACCCATCGGCACTTCGCAATCGTGTTGCAAGGGAAGTAATTTCCGACAGAACAGATGGCTTCCACACTTGTTTCCATTTGGATACCGCTGTCACGCTTGACAGCAGCTATAAGAGGTTAAAAAGTTGTCATCGGAACTAGCATTGACTGAAGCAGTTACTGTCGGGAGAGTGTTGTGTAATTCATCTGGCACCCGTGAGGCCACTCCATACAAGCAGTGCCCACATCTGCTATGAATGTATAGCGGATGTCGCTAAGGCATTAAACTGCAATTTTTTTTCTACAGCTTCAGTGCATCCATAATTACAAACAACAAACAAACCCTGTGTCTTGTGACTATACAGTTCTTTCCATCTGGTTCCTACTACTTACTGAGGGTCAGGAACAGGTTCCTTATCAAGTTCTTTCGTTTTCTAGCAGGCATGGCATCAAGCAGAAACAGGGAAACAGGACTGTATTCCTAAACCTTCTGGATTTTAAGAAGTCAGGCTTTCTACTCCCTTTTGATTTAACTGGCCTGGCACATGATCATAAACGACGACCGTCGCATGTGCAGTGGAGTGAGATGTACTAGCCTAGGCTTCATCTGCACATAGCCCTAATGCTGCTTTGGGTGGTTTGAGAAAAAAAAACAATACATGAAATTTAACAAGTGGGAGGGAAGAGGGAGTTGGAGCTGACCAGTCTGACTTTTCTAAAATGGCTCCACCCCTGTGACTACATCCAGGCTTGGGAATGCAGCATGCCAGGAAGAAAAAGTTCAGAAATAACTTGGAATCTGTTACTACTATGGATAACATGTTGGTTGTAGTTTGTGGGACTAATTCCTAATAACATGTTCCAAGTAACTATGTTTTCAGGGAACTTTTCAGAATAATGTATCCTGTGTGATTACATGAAGAATAACACCATTTCTGCCCATTATATGACTTGTATCCTGCATTGTTGCTAGTTTTCCCCTTTGCATGCTTTATCTGTAATTTCCAATCCACTGAGAGCTCGGAGGAGAAGAGCTGCAGTGATTTCTCCCCATAGACAGCGCACACATGAGGGATTCCTGCCCTTCATTCACTTTTTAGCTCACAGACAGAAGCTGCAGCAATATGGATGACATTATACAGCAGAGCTCAGCTGTCTTGATCTGAATCATCCTCTGATGTGAGGTAAAACACTTGTTACATGAGCTCTGCACTGTGTATTTCTGTCTGCCTCTATCTGTTCCCTACTCTGCTTTTGACTCCTCCACCATTCCCTCTCCATTGAGGATAATGGCCTGGGTCAAATGACACCTGCACATGCAAAATGGACTTGAGCTGCTTTTTTACAGGGAGGGGGGAGAAGTGTTTGATAAGTGGGGAAGGAAGCTGATTTCTCTGACAAGATACATTACCAAGTTTCTTATAATCACCGGTACTATTGATTTATAAGTTATGTTTTTAATTTTATTGTGCACTGTACTCTACAGGACTCTGGAAAAACTTCTACATAGAAAGTGTTCTACAGCTTAGAGCAATAGTTTCTTGTTTTTAAATATAAGGACTTGCTTTATCTGCATTAGTGATTCTTATACTATTTCAGCATGTGATGGTCATCCTAGAACAGACTAATATTGTAACTTGGAGGACGACAGTACTAAATTGTCTGATGTGCACTGCTTACAGAGACCTCTACATTTCTATATTTCTTTTCTTACTGTAATTTTGCAATCCATTGGAAATAGGAGTGGACTGAAACAGAAATTAAAAGGGTTGGTCTCTTTATTTTAACAAAATGTGTTGGAGAGATAATTTTGTGGTACTTGCTAATAATGTTAGGTTCTCCTCCTGCACGTGTTACTGTTACCTTCCTCGTAGACTGCACAGCGTTCCTGTTCACAAAATGTAAGATCCTGGGGGAGCATGTGACCAGACCCATCCATCAGCATGCTCTAATTGAAAAATACTACACACTGGAAACCGGTTTTTCAATTGCAGGGGCTGAAGGGCATGTCAGGTCACATACTTCTCAATCAGCTGTCATTTTATGGATAGGAGTAGTGAGCAGTCTGTAAGAAAGGCTGCACTAAAAAGTGAAGGAGTTGAACCTGTAATATATTTCAGTAAGTGTCAAAAAATGATGTCCCTAAGGCATTTAGTAAAATAAATATAAAGTGGACAACCCCATAAAAGCAAATCTATTTTTACTACCCCATCTGAGATTATCATTATGTAGGGGCAAGTACCCTGATTCCAGCAATGAATCACTTACTGGGTTACTTGCTGCAGTTTTGATAAAATCACAGTTTTATCTGCTACAAACCTACCAGTGAATCTTTGAATGCTGCTTTGTATAACCCCGCCCACACCACTGATTGGCAGCTTTCGGTGTACACTGTGCATAGGCAGAAAGCTCCCATTTAGTGATGGGGGCAGGGTTATGCAGAGCTCATGAACATGGAGGACTATATGGTAGCAGGCTTAGTAGTCCTCTAGTGATAATCTTGCTGATAAAATAGCGTTTTTATCAAAACTACAATAAGAAGCCTAGAAAGTGACATATCGCTGAAATCAGGGTCTATTATTATTATTATTAATTATCATAGCACCATTGATTCCAAGGGGTCTACACAGCAAACAACAAGTACAATAATTTAAACAAAAACAAGTCAGTGACTGGTCCAGGAGAAGAGAGGACCCTACCCGCGAGGGCTCATAATCTACAAGGGATGGGTGATTATACAATAGGTAAGGGTAGAGCTGGTCATGCAGTGGTAAAGTGGAGCAAGGGTTACTGCAGGTTGTAGGTTTGTCGGAAGATGTGGGTCTTCATGTTACTTTTGAAGGTTTCCATGGTAGGTGAGAGTCTAATATGTTGAGGTAGAGAGTTCCAGAGTTAGGGTTTTGAACATGAGTCTTTGGGCAATGGGGAGCTAGTGCAGGGATTGACAGAGGGGAGAGGCCAGGGAATACCGGAGGGACAGGTGGATTAGTCGGGCAGCAGAGTTTAGGATAGATTGGAGGGGCGCGAGAATGTTAGAAGGGAGGCCATAGAGCAGGAGGTTGCAGTGGTCAAGGCGGGAGATGATGAGGGCATGCGCTAGTGTTTTTGCAAAGTCTTTGCTGAGGAATGAGCGGATCCGGGAAATATTTTTGAGCTGGAGTCAGCAGGAAGTGGAAAAGGCTTGGATATGAAGTTCGAAGGAGAGATCAGAGTCAAGGGTTACCCCGAGGCAGTGAGCTTGTGGGACTGGGGAGAGTGGGCAGCCATTAACTTTGATGGATAGGTCAGATGGGGGGTTGAGTGAGGTGGGGGAAAGATGATGAATTCAGTTTTATCCATGTTAACTTTTACAAATCTAGCAGAGAAGAAAGATGAAATACAAGACACACATTGTGGGATTCTGGTTAGTAAGGAGTTGATGTCAGGTCCAGAGAGGTAGATCTGTGTGTCATCAGCATAGAGGTGATACTGAAAGCCATGAGACTCTATGAGCTGTCCCAGGCCTAAGGTGTAGATGGAGAACAGCAGGGGCCCTAGGACTGAACCTTGGGGGACACCGACAGATAGGGGGCGAGATGAGGAGGTGGTGTGTGAGTGGGAGACACTGAATGTCCGGTCTGTTAAATATGAGGAGATCCAAGATAGGGCCAAGTCCGTGATGCCGAGAGATGAGAGAGTCTGTAGTAAGAGGGATTGGTCCACTGTGTCGAAAGCAGATGAACTCAGTCTGTGCAAAAACATTATGCTGATCTCCGATTTGGTGGCAAAAACCTGATGACAGATTCCCTTTAAGGATTGCTTCAGATGCAGATTCACCACTGGCCCTGCTGTGTGTATATGTTGGAGCAGGATATATGGGATATATGGTTTCCTTTAGCAACTTGACCACTCAGTGTACCCATGGCAGTAACTTTTGCCTTTCTCTTCACAGTAACAATCTGCATTGTTTTCTAAGTCAGAATATAAAATAACAATACTGGATATTGTACATGCTATATGTGGAATCTTTTTTTTTTCAATATTACTTTTGACTTAATTCCTTTAATATGTTTGCTCATTTACTCTACAGATGCCTTCTGTGAAGCTGTTTGTAATGTTAACCCCAAAGACAAAGATGAAAGTCACTCCAAGTAGACTGTCAGCTGTTACTCAGATTCATTCCATTACAGCAGTTGTTCATCTGAAAATAGATCTCAAACAGACGACTACAAAAGGCTCTGCTACCGAGGAAGCACGATTTTCTTACAGATTATTTATGGATGTTGATACAATGACAACATATTCATTACTGTATATTATAGAAAAAATTATTTAAATGAAATTAAAATGATTTACCTGCTCCCTGAATCTCCCTCATTATGGCTGAGGATTGTGCACGCCTTTCTTTTTCCAGGGTAGTGTGTGATAACATTGTCTTCACACTGGTTACTGCAAGCTGAAAAAGAAAGGAAAAACATAAACAGGAATCAATGAAAATAGCGCAAATGTTACATGCAACATATCATGTGCATTATAGGTGTTCTGAAATCCAAATTACTTATGTGGCAGGTACTGAAACAGTCAAGATGACCCTGAAAGCACTTTCCAGCAAATGATAATGTTTTCAGAAGCATTAATTATAGTAACTAAAGCACCACTCCAATGATTTTTTTTTATTTCACCGCTGGAGTGGTGCTACTAATCTAAGTTCCCTACCCCCAATATTATACTCACCAGCCACCTTATTCATCTTTTATTAGCTCCGCTCCCATGGGTCCCTTGCAGTTTGTGATCTGCTTGATCGCTCCAGTGTTTGCTGGGCCAGTCTGAGGTCACTTTTCAATGCAAGTCTGGCTCTCATAAACTTGCATTGAGAGCTTGTGATCATTACCTCTGACTTCCGGTCAGTCAGAAGATGTGGTCACAAGATGAAAGCACAGGATGGGAGCAGCGCAGAGAAGAGATGAAGATGAAGGGTGGTGAGTATAAAATTTGGTGCAAGGATCTTGCGTTAGTAGCACCACTCCAGCGGTGAAATAAAAAAAAATGCTGGAGTGGTGCTTTAATAAACCAATACTCCAATTTATATTTTTAAAAAATTGATATTATGCATGTATAACTGTTAAAGGATATCTGTACTATACAGGAGTCTATATGGGGTTAATAGAGGTAGGTGCATCGGTATGTGCCCTAGACCCTTTTTCCGTGAGAAGTATGAGAATGCAAATAAAGGAGAAGGATATACACGGACGAGCAAAAGGGTAACACTGTTTTGAACTTTTTACTTTCAGGCTCAATATCTCACCACCCACTACTGCTTCGAATGTTAGACTACCATCATAATATAGACCTTCATCTTGGCTATCTCATACATAAATTTGACTTTCAACTATTTAGCATATGATTAGTTATGCAGATTCTTGTCATGTCAGTGCATTGTTACTGTTTTGCTCCTGGTGGTGGAAAAATCTTTTTCTTCCTGTGTTCTACAAATTACAACCTGTTCTCTCCTTCCCTAATAGCTCAGTGTTTTATTATGTTGATTCCCAAGTGAAAGGTCACTGGTTCGAATTGAGGAGCAGCCATGAAGAAGATTTCCCAAGAAAAGAGAAACGGTATCATCCAGCTCATCGATAGTGGTCTCTCGGCCAAGAAAATTTTCAAACTGCATCATGTGAGAGCCATGACAGTTGGAAGAATATGAAAGTCCATCCATCCATTCAAAAGCCAAGAGGTGGACGTCCAGGTAAAATATCAGAGTTAACAAGTCGGATCATCACAAGGTCTATCAGTTTTGGCGTGACAAACATGGCAGTGGAGGTAGCTCCTATGCGTTGTGATAGTGAGACCACAGTGTTCCATGCAAACACCGTGCAACGCACGTTACACAAGTCTGGAATGGTGGCTCGAAAAAAGGTGAAGAAGCCTCGACTTCAATATTATCATAAAATGCGTTGGCTGGAGTTTGCAAAAAATTATGAAAAGTGGACAGTAGAAGATTGGAAACGGGTAATTTGGAGCGATGATACAAAACTTAATAGACTACACTCTGATGGGTGCAAATGGGTCTGGAAGAAACAAGGGAAAAATGGGCTAACGGATCGAGAAATTAAAGGAATTGTCAAGTTCGGTGGCGGAAGCCTGATGGTATGGGGTTGTTTCACAGCCAAAGGTGTTGGATACTTGACCAGGATCGATGGTGGTCTCAATGCTGAGAAATATGTATCCTACAAGACCAGTTACTTCATACACTCGAGTACTATGGGTATGAAAAGGATGACAAAGTGTTTCAGCAGGACAATGACCCGAAGCATACGTCGAGATTGGCGAAGAGATGGTTCAATAACAATGAACTAGAGGTGCTGGATTGGCCCCCAGACCTCAACCCAATCAAACACATGTGGGTAGAGTTGAAGAAAAAGCTGTATACATACCCAGTATGTAACTACTTTGGGAAAGTTTTGATTTTTAGGAGCAAAACAGTAATAATGCAGTGACATGACAAGAATCTGCATAACTAATCACATGCAAAATAGTTGCAAGTGAAATTTATGTATGAAATAGTCAAGATAATTGTCTATAAAATGATGGTAGTCTCACGTTCAAAGCAGTAGTGGATGGTGAGATATGGAGCCTGAAAGTCAAAAGTTCAAAACATTGTTAAACTTTTGCATGTCAGTGTATGCTGGAGAGTGACCTTGGCATTTTCTCATATATGGGATGGGACATGATGAAGTCATAGATAAGTACAAGGCTTTCCTGTACTGGGCAGGGGACATGTGATATGAACCAGGAGGGGAAACCTCCACAAGATGACCTACAGAATATCTGCTTCTTGAACCATTGGTAGTAATGGACCCTTAATAATTATTGCACAGTGATGTCTTACCCTCTATCCTGCGCCCGAATGCAAAATCTATAACAAGCCCTCATCCCTAGCATATGTCATTTATAATACTGCTGCCTTGTTATGTATCACAGGTGTTTAGGGACCCCACAAGCATCAGGTGTTGTTGCTACGTCTACACCCACTTTAGCTATGAGTGAAGATATACATATTACAACGAGCAAAATATAATGTCATATAAAGCTCAAGTACATAGCGAATACAAAAACCTCAATGTGGAATAAGGTCTTGCTGTCTTCTTCCCTTAAATGAGTTGTCCAGGCTTTTCACGAAAGTCTGCAGTCACTCTGTGTGACTGGAGACTTGTGAATCGTCACATAGTGCGCATCGCGTGCTGTGAGGATGGTCTAAGGCCGGTGGCAAGACCGGGTGGCCATGTAGCCGCAAGTATATGACATGCATACTTCTGGCCATGTATCCGCAAGCATGCGATATGCATACTCCTGGCCATGTATCTGCAAGTATGTGATATGCATACTCCTGGCCATGTATCTGCAAGTATGTGATATACATACTCCAGGCCATGTATCCGCAAGTATGTGATATGCATACTCCAGGCCATGTATCCGCAAGTATGTGATATGCATACTCCTGGACATGTATCTGCAAGTATGTGATATGCATACTCCTGGGTATGTATCCGCAAGTATGCGATATACATACTCCTGGCCATGTATCCGCAAGTATGTGATATGCATACTCCTGGCTATGTATCTGCAAGTATGTGATATGCATACTCCTGGCTATGTATCTGCAAGTATGCGATATGCATACTCCTGGCCATGTATCCGCAAGTATGTGATATCCATACTCCTGGCCATGTATCTGCAGGTATGTGATATGCATACTCCTGGCTATGTATCCGCAAGTATGCGATATGCATAATCCTGGCCATGTATCCGCAAGTATGTGATATGCATACTCCTGGCTATGTATCTGCAAGTATGTGATATGCATACTCCTGGCCATGTATCTGCAAGTATGTGATATGCATACTCCTGGACATGTATCTGCAAGTATGTGATATGCATACTCCTGGACATGTATCTGCAAGTATGTGATATGCATACTCCTGGACATGTATGTGATATGCATACTCCTGGACATGTATCTGCAAGTACAGTACAGACCAAAAGTTTGGACACACCTTCTCATTTAAAGATTTTTCTGTATTTTCATGACTATCAAAATTGTACATTCACACTGAAGGCATCAAAACAGGTCTGTGGAGTTATCTTGGCCCACTCCTCCATGCAGATCTTCTCCAAGTTATCTAGGTTCTTTGGGTGTCTCATGTGGACTTTATTCTTGAGCTCCTTCCACGAGTTTTCAATTGGGTTAAGGTCAGGAGACTGACTAGGCCACTCCAACACCTTGACTTTTTCCCTCTTGAACCAGGCCTTGGTTTTCTTGGCTGTGTGCTTTGGGTCATTGTCTTGTTGGAAGATGAAATTACGACCCATCTTAAGATCCTTGATGGAGGAGCGGAGGTTCTTGGCCAAAATCTCCAGGTAGGCCGTGCTATCCATCTTCCCATGGATGCGGACCTGATGGCCAGGCCCCTTAGCTGAGAAACAGCCCCACAGCATGATGCTGCCACCACCATGCTTGACTGTAGGGATGGTATTCTTGGGGTCGTATGCAGTGCCATCCAGTCTCCAAACGTCACGTGTGTGGATGGCACCAAAGATCTCGATCTTGGTCTCATCAGACCATAGAACCTTGAACCAGTCTGTCTCAGAGTCCTCCAAGTGATCATGAGCAAACTGTAGACGAGCCTTGACATGACGCTTTGAAAGTAAAGGTACCATACAGGCTCGTCTGGAACGGAGACCATTGCGGTGGAGTACGTTACTTATGGTATTGACTGAAACCAATGTCCCCACTGCCATGAGAT
Organism: Phyllobates terribilis; assembly: GCF_046119375.1. NCBI lineage: Eukaryota > Metazoa > Chordata > Amphibia > Anura > Dendrobatidae > Phyllobates > Phyllobates terribilis. The sequence continues at coordinate 881,504,154 of NW_027362761.1, forward strand.
CTTCCCGGAGCTCCTTCCTTGTTGTCCTTGGGTTAGCCTTGACTCTTCGGACAAGCCTGGCCTCGGCACGGGAGGACACTTTCAAAGGCTGTCCAGGCCGTGGAAGGCTAACAGTAGTTCCATAAGCCTTCCACTTACGGATGATGCTCCCAACAGTGGAGACAGGTAGGCCCAACTCCTTGGAAAGGGTTTTGTACCCCTTGCCAGCCTTGTGACCCTCCACGATCTTGTCTCTGATGGCCTTGGAATGCTCCTTTGTCTTTCCCATGTTGACCATGTCTGAGTGCTGTTCACAAGTTTGGGGAGGGTCTTAAATAGTCAGAAAAGGCTGGCAAAAGAGATCTTTAATCCACACATGTGAAGCTCATTATTCTTGGTGCCTGAACTACTTCTTAATACTTTAGGGGGACCAAACTGAATTCTTGTGGTTTGAGGGGTTGAATAATAAATGACACTCTGAATTAACTTTTAACGTTTTAAAAAAAAACAAAACAAAAAAAACAAAAACAAAATTTGCTGCAGTGCATTTCCCACTTCCAGGCTGATCTACAGTACAAATGTCACAATGCCAAGTTAATTCCGCATGTGTCAACCAGCTAAATCTGCAGGGGGTTGAATACTACTTGTAGGCACTGTATCTGCAAGTATGTGATATGCATACTCCTGGACATGTATCTGCAAGTATGTGATATGCATACTCCTGGCTATGTATCTACAAGTATGTGATATGCATACTCCTGGCCATGTATCTGCAAGTATGTGATATGCATACTCCTGGACATGTATCTGCCAGTATGTGATATGCATACTCCTGGCCATGTATCTGCAAGTATGTGATATGCATACTCCTGGCCATGTATCTGCAAGTATGTGATATGCATACTCCTGGCCATGTATCCGCAAGTATGTGATATGCATACTCCTGGACATGTATCTGCAAGTATGTGATATGCATACTCCTGGCCATGTATCTGCAAGTATGTGATATGCATACTCCTGGACATGTATCTGCAAGTATGTGATATGCATACTCCTGGCCATGTATCTGCAAGTATGTGATATGCATACTCCTGGACATGTATCTGCAAGTATGTGATATGTATACTCCTGGCCATGTATCTGCAAGTATGTGATATGCATACTCCTGGCCATGTATCCGCAAGTATGTGATATGCATACTCCTGGCCATGTATCTGCAAGTATGTGATATGCATACTCCTGGACATGTATCTGCAAGTATGTGATATGTATACTCCTGGCCATGTATCTGCAAGTATGTGATATGCATACTCCTGGCCATGTATCCGCAAGTATGTGATATGCATACTCCTGGCCATGTATCTGCAAGTATGTGATATGCATACTCCTGGCCATGTATCTGCAAGTATGTGATATGCATACTCCTGGACATGTATCTGCAAGTATGTGATATGCATACTCCTGGCCATGTATCTGCAAGTATGTGATATGCATACTCCTGGCCATGTATCTGCAAGTATGTGATATGCATACTCCTGGCCATGTATCTGCAAGTATGTGATATGCATACTCCTGGCCATGTATCCGCAAGTATGTGATATGCATACTCCTGGACATGTATCTGCAAGTATGTGATATGCATACTCCTGGCCATGTATCTGCAAGTATGTGATATGCATACTCCTGGCCATGTATCCGCAAGTATGTGATATGCATACTCCTGGACATGTATCTGCAAGTATGTGATATGCATACTCCTGGCCATGTATCCGCAAGTATGTGATATGCATACTCCTGGACATGTATCTGCAAGTATGTGATATGCATACTCCTGTACATGTATCTGCAAGTATGTGATATGCATACTCCTGGCCATGTATCCGGAAGTATGTGATATGCATACTCCTGGCCATGTATCCGGAAGTATGTGATATGCATACTGCTGGCCACATTCAGACTAGATGTGCACAACCTCCTCGCTCAAAACAAGTGAATTGAACGAGGCTCATGTCTAGTCGAAATGTGGCCAGGAGTATTCATATTGCATACTTGCTGTCACATGACCACTCAACTGGCTGCCGGCACTGGAGAATCCTGACAGCGTGTGCTGCGCACTCTGTGGGGAGTTATGAGTCCGCAGTCATATAGAGTGACTGCAGACTTCTGTGATAAACCTGGACAACCCCTATAAGCAATTCATCTAGGGCAGGTTGGCTGTGTACATATTGCATGTGTTACAATTACTGAAAAAACCTCTGTATGCCCCAATACACAATGTGGAAGCATACAAACAACCAAGGGCCATTTGGAATATTCGGAGTGCTGTCTTGCAACTCTGTACAACTCGAATGTTTAAAATCTAGGCTTTTTGCACTATTATCTTCCACTAAGAATGGGTAGTACAGGGTGTCGGTAAAACAATTGATTCCTTGTATTCTATTTTTGTAATAATAGTTATGTAATAATAGTGCACATCTGTCCACACATCATCTACATATTACTAGCTCCTTAGGGTCTGCAGATGTTCAGGAAATGAGTATGTGAAAATTTTAGACAAGAATAGAATAGTTGGGACTATTAAGTGCTCCTAAGTATGTGATTTGGCACTATACTAATTATGTTCATCTTCAGACATTGTATTAGATGAATTTAGTGTTTAAATATCCCGAAAGAAGGAAGTAGTCCAACAATCCTCATCTGTATTGTAAACATAACATTCAATTATATGCATTATCTAAATGACTCACTAACTACCACCGCTACTCAGTATATGGTTTTTGTGGGTTTTTTGCACACAGAGGAATTGAAAAGAGCAGTCAAATACATTTTGATACAGTCGGGACTGGGGGATTCAGCTCTATCCTGCCAAAAATATGCCCTAGTGTTTGCTCATTAAAATCTATGAGCATGTCTATGGGAGATTTTCCTGGCATACATGAAGTGCGCCACAGGCAGACGCAGTGTGAATCAAGCTGTAGATGAAGCAAATGAACTCATAAAATGCAAAAAAATAATTCTGAACATGGGAGCCTAAAGGGTTATTATGAGAGGTGATGGTACTAGGCATTTCAGGGGTTACTCTTGTTTATTTGCCTGCAGTTACATGTTCTGCATTAAGCTGATGTTTCATTGGTTACATGACATTATGTATTACAAGGCTTTGCTATTGCACATTGCGAGAGGATGCTTTTGTATTACTCTTCTAACAAACATGAGTCACACATTACATTTGTGCAGCCTCTGGAAAATAACAGCTCAATCCAATATAGTGACAAAAATACAAAGCAAAAACTGTGGGAGTTGATCATTGTCATATTATGCATTATGATGTGCGACGTATCCACAATGTGGATACAGCTGGTGTGTGTATGTGTGCGCTTGCGTACGTATGTGTACGTGTGTGAGAGTGTATATATGTGAGAGCGTATATATGTGAGATCGTGTGTATATGTGTGCTTGTGTGTATATGTGAGAGCGTATGTTTGTGTATGTGAAAGTGTATGTCTGTGTTTATGTGAGAGCATGTGTGTGTATATGTGTGTGTGTTTAAGTGAGAATGTGTGTATGAAAAAGGGAGAAGCTTGGAAGCCTAAGAACACCATCCCAACTGTGAAACATGGGGGTGGCAGCATCATGTTGTGGGGTTGTTTTGCTGCAGGAGGGACTGGTGCACTTCACAAAATAGATGGCATCATGAGAAAAGAAGATTATGTGGCAATACTGAAGCAACATCTCAAGACATCAGCCAGGAAGTTAAAGCTTGGGCGGAAATGAGTCTTCCAAATGGACAATGACCCAAAGCATACTGCCAAAATGGTAACAAAGTGGCTTAGGAATAACAAAGTCAATGTTTGGGAGTGGCCATCACAAAGCCCTGATCTCAATCCTATTGAAAACTTATGGTCAAAGCTGAAAAGGCAGGTGCGAGCAAGGTGACCTACAAACCTGGATCAGTAACACCAGTTTTGTCAGGAGGAATGGGCCCAAATTCCGACCATCTATTGTGAGAAGCTTATGGAAGGATATCCCAAATGTTTGACCCAAGTCATTCAGTTTAAGGGCAATGGTACCAAATACTAATGACATGTATGTAAACTTTTGACTTTGCAGTAAGTAATAAAAATGCCTTAAAAAATTCTCTCTCTCTCATTATTTTGGCATTTGGCAAATATTAAAAATGATGGTAATCCTAATTAACCTAAAACGGGAAAGGTTTATTCTGATTTCATGTCAGATATTGAGAAAAACATGCATATGTGTCTTTTTATATAGTGTATGTAAACTTCTGGTTTCAACTGTATATATATACATGTGTATATGTGAGAATGTGTGTATATCTGTGTATAAGTGAGAGCGTGTGCATGTGTGTATAGGTACATGTGTATATGCGAGAACATGTGTGTGTTTTGTGTGTATATATGTGAGAGTGTATGTTTGTGTATGTGAGAGTTTTTGTGTTTAAGTGGGAGTATGTTTTTGTGTATATATGTGTGTGTATAAGTGAGAGCATGTGTAAGTGTGTATATGTATGCGTGTATATGTGAGAACATGTAGGTGTGCTTTTGTGTGAGTATATGTAAGAGTGTATGAGTATGTGCGAGCGTGTGTATATATGTGAGAACATGTGTATATCTGTATGTATAGGTCAGAGCGTGAGTGTGTTTGCGTGTGTATATGTGAAAGCGTATGTTTGTGTGAGAGCTTTTGTATGTGTGTATATATGTGTGGATGTGACAGTGTGTGTGTGTGTGATATTTTCACATCTCCGCTAGTCTAATTAGTGAAAAAAAAATGCTTCCACAAGTTGCAAACAAAGATCAGACCGAAAGGGGTTAATTTATCAATTCTAGCTCTGGAGTCAACTATAAACTTGGTATTTACCATCCACTGAAAGTATTTTGCTACTTTACCTAATCACGTGCCTTTTAGTGTTTCATAAATAGAACCTGGTATTCCTATTTAGAGCAAGTAACAAAAGTAGTTGCCTAGCAACATAATCTTCATAACTGGCCGAGTTCTTAACTTATATAAAGCATCAAAACTGCGCCGCTCTGCCCACCTTGCAAATTACCAAGATTAAGGCAGATTTGCTTTATGTAAGGCAGAAGCTTATTGTTGGCAAACCTAAATAAGAGATGCCAGCAGTTTTCCTGATGGGACAAATATACATGTGTCTAACAAAATGATGACCACATTGGGAAAATGGTAGAAAATTCTGACAATGAGGAGAAGGCGTCTGGTGTTTCTGTCAAGCACCATGAAGTACAAGTTAAAATGGCTTAAATAAATAACATTGACCTTCAAAATATTTCATACTCATAACTATGACCAACTTTTCCACTAACGAGTCAGAACAGTATCATTATAAGATGCTCATAGGTTGCGCATTCGAGAAGCCATCTCAGAGCCACAATACATGAGTGATAGTATGACTGATAGTTCTTACCTGTAACTTTCTGATGGAAACCAACCAGGCAGTTTGAATGGATTGCTGCCGCTACTGTCCTACAAGTGTAAATGACCTTCCTTCTCCTGGACGGACTTTCCAGGCATAGTAACTGGTATGGAGTCAAACCAAGGGTCTCGAGCACTCCACAAAGCCTGGCATCCCATGACATCAGCTGGCTAAATATAGATTTAACACTTCTGCATCTTATGGCTTTTAAACTTCGCATGAATGAAAACTGAACTTAATAAAAAAAAATTATTCATCTGATAGCATTTGCTGAAATTGATAGCAGTGGTGGGGACAGAATCCGACACCCCATGGGTAACAGTAAAGATCAGGGTGTTTTTCTGTGCTAGACTTATGGCACTGTGCTATAACAATGTGTTGTGGTGTCGCATGGTATTTCTCACTTTGGAGGTCATCTGTCAAATTTTTTTTTTTTTGCTTGTAATGTGAACTACACTTGTGTGGCAGAGCCTGCTGCTCCACAGTCCATAAATGAGCCTGCAAAGGCTTTTGTGCTTGACATTAATTTGCTCCTTGAAACCTAGACATGCTTGACACTTAAGGGTAGATTCACACAGGGCAGATCTGTTGCAGACATTTCTGCGACTTGGAATCCATTCTGTTTATCTGACAAGCCCCATTCAGATGTATGGGACAGCTCACAAATCTCTGCACAAATATAGTTTTTTTCCTCCTGGTCTTCCAAGCAGAGTTCCCAACTGTCCAGAAGTTCCTGGACAGTCCATAAAGATAGGTCACTTTTCCCCCTGGCAAAAAAAAAATAATTTAGGCTTCTGATTTTTTGAAGCTTGTACTGATTTTTATGACTGTATTTAACACCCATTTATAGTTCACAGTGAAGGCAGTTAACGTCTTCATAAAGAATTTATGGTCTTCAGACATATATCACTTATAATCTTAATGATTTGTTATGGTCATCCAATGTATCCATAAAAAAAGCTGGAAGTCCGTGATTTTTGAGAAGCTGTCCAGAAAAAATAATTACCGTAATCAAGTTGGCAACCCTGCTTTCAAGAGCCAAACAAGTCATGATTTCTGCATTTATCACCCACTCATAGTTTTGGCTTCCACTCCTGAGAAAAAGTACTGACCAAATACTGATAGTGGGGCCGTAGCCTAAGAATAGTAATGGTTGAAACGTTGCATTTAACTAAGTGAATAAACCACATTTTGTATCAAATTTGGAGTGCTGCAAATTTATTTGTGTTTTTTTTAATGACACCATTAACCATGCAATTTACTTAAAAACAAGAAAAAAATTCCAAGTGGGGTGGAATTGAAAATTAACAGCCATTTTGCCGTATTTTTTTTTTTCTGCGATGTTCACATAGTAAAAATGACATGGTAACTTTGTTCATTTGATCAGTACGGTTATAGTAAGGCAAAGTTGTGTTTTTTTTCTTAATTTTACAACTTAAAAAAAAAATGAAAAATACTTACAAACATTTTTTTGTCTTTAGTCGCCATGTTCTTAGAGCCTTAACTTTTTTTCTTTTTTGGTCACTATAACTGTATGAATACAATTTTATTTCTTAGTGGGGTAACCTGCAGTTTTTGTTAATACCATTTTGAGTTCCATACAACTTTTTGATCCCTTTTAATACTATTTTTGGAAGTGATGTGGTCAAAAACAGTGATTCTGCCATTTTTTTTTTCCATTTCAGCATTAACTGTATAGGATAAATATTTTATTAATTCTGCCAATTACCCTTACAGTTATACCAAATAGTCTCAACATTGAAATCACTGCACCAAGAAAGAAAAGTTGTGTCATTATGAAAATCACACGATCGATAGACATGATAATGATATGCAAATGATACAAAAATGGAAACAACATTTTCAAAAAGCTCTCAATTTAATTCAGTAATAAGTAGGAAGCACAGAAATACATGCATAAACGCCTTGGCTGCTATCAATGAGGTTACTAATGGTTGTTTGAGGAATCAATAGACATATTAATGAAATGCAAATGTTCAAAAAATGCATAAAATTATTCAAAGCATCTTGATTTATTCAGCATCAAGTATAAGGCTGTGTGCCCACGATGCAGAAATGCTCCGGATTTTTCCTGAGCGTTTCTGCATCTCCCTGGCAGAAAAAACGCATGCGGATTGTACATGCGGATTGTACATGCGGATTGTACATGCAGATTGTGCATGCGGATTGTACATGCGGATTGTACATGCAGATTGTGCATGCGGATTGTACATGCGGATTTTACATGCGGATTGTACATGCATTTTTCCTGCCAGGGACATGCGGATGTGAAGCGTTCTTCACATGCGTTTCCGCATGCAGATTGACAAGCGCTTTCCAAGCGATTTTAGCATCACTTGGAAAGTACTTGACAACTTGGTCACACTATATAAATCCATGCAACTGACAAGGATTTATATAGTGTGACCGTAAAGAATGTTAAAAAATAAAAAATAAATCTATACTTACCTTCTGATGGCCCCCGGAGTCCTTGTCTCTGCTTGCCGACAGCTCGCGGTAGATTTAAGGACCAGCCGACGTCAGCGGTCGTGTGACCCGTCACATGACTAAATGACGTCAGGGCAGGTCCTTTAGTCTACCGCGAGCTGCCAGCAAGCAGAGACAAGGACACCGGGGCCATCAGAAGGTAAGCATAATATTTATTTTTATTTTATTCTTTTTTTTTACAGGTTCTATGGTACCTGGGTCTGGAGCAGAGTCTCCTCTTCTCCACACCTGGGTACCATCCGCACATTGAAACGCATGGAATCCGCATGTGCAGATGCAGTGATGCAGATTCCATCCGTTCCAATGCAAGTCAATGGCTGCGAAAAAGTAGCGCTTCCGCAAAATAATTGGTAGTGCTGCGGTTTTTTCCGCAATGATAATCCGCAGCGGAAATTTCCGCAGCATGTGCACAGCACATGCGGATTATCATTGGGGAACATGGCAGGCCTTCTACCAAGCGTTTTTTAAGCATTTCTGCAGCGGAATTGCCGCTGCGGAAACGCTTAAAAAACACATCGTGGGCACACAGCCTAAATGTCACATGCAGAAATACAAACACTTACACTCCTTGGCTTCTATCATTGAAGTTATTAAAGAGGTTATCTACTACATTTTCATTGACGACCTATCCTTAGGATAGGTCATCAATATCTCATCAGCTGGGGTCCGACACCCGGCACTCCCTGCTGGTCAGGCTGTTCTCGGTGTTAGCGGCGGTGGCTGCCAGCCAAGAGTGCTCACTTGCGGAGCTGCTCCATCTTCTGGTACTGGCAGGATACTACACATCCACCTCCTATCATTGATCAGGAGCACATTGCTCCACTGACTTCTGGATTCCTGCTGCCCAGGGGATAGTGCACTTCTTATTGACTGACAGGTCAAGTGGCTTGGGTACACCGCTAGCCCAAAGTGTGCACAGTCTGGTGCTACAAGTGGAGGCAGCTATGCCGCTGCAGAATCAGAGGAGTGCAGTGGCACTGAAGCTAGCTAGATGTGGAGCTAACAGAGTGCTCTAGCCATCCTTGACTGCTCCAGAGCAGTGCTTACAAGCACTAAAGCAAAGAGCTTAAAAGTGCTTGTCTCCTTGCTAGGAGACTGATCACTGCCAAAAGATTGCAGCAGTGGCCAGTAAACAGCAACGATTAGTTAAAGAGGTTTGTTAGGGATTTTAAAATTGATGGCCTATCCTTAGGATAGGTCATCAGTGTCTGATTTGTGGGGGTGCGACATCTTGCACCCCAACTGATCAGCTGTTCCCCGTATCGGTGGTGGCCAGAACTGCCCAGTTATGGAACTGCACAGCACAGATCCGTCTACTGTTTAGTGGCCATGGCAGGGTAATGCACATCTGCCCCCTATTCAAATCAATAGTGCATGGATGTGCAGTACCAGGCTGCGGCTACTGTTTCATCGACGGAGGTGTGCTGTGCAGCTCCATTGCAAAGTAGTTTCGGCCACCGTCGACACCGGGAACAGCTGATCAGTGGGGGTGATGGGAGTCGCACCCCTACCGATCAGACATTGTTAAAGTATCCTAGGGATAGGCCATCAATGTTAACATCCCAGAACACCTTTTTAACAATAAAATTAAAAATTCTTTAGTTCTTAAGAGGATTTTAAAAAAATAGTAAATTGCAGAGTTTCTGGTTTTTACAAGCACTTTGCAGTGTACCCATTTATGATGCTGAGAAAACTACTTTAAAGGGACACAAGTTTCATTACTGAATAATTCAGTATCACCCTGACTGATCCACTATGGAACATACAAGAACCCTTCCCCTTGATGTGCTGCAGAACTGCTGCCTTTCCATAATAATAGATTCAACTATTCAACTGCTCCTTTCCCGGCTCCCAGTGGATAGAAAAGTGTAACCTGAATTCTGTTAGATTTGCTTTTCTATTCCTTTTCTTGGTATTTCTGGCATTTTACTGCTGTCTGCTAAACTGATGACCTTCCTGAGGAAAAATAATGAATATGTATTTTTGAACGCCATGGGTGGCTTTGCTTAAAGGTATTTCTGGAAGCAAATATGAAGGGTCTGTTAGATGAACTGGTATTGTGTATAACTTCATGCTGTCATCAGCCTACAAAGCTGCAGAAGTTCATACAATATTTTTGACTGTATTGTATAATTCAAGATGTTGACTTTTACTTCATTTTTTATTCTCTACCTCCTAGGGGGACATGGCTCATGCAGTTCACTGTTTTTCAGGAAGCGGAATAAGAACATTCACTGAACAACAGACCCGGGTATTGTTCTACCATGGTTCCCTGGAACAGCACTAGTGTAATCTTAGATTGCCATGTGCTACCTCCTTCATAAACATGGGCTCGACTCACTTGCTTTTACCATTGCATCAAAAACAGGCTCTAATGCCTATTGAATAGTGGGCTTCCACCTTGTGTGAGGCTGATAAGCACATCCTTGTCATTTAACTATTTAATTGATCATATACTCCTTGAGAAAGCCATCCGGCGAAACGGCGTTGGAGGTGGTGGGGCCTAGCCATATGGTATTTATATTGAAGTTATTCCCTTCTATGTGTTTACTTTAGCACTTTTGATGCATTTTTAGCACTTTAATATATATATATATATATATATATATATATATATATATATATATCCACTGAGATTCAATTGATTTATTTATTTTTGGTTGCTATTATATGTATCTGTTTGCACTGTGCACTTTAACACATAGTCTGGATTTGTTATTTATGATTTTCCCTTACGTTGATCTGTGCCCCACAACAAATTAATTATTGGGTATTTATTATACTATATATCCCTGAGTCTGTCTTCCTGTAATTATGTCTTTTGATCTATATGTGTATATTTATTAAATGAATAATTTTAAAATGATTGAGTGGTTGTTCATTGTTTTTTGAGAGAGTCATATATTTAATTGTAGTAATAAATCTATTAATGTCACCCAAATTTATTATACTGTTATTAAATAGCTTATTTATATCATAACCAGGTAGCTATTGCACCCACAAAACATTTGACTGGCCTCTCATGTAAATCAGATCTCATGCTTTACACTGAGGAAGGGCAATACCGCGAAACACTTGTCTGCAAATTGAGATTCTGGTTTGGCTTTTATACTAAGTCATGTTACAAGGTAACCACCATTTCCGTGGCCAACAGATTGGAGATGGTGGATTTCCACCTCTTAGCTTTGTCATGTGTGGGAGGAAACAATTTTTTACGTGACCACAAAAGCGGGACGGAGGGCTGGCTGTGGTGCAGAGAGAGGGCGGAGTACGGTGAAACGGACAAACTGCTGGACTGTGAGTGAAGTGCAGGGGGACAGGTTACGGTGGATTGACAAATGTATGGTGTGCTCGGTGCAACAAACACAGCAGGCATGTCCGCTTCCATTACAGCTGACGGGCTCTCACTCAGCCTGACTGAAGCAGGTAGAGAAGCAGAGGTTTTGCATTGGGAGACCTGCGTGCCAATGCTTGGCATGGTAACAGAGGGGGAGGAAGAAGCAGCGGATGCGGTTGATGGTTGTTGAGGTCCGCTGGTCCGCATTTTATCGCAGTGAGATTGCCAGATTAACGCATGTTGATTGCACATGTGCATGAAGTAGTCAAATTATTGCACTTTTTCCCTCTTCTGAGTTTTTTATCGCAAAGTTTTCAGATAACGTGAGTTGGCTCATCCTTTGCGGTCTCAAAAAAGTCCCAGGCTAGGCAACCCTTGCCACCCCTGTGAGCTGCAGGCCAGGTTGTGGCTAAAGATGTAGTGCTCCTCGTGCTTGCATCACTCCATGTCTGCGCCACAAGATGCAACGTAACCTCCTCGCCTTCCTCCTCCACCTCCTCAGATGAGCTACTCAGCACAGTACAGTCGAGGGTCAGGAAGCTGCTCGGACCCAACCTTTTTTTTTCCCCCAGTGTTGAGAAGAATATCTGCCCCAAACAATTTTAAGCTGAGATGCAGTCTGCTTTCTATACCCATGTTGAGTTTATCAGGTCTGTGTACCCCTGTGTGGAGAAGAATATCTGTTGAGGTCCGCTGGTCCACATTTTATCGCAGTGAGATTGATGCGCCCCCTGGCCGTGGGGCACTCAGTAGCCGGGCTGGTAGGTGCTGGGGGTGTCACGGTAGCAGTGACCCGGTCTGTGACCCAGGGCGGTCAATAAAAGGGGAATAAAAAAAAAGGAATAAAGTTTTTATATATAACGTTCGTGACGCCACCTGTGATATGTGGCTATATGGGGACGCCGCTGCAGTGCAGATCCACTGGAGCTGATGGTGACGCAGCAGAGTTGGTTCAGCTCTCCACAGGCAGAGCTTAGCCCCAGGGCAGGATTTAGTGATTCTATAGGGTAGATGTTGTTGGTGCGGTGTAGTGCTGGTGATGGCGCAGATAATGACCAGTCCACAACTTAATGGCGGTTTCCTCTCATCTTTACTTGTGGTTGTTAAGCAGACCGGGGCATGGGTACTAGCTGGTAGTAGAGGTTCGGGCGGCCTGTGAGCAAGTTGGGGATCCACCTCGCCAGGTGAAGTTGTAGGCCTTCCCTCTGCGCTAATCTCTTTTGGCCCTGCTGCTTGTAGCTATGCTGCAGCCCTCGTCCCTGAGTAAAACGTCCTCACCTGTAGGGCAGGCAGCTCGGGCCTTTCTTAAGTGTCGCTCCCACGTGGCGGTGCTGGGCCCTATGGTGCTGCTGTGTCGCCGGGCGTCTGATGGGGCCAGGAGACCTGCAGTCTCCTGCCCTCTGGTTTCTGCTGCTGGGCCTTCAGTGCCCCACAACCTCAGACTCCGGTGTCCGGTTCTTCTGCGCTTCTCTCCTCTGGGGTGAGCTGGCTTACAGCTCCACTCCCCAGGTCCTTCCTCGTCGCTGTCCTGTCTTCAACTCCTCACAACTAACTCTTACTAACCACGCCTCCAGACTCCAGTTGCTAAGGGGAGGGGCTCCCCTTTCTGGTCTGGAGCCAGGAAAGTGTTGTATGCTGGTGTACCTGATTAGGGGACCCCTTCTTGCTTCCAGGCATGGCATCACCCCTTGTGAGGAAGGCAATGCCACTGTGGCAACCGGACCCCTGGGGTGCCACAAGATTGCCAGAGTTATGCATGTTGATTGCGCATGTGAAGGTTCATGCATGTAGTAGTCAAATTATTGCACTTTTTCCCTCTACCGGGTTTTTTATCGCAAAGTTTTCAGATAACGTGAGTTGGCTCATCCTTTGTGGTCTCAAAAAAGTCTCAGGCTAGGCAACCCTTGCCGCCCCTGCGAGCTGCAGACCGACTGCTGCTGGTCACTGCCACGGTTGTGGCTAAGGATGTAGTGCTCCTCGTGCTTGCATCACTCCGTGTCTGCGCCATAAGATGCATCGTAACCTCCTCGTCTTCCTCCTCCACCTCCTCAGATGAGCTACTCAGCTGCGTGCTCTGGGTTCACACCAAGTTGGATGTGCAACCTCATCATCCAATGTGATATCCCATGCCTCACTCTCAGAGTCACCCTCCTCTTGTTTTTGCCCTGACAGCACAGTACAGTCGAGGGTCAGGAAGCTGCTCGGACCCAACCTTTTTTTTTTCTCCCTGTGTGGAGAAGAATATCTGCCCCAAACAATTTTAAGTTGAGATGCAGTCTGCTTTGTGTACCCATGTTGAGTTTATCAGGTCTGTGTACCCCTGTGTAGAGAAGAATATCTGCCCCAAACAATTTTAAGCTGAGATGCAGTCTGCTTTGTATACCCATGTTGAGTTTATGAGGTCTGTGTACCCCTGTGTGGAGAAGAATATTTGCACCAAAAAAATATTTTCACTACAGTATAACTATTGTAAAGGAGACCAAAACCTCTTACACTGCAGCCAACCCAGCACATGGAGAATCAGGAGTGTTCACATTTCCCTAAATTAGGGCCTAATACCACCGAAGTGGCATCAATTTCAGTACAGTAGAAATTATACAATTAGGAACGACACTTCTTCCCCTACAGCCAACACAGTAGATGGAGACCCAATCAGGACTGTTCCCATTTGAAAACAATTGGGTCTAAAACCACCAAAGTGGCATCAATTTCACTAAAGTATAAGTAGTATAATGGGGAGCCATATCACACAGACTGCAATTCTGCAAGATCAATGCAGCACACTAAAAACTACAACATCGCTTACTCTGTACAGTCTGCAATTGGGGTGCAAAAGTCCTTTGAGATCCATGACTTGTTCATCTTGATGAAAGTTAGGCGGTCAACACTTTCATGGGACAGCCAGGTGCGCTTATCCATCAGGACACCACCAGCAGCGCTGAACAGATGCTCTGAGAGAACGCTGGCTGCCGGGCATGGTAAAACCTCCAAGGCGTGACAGGCGAGCTCAGGCCATTTATCCATTTTTGAAGACCAAAATGTAAAAGGGTCAAAACCCTCACTGATGGTATTCATATTGAGTTCTAGATAGTCCTTCACCATCCCCTCCAGTCGTTCTCCACATGACAGACTTGTACTCTGTTGTGCTGGTGCACGAGCTGGTCTAAAAAATGTGTGAAAGGACTCACAGAAATTGCTTCTGCCACTTTCTCTGCTGCCGCTGCTAATGTTTTGGCGTTGACAAACTGATGTGCCGGAGGTTGAAAGACTACAGCTGCAATGCACACTGTGTGCCTCACTCCTATCTTGGGGAAAAGCTCTATTAAGGTTGCTTAAAAGCTCGTTTCGATACTCCAACATTAGCATGTCCCTTTCCAGGGCGGGAAGCATCTGGCAAAATTTGCTCTTATAATGTGGATCTAACAGAGTGGCAACCCAGTAGTCAGCATTATTTTGAATCCTAACTATACGGGGATCATGTTGCAGAAAGTGCAGCAAGAAGGCACTCATATGTCGGGCTCTTTCAGGTGGTCCAAAGCCAGCTATTGTTGGCTGCGTAACACTGATGCATGTTTCCTCTGTCCCCTCCTGCCAACCATATTCAACTGAGAGGGGATGATTATCCTCTTCGTCTTCTGACTGTTGCTCGCCCATCACCTCTTCCTCCTCCATTTGTTCCTCGGCTCTTGCACCTTCACTAACAGTATGTCTGGTATCACCAAACCCCCTCGATCGCAGGAAGCCACCGTCACTTGGCATCCACCTGTGTGACGACAGTCTGGAACTTTGAGACATTCTTTTCCCTTCCACATCCTCCTCATCTTCTGGGACAACCACCTCCTTCCGCACGCTCTTCAAAGTCTTCTCCAGCATGTAGATGACTGGAATAGTGATGCTAATGATGGCATTGTCAGCGCTAACTAGTTTAGTAGCCATTTCAAAACTGTGCAGAAGGGTGCAGAGGTCCTTAATCTGTTCCCACTCTGTAAACGTGATATGCCCCCGTCCGTACTGAGTTGGCTTAGGCTATACGACATTACATACTGCGTCAGGGCTCGTTGCTGCTGACACAGTCGCTGCAACATGTGCAGAGTGGAATTTCATTGCATTGGCACATAGCATATCAACCTGTTAACTGGCATGGAGAAAAACCTCTGTATCGATGCAAGTCGATGACATGAGTGATGCGAACGGCAGAAGTGAGCACACAGCTTCCGTACTTTCTGAAGCAGCTTATCCAGGCCGGGTTAGTGGCAGAGAAATCACTGTACCACCAGTTTGAGGACGTGAGCCATGCAAGGCATGTGTGTGAGCTCGCCTCGGCGTAGGGCCACCAACAGGTTCGCACCGTTATTGCACACGGCCTTCCCTGGCTCCAGGTTCAGCGGAGACAGCCATTGCTGAAACTGAACCTGGAGAGCTATCCACAACTCTTCAGCTGTATGACTGCGATCTCCAAAGCATATTAATTTGAAGCATGCCTGATTGCGGTGAGCCCTGGCTGCGCAGTACGGAGGTGATGTGGATTCGCTCTGCACTGTTGAAACGTGTGTCTTGTTAAGGCAGAGGTTAATTGCGCAGGTGGAGGCCCTAGAGGAGGTGGAGGACACAGAAGCAGTAGAAGAAGTGTGAAATACAGAGGTTTGTTCTGCAAGCCTTGAGGATTCCAAGATTTGTGGAGCAGCCCCTTCCCCACCTGTCCCCACAGCCACCAGAATCACCCAGTGCCCGGTCAGCGAGATGTAACGACCTTGGCCATGCTTACTGGTCCAGGTGTCTGTGGTGAAATGCATCCTGGCAGCTATAGATTTAGTCAAGGAACGGGTGATGTTGACTGGCTGGTGTAGCGCAGCCACAGCTTTCTTAGAGAAGTAATGGCGACTGGGCAACTGGTACTGGGGGACTGCGACGGCCATCCGCTTTCGGAAACCATTTGTATCTACGAGGCGGAAAGGCAGCATCTCCGTCGCCAACAGATTTGAGATGGTGGAGTTCAAACTCTCAGCTTTGTCATGTGTAGCATGATACAATCTTTTATGTGACCACAACTGCGGGACCGAGGGCTGGCTGTGGTGCTGAGAAAGGCCGGGGTACAGTGAAACGGACAAACTGCTGAACTGTGAGTGAGGTGCAAGCGCAGATGTTACGGTGGATTGAGAAATGTGTGGTGTTCTCGGTGAAACAAACACAGCAGGCATGTCCACTTCCGTTACAGCTGACGGGCTGTCACTCAGCCTGACTGGAGCAGGTAGAGAACCAGAAGTTTTGCGGTGGGAGACCTGCGTGCCAATACTTGGTACGGTAACAGAAGAGGAGTAAGAAGCAGCGGATGCGGTTGATGGGGCAGCTGATGGTTGTTGAGGTCCGCTGGTCTGCATTTTAGCACAGTGAGGTTCCCAGCGTAACACATGTTGTATGCGCATGTGAAGGTTCATGCATGTAGTAGTCAAATTATTGCACTTTTTCCCTCTACTGAGTTTTTTCTTGCAAAGTGTGCAGATAACGTGAGTTGGCTCATCCTTTGTCTTCTCAAAAAAGGCTCAGTCTAGGCAACCCATACCACCACTGCGAGCTGCAGACCCACGACCGTTGCTGGCCACAGCCACAGTTGTGGCTAAGGATGCAGTGCTCCTCGTGTTTGCATCACTCTGTGTCTGAGCCGTAGGGCGGAAGGTAACCTCCTCGTCTTCCTCCTCCACCTCCTCAGGTGACCTACTCGGCTGCGTGACTCTGGATGCACACCAAGTAGGATCCTCAACCTCGTTGTGTCACCCAGGGGGAATATAGCGGACTCGGTACCCGGGCCTTTTACCTTGTTTAGGAGGTCACGGCAGTCGGCTCCCGGGCCCGTACTCTGGGTCTCTCTTTAAAAAGGGGTTTTAGTGTACAGCTTGTCTCGTGACGCCACCTGTTGTTTCCGGTAATGGTTACCGGCACTGCTGCAGACCTCCGAGGGGTGATGGGATGGCAGCTGGGATGTTTCTGTTCCCCACAGGTGGAGCGGGCCCCCGGGGCAGTGTAGGTGCAAATAGTGGTGATGCTGGGGCTTGCAGTGCAGGAGAGATGACGCAGCAGAAATAACTGACGGAGGCAGTGCAGCGCAGTCATCCGAGTTTTACTCACAGTTCTTGTTCAAGTTTCTCAGGTACACTGTACAGGTGTCAGCCTCCCGCGTCGCACTGCATCTACCAGAAAAGGGGTCCAGCACTTTCTCAAGTATATCAGGAGCGCTTTACGGAACCCCACTTTCTTTATGTTCCTTACTAGACCGACTTCTCGCGCTGGGTCTTCTCCCTTCCTGCCCTGCGCTTTCCCACACACAGTCCTGATCGGGTGCTCTGAAGTCGCTCTGGGCAACCTGGAGTTCCCGGACCTACTTGATGCCCTTCACGGTGACTAGGGTGAGACTGTGGCAACTGCACCATGGAAGTGCAGAAGCCTCCGGTTTTCCAGCCGAGACCTGGAGTAACACGGCTGGTCCAGGGACCGGTTCCCTTCTTGCGGCCTGGTCCCTCCGTTACTTGACAGATTAGAGCATACAGGTGGCTTCCTGCTCCTTCCGTACCCCTGGGACCCCCTTCAGTTACCGGAGCCTTCCTCCTCTGCTCGCCTCCTGGGCCTCTCTCACTAGGCCCCACTGTGGAGCAGAGCTCCTGAAGAGACTCTGCTCCCCTCCACTCCTCACTACTCACTTCACTGCACAGTACAGCACTGCCACTCTAAGATGGCTTCCCTTTATATAGACCTATTATGGTGCTCCCCTACTCTACATCCTCCACCCACACCCACTACTGTTTCCCCCTCTCTTTGGTTCCCCCCACTCCATCAGGGACAGGGCTCAGCAGAAGCACAGTGCATCTTGCCCTTCCAGCCGGTCTGGAGTAGTGTAGTGTTGGATGTGGGTGTTGGGGTTCCGGGCAGCACTCCCTTCTTACCTGAGAGAAGGAGACACCACACCTCTGGGTGTGGTGCAGTACCTCTGTGGCGACTGAACCCTCAGGGGCGACACACTGTCATTATCCAATATGTTATCCCATTCCTCGCCCTCAGAGTGACCCTTCTCCTCTTGTTGCCCTGACAGCACAGTACAGTCCGAGTGCGCTTCAGGTATCTGAGTCTCAACAGGATCACCTCCCTCCCTGGTGGTTAGCGTCTGATGACGAGGGTCAGGAACCTGCTCGGATCCTACTCTGTCCTGTCCCGAATCCAATGTAAAAATATTTTGAGCATCGGTGCAGATGCTTTCCTCCTCTTCTTGACTCTATGAATGTTTGGAGTACACTTCTGATGCCCATGGTATAGAATGGGTGAACAGTTCTACAGACTCGCCCATCTGTGGTTAGCTACAATCATTTGGGCACTTGGACAGTTGTGACACGGGGGTAAGCAACTGTAATAGGGGTGCCACCTCTTTGGACTGTCCTGTGTGTGATGTTGAGGTGGAGGAAGAAGAGGAGAGGCCACTTGAAGCAGCATTTGCCATCCACTGTAGCACCTGCTCTTTCTGGCCCTTATCAACAAGGTGTATCGCTGTGCGGCTGCCAAAGAAAGGGAGTGGCGTAGCCCGTCCAGTAACAGAAGTTGTCAGTTGTCTTTGGATAGGACATGACGGTGTTGGTTCACTAGTGCTTTCACTAACATTACCACCTACCCCACATATACCTTGAACACCAAGCCTACACTGTGTTCTGAATTATTAGGCAAATGAGTATTTTGATCGCATGATACTTTTTATACATGTTGTCCTACTCCAAGCTGCATAGGCTTGAGAGTCAACTACCAAATAAGTAAATCTGGTGATGTGCATCCCTGTAATGAGGAGGGGTGTTGACTAATGACATCAACACCCTATATAAGTTTTGCTTAATTATTAGGCAACTTCCTTTCCTTTGGCAAAATGGGTCAGAAGAGAGTTTTGATGGGCTCTGAAAAGTCCAAAATTGTGAGATGTCTTGCAGAGGGATGCAGCAGTCTTGAAATTTCCAAACTTTTGAAGCGTGATCACCGAACAATCAAGCGTTTCATGGAAAATAGCCAACAAGGTCACAAGAAGCGTGTTGGCCAAAAAAGGCACAAGATAACTGCCCATGAATTAAGGAAAATCAAGCGTGAAGCTGCCAAGATGCCATTCGCCACCAGTTTTGCCATATTTCAGAGCTGCAACGTTACTGGAGTATCAAAAAGCACAAGGTGTGCAATACTCAGGGACATGGCCAAGGTAAGGAAGGCTGAAAAACGACCACCTTTGAACAAGAAACATAAGATAAAACTTCAAGAATGGTTCAAGAAATATCTTAAGACTGATTTCTCAAAGGTTTTATGGACTGATGAAATGAGAGTGACTCGTGATGGGCCAGAGGCTGGATCAGTAAAGGGCAGAGAGCTCCACTCCGACTCAGAAGCCAGCAAGGTGGAGGTGGGGTACTGGTATGAGCTGGTATCATCAAAGATGAACTTGTGGGACCTTTTCGGGTTGAGGATGGAGTGAAGCTCAACTCCCAGACCTACTGCCAGTTTCTGGAAGATAACTTCTTCAAGCAGTGATACAGGAAGAAGTCAGTATTGTTCAAGAAAAACATGATTTTCATGCAGGACAATGCGCCATCACATGCATCCAACTACTCCACAGCATGGCTGGCCAGTAAAGGTCTAAAAGAAGAAAAAATAATGACATGGGCCCCTTGTTCACCTGATCTTAACCCCATAGAGAACCAATGGTCCATCATAAAATGTGAGATCTACAGGGAGGGAAAATAGTACACCTCTCGGAACAGTGTCTGGGAGGCTGTGGTGGCTGCTGCACGCATTGTTGATCGAAAACAGATCAAGCAACTGACAGAATCTATGGATGGAAGGCTGTTGAGTGTCATCATAAAGAAAGGTGGCTATATTGATCACTAATTACTTTGGTTTTTGTTTTTGCATGTCAGAAATGTTTATTTCTACATTTTGTGCACTGATATTGGTTTACCTGGGGAAAATAAACAAGTGAGATGGGATTATATTTGTTTTTTATTAAGTTGCCTAATAATTCGGGACAGTAATAGTTACCTGCACAAACAGATATCCTCCTAAGATAGCCAAATCTAAAAAAAAAACACTCCAACTTCCAAAAATATTAAGCTTGGATATTTATGAGTGTTTTGGGTTGATTGAGAACATATTTGTTGATCAATAATAAAAATAATCCTCTAAAATACAACTTGCCTAATAATTCAGAACACAGTGTATTCCCCCTTCCACCAAGACCTCTCTTTTTCCCACTCATGTTGCTCAGATACTGTAGTAGGAGCACGCTATTAGCAAAACAAAAATAGATTTTTTCCTCTGCAACAGCTCTGCACACACCTGAATTTCAGCTGCACTAAATGACAAGGTAAAATATGGCTTGCTGTATAACGTTACTAATCGACCTGTGGATGACGCCTATATAACATAGGAGATTTTCTCCAAACTATTTTAAACTGAGATGTTCCTGCTGTATAGTGTTAAAAACCGAACAAAGTATTTTATTTTTACTGGGGATGACGCCTGTATAACATAGGAGATATTCTCCAAACTATTTCAAACTGAGATTTCCCTGCTGTATTATGTTAGGAACCAAAGTATTTTTTTACTGTGGATGAGGCCTGTATAACATGGGAGATATTCTCCAAACTATTTCAAACTGAGATGTCCCTGCTGTATAACGTTAGGAACCAAACAAAATATTTTTTAACTGTGGATGACGCCTGTATAACATAGGAGATGTTCTCCAAACTATTTCAAACTCAGATCTAGGCTGCTGTATAATGTTAGCAACAGTAAAAAATATATTATTTTGACTCTGCACAAGCTCTGAATACAGCTGAATTTCACCGCCACTAAATGCACTAGGTGGCTTATAGCAGAGTGTAACACATCTGCAATGCAAAAAAATTCTTTGGTGGACTGTGGCTAGCAACAGAAAAAATCAATTTTTTCCTCTGAAAACAGTTGAAATTCACCACCACTAAAAGCACTAGGTGGCTTATAGAAGAGTGTAACACGTCTGTGACACAAAAATTATCTTTTGTGGACTGTGGCTAGCAACAGCAAAAAAATATTTGTTTTACTGTGCATAAAGCAGAAGTTCATCCACCAAAAAAATGACAAACTGGGCTAACACAGCTTGCACTATCACATTAGAAAATGAAAAAAAAAGTTTTCTGTGCTCTGCACTGACAAGCTCTACAGATAGCTGAATTTCAGCCTCACAAAAACAAAAAGTGGCCTACAAGGGCTTGCTTGCTTTATCACATTAGCAAGTGCAAAAATAGATTGAAGGTCTGCATGGAGCACAGGACAACCGATGCACAACACTGTTCTGAGCCATAGACGCTGCTCTTTCTGTGAGAAAGAGGATGGGTCAAGAGACGGCTTTTTGAGGGTGGGTGTGATCGAGGCATGTTTGAAGCATGAGGGGAAGGCGCCAGTTGTTAGTGACAGGTTGAAGAGGTGGGTTAGGTTTGGGATGATGATTGTGGTAAGGTTTGAAATGAGATGGGACAGGATTGGGTCAAGTTCACATGGGGTGATATGTGATTTGGAGAGTAAAGAGGAAAGTTGATCTTCTGTGATAGTGGAGAAGCTATTTTTGGAGGAGGAGAGTTGAGTAGTTATGAGGAGGGGCTGTGGGGACTTTAGGCAAAACCTTTGCCTGATGTTGCTAGTCTTCTGCTTGAAGAATGAGGCAAAGTCTTCAGCTCAGATGAGAGGAGCTGGTGGACAGAGGAGAGAATTTGAAAGTACTGAATAGCTGTTAGGGTTGTGAGATAGGGATGATATGAGAGATGATAAGTAGGTTTATTTTTCTGCAGTGAGTGTGGAATTGAAAGTAGTGAGGCACTGTTTGAATGCAATGAAGTGTTCATTGGAGTTGCACCTTCTCCATCTCTGCTCAGCAATGGTGTGCCAGGGTTGCCTGTTGATTGTGAAAGCTTTGGTTTGTGTGAGGGGGGTGACTTATTCAAGAGCTGCAGCTGTTTTGGTGTTATATAAAGCAGCAGCAGCATCTGCATCGTGTAAGGAATTTATGTGTGTCAGAGGGAGAAGGGATTCAGAGAGTGAGTGTAGGTTGAGGTGTTTGAGATTTCTGTGAGGGTGTGTAAGTTTGTGGACTGGGGATTGTGGACCTGGAGAGGAGAGGGAAGAAAATGTGAGTAACTTGTGGTCAGAAAGAGGGAGAGTCTAGTTAGAGACGTTAGATAGGGAACAGAGGCGGGTGAAGATGAGGTACAATGTGTGGCCATCTTCGTGAGTGGCTGTGGACGACCATTGAGCAAGGCCGAAGGAGGAAGTGAGGGATAGAGGCTTAGAGACAGCTGAGTGGGAAGTGTCAATAGGGATGTTGAAGTCACCCATGATGATAGTGGGGATGTCAGCGGAACGGAAATGAAGTAGCCAGGAGGTGAAATGGTCTAAGAAGGTGGTGGCTGGCCCTAGGGGCGGTAAATGATGGCCAGTTGGAGGTTCGGTAATGGCGAGGAAGGAAAATTTGTTAGTAATGAAATGATCATGGATGTAGGAAAGTTTGTTGCAGATGGAGCGAACGATCCATAGGGCTCCTGTTAGAGGGACTGGGGAAGCAGGAGCTGGGCGGGTGGGTAAAAGGTTAGAGAGGTTGCGGAAATTTGTGATAGATCGAGGATGAGAGGTAGAAGAGACTGTGGGGATGCAGTGAGGAGGACTGGGATTTGGAGAGATATCGCCGCCGATGAGGAGGAGCAGGGAAAGTGTTTGCAGGTGGGAGCAGGAGAGGGCATGGGGTGGCTGTCTGTGTTTGGAGACAAAGGATTGTATGCTGAGGAACAGTTCTGAGGAGGAGGTGAGGTGGGAGGGGAGGATGGAGGGAGAGATGACCAGTTCCTTACTAGTTGTTGGGATTAGGAGGGTTAGTAGGAAGTGAAGGACTATAGAGGAGAGAATGAAAACAAAGAGAAACATTGTTTACTGTGACTAAATATCCAGTTACCTTCAGTTCCCTTCTGGTTCAATTCTGGTATAATTCATAGCTGTATACTTCTTCATAGCTGTACACTTCTATATTGCACTTGTATAGTGCACTGAGTAGACTGACCATTAAAAAATAAATAATTGCAACTGTAAAAGTCTGGTCTATCAAAATATAAAATCAATTAACCCGATCAGCAAAAGCTGTAAAGAGAAGAAAAACTGAAACTCCAGATTTGGATTTTTTTTGGTCATCAGAACACCGCAAAAAATGCAATAAGAAGCAATCAAATCATCATATCTACTTCAATATGGTATTAATATAAACATTAACTCAATATACAAAAAATAAGCTCTCACACAACTCCATTGAGATAAAAATGAAAATATTACTGGTCTCAAAGAATGGTGAAAAAAGCTAACATTCTTTTTATGAATTTCTAATTTTTTCTCCATTACTTTAAGAAAAACTGTGCAATTTTGCTATTGCTGTAATTGTACAGACCTGTAGAATCAAACTTCCAGGTAATTTTTACTGCACAATGAATTATGTAAAAATAAAACCCGAAAAACAATTGTAAAATTGGGCTACTTGCACAATTGGAATTTTTTTTTCCTGTACATTGAATGGTAAAATGGATGGAATTATTCAAAACTACAACTTGTAATGCAAAATGCAAGGCCTCATGCATGTATGTTAATGGAAAGATAAAAAATTATGGCTCTTGGAAGAAGGGGAATAAAAAACAAAAGTGCAAAAAAAGGAAAATCGCCATGACAAGATTAGCACAGCTTCTGGATACCCACAGTTGCGGTAGAAACTTCACAGAGCAGATTACATGGGATAACAAGCTTTTACTTCTCAGAACATGAGGTAAAGGAAAAAACGCACAGTCACACAGTACTGCACCAGAAAGTAAGAACAAAACAGAAAGTACAAGAGAGACTTTTTTCTTTTTACAATACAGTAAACATGGAAACTTTACACAACATCGACATCTACTGTCAGATCAGCATGAAGTCCTCCTTCACACAAACAAAGAAGTCCACAACTGTTGCATATACCAACACCCTTTCTCAACAGTAAGGATTTATTCAGTCAAACCTAATTTCTTCATTAGTCTCTGATGTTTTTCAGCATTCAATACCTTTGTGAAAATGTCTGCTGTCATTTCTTCAGTTGGACAATATTCTAATTTCAAGATTCCTTGTTCCTGATGGTTCCTCAAGAAATGATACTTCACATCAATGTGCTTGATTCTTGGGTTAACTCTTTCCATCTGAGCAAGAACAAGACATCCCTGATTGTCCTCATTTATTTTTGTTGGTTCCAACTGTGCTTGTCCTAGGTCTATTAGCAATTGTCTTAACTATAGGACTTCTTGACATGTGCGGCTGCAACATATCCTGCTTCTGTTGACGACAGTGTTACTATTGATTGCTTTTTACTAGTCCCAACTAATTGGTCCACCTGAGAGAAAGAAAAGATAGCCACTGGTAGATTTTCTGTCAGTTGGATCTCCAGCCCAATTTGCATCAAGGTATCCAGTTAAAATGCATTTATCACTTGTAGGGAGTTTCAGTTTAACATTGCTGGTTCCTTTCAAATAACGTATTACTCTCTTCACAGCATTCCAAT
This sequence comes from Phyllobates terribilis, assembly GCF_046119375.1. Taxonomy (NCBI): domain Eukaryota; kingdom Metazoa; phylum Chordata; class Amphibia; order Anura; family Dendrobatidae; genus Phyllobates; species Phyllobates terribilis. The sequence goes on from NW_027362761.1 coordinate 881,529,042, forward strand.
CCGCTTTATTTGGCTTGGACACTTTTCTACTCAGAATTTCTACTGCTGCTGCAATGTCTGGCCTTGTAAAAGTCGCTTGATACAGTAATTTTCCTATCGCCATTCTGTACTCTTCATTATTTGGTAACACATTTTTCTCACTACTCATCTCTTTAAGATAATTAGTTTCCATTGGAGACTTTGCTGGTTTTGCATCCTTCAATCCAAATGTTTCGGTTATGTCTTGAATCATGTGATTTTGATTAAATAGGAAACTTCCATCTTCTTCTCTTTCTATCTGTATTCCTAAGTACTGTTTCACATTTCCCAAGTCTTTGATCTCGAAATGTTGATTCAGGATTTTTAGTATGTCCTCTTTATCCCTTTCTTTTTCAAAACAAACTAAACGTCATCAACATACAGTACAGACCAAAAGTTTGGACACACCTTCTCATTTAAAGATTTTTCTGTATTTTCATGACTATGAAAATTGTACATTCACACTGAAGGCATCAAAATTATGAATTAACACATGTGGAATTATATACTTAGCAAAAAAGTGTGAAACAACTGAAATATGTCTTATATTCTAGGTTCTTCAAAGTAGCCACTTTTTGCTTTGATTACTGCTTTGCACACTCTTGGCATTCTCTTGATGAGCTTCAAGAGGTAGTCACCGGAAATGGTCTTCCAACAATCTTGAAGGAGTTCCCAGAGATGCTTAGCACTTGTTGGCCCTTTTGCCTTCACTCTGCGGTCCAGCTCACCCCAAACCATCTCGATTGGGTTCAGGTCTGGTGACTGTGGAGGCCAGGTCATCTGGCTTAGCACCCCATCACTCTCCTTCTTGGTCAAATAGCCCTTACACAGCCTGGAGTTGTGTTTGGGGTCATTGTCCTGTTGAAAAATAAATGATAGTCCAACTAAACGCAAACCGGATGGAATAGCATGCCGCTGCAAGATGCTGTGGTAGCCATGCTGGTTCAGTATGCCTTCAATTTTGAATAAATCCCCAACAGTGTCACCAGCAAAGCACCCCCACACCATCACACCTCCTCCTCCATGCTTCACGGTGGGAACCAGGCATGTAGAGTCCATCCGTTCACCTTTTCTGCGTCGCACAAAGACACGGTGGTTGGAGCCAAAGATCTCAAATTTGGACTCATCAGACCAAAGCACAGATTTCCACTGGTCTAATGTCCATTCCTTGTGTTCTTTAGCCCAAACAAGTCTCTTCTGCTTGCTGCCTGTCCTTAGCAGTGGTTTCCTAGCAGCTATTTTACCATGAAGGCCTGCTGCACAAAGTCTCCTCTTAACAGTTGTTGTAGAGATGTGTCTGCTGCTAGAACTCTGTGTGGCATTGACCTGGTCTCTAATCTGAGCTGCTGTTAACCTGCGATTTCTGAGGCTGGTGACTCGGATAAACTTATCCTCAGAAGCAGAGGTGATTCTTGGTCTTCCTTTCCTGGGGCGGTCCACATGTGAGCCAGTTTCTTTGTAGCGCTTGATGGTTTTTGCAACTGCACTTGGGGACACTTTCAAAGTTTTCCCAATTTTTCGCACTGACTGACCTTCATTTCTTAAAGTAATGATGGCCACTCATTTTTCTTTACTTAGCTGCTTTTTTCTTGCCATAATACAAATTCTAACAGTCTATTCAGTAGGACTATCAGCTGTGTATCCACCAGACTTCTGCACAACACAACTGATGGTCCCACCCCATTTATAAGGCAAGAAATCCCACTTATTAAACCTGACAGGGCACACCTGTGAAGTGAAAACCATTTCCGGTGACTACCTCTTGAAGCTCATCAAAAGAATGCCAAGAGTGTGCAAAGCTGTCATCAAAGCAAAAGGTGGCTACTTTGAAGAACCTAGAATATAAGACATATTTTCAGTTGTTTCACACTTTTTTGTTAAGTATATAATTCCACATGTGTTAATTCAAAGTAGTGATGCCTTCAGTGTGAATGTACAATTTTCATAGTCATGAAAATACAGAAAAATCTTTAAAATGAGGTGTGTCCAAACTTTTGGTCTGTACTGTATATGAGTACATAGATCCATCTGTCCATTAGTCTTTTTGCGTACAGGCAAGGATCAGCTTTGCTTCTTTTAAATTTTTCATTTGTGAGCACCTCCGTGATTTTATCATTCCACGCTTTAGCAGCTTGTTTTAAACCGTATATACTTTTCTGTAATTTGCAAACCATGTTTGGTTTACTTTCATCTTTGAATCCTGGAGGTTGTTCCATGTAAATATCTTCTTCTGTTAAACTTCCATTCAAAAATGCTGTCTTTACATCCAGATGTTTCAGTTCCATTTGTTTCATTGCTGCAACTGCAAAAAAAGTTCTTATTGTAGTATGTTTGACAACTGGAGCAAATGTTTCATCATAGTCTTCTCCATATTTTTGAGAATAACCTTTAACTACGAGTCTTGCTCGGTAGTGTTTAGCTGTGCCATCTGTTCGGTACTTTACTTTAAAAACCCATTTACATCCTATAGCTTTTCTTCCTTCTGGTAATTCTGCTAGTGTCCATGTTTTTGAGTCATGCATGGATTTTATTTCTATTTCTGTTGCCTCTATCCATTTATTGGCTTCTTCTTCAGGAAGTCGAGATATGTCTTCCCAAGAGGTAGGCTCATAAATTTTACTTGTACTTGCCTTGTCTGAAAGGCATATTGGTGGTTTTCCTTTGTTTTCTTTTATTGAACGTCTTGGTTCTGTGTCTGTTTGTAGTCGTATCTCTTCACTTTCAATATTCTGTTTTTTATTAATTTCAACTACTTTTTCATCAGATATTCCTTCAACTATATTATTGCTGTTTTTCTCATTTTTTGTTTCCAGTGAAATCATAGTGTCTTCATTTAGATCCTCAATGAATGTCACACTGTTACTCGCCATAACTCTGTCTGTTTTAGGATCTAGGATTCTATATCCTTTGCAATTTTCACTATATCCAACAAATATTCCTTCCATGGACCTATTTTGAAGTTTGGAACGTTTTTTTTGTTGGAATGAATACAAAAACTTTACAACCAAAAATTCTTAAATGATTTACACTTGGTTTCATACCTTGCCACAGTTCATATGTTTTTTTTTTCAGTTTTCTAGAAAAAAGTCGGTTCTGTAGATATGTAGCTGTCATTGCTGCTTCACCCCAATATTTCTCTGATAGTTTGGAATCTGTCAGCATACACCTTATCATTTCAGTCAGAGTTCTGTTTTTCCTTTCTGCTACTTCATTTTGTTCAGGTGTGTATGGAACAGTCTTTTGATGCTCTATACTATTTTTTCTTAAGTAGTTTTCTATTTGGTGTCCTGTGAATTCACCTCCATTATCACTTCTAATGACAATTGGCTTCCTCTGAAACTTGTTATTCGACTTTATCACGTAGTCTACTAGATTATTGAAAACTTCGCTTTTGTTCTTGATCAAGTATGTGACTGTGTATCTTGAGTAGTCATCTATAAAAGTCACCATATATCTATTGCCTCCTGATGTAGTCACTTTCATGGGTCCACATACGTCAGTATGCACCAAATCAAGTGGTCTTGGGCTTTTCGTTTCACTTTTTTAGGAATAGATGTCCTTGTGGCTTTGGATTTTATACAACATTCACATCTTACGGTAATTGAGCAATCAGATATCAATAGATCTTTTGTCATTTCTTTCCTTTGTAGCGCCATTATACTTTCAGGATGTCTGTGTCCTAGATGTCTATGCCACATGTGAATACAATTCTTGTGATCATGTGTACATAACTTCATCTGTTCCTTTAATGTGTCTAGATGATATAATTGTTCATCTGCCTTGACATTGGTTATTACCTTGTTTCCTGCTAGGATTGTATACTGATCATCTTTGAATTTTACACTAAGTCCTTTAGCTGTTAGATGTTTTACAGATAACAATCCTCCTTCTAATCCTGGAACATATCACACATCCTGTACAAGTATTTTTGAATCATGCCCAAACTTGTTAGAACAGTTTAGCATTCCCTGTCCAACACCTTCTGCAGTTATTTTGCTTCCATCTGCAAGATAAATGGCTTCCTTCTTATTTAAATTAAGTTCAGTAAAGAAATTTTTATTACTTGTCATGTGACTTGTTGCTCCTGAGTCAATAAACCAACCCAACGATGATTTCTTATCAGTCAATTTAAATGAATTATTTTCACATGAATCAGAAATTGTGTTTTTCACCTTCTGTGTATTCTCTTTATGATGAAATTTCTGTTGTTCTGCTTTCCATATAGTACAGTCTTTCTTTAATTGTCCTTTTTTCTTACATCTGAAACATTCTCTTGTCTCTTTATTATAGGGTCTTTTTGACTCTGCAGCTTTAATAGCATTTCCATTATCTTTTTCAGTAGAAGAATCATGTGTTTGTTCTTTCCTTCTTTTATATTCATCTATGAGTCTGGTCTTCACAAACTCTAATGTAATGTCTGTTTCAGGTCTTGTCTCCAGTGCATTTATCAATGCAGTATATGAATCCAGTAAACTGCACAATAATATTGCTCCTACATAGCTTTCCTTAATATCTTCACCAATTGATCTAAGCTGTGATATCACTTCCATAATAGAGAATATATGCTTCTGCGTGTCATTGTCTGCACTTAGTCTCATACTGTAAAGCTTTCTTAGCAGAAATAACTTGTGATTTAAGCTGGGTCTTTCATGTAGCTTTCTTAGTGCTTCCCACATTCCCTTTGCTGTATCCTCATTCCTTATGTGGATTAATTGAGCATCATCCACTAATAGGCTGATGGTAGCTCTTGCTTGTCTATTTTTCTTATCCCATGTCTGATTATCCTCATCAGGTCTTTCTGTAGTGATTACTTCCCATAAATCATCTTTAGACAATAACATTTATACTTTGAACTTCCATAACTGATAATTCTCATTATTCAGCTTAGCTACGGTGAGTTTTAGCTCTGTGCTAGTTGTCATCTTTAACATGTCTTACTTGATTGGAGAGAATTGTACTGAAGAATTCTTCTGCATTCACCAGGGTCTTGCTGAGAGTTCCAGTGTCCTGGGTGTCTGGGGTCCTCGGTGCCTGGGCCCATAACCTGTTGCACAGCTTCTGGATACCCACAGTTGCGGTAGAAACTTCACAGAGCAGATTACATGGGATAACAAGCTTTTACTTCTCAGAACATGAGGTAAAGGAAAAAACGCACAGTTACACAGTACTGCACCAGGAAGTAAGAACAAAACAGAAAGTACAAGAGAGACTTTTTTCTTTTTACAATACAGTAAACATGGAAACTTTACACAACATCACCATCTACTGTCTGATCAGCATAAAGTCCTCCTTCACACAAACAAAGAAGTCCACAACTGTTGCATATACCAACAACAGGAAGGGGTTATGGTAGGTGCAGGTGGGACTAATAGATTCTTGGTGGTTTACTGAAGAAAATGCTTAATAGGCAGATTATTGATGGTTTAGAGGGGTAAAGGGGTTTCTGACATACAGTATATCCTTGATGGTCTATGGCAATGATGAGGTTAATGGGAATATTTCATCTCTAAAATACGTAGGGGGTTAATAGGCAAATTCTTTGCTGCATTAGGGCAGTAGAGGGGTTACTTAGACTGATCCCTATTGGTGGTCTCCACAGGAGCCAAAAGGGCCCTTGAGGCAGCTGTATTATAAGTCAACCTAGATGCCCTGCAGTCCCGTTCTCTTTGTATGAGGAAAAATCACTTTATTAGTTGATCAGTCTCTAAGATCTAAGACCTCCCTATACACGCATGCAGGCAGAGACCTGTCATTCAAGGGGAGTGGGCAGGAAGAAGCCCCTGCGGATCCGACTATACAGCAACTTTCAAAGTATGTTTTTCTATGAAATACCGTGTTACGGATCCGGATGGTGGAACCACTGTGCTGTGGTACAAGGAGGGACCAGAGGGGCGTGACTAGGGACCAACTCGGACCGACCCTGGCTACACGGTGGCTCAGTCGACTCTGTGAACCAAAGAAGGACCGAGAGGGTGGACCAGGTGCCACTCTGGGACCGACCTCGTGTGAGAGCAGGAGACTCCCACGGGACTGGTGACACGTGTAGACTGGCATGGCAGGTAGGCTCGGTAGTAGGCAGACAGACTAGCACGGCAGGTAGACAGGCTGGCAGGTACGGCTGGTAGACAGGCTGGTGGGCACGGCTGATAGACAGGCTGGCGGACATGGCTGATAGACAGGCTGGCAGGCACGGCTGATAGACAGACTGGCGGGCACGGCTGATAGACAAGCTAGTGGACACGGCTGGTTAACAGTCTGGCGGGCATGGGTGATAGACAGGCTGGCGGGCACGGCTGGTTAACAGGCTGGCGGGCAGCACGAGGACCTGAGAACTGATAGAAAGGTTAGGAGACCAAACTAACATGTTGCACAGGCACCTCCATGTTGGGGGAGGTACCTTATATATTATCTTTCCTCCGGCCATTGGCTGGGGACATCTTAGGATGGCACGCAACATCTAAGCACAGTGCCCAGGGATCTGCGTGCAGTGCGTGGACCCCAGACACAGCCAGCGTGGGAGACGAGTGGCGGCACGGGAGACACCAGGCCGGTACCGGTAAGGAGGTCGGTGTCTCTGCCGGGCAGGAGGCAGAGACGCCGGCGCTACATACTGCAACATTTCAGAGTCAGACATACTTGGCTGAGAACATACAGCCAGTGTCTGATACATGCTGCCTGTGGATCGACCAGCATGTATCAGGTTCCCTTTAAGTACCAACTGAGGCTGCGTGCCCATTATGCATTTTTCAAGCATTTTTGCGGCAGAATTTCCGCAGCGAAAACGCTTAAAAAATGCTTGGCAATACGTGCCCCATGGTCCTCAATGATAATCCTCATGTGCTGTGCACATGCTGCGGAAATTTCCGCTGCGGATTATCATTGCGGAAAAATACGCAGCATGTCCATTAATTTTGTGGACACGTAGCATAATTGCTGCTATTGACTTGCATTGAATCGCTTAATATCCACATGCGTATATTAAGCGATTCAATGTGTGGATGGTACCCGGGTCTGGAAAAGAGAAGACTCTCATCCAGACCCGGGTACCATGGTACCTGTTAAAAAAAGACAGCTGACGTCGGCGGTCGCGTGACCTGTCACATGACTAAATGACGTCATAAAAGGTCCTTTCACACCACCACGAGCCATACAAGAGACCGGACGCAGCGGAGAAATGACTGGGGGCCATCAGAAGGTGAGTATAATGTTTTTTTTTTATTTTTTACCGTTTTTATTTTTTTTTTAACTATTAACCTGGTCACACTATATAAATCCATGCCGGTTGCAAGCACTTTTCCAAGTGATGCTAAAATCGTTTGAAAAAGCACTTGGTAACCTGCATGCAGAAATGCATGCAAAAACGCCTGACAAACGCTTCTACCTGGCAGGAAAAACGCATGTAAAATCCGCATGCGTTTTTCCTGCCAGGGAGATGCAGAAAAAATATGCATTTCTGCATTGTGGGCACTTAGCCTTACTCATAGTCATTTTGTATGTTCAACTGAGGCCTTATGTAAAGTAGCTAAAATGTAGGGCTCATACTCCTATAGAGAGACTGGTTGACTTTTTCATGTATGACTCCAACTTATATCTTCACAAACCCACTTGATCAGAGGCAAAATTTTCTTGAAAAAACAGTTTACTTGGCATACACACAATGAAATAGACAATTTGACGTGTTCTTGCCTCAAGGTGTTACAGTAGGATAAACAATACAGAAACCTGCTTCACAAGTGGATACAACAGCATCTTTCCAGATCTTTGCATTGTCATGGAAGTAAGTCAGTGAGTACATGAGTTATTGGGAACACATATTTACCCTTTAATTGTAAATATGAGTAAATATAGTACTGTAAATGTAATTACCATCCCCTTTCTTATTTTACTTTTTGCACTCAATGTTTTCAGACGTGCAATAATTCTCATTTTTGGTTGTGATGTATTTATTAGCAGTTGTTCCTTTTTATTATTCCTACCCTCTGCACATTAGTATATTTTTATACTTAGCTGCGGTATACATTTCTTTATTTGGTACATACATTTTCCAGGTATCCATATATATCATACATTCATTTCCAGCATCATACACAATTTGATTTTACACACTTGTTTCCTGTTATATAGGGTATATTCACATGACTTTCTTTTCAGTGGGGTTTGGAGCAGGACAGCTCTGAAGCCCACTTGAAAAAGTACTAACAAGTGCAAAAAAAATTAACATATTCATGTCTATGTAAAAAGAACTTGCTGTTTATATGTTGAGGCTTTTAAGCTGTCCCTTGCTTAAAAAAATGAGGTAAATATCTTTTAACCCTTCTGTTAATATTTGCTATACTGTTTGGGTCAATATGTCCCGACCTATTAAAATCTGTTAATTTTGACATTTAGCTACTCCAAGTGGATTATTTAAATACCAATTGCATTATTTAACTGTATGTGGACATGGTTGGTCAAAAACAAATAAAAATTAAAACTTCAGTTTGCTTTATTTTCTTTAGAAAAAGGTTGTACATCTTCACATGTATTCAAGCATTCTTACATTCTGCACAGAAATTACTCACATGTGCTTTACATAGATATTTACTACGGCTAGAACGTGTAATATTTGTTTTGTTATCACACGAAGATGGACAAATGCTGCATCTTTTCCTTTTTAGTCTTTTTCCAGTGCTGGATGAGGCCATGGCTTCGCTTTGTTGAGCTGCTGGATATGGTTTAGTATGGCTGCTGCTCCTTCACTTCAGGGTTTTACTTTTCTTCCTAAAATAGATGGCCTAACAAGTGAAAGAGTCTTCATTTATGCAGTTTATTGGCGTTCCAATCGGGGTTTATTTCACGCCATAAAACAAATGCACTGTAGGCAGATACATCAACAACGTTATAAAATAAAACCATTGGCCACCGATTGGTTTTGCGTCTGCTTGTGTACGTAACTATTAGTTGATCTAGTGTATCAACTACGCCTTTGGTGGAATTATAATCTAACATCATCTGCGGCTTTTTGTCGTCTCAACAAAACACTCAATGCATTGTCATGGTGTATCGTGCTCATCAGAATGACCTGTTTGTTTTTTTTGGGAATGTAAGAAACCACTGTAGTGTCTCCAGTAAAGTAAAACATTGAGCTATGAACATCTCTTTTACAAGGATACATTGCAGCATTTCAGGTATGATTTTTCTTACAGTGCCCAGCATTGTAAGTTTTCATTTTAGTAACAGCTTCCCCAGTTGGTGCGAGGTAAAAAAGTTGTAACATGTCACATTTTGTCCTCTTAGACCATACATCAAATCTGAAACGATTCGTATACACGGATTCTTTTCAGGCTTTTCTCCAGGCTCTTTTCCTGTATATACCTGAGGATTTAGAGCGTATGAACTGCTGCTGTCACAAAGTGTCCATATCTTGATTCCGTACTTTGCTGGCTTACTCAGTATATATTGTTTGAACTGGCCCCTACCTCTGAATGTCACAAGTTGTTCATCCACAGTGACATTTTCATCAGTATTGAATCATTTTGGAAGAATCTCTATCCATTTATCCCAAACTTCTCTAATAGCGGCTAGTTTGTCTTTAGCGCTTCTTTCATTTCGATCAGATTTGTTATCAAAACACAGTACTCTAGAAATCTCATGAAACTTTTCAAGAGTCATTGTAGCTCTAAATATATGGCGACCGGTTTCAGGATTCCATAAGCTTTTAGTTGATTCACCATAAGACATATACTCCTGCTAAAAGTACCGTATTTTTCGGACTATAAGACGCACCGGACCATAAGACGCACCTAGGTTTTAGAGGAGGAAAATAGGAAAAAATAATTTAAGCAAAAAATGTGGTCATGATGCACTTTTATGGGGGAGCGGGTCTGCTGCTGACACTGGTATAGGGGTAATGTCCCCCAATTCTGTACTAATATCCCTCATCCTGGTATACAGTATATATTTCTTCATCCTGGTATATATGCCCTCATCCTGATCCTGGTATGCATGGTCCTCTAATCCCCATCCTGGTATGCATGGCACCCCATCCCCATCCTGGTATGCATGGCCCCCCATCCCCATCCTGGTATGCATGGCCCCCCATTTCTATTCTGATATCCATTGCCCCCAACGCCATCCTGGTAAGAATGCCCCCCCATCCCCATCCTGGTATACATGGCCCCTATCCCCATCCTGGTATACATGGCTTCCCTCATCCCCATCCTGGTATGCATTTCCCCTAATCCCCATCCTGGTAAGAATGGCTCCCATCCTGGTTTAACTGGGTCCCCATCCCTCTCCTGGTATTCATGACCCCCTCATCTCCAATCCTGGTATGCATGGCTCCCTCTTCACCAATCCTGGTATGTATGGCCCCCATCCCTATCCTGTTAAGCATGGCCCCCTAATCCCCATCCTGATAAGCATTGCCCACTCATCACCAATCCTGTTATGCAGGGTCCCCTCTCCCCAATCCTTGTATGCATGGCCCCCTCATCACCAATCCTGGTATTCATGGCCCCATCATCCCAATCCTGGCATGCATGGCCCTCTCATCCCCAATCCTGGTATGCTTGGCCCCCTCATACACAATACTGGTATGCATGGCACCGCTTATCCCCAATCCTGGTATGCATGACACCCCTCATCACCAATCCTGGTATGCATGGTCCTCTCTTCACCAATCCTGGTATGTATGGCCCACTCATCCCCAATTCTGGTATGCATGGCCTCCCATCACTGCACACATGTAAAAAATAAACAATTATACTCACCTTCCTTCCCTCTGCTCCAGCGCTGCATCCTGTTCTGCTAGCAGCTGATCTCAGTGTGCGAGCAGTGCATGACATCACTGCCATGCGCCCTCACACTCTGATATCAGCTGCCAGGATATTCACTCCTCTCCACGCTGGGACTATAGGCATGGAGGGGAGTGAATATTCATTCTCCTTAATAGGCACAATGTCAATCGCAGCTGCCGGCTTCCTCTCTCTAATAAGAGCCGGTGGCTGTGACTGACAGTGTGCGCTATTAAGGAGAATGAATATTCACTCCTCTCCACTCCCATGGGCGTGGAGAGGAGTGAACATTCATTCTGTTTAGCAGCGGGCACATGTGATCGCTGCAGCAGCCAGCTACTGCCTGTGCCTTGCTCTTCCACCGCCGCTCCCCCCCCAGTTCACTATTCACAGCCGGAATGTATTATCCAGACTATAAGATGCACCCCCCACTTTCCTCCAAAATTTTGTATTATAGTCTGAAAAATACGGTAGTAATCCAATAAATGCATTTAGAGCTGTCGAATCTAAATTGTTCCATTTATCCGCATACACTTGTCGTCTCTCTATGTTCGTCATTTGAAGTAGAATATTTTTGATGGTATCATCTAGGAACAATGCTATGGCTGATTCTATATCAATTATTATTGAGACAGCGTACCTAGTTGGACCAGGAATAGCTTTTATGATGTTAGCAGAAGACAATTTTCTTGCCTGGGCAGAAGACTGCAAGTTCCAAATTACATTTTTGTTTTTAGACTGAATTGCTTGCATCGGACTAGTTGTCTGAATATCGTGCCTTATCAGATTCAACATCAGAATCATAATTCTCATAATCACTTTCCCCGCCACTTATGTGGTCCTCATCTTCAGACACTTTCTCCAGTTGGACATCTCCTTCAGATTCTGAGGCGTTGGCAAGATTTTCCAATTCATCTTCACTCAATGGATGTCTTTGCCACATTTTTGTCCAACTTTCCAAAGAATGGACACACAATTTTCACGGGGTAAAATCAGTGTTGTGGAATAAAATAGCACTATATGAATAAACAGCAATAATAATAATTAAATCACAGCAAACACTAACCAGTTTAGCTACAATAAGAGCTTATATACTGCAGTGAAACACACCTGTACTCAAAGCCCATCCAACTAAACATGCGCTCTTTCTCTCACAGCAGTGGAACTAAAATGGCTCCTGGAGCCAGTACCTCATGAAAAGGAGAGTGAAAACACACAGTTGAACAAACTTTATTAACAAAGAGTGACAACACACAGATAAACAGCTTATGCAGGCTGAAATAAGTGTTGATCATTAGATAACAGCATTACACAATAATATGATTAAAGCCCCCGTCTCACATAGCGATATCGCTGCTGCGTCACGGTTTTGGTGACGCAACAGCGACCTCACCAGCGATGTCGCTATGTGTGACACTTTGCAACGATCAGGCCCCTGCTGTGAGGTCGCTGATCGCTGCAAAGTGTCCTGGACCATTTTTTGGTCGTTGCTCTCCCGCTGGTCAGCACATATCGCTGTGTGTGACCAGCGGGAGCAGCGATCATGCTGGTAACCATGATAAACATCGGGTTACTAGGGGCACACGCGCTCCTAGTAACCCGTTGTTTATCATGGTTACGAGCCTGCTAAAGTGAGCGGTAACCTCCCGCTCACCTCCTGCTCCTGCTTCAGCAGGCTCGTAACCAGGAGCAGGACATCGTGGAAAGATTCCTGCTCCTGGAATTCTTTCCACGATGTCGCTGCTCCCCTGATCGCTGGTGAGCCTGCCTGTTTGACAGCTCACCAGCGACCACTTAGCGATGCAGCATCGATCCCTGACAGGTCGTATCGTTGTCGGGATCGTTGCAGCGTCGCTAAGTGTGACGGGGAGCAGGTAGCCTAAGAAAAATAAAAAACTAATTTCCTTTACAATATGCAATCTAAACAACTGAAATGAAAAATTTGAGAGGAACAGCATAGCTTATATACCGCAGCACAGACCTGTATTCAAAGCCCATCCATCTGCAGTAATTTGCAAATGTATCGAGCGCACGAACCTGCGTGAACTGGAGAAATCGATAAACAATAGTAGATGCAATAGATAATCCACAATACTATAAATCGTTTATGTGACTGAAAATATGGCAGGAGATCAGTATAAAACACTATCAGTTCATATTGACCTGAACAGTACATATGTATCATTATTTCATACAGAAAGAGTTAAAAAAAAACAACACTCATAATGACAAGACCTATCAATAAACAAACTTGCCTAACCACAATTTGCAGATACTTTTAATAAAAAATCTGCAGCTTCACAAACCTTTTTTGGGTCAAATAGACCCGAAGAGTAATAATAATAATAATAATAATAATAATCTTTATATAGCGCCAACATATTCCGCAGCGCTTTACAATTCAGAGGTTCATATACAACAGTCATAAGCAACATAGCAAAAGATAATACAATAATTAAAGCAAAAATAATGACGACCCTACTCGTAAGAGCTTACGATCTACAATGAGGTGGGGGTGACACAAAGAACAGGGGCTTATTTACAATGATGGTCCAGCCATCTTGAGGGGATGAGGAATAGATAAAGGGTGCATGAGCTCGTCACCAGCCAGCATTTGTAGTACTTTTGGGTGTGGTGGAGTTTGGTGGAGAATGATGTTTGGAGAAATAACTAATGGGCTTTAAATATTTAAAAGGACTTTGATTAGGGTACAGCAGGGTTAAAAATACCCGAGCTAACCTGTTTTTGCAACTTTTTTTTCATTTTGCGCCATCTTGCTCAATTGCAGAGATATTCACATTTGTCTCTTCTGGAGTGCAATATGTGAAATCGCTGATTGTATTTTATTTATTTTGCTCACTTATATAGCGCCATTAATTCCACAGCGCTTCACAGACATTATTGTCACTGTCCCCATTGGGCTCAAAATTTAAATTCCCTATCGATATGTCTTTGGAGTGTGGGAGTGTAAGAGAAAAATGGTTTAAACCTGTGTATACAAAAAAGTGTTTTATTATGCATAGAACCTTATAGACACTAAGGTGCATGGTTAATGTATTGCTATACGTGATTGACTCAGTGTGTTCTGATAAATGTATTAGATATAGGGAAAGGATGAGATTATTACATAGGATATAGGTTTAGATTTAGCTATAAGATAGGATTCTGAACAGTGCATTGGTTGGCACTATAAATTCAGGAAGTAGACAGGTTTAGGATAGAAACAGTTCATAAGTTCAGAAACAGCCCCAGTGTGGGAGGGGCAGGCCAGTAAACAAGGGGAGCACTTCATGGTTAGTGCAGTGAGTGAGAGATTAGATGTAGAGATAGCAGTAGTTGGAGGTCTGAGGGCAGGAGGAGCAGGGGCTGTTCAGCAGCAAGAGAACATCAGCTATAAACTCGAAACGGACCTTCCTGGAACGTCCAGACCTATGGTCCAACTGAGGCACTGAGAAGCGTGTTTCAATATCTTCCTAGGAGAGGAAGACAGACGGGGAATTGCATAAGGGAGTTGGGATGGGACTCATGGAGGCTGCAAAGCCGGACGGAGAATCCCAGAGATCAGAGACGCCAGACCAGAAAGGGATAGCTCAGGGTGAGCGAATAGTGGACATCAGAATGTGCTGTGCTATGCACTTTGAAGACGGAAAACTGTGTGCCAAATACTGCGTGTTTCATGATGTAGATGGACAGTTACGTAAACTTCTTTATTATAAAAAGAATTGGATGTCCCTTGATGTGTGTGCGACGGTTCCTAAAGTGGAAGAACCCGAGATAGCAGAGGCCTGTGACCAAAAAGTGAGTGTAACACACCACATGCATGGCACAGGATAATCGGGACACTGTTTATTTGTTGGCTGCCAGGATGTGGATGTAAGGAGGAAGACCGGGGTGTAAGTGCTTTCAGAGCAAGGGATCTGGAACTGCCGGGGCCGTATATCCTGTTGCAGGGGGGAGACAGACTGCGAGCACATGAGTCATGTGACTGGGAAGTTGAGGGTGTGTCCAGAGACAGAGCTGGGAAGTCAGGTGACCGAGGGACTCCTGGTGTGACTGGAGAGAGGAAGAGACAAGGACGTTTTGTGCGGGAAAGCGGAGCTGAGTCCTGTGCAGGAGTACAGTGTCAGAGAGTCCAGGCTCCTGGCTCGAGTACTGGGAGCAGGAGTCGGGTGCAGGGGACAGAAGGAGTCAAGCCCGACTATAGAGACAAGGGACGCAGGGTCCTTGGAGCCGAGGCACGTGAGGTGCCGTGTTATGGACTAGGGGCTCAGCGGGTAAAACCGGAGACCGCCTGCTGCCGCCAGAAGACGGAGCATTGTTTGGGCGGGGAAGCCTGAAGAAATCATCACCTGCATCCGCTGGCGACTGCCTTGTGAGGAGCCAGAGTCAGCTAAGTGTACAAACTGACGTTTACAACCGGTTCGGCTCTGCTACATCTTGTCAGACTGTGAACTGTTAGTTATAGACTTTCACCTGCTATTTTCCTTGTTTCCCCCCCATATTTTCCTTGTTGCTCCCTGCGTGGAGATTGACCTTGTTCTTATAAAACCCCCCTGTTTATTAACCCCGTATTGGCTGCTCTGTGTTTCTGTATCACTGCATCTAAAGTACCCGTGTTACATTTGGCGTAGTCGGCAGGATGCAGTCGTTAGACACAGACACTGCAGAGCAGCCCATCCTGGGTGCTCCTAAATCTAGCTTGCTGCTGGGGGCCATGCTCAGCAATCTCCCAAAGTTCACCAGGGACAATATGATGCTGTGGGACTGGGTTGAGAGAGTTAGGGGTATGTTACGTATGCATCCGATGACCCCAGCTATGCAAGCCGAAATAGCCTTACTGGCCCTGGACGGCGATGCCCGACAATCTTTGATGTACCGCTCTCCCCATGACCGGGATACTGTAGAAAAAGTAGTGCGGATACTGGAGGAGATGCATGGGGATCCCACCAATGTAGGAGAGCTGAGGATACGGCTGTTTCACCAAGTGCAGCGGGAGGGGGAGACTGTGATGCAGTATGTTAATGCCTTACAGAGGGTGCATGCCTATATCACTAGAAAAGACGACATGGGGAATTTGGGAATGGGCCCCCCTGATGTGATCTTGAGGGACCAGTTTGTGGCAGGCCTCAGGGATGTGCAGCTGTGGCAGGCCTTGCGGGAGTGCCTGCGCGCTAACCCATGTATGACTTTTCTAGAAGTGGGGGCAGAGGCACGTGTGAGAGAGTAGGAGATGGGTGTGATGGCCCTGGCAGTGATGGTCCAGAGTAATGAGGTACCCACCCCGCCTGCAGCTGAACCGGAATGGGCTCGAAAAATGCGGAAGGAGATACGGGAGATGCGGGATGAATGGTCCAGTCTCAAGAAGACCCCTGCCCCGACACCAGAGATACCCAGATCGATTGCCTCAGTTATGGAAAGAATTGAATTCAGGCCCCCCCCTGCAGGAGAGTTCCATAGAGGAGTGAAGCAGCACTACACAGACAGAGACACGACCTGCTGGAATTGTGGAGGCGCAGGACATTACACCAGGGGCTGTGCTAGCCGAGGGCGGCCCCTGTCCGTGTTTGGGGGACACAACCCGGAGCCTGAGGAAGGGGAAAGAAGAAAAGGAAGTCCCAAGGACCTGGTTTCCACCAGCCCGACTGTCTGGGCCGAAATAAGCGGTCGGGCTGTTTACTGCCTGATTGACACGGGATCCCAGGTGACTACGATGACAGAAGCCTACTTCCAACAGCGATTCCCAGAGATAGCGCGGCCTGAATGGGGACCAGTAATTAGACTCACGGAGGCTAATCAATTACCCATCCCGGTCGAAGGGGTGGTGTGGATGAAGATCCAAGTATGTGGAAAAGATGTGGAAAAAAAAGGAGTCGTATTAGTCGCAGGGGGAACCGGAAGTGGACCCCCGGTGACCCTCGGAATGAATGTGTTGAAAGAGATCGGCAAATCCTGATTAGTGAGCCGAGGGAGATTCCTCTAGACCAGTGGGACCCACGAACCTCCAAAGGAGGGTCTTTCAACAACTAATCCGAGCTGCCCAGGCTCATGAGACGTCGAGTGAAGGGAAGGTCCTGGGAAAAATAATAGTGCCAGCAGCTACGGCGCTCACCTTACCTCCCGGACAAACTGTACTCACGTTACCCGCACGGGCCTGCACACCTCTTGAGGGAGTCGAAGTTCAGATAGAACCAACATCGATGGACAAAGTACCTCCCGGACTCTTGGTGGCTCGGACACTGGCCACCATCCAGGGTGGCAATGTTATAGTGCGGTATGTTAATCTGGGCGAAGATGATCTCACACTCCCTCCCAGGGCAGAAATAGCCCAGATTCTGGCAATGCCAGAGAAGTTGGTGCGACCTGATGTGGTACAGCTGTCCGCTGTACGAGGAGACTAGTGGACTCTGGCGGTCACCGTGCCGCCGGAACCCCACCGAGCTAGTGCGAAGGGGGGACGAAGAATCCTAGAATGAATGTGGGCTGAATTGACGGGACTTACACCTCGACAGGTGCAGCAGGTTGAGGAGGTACTGGAGCGGTACCAGGAAGTCTTTGCTCGCCATGAGGATGATATTGGTTGCACCGAAGCCATTACCCACGAGATTCCCACGGGGAGCGCTGCCCCAGTGCGGGAGAGATACCGGCAGATACCTCCCCAGATGTATAAAGAGGTTAAGGAGATGCTAGCCCATATGTTACAGAATGGTGTGATACGGGAGAGTCAGAGTCCGTGGGCAGCCCCAATTGTCCTGGTCCGGAAGAAAGATGGGACCCTGCGGTTCTGTGTGGACTATAGATGACTGAATGCCTGTACAGTACGGGACTCTTACCCACTACCTCGAATCGAAGAGTCTCTGTCGGCCTTAAGGAAGGCAAGATACTTCTCCTCCTTGGATCTGGCCAGTGGGTACTGGCAGGTGCCCGTGGCCGAACATGACCGTGCGAAGACGGAGTTCATATTACCCATGGGACTGTTCGAGTTCAATCGGATGCCCTTCGGCCTGACTAACGGCCCCAGGACGTTCCAGCATCTGATGGAGAGGTGCCTAGGCGATTTGAACTTCGAGGCAACACTGATTTACCTTGACGACATAATTGTCTATGCCGCCACCCTCGAGGAGCACCTCCAGCGACTGGAGCAAGTACTAAGTCGCCTACAGAGTCATGGCCTAAAGGTGAAGCCCCAGAAGTGCCACCTGTTCCGCAAACAGATCGAATATCTCGGTCATACTGTATCCGGTGAAGGAGTCAGGCCCACCCGGGAGAAGGTGGCCGCCGTACAGGAGTGGCCTACCCCGAAGACAGTAAAGGACGTTCGGGCTTTCCTGGGAATTGCTGGGTACTACCGAAGATTCGTGAAGAACTTCACCCACATAGCCAACCCATTGCTTGAGCTACTTAAGGGAGTGCCGGTGGGCTCCAAGAATCAGGCGATTCAGTGGGGAAGCAGCCAGGAAGAGGCTTTCCGTGCCCTAAAAATGGCCCTGACCGAGGCCCCAATAATTGCCTATGCGGATTTCTCCCAACCATTCATACTCCACACTGATGGGAGCCTACATGGTCTAGGAGCTGTGTTATCCCAAGCACAGGAGGGGAAAGAGCGCGTGATTGCGTACGCCAGTCTCTCCCTTCACGACTCCGAGAGGATTCCAGATAATTATAGCTCTTTCAAATTAGAGTTGCTGGCTCTGGTTTGGGCAATGACCGAGAAGTTTGCAGAGTATTTGTCCGGGTCCGAAGTACTGGTGAGAACAGATAACAACCTGCTGGCCCACCTGGAGAATGCGAAATTGGGAGCCCTGGAGCAGCGGTGGGTGGCCCGCATGGCCAGGTACCCGTATAAGATCGCCTACCGGCCTAAGGCAGAGAATACTCACACCGACACCCTCTCCAGAGTGACATATGAACGGCCTGATCATGACCGCGATGAAGATTTGGAGGCGGATGAGACCCCTAGCTTCCGAAGTTTCGTGGGACCGCTGACCGCGGCGCAGGGACAGATCAGAGAGACGTCGGAAGAACAAGTGCTAGGGCGGCCAAGAGATGACTGGATCTGACTTCAACAGACTGACAGAGAAGTTGCTCAATTACGTCAATGGGTGGCTTTGCGGCAAATCCCCAGTCGAGAAGAGAGGAGTACCCTGTCCCCGGGAGCACTGAAAATTCTGGGGCAATGGGAGAGACTGTGTTTGCGAGATGGGCTGCTGTACCGACGAATGCAGCTACTGCGAGAGTTCGGGACCACCTGGCAAGTGGTGATCCCAGAGAAGTTGGTCGGAGTAGTGGCCAAGGAGGCTCATGAACGAGGGGCTCACTTCGGACCAGAGAAGACATTTCAGTGGTTGCAGAGGCTGGTGTATCATCCCCGACTGCGAGTAACAATAGAAGACACTTGTCGAAGATGTCGGAGCTGTGAGCTGGTTAAGCCCCCGGAGCAGCGGGTCCCCATACAAACCATTGTGACTTCTGCCCCCTTGGAGGTGCTGATGATCGACTATTTGGCTGTTGGACCAGCGCATCTCAGGTATGAACATTGCCTGGTAATGACAGACCACTTCACAAAGTTTGCGGTAGTGACCCCGACCAGGGACCAGACCGCCGAGTCAGCTGCGCAGGCCATCGGCCGAGACTTCATTCGGGTGTACGGCTTCCCAAAGAGGATCCATTCCAATCAAGGCGCCTGATTCCAAGGCCGGGTGATGGAAGAGCTGCACCGGTTGTACAAGATTGAGAAGTCACGGACTACTCCTTACCACCCTCAAGGAAATGGCGCCTGTGAACACTTTAATCGGACACTGATCCAAATGCCCCGCACGTTGGAGGAAGATCGGAAGGTACCATGGCCTGAGTTTGTGGCCGAGCTGGTGTGGGTCTACAACAACCGAATGAATAGTACGACGGGGTTCACTCCTTATACCTTGCTGTTCAGACAAAAGGGGCGAGAGATCACTGAGTTAGAGCTGGACCCCGAGGAGGACTACCCACGGACGGGGATGTCTTCCTGGGTCCGGGAACATCGGCTTCGACTGCAGACCCTCCGACGGTTGGTACAACAAAAGTTTCAGGAACTCAAACATCATGAGACATTGCCTCTTCGAGGGATAGCTCTGAGGCCCGGGGAGCGGGTGTTGGTTCGGGACAGGCGGCCCCGGGGCAAATTGAGTAAGCGGTGGGAACGGACCCAGCACTGAGTGAAGCGCAGGATTGGGGCTGAAGGACCTGTGTATGAAGTTCAACCCGAGGGGACTGAAGGAGCCCCTACCAGAGTGGTTCATCGTAGTATACTGCGGCCCTGTCTGTCTTAAGATGACAAGGATGAAGAAGAATCACCTGCTTCTAGAGAAGGTCCTGTCACAGTTACCCCAAGCCACGATGTGGACGAAGAAGAATTGTTGATTCTACTTCCGAGCCCCAGCACTCGATTACCTGCAGTCCCCAGTGCAGGCGGCGAGGGAACAACATCGGTTGAAGCCACCCGGCAGGCGGAGATTGGGAATCCGAGTGACCCTGCACCCCCCCATTGGTCAAACTGAGTTACGCCGATCAGAACGGACAACAGCAGGAGTGCCTCCTCAACGTTACGAACAAGATCAGTTTATATCGCACCGTATCGTCCAGGAAGTCCAAGAGTGTGAACGTTTGATGAAGGAACTTTCGCCCGTGGAATGGCGAGTTAAAGGAGAGTTGGAATGTAAGGGGGAAGACTGGGGTGTAAGTGCTTTCAGAGCAAGGGATCCGGAACTGCCGGGGCCGTACCTCCTGTTGCAGGGGGAAGGCAGACTGCGAGCACAGGAGTCATGTGACTGGGAAGTTGAGGGTGTGTCCAGAGACAGAGCTGGGAAGTCAGGTGACCGAGGGACTCGTGGTGTGACTGGAGAGAGGAAGAGACGAGGATGTTTTGCGCGGGAAAGCGGAGCTGTGTCCTGCGTAGGAGAACAGTGTGAGAGGGTCCAGGCTCCTGGCTCGAGTACTGGGAGCAGGAGTCGGGTGCAGGGAACCGAAGGAGTCAAGCCCGACTATAGAGACAAGGGACGCAGGGTCCATGGAGCCGAGGCACGTGAGGTGCCGTGTTATGGACTAGGGGCTCAGCGGGTAAAACCGGAGACCGCCTGCTGCCGCCAGAAGACGGAGCATTGTTTGGGCGGGGAAGCCTGAAGAAATCATCACCTGCATCCGCTGGCGACTGCCTTGTGTGGAGCCAGAGTCAGCTAAGTGTACAAACTGACGTTTACAACCGGTTCGGCTCTGCTACATCTTGTCAGACTGTGAACTGTTAGTTATGGACTTTCACCTGCTATTTTCCTTGTTTTCCCCTTGTTGCTCCCTGCGTGGAGATCGACCTTGTTCTTGTAAAACCCCCCCCCTGTTTATTAACCGCGTATTGGCTGCTCTGTGTTTCTGTGTCACTGCATCTAAAGTACCTGTGTTACATGGAAACACAACAGTCTCTCACCCATGACAGCCACCCTGTGCACCTTACAGGAGGACACCGGAGTACCCGAAGGAAACCCATGCAAATATGGGGAGAACATACAAACTCCTTGCAGATGCTGTCTTTGGTAGGATTTAAACACAGGACCCCAACAATGCATTTAACAGTGCTAACCACTGAGCCACCATGCTGCCTAACTGGGCATTTCTTCAGAGTCTTCTTTGGGGTCCTGCACTTTCACTCCTCCCTCCCAGATGCTGTCAATCACAGCACTGCAACATCTAAGATTGGTGTACTGCTTTATTAGTTACCCAGCTGCGATTGGCAGTGTCTGGTAGGGATGTGTGAATATGAAACAGAACAGAAGAGACTGCAAAGAAACGCCCAGTTGAACTACAAGCAGAGATTTCACATACTGTGCTCCAGAAGAAACAAATGAATATATCTCTGTAATGGAGGTACGCAGCACAAAATGGAAAAAAGCAACAGAATCAAGAGAGGTCTGGGAATTTTACAATGTATTTAACTAAATTTTTTAGCATGTGACAGCTCCTTAACAATTGCTTCAGGTTTCCAAACACACCAAGCATGTAAAAGAAGTGACTTAACAATACTTCGGGAGTCTTCTGCTCTGAAGACACTTTATACTTAAAATAAAAGTCAATTGGAAGTGTCAAAAGATGACTAGAAGACATCCGGGCATATTGTCAGTGAATGTTCTTCAAAAACCACTACTTGAAGAGTGAGAGGTCCCCCAAAACGTGGCCGAAAAGGAGCTTCCCTGTCAGCTGGTGAGTGTCTCTGCCCTCCTGTTCGTCTCATCGTAGCTTATCAGTACACATGGACAGCCCGCACCAAGGATCTAACTGCAGCTTGGATCCTTGGATAAGCCCGCAGTGCAGTCTGGATACGTTATTCACAGTGGTGATTATAATGAATTCAAATTGAAAGTGTTTGTTAATAGAAAGGATTTTTCTAATCTACATATTATGAAGAAGATATTGTTGTGTGCCGTTTTTTCTATATGATGGACTATAAGCAGTTGAAAGGAATAACTGCTATACGGCTTTAATAAGGTGTGAGGTGTTTATTACATTGATACATTGAGCCAGCGTTTTTTTTACTTATGATCTGAGGAAAAAAGCTTGATACCCAATCTGAAGCAAAAATTATGCCAAAAGCTAGCCAGAAGTTGAACCCCTCTATCAGAAATAACGTTTTTGGGAACACCATGCAACTTAAGGATATGAGAAATTAGCAAAGTTGCTAAGCTCTTAACAGTTGGCAACTTTCGAAGTGGAACCAAATAAACCATTTTGCTAGAATGGTTAACACCAACTCACACAACAGTATTACCACCAGAGTTAGGCAAATCGGTGACAATGTCCACGGACAAGTGGGGCCACGGCGACGACAGAACATTGTTAGGCAAGAGATAACCCACTGGTGCTTGACGAGAGGCTTTAAAGGATGTTTGGACCGCCAGAAGCTCTCATTCACCTACATCATTATTAGACTCAGCTTGAGAGAACTTTTGGAGTAAAAAAGAACAAGTATGTAGATACCCACTTTTTTTCTGTGAAAGAACAGCTCCCATTCCTATAGCGGGAGTGTCTACCTCGACCTCAGGTTGGCTGAAAACAGGAGCCTTATGGAAAGTTGTCTTGAGAGCAGAAAAATCATTTACCGCCTCAGCTGACCAAGAAGAAAAATCTATTGTCTTCTTAGTCATGTCAGTTAAAGGCTTGTCTATGACCGAAAAGTTCTTAATGAACTTCCGATAACAAGCAAAGCCAAGAAATCTCTGTAATGCTTTCAGGTTAAACTCAATCAATGACTGCTTGCACCTTAACAGAGTCCATCCGAAACCCCAATGCAGAAACCAAATTTCCTAAGAACTAGACCTGCTGTACCTCAAATTGAAATGTCTCCAGTTTAGCAAGTAAATTAGCAAAGAATTCGTAGATCCTGTCTGACATGCGCTCAATGCTCCTCCTGAGTATATGAGTAAATCAATATGTCATCCAGGTAAATTACCACAAATCTACCCACCAGAGAGCAAAAAATTTTATTCATGAAATTTTGAAAGACTGCTGGAGCATTTGTTATCTTGAACGGCATCACAAAATTTTCTAAATGACTTACAGGTGTATTGAATGCGGTGTTCCATTTGTCACCTTTACGAATGCATATGAGGTTATATACCCCTCTCAAGTCAAGTTTGACAACCTATTTAGCTCCAGATAATTGGCAAAAAGGTCAGGTATAAGGGGAAAAGGATAAAGATTGCGAACCGTGATTTTATTAATCTCTCTAATATCCAAACACGGAACGCGACCCTTCATCTTTTTTTTAACCAAAAAAAACCCCTCATCGACTGGAGAGGCCGCTGGTCATATATGACCCTTAGGCTACGGTCACACTATCGGTATTTGGTCAGTATTTCACATCAGTATACAGTACAGACCAAAAGTTTGGACACACCTTCTCATTTAAAGATTTTTCTGGATTTTCATGACTATGAAAATTGTACATTCACACTGAAGGCATCAAAACTATGAATTAACACATGTGGAATTATATACTTAAAAAAGTGTGAAACAACTGAAAATATGTCTTATATGCTAGGTTCTTCAAACTAGCCACCTTTTGCTTTGATGACTGCTTTGCACACTCTTGGCATTCTCTTGATGAGCTTCAAGAGGTAGTCACCGGAAATGGTTTTCACGTCACAGGTGTGCCCTGTCAGGTTTAATAAGTGGGATCTCTTGCCTTATAAATGGGCTTGGGACCATCAGTTGTGTTGTGCAGAAGTCTGGTGGATACACAGCTGATAGTCCTACTGAATAGACTGTTAGAATTTGTATTATGGCAAGAAAAAAGCAGCTAAGCAAAGAAAAAACAGTGGCCATCATTACTTTAAGAAATGAAGGTCAGTCAGTCCAAAAAATTGAGAAAACTTTGAAAGTGTCCCCAAGTGCAGTTGCAAAAACCATCAAGCGCTTCAAAGAAACTGGCTCACATGAGGACCGCCCCAGGAAAGGAAGACCAAGAGTCACCTCTGCTTCTGAGGATGTTTATCCGAGTCACCAGCCTCAGAAATCGCAGGTTAACAGCAACTTAGATTAGAGACCAGGTCAATGCCACACAGAGTTCTAGCAGCAGACACATCTCTACAACAACTGTTAAGAGGAGACTTTGTGCAGCAGGCCTTCATGGTAAAATAGCTGCTAGGAAATCACTGCTAAGGACAGGCAACAAGCAGAAGAGACTTGTTTGGGTTAAAGAACACAAGGAATGGACATTAGACCAGTGGAAATCTGTGCTTTGGTCTGATGAGTCCAAATTTGAGATCTTTGGTTCCAAGCACCGTGTCTTTGTGCGACGAAGAAAAGGTGAACAGATGGACTCTACATGCCTGGTTCCCACCGTGAAGCATGGAGGAGGAGGTGTGATGATGTGGGGGTGCTTTGCTGGTGACACTGTTGGGGATTTATTCAAAATTGAAGGCATACTGAACCAGCAAGGCTACCACAGCATCTTGCAGCGGCATGCTATGCCATCCGGTTTGCGTTTAGTTGGACCATCATTTATTTTTCAACAGGACAATGACCCCAAACACACCGCTAGGCTGTGTAAGGGCTATTTGACCAAGAAGGAGAGTGATGGGGTGCTATGCCAGATGACCTGGCCTCCACAGTCACCAGACCTGAACCCCATCGAGATGGTTTGGGGTGAGCTGGTGTCACACTGACTCTGCGTACAGGAGGTCAGGGGCCTAAGCTGACCCTAAGCTGGGGCCCTGACTAATCCCTCTACCTGGAGGTACTGTTAAAGGTACAGAGGTCCAGGCCGCCAGCGTAACCCCTACCTCCTGAGGATCCCTGCACCTCAGTAATCTAGTCCTGAGAAGGACCCCGATCACAACAATAGGGGACAGGAAATAATATGCCAAAACTCAGTACTTAGACGAACGAGACAGAACAAGGGTCAAACCAAAAACCACCTTGCATACAAAAACTACACCACAACTACAGAGGGAACACCAATGGGAAAGGAGATAAATGATAAAGCGAGGAAGGGAAAAACCACACCAAATACACATAGCTCAGAACTCCAAAATACCACGATCCGCTCTGTTTGTCTGTATGAAATGCTTTCACCGACACTTCCCTAACAGACTGGCAGGCATTTGAAGGAGTCCCACTACTGCAGCATTGATTGCAGCTGGGCGAGGCTGGACCTCGTCTAGCACAGAGAGAGAGAGTTAACTCCCTCACTGCCGAAAAACACAAAACACCAAAAACTCAGCTGCGAGAAGTCAGGCTGTGTAATCGTGACGATCTTCGTGGCGACACACCCGTGACAGTACCCCCCCTTCTACGAGGGGCCTCCGGACCCTCACGGCCAGGTTTATCCGGGTGAGTCGTGTGGAAGGCCCGAACTAATCGGTCTGCGTTAATATCCGACGCAGGAACCCACATCCTGTCCTCAGGACCATACCCCTTCCAATGAACCAGGTACTGAAGGGACCGGCGATTAAAGCGTGAATCGATGACCCTCGATACCTGGAACTCCAAGTTACCATTGACCACCACTGGAGGGGGAGGTAAAGGTGACGGTATCACCGGCGCCACATACCTCTTAAGCAACGATCTGTGGAACACGTTGTGAATTTTAAACGTAGGGAGGAGGTCAAGACGGAATGCCACCGGATTAATTGTAGAACTGATCCTGTACGGCCCGATGAACCTGGGACCCAGTTTCCAGGAGGGAACCTTAAGTTTTATATTCCTGGTAGACAACCATACCCGATCGTTCACACTTAGGTCCGGACCAGACACTCTCCTCCTATCAGCCATACGTTTGTATCGGTTCCCCATAGTATTCAGATTCTTCAGCACCCCTCTCCATACTGAAGCGAGTGATGAGGAAAATCGTTCCTCCTCAGGAACCCCCGAAGAGCCCCCCCTACTGAAAGTACAAAACTGGGGGTGAAAACCATATGCCCCAAAAACCGGGGACTTACCAGTGGACTCGCTCCGCCTATTATTAAGAGCAAACTCCGCCAGAGGTAAGAAAGAAGCCCAGTCCTCCTGGTTCTCTGACACAAAACACCGGAGATATGTCTCCAAGCTCTGGTTCATACGTTCCGTCTGACCATTGGTCTGAGGATGAAAAGCCGATGAGAATGATAAATGCATCCCCCGCCGTGTACAAAATGCCTTCCAGAATTTGGACACAAACTGAGACCCCCGATCTGACACCACATCGGAGGGTACCCCGTGAAGCCTCACAATCTCCCCAATGAACACCTGCGCAAGAGTTTTAGCATTAGGAAGAGCAGGAAGAGCGATAAAATGTGCCATCTTGCTGAACCTGTCCACTACAACGAGTATGACCGTTTTACCCGAAGACGGCGGGAGGTCCGTAATAAAGTCCATAGACAGATGAGTCCAAGGACGCTCCGGGATCTTCAAAGGTAAGAGGGCCCCAGACGGACGGGGATGTGAGGTCTTAGAGCGCGCACAAACCCCACAGGACGCGACAAAAGTTACCACCTCCCTATGTAAGTTAGGCCACCAAAACCGACGCGAGAGGAGATCCACCGTTGCTTTACTTCCCGGGTGTCCTGCAAAAACTGAGTTATGGTGTGCCTCGATCACCTTTAGTCGCAACTGATCTGGAACAAACAGTCTCCCTGGAGGTCCAACAGGGGCGTCCCCCTGAGCCTCCAATACCTCCTCCTCAAGCTCAGAGCATACTGCCGAAACCACCACCCCCTCCTGAAGGATAGGAACCGGGTCGTCCGTATTCCCGGCCCCAGGGAAACTACGAGATAAGGCATCCGCCTTTACATTTTTTGACCCAGGACGATATGTAACGACAAAATTAAACCTGGTAAAAAACAATGACCACCTAGCTTGTCTGGGATTCAGACGTTTTGCGGACTCCAGATATAGCAGGTTCTTGTGATCGGTGATGACGGTGACCGGATGGACTGCCCCCTCTAAAAAATGGCGCCACTCCTCAAAAGCTAACTTAATGGCCAAGAGTTCCCTATTGCCGACATCGTAATTCCTCTCAGCGGACGACAATTTTTTAGAGAAAAAGGCGCACGGATGCCACTTACCAGGGGACGAACCTTGTGACAATACTGCTCCCACCCCTACCTCGGAAGCGTCTACCTCTACAATGAATGGCTGTGACGCATCAGTTTGAATGAGTATGGGTGCCGAGGCAAAACATTTTTTCAAGGAGGAGAAAGCTTGACAAGCCTTGTCAGACCACCTAGAAAAATCCGTCCCCTTTTTTGTCATGTCTGTGAGAGGTTTAACCATGGACGAGAAATTACGAATGAACTTCCGGTAATAATTAGCAAACCCCAGGAAACGTTGTAGTGCCTTAAGATTCTCTGGCAGATCCCACTCAAGAACTGCCCGCACTTTCCCAGGGTCCATACGAAAACCGGACGCTGAAACCAGGAAGCCTAAAAATTGGAGTTCCTTTACGGCGAACACACACTTTTCCCATTTGGCATACAGTTTATTATTCCGCAAGATCTGTAACACCTGCCTAACGTGCTCCTGATGAGACACCAGATCCGGCGAGTAAATTAAGATATCATCCAGATATATGACAACAAACTGTCCCACCAGGCGGCGAAAAATGTCATTAACAAAGTGTTGGAACACCGCCGGGGCATTAGTCAGACCGAATGGCATGACAAGGTTCTCATAATGCCCCTCCGGAGTGTTAAACGCCGTCTTCCACTCATCCCCCTCCTTCATCCTAATCAGATTGTACGCCCCCCTGAGATCCAACTTAGAGAACCATTTGGCGCCCACGATCTGATTAAAGAGATCGGGAATAAGTGGGAGCGGATACGGATCTCGGACCGTAATCCGATTAAGTTCACGGAAATCCAGGCAAGGGCGTAGGCCTCCATCTTTCTTCTTCACAAAGAAGAACCCCGCGGCCACCGGTGAAGATGAAGGTCTAATATGCCCCTTAGCCAGACTTTCAGAAATATAATCCTTCATGGCCTGCCTCTCAGGACCAGAAAGGTTATACAACCTAGCTTTAGGTAACTTGGCCTCAGGGAGCAGTTTTACAGAACAGTCATACTCGCGATGAGTAGGTAGTTCCTGACACCCTTTCTCCGAGAATACATCCTCAAAGTCCACCAGAAATGGAGGTAAGACCCTAGGAGTAACCGCACCGATGACCGTATTCATGCAGTTTTTATTACAGAATTTACTCCATTGGCTTATCTCTCTAGATTACCAATTAATAACCGGGTTATGCTTAGCTAACCAAGGAAGGCCCAACACTATAGGAGTGGGAAGACCCTCCAACACGTAGCAAGACAACAGTTCTTTATGTGTCGCCCCCACTTGAAGTTTTACGTTATGCACAGCCTGCAAAAAACTTCCCTGACCGAGGGGCCTGGCATCGATCGAGAATATGGGGATGGGTTTAGCCAACTCACTCAATCGCATACCTTGAACCCGGGCAAACCGAGCGTCCACCAGATTAGCCCCGGCCCCACTATCCAGAAGAACAGATATCCTCT
Organism: Phyllobates terribilis; assembly: GCF_046119375.1. Lineage (NCBI taxonomy): Eukaryota > Metazoa > Chordata > Amphibia > Anura > Dendrobatidae > Phyllobates > Phyllobates terribilis. The sequence goes on from NW_027362761.1 coordinate 881,557,843, forward strand.
CAGTTCTCGTACCCACCACCACCTCCGCCGGTACGAGAAACTGAGATGAACCTAGGGACGAAATACCTACTCCCAGATTGCCGTCCACCACACAACCTGGGATCAACAGTTTTCCGACGACTCTTCACTCTGCAAGGGACGGGATGGACAGCCCCCAATAAAATGTCCCTTTCTCCCGCAGAAGAAACACCTTCCTGTCTTATGGTGCACCACCGGTCCCCTCCCCCGAAATGATGTCCCTCCTAATTGCATAGACGCCTCTGGACTGACCAGGGGACCCTCCATATAAGGAACCCTTGTAGAAGGTGGAGTCATCATAGGGGGCGGAGTTGCCCCGCACCTCTCCCGAAGCCGTCTGTCAATGCGAATAGCAAGGGCCATAGCTGCTTCCAGTGACGCGGGAGGGTCATACTGAGCCAACACATCCTTTAATTTGTCGGATAAACCTTGACAAAACTGGCTCCTAAGAGCCGGGTCATTCCACTGGGTGTCCGTGGCCCACCTACGGAACTCCGAACAGAATTCCTCCGCCGGACGATCTCCCTGCTGGATCCTACGTAACTTAGATTCAGCAAGGGAGATCCGATCCAGGTCATCATATACGAGACCCAGAGCTGCAAAAAACCTATCCACTGACTGGAGAGCCGGGGAGCCTGGGGGAAGAGAGAACGCCCAAGATTGTGGGTAGTGTTGAGCCACCCCCGTAGTGTTCGAGTTCGGTTCGGTTCGTCGAACACCCGTGTGTTCGCCGAACTGTTCGTCGAACTGTTCGTCGAACACCTTCGAACACCGTTAAAACCAATGGCAGGCAAACAAAAACACATAGAAACACATAGAAAACACCTTCAAAGGTGTCCAAAAGCTGACAAACTGCTCAGAAGACAAAACTAACACATGGAAAAGTGACAAGTACATATAGTCATGCGAAAAGAAAAGAGGTGGAGGAGTAAAAGGAGGGGGAGACACAGATATAGGCATGTCATGCCCTTCTAAAATCCAAAAAGTGAGAAGCCGACACGTTCAGTCCGCTCCTGCCCTTGCCACCTCCGTGTCGCCGGGTTTGTGCCAGAGCCGCGGTGAACCCTGACGGCCAGCCCCCCTCTCCCAATACTGGTGCCTGTCCGCTGGTGGGTCGAGCAAGCCCCCCTGTGGTGGAGGCAGCTCTAAGCTTTTTAATTTAAATTGTCTCTCTAATTTGAATAAATACACTTTAAATCCATTTACAAGGATCTATTGGAGGGCAAGTCTCATGCCAGCAGCCGCGTAATTCCAGCTCCAGTAGCGTCTACTAAAGCTGCTGCAGTTAAAAAGCTTTTATAAGGATCGAGCTCGGCTGTCCACCGCAAGGCATCCTACTGCCAGTCCGAGCCCCTATGCCTTGGGGTGCCTCCTGATGCTCTTCACTGAGTATCCCGTGGTCCCGAAGCATTTCCTTTGAAAAAATGAAGTGTCCAAACTACAGGTGGTGTAGCTTGCTTAACAGCCGGGATAATCCGCTGACTAGCAGACCCTGCTACTAGGCACAAAGTATTTCCTGGGCTAGATGCAGTTAAAAATTTGTAATTAGATACTCTCGTTGGATGCTGAGAAAGCATTCCATAGAGTCTCCTGGCACGCCATATATGATTCTCTTAAAAAGCTTGGGGTAGGGGTCTAGGGGGCCCTTTTATAGCCAAAATCACGGCCCTGTATCGCAATACGTCACCTAGGCTGAAGATAAATGGAACTGTAGCACCCTGAGGGCTCGGTTGCTACAGAGGTATTGCACCTCACCCAGAGGTGTGATATCTCACTCTCAGGTAAGGATGTAGTGTGGATCAGGACCCGACACCTGCATGCATTACACCACATTGCCGTGGGGCAGGGCGACCAATATGCCCCTGAGATGGGCACGACAGTCCCTGTCCCTGGCTGGAGTGGGGGGAGGGAACACTGAGGAAGGGGAACCCTGTAGTGCAGGAGCAGGGAGGAAGCAGTTCCTGGGTGCATTGAGAAGGGAGTATAAAAGGTGGGCACCATCTTAGTTCAGTGCAGAGAAGTCTGAGCAGAAGTGGCAGGGAGCAGGGGCTCTGCATGAGCTCTGCTCCGGAGGCGGGCCTAGTAACAGAGGCCCAGGCCTGGAAGAGGGAGAAGGAAGGAAGAGGAGCGGAGAAGGCTCCAGGAATGAGGAACGAAGGGATCTCAGGGGTGCGGACGGGCGAGTCGCCACCGCACGCCCGAATCCACCTGCGTGGAGGGTTCAGGCCAAAGGGGGAGACCGGTCCCCGAAACTAGTGGAGGCAGGAAACGACCCTCAGCTAGAAACAGGAGGCTGTGACATTTTATGTGGCGCAGCCCCTCGCTACACCCGCTAGGAAGGCACCACATAGGGTCAGGGAAACTGGCGCCAAGTTTACCAAGAGGAGGCCCGAGGCAGCTGGACAGAAGGGTTGGTAAGAAAGGCCAGACAAAGGACACACAAAGGGGGTCCTGTGAAGCACTCCAAAGTTATCTGGGAGTTGTCTGAGCCCCTCACCTGGTGAGCACAGTACGACGTGGGCAGCCATTACCTGCAGACGTGGTCTGGATAATAAGAACTGTGAGTAAAGGCCCTGGACTGCATCACTGACTCCGTGTCATTACTGCTGCTGCCCTGCACCATCACCCCCATCCTCCGCATACACTGCCCTGAGGCTATACTCCTCCCATGGGGAGTTATGCTACGCTCTGCTGCACCCACAACACCAGCCTCAGCGGTCTGCCCTGGAGCGGCGGTTCACTCTGACCGCAATCCACGGGTGGCGTAGTCGGACATTTAAACATCAAAACCACATAAATAGTTCCGCCACTGGTTTGACCGCCCTGAGCCACGGAACCGGGTTGCCGCCACGGAGACTACAACCACCAGCATCCACCAAAAAGGGTCCGGCTCCGGGTGTCCCAAGGCCCAGGGGGCGCGTCAGAACATTTTCATCACCTTTCACAATCACCAATGGGACAAGGCAGGGATGTTCTCTGTCCCCTCTCTTATACATCCTAGTGACGGAGCACCTGCTCTCATCAATTCGCCATAACCCCAATATTAGGTGGATTGAGGTGGGTGGCACCGAGTACAAGTGCTCTCTATTTGCTGATGATGTCCTAGTATATATCACTCAATCACATATATCCATCCATGCTGTTACGGCTGAAATAGATCACTTTGTTACATGGTCAAATTTTAAAATCAATGCAGCGAAGTCTGAGGCCCTCGATGTCTCCCTCCCCAAATCCATATAGGATTCCATCCAGTCCAACTTTCCCTTTGCCTGGCCCTCACAGGATATCAAATACTTAGGAATTCCTATTCATAGAGACCTCTCCCATCTATGTTATCTTAATTTTGGGCCCTTTATTGAACAACTCCATGCAGACCACGGTTGGCAAGTTAGAACTGTAAGATTCACTACGTGAACCACTGGTGTTTTGTGGAAAAGCACATGTACACTGTGTTCCAAATTATTATGCAAAAAGTGTTTAGGAGTGGAAGAATTTGTTTGTTTGTCAGTTAAACTCATTGATGGTGATGTGTGTCAGGGCTCTTTATATCACTGTAAGCAATTGCAGACACCTGTGCTAATTAGTTTGGCAGGTGTGTCCAATGAAAGGCAAGACTACTTAAGAAGGCTGTCTCACATTATTAAGCAGCCTACATTTTCTGCCAAAATGGGAAAGAAAAAGGATGTGTCGGCTGCTGAGAAGCAACAAATTGTGGAGTGTTTAGGTCAAGGCATGACTACAATCAACATTGTGCGATGATCAGGATGAAGTGTCTTGGCAATCAAGAAGTATGTAGCTGATTCACAGTACACACGTGTGCGTGCTGATAAGGGCAAATTGAGGACTCTTTCCTACAGGCAATTACGTCAGGTTGAAAGAGCAGCGGCAAAAAAGCCTTGTCATAGCAGCAGACAAGTTTTTGAAGCTGCTTGTGCCTCCAACGTCCCCCGAACAACAAGATGCAGGGTCCTTCAGAGGTTTGCAGCTGTGCATACGCCATCCTGTCGACCTCCTCTATCCACTTCACACAAGCAGAAACGACTCCAGTGGGCCAAACATTACATGAAGACTGATTTCAAAACTGTTTTGTTCACGGATGAGTGCCGTGCAGCGCTCGATGGTCGAGATGGATGGAGTGGAGGACGGCTGGTTGATGGACACCCCACGCAAACACGGCTACAGCGCCAACAAGGAGGAGGTGGAGTAATGTTTTGGGCTGGAATCATGGGGAGAGAGATTGTCGGCCCCTTTAGGATCCCTGAAGGCGCTAAAGATGAACTCCATAATGTATGTGGATTTTCTCAAACAGCACTTCCTGCCATGGTTCAAGAAGAAGAACCGTGTATTTCACAGCAAGATCATTTTTCTGCATGATAATGCACCATCTCATGCTGCACATAAAACATCTGCATCTCTGGCTGATATGGGCATAAAAGGGGACAAACTTATGGTGTGACCCCCATGCTCCCCTGACCTCTACCCCATTCAGAACCTTTGGAGCATCATTAAAAGGAGTGTCTATGATGGCGGGAGGCAGTTCACATCTAAGCAACAGCTCTGGGAGGGTATTCTGTCCTCATGCAAAACAATTGAAGCAGAAACCATCCAAAACCTGACAAATTCAATGGACGAGAGAGTTCAGAAGCTCCTTTCGAACAAGGGGTCCTATGTGAAAATGTAACATCACCTAGAATAAAGTTTTGAGTTGAAAACTGTTTGATTTCAGTTTCTAACAACCTGCTAATGCTTATAATTTCAAAAATGACCATTTTTTGGTCTTTATTAAAATGAAAAGGTTGATCGAAAAGTTTGGGGGATCTAAGAGTGTGGCAACCCAGTAGTCATGATTACTTCGAATTCTGACAATATGAGGGTCATGCTGCAGGTAGTGCAGCAAGAAGGCACTTATGTGTCTTGCGCATCTCGGAGCCCCAAAATTATTTTCCGGGCTAGATGCAGCTAAAAATTATTATTAATTTTAAATCTGGTGAAGCTTTAGTATAGATGGCCTAATAGGATCAGTGCTGCACACTGCTACAAAGCCCAAATTATTTTCCAGTCAAGATACAGATAAACATGATTAGTAATTTTAAATCTGGTGGAGCTTATTATAGATGGCCTAATAGAATCAGTGCTGCACACTGCTACAAAGCCCAAATTATTTTCCAGCCAAGATACAGATAAACATGATTAGTAATTTGAAAGCTTAAAACGGTTGGTAGGGTGATTTTAACCAATCATCAAGCTTTTACTCTCCCCAGGATGACACAGGGGTAGAAAAGTCGTTTCGGATCCATGATTTGTTCATCTTTATGAACGTGAGTCTGTCTACATTATCAGTGGAGAGCCGCGTGCGCTTATCTGTCAGCACACCACCAGCAGCGCTGAACACACGTTCAGACAGAACGCTGGCTGCGGGGCATGACAAGATCTCCAAGGCGTAAGCGGCTAGCTCCGTCCATTTATCCAGATTGGAAGCCCAAAAAGAGCAAGGGTCCAGTGACACAGTCGTGGCTTCAATGTTTACTTGGAGATACTCCTGTACCATCGTCTCTAGGCGTTGACTATGTGTCAGACTTCTTGTCTCCTGTGGCCTTGCAAAGGATGGGCTAAAAAAGTGGTGAAATGATTCCGCAAAATTGATGTTACCAGCAGATACTGTGGTTCTGTTACGGTTTGAGTGCTGAACACTTGACGGTCCCACGGTTGGCAAGTTGGAACTGTGAGATTCACTACGTGCACCACTGGTATTTTGTGGAAAAGCACATGTAAGATTCTGCAACAGTCTCTGCTGATACTCCTGCATGCGTGCATCCCTTTCTATGGCAGGAATAATTTCTGCAAATTTAATTTTGTACCGGGGATCTAACAGTGTGGCAACCCAGTAGTCAGGATTATTTCTAATTCTCACAATTCGAGGGTCATGTTGCAGGTAGTGCAGCAAGAAGGCACTCATGTGTGTTGCGCATCCAGGAGCACCAAGTCCCTGTTGTGTTGGTGGCGAGGTAACAATCATGCTTCCTTCCTCTGTCCTCTCCCCCCAACCTCGCACAACATAAATGTGATCAAGGTCTCCCTCATCTGATGAGTCTTCCATCAGTTCGTCCTCCACTTCTTCCTGGGCTCCTGCACCTTCCTCACTAGTTTGGCTGCTACCATGCGCCCTGGTAAAACCATCTCCCCCACCCTCACATGCCTGCCGCCTTGGTGCTGCCGACCGTCTGGACCTTGCAGATGTTAGCCCTTCCGCATACAACTCCTCCTCCTCTACTTCCTCCACCTCCTCTTGTGCCACCACCTGACTCCGAATTCTGTTTAACATGTGCTCCAGCATGTAAATCACCGGAATAGTCATGCTGATAATGGCATCGTCAGCACTAAACATCTTCGTCGCCATTTCAAAACTGTGCAGAAGGGTGCATAGGTCCCTGATCTGAGACCACTCCTCCAGCGTGATTTGCCCCACCTCTGGATCTCGTTGGCCCAGGCTATACGTCAGAACGTATTGCACCAGGGCTTGTCGGTGCTGCCACAGTCGCTGCAACATGTGCAGAGTTGAATTCCACCGGGTAGGCACATCGCATTTTAGCCGGTGAAGTGGCAGGCCCAACGACTTCTGTAGAGATGTAAGTCGCTGAGCTGCGGGATGCGAACGGCGAAAGTGAGCACACAGCGACCGTGCCCTCTGCAGGAGGCTATCTAGTCTGGGATAGTGGGCTAAAAATTGCTGGACAACCAGGTTCAACACGTGAGCCATACAAGGCACGTGTGTGACATTGCCCCGGCGAAGGGCCGCACCCAGGTTTGCAGCATTGTCGCACACGGCCTTCCCTGGTTTCAGGTCCAGTGGAGACAACCATTCATGAAATTGGTTCTCCAGAGCTGACCACAACTCCTCAGCTGTGTGACTCACATTTCCCAGACATTTCAATGTAAAAACCGCCGATGACGTTGAGCCCTACTGCCAGCATAGTAAGGAGGTGTGCAGGATCCCTTCTGCGCAGTTAGAAAGCTTGTGGCATGACCAGACAGGCTTTGGGTGCAGGTGGAAGACCGAGAGGAGGTTGAGGAGGCAGAAGCAGTGGAGGAACTTTGACATAAAGAGGATTGACGCACAACTCGTGGGGACGGCAAGACTTGGACAGCAGCCCCTTGTCCTGCTGTCACCATAGTTACCCAGTGCCCAGTCAGCAACATGTAATGCCCCTGTCCATGCCTACTCGTCCAAGTGTCTGTGGTGAAATGCACCCTGTCACACACAGAGTTTCTCAAAGAAGCGGTGATGTTGTGTGCGACATGCTGGTGGAGCGCAGGCACACCTTTCTTTGAGAAGTAGTGCCGACTGGGCATCTGGTACTGGGGCACTGCGACGGACATAAGGTCTCGAAAATCCTCTGTGTCCACCAGGCGGAAAGGCAGCATTTCTGTAGCCAAGAACTTGCAGATGGTGAAATTCAACCTCTTAGCTTTCTCATGGCTAGGAGGAAATGGTCTTTTACTTGTCCACATCTGAGGGACCGAGGGCTGGCTATTGTGCTTAGACGGGGTTGATAAGGGTGTCCCCGGCAAACTGCCGGTCTGTGAGGAAGATGCAGGCGGACATGTTAGGTTGCCTTGATCCAAAGGTGGTGCTATCGATGTCGGACAGCGCTCAACACCAGCTGGTGTTACCACCTCCAAAGAAAATGATGACCTGCCAATCACGCTGGCTGTTGCGGGTAAAGAGGTGGCAGGTCTGCGCCCCAAAACAGGTGTGACTGCTGTCCCCCCAGTCACAGAGGATGAAGAGGCCGCGGATGCACAAGATATGGCAGACGGTGGTTGGCCCGGCCGGCTAGGCCGCATTGTAGCACACTGAGCTTCCCACTGCAACTTATGCTTCATGTCCATGTGCCGGTTCATGCATGAAGTACTCAAACTATGTATTTTTTGGCCTCTACTTAGCTTTTGCTGACAAATGTTACAGATAACACGAGTTGGGTCATCTTTATCGATCTGAAAAAATGCCCAGGCTATGCAAGGCTTAGCACCCATGCGACCTGAAGAGCCACCACGACTTGTGGTGAGAGGCAGAGTTGTGTTTGAGGATGCAGTTGTTGACGTGCTTCCAGTACTACGTCTCTGTCCAGGAAGGCGCAACCTGACCTCGTCGTCACTAGCATCTTCCTCCACCTCCTCTGCTGACCTCATCTCTTGGCTGACTGTGGGTTGACAGTAAGTGGGATCTCCAACCTCATCATCATCACCCTGTGCGTTATCACACCCGTCGTCCTCAGAGCCAACCTGTTCCTGCCCTGACAAAAAACTAAAGTTGTCGCTCCAATCAGGTATTTGAGTCTTATCATCGTCTTCCTCATTGTCTCCACCAACAGGAGTTACAGTTTGGGAATGAGGGTCTACATTATGGTCAGAACCTTCTGCGTCTGGTCCTGGATCCGACTCATAAAGATTCTGGGCATCAGTGCAGATCATTTCCTCGTCTGGATTCACAGAAGCGCTGGAGTCGACCTCTGATTCCCAGGCTATAGTATGAGTAAACAGCTCTGCAGACTCAACCATCTGTTCTACCTCATACTCAGACGGGCAGCTGGAGATTTGGGAGCTGTGAGGAAGCAAGTGCGATTGGGGTGACACCTTTGAGGACTGGAGTATTTGTGATGTTGAAGTTGATGTGGAGGAGAGCCCACTTAAAGGAGCACTTGATATCCGTTGAAGCACCTGCTGTTTTTGTGCCTCATCTGGAATTTGTAGCGATTGGCGTGGCCGTAAGAAAGGGATCTTATCACATTGTCCGCTAAAAGAAGTAGACATTTTAGTTTGGCTGGAAGATGGTCTTTCTTCTGCAGATGTTACTGTTGCTTTAACACCTACCCCACGGACACAGCCTTTTTTCCCCTTCCCAACACGCCTATTCCCCTTTCCACCAGCAGCAGGCCTTTTTCCACTCATTTTGGTGGTTAACTAATTAACAACTCTGGAGTTGTTTGCACAAAAAAACAATGGATGGGAACTGAGCAGAGCTGAGTGGCCAAACTGTGGTATTAGGCCAAAACTATTGGCTGGGTTAGATGCAGAAAAAAATTATATTCAATTTGCAACCTGATGGAGGTCAGTATAGATGGACTAATAGAGAAAGTCCCACACACTGCTAGAAGGCCAAATATTTTTTCAGAGCTAGATGCAGAAAAAAATATATTCAGTTTGCAACCTGATGGAGGTCTGTATAGATGGATTAATAGAACAAGTCCCACACACAGCTAGAAGCCCAATATTTTTTCAGAGGTAGATGCAGAAAAAAATATATTCAGTTTGCAACCTGATGGAGGTCTGTATAGATGGATTAATAGAACAAGTCCCACACACAGCTAGAAGCCCAATATTTTTTCAGAGGTAGATGCAGAAAAAAATATATTCAGTTTGCAACCTGATGGAGGTCAGTATAGATGGACTAATAGAACAAGTCCCACACACAGCTAGAAGCCCAATATTTTTTCAGAGGTAGATGCAGAAAAAAATATATTCAGTTTGCAACCTGATGGAGGTCTGTATAGATGGATTAATAGAACAAGTCCCACACACAGCTAGAAGCCCAATATTTTTTCAGAGGTAGATGCAGAAAAAAATATATTCAGTTTGCAACCTGATGGAGGTCAGTATAGATGGACTAATACAACAAGTCCCACACACAGCTAGAAGCCCAATATTTTTTCAGAGGTAGATGCAGAAAAAAATATATTCAGTTTGCAACCTGATGGAGGTCTGTATAGATGGATTAATAGAACAAGTCCCACACACAGCTAGAAGCCCAATATTTTTTCAGAGGTAGATGAAGAAAAAAATATATGCAGTTTGCAACCTGATGGAGGTCAGTATAGATGGACTAATACAACAAGTCCCACACACAGCTAGAAGCCCAATATTTTTTCAGAGCTAGATGCAGAAAAAAATTATATTCAATTTGCAACCTGATGGAGGTCAGTATAGATGGACTAATAGAATGATGCTATGCCCAAAAGATTTTACTTCACTAGGTGCAGTAAAAAAATTGGTATTCTATACACAGGTGGTATATCTTGCAACACAGATAGGCTACTCCACTGACTAACACACTCTGCAATAGGCCAAAAAGGATTAGCTTTGCTAGATTCAGCCAAATGCTGTGAAAAAAACTTGCACAGCACTGGCACAGACCTGCCTGGCAAAAACTGATAGGAACTGATGTAACCTAGTCCTGAAAAGGACTCCAATTACAATTAGTCTTTACTCCCACAATCTATCTATTTAAGAGCACAGACCTGCCTGATAAAAGTCGTAGGAAATGCTGTAACCTAGTCCTTAAAAGGACTGCAATCACAACTATTCCCTACTCCCAAGCTATCTGTAGATTTGTGCGAAAATTGGCTTGAAATTAACAAGGTATAGCGCACACAGCAACAGCGGTGCCGTCTAACACGCAACTGCAGCAGTGAGAAAATGGTGGCGACGGGGAAAATGGCTTGGTCTTATAGGGCAAGGACATGTGACATACACTGCCAATGACACATGCCCTTGCTTGTGTGAAAAAAAGCACTTCGCTCCGTGTGTGCGCTGCTGATAGGCTGACAGATTGCACCTCCCCACTGTAAATGCGGGAAAGAGAAAAAAAAAATGGAGATCTTCATTGTTCCTGCAGAGATCCATCCCCTGCCCCTCCCCCCACCCCGCTGTACACTCAAACTGCATATTAACATTAATTTTCATCATTACTGAGAAAAAATCCAGTTATGATTTTGGTGCACGAACAGTTATCGAACATAACCTCGAACAGCTGAATTTTTCTCAAATTGTTCGTGTTCGCCGAACGGCTCGAACACCGCCCAAAACAGCTCGAATTTGAGATTGGCGAACAGTTCGAGTAGAACAACGCTCATCTCTAATTGTGGGTCCCCTTGTAGGAGCGAGATGACAATTCCCACCCTTTGTTCTTCACTCCCCGATGACCGAGGCCGCAGCCGAAAGTACAACTTGCATGCCTCCCGGAAAACAAAAAACTTGTCCCGCCCCCCAGTGAACCTGTCAGGGAGAGCTACTTTAGGTTCTGGTCCGGCTTGCTCCTGGAGATACAAAACCTTGGACCTAACATCCGCCAGCTCCATGGACAAACTCTGCAACTGCCGAGCTAGACTGGCTACTGGATCCATGGTAGCTGGAGAGAATCTTAGTGGGTCGGTGAAAATGTCACACTGACTCTGCGTACAGGAGGTCAGGGGCCTAAGCTGACCCTAAGCTGGGGCCCTGACTAATCCCTCTACCTGGAGGTACTGTTAAAGGTCCAGAGGTCCAGGCCGCCAGCGTAACCCCTACCTCCTGAGGATCCCTGCACCTCAGTAATCTAGTCCTGAGAAGGACCCCGATCACAACAATAGGGGACAGGAAATAATATGCCAACACTCAGTACTTAGACGAACGAGACAGAACAAGGGTCAAACCAAAAACCACCTTGCATACAAAAACTACACCACAACTACAGAGGGAACACCAACGGGAAAGGAGATAAATGATAAAGCGAGGAAGGGAAAAACCACACCAAATACACATAGCTCCGAACTCCAAAATACCACGATCCGCTCTGTTTGTCTGTATGAAATGCTTTCACCGACACTTCCCTAACAGACTGGCAGGCATTTGAAGGAGTCCCACTACTGCAGCATTGATTGCAGCTGGGCGAGGCTGGACCTCGTCTAGCACAGAGAGAGAGAGTTAACTCCCTCACTGCCGAAAAACACAAAACACCAAAAACTCAGCTGTGAGAAGTCAGGCTGTGTTTTCGTGACGATCTTCGTGGCGACACACCCGTGACAGCTGGACCGCAGAGTTAAGGCAAAAGGGCCAACAAGTGCTAAGCATCTCTGGGAACTCCTTCAAGATTGTTGGAAGACCATTTCCGGTGCCTACCTCTTGAAGCTCATCAAGAGAATACCAAGAGTGTGCAAAGCAGTCATCAAAGCAAAAGGTGGCTACTTTGAAGAACCTAGAATATAAGACATATTTTCAGTTGTTTCACACTTTTCTGTTAAGTATATAATTCCACATGTGTTAATTCATAGTTTTGATGCCTTCAGTGTGAATGTACAATTTTCATAGTCATGAAAATACAGAAAAATCTTTAAATGAGAAGGTGTGTCCAAACTTTTGGTCTGTACTGTATGTAAGCCAAAACCAGGTGAGGAACAATCAGAGAAAAAGTATAATAGAAACACGTCACCACTTCTGCAATTCTGACCCACTCCTGGTTTTGGCTTACAGATGTGAAATACTGAAATACCGACCAAATACTGTGATCGTAGCCTTAGCCAGACTATTTTGCATATCTTTCAAGGCCTCCCTCTCTGGAAGAGAAAGGTTTAATAAACGAGCCTTAGGCATTTTAGCTCCTGGTGTGAAGTCGATAGCACAATCATATGACCTTTTCGGTGGAAGAACATCATACTCAGTCTAAGAAAAAACATCACAGAAGTCCTGAATGAATTCTGGAAGGTGAGTCCTCACAGAAGCCAAAGATCTCAACAGACATTTGGAAAGCAATAGTCAACCCATGACCTAATCTCTTGAGTCTCCCAATTAATTACAGGATTGTGCATACTTAACCATGGCAGGCCTAGCACTAATTTGGCACGTAGAGAAGGAAAAACCATGAATGAGATGGACTCAATATGTAACACTCCTACATTAATACATACATTCTTGACATTCATAGTAATGTAACTTTGTGAAAGAGGAGAGTTATCAATTTGAATGGGAAGGCCAAGGGAAGATAAATCATAACCACAGTTTATAGTTAATCATGATCAATTAGATTCAATGCCCAACCTGAATCCACAAATGCAGGCATAAAAATAAAACTAGATTTAGTCTCTTGGGATACCTGTAAGAAAAAAAATGGATGTTTGTACGAGAGACAATCTCACACTCTTGGAACCTCTTTACCTGTTAAAGGGGTTGTCCAGTACTATTGATAATTGGTAAATGTATTTTTATGTTGAAAAGAAGTTTCTTTGTAAATACGTTGTGCCACTGTTACTGACTGCGAGCGGTGTTATAGCTGGCCGCTCACAGGCATCACGTGAACCCCCGCTAATGTCACATCAAGTGATGCGTGATATCAGTGATGCGGTCCCCACGGTGGATACTGGGTTGTCGGCGGGGTTACCCCGTGCATCCACCACGCGCTTTCCCAATGAATGAGGAGAGGGAGAGCGCGCGGTGGATGCTGGGTGTGATGCGTGGAGTTACCCCGCCCACAGCCCATCACTTCCAACACCGTGGAACGCAGCACTGAGTCACGTCCAGCTGCAGCCGGAACTTGACGTGACATCAGCGGATGTCGGAGCCGGCTGCAGCCGGGGGTCACGTGATGTTTGTGAGCCGCCAGCTATAGCGCCTCTCACAGGCAGTAACAGCAGCGCAAGGTATTTACAAAGAAACTTCTTTTCAACATAAAAATACATTGGCCAATCATCAATAGTACTGGACAACCACTTTAAAGACTCAGTGTTTTTTTTAGAAATTCAGTATTATATTTGAAACACTGAACCACAACGTGACCCCACAGTATAAATAAAAACAAGCTGATGCTCCAAGTTCTGTACTCCCTCTGGGATCTCTGCAAGCACCAATTTGTATAGGTTCACAGGTCTCAACTGAGATTGAGGAAGATGTGATTGAAACACCTTTAAATGTGTCTCTATCTAAAGTCTATCTAAATGAACAAGTGTAATAGCCTCCTCCAGGGATAGCGACCAGGAACTATAGACCAGTATATCCTTAATCTGATCCGAAAGTCCTTGGCAAAACTGACTCAAAGTCCTTGGCAAAACCGTGCCACACAAAAGGTTGGTATATAAAATGAGAATGCTTGGTCTGGGGGATAATGTGTGCAAGTGGGTAAATAGCTGGCTGAGTGATAGAAAGCAGAGGGTGGTTATCAATGGAGTAAGCTCAGGGGGTGTCAGGGTTACTAGCGGGGTGCCTCAAGGGTCTGTCTTGGGCCCTATATTATTTAATATATTTATTAATGATCTAGTGGAAGGGTTGCATAGTAAAATAGCAATATTTGCAGATGATACTAAACTTTGTAAAGTAGTTAATACAGATGAGGATAGGGCACAGCTACAGGAGGATTTAGATAAATTGGGGAGTTGGGCCAAAAAATGGCAAATGGGGTTCAATGCCGATAAATGTAAGGTCATGCACATGGGAAAGAAAAACAGCAGTCACCCATACATATTAAATGGGAAACCGTTGGGGAAATCTGACATGGAGAAGGACCTGGGCGTCTTGGTTAACAGCAAATTAAATTGGAGTGCCCAGTGTCAGGTTGCAGCTGGGAAGGCAAATAGAGTCATGGCATGCATCAGAAGAGGAATAGGGGCATATGATGAGAACATTGTTCTTCCTCTGTATAAAGCGCTGGTAAGGCCGCACTTAGAATATTGTGCACAGTTCTGGGCTCCGGTGCTCAGGAAAGACATATTGGAGCTAGAGAGGGTACAAAGGAGGGCGACTAAGGTAATAAAGGGAATGGAGGGACTAGAATACCCAGAGAGGTTGTCAAAATTAGGCCTATTTACATTGGAAAAGAGAAGGCTTAGGGGAGACCTCATAAACATGTATAAATACATCAGGGGGCAGTACAGAGATCTCACCCAAGACCTGTTTATACCAAGGATGGTGACAAAGACGAGGGGGCACACTATGCGTCTGAAGGAAAGGAGGTTCCTGCACCAGCATAGAAGGGGATTCTTTACGGTCAGAGCCGTGAGACTCTGGAACTCTCTGGGAGAGGAAGTGGTGATGTCCAACTCACTTAATGAGTTAATTAATCCAGGGATTTAATCTGACTGCCAGATTGGTGTCGGGAAGTGAATTTTTCCTCAATGATGTAAATTGGCCTATACCGCATGGTTTTTTGTTGCCTTCCCCTGGATCAACGCTGCGGAATAGCTGCAGTGCACAAGAAATAGGCTGAACTGGATGGACGCTTGTCTTTTTTCGGCCTTATAAACTATGTAACTATGTAACTATATGACTCCAAAGAGTGGCCTTATTCCAGAAGGTCTCTACTGCCTAGCACCTAAACTCTGAGCGGTAGTCCTCAGCTTTACAGCCTCCCTGAACCAATTCACAGATCTTGGATTCAGCCACAGCGACTATGTTCAGGGTCATGCTAAATGACGCCAAGATCCGAGAGAAATGCCTCAACAAAGGAAAACACCAGGGAATTATCAGGCAAAGAAAATGCCCAAGCCTGTGGATCTCAACGGAGTAAAGACAAAACAATGCCCACTTGTTGGCTCAAAGGCAAAAAATACAGAAACCGTACTTCTTCTGTCCCTGTCAAAGCAATCTGGCAACTTTACCTGGGGCTCAACTGTGATGCTCTGTAGCGCAGCAGAACATGCGAGCTGTTATTGAAGCTTCATATCCACAACCTAAAAGGATAAAGACTGCAGTTGTGTGGCCAAGGCATTTACTGGATCCATGCTGATGCCTTAGAATGCACTAATCAACTGGCTATAATGTTATGAACGTGTACCCACTCAAACACGGGACATGCCGCACCAACACCCAACTGGTCCCTGTAAAGACTAGAAAGGCCCTAGCCGCACAACTAAAAACACCACCTCACACCTAACTCCGTAAAAGGACGTTAAAGGGTTTCTTGAACCTCCTGAGGAACCAGAGAGGAGGCCACAACACACTGCTGAAAATAGGAAAGGAAAGTGTGAAGAGTAGGGATGAGCGGACCTGTGGGTTTGTCGGATTTGATTGAACTGTAGTCCAAAGTTTGTTTTGGGTACCAGAACTAGAACCCAAACCCGAACCATATAGAAGCCAATGGGGACCCAAACTTTAGTGCTGTAAAATGGTCATAGTAATGGATAGAGGGCTGAAAAAGGAAGCTAAATAGGGTTATGGACAGGACAATTGCCCTGCAAACAAATGTAATAGGAAAATGACTTAAAATAACATTTAAAAAAAAATAATAATAAGCTTGAACCAAGAGGCAGAGGTTCAAGTGGAGGAGGAGGTGGAGGTGGACGTGGCGGTGAAGGTGGAATAGACGGAGGAGGAGGTAGCCAACAATTTTTTTTTGGGGGGGGGGGGTTTAGTTTTTTTTTTTAAATTTGGGGAGGCCCTAAAACATTGAGAGCGGCAAATAGATTGAACAAACTCCAATCTTGAACCAGGAGCAAGAGGTCCAAGTGGAGGTTGACTTGGCGGTGTAGGTAGAAGAGGCGAATGAAGAGGTAGCCAACACTGTTTTTGTTTTTTGTGTTTTTTTTTAGGGAAATGACCTAAAATAAAAGGAAAAAAAATAACAATCTTGAACCAGGAGGCGGAGGTGTAGGTGGAGGTGGATGTGGTGGTGTAGGTGTAAGAGGTGGAGGAGGAGGTAGCCTAGACAGAGAAATATCCAGCAATCCTCGGTGGTGGTAGAACATGTGCCAGAACGCCTTCTGCCTCCAGCCCAGCTACCACTACATGTACCCAGTGGGAAGTTAGAGAGATATAACATTCCTGGCCATGCTTACTGGTCCACATATCGGTGGTTATGTGGACCTTCCCACTGATGGCATTGCGCAGTGCACACCTGATTTTGTCCGCAACATGTGTGTGCAGGGCAGGGATAGCTTACCTGGAAAAATAGCAACAGCTGGGAACCAAATACTAAGGGACAGCCATGAGTTTTTTAAAACTGTCCATCTCCACCAGCCGGAATGGCAGCATTTCAAAGGACAGGAAATTTGAAATACTGTCATTCATGATTAGGGCTTGTGGGTGGGTAGGGGGATACTTTCGCTTTCTCTCCAGTGTTTGCAGGATGGACAATTGAACGCTTCCATGGGATGGTGTGGAGATGCTCAGAGACACTGCTCGTGGTGGTGGTGCTGTCCCATACATTCTTTGCGGTGAGCCAGGTGGCCTTGTTGATTGGGATTGGGAGGAAGAGGCCAAGACCAAAGCAGAAGAGGGAACAGGAGGAGCCTGAGATCTTTCCTGGTTTTTCAGGTGTGTACTCCACTGCAGCTCGTGCTTTGAATTCAGATGCCTCATCATACAGGTGGTGCTCAGGTTCAGAATATTTATGCTTCACTTTAGGCTTTGACTGCACAGCATGCAAACCACCCATCTTTTGTCGTCAGAACATTGCCTGAAGAAATGCCACACCTGGGAGCTCTTTTGAGCTGGCTTAGGTGTGCGCAGTTTGTCGGCGCATTGGGCAGTAGCAGATGACATACTGGCTAGAGGCCGGCCGATGTGCCCTTGCACTCTGCTCCCTCTTTTGCTGTGCAGCTCGGGCAGTGTGACCACCTCTTCTTCCTCCGAACTGCGCATGTCACATGGATGGCCTTAACTCCATGAGGGATCTAGGACCTCATCATCCCCTGCATCATCTTCCATCCACTCCTCACCCCTGCCCTCCTTGCTGGTCTGCACACTGCAGAAAGACGCAGCAGTTAACACCAGTTTTTCGTCATCATCAGTGCTGTGCTGCAGTCGTCTGCTGACCGTGTGCACTAACCCTTCCATGTACTCATTCTCCAACTGAACAAGTGGTTGGGCATCAGTGCACTTAATCTTTTCCACTTGTGGGGCAGAGCCAGGAGGATGACCCACGGAATCCCAGTGGGCGGAGTCATCAAAAAGCAGAAGTAACTGCTCCATGATTTGGGGCTGTTATGTGCTAACGCAGAGAGACCCAGCAAAACTGTCACCAAACCAGCAAAGCCGCAGCCAAAGACGCACTTGGCACATGCTGGCCAGCTAGGGAAGCCCTTGAGGTCTGGGAATACTCTTCACCCGGCTCCCAGTATATGGAAGGTGGAGTTTGGCAGAGCCCTTCCCAGACCCCCTACGAAATTACAAAGAACGTCCTGTCGCCTAAGTACTCCACAGGAAGGTGTTTCATTTGGGCGCGTAGCAGGCACAGAATGACCACGTCCTCTCCCTGCAGCAGGTACACCACCACCAGCAATATGACATCCACGTCCATGTCCCCTATTTGATGCTCTCCTCATTTTTTGCACCCCAAAAGTGCACAGAAGACAAAAGAAAGGGCCCAGCAGATTATTACACTCTTGTGACGCGCCCCCGGGGCAATGGGGTACTCGGCAGCCGGGCCTATGGATGCTGGGGTAATATGTCACAGTGGCTGGCCCGGTCCCCAAAAAGGGGATTGTAACTTGGATAGAGATAAAAATAAAGTAAATAGTTTGTGACCTGTGGTACCTGGTAAGGTTTACCAGCGCTGCTACAGACCTCCGGGGGGGTGATGGGATGGCAGCTGAGGTGTTTCTGCTCCCCACAGGTGGAGCGGGCCCCTGGGGCAGTGTGGAGTTTGGTGGGTGGTGATGCTGGGACTTGTAGTGCAGGCGGGGTGGCGCAGCAGGAGTAACTGACTGAGACAGGGGATTCGCTTCAATAGCTTTACTGGTGCGGATGTCAGGTACGGTCCAGGGTACTCAGTATAGGATGGGTGCACTTCAGGACTTCTCCCCAGTGAGCGGGTATAAGGCCTCCTGGTCCGTGTCTGCCTCTCTGTATGCTCCTGGCCAGCCTGCAACTGGGCCTAGCTTATGTGTCGTGCTGTTCCTTCACCTGTCGCTCGGTAGTGGGACCTTCTGCTGGCAACCACTATCCCTGGTCGCCGGGGCCTTTGTGGTTCCTGGTCCTTTAATGAGTTCAGCTTCAGGTCTGCCAGGGACTTGTAGTCCTCCTGGTATGCCGGTGATCCTTACTGGGTATAAAGGACCCTGTAGGCGCGGACCCGGTGTCCGGTTTGTATCTTCGGGGTGAGCCTATGATGCTCCTCTGCCCCTCTCAACTCCTCTCTCCTCTCCTCCTTGCCGTCGGCCACACTCGGGGCCCTCAGAACTCAGCAGCAGACGTGCTGCGTCTTTGTTGCTCTCAGCGTCAGCACGCTCTCAGACTCTCTGACTCTGTCTGACTCACTCTAACTGACTGACTGCCTAGCTCCACCCTCCATATATATATCCCTAACGGGCTCCCTCTTGTGGTGTGAGGTGGAAGGGTGGAGGTGTTTGTATGTAGCGAGGGCCTCTTGTGGAGAGGTCCATCCATGCAACCTGGGTCCTGTGGTACCTCTGAAAAGCAGGGTGCCACATTCCCCCCTAGTACAATTCAGTACTCCTGGACTGAAGCATTTTGCAAAACAGGTTAACAATAATAATTATAACAATTAAGTTACAGTATGTCCCGTAACCAGGTGTCCATTTCACCGATGAAAGTATAACAGGTAGAAACATGAGGGACCCGCCTGAAAACTCTCAACGTAGGCCCTGGGCGTGGCTACAGGGCATAGGTGATCTAGGTGCTGGACCACGTCTTCGGCCACGCCAAACGGGTTTTTGTTCTGTGGTCATTTATAGGGCACTTTGATAAGTGCAAACTATTTACAGGACAGTTTTTGGCTGCTCACAGTCCTCAGCCTACAAGTCTTTGTACCCTGACGGGTAACTAAATGCACACATATTATTGACAGTTTATACAATAAATAATAGGCAATACCCAACTGGGTAACTATTTACAATTTAGGCATTTCATGCTTATTCCCTAAACCGGGCAGGGATTTGTCCTTGTGTGCTGTGTGTGGACCTTCCTAGCACTGGGGTGTCACTAGTGTCTGTGCGTACCGTTTTTGTTAATCTAGCAGGTGGACGTGCTGGTAGATTATAGAACTGCCTTAATCTCTCTATGGGACTGGCAAGTACACTGTCCACTGGGCCTTCAGGCTCTGTTTCAACGGGTAATCCTCCTCTTACTGGGGACTCTTCCTGTTCCTGAGCAGGTTCTTCCAGAGCGCTCACAGGTTCATCTTGTGGCTGATAGAAGTGTATTACGGGTATAATCACTGCTCCATCAAGCTGAGGCCAGTCCGCAGGGAAATCTCCTAGAACTGTGTGAAGCATGTCGTCCTTGGGTTCTTCTGGTGCTATAGGAGGCACTTCTTCCGTTGTCTTCAGATGGGCACACTTTCAGATGGTATCTTGAGACTGTTGCAGTTGTTTTACCTCCATCTTTGCTAATCAGGCAGGTTTTACTGTTGTCAAATTTGGAGTTCAGCACTGTGTAGGGCTCTCTTTCCCACTGGTCATCGAGCTTGTGACTTCTTCTCTTCCGCTTTAGCACTATCTCTCCAGGTGCCAAGGGTTCTGCTGGTGCATGTTTATTGTACTGTTCTTCCTGCCTCTCCCTTACTCTGTTCAGACTGTCTTCGACACAGGCCTGTACTCTCCTGTACTGCTCTTGCCGATTTGTATCCCAGTCTTCAGTGGACATATCTGCTTCCGGTTCTACCACTCCGAGTTCCAGGTCCATGGGCAATTTCCCAGGTCTTGCTCTCATGAGGTACGCTGGGGTACAATTTGTAGAACTCACAGGTATGTGATTGTACAGATCTATCAGGTCAGGTAGTTTGTCTGGTCACTGATTTCTTTCTTCCAAGGGTAAGGTTTTCAGCAGGTCTATGACGATGTTGTTCATTTTCTCACCCAAACCATTGGTCTGAGGGTGGTACGGCATAGTCCGGATCTTTTTGCACCCGTACAGGTGGCAGAATTCTTTAAACAGCTCGGCTTCAAAGGCAGGGCCTTGATCCGTCAGCATTTTGTCCAGGTATCCATGGGGCCTGCAGAAGTATGCTTGGAATGTTCTTGCTGCAGTCTCTGCTGTCAGGTCCTTGACAGGGGCTACTACCAGGAACCGGGAATAATGATCCACCATGGTCAGTGCATAGGAGTAGCCTGACCTGCTGGGTGCTAGCTTGATGTGATCCAGAGCGACGATCTCCAGGGGCTGGGTTGTCTTGATGGACTGCAAGGGTGCTTTCTGGCTGCCGTAGTCTTTTCTTCTGAGGCTACAGGGCCCACAATTCCGGCATCACCTCTCTATGGAGCTCCGCATTCCAACCCAGTAGAACCGATCCTTCAGCAGGGTTTCCAGCTTCTTCCAGCCAAAGTGACCAGCTTGATCGTGGTAGGTGTTATGCACACGCCCGGACTGACTGGCATGTGCGTGTTTAGTGATCCCACTGGACCATGAACCGGAGAGTGCCTGGAGGGGCGTAACTAAGTATCTACCCGATAGGTAGCACGACGGCTAACGACGCCTGTGCACCAGGGAGGAACTGAGCAGAAGGACCAGGTGCGACTCCAGGTCAGACATCGGACACGGCTGTTGACCCACACCGGGGAATACAGGAACAGGCAGGTTAGAGCATAGGCTGGGTAGGGTCCAGTACAGACTAGGAGACGGGTTCAGAGCCGCAGATGCGGTAATCAAGCAGAGTAAAGCAAAACCGCAGGTGTGGTGGACAAGGCTGAGCAGAGCGAAAAAGCAAGTGCGGTGGACAGGGCTGAGCAGACCGAAACCGCAAGTGCGGGGTGTACAGGGCTGAGCAGAGCGAAACCGCAAGTGCGGTGGACAGGGCTGAGCAGAGCAAAACCGCAGGTGCGGTGGACAGGGCTGAGCAGAGCGAAACCACAGGTGCGGTGGACAGGGCTGAGCAGAGCGAAACCGCAGGTGCGGTGGACAGGGCTGAGCGGAGCGAAACCGCAGGTGTGGTGGGCTGGGCTGAGCAGAGTGAAACCGCAGGTGCGGTGGACAAGGCTGAGCAGAGCGAAACCGCAAGTGTGGTGGACAAGGCTGAGCAGAGCGAAACCGCAAGTTCGGTGGACAGGGCTGAGCAGAGCGAAACCGCAAGTGCGGTGGACAAGGCTGAGCAGAGCGAAACCGCAAGTTCGGTGGACAGGGTTGAGCAGAGCGAAACCGCAAGTTCGGTGGACAAGGCTGAGCTGAGTGAAACCGCAGATGCGGTGGACAAGGCTGAGCAGAGCGAAACCGCAGATACGGTGGACAAGGCAGAGCAGAGCGAAACCGCAGATGCGGTGGACAAGGCAGAGCAGAGCGAAACCGCAGATGCAGTGGAAAAGGCTGAGCAGAGCGAAACTGCAGGTGCGGTAGACAAG
Source organism: Phyllobates terribilis (assembly GCF_046119375.1). Lineage (NCBI taxonomy): Eukaryota > Metazoa > Chordata > Amphibia > Anura > Dendrobatidae > Phyllobates > Phyllobates terribilis. The sequence continues at coordinate 881,579,892 of NW_027362761.1, forward strand.
GCTGAGCAGAGCGAAACCGCAGGTGTGGTAAACAAGGCTGAGCAGAGCAAAACCGCAGGCGCGGTGGACAAGGCTGAGCAGAGCGGGCAGAAACCGCCAGAGCGGTAAGTAAGGCAGAGCAGAGATAAACCGCCAAAGCGGTGAGCAAAGACAGAGCAGAGGGGACAGGGCTCTGTTCACACGGAACAGACTGGAAGGGAAAGGCAGAACCAGATACACACAAGGTACTTGCAAAGAAGTAGCGAGTGGACTCCAAACTCACAAACAGAAGAACAGCGACAACGAGTAGGAGTTAGGTGCAGGTTCAGACTCTGCAGAAAAAGAGAGGAAACGGACAAAGAGACAAAACAGGTAACAGGTTAGGAGACAGTTCAGACAGGAACTGTACTGCAACGAAATACAAGAACCAGCCTAGGTATAGCCAAGTGCTGGTTCAGACGCTGCAGCAAAAGGGAGGAAACGGACATAGGGACAAAACAGGTAACAGGTTAGGAGACAGTTCAGACAGGAACTGTTACTGCAGCGAAATACAGGAACGAGCCTGGGTATACGGCCCCCAGAGGCAGAAACGAACAGGCTAGGAGCGTGTTCAGACAGGCCTGGAAATACAGACTCCAGGAAGGCGGACAGGCAGGGAAAAACAGAACAGGACCTGGCACATTCAGAGTCAAGGAGCACACTGAATGTTAAAGTTGCTCAGGCACCAGCTTGTATGTGAAGCTGGTTTAAATATCCAGTGACAGACAGCAATAGGCTGAGGACGCATTAGGGGTGTGCCCACAGCAGCAACAAGAATCAGGAAGTAACCAGGCCGCCGCCCTAAGCAGTCAAAACAGAGACAAACAGACAGCATGAATAGAAGTCAGGCTAGCAGACTGGACTGAAGATCAAGTTTGCGATCTTGCATAGTGAGAGATGGTGCACTATGCAAGCCCGCCACCAGGTATGTTACAGTAGGCTTCCAACACCATCTGGATATCCGTCCTGGGTACAACAATCTGCCACACCATTTCATGGGTCTTGGGGTTGACATATCTTCTGCACAGCTTCTCTCTGTAGATGAACAGCCGGCTTCTTTCATTCCACAGTTGCTTGGCTTGTGGAGTAGCATCCTTCTTCAGGTGAGAACCTTCCTGGGTGATCAGTCTTTTGATAAGGCTGACAACCAGGTCACTGTCCTGGGTCTCCTTCCAACTGTGGTGGGGTAGAGGATTCAGCGTCCTTCCCTGACGTCTTCTTGTGACGTGTTGCTCATGGACCACTCCGCTTTGGTGGAAAGCAGGTAATTCAACTTCCTCTAAATCATCCACTTCATCCTCGGTGTCTGACTGGTGAGGCATCCTTGACAGGGCATCAGCATTGGTGTTCTTGTGACCTGCCCAGTACTTGATGTTGAACTGATAATTTGACAGTCTGGCCACCCAATGCTGTTCCATGGCTCCCAATCTGGCTGTCTCCAGGTGTGTCAAGGGATTGTTGTCAGTAAAGGCTGTGAATTTCGTTGAGGCTAGGTAATGCTTGAACCTTTCAGTGATAGCCCAGACCAAGGCCAGGAACTCCAGCTTGAAGGAACTGTAGTTCTCCGGGTTCCTCTCGGTAGGGTGTAGCTTCCTGCTGGCATATGCAATTACCTTCTCTCTTCCATTTTGCTTCTGGGACAACACAGGTCCCAGTCCCTCGTTGCTGGCGTCGGTGTACAGCAGGAAAGGCTGGCTGTAGTCAGGGTGAGCCAGGATTTCTTCACCAGTCAGGATTTCCTTCATTACTGCAAAGGATTCAGCCTGCTCTTTGCCCCACTGGAACGGGGGACTCTTTCCTCTTTAGGACTGTCCTACCAGGAGGTCTTGTAGAGGTGCTACCTTTTTGGTATAGTCCTTTATGAACCTCCTGTAGTACCCGACCAGTCCCAAGAATTGCCGTACTTCTTTGATGCTTCTCGGTTCAGGCCACTTCTGGATGGCAGTGACCTTCTCCGGGTCTGGTGCTACTCCCTCCGAGCTGACTACGTGCCCCAGGTACTGAACCTTCTGCTTGAGCAAGTGGCATTTAGAAGGCTTTAGTTTCATCCCATACCAGAACAATGCTTCAAATACCTCCGCCAGGTGCTTCAGATGGTCATCATACTTCCTCGAGTACACAATAACGTCATCCAGGTACAGCAGCACTGTCTCGAAGTTCCAATGTCCCAAGCAACACTCCATCAGCCTCTGGAACGTTCTGGGTGCATTGCAAACGACATATTGTTGAACTCGCACAGTCCCATCGGGGTGGTGAAGGCCGTTTTCTCCCGGTCTTCCTCAGCAACAGAGACTTGCCAGTACCCACTAGTGAGATCCAGTGTAGAGAAGTAATTGGCAGATTTTAGTGCAGCCAGGGATTCCTCTATACAGGGCAAGGGGTATGCATCTTTATGTGTTATGCGATTAATCTGTCTATAATCTACACACATCCTCATGCTACCGTCCTTTTTCCTGACCAGGACCAGGGGAGCTGCCCAAGGGCTACAGCTATCCCTTACTACCCCTGCCTTTTTCATGTCACACAACATTTTCTTGGCTTTCTGATAATGTGCTGGTGGTATGGGTCGGTAACGCTCCTTTATGGGTGGATGGTTACCGGTGGGTATGTGGTGTTGTACCCCTTTAACCCTTCCAAAGTCAAGTGGGTGTTTACAAAACACTTGTTCAAATTCCTGAACCACTCTGTAAACACCGTGTTTCTGATGGACAGGAGTGGCGTCAGTCCCAACATGGAGCTTTTGACACCAATCCTCCAGCTGAGCTTTGGAGTCGTTGTCCTCCACTGCATCTGGTGAGGTCAAGGATTACACTGTGTGCATGGCATCATCATTCACAGTATACAATCTAGCAACAGTGGCATACCTTGGCAATTTGACTTCCTCCTCCCCACAATTTAGGAGTCGTACGGGCACCCTCTCATTGCGTACGTCAACTAACCCTCTAGCAGTTAGGAGTGTAGGTCTGTGCTCTGAGCTAATGGGCTCCACTACCGCCTGGTAGTTCTGTCCCTTGAGACCTATTGCTGCCCTACACCAAATCAGCATCTCACTCATTGGGGGAATCACAATGGGTATCGGGTCTGTCACCCGTACATTACCAATCTCACCACCTGTTAGCTTTACCTGTTGCTGGTACAGGAGGGCTCGAATCTCTCTCTTGAGCACCTTCCTCTGCCCTGGTTTGGCAGTGTCAGAAATCTGTAGGAGCAAAAACAACACTTCTCCCAAACAGTTACCAACAATATTTGTACCAAGTATCATATACAAGTCTGTATCACCAGGGTTAGATTCTATGACAATTAGTCCTTGGTCCTTTAGTTCCACTCTCCCCACCTTCACTGTCACGTCCTTAACCCCTACTAGGTTAAGAGGAAGGCCGTTAGAGGCATACACAGAGAGGTTCGGGGCTGGCGGGTGGAGTTCATCTATGGACCAGTACCTTTTGTAGAGGACATCAGGTATGATGGTTACCTGCGAGCCGGTGCCCAGTAACGCAGGTGTAGCTATGCTGTCCAGCACAATGGACAGGAAAGGCCTTCCTCCTACGAACCGGTGGTTCCAGCTTGATGGGCCCGGGTTTACCCATTTAAAGGACAGTTCCGCGTGGTGTGGCCTGCCTTGTGGCAGCGGTAGCAGTTGAAGTCTCCTGGAGGGCGACGTTGGTCGTTGGTCCTCCCACGGGGTGGCATTGTCCTCCTACGGGGTGGCGTTGTCCTCCTAAGGGGTGGCGTTGTCTTCCTTCTTCTCCTCATCCAGGGGACATCCTCAGGGCTGTCGGTGAGTAGGATCCTTCCTTCCGGCTCGGGCTCCGTCTGTAGCTGCAGGGTGCTCAGAACAGTGGCCAGGGTTTTACTTAGCTGACGCACTTCAGAGTGCAGGTTGTCCAGCTTGCTAGGGGGCACTGTTTGCATTTTTGTTTCAGCCGTTAATGAAGGAACAGTGGGTGCTGCTGGTAACGCTGGATAGCAGTCCCTGATGTTTCCAGGGGCTGTAGACCCTTAATAGCCATGTCCTTCAGGATGTCAAAGGTGGCGTCTGGATGATCTAAAGCCCACCACCGTACAGTTCTGCTCTCCTCCTGGGACCTCAACCCCCGGATGAACTGTTCTGTCAGCATTTTATTCTCATCTTGTATGCTGGCTGGACTAACCTGTTTCAGGGCCCGCAGGGCTTCCTGTAAGCGGCCAGGCATAGTCCCGGATACTGTCCTCAGGTTTCTGGGTTCAGTGGTAGAGCCTCATCCGGAGATCTGTCTCAGTGCGGTTTTCAAAAACAGTTTGCAGTCTCTTAAAGATAATGGATACTGATTCCTGGTCTGCGGCTGGCCAGGTTTCAACTTCCCGCTCTGCGGTAACATGGGGTACTCGGCAGCCGGACCTCTGGATGCCGGTGGGGGGATATCACGGTCCGTGGCCAAGGGCGTTCACTCAAAAGGGGAAGAGTTTATAGGGGATTTGGAAAGTTTGTGACGCCACCTGTGGATTGCAGCTAAAGGGAGCCGCAGCTGCGGAGCAGTCCTCTGGAGCTGGTGTTACGGCAGCAGGGATGGTGTGGCTCTCCACAGGTAGAGCTAGCTCCAGGGCAGTGTAGGTGAATGGTGGTTGCGCTGGGCATTGTAGTGCAGGGAGGGAATGATGGCGCAGACGAAATAATTGGACAGAGGCGGTGCAGTGCAGTCATCCGTGTCTTTCCTCACAGTTCTTTAGTTCCATAGGGTGCACTGTCAGCTTACAGCCTCCCACTTCGCGCTGCGTTCACCAGGCAGGGGTTCAGCTCTTCCTCAGGGAATTTAGGAATGCCTGACAGAACCCCACTTTCTCGTGTTCCTCTCTAGACCGACTTCACACTGGGTCTTTCTCCCTCCTGCCCTGCGCTGCCCACTCTCAATCCCGCTCGGGTGCTCTGAAGTCCTTCCTGTACGTCGGATCCCGGACCTGCTTGGCCCTCCTAGGGATTAGAATGCGGCTTACGATCCCTCTGTCTTCTAACAGATTTGGGGCGTACGGGTGCCTTCCTGCACTCGCCGTACCCCCTAGGATCCCTTCTTAGAACAGAGCCTACTCCCTGCTCCCCTCCTGGGCCTCCAGACTTGGCCCTGCTTGTGGAGCAGAGATCCTAATGAGACTCTGCCCCCGGACTGTTCTTCTGAACTGACCCGAGCTGTTCTTCTGAACAGCTCTTCACTGAACCTAACTCTGATCTATCTGCCACCCTAATATGGCTTCCTTATTTTATACTCCTACCAAAGTGCTCCCTCTAACTACTTCCTCCACCCACACCCACTACTGGTTCACCCTACCTTTGGGTTCCCCCCACTCCATCCAGGGTCAGGGCTCAGCAGCTGCGCTCTGCATGTTGCCCCTCCAGCCGGCCAGGAGCAGTGTAGTGTTGGATGCAGGTGTTTGGGGTTCCGGGCAGCACTCCCTCCTTACCTGAGAGAAGAGAGACACCACACCTCTGGGTGAGGTGCAGTACCTCTGTGGCGACTGAACCCTCAGAGGCGCCACAGCGGCACCAGTCAATTGTCCCAGCACAACAGCGGCTCTCTGTTTACCAGTCATTAAGTACATATCCAGTACACTGCATATCTTTCTCTTGACCCCAGACAGGGTGTCTGGTTTGCCATCATACTAGGGAAGCCATTTTGCTCCAGGGATATACGGCAGGGCCATGGGTATCAACGGAGTCACAACCCCTGCTGGTGGGGCGGCCGCTCCGGCCTGAGCAGCGCTGGACGCAAGTTGAGCATCGAGAGCGTTAACCGGCGCTACGGCGTCTTGCTGGTCGTCGGCCATGGTTGCGCCCCCCTAGTGAACCGTAGTCTACCTCCTGCCTCTTTAATCGGGCAGGCTGCAGCTCCGCAGACGACGGTCTCCTTCCAGGACCTGATGCTTCCTGGTGCTGTGTCAGAGCGCGAGGTGGGGCTTGAGCTTTGCGCGCTTCAGGCAGTCACGCCTCTCCGATTTCCACGTTTACGCCCCTCTTCTTCCCGCGCGGCAACTCGAAAATGATGGACAATGGCGGGAAACAGCGGCAACTTCACCACGGTATGCGACACAGTTCTTTAAGGCGCACAGTACCCAGTGGCAACGGGCACGCAATCCTGTTCGTGACGCCAGAAGTTGACGCGCCCCCGGGGCAATGGGGTACTCGGCAGCTGGGCCTATGGATGCTGGGGGAATATGTCACAGTGGCTGGCCCGGTCCGTGGCCCAGGGCGGTCAACCAAAAAGGGGATTGTAACTTGGATAGAGATAAAAATAAAGTAAATAGTTTGTGACGCCACCTGTGGTACCTGGTAAGGTGTACCAGCGCTGCTGCAGACCTCAGGGGGGTGATGGGATGGCAGCTGAGGTGTTTCTGCTCCCCACAGGTGGAGCGGACCCCCGGGGCAGTGTGGAGTTTGGTGGGTGGTGATGCTGGGACTTGTAGTGCAGGCGGGATGGTGCAGCAGGAGTAACTGACAGAGACAGGGGATTCGCTTCAATACCTTTACTGGTGCGGATGTCAGGTATGGTCCAGGGTACTCAGTAGGATGGGTGCACTTCAGGACTACTCCCCAGTGAGCGGGTATAAGGCCTCCTGGTCCGTGTCTGCCTCTCTGTATGCTCCTGGCCAGCCTGGAACTGGGCCTAGCTTATGTGTCGTGCTGTTCCTTCACCTGTCGCTCGGTAGTGGGACCTTCTGCTGGCAACCACTATCCCTGGTTGCTGGGGCCTTCGTGGTTCCTGGTCCTTTAATGAGTTCAGCTTCAGGTCTGCCAGGGACTTGTAGTCCTCCTGGTATGCCGGTGATCCCTACTGGGTATAAAGGACCCGGTGTCCGGTTTGTATCTTCGGGGTGAGCCTATGATGCTCCTCTGCCCCTCTCAACTCCTCTTTCCTCTCCTCCTTGCCGTCGGCCACACTCGGGGCCCTCAGAACTCAGCAGCAGAAGTGCTGCGTCTTCGCTGCTGTCAGCGTCAGCACGCTCTCAGACTCTCTGACTCTGTCTGACTCACTCTAACTGACTGACTGCCTAGCTCCACTCTCCATATATCCATATATATATCCTAATGGGCTCCCTCTGGTGGTGTGAGGTGGAAGGGTGGAGGTGTTTGTATGTAGTGAGAGCCTCTTGTGGAGAAGTCCATCCATCTGCATCAGACTGTATTATGGGTACCCTGCACCAGACTGTATTATGGGTACTCTGCACCAGACTGTATTATGGGTACCCTGCAGCAGGCTGTATTAGGTGACTGTGCACCAGGCTGTATTAGGTCACTGTGAACCAGGCTGTAGTACGGGTACTCTGCACCAGACTGTATTATGGATACTCTGCGCCAGGCTGTATTATGGGTACCCTGCAGCAGGCTGTATTAGGTCACTGTGCACCAGGCTGTAGTACAGGTACTCTGCACCAGACTGTATTATGGGTACTCTGCACCAGACTGTATTATGGGTACCCTGCAGCAGGCTGTATTAGGTCACTGTGCACCAGGCTGTATTAGGTCACTTTGCACTAGGTTTTATTACGAGTACTCTGCACCAGGCTGTATTTTGGGTATTCTGCACAAGGCTGTATTAGGTCACTGTGAACCAGGCTGTATCACGAGTACTCTGCACCAGGCTGTATTAGGTTACTGTGCACCAGACTATGTTACGTTTACCCTGCACCAGGCTGGTCACTGTGCAACAGGCTGTATTATGTCATCGTGCACCGGGCTGTATTAGGTCACTGTGCACCAGGCTGTATTAGGTCACTGTGCACCAGACTGAACTAGGTCACTGTGCATAAGGTTGTATTAGGTCATTGTGAACCAGGTTATATTGGGTCACTGTGTAGTGCCCCAAAGTTGTATGTGTATGCCCCTTTAAGATGTAGCCGAGCCAGCAGCTATCTCATTATGTCTGCACAATGTTCATATTCTCTTTGCAGATAAAGTACAGAATGTTTTATATATACATAGAGTGATGTACTTAGCAGAACACAATAACAGATTACCAAGAGTTAATGATTTAGCCCTGCTTTCCATATATGGCAATAAGGTCACATGGTATGACCACATGCCAAGGTGCTGAGCTTAGTGCAGTGTGTGCTCAGAGAGAGAAGTAGAGAGGAGAGAGGAGGAGACATGTTGTGGTGTCTGGTTTTGCCTGGAAATTGAAGGAGCAGGTAGGAAGCTCAGACAGAGCTCCTGTACATGAGAGACCACAGTTTCAGCTGCAATCAGCTGTGTGATAGACTGTGCATATAAGCAGAAGATAGTACTCAGGAATTGCTGCATTATTTATGTACCTGCATTGCTGTACTGAAAATAACTGTGCTTGCTGCATTGAAATTGAAACTCTGCTGAATCATCTATCTGGATTTATCTGGTGTTGTTTGCAAGAAGTAAAGTTTACCAATAGCCTATCCGTCTATCTCTTTTTCTGGATTATCGGGTGCACAACATACCATCACACCAGGAAACAGAAGTTAACTGTTAGCAGAGGATTAATCCGCGTGACATCCAGAGTTTAGAACACAGAATGTAGGTTTATTCATATCCAGCATAGGCACAGCATGGAGTCTGGGGTTACTGCAGCATGAGGAGAAACAAAACATATAACAACAATACAGGAAGAGAAGGAGGGGGCATCCTGTCTGTGTGAGTTTTTTTTTTTTTTAAAACACAACTTTGTTAACAACCTCACAATATGCACAACATATGAAACAGCACACAGTAGTTGTTGCAATACACATACAGATTAATATGTATTATTCCAACACCCCCACTCAACAACTACTTATCCTCTTAGTCCCATTGTGGTTCTCAATTCTTGGAACCTAGCTCGTGGCAATGGCTTTGTCATAATGTCAGCTACCATCTTATCAGTTTCACAATAGACAAACTGAATTATGCCACGATCTATCAAATCACGTAGATGATGATGTCTGACGTCAATGTGCTTGGTTCTAGCACTGATCTTTTCACTGCATGCAAGTTTAATGCATCCTTGGTTGTCCTCATAAATTACAGTCGGCTGAGTTGACGGTTTGCCAAGATCGTCCATCAATTGTCTTAGCCAAACAACCTCCTGGCTTGCATAGGCTGCGGACACATACTCCGCTTCTGTAGATGACAAGGCAACAGACACTTGTTTCCTACTAGACCAGGAGATTGAACTTTCTCCAACTTTAAACAAGTATCCACTTGTGGATTTACGATCACGCGAATCACCAGCCCAATCCGCATCTACATAGCCGGTAAGTTCTAGATTACCTGCTGCAGATAGTTTTAAATTAACATCTTGCGTTTCTTTCAAATATCGGAGACGTCTCTTAACAGCATTCCAGTCTCTTTGGCGCGGTTTTTCCACATATCTGCAAAGGATTCCATCTGTTGTTGTGATATCCGGTCGAGTCATAGTTGATATGTATAGAAGTGCCCCCACTGCCTGACGATATTTCTCATTGTTAGGCAACAGGTCATCTTCTTCCAGCTTCAGGTAGGATGGTTCCATTGGGGTTGATATACCTTTGGCCTCTGACATTTTAAACTGATTCAGAATCAAATTAATTTTTGCACTTTGGTTTAGAAGAAAACTTCCATCTTCCTCTCTCTGGATTTGGATTCCTAGATAATATGTCACACTTCCAAGGTCTTTTGTTTCAAAGTGCTGATTCAGAATTTCAGTCATTTTTCCAATTTCTGCGTCGTCTTGATGAACAACAATCACGTCGTCCACATAGAAGAGAATATACATCCACTTTCCATCTGTATATTTTGTGTATAAGCACGGATCTGCTTGACCTCTTTTAAATCCTTCTTCCAACAAGACTTTATTCATCTTGGTGTTCCATGCTCTTGCTGATTGCTTAAGACCATAGAGAGATTTTTGTAGTTTGCAAACAAGATTCTCTTCACCTCCTTTTACATAACCTTCAGGTTGAGTCATGTATAAGTCCTCCTCAATGTCACCATTTAAAAAGGCAGTTTTTATATCCAAATGTCTGACATACATCTTTTGTACAGCAGCTACAGCTAACAAAGCTCTGAACGTGGTCTGTTTAGCGACTGGAGCAAATGTAGCATCGTAATCTTCGCCATACTTTTGAGAATATCCTTTTGCGACCAACCTTGCTTTGAATCTGTGGACTTTACCTTCAGAGTCATATTTGGTTTTGAAGACCCACTTGCACTTGATTGCCTTTTTGCCCTGTAGTAGCTTGGTGAGTTTCCAAGTTTGGAGTTGATGAAGCGATTTGATTTCCTCATTAGCGGCATCGATCCACTTTGTTCTTTCATGGACAGGTAGTGCTTGCATTTCATCCCATGACTGCGGCTCTGATTCAGGTAGTGTCTTGACAATGTAGGATAGACGTTTAGCTGGTATACCTTTGTTTGATCTTGACGATCTCCTGATTTCAGATTCACCTGATTTTTCTGTTGTTCCTTCATTAGTTGAAGAATCCAGCCAGACCTCTACATCCTCCTTGTTGCTGTCTTGTAATTGTGACTTCAGCTGGACTACTGGCGTGATGTCACAAAACTTAGGTGATACAAAGTTCTCATCAATCACTACATCTCTACTTATTGTGACCTTGTTTGTTTCTGGTCTTAGAATCCTATAACCTTTCTGGGTTTCGCTGTAGCCTACCAGGATACCTTCTATAGCGTGAGATTCCCACTTAGTTCGCTTTTCTTTGGGAACATGTACAAATGCTTTACTTCCGAATATTCTTATGTGATGTAGTTTTGGCTTTCTGCTATTCCATTGCTCAAATGGAGTTTTCTCTGTAGCTTTACCTGGTAGTCTGTTCTGAAGATAGCAAGCTGTCATGATTGCTTCACCCCAATATGCTGTGGGCAGATTTGCATCAAATAACATGCTTCTTCCACTTTCACATAGTGTTCGGTTCCTTCTTTCCGCGACACCATTTTGCTCTGGGTTGTACGGTACAGTGGTCTGAAATAGGATTCAATTTTTCTTTAAAATGCTCTGTGTCTCATTACTTGTATATTCAGTCCCATTATCTGCACGTAGAATCTTTGGCATTCTTCCAAATTTATTATATACTTCAGCTAGGTATATTTCAAGTTTCTCTGGAACTTCCTTCTTGCTGTGAAGCAGGTGGACAACTGTATATCTTGAATGATCATCAATAAATGTGAGAAAATATCTCTTCTTCCCTGGAGTCAGAGTGCTCATTGGACCACAGACATCTGTGTGTATTAAATCTAGTGGCTGTGCTGTTGTTGTACTAATTCTCTTAGGAAAAGCTTTCCTAGACATTTCCCTTTGATGCAGCTAGTACACTTCATTGTCTGGTTACATAGATCAATTGTAATATCCTCAGCTAGTTGCTTTTGGACTAACTTTCTTATTGCTTCTGGGTCTCTGTGTGCCAGACGCCTATGCCACACATGAATACAGTTTTTATGCTCTTCTTGTTGCGCTGTATACACACACTCTTTGCATTTCAGTTGATAAAGTTCATCTGTGATGTTTCCCTCTGCTAGTGTGTGACCTTCCTTTGAGATGGTGCAGTTATCATGCTTAAATGTAACTTAATTTCCTTGTTTTGTGAGTTTCTTCACAGATAGTAGATTACTTTCAAGACTAGGCACATACAGCACATCCTTTACTGGGATCTTCCTGCTTTGTTTTGGTGAGATTTGACAATCAATATAACCATCTCCTATGCCTTCTGAAGTCATGTACTGACCATTAGCCATAATCACTTTCTCTGATTTACTTTGGTCAAGCTTAGAAAAGAAGTCTCTGTTATTAGTCATGTGACTAGTTGCTCCAGAGTCTATACACCATGCATGCTTTGATGTATTTGCACTGACAGTAAATGCAGTTTCAGTATTCACAGAATCATTTTCTCCAGATACAGCACTTTTAACCCTTTGATGACTGCTTTGCTTTTTCAGCTGATTCATTCTAGCTTTCCAGACTCTGCAGTCAGCTTTCAAATGTCCTGATTTCTTGCAAACAAAACATTCACGTGTTTCTTTTATGTGCTTCCTGTTATCAGTTAGGTTTTGTGTCTGTAAAGCAGATTCTGTGTTGCATATCCTACTGTTTATACCTTCTGCCTTTCGCTTATATTCATCTATGAGCTTCCCCCTGACATACTCCAGTGTAAGCTCATCATCTGGACGCGCATCTAGTGCGGTTACAAGCGTATCATAGTTCTCTGGAAGGCCACTAAGCAGTAATGCGGCCACATGAAAGTCCTTTAGATCTTCCCCAATGCCTCTCAGGCGTTCTACAACTTCCAGAACACTTCTTATGTAATCCTGCATATCCTGACCTTTCTGTAGCTTAGACTGGTACAGCTTTCTCATAAGATAGAGCTTATTGCTTAAATTTATCCTCTCATGTACCTTTTGCAACTGCTCCCACATTTCCTTTGCAGTATTACATTTACACACATGCACAATCTGGTCATCATCTATACTGAGTGATATGGTACTTTGAGCTTTCTGATCCATCTCTGTCCACTCCTGTGGCACTGGGTCGGGTTTAAACTCCTGTGTGTATTTCCACGTACCTTCTCTTATCAGCAGCATTTTCACTTTGAATTTCCAGGATTGATAATTCTGGTTAGTGAGACTTGGCACTGTAAATTTCATGGAGCTGCTGCTGCTGGTGGCCATCTTTGCTTCTTCTCAGTTTGCTGTCTTTCTTTCTTTTCTTTCCTCAGTGTTCTGGGGATCTGTGACTCTGGGACTCTGGTACATCTGGGCCCATAACCTGTTAGCAGAGGATTAATCCGCGTGACATCCAGAGTTTAGAACACAGAATGTAGGTTTATTCATATCCAGCATAGGCACATCATGGAGTCTGGTGTTACTGCAGCATGAGGAGAAACAAAACATATAACAACAATACAGGAAGAGAAGGAGGGGGCATCCTGTCTGTGTGAGTTTTTTTTTTTTTTTTAAAACACAACTTTGTTAACAACCTCACAATATGCACAACATATGAAACAGCACACAGTAGTTGTTGCAATACACATACAGATTAATATGTATTATTCCAACATTAACACAGTTCACCCTGGCGTCACAAACTGCATTCTCTTTTATTTTTCTTCCTGTCTTAGTGAAGTGATAATACTAGGACACCACCTGTGTGTGATCTATGGCATCACTGGCATTACAATGGTACACCAGGTTGTATTACTAGTACTCTGCACCAGGCTGTATTATGGGTGCTCTGCACCAGGCTGTGTTAGGTCAGTGTGCACAGACTGTATAAGGGTATGTGCACACGATGCAGAAATGAAGCAGAAAATTTCTGCATCATTTCTGCATCTCCCTGGCAGAAAAAACGCATGCAGATTGTGCATGCGTTTTTCCTGCGGAATACATGCGGATTCACATGCGTTTCCACATGCGTTTCCGCATGTGGATTGACAAGCGCTTTCCAGGCGATTTTAGCATCACTTGGAAAGTGCTTGACAACTAGGTCACACTATATAAATCCATGCAACCAGCATTGATTTATATAGTGTGACCCGAGAGAGTGTATATACTTACCTCCGATGGCCCGCGCTGTCCTGCTCAATCGATTCTCCCTCGCCGGCAACTTTGAATTGAAAGACCTGCCGACGTCAGCGTCACGTGACCCGTCACATGACTCTGACGTCAGCGCAGGTCCTATAACTCACTGCAAGTGCCGGGAACCAAGCAGGAGCGGTGCGCGGGCCGACAGATGGTAAGTATATATATATTTTTTATTTTATTCTTTTTTTACAGCTTTTTAATGGTACCTGGGTGTGGATGAGACTCTCCTCTCCTCCACACCCGGGTACCATCCGCATATTAGAACGCGCCAATAACACAAGTACAAATGCACTCTTGCGGAATTGGCGCGTTCTAATGCAAGTCAATGGCGGCGAAAACGCCGCGTTTACGCAAAATTAATTGACATGCTGCGGACTTTTGAGCGCAGCGTTTACGCTGCGGAAAAATCCGCATCATGGGCACAGCACATGCGGATTTCAATTGGGGATCATTGCTGCCCTTCTACCATGCGTTTTTAATGCGTTTCCGCGGAAACGCATTAAATACGCATCGTGTGAACTCAGCCTTATGAGTACTCTGCACCAGGCTGTATTACGGGTACTCTGCACCAGGCTGTATTACGGGTACTCTGCACCAGGCTGTATTACGGGTACTCTGCACCAGGCTGTAAGAGGTCACTGTGCACCAAGCTTTATTAGGTCACTGTTCACCAGGCTGTATTACGAGTACTCTGCATTAGGCTGTATTAGGTCACTGTTCACCAGGCTGTATTACGAGTACTCTGCATTAGGCTGTATTAGGTCACTGTGCACAAGGCTGTGTTACGGGTACTTTGCACCAGGCTGTATTAGGTCACTGTGTACCAGGCTGTATTATGGGTACTCTGCACTAGACTGTATTAAGTCACTGTGCAGCAGTCTGTATCAGGTCACTGTGCACCAGGCTGTATTACGAGTTCTCTGCACCAGGCTTTATTAGGTCACTGTGCACCAGGTTGTATTAAGTCACTGTGCACCAGGTTGTATTAGTTCATTGTGCACCAGGTTGTATTAGGTCATTGTGCACCAGGTTGTATTACTAGTACTCTGCATCAGGCTGTATTATGGGTACTCTGCACCAGGCTATATTAGGTCTCTGTGCACAAAGCTTTATTAGGTCACCGTTCACCAGGCTGTATTACGAGTACTCTGCATTATGATGTATTAGGTCACTGTGCGCCAGGCTTTATTACTAGTACTCTGTACCAGGCTGTATTACGGGTACTGTGTACCAGGCTGTATTACGGGTACTTTGCACCAGGCTGTATTAGGTCACTGTGAACCAGGCTGACATGTGCATCAGCATTAGGCGCAATGTGAGCATGCTTACAGGACTTCTGAGTAACTAGGAACAATATGGGATATTTATGCATCACTATCAGTAATAAGCTTTATCCCTCTAAGATTGTCAGTAATGATGATCAAGCATGCTCGTTGCTCAAGATTTACGAGCATGCTCAGATGAGCACCTATTATCTTCAGCATGCTTGGGGGTTAAGTTTTCGTCGCTCCATGAACATGATCTGTGACTGTTTGACAGCTTTAATACATGTGAGGAATGCCTATTTCCAGCATTCCTCACATGTATTAAAGCTGTCAGTTGCAAATCATGTTCACGGTACAAGGAAAACTTAACCCCCGAGCACGCTGAAGATAATAGGTGCTCGCCCGAGCATGCTCGTAAATCTCGAGCATCGAGCATGCTCGATCATCACTAATTGTCAGTATTCTTACTCCTGTTTTTTATACTTAGGATATACAGATTTACCTATTATCCAGTGGGGCCTGGGCAATATAATATCTTTTGGTATACTTCTTTGAAACCTCTCCCCTGATGAACCCCTCAAAACGGAGGGGGGAAACGTGATGGGAATTATGGTTGTGAATTATGTTCTATATGAGACTTTGAAGACATAAAAACGATAAGTAGCAAAAAATTTTTATTTGCACCAATTTATTAAGATTTTTTTCTCTGGGCAAAAACATATGTGATGGATATACATACTGTACTTACCTAAGTAGTCCCTGAGTGGGAGTTTCTTTTTAAACTTGATGATCCAGAACTGTCTATTTGTCACTATATATTATTGGTTGATTATATAAGAACTCATTTAGTGATTTAATTTTTGGTCTATTGATCAGACACTAGATACCATACTACATTGAATGGAGTTTTATAAGATAATTAATTCATAATCCACCAACTACAGATTGGATATGATACTACACCAATTGAACAGATGTTCTGAATGTGGACCAATCTTTTTTAAGAGTGACCAAACATGAACGGATATTTCTGGCTGATGCTCAAAATCATCCTTTGGGTGGTCTTCATCTTTTTTGCGACGTGATTTTATATTTGTATTGTCTGCACTATTATTGTCCTGTCACGTCATTTCACGCACTTTTTGTTTATGTTGTATATATTTAGGGCATAATAGGCCAATGGAGGGAAAGCCGACGAGGAGTGGGGGCGCCACATCGCAATATTAGGGTGCAAATCTCCGCTGGAAGGCAGAGATAATATAGGAGACCACGGTAGGGCAAGGTCCAGTATTTCCCCTTCTCTGTGACCCTAATTTTTCTGTGAAGCCCCTCATTTTCACTAAAGTTTAAATAAAATATTGTATATAGTAGGTGGGTCTTTTTTTAGTTTATGATTGATGTATTAGGTCACTGTGCACCAGGCTGTAATAAAGTCACTGCACCAGGCTCTATTAAGTCACTGTGCACTAGGCTGTATTAGGTCATTGTGCACCAGGTTGTATTACTAGTACTCTACACCAGGCTGTATTATGGGTACTCTGCACTGGGCTGTATTAGGTCACTGTGAACCAGTCTGTATTAGGTCACTGTGCACCAGGCTGAATTAGGTCACTGTGCACCAGGCTGTATTAGGTCATTGTGCACCAGGTTGTATTACTAGTACTCTACACCAGGCTGTATTATGGATACTCTACACCAGGCTGTATTAGGTCACTGTGAACCAGGCTGTATTACAGGTACTCTGCACCAGGCTGTTTTATGGGTACTCTGCACTAGGCTGTATTAAGTCACTATGCACCAGGCTGAATTAGGTCACTGTGCACCAGGCTGTATTACGAGTACTCTGCACTAGGCTGTATTAGGTCATTGTGCACCAGGTTGTATTACTAGTACTCTACACCAGGCTGTATTATGGATACTCTACACCAGGCTGTATTAGGTCACTGTGAACCAGGCTGTATTACAGGTACTCTGCACCAGGCTGTTTTATGGGTACTCTGCACTAGGCTGTATTAAGTCACTATGCACCAGGCTGAATTAGGTCACTGCACCAGGCTGTATTACGAGTACTCTGCACCAGGCTGTATTACGGGTATGCTGCACCAGGCTGTATTAGGTCACTGTTCCCCAGGCTGTATTACGAGTACTCTGCATTAGGCTGTATTAGGTCACTGTGCACCAAGCTGCATTACGGGTACTTTGCATCAGGTTGTATTAGGTCACTGTGCACCAAGCTTTTTTAGGTCACAGTTCCCCAGGCTGTATTACGAGTACTCTGCATTAGGCGGTATCAGGTCACTGTGCATCAAGCTGCATTACGGGTGCTTTTCACCAGGTTGTATTAGGTCACTGTGTACCAGGCTGCATTACGGGTACTCTGCACCAGGCTGTGTTAGGTCACTGTGCACAGACTGTGTTATGAGTACTTTGCACTAGGCTGTATTATGGGTACTCTGTACCAGACTGTAGTACAGGTAATCTGCACCAGGCTATATTAGGGGTACTATGCACCAGGCTGTATGATGGGCACTCTGCACCAGGCTGTATTATGGGTACTCTGCACCAGGCTGTATTAGGTCACTGTGCACCAGGCTGTATTAGGGTACTCTGCACTAGGCTGTAGTACGTCAATCTCCACCAGGCACTGTTACAGCACTCTGCTCTAGGCTCTGTTAGAGTACCAGGCTCAGAATGGAATGGCATTTATACAGGCCTGATCACGTGGTGCGCAAGCCAATCACAGCTATGCCAATACTTGTCATGGCTGTGATGTCTCCGGAACTGCCCTCAGCCTAAAAGTTCGATTATTGGCTGCGCTGCAGCCTTTCAACAAAATTTATTCGGCATCTGAACCCTAACAGTATAACGGACTTCCGGAAAAAAGTCTGTGTTCAGAGTTTGGTACCAGTGTCCTGTACGAATCTAGTAAAGAGAGATACGAAAACCCAAGGAGAGAAACTAAAACACATTCATATAAGGGTAGAGAGGAAAAGTTAAGGAGAAACAAAAATAAAGGAACAAGTACAACCTCTCAGAAACCTAACAGTGGTAAAAGGAAAAGGTGCTGGGAAAGAAAGCAAACACACTCACTGCAAAAATACAACTGGAGTTTACCAAGCAAAGTAAACTCTTTTGCTGAAGAGCTGGAACTCATGAACACACATGCACCAAGAGATATAGCCAGCAAGAAAGTACATATAAAACCCCACCCAGGATGTGATGGGGCAAACCTAAAAATGAGAAACACGTGCAGAGGAGCAAACCAAGAAAGTAAAATGAAGACAATAGAAACCATCAGCATTTGGACAGGAAAGAAAGGGCAATAGCTCAGCAGAAAGAGGACTGACCATGCAGCAACAGTTCACTAGATCGAATCCCTAAACCGAGCTATGACATGTTCCCTATTCCTTACAGAGACTCGTGGACTCGCGCCATGTCAGAATACATCCAAGTCCTCTTCTGCTGCCGGTGCTGGCTCTGTCTTTGTGACAAAGAGAGATAGTTCCCTCTGTTGACTATCGGAGTCTTAACAAAATCATCATTAAGAACAAGTGTCTCCTGATTTTGATTTCAGAACTATTTGACAGAATCCATGGTGCAAAGATTTTCATAAAAGTAGATCTAAGAGAGGCTTATAACTTGATCCATATCCAAAAGGGCGCCGACTGGAAGAAGGCCTTTAATATCCATGAAGGTCACTACAAGTATCTTGTCATGCCATTTGTTCTGTATAATGTGCCAACCGTATTTCAGGAATTCATTAACGTAATCTTAGGGGACCTCCTTTGTGTTTCTGCGGTTGTGTATTTGAATGACATCCTGATATTCTCTCCTGATCTACCATCTCATAGAAGACGCATCCGTCAGGTTCTGCAGCATCTAAGGGAGAACAATTTGTTTCCAAGTTTTCCAAATGTGTGTTTGAATCCTCCTTACCATCCTCCTTACCCATCATGGGTTTCTCCATCTTCTACAAACAATTTATTCCACACGCCTTGTTCCTCATGGGACCTATATCCGCCTTAACCAAAAAGAGGGCTAATGCCAGGCGCTGATCTGTATCGGCTATGTCGGCCTTCCAGAACTTGAAAGAGGCTTTCGCGAGAAACTAACAAGCAGTTTCTCTTGGAAGTGGATGCCTCCTCTATTGATGCTGGGGTAGTCCTTCTGCAAAAGTCTTTTTCGGGGAAGTCTGTCACCTGTGTTTTTTTCTCTAAGCTGTTTTCACCAGGAGAGCGAAACGATACTATTGGGGATCGTGAACTACTGGCCATTAAGATGGCGCTTGAAGAATGGTGACATCTTCTGGAAGGCACCAGCTCTCCGGTAATAATATATCAATAATAATTTAACCTTTCTGCATTCCACACAATGGTTAAATCCTCATCAAGCCAGGTGGGTACTCTTCTTCGCTTGTTTCGAGTTTGAGTTGCACTTTCGTCCTGCAGAGAAAATTGTTAAAGTGGATGCCTTGTCTCAATCCTTTGGTGTGACTGATTCCTAGGAGAAATCACAGCACATCATTAAACCAGCAAGGATTGTTGAAGCGGCTCCTGTTCTTTTAAAAGACATTCCTTCAGGTAAGACCTTTGTTCCCACTGCTAGGAGGAGGAGACTATTGGGGACACAAATCCAAGATAGCCAGCTATACATAAGTCAATTGAGCTGATTGCTTACCGCTTCTGGTGGCCCTCTCTGACCAAGAATGTTCTGGACTTTGAAACCACCTGTCTACTGTGTGCCAAAAACAAGTCTCCCAGGAGTAAGCCTGCTGGTCTCCTTCAGCCTCTGTCGGTTCCTTCCATCCCATTACAACACATAGCCATGGATTTCATCACGAACCTGCCCCTCTCTGAGAGTGAAAACACCACCTGGGTCATGGTGGACCGGTTATCCAAGATGGTTCTATTCATTAGACTGGTCAGTCTTCCCTCTACTCCCAAACTCGCTTCACAGTTCTTTTCTTTCTGCATGTGTTTCGTTTCCATGGGCTCCTCTTCACAATATCTCTGATGGGGGGGTTCCAGTTCACATCGAAATTTTGGAGAGCTGTTTGCAAGCTGCTGAATCTCCAGCTGGATTTCTCCTCTGTGTATCATCCTAAGACCAATGGGCAAGTGTAACTGGACCATCAGGTTCTCGAGAACTACCTATGCCACTTTATCTGCCCATCAGGATGATTGGGTGCAATTATTCCTTGGTCTAAATTTTTCAACAACAATCACGTTGGGAAGTCTTACGGAGCATCTCCATTTTGAATTGTATACTCACAACATCCTCATGTGCCCCCTCCTATGATTGCTTTTTCTGGGGTACCAGCAGCTGATTACTCTTATGGCAAGTTATTCCAGATATGGCAGCAGACTCGGGCCTTCCTCCTTAAGGCCGTGTCCCGGATGAAGTCTCATCCAGCGAAGAACAGATCCTCTGCCTTTTTACCGACCTGGAGATAAAGTCTGGTTATCTTCCCGAAATATTTGCCTGAAGGGTCCCTCCTACAAGTTTTCCCCCAGTACTTTGTGCCATTCAAAGTCTCGCTCATGAAGCCGGTGGTCCTGAATCGCTTCTCTAGATCCCATACTCCAGCCTCTAATTCTATTCCTCAGGGTCCCTTGGATGTTTTGGAAGTAAAGGACCTTCTTGATTTTAAGAAGGTTCAGGGGAGACACTTCTATTTAGTCAATTAGAAGGGCTTTCTTTGGTCCTTAGCAGAGATCTTGGGAGCCTGCTGAGAACATCTGCACCCCTACCATTCTTGAGAGGTTTCTCCATCGGTGTGGCTAAAAAAGGAGGGGCGTAAGGGTGGGAGGTACTGTCATGCCGGTGACTTGCATAGCTTGTAAGCGCCATCCTACTCTGCTCCTCCCAGTGTCAGACCATCTCGCTGAGCTGGTTTGTGCAATACTTCCTGCACTGCTACATCTTCCTGTTGCTGGCGAGTCCCCACCTGGCTATAGGGAGGCATGGCCAGACTCTCCAGGAATTTAAAGCCACCGTTCTGCACAGTTTTGCTTCCCTGGCCTATCCTCTGCCAGCCTGAGTTTAGGTCCTAACTGCTGTTCATCACAAGTTCCCTGTCAAGGTGCATTAATGTTTTGACTCTCCTGTTAAGGACCCAACTGCTTTACTCATTTAGTCTGATTTCTCCGCTCCTGACCACGGTGTCATGCTCCTGGGTTTGAATCCTTGAGCCTGTGTTTTGTGGTCAGCTTCTCTGTCTGCTGATCCACAGCAGCCACACCTTTTCTCCAGGTGTTTTTGTTCTGTTATTCTTGCTGCAATCTGTTTAGCATAACACAGGTGTTTTCATTTGTCTGCCCTATTACCTTTTGGGTGCGGCTTTATATTCTGTCCCCCTGCTGGCATTTCCTGCTAGTGATAGTTTCTTGTGGATGCTCAGTCATTTTGCTGTAGCTTAAAGCCAGTTAGTGAAATTCCAGTTAGGGTTTTTCTCCTTGCCGTTTCTGTTCTTTATTCTGCACCTACCTTCTGTTTCTTTTTAGGAAGTAGCTGGCATATTTTCTTACAGTATGTACTTTATACTTTATTTTGTATTTCATGGTTTACTTTACTCACTCTCGGATCTTTTCATTTTTCAGCACACTTTCCCTTTTTGTAGATAATTCACACACTGCTCTGCTCTCTAATTCTTTAGTAGGAACATGATGCGTTTGTGGTCCTTTTAGACAGCATATGTCCGAACTGACATCTTCTAGTCTGTAGTTAGGGTGATTTTTGCTCACGCAGGAACTACTAGGGACTGTGGGGTCAGGATCTCTAGTCTGTACAGGAACCGACAGGGTCAGTTGCTGTATTTAGATTTACCTATTGTCCTAAGTAAGTAGCTACTCTAGCATGACACCCGGCTTCATATTTTGAACTTATGCTGCCCGTCCCATCCTCGGATTGCCTGATTATCTGACCACATCTCTGTTTTTGCTCTCTGTGCTTTGTATTTGTGCCTTTGACCTGCTGGTCAGCTGCTGCAGGTCCAGGGACTGCCCTGGAGTGTTAGTTTGTGACTACCCTAATGGTCCAAGCCTATCCTCAGTTACTTAGTTATGCCCCCTCCAGGGTAAGC
Source organism: Phyllobates terribilis (assembly GCF_046119375.1). Classification (NCBI taxonomy): domain Eukaryota; kingdom Metazoa; phylum Chordata; class Amphibia; order Anura; family Dendrobatidae; genus Phyllobates; species Phyllobates terribilis. The sequence continues at coordinate 881,601,799 of NW_027362761.1, forward strand.
CCAGCCACTGGCGCAGTGGGTCCACACCCACTGTCATCACATCCGGCAGTCACGGAATACTGATGTGGCTAGTGTATGAGGTTCCTGTGAATGTATTTTTACAGAAAAAGTCAAGGAATTCTCTGCATCACGAACAAATATTTTGCAGATTGCAGTCAACCCAACTTTAGACTTTTTTCACTATAATTATTTTTTTTTCTTGCTGAACCTCACGTTTGAAAAACTTTACCCAGGTACTACTAAAGTTCTGCTGATACCAAAAACAAAGTTTAAAAAACAATTCTACTTCTATGCATAATTATTGGTCTTGCATTATATACTGGTCACATATGAATTTCCTCTTATTTTTAATACTAATGCCTGAGTATTGGTATCTATTGCTTTACTGGACTTACTGGAATTTTCTAGTACTATACTCCATTGCTGAACTGAGGACTGCATAACATCAAAATTTTTACTTTATGAAACATTTTGTCAGAAAATGGTAGCTAATTGTTAATTTTTGCAGCACTCTGTAATAGGTATAGTATGTTCTGCATATTAGACTACTTATATGACAACAGGCTAACATGGCTTAGACACAGGAGCGTTTGTTCTTACAGTTTGGACCCCCTGAATTAATGATAAAGACCTGGGAAGGGATTAAACGTCAATCTATTTCTGATCTATGTCGCATATATCCTTGCATCATCCTTTAATGTTTGGCTACTTGTCTGACACATGCCTGCAGACTAAATAAACTATTTTGCATCTTTCCTCTACTTACTCATAGGACTGTACAGAGGTCACTTTTATTAATGATTGAAATGTAGCCCACAATGTAGATCACTAGACTAATATACAACTAGTAGGGTGAATAATTTATTTTATATACTGTTCACATATGAATGTCCTCTGATTTATAACAGTTATGCCTGAGTGTTGGTACAGTATCTATTTCTTGAAGCATGATGGACCTAGGTCTTTTTTCAACCTCTGTAACTATAATGTGTAAACTATGTAACCCTATGTTATTTACAGCTATGCATATACATAGTGCTGATAAAATATTCTCAAATTTGGCGTGGAATTATGCAGCTGGTGGAACAATGGGGTGCTTTCATTGTACTAAGTGGACATGTTTACCAAGGCAGCATATGGGTATTTCCTTCTGCTACACTTGTGACAAAATATCCTGCTATTTGACCTTGTCTTCTGATAATCTCCTGAATTCAGTGCATCTAAAGCAAAATTGTACAGAGGAAGGGATTAAGCGATTATCCAAAAGCCCACATATCAAAACATTAATTCATCTTCTGTTTGTGCTTTGAAGGAACATTTATTAAATCACATACTTTATGTTCTGAGTTTTCCATGTGGTCTTTTATTGTGGACAATCAATGCATAAAAAAAGTCCAAAATGCAATAAACATACACTCAAAGAAGACTATGATAATATCAGATGCTTTAGTGATTAACAATGGATCAATGGTCCCCAAATGCTCAGTTCTTATCTCAGCAGTGCATATTTGGATAATTAGTACAATAATGTTATACATGTGCAGGAGGCATATTTTACATTACGTAACCACTTGGAGACATTCTGTGCCGTCTATGTTTTTTATCATTGCATTTACAACATTTAATAGGAAAGTTTATTCCCAATATTTAAAATAATCTTCTATCCAAGGTATAAATGATAACTTGAGGATCGGTAGGGTATATACTACTGCAACCCTTACCAATGCTGATACCAAGGCCTTAATATTCCCATATGGATGGAGCAGTGTCTATTAGACTCGCTGAGAAAGCTGAGTTTTCTACTTGGCTACTGCCAGCAGTCCCATAGTGAACCCATGGAAAAGTGTTTCACATATGTATCCACTCATCCATTCTGATGGGGCATTTCAGATTTGTTCTCAGTATCAGTGAGGGTCCCAATGGTCAGACTTCCATTTATCCACAAAATATCACCTATTAGGTTAGGTGACAGTTTCAACTTTTGGGCATAACCTTTTAACAGAATTAGTGATTAAGGATTACTTATTACAAAGTGCATGTACAGATGTTTTACAAAGAGGAACTTGGTCTAAAATATTAGCTAACTGCATTGTGGGTAATCTGCTAAAATATTATATTACCTTATTAGCAGAGATGGAAGCATAGAACAAGTCAGGGGAAGGAATTTCGATTTCTACAATACATACTGCCTACAAAATGCATGGTCCCTATTTTCATGGATTTATGGAGAGTTGACAACTCTGTATAGAGAGTGCAGAGGTAGTGTTGCATCTTGGCCGTGATGTCTGAGAAGAGCCCAAAAGTTCCTCTGCTGCATTGTCAGACAATTTTATTTATTAATGGTTGATAAGGAGTTTGAAAAGATTTTGTACTGGTGTCCGGGAAATTCAAGTTATGATCATGGTTAGAAGTAACTAAGAATTTTCATCAGTCCTGCAAGGAGGAATTTGGCTATTAAAGAGGTTGTCCAGGACTATTTTATTTTGTTACTATGGGCTTAAAAACTAACAGGCAGGTAGTTGCAAACAGAGACAATTAACTGCCTCTTCTGTTCGGCGCCAGCTCAGAGATGTCAATGACCACTCCTGCTGGCGATTCAGCTGTTCCACGTCAACAGAGCAGCTCTTGCTCTTCCAGGCTACTCTGTTCCCGTTAGGCAACGGAGAACCAGCTGTCAATCAGCATGACGTTGACAGTCATGCCCCATTAACAGAGCAGAGTGAAAGAGAAGCCGCTGCTCTTTTGACTTGACGTCAGGGGAAGCAGCTGACTCGCTGGCAGGAGCGGTGTGTGACCACTCAGTGGCTGTAGAGATCAGCACTGGCACAACAGACAAGTAGTTTGCAACTACCTCCCTGTTAGTTCTTAGGCCCATAAAAAAACAATTAAATATTCTTGGATAAACCCTTCAACAATACAATAGGAAATTTATCATACTGAAGTTCAGTAATGCATTAAGTATTGTATGGAAAAATTGTATGCAAGCCATAATAGAAAATAACCATACAAATGGACATGTTTTCATGAAAGGCAGTTTCCTGAGGACTACAGCTTACATTTACATCCATACATATATCTTCCCCTACGGTTACATGCCATAAGAACTTAGAGATTGAAATTTACAAAAGTGACCCCTGGTTCTTCTAAAATGTTTCCAATGAGCTAGTTGGCTTTATGTGATAGATAAAAATGCTAAATGCCTACATTATTATTAGCCTGCACAAGAAATGTATTCTCCATATTAGCATAAGAGTTATAGCACTGACTGCTGGCATTTGGGGATCAATGATGACAACAATGTGCATACATACAGTAAATGTATAAAATACAAAACATGCGTCTAGAAAACAATCAACTCAGTTGCACAAATATGTGGGTTAACTCTGAAAACATAAAACACCAGAATTAAAAAAAAAAATCATTGAGAAGTACAAAATAAAACGTAAGTGGCAATTGTAGATCTACTGAGAAAAGAGTGTAAAATGTACATATTTATTTTTCAGTAGGCATATGTTTGCTTCTAAGGCTCCATTTTAGCACCTACTTTTTCCCTCTAGGAGTTATCTCACTAATCATCTTAATGACTATTCCATTTTTACATTATTTAATAATACATTTGCATATGGCAAGTCTGTTCTGTTTTCCTCACTTCTGTGTGATATGAAAATGTCTGAATACAGCCACCATTAGATTGTGCTAACTGTATAAGGATTTATACAGCTGCCATGGTAGTTGTATATATCTATATGCAGAGTCAAGGTGACAAGGAGAAGCCGTCTACCATTGCAAGCTTCTGGGGGCGGATAAACCATTGTAACCTGTGCAGCCGCATAGGCCCAAGAGGTAAGGGGGCCCAATTCCTCCTCCAAAGTGAGTGGAATTGTGCATTATGATGAGTTACTGGACTGCAAAGGGCCTGTATATTGTTCTTGCTCAGGGGCCCTCTCATGTCTTTGGCAAGCCTTATAGCAGTACATAATCTGAAATAGTAAATGATTTTTACTTATTCTTAAATTACATTTTGTGCATTGGTCTTCCTTCTGTTCATTGATCATTAGTATTCCTTATCTAAGACAAGGGAATCTAAGGTTTCAGGACATTGAGTTAATGACTCAAGCACAGAGGATGTACAAACTTATGTTCACTGGATCAATTCAAGACCTGAGTGGAAATCTCCCCTAATTGGGGGTGTCTGTGTATTAGCTTGCTCATAAACACATACACCTTCATTCACTATACAAAACCAGATATGGAAGCTTTGGTGATAATGAAAAAAGAGACAGGTACAGTTAAAATGTTAGTGTAATGATATATTCACATATACAATACTTATTTTAAAATGTTCCCATATTTCTTCGTATAATGTCGTCATGTATGGTTTGCCAGAAAAATATAGAGAGCATACCTCTCTATATTCCAACTTGGAGTCATATGTGATGCTACTTTGGCTTTGTCTAGTAGAAGGTGGTCAGCAGAAGGACCATCCCTTGTTAGATTTGTATTGTACAGAGAATACCTTCACTTTCAAAGGGGTGGTTGGAACTGAAAAACATTTTAATCCTAAATACCTATCTATTTAATGTCATAATCTAATCTTTTTTCTAATATATGTTAATTGAAAATTCCCTACCATTCCCTCACTACTCTAAAGGCCCCGTCACACTAAGCGATGCAGCAGCGATCCCGACAACGATACGACCTGTCAGGGATCGTTGCTGCATCGCTAATACATCGCTGGTGAGCTGTCAAACAGGCAGCCTCACCAGCGATGAGGGAAGCAGCGATATCGTCCACGATGTCCTGCTCCCCGTTACCAGCCTGCTGCTGAAGCAGGAGCAGGCTGGTAACTATGGTAAACATCGGGTTACTAGGGGCATACGCGCACCTAGTAACCCGTTGTTTATCATGGATATGACTCTGCTAAGGTGAACGGTAACCTCCCGCGCACCGTAGCAGAGTGGTATCCATGGTAAACAGCGGGTTACTAAGTGCGCGCGTGCCCCTAGTAACCCGATGTTTACCATGGATACCAGCCTGATCGTTGGTCCCGCTGGTCACACACAGCGATGTGTGCTGGCCAGCGGGAGGCCAACGACCAAAAAATGGTCCAGGACACTTTGCAGCGATCAGCGACCTCACAGCAGGGGCCTGATCGCTGCAAAGTGTCACACATAGCGACATCGCTGGTGAGGTCGCTGTTGCGTCACCAAAACAGTGACACAGCAGCGATCTCGCTAGCGATATCGCTATGTGAGACGGGGGCTTTACTGCTTTATTTTTTTGTTACTACTTCCTCTTTGATGACGCTTTGTTTGAGACTCCCCAGTGTATGCTGTGATAGTCAAATGAGTCGGCATCATGGGGCAGAGGCCCCGGTCACTGCCACAGGCTCTGCCCCCTCCCTGAAATGAGGCATCATCAGTGACACCCGTTTCATTGTCTGGACTAGTCCCTTCTCTACTGAGCATGCATCAGTTGTCAATTCCAACTTATACTCAGTAGGATCTTGTCACTGTGCAACATGAGAGTGTGCTAGCTCGCTGGATCTGATCAGAAGTAAGGAGCCGGCAAGAGAGCATACTGTCAATTTGCATTGTATGAAGAAGATCCGCCGTGTAAGAAAAGCAGAGACCAGTCCCATCTCTTATGGGGGCTGCGCTGGTCTCTCCTTTTCCTATACCCCAGAAATTCTTCTTACAAAATGCACAGACAGTGCCTTCTCTTACCAGCATTTTACTTTTCATCAGAGCCTGGCGATCGAGCGCACTGTCACTGTGCACATTGCACAGTAGCAAGATCCCACTAAGCATACGTCAGAATTGACAACCAATGCAAGCTCAGTAGAGCAGGGACTAGACCAGCCCCTGGAATGGGCATCACTGATGATGCTTCATTTTAGTGAGAGTAATCGCAGTCTCTGGCCCCTGATGATGACTCATTTGACTATTCCAGCATGCACTGGGATTCTCAAAAAAAACGTTATCAAAGAGAAAATAGTAAAAATAAAAGCAGTTAGATAGAGTAGTGAGTGAATGATAGGGACTCTTTAAAGTATACTAGAAAAGATATTAAATGATGGCATTAAATAGACAGGCATTTAGGAATAAAATAAATTTTAGTTCCGGACCAACCCTTTAATATCTATTTAAACCACTGGCCTACACAGACGGAAAAAGGCCCCTGTGCAAGAACAATATATGGGCCCTAAGCAGCCCAAGAGCTCCTAAAAATGCAAAATTGCACCTGCTTTGGGGGTAAAAATGGTTCCCCTTACCTCTTGAGCCCCTGTGCGGTAGCACAGGTTGCACCAATGATATGTCCACCCCTGATTTAAACTAGAGAGAATTCAACATGACATCAATAATTCTCAGCACGATTTTAGCTATATATGTATACAATATACATACACAAAATACCCCTGCTATAGATATGCTGCCAAACCCTTATTTGCCCACCATTAGGTAACATTCTTGCAGCATATGTAGTTACGCCTGTGTAATATTGTGGATATGTGTGACATGTCCTTGAATATAACTCCTACATATGGTGAAAAGATAATTTATGTTTATCCATCACTTTCTTTAAACCATAGTCGTAGCCATGCTTTACCCTCCCTGTGTTATACTGAAGAGTGAAAGAAAACCATTACTACTGCAGTTAATGTAAAGGTTCGCTTATTGTTGAAAACTAATCGCTAGTCATGGGTTGCCATGGAAGCCATCTCAGTATTTCTAGCATATAACATAGTATAAGACGCCACCGTGTAAATGACAATTATATACAGAATAAGAAATCTGTATGTATGCATGTATGTATAAGGCTTTCAGTGCACATACAGTTAATCCTTAAACAAATACCAGACATTTTATTAAGCGAATTTCGCACTACATCCAAATTATATACATACCCAACCACTGCTGGCAGAATAAGGGTAACAAAAACATACACCTTCAGTTATCTGGAGTGCCATCCATATTGAATTTTTATATTCCTTATGGGTAAAGAAGATTGCCAGTTTTTGCTCTTATTTTATTCCCACTGTTCCTCTCAGTATTCAGTTATTTTGCTTTTTTTTAAATCCGCCATTTGGCTTCAGAAATATCAGCCTTTTTATTTAGTGTTACTTTTCATGGTCTTTACCAAGGAGGAATGACTCAGGTTAATAATGTAGGGTAGCCTAAACACCTGCCCCCAGGGAGTCCTGTGAGCACTGCCCCTTCATAAAGACCCACCCCCAGAGAGTCCTGTGAACACCACCCCTTCATAAAGACCCATTCCCAGAGAGTCCTGTGAGCACCACCCCTTCATAAAGATCCACTCCCAGAGAGTCCTGTGAGCACCACCCCTTCATAAAGACCCACTCCCAGAGAGTCCTGTGAACACCACCCCTTCATAAAGACCCACTCCCAGAGAGTCCTGTGAACACCACCCCTTCATAAAGACCCACTCCCAGAGAGTCCTGTGAGCCATGTTCCCTTTATAAAATAACTATAAAAATTAGCACTGAATAATAAGACCCATATCTCTGTAACTGTGTATTGGATTAAAAAAACAAATGTGGAATACTCAAGAGGAACCATGGGAAAAAAATGAGACCGAAGACTGGCCACTTTTGACCTGGTGACTGGTCTTCTTTAAATGGGTTCAACTATACTTTCTTCCAGAAACAGTGCCACTCTTAATCATTGGCTGTGTCTGGTTTAGCATCTTAGCCTATTTTAAGTGACTAAGAGCTGCAAGAACAGCAACAGGCATAGCTTGTAGAGAAGAGTAGTACTGTATCTGAACAAAAGCTTCCATGTTTCTGTGATTTTAGCCAACCTAATTCTGAAATGTATCTAATTCTACTTTATGTGTGTGCTAGACTGCCTTAATTTAGATTTAGAGGGAGCCTGTCATGTAGGATAATGTTATTAACCTGCAGATATAGGGTTAATCTGCAGGCTAGTAGTGTTATGAAAGTGCATAAGCAGCTGTATTGAAAGTGTGGCACCTGGAAGAAAATTAACTTTATTGCTCCCATGAACCACCGCCTTTTACGCATACATGTTTGCTGGCACAGCTACTGTTACTGCTTAGAGCGCTGACAGCTAACAGCAGGCTCAGCACTGCATTATTGCAGAGCTGGCTGTCAGTCAGTACTGGGGTGTGCTTATGTAGGGGTAGAGAGGATCACATGGCACCTCTCTGAAGACCCCTGTTGTTTTAAATGTATGAAAATGTACTGTATTGTATGTGTTATCCACTAGGAGGCTGCAGTTCCTGTTATTCAGGGGTGACAGAGTTAACTGTAGGGCCAGCCCATAGTTGGGGAGGAGTAATAGGGACCTGTGTGTGAGTTCCTGTTTAGTTAGTGAGTTGTTAGTAAGCTAGAGACAAGAAAGGACACCCTCAGAGGAAGGTGATCATCACCAGGTGTGTGTGGTTAAGACCAGGACAATGGAGCAAGTTTCAGCAAGGGATTTTCAGTGGTGGCAGTGTTTTTCCTTAAGAAGGCAGGTCAGGGGACCAACAGCAAGAGACTTTTAGAAACATCTTTAAGAGACTTGTGGGAATGTCTTTAGTGTTTGCCAGACCTGGAAGCTGCCGTCAGTGAGGCAGTGTCAGCTAGGCTGGGGCACGTTTAGTAAGGTGACATCCGGAGAAGTTCCCTTACATTGTTCTCAGGAAGTATAGTTGGAGTATAGTGGTCACAGCGAAACACATTGACCCGGTAGCGCTATACTGATGGAGGCCCTCAGCTTAACCTGCAGTTCTACAGTAACGTTAATTTTAAGTATTGTGTCGCCGTCCATGACCACCAAGAATGTGCCTCTGTATTGTGCAAAATAAAAAATCAAGCTTATTTCCTGCTACCCTCTGTACATAAGTTTGATTGTATTTAAAAAGGACTTCACTTTTACAAGCTGGTCTGATTTCCTCATCATGGGGTTAAAGGTGTCCGTGGCAGAGCTGAACCTGAAGGTGTCCGCAGCAGCAAGACAACCACACACACACCAAGTTGGGACCTTGTTTCTATGTAGCATTCCGGGGCGTGGAAGACATGTACCTTACCCACGGCTACCGCCCCACCCCACGCCACGTTACACTTTTAGCTGTTGCTTACAGTGCTGTGATCAGTGACTTTAGCCACACTGCCACACCTGTATGTCTGAAAGTCAGCAGCTCCCGTGACAAATAAAGCTAATTTTCTCCCAAGAACCGCCCTTTAATACAGCGGCCAGGCACTTTTCCAGTGCGATTAACCTGTATGTGTAAATTAATAGCGTTATCCGACTTGACAAGTTCCCTTTAAGAATACCACCTGAACTGAATTTCAGTGCAGGAGTTAACTACCAGTAACCTGCTTTACAAACCAGGCTCAGCATTCATAAATCATTTAATTTGACCCAATTTAACACTGTTCATCTTATTTCATAATCATAATTATTGCAATGACAAAGAGATGGATTCACAGCATGGATGAAAAAAAAAAATGATGATTGCGTCATGTACAGAAAGCTCTCAATAAATTGTATAGTAGGTGGCACTAGAGTTCTAGTCCTCTTCCTCTCTGAAAAGACAATTTGCATATTTTCCAGAGGAGCATTGCGGCTTTAAAAGTCTCCTCACTGTGACATGCTTAACATGTCGCTCTCTGCAAGGAGAAATGTTACCCCTTAAATACCGGTCTGACGCCTCTCACCCAGCCAAACCAGAACTCACACTTTGCACTGACGAGGGGCAGTAACCCGAAACACAGTGTCTACACCCTAAGTCATGTGATAAGGCTCGTTAAAGGGTCACTATTGACATTTAGGATTGCTACTTCCTATAGGTGGCACTAGAGTCCTAGTCCTCTTCCTCTCTGAAGAGACAATTTGCATATTTCCCAGAGGAGCATTGCGGCTTTAAAAGTCTCCTCACCGTGACATGCTTAACACGTCACTCTCCGGAAGGAGAAATGTTACCCTTTAGATACCTACCTAATCTAGAACATTATTTGACTTTTTTTTGCTCAAAGCCCTTTTTAGATAGGATCTGAATGAAAAGTCCAGTGCGCCATAACATACCATCCAAAGTGCTCCAAGTTCATAAAATACCGGTATAAAACCTATTTGTGCTTCCTACACAATGAGCCCACATGGGCATGGGCCATGCCACCATCTCAGTACTGAAGGTGTACAATTCCTTATGCTTCTAGTTACTTGTGTGATCACTACTTTTACTACTTTAGTATATAAACTCAAATTGTTCTCCAATAAGTATATTCACAAGGGATTGTCTATTTCAGTACAAACAGAATATTAGACTATAAATAATCTATTATGTGGGTCAAATAAAGGTGAGCAAAAAGCTTTGCAGCACAGTGGTCAAGTAAACACATCGGTAGCCCTTGACTGCCAGATCAAAAACTGGAGACGCTCCTCCTGCCTACTGGTGTTCCCACCGCCTTTTCTGATTGCTATTGAGGTGTCGAACATACTGTACATCCCATCATGCCAGGCCTACTAATCAGAAGAAGTGCTGGGATGCTGGCATGTAGGCGGAGGTCATGGCTGCCGAATCAGAGTCTTGAAAATCTTTTTGCTCAACTCTAGTGTCTAATATCCTTCACATTCATTTTTCACTTTCACTTTCATCTTTGGCAGGTACGGTGGGGTTCACATACTATTTTGTTACTTCTATTACACTATTACTCTCACTTTATAGTTTTCTGAATAACATGCATTCAATTTTGCTTCCAATTCGCATTTCTTCCCCTTACCATGTGCTCATATTCCATCTTAGAACTTGGTCAGTGCTAATGTGACATAAGGTCATAAAGTTCTAAATATACTACCCGAAGCATATTTTTTTAATAGATTTGCTTCTACTGCAGAAATAGCTTTTCATGCTTTAGTTGGCGAGGTGAGCACCTTAACTTAAATTTTCAGTCTAAACTATTGCCAATGAGCAAACACCAGACTAAAGCCCTCGTCTCACATAGTGAGATCGCTAGCGAGATCGCTGCTGAGTCATGGTTTTGGTGACGCAACAGCGACCTCACCAGCGATGTCGCTATGTGTGACACTTTGCAGCGATCAGGCCCCTGCTGTGAGGTCGCTGATTGCTGCAAAGTGTCCTGGACCATTTTTTGGTCCTTGCCCTCCCGCTGGTCAGCACACATCGCTGTGTGTGACCAGCGGGACCAGCGATCAGGCTGGTAACCATGATAAACAGGGGCACACGCGCACTTAGTAACCCGCTGTTTATCATGGTTACCACTCTGCTACAGTGAGCGGGAGGTTACCGCTCACCGTAGCAGAGTGGTAACCAATTATAAACAGCGGGTTACTAGGTGCGCGTGTGCCCCTAGTAACCCGCTGTTTATCATGGTTACCAGCCTGCTCCTGCTTCAGCAGCAGGCTGGTAACAAGGAGCAGGACATCGTGGAAAGATTCTTTCCACGATGTCGCTGCTCCCCTGATCGCTGGTGAGCCTGCCTGTTTGACAGCTCACCAGCTATCACTTAGCTACGCACCAGCGATACCGGCCAGGTCACATCGTTGTCGGGATCGCTGGTGCGTCATTATGTGAGGTGGTACTCTAAGATTTTGTGTTATTTGCACTTAAAGGGAATCTGTCAGTAGGATTATCCCTCCTAAGCTGTCTATATGGGCATATAGGTCATAGGAAGCTGAATAAAATGATACCTTGATATCAGCAATTCGATGTCTTATTCCAGAGAAATCCATGCTTTTCTTTTATATGTAAATGAGCTGTTCAGGACTATGAGCTGGACACTGATCTGCATGGGAATCTGCCTGCAGAGCTTATTTTAAATATAAGGGGGAGTTCCCAGTGAGATGTGTAATGGCCGCTCTCTGCTCTCCTCATCTCACTGCGGAGCTGTGTGTGATTATACCTGACACATCTGCAGCTTCCTCTCAGCTCCAGCTTCCATCTCACAGGCAGACAGGGCTGTAATGCAGCAGAGCTGAGAAAGCTGCAGCAAATATGTTTGTAAGGAGACACAGTTGAGTTCTCCTGTTCTGTGTTAGTTACATGTCTCACACTGGTAACTTGTTCTTTCATTTAAAATAAGCTCTGGAGGCAGATTCTCATGTAGATCTATGTCTGGCCCATAGATCTTAACAGCTCATTTACATATACAAAAAAAAACAAAAAAAAAAACACTTGGATTTCTCTTGAATAAAACATCGGATTACAGATATCAATGTATCATTTTATTCAGTTTTCTAAAACCTGCATGCAAGTTACTCCTACTGACAGATACCCTTTATCAGGCAGAATATGTAATTTAATGCTTTCTTGGGAGATTGCTCAAATATATAATAAGGAATTGAATCAATAGTACACAATATTTATTCTTGCTTTAATAGACCTCTTGCAAGTAGCTTATTAATTTTCGTCAGTTAATATAGTGGTGCCTCTATCCAGGACCCTCATCAAAGAGCTGCTACAATGACTGTCTCTAACACTGGAGGATTCAGGCATGGCATGGCAGTCCACAGATCTTAATAACACTGTGCAATGCTTAAAGGGGACCAGTCAGCATGATTTTGGATTATAAAATAAAGAAATGACAATAATGGTGCTTTAATGCAGATTAAATTGATACCTTTTTTAAGAAATTCATGTACTCACTGTTCTGTAATCACCCATTGAAGTTTTATGCTAATGAGGCGCAAGTGCAGCAGGGTTGGATGTTGCACTTGGACTTTTCTTACCTGTCTGAGTATCATTTGCTGAAATCTTCTACAGGTCCCGTCACTGCTGGGGGTGGCGCATACACAGTCACTTCTAAATAACATCATTGGGCGCAGGACTCAATTTGTGTATGCACCACCAAAGTCAATTATTGCGCCCACGTGAGAGTGCTGCCAGAGGAGGCAGGTAATTGAAAAAGCCGCATCATTAGCATATAATTTCAAAGGATAATTACTGGATTTCTTAAAAAAAAAGGTATCAATTTAATCTGCATTAAAGCACCATTATTGTCAGGTCTTTACTTCACAAAAATCATGCTGACTGGTCCTCTTTAATTACCCTTGTATTTGCACTGCTGGATAACTGAACACTTGCTTCCAACTTCTCTTACAGAAACCAGATCATTGGGGATATCAGCGGGGCAATACCCAGATATCTACTTGGCATTAGGGGATCTTTCTAAATAAACTGGTTTATCCAAAGCAGACAACCTCTTCAAAGTGATCACACTGGGCACTTCTGATTTTTCTTATACTCAACTAATTCTAACTTACATGGCATATATTGTGATATCTAATTGAAACCTTCTTAATACATTGCACATACATTTTCTTACTGATATTAGATGTATGTTTGCATGTTGAAGCTAAAATTTCACAATTATAACACTTGCTTGAAGAATTTGACTTTACCTTCTATATATTAAAAGGGCTGTCCGACAACATCAAAAGATCAAAATTATTTAAACTAATATACATGGGTTTTATAAACTTCATGGATGGCCTAATATCAGATTCCTAGCTTGATTTATAAAGTGTATCTTCTTATGACATATTAAAGGACCTGTCATAGGGATCAACCCTCCTAATCCGACTATATGGGCATGTAGGTTATAGGAAGCTGAATAAAATGATACCTTGATATCAGCGATCTGATGTTTTACTACAGAGATATCCACATTTTTCTTATATGTAAATGAAATGCTCAGGACTATGGGCCAGACATAGATCTACATGAGAATCTGCCTCCAGAGCTCATTTTACATGAAGGGGGAGTTACCAGTGTGAGACAAGTAACTAACACAGAACAGGAGAAGTGAACTTTGCCTTCTTGCAAACACATTTTTACAGCTCTCTGAGCTCTGCTGTATTACAACACTATTACAACCCTGTCTGCCTATGAGATGGAAGCTGGAGCTGAGAGGAACCTGTAGATGTGTCAGGTATAATCACACACAGCTCTGCAGTGAGATCAGGACAGCAGAGAGCGGCCATCACACATCTCACTGGTAACTCCCCCTTCATGTAATATAATCTCTGGAGGCAGATTCTCATGAAGATCAGTGTTCAGCCCATAGCCTGGAACAGCTCATTTACATATAAGAAAAACTTGGATTTCTCTGTAATAAGACATTGGATCACAGATATCAAGGTGTCATTTTATTCAGCTTCCTATGACCTACATGCCCATATAGAAGGCTTAGGAGAGTTGATCCTACTGACAGATTCCCTTTAACACAGACACAGAAATTCCTCTGTCACCGGGTGATGGTGATGTGATGAAGGGGGCTGGCTGCCAAGCTCAGTTCATTAGCTACGCCAACCTTATTCATCAGTTGTGATTGAGATATGGGCAGCCTTAGCTATTGAACTAAGCAATACAGCCAGCCCCGTTGTCACTGACAGATAGGGAAAGGGCGCTCCATGCCTGTGTTGGAATGTGGTGAAATTAGACTCCTGGGACAATGCAGCATGTCAAGTTTAGAAAATTTAAATATATTAGTCAGTATAATGAATTTACATTTACAAACCACGAAAAATGTAATGTCATCCAACAACCACTTTAATTCTGGCACAAAAAAATGTGTAACATTCTGTATAGCTTGGTCTTATGTCCAAACAGCCGGCAAGGCTGATCGAATAGCACACAGAGAAATAACCTTTAATCCCAATCTAGGGTGCATTCCTCCCTCAGCTGATAGAAATACTGTATCACTGGCCGCCATTGCTAACAGCTGATAAATATCTTTGTTCTACAGGACAAAATTCTGAGTGTTTCAATGAAAGACATTCTGAAGTTATAAAAATGGCTGTTATAATTGCCATGAGATCTACATACTGGGGCCACTGATCTGGGGCATCAGGACAAGTCAACAGGCTCTTGGTTCCTCCTTTCTAATGATGCACAGCTCTATATCTCACACTTATCGTTTTGTTCCCTTCTGATTACCGCAACTCTAAGGCTGGGTTCACATAGCGTTTTTTCCTACATTCAGTGCTCCAATTGGAATTTCTGTCCAAACTCTACGAATACATCGACTACAATGATGCAAACAGAGTCCCAGTGTGTTATGTTGTGCATCATTTTCATCCATACAGTATATGCCTATATATATGACCTATATAGCCAAAAATGATGCACGACAGACACATTGTGACTCCGTCTGTGTCTTTATAGTCAATGGCTCTGTTAGCTCGTGCACCAGAATTCCATTTTGCGGGGAAGGGGGTCTCAGACAGAAGCCCCCACAGGGCCATTGAACTTAAGAAAAAACGCTGTGTGAACCCAGCCTGAGCAATCGGCTGCTCTTTAACAACCCCATTACGTTTTTAGCGGTGAAAACAACTTTATTTGCAAATGAATGTTTGCAAAGTTTTCACAACACTTATCTTGTTATTAACATTACAGTTACGGCATCATGCAGACGATCAATGTTTGGTCAATGTCACTTTTTACCGTTAGCGTTTCATCAGTTTTTTTATCATATGAAAAAGCCAATTCACTACAAAGTTAAAAATGAATAGCACACGGATGGCACATGCAGACAATGTGTGCTGTACATGACATTCACTGACCCATAGACTTATTTGGGTCATTTTGATCCGTAACTCAGATCAAAAACGGATATATCTCCATTATTTTTTGTGGACCACTCGGTCTACAAAAAATCACAGAAGTCTGAACAGCCACATGGACTATAATAGGTATGAGTTAAATCCTTAATATATCAAATATGATATAGTGTTTTTTCACAGATTTCTGAATGAGGCCTTGTATTCACATTATCGACGTTAAGTCATTATCTTGACCTTTTTTGGTCTGCGACCACATTGTCACCAAGTACTATACTGAAGGGCTACAATTAGACTTTTAACATGCTGTATACTACCTAATACTATTCTGGAGCTTAGCAATACGAGGCATTATGCATTGCCAACCTGCCAAAGAGAGCAACATTTCTGGCCACATTTTCAGCAAGCTTAAAGGTCTAAAATGAACTCTGTGTGACTGCAGATTTGTGAATCCTCTCTGCGCACATTGCGAGGATTTGCCGTTGTCTGAACCGGGAACAGCGGTCGAGTATGCGATATGTATATTCCCAGGCAGAACCCGGAAGGCCATGCCCACTAGACAGGTCCCGGCCTTGCTCAATACACTTGTATTCAGTGGGCCGCGCCTACTAGGCAGGTTCTGCCTGGAAGTATGCATATCGCATAATTGACCGCCATTCCCGGGGCAGACAATGGCGAATCCTTGCAGTGCACATGTGTGTGCTGCGAGGAGTCACAAGTCTGCAGTCACACAGACTAGACCGCACAACCCCTTAAAAGAAAGAGCCTTCAACATTTTCTGCATTATGGAGCATGCTGTTAGAGAAATAACACGTCAATTCGGTGCTTTTGGCCTTTACTTGAGACACCAAATTCTATTATGGTGGGTTAGAAACCATATATACTAACTTAATTGTAAAAGCAGTTTTTAGAAAACATGATATGATTGTGCATTTCTAAAACCTTGTGATCTCAAAAAGCTAGAGTTAAAGTAACACGTGTACTTTTGATCCTTACGAATTCACTATTAGCCCACCAGTCCAGAACACTGGACTACCAAAAATGAGCAATTAGCACTCCTGAATTATTACACATGATATTCAACTCCTCCATGCCCTAGGATAAGGATTAAAGTTTGGATTGCTCCCTGTAGGCATGCAATATTCTGACCTGGTTTCCAATGGTACAGAACCTACATTTGTTGAATGTGAGCTGGGATAGGGATACCTGAGCTGATAACCACATTGCATAGAAGGTGCAGACACTATATTCTTTGGTAAGGTTGAACTACTAGGTCTACTCCTATAGGCAGAAGCACTATTACGTGGTGGCAGCGTGGAGGTGGACTTCCAAGCTGCTGGGGGCTCTGGTAAAGTCTTTCGACGTGCAGCAGACAATACATTGGCAGATACGGATTCATGAATTGTTTGTGGTAAGAATGCATCATCCACAAACCCTAATGGAGATTTAGTTGCTGCTTCCCATGGAGTTAACATCTTTCCCGGTATTTCAGATGTTGCTGCTGATTTGCCAAAGTAACCATAACCAGGTGCAGGCTCAAAAAGTGATGGTGACAATGGAGAGCCAAATGGTTGTGAGCTGGCAGATGAAAAACTTCTGGCGGGGAAGGATATGGATCTTCCTTCTTTTCCCTATAAAAAAGACACAGGTTATGCATTATTATTTAATTTATCCATGAGTTATTTATTACCCTGACTTCATCCATGTACATGGGCCTGATTGTGTATGGCATGTGACAAATAAACTATATTAAGTGATGACGGTCAACTGAAAACCGCATAGTACTATCAAGTGCACATCTTGTGCTCTTTTAACAGAAAAAAATATATATATGTACAATGTTAGCCAGTAGATAGAAAAAACTAAATTTTTAATATTTTTTACCTCTCTAACACATATTTAGTCTGGCTAAATAAAAACTATGCTTGAGTAAGACTAACCCATAAGTAAGAGTAACCCATAAGCACTCCCAAAAGCTCATTCAGATGAGTGTACTATACGGACATGTGCTGTCCAAGTAAATATTAGACAGCCCACTGACCATTGTAATTCAATAGGGCTGTTCAGCCCATAAAAAAAATGCTATATGCTTTATTCTCTTGCTAATGTTGGATGAGTCTCACCCATTCCAGCTTATGGGTGTGCAAAAATAATTGGATCCCATACAGAACATTTGTATTGCGTCCGATATTTACAGATATATTACCATTATTTAAGGGGTTGTTCACTACAAGGACAATCCCTTCTCAACTACTATATTGCGCTATATAAAAAAAAATAACAGCAAAACAGCCTGTACTCACCTCCAGCGCTGGTGCCAGTGCCATTCCAACTATGCCAGCGCTGGATCTCCCACAGCTTACGTGACATTGTCACATGAGCGCTGCAGCCAATGGGCTGCTTCACTCTCACGTCCTTCTGATGCACCTGACATATGGAGGAAGTGAGAGAGCGGCAGCACTGACTTCTTCCAGATGTCAGTTTTGTCCAAAAGAAGTGAGAGTAAAGCAGATCATTAGCAGCCACTGATTGGTTGCACGGCTTACGTGACATAATGTCACGTGGGCCCTGGGAGATGCGGCACTGACATCGATGGAATAATGCCTGTACAGGAGGTGAGAACTGGCTGGTGTTTTTTTTCATAGGGAATATAGTAATTGAGAAGGGGTTGTCCATGTAGTTGACAACCCCTTTTAACATAAGAAACTGCATTTGACCTCATACATTTTAAACTGTTAATGTATAAATATGGACACCACATGGAAATCCCATGGATGTAAACTACGGACACAAAAACTGCACATGGATGTCTCACAGATGTACAATACAGACAGAGGGATTCTACACGAATGACAATGTAGATGAAAATCCGCGTTTTCTGCATGAAAATCAGACGATTTTTTCATACGCTCATCTGACCCCGGCCTAAAGTACAGATGCTTGACCTAAATAGTTTACTATGTATCTATAAAAGCTTTATAATAATTGCTTCATATAAAACTGGGATAAAAATTGTGATCAATCCATTTTGTCCAAATTATATATGACAATAAAATCTACAAAATGCACAAAGGAAAGAATACTGTTGCATGTATGTTTCTGTACTCTCAATGACCTAATTAGAAAATTACATACTGATGTGAAGAATTGGTTGACTAACTTGGGACCCAGTTAAAATGCTCATTATCTGCTCAGCATGAAACTAAGATGTGCTGCAGAGAGTAGCAGAGCTGTAAGTGCCACCGGCAGCATACACATGAGGCATAATGTAATTGCACTTAGAATTAATAGTCATCTCTATAACAAAGGTCAAACCGAAGGTTAGAAGGGTTTATTGAGTACGAAATATCCAAGAGCTCTTCTGTGTATTTCATTCCTAGAATATGATAACACTGATTCATAGACAGCAACATATAAAGCCTGCTGTCTGTTTTTTTCTTTGGCAAAAAGTGTTTAGCATGATGTGCCCATACTTATGCCATCTGGAACTGTGTATACCCAATTATCTATAAAATGCCACCTGGTCAGGGTCAGATTACAGTATTTCATGGTTAATAGGGGGCAATTACTATGAAATCTCCACAAGGTAGTGGCCACCACGGTCCATACTGAATATACACGTTTCTTGTCTCCTGAGGTCACTGCACACCACAGAATTGAAACACAAACTTTTTATAGACTAAGGTCTAAATAAAATATCCACAACTCACATACGTATTCTATCTGTGTTTTTCAAGGATAGAACATATACCCATAAGGACTCATTCAGACGTCAGTGATTTATCATCAGTGTTTTAAGGGGTAAGGGGTTTCTACTTGCGGAGAGCTACAAGCCAGGTCTGGCATGCCAGTATAAGGAGACTTAAACGCCTTGCATGCTCCTCTGGGTAACTAAATATGCAAATTGTCTCTAGTGCTACCTATTAGAAGCATCAATCCTACAAGTCAATATCGACCCTTAAATGAGCCTTGCAATATGACTTAGAATAAAAGCCAAACCAGAATCCCAATTTGCAAAGACAGTGTTTCGGGGTATTGCCCCTCGTCGGTGCAAATTATGAGAACTGATTTGGTTAGGTGAGAGGCTAAGACTGGGAATTAAGGGGTAAGGTTTCTCCTTGTGGAGAGTGACAAGCCAGGTCTGGCATGCCAGTATGAGGAGACTTAAACGCCTTGAGTGCTCCTCTGGGAAATTAAATATTAAATTAAATATTGAAAAGACATGCTATAAAGTATTAGTATAACACCACTGCACATATATTCCCAATGTTACATGAAACTTTTTGTCTTCATCAATAAAAGTCAGTAAAACTGCCGGATGGCTGCCCGCAGAGCCAGCAGGAGTCCGATTCCTTAGGGAGATTTTTTTTCTTTTCTGAGAAAAAATGAAATAACTTAAATTTCCAGTGGTGTGTTAGTCGTAAAAATAGAGAATACCACTGTATGTAATCGTTGCTCATAGCAATCAGATTCCATATTTTATTAAAATGAAAGCCGATGTCTGATTGGTTGCTATGGGCAACAATGACACTTTTTTCACTGATGATATTTAAACAGTCTGTGTCCCCACTAAAATGAAAATTGAAGAAATGTTCTTGTATTGTCTTCTCAAATAGTTGACTAGTACTCTATTCTGTATTACTCATTACTATTTAAGTTTGTGAAAGCTGGGTGACACTCTCAGTATTTGGTCAGTATTCGGTCAGTATGTTTTCTCAGGAATGGGAGCCAAAACCAGGTGAGGAACAATCAGAAAAAAGGTATAATAGAAACAAGTCACCAATTCTGCATTTATCACCCACTCCTGCTTTTGTCTCCCACTCCTGAGAAAAAATACTGACCAAATACTGATAGTGAGGCTGTTGTCTAGGAGTTAAACTGTGTTTGGCAGACTTGAATCTATTAATGACCTCCATAGATGCCACAGTCTCCAATTTCAATGTCACTTTTTACTACAAGTTGGGCATTCCTTGAGCTGAAAATAGAATGCAAAACATGGCCAAAAGTGGGTGCTGTTTCCCAGGGAATTTGGAAAACTTTCTGGGTAATGCTGGGGTGGGACTCCCTTTTCGGCCTCCTTTGTTGGTAACAGGTGTGTGGACATACTAATGGTTCAACCTAGGGGCCCAGGAGGTAAGGAGACCCAATTTTACCTCCAAAGCAGGTGGAATTGTGCATTATGATGGGCTATTAGACTGTAAAGGGCCCATATATTGTTCCTGCACAGGGGCCCTCCTCTGTCTGTGTTCGCTCCTGGTGGGTAACTGTGAATCTCTATAGTCAAAGAGATATCTATTGGCAGCTCAGCATTAGGCCGGCTATCAGTCAGTGTGAGGGCCGCAGTTGCACGCTGCCGCTCTCTATACACAAACCGGTGAATGAACCAGCACCGGTGCCGCCCCTGTGCCCAAAACCAGAAAGCTGCAGAGGGGAATAAAGTCAATTTCCTCCCGGCAGCGTGGGTCTAATTGCTGGCACCGGGTAGGTTCAGAATGCTATTAACTTGCAGATTAAACTCATATCTGCAGGTTAAAGGCATTTTTTCAGGAGACAGGTTTCCTTTGAGGGGTGTATCTGGGATTTTAACATTGATAGTTTATCCTTAAGATCGGTCATCAATGTCTGATTGGTGGGGTGCAACACCCGGAAATCTCGCCAATCAGCTGTACCCGGTGTCACATGGAACTGTTCAATTACGGAGCTGAACAGAACAGCTCCGTCAACAGTATAGTGGACATGACTAGGTAACACCCCCTCTCTTGGTCTCACATTCCCTGTTCTGTCAGACCGTTACCTCTCAGGCTTGTGTACTCAAGGCCGTACTGTTAGACTAGGCATCCTTTTCCAGGACCCATCTCCAGTGCCTCACTCTGTCCTTCGGTCACTTCTCTCTCGCTCTCTACTCAGGATCACTGCCTCGGTCTCCAATCATGTCAGGAACACCCACAACACGCAGCTCTGCTGACTAGTCAGGCCATAGGTCTGCTCCTTTTGCACCCTGGGGTCCTTGCACCTTAGCCCCTCCCACTCTTGGCTAGTACCAATCATTAACCCTAACTCTCCCTACTGTCGGTCGACTGCAACGCCGTCACTAATAACGCATGTCACAATACACATTACATATCATAACAATACGCATGTCTTCAAGTGGGAGCGTGGGCAGTATTTCTATTTCCTTACACATTCATGGATTTTCACAGAGGATTTAATTCTTGGCAATGCATAGAATGAACTTTGTGACTAAATCTGCATGTAAATTATCCACCAAGTCAGGACTTAACCTTATTTGGCAAACTTTATGTTAAAAAATATGTAGCATAGAAAATCATGTGTGACCATGGCCAAAAAATAAATATTGGTGCTGTATTACCGGTATGTCCCTTCTCCATACAGACAATATAAGGAGACTGAGGCCAAAGAAAAAATGTCACATCGCTCTGACTTTCAGAGTTTGTACCCACAAAGTTTTTAATGAATTTGAGCCACTGTGTATCATGCTGTGAAGTAAGGAGAAATTATTAATGAACAGAGACTATATGACTGCGTTCACACTTTGCGGCCACTGTGGCCACATCTTTTGAGTACAGTCTTAGGATCGATTAACATATTTCTGATAAAGAGTTAGAGTTTTTCAGACAAGTTTTGGAGCAGACCCATCTGAAAAAAAAACTTTGTGTGCAAATGTGGCGCCCTGCTGCGCATTGGTGCACAGAACCCAGAAGGATGCATGGATGGACTTCTCCACAAGAGGCCCTCACTACATTCATACACCTCCACCTTCCACCTCAGACCAGCAGAGGGAGCCCTGATAGGGATATAAAAAGGGAAGGTGGAGCCAGTCAGTTCAGTCTACAGGGAGTGAGAAGTTAGTTGTCAGCTTAGACAGAAGGGAGTCTGTGAGCTGAGAGCGTGCCGACGCTCAGAGACTGGTGAAGACACAGCACGCCAGCTGCCAAGTAGTGAGGACCCCGAGTGTGGTCGACGGCGAGGAGAAATGGAGAGTGGAACTAAGGGGGCAGAGGAGCATAGTAAGCTCACCCCGATTTATATACCGGACACCGGGTCCGCGCCTACAGGGACTCCTTATACCCAGTAGGAACCACCGGAACCCCTGGAGAACTACAGGTCCCAGGTCCACCTAATGCTGATTGTAGTACCAGAGCCAGGAGTCACAGAGGTCCCAACGTCCAGGGAGAGTGATCTCCAAAGAGAAGGCCCTACCACCAGGTCAGCAGGTGCAGAGAGAGACAGTAACCAAACTAGGCCCAGTTCCAGGCAGGCCAGAAGCTTAGAGAAATAAGCAACGGATCAGGAGGCCCTATACCTGCTCACTGGGGAGAGTCCAGAAGTGCACCCTTCACCTGGAGTACCCTGGACCGTGCCTGCAGCATCACCAGTAAAGGTAATGAAGCAAAACCCCTGTCTCTGTCCGTTACTTCTGCTGCGCCATCGTCGCTTCCCCTGCACCACAACGCCCAGCACAACTTGCATCGTTTTCCCTGCCCTGAGGCCTGCTCCAGCTGTGGGGAGCCGTTCCATCACAAGCTGCCATGCCATCTTCCTCAGAGGACTGTTGCAGCGCTGGTGATCCTCACCAGACACCACAGGTGGCGTCACGAAAATACCGACAAATCCCCTATAAATATCCCCCATTTCACTGAACGCACTGGGTCACGGACCGGGCCAGCCACCGTGATATCCCCCGGCAACCAGAGGCCCGGCTGCCGAGTACCCCACGGCCCAGGGGGCGCGTCAGCCTTGGCGTCACAAACAGGATTCCGTGCCCGCTGCCACTGGGCACTGTGCGCCTTAAAAAGACTGTGTTACTCACTGTGGTGAAGTTTTCCCGCCATTCCCGAGGTTTTCCCGCCATATCCGCCATTTTTCCTGTTGCCGCGCGGGAAGAAGAGGGGTGTAACTGCGGGAATTGGAGAGGCGTAACCGCTGGAAGCGCGCGAAGTTGAGGACACGCCCCGCCCCTGACGTCGAATCAGGAAGCGTCAGGTCCTGGAAGGAGCCGGAGGACGCTCTGACGTCAGACGCGAGCGACGCAAGGTCCTGGAAGAAGACCGTCACCCGCGGAGCGGCGGCCTACCCGTTGAAGAAGGTAGGCTCTGGTTCACTAGGGGGGCGCAACCATGGCCGATGACCAGCAAGCCGCTGGAGCACCGGTTAACGCTCCTGAAGCCCAACCGGCGCCCGCCGCTGCACAGGCCGGAGCGGTCGCTCCACCAGCAGGGGTCGTAACTCCGTTGATACCTATGGCCCTGCCGTATATCCCGGGAGCGAAGTGGTTCCCCCAGTATAATGGTAAACCAGACACACTGTCCGGATTCAAAAGGAAAATATGCGGCATACTGGATATGTATTCTATGACTGGCAAGCAGAGAGCCGCTGTAGTGTTCGGACAATTGACTGGTGCCGCTGAGCGAGAAGTTGAAACCTGGCCAGTCGCAGACCAAGAATCAGTGTCCATCATCTTTAAAAGATTGCAAACGGCGTTTGAAAACCGCACTGAGACAGATCTCCGGATGAGGTTCTACCAGTGTGTCCAGAAACCCGAGGACAGTATCCGGGACTATGCCTGGCGCTTACAGGAGGCCCTACGGGCCCTGAAACAGGTTAGTCCAGCCAGCATCCATGAGGAAAATAAAATGCTGATGGAACAATTCATCCGGGGGTTGAAGTCCCAAGAAGAGAGCAGAACTGTACGGTGTTGGGCCTTAGATCATCCAGATGCCACCTTTGACACCCTTAAGGACATGGCTATAAAGGGTCTGCAGCCCCTGGAAACAACAGATACTGCTGTTCAACGTTACCAGGGTGGGGCCACCCCAGTGCCTGCAGCACCCACTGCTCCTCCATTGACGGCTGAAACAAGGATGCAAACAGTGCCCCCTAGCGAGCTGGACAGCTTACGCTCTGAAGTGCGCCAGTTAAGTAAAACCCTGACCACTGTCATGAGCACCCTGCAGCTACAGACGGAGCCTGAGCCAGAAGGAAGGATCCTACTCGCCGACTGCCCTGAGGATGTCCCCTGGAGAAGAAGAAGGAGGAGGACAACGCCACCCCGTAGGAGGACAACGCCATCCCATGGGAGGACCAACGACCAACGGCACCCTCCGGAATACTTCATCTGCTACCGCTGCAATAAAGCAGTCCACACCACATGGACCTGTCCTTTAAACAAGCAAACCCTGGGGCCGAGGGCCGACACCCAGGAGAAGACCAACCAGGCCCATCAAACTGGTACCGCCGGTTCGTGGGAGGAAGACCTTTCCTGTCCATTGTGCTGGATGGCATCGCGACACCTGCCCTGCTGGACACAGGATCTCAGGTAACCATCATGCCTGATGTCCTCTACAAAAGGTTCTGGTCCATACACAAACTTCACCCGCCAGATCCAAACCTTTCCATGTATGCCTCAAATGGCCTCCCCCTTAACTTAGTCGGGGTTAAGGATGTGGCAGTAAAGGTGGGAAGAGTGGAACTGAAGGACCAGGGGCTAATTGTAGTAGAGACTAATCCTGATGATACAGACTTGTATATGGTACTTGGCACAAATATTGTTAGTATCTGTTTGGGAGAAGTGTTGTTCTTGCTCCAACAGATGGCTGACACCGCCAGACCAGGGCAGCGGAGGGTGCTCCAGAAAGAGATCCGAGCCCTTATGTACCAGCAACATGTAAAGCTATCAGGTGGTGAAATCGGTAATGTACGGGTGAAAGACCCGATACCCATTGTGATTCCCCCAATGAGTGAAATGCGATTTGGTGTAGAGCAGCAATAGGTCTCAAAGGACGGAGCTACCAGGTGGTAGTAGAGCCCCTTAGCTCGGAGTATAGACCTACACTCTTGACTACCAGAGGGGTAGTGGATGTACGCAATGGGAGGGTGCCCGTACGCCTCCTAAACTATGGGGAGGACGAGACTAGATTACCACGCTACTCCACTGTTGCCAAACTGTACACAGTAGATAACAACTCCGTACACACGGCGGAGTCCTTAACCTCACCAGACGAAGTGGAGGATAATAACCCGGGAACCCAGGTGGAGGATTGGTGTCAACAGCTCCATGTTGGGACAGACACCACTCCTGCCCATCATAAACAGGACGTAAACCGGGTGGTTCAGGAATACGAGCAGGTATTCAGTAAACACCCACTTGACTTTGGGAGGATTAAAGGGGTACAACAGCATATACCCACGGGTGACCATCCACCCATCAAAGAACGTTACAGGCCCATACCACCAGCACACTACCAGAAGGCGAAGGAGATGTTGCACGACATGAAGAAGGCAGGGGTAGTAAGGGACAGCTGTAGTCCCTGGGCAGCTCCCCTGGTCCTAGTCAGGAAAAAGGATGGAAGCATGAGAATGTGTGTAGATTACAGACAGGTAAATCGCATAACACACAAAGATGCATACCCTTTGCCCCGTATAGAGGAATCCCTGGCTGCATTAAAGTCTGCAAATTACTTCTCCACCCTTGACCTCACTAGTGGGTACTGGCAAGTAGCTGTTGCTGAGGAGGATCGGGAGAAGACGGCCTTTACTACCCCGATGGGACTCTGCAAGTTCAACAGTATGCCGTTCGGACTCTGCAACGCCCCCAGAACGTTCCAGAGATTGATGGAGTGCTGCCTGGGACACCGCAACTTTGAGACTGTACTGCTATACCTGGATGACGTGATAGTGTACTCCAAAACGTACGAGGACCATTTTAAGCACCTGGCAGAGGTATTTGAGTCGCTGTCCCGGTATGGGATGAAGCTGAAGCCCTCCCAGTGCCACCTGCTAAAGCGAAAGGTACAGTACCTGGGGCACATCGTCAGTCCAGAAGAAGCAGCACCGGACCCGGAGAAGGTCACCGCCATCCAGAAATGGCCGGAGCCGAAGAGTCTCAAGGAGGTACGTCAGTTCCTGGGACTAGTCGGGTATTACCGGAGGTTTGTGAAGGACTACACCAAGAAAGCGGCGCCTTTGCAAGATCTCCAGGTAGGACAGTCCGGGAGAGGCAGAAACCCCCTGTTCCAGTGGGGTAAGGAGCAAGCTGAATCCTTTGAGGTGATGAAGGAGGTCCTGATCGGTGAAGAGATCCTAGCCTACCCTGACTACAGCCAACTGTTCCTGCTGTACACTGATGCCAGCAATGAAGGATTAGGAGCTGTGTTAAGTCAGAAGCAGAATGGCCGAGAGAAGGTGATCGCTTATGCAAGCAGGAAGCTCCGCCCGACCGAGAGGAACCCAGAGAACTATAGCAGCTTCAAGTTGGAGTTCCTAGCCCTGGTCTGGGCCATCACCGAGCGGTTCAAGCACTACCTAGCTTCCAGTAAGTTCACTGCCTACACTGATAATAACCCCTTGACTCATCTAGAAACAGCCAAGTTAGGAGCCATGGAACAATGATGGATGGCTCGGCTGTCAAACTACCAGTTCACCATTAAGTACCGGGCAGGCCGCAAGAATGCCAATGCCGATGCCCTGTCCAGGATGCCTCACCAGTCGGACACTGAAGAAAAAGTGGATGACCTGGAGGAGATTGAGCTATCTGCCTTCCACCGTAATGGAATGGTCCACGAGCAACGAGCCTCCAGGAGGCATCGCGGTAAGACGTTAAACCCTTTGCCTCACCACAGCTGGAAGGAGACCCAGGACAGCGACCCGGTTGTCAGCTGTGTCAAAGAACTGATAACCCAGGAAGGTTCCTCCCTGGAGAAGGACGCGTCTCCACAAGCCAAGCAGCTGTGGAATGAGAGGAGCCGGCTGTTCATCTATAGGGAGAAGCTGTGCTGAAGGTACGTCAACCCAAGGACCCATGAGATGGTATGGCAGATCGTAGTGCCTAGGACGGACATCCAGATGGTGTTGGAGGCCTACCACGATCAAGCGGGGCACTTTGGCTGGAAGAAGCTAGAAACCCTGCTGAAAGGTCGGTTTCATTGGGTTGGAATGCACAGTTCCATAGAGAGATGGTGCCGGGATTGTGGACCCTGTAGCCTCAGAAGAAAAGACTACAGCAGCCAGAAGGCACCCCTGCAACCCATCAAGACGACTCGACCACTGGAGATCGTGGCCCTGGACATGTCAAGCTGTCACCCAGCAGGTCAGGATATTCCTATGCCCTGACCATGGTGGATCACTAATCCCGGTTCCTGGTGGTCGCCCCCGTCAAGGAGCTGACGGCAGAAACTGCGGCAAAGACGTTTCAAGCGTACTTCTGCAGGCCCCATGGATACCTGGAGCAGGTGCTGACGGATTAAGGCCCTGCCTTTGAAGCCGAATTGTTCAAGGAGTTTTGTCATCTGTATGGGTGTAAGAAGATCCGGACTACACCGTACCACCCCCAAACCAATGGGTTATGTGAAAAGATGAATAACATCGTCATCGACCTGTTGAAGTGGCCAGACAAGCTACCTGACCTGGTAGATCTGTACAACCACATACCTGTGAGTTCCACCAATTGTACTCCAGCATATCTCATGCGAGCAAGACCCGGAAAGTTGCCCATGGATCTGGAGCTTGGTGTAGTAGAACCCGAAGCAGATATGTCCACTGAGGACTGGGATACGACTCGACAGGAGCAGTACAGGAGAGTACAGGCCTGTGTCGAAGACAGTCTGAATAGGGTAAGAGACAAGCAGGAAGCACAGTACAACAAGAATGCGCCAGCAGAACCCTTAGCACCTGGAGAAGTCATGCTAAAGAGAAAAAGAAGAAACCACAAACTTGGTGGGAGAGGGAACCCTACACTGTGTTAAATTCAAGATTTGATAACAGGAAGACCTGTTTAATTACCAAGGACGGAGGAAGAACGACTGCAACGGTATCTAGAGACCATCTGAAGTTGTGTCCAGGTCTGCTAAAGCCCCAGGAAGAAGTGCCTCTCATCGTACCGGAGGAACCTAAAGAAGCAGTAATACATACTGAATTAGGAGATTTCCCAGCAGATTGGCCTCAATTGGATGGAGCAGTGATAATACCTGTGATCCACTTCTTTCAACAGCCAGAAGCCCCTCCACAGCAAGTAGAACCTGTAAGTGCTTCAGAAGAGCCTGCTCAAGAAGAATCCCCGGAAGAAGGATCCCCGGTTGGAGTGGAGCAAAGAGGCCCAGCCAATGGTACACTTGCCAGTCCCATAGAGAGGTTAAGGCAACCCTGCAGTCCCCCAACATTTAGAACTGACAGAATGGGAGGTGGTGCAAACACTAGTGCCTCACACATCCCAGCATTACGCAGGTCAACACGTAGCACGTAAGGTCAGACCCCTGTCAGATACAGAGAATAGAAAAAGGAACTCTGACAGTGTAGATAGTTGCCCCTGGGGTATTATATTGTGTATTTTCATGTATGAATTTCTTAACTTGTGTTTTGCCTTATAATGGACAATTTAAGTGATATGGACACTTTTCTTGTTGCCTCTAGTTACCCGTAAGGGTATATAAAAAACTCTATGGCAGAGGACTGTGTGCAGCCCAAAAACTGTCCCTTGTACATAATTGCACTCCCTGGAGTGCCCCCTTTAGGTGACCTCAGAACAAAAACCTGTCTGGCGTGGCCCAGGGCCTAAGTTGAGGGTTTGCTTTGGACAGGTCCCTCAAGCTACCTTGTACTTTACCTGTGAGATGGACACCCTGGTAGGGGACCTCACTGGAACAGACTTGAAATTCTGAGGTTGCTTATTATATTGTATATATATATTTATTATTTATAATGTTTATAATGCAACGTTCAAGAGATGTGCCTCCCATAAAGGGAAGAAATGTTAAAGTTATTGTTAACCTGTTTTGAAAGTTGCTTCAGTCCAGGAGTACTGAGTTTTACTAGGGGGGAATGTGGCGCCCTGCTGCGCATTGGTGCCACAGAACCCAGAAGGGTGCATGGATGGACTTCTCCACAAGAGGCCCTCACTACATTCATATTCCTCCACCTTCCACCTCAGACCAGCATAGGGAGCCCTGATAGGGATATAAAAAGGGAAGGTGGAGCCAGGCAGTTCAGTCTACAGGGAGTGAGAAGTTAGTTGTCAGCTTAGACAGAAGGGAGTCTGTGAGCTGAGAGCGTGCCGACGCTCAGAGAGCGGTGAAGACGCAGCACGCCAGCCAGTCCAGTAGTGAGGACCCCGAGTGTGGTCGACGGTGAGGAGAAAAGAAGAGTGGAACTAAGGGGGCAGAGGAGCATAGTAAGCTCATCCCGATTTATGTACCGGACATCGGGTCCGCGCCTACAGGGACTCCTTATACCCAGTAGGAACCACCGGAACCCCTGGAGAACTACAGGTCCCAGGTCCACCTAATGCTGATTGTAGTACCAGAGCCAGGAGTCACAGAGGTCCCAGTGTCCAGGGAGAGTGATCTTCAAAGAGAAGGCCCTACCACCAGGTCAGCAGGTGCAGAGAGAGATAGTAACCAAGCTAGGCCCAGTTCCAGGCAGGCCAGAAGCCTAGAGAAATAAGCAACGGATCAGGAGGCCCTATACCCGCTCACTGGGGAGAGTCCAGAAGTGCACCCTTCACCTGGAGTACCCTGGACCGTGCCTGCAGCATCACCAGTAAAGGTAATGAAGCAAAGCCCCTGTCTCTGTCCGTTACTTCTGCTGCGCCATCGCTTCCCTTGCACCACAACGCCCAGCGCAACCTGCATCATTTTCACTGCCCTGAGGCCTGCTCCACCTGTGGGGAGCCGTTCCATCACAAGCTGCCATACCATCTGCCTCAGAGGACTGTTGCAGCGCTGGTGATCCTCACCAGACACCACAGGTGGCGTCACGAAAATACCGACAAATCCCCTATAAATATCCCCCATTTCACTGACCGCCCTGGGTCACGGACCGGGCCAGCCACCGTGATATCCCCCGGCAACCAGAGGCCCGGCTGCCGAGTACCCCACGGCCCAGGGGGCGCGTCACATATGTAACCTAAGAGTTAAACTGACTGTATGTAATACTAGGTGGACTGTAAGTGTGCTCTGTGGTGTGGGATTGTTGAAGAACTAGATCTTCTTCATTCTTTTGCTGAAAGTGGGAAGGTTAGAGAAACAGAGAATATATAAAAAAAAACCTGTACAAAGTACAAATCAAAGGTTTTTCTCTATTCTCAATGTTTGAAATTGTTAACGTTCTACTTCAGACCATTGCAATCTGCTCAGTGGGTCTCAGCAACGATCATGGTATTCATCAATGGAAATAACAGTTGTATAATGTCAGCAGCCTGCTCGGTGTCTGTACAGAGGCTGTGAGGTTCCCTTTACTATAGGAATGTAGAACTGTAGGAATGTACTTTGCTATGGAAGCATTTCTCTGAAAAGCTGGAGAAACAGGTGTCTGGCATCTAAGAACTTCCTTCCTACATGGAGATGAAACCTCCTAGAGGACGAGTGACCATAATGTGCAGCTTTCCGCAGCGTAAAGCAAGCGTTAGAGCTGCATAGTATTCTGAAAATGAGATATAATCATTGTATACCGCTCAAAAAAATAAAGGGAACACTTAAACAACAGAATATAACTCCAAGTAAATCAAACTTCTGTGAAATCAAACTGTCCACTTAGGAAGCAACACTGATTGACAATCAATTTCACATGCTGTTGTGCAAATGGAATAATAATAATCTTTATTTTTATATAGCGCAAACATATTCCGCAGCGCTTTACATACATTATCGTCGCTGTCCCCATCGGGGCTCACAATCTAGATTCCCTATCAGTATGTCTTTGGAGTGTGGGAGGAAACTGGAGAACCCGGAGGAAACCCACGCAAACACGGGGAGAACATACAAACTCCTTGCAGATGTTGTCCTTGGTGGGATTATGAACCCAGGACTCCAGCGCTGCAAGGCTGCAGTGCTAACCACTGCGCCATAGACAATAGATGGAAATTATTGCCAATTATCAAGACACCCTCAATAAAGGAGTGGTTCTGCAGGTGGAGACCACAGACCACATCTCAGTACCAATGCTTTCTGACTGATGTTTTGGTCACTTTTGAATGTTGGTAGTGCTTTCACACTCGTGGTAGCATGAGATGGACTCTACAACCCACAGAAGTTGCTTAGGTAGTGCACCTCATCCAGGATGGCACATCAATGCGAGCTGTGGCAAGAAGGTTTGCTGTGTCTGTCAGCTTAGTGTCTAGAGGCTGGAGGCGCTACCAGGAGATAAGCCAGTACACCAGGAGACATGGAGGGGGCCGTAGGAGGGCAACAACCCAGCTGCAGGAGGACCAGGAGGAGCACTGTCAGAGCCCTGCAAAATGACCTCCAGCAGGCCACAAATGTGCATGTGTCTGCACAAACGGTTAGAAACCGACTCCATGAGGGTGGTATGAGGGCCCGACATCCACAGATGGGGGTTGTGCTCACACCCCAACACCGTGCAGGACGCTTGGCATTTGCCACAGAACACCAGAATTGGCAAAGTCGCCACTGTGCTCTTCACAGATGAAAGCAGGTTCACACTGAGCACATGTGACACACGTTACAGAGTCTGGAGACGCCGTGGAGAGTGATCTGCTGCCTGCAACATCCTTCAGCATGACCGGTTTGGCAGTGGGTCAGTAATGGTGTGTGGTGGCATTTCTTTGGAGGGCCGCACAGCCCTCCATGTGCTCGCCAGAGGTAGCGTGACTGCCATTAGGTACCGAGATGAGATCCTCAGACCATATGTTGATGCAGTTGGCCCTGGGTTCCTCCTAATGCAGGACAATGCCAGACCTCATGTGGCTGGAGTGTGTCAGCAGTTCCTGCAAGATGAAGGCATTGAAGCTATGGACTGGCCTGCCTGTTCCCCAGACCTGAATCCGATTGAGCACATCTGGGACATCATGTCTCGCTCCATCCAACTTCACGTTGCACCACAGACTGTCCAGGAGTTGGCGGATGCTTTAGTCCAGGTCTTCGAAGAGATCCCACAGGAGACCATCCGCAACCTCATCAGGAGCATTCCCAGGCATTGTAGGGAGGTCATACAGGCACGTGGAGGCCACACACAATACTGAGCCCCATTTTGACTTGTTTTAAGGACATTACATCAAAGTTGGATCAGCTTGTAGTGTGTTTTTCCACTTTAATTTTGGGGTTGACTCCAAATCCAGGCCTCCATTGGTTAATAAATTTGATTTCCATTGATTATTTTTGTGTGATTTTGTTGTCAGCCCATTCAACTTTGTACAGAACAAAGTATTCAATGAGAATATTTCATTCATTCAGATCTAGGATGTGTTATTTGATTGTTCCCTTTATTTTTTTGAGCAGTGTATAATGAAAGCTATGCAACATTAAGGTTTAATATTCTGTCACCATCTTCAAGAATGCCACCTTACCGCAGGATTTACGCGATGTTAGGAGCACTTTATCAACCATCTAATACCGTTTTTAATGATCTCTGCGTTATATCTAAGCGCCACCTGTGTGTTTAGAATCCATGTTTATTCTTCCCTGCTCTCTGCCCGCTGGTAATCATTGCTACAGCTTGCTGGGATCATGCCCACAGTGGCATCACTTACATCCCTGTGTGTACAGGGGGAGCAGGGAGGAGGAGAAATCCTTCTTCTCCGGCTTCCTAGTCACCCTGTACACACAGGGGTGTAAATCACGCTGCTGTCGGCATGATCCCAGCAGGCTGTAGCAATGATTGACAGCAATTCTGGACTAGTCCACTACCCACAAGCAATGGTACTATGAGGCCAATAGGCTGATAAAGTTCTCCTAATTAGGGATGAGTGGACCCGTGGAAGTTTGGGTTCTAGTACTCGACCCAAACTTTAGTCCTAAGTTCTGTTCGGGTACCAGAACTGTACCCGAACTTGAACCAGAGCCTGAATCCCGTTGAAAACAATGGAGACCCGAACTTTGCTTCTGGAAAAAAATACTCTCTTCTGGGAGAAGTCCATGCTTGGCGTTTAGCGCTGGACACTAACTGTCCGGTACGAACCCCAAACTTTTAAGTTCAGGTTCACTCATCTCTACTCCTAATACCTACTGGGGTAAATCCTGCTGTCAGGTTCCCTTTAAAATCATGCGCTGAACACGTGTCCTAGACCAGGTTTTCTTATAGAGATGCAGCATGTTCTAGGGTATGTGCACACGATACATACATGCAGCGGAATTTCCATCTGGCATTTTGCAGAAAGAAAATCTGCAACATATTATAGTTTCAGCAATGTTTAAAGAGAGGGTTACAATTTCCTAAAGGGGTTGTCCACTCCCTAATAGTTGCAGTCTGTTGCAAGGTAAAAGAAAGGGCATATTTAATTCCCAAACTGTTGCCTCTCCTACAATCTACCTCGCTGTCTCTTCCAGTGGTCACATGACAATCTAATAGCCCGTGACCACTGCAGTCAATCAATGGCCACCGATTGACTGCAGCTTTCTCTATTCATCAGAGCAAAGCTGCAGCCAATCAGAACCTCAGACTGGCTACAGCAACCACATGACAGAACATTGTGACTGGCGTACAGAGGGGATATTGTTGAAGCGGTGCCAGTCTAAGAACTACTTATGCACTTTTTTTTTGCACCAGCCTGCAGTTGTAGTGAAGGGGTTGTCCAATGGTTGACAACCCCTTTAAGAAATATTAACCACTTATGCATTGTCCAATAATGGACAACATCTTTAAGAAATTTTAACCATTGAAATAGCCAGTGTTATTTACAGTTGGTGATTTCACTGCAAATTTTTCATTATGGGAAGGCCACAGTGGAAAGGTCCTGAGAGCACATACCTATGAGAAAGCTTGGACTGGCCCACATGGGGACAAGTGAATTGCCCCTTCGGCCCCTTTCCAGGAGTAGACCTCCCACCCTCCTACATACTGTACACTGTGTTCATGCACCATATACTCGTACAAAGGCTTCTCATCATCTTCATCATTCTGTTTTTATACATTTATGTTTTTGCCCTCCCTTTCTTTCAAGACTCATTACTTTCCCTCCCCCCATCTAAATAGATATATGAGGGCTTGTTTTTTGCAGGATGAGTTGAAGTTTTAATTTTGAGACTGAGGATGGTAATTGAGGATCATTTACATATCCAACAAAACTGTTTTCATATATAACTAAATTATTAAAATTTACAGTGCATGTATGATTTTTATATGGGATAAGTCCCCTATGTAAATGTCTCAATACTTCAATTTGAGATAAGGGGAGACAGACTCCCTTTAAATATGAAAAACGTGTTCCATGTGTTACCTTGTGTGTATGTGCTATATTATCTTTGGCCATTAGATGTCACTGCAGTATCAGAGACTTAAAGACTAACGGCCGTTTTAATTTTTATTGTCTGTAAATCAATAATAGAAATGAAAATAAGATTTTTTTTTAATATATCTCATTAGAGAAATAAGCTCCTTTTTCCACCTGAATTAATATTTCATTCTCAGTATTCTCAATTAACAGGTAAAATCTGTGAAGACAGATAATAGTTGCTGCTCATAAAGTTCTATAGAGAGGGGAGAGGTAGCATTGGCAAGTTCTCCTTAAATGACAGCTACACTTTAAAGGCATTAACCACTTTATGTAAAGAATAAGGCATCAGTTTCAGCCAGCTCCACCAAAATGGGACAGGGAATGGCGACTCCCGCTTGTCTAAGTCATGACAAGCTATGGCGTACACTACGCCACAAATCTTACACCAGTCAATGACTGGAGTAAGATTGTGGCAAGGCGCACACCTTTTATGAGATGGGGGAGGTTGAGAGTTCTCACATTGTGCTCTGCTTTCTATATGGAAGGCACAGTGGGTGTAGGAGCAGAGCCTGCCTATCGCTGTCACTGTGGTTGTAGCATCACTACAGTGAGGCTATGTGCCCACGTTGCGGAAATGAAGCGGAAAATTTGCCCTTCATTTCCGCATGTCCTCTCCCGGAAAAACGCATGCGGAATTCCGCAAGCGTTTATCGCGCGTTTTCGACATGCGGAATTGTCTTGCGTTTTTTATTGCATTGACAAGGCAATTCCGCATGCGGAAACGCAAAATTAATTGACATGCTGCGGATTTTTGTGCGCATCAAAAACGCTGCTGAAAAATCCGCAGCATGGGCATAGAACTTGCGGATTCTCATTGGGGACCAAGCGTTTTACAAGCGTTTCCGCTGCGGAAATTCCGCATCAAATACGCTTGTAAAACGCTACGTGGGCACATACCCTGATAGTGAGAATGCTGTGCAAATTGCTATATATTAAAATATTCCCCTGTTCACCTATTATTGCCAATTATACTTTTGGCTATTTATTGTTTGTTGATTTGGCTACTGGCTACCAAACATGCACAGTGCTTACAAGCTCTTTTCTATGGAACTTGCAAGCACTGCACTGAAGCTACCTGGGTCTGCTGCCAGTCAGCTCCAGATTGCGGCTAGCTTCAGTACTACTATGCTCCATTATGCTACAGAGGCAAAGCTGCCTCATATACCATCATCAGAAAACGTACAATGCAGGTCTGCGAAGCAACGAGCTGTCAATCAAACAGGAGCACCCGACCCCAGCAGGCAGCAGTTTATCTGGCTAGGGAGCAGTGCGCTCCTATGCAAACTACTAACCCCTTAATACAGACCCCAAGCTAAACTTCCTGCTAATGGAAAGTATATACTATATCTGATGCTTCTTTGCAAAAAATTAGAACAAACTCACATGGCCGGTTTATTTTTGATGATATCACTGAAATCATGCTGTGGCCGATGTTGGTCACCATGTTGCATTATACACTGATCGTATGTAGCATAACTACTGGCAGTGGCTTATGCCACATCTGACATGTCATTAACTGGACCATACTAAAAATGTACACAAAGTCACAAATTACAGATGTTTTTTTACAATGCTACAAAAAACACATTATAGGAAATCGGAAAATGTTTTAATGTATATTATTTCCAATATTAGATAAAGATGGTTACATTTTCAAAATCCAAAGTCTACTTCTCCAGATGCAAGTTGCTTTGAGGTTTGGGAGCCAGACAATATTTCTACTGTATGGAGACATTGTACAACGCAATTAATACACTTTCCTGTTGTCTGCTGCCACCTACTGTTATTGCACGGTATTGCTAGAGCACTGGAGTATGAG
The DNA here is from genome assembly GCF_046119375.1 of Phyllobates terribilis. Lineage (NCBI taxonomy): Eukaryota > Metazoa > Chordata > Amphibia > Anura > Dendrobatidae > Phyllobates > Phyllobates terribilis. Next base: position 881,638,403 of record NW_027362761.1, read on the forward strand.
AGGTTGCACTTATGTTCCTATGGCTTCTGGGCATGTGTTCACTGTCTAGTCCATCATTCTGACCCCTGTAGCTATAATGGGATGACACGGCTGACAGGAGCCAAGGCTCTGAATACTCATGCAATCTTTTTTTATTTTACCAATCAATAGATAATTCAGAAGTAACTTCCAATTCATAAAAAAATGTATTGAATATTTGATCAATGTGATATACTATAATGATTGTGGTGGAAAATTCTTTCGATATGTTAATTGTAATAGGTCACCCCTCCTCCCATGTGTTGTGTTAGAATTGTCTCTCAGCCTTTATGGCTGTGACGTCCCCTTTATTTGGTCCTTTGTCTCCCCCGATGAGTCGGTCAGAGATGAAACACATCCGGAGCACCATGGGGCATTTTTATTATTGATCCCTGGAATTTAGTGTGGGGTAATGTGTGGCCTTGTTGTAATAATCCCACCCCCCTTTTTCCTTCATCCGGTATACAGCATATATCCTGATCCATCCGGTACTGGGGATCTGAACTGGATCTGTTCACCTAGGACACCACCTGAATCACAGTGAGATCGTTCCTATTTGTACAGTTATCTAGTTTACAATGCTTTATACACCAGACTACCAAATTTCTTTGAGAATATATTGGTATATTTATCCTTACCAGTGCTGGTTACTTAAAAAGTTACTTGTGGGTCTCAATGTCTTTCATGTTCACTAGCCTGCTGGCTTTTTAGTTTATATAATAATTAAAAGTTATATTTTAATCATACATTTTACCTTGCTGTTAATATATAAATATAGTATATTATGTTAAATGTAGCTGTCATTAGTGTGGTCAATGCAAAGGCTTATGCGCCCGCAGTATGTTCCCCCAAACACAGTATGATGCCCCCACAGCCACCGTAGCCACCCAAACACTGTATGATGACAGTACAACACTGTACGATGCCTCCAGTGGTCCCTCACATCCCCTCAACAAACCCCCACTCATTATGATGCACCCAGTGCTCCCACACACAATATGTTAAACCCGGGGTCTCCCAAACATAGAATGATGCCCTCACATACCCCTTCCCCCCACACACACACAGTATGATGTGTCCATCAGTACATTCCCCAAACAGTATGATTATCTTGGTGCCCCCACACAAAATATGATTCCCCCATTGTCTCTCACACATATTATAATGCCCCCACAGCCCTCAATACAGTATGATGCGCCACAACTCCCCACACAAAGTCTTATGTCCCCAAAGCCACTTCCACACAGTATAATCCCTACAGCCACCCACACATAGTATGATGTCCGCAGCGCACACACAGTATTATGTCCTCAGTGTCCCCCTATATAGTATTACGCCTCCTACAGTACATTTCCCCCACAAAGTATGATGCCTACACTTCCACCCACAAAAAGTATAATGCCTCCCACTAGGGGCGGACTGGCCCACCGGAGGATCGGGAAAACCGCCGGTGAACCCTGGGTCCCGATGACCACGCCCCCAAGCCCCACCCCCTATCCCCCCTGGGCCCTGTACAGAGAACAGAGGGGCCCCCCCCCCCGGTTCGCTAATCATATCGGCAGCACTGCCGATATGATTAGTGATGGGCCCACTGCAGCGGCAAAGCAGGGAGAGCGATCTCCCTGCTCTGCCTGCTGCCGCAGTGCCCCTCTGCCTCCTCTGCACAGCGTGACACTGCCGGCGCGTGCACAGGAGGTCAGTCTCAGGGCGATGACGTCATCGCCCTGGGACTGCTTCCTGGGACTGTGGAGGACGGACCCGGCGTCACCCCAGGCAGCGGCAGCAGAATCTATGGGCTCCTGTCAGGTATATATTATTGGAGGCAGCAGAATGTATGGGCTCCTGTCAGGTATATATTATTGGAGCCAGCAGAATCTATGGGCTCCTGTCAGGTATATATTATTGGAGCCAGCAGAATGTATGGGCTCCTGTCAGGTATATATTATTGGAGCCAGCAGAATGTATGGGCTCCTGTCAGGTATATATTATTGGAGCCAGCAGAATGTATGGGCTCCTGTCAGGTATATATTATTCGAGGCAGGAGAATGTATGGGCTCCTGTCAGGTATATATTATTGGAGGCAGCAGAATGTATGGGCTCCTGTCAGGTATATATTATTGGAGCCAGCAGAATCTATGGGCTCCTGTCAGGTATATATTATTGGAGCCAGCAGAATCTATGGGCTCCTGTCAGGTATATATTATTGGAGACAGCAGAATGTATGGGCTCCTGTCAGGTATATATTATTGGAGGCAGCAGAATGTATGGGCTCCTGTCAGGTATATATTATTGGAGCCAGCAGAATGTATGGGCTCCTGTCAGGTATATATTATTGGAGCCAGCAGAATGTATGGGTTCCTGTCAGGTATATATTATTGGAGCCAGCAGAATGTATGGGCTCCTGTCAGGTATATATTATTGGAGCCAGCAGAATGTATGGGCTCCTGTCAGGTATATATTATTGGAGCCAGCAGAATCTATGGGCTCCTGTCAGGTATACAGTACAGACCAAAAGTTTGGACACACCTTCTCATTTAAAGAATTTTTTGTATTTTCATGACTTTGAAAATTGTACATTCACACTGAAGGCATCAAAACTATGAATTAACACATGCGGAATTATATACTTAACAAAAAAGTGTGAAACAACTGAAAATATGTCATATTCTTGGTTCTTCAAAGTAGCCACCTTTTGCTTTGATGACTGCTTTGCACACTCTTGGCATTCTCTTAATGAGCTTCAAGAGGTACTCACCGAAAATGGTTTTCACTTCACAGGTGTGCCCTGTCAGGTTTAATAAGTGGGATTTCTTGCCTTATAAATGGGGTTGGGACCATCAGTTGTGTTGTGCAGAAGTCTGGTGGATACACAGCTGATAGTCCTACTGAATAGACTGTTAGAATTTGTATTATGGCAAGAAAAAAGCAGCTAAGTAAATAAAAACGAGTGGCCATCATTACTTTAAGAAATGAAGGTCAGTCAGTCCGAAAAATTGGGCAAACTTTGAAAGTGTCCCCAAGTGCAGTTGCAAAAACCATCAAGCGCTACAAAGAAACTGGCTCACATGAGGACCGCCCCAGAAAAGGAAGACCAAGAGTCACCTCTGCTTCTGAGGATAAGTTTATCCGAGTCACCAGCCTCAGAAATTGCAGGTTAACAGCAGCTCAGATTAGAGACCAGGTCAATGCCACACAGAATTCTAGCAGCAGACACAGCTCTTCAACAACTGTTAAGAGGAGACTTTGTGCAGCAGGCCTTCATGGTAAAATAGCTGCTAGGAAACCACTGCTAAGGACAGGCAACAAGCAGAAGAGACAAGTTTGGACTAAAGAACACAAGGAATGGACATTAGACCAGTGGAAATTTGTGCTTTGGTCTGATGAGTCCAAATTTGAGATCTTTAGTTCCAACCACCGTGTCTTTGTGCGACGCAGAAAAGGTAAACGGATGGACTCTATATGCCTGGTTCCCACCGTGAAGCATGGAGGAGGAGGTGTGATGGTGTGGCGGTGCTTTGCTTATGACACTGTTGGGGATTTATTCAAAATTGAAGGCATACTGAACCAGCATGGCTACCACAGCATCTTGCAGCGGCATGCTATTCCATCCGGTTTGCGTTTAGTTGGACCATCATTTACTTTTCAACAGGACAATGACCCCAAACACACCTCCAGGCTGTGTAAGGGCTATTTGACCAAGAAGGAGAGTGATGGGGTGCTACGCCAGATGACCTGGCCTCCACAGTCACCAGACCTGAACCCAATCGAGATGGTTTGGGGTGAGTTGGACCACAGAGTGAAGGCAAAAGGGCCAACAAGTGCTAAGCATTTCTGGGAACTCCTTCAAGATTGTTGGAAGACCATTTCCGGTGACTACCTATTGAAGCTCATCAAGAGAATGCCAAGAGTGTGCAAAGCAGTCATTAAAGCAAAAGGTGGCTACTTTGAAGTACCTAGAATATAAGACATATTTTCAGTTGTTTCACACTTTTTTGTTAACTATATAATTCCACATGTGTTAATTCATAGTTTTGATGCCTTCAGTGTGAATCTACAATTTTCATAGTTATGAAAATACAGAAAAATCTTTAAATGACAAGGTGTGTCCAAACTTTTGGTCTGTACTGTATATTATTGGAGGCAGCAGAATGTATGGGCTCCTGTCAGGTATATATTATTGGAGACAGCAGAATGTATGGGCTCCTGTCAGGTATATATTATTGGAGCCAGCAGAATGTATGGGCTCCTGTCAGGTATATATTATTCGAGGCAGCAGAATGTATGGGCTCCTGTCAGGTATATATTATTGGAGGCAGCAGAATGTATGGGCTCCTGTCAGGTATATATTATTTGATAATCATGCCCATTGCCCAGCTCCCGCCATATGTTGATCGCCAGCCAGATAAAACAAGGCAGCTGGGGGCTGGGATTCGCAGCATGGTAAGGCTCAAGCGTTCTTGGCCCCCCACGCTGAAAATCGCAGCCCGCAGCCACCCCTGAAAATGGCGCATTCATCATAGCACCATTTTCAGATGCTTTACCCAGCTCTTCCAGCGGCCCTGGTGGTGAGTGGCACCCTGGGTAATAATAGGGTTAGTACCAGGCCTGCTTTGTATTATCAGCTGATACTAAGCCCGAAATTCATGGTGTCACGCCAAATTAGACATAGCCACCATGAATTTCTAGTAAACAGAAAAAAAAAGATTTTTTTATTTTATTAAAAATAAAACACATTTAGGGACTCCATCTTTAATAAAGAAAAATCCTCACTCCAACGTAATCCATAGGTCTTCTGTCTTCAGCTCTGCTACATCTTTGCCATCAGACAAATATGTCTGCTGACAGATGAGCAGGCACAGAATGACACTGGAGCTCTGTTACTGTGTAGTGCGGCACTAGGTTTCTTTTTTTGTCATTTCATGCAGTGTAGAAATCTTGGGAAAAGTGTGGATTGTGCTCTGGAAGTGATCAGTTATAGCTATGTTATTTTCAGCAGCGATAAGTCCTGCATAGAAGATGTGATATATCGGTCTGCAAATAAAGAACTTCACCTAGAGACATCACTGGTGATCACTGTGTTACCTATACACACACACTGACACTATATACAGAGCTCCTGTGCATAATGTCACTGATAATCTCTACATTATCTGTACACTGACACTATACACAGAGCTCCTGTGCATAATGTCACTGGTGATCACTGTATTACCTCTACACTGACACTATACACAGAGCTCCTGTGTATAATGTCACTGATAATCTCTACATTATCTGTACACTGACTCTATATACAGAGCTTTTTTACATTTTCATTATCAGTCACTATCTGGTGCCATTATGTGCCATGGTCATGGCGTGGCGGAATTTGTCCCTTGTATGTGGTGTTATTCGGACAGTCACTATGTGGTGGTAATATGTGGTCTTCTCATGGTGTGGCAGTATATATACCTTGTACTTAGTAGTATTTGATCACTATGTGGTGGTATGTGTTCTGGTCATGGTGTGGCGGTATTTCTCTCTTTTATATGGTATTATTAGTCTAGGTATAGTGGATTGTTGTCAGTCATTTGTTTTTTGGGAACATTCTTTATTTGCAATACATATTAAAAACTTCTCCCTGTGTTGTGACTACTACACAGCAGCAGAGATGCACGTCAGCGCAAGACGCAAAAAATAAGCAGCCACACAGCCCAAGATTCAAAAAAATGAGAACACTACGGTGCGCAGAACATGGCGCGAAAAGTGTGATTTTTTTTTTCAAACTTGTGAACTTGTTTTCACCACTTAGGCACCAGTAAAGTTATACATGTTTGGTATCTACGAACTGACCCGAGGCATCACACTGTCACGTCGGTTTTACCATGTAGTGAACATGGTGACTAAAAAACCCAATAAACAAACGTGTAATTGCATTTTTTTTGCAATTTTACTGCACTTGGAATTTTTGTTGCCATTTCCCTGTACACTATATGGTAAAATAAATGACTGCATCTGAAAGTACAACTCGTCCTGCAAAAAAACTGTCTTTCCTGCTGCTACAGACTTTTATATGACTACAATTTACATTCTGCTGCTTACACAAACATTTTTGCAGTTTAGAAGACACTTCTTACACTTGCTTGCACCCAGGTTTCATGTGAAAGAGTGTTCTCAAAGCTGAAAATTGTAAAAAATCGTCTGAGGTCTTTGATTGGACAGGAGCTTTTAGAGTCACTCCTTCTGTTGAACATTGAGTATGACATTTCAAGGAACTTAGACTATGATGACATTATTAATACGTATGCAATGTCATCTTCTGTTCTGAAAAAAAACTTTAGTAATTTTGCTGCTGAGTGACTGTTAGTGTGTGTTTATTTGTTGTTTTGGGCCTTTCACTAACAATTGAATGGTACTGTATTATAGAGGAGAGGAAAACGTGCAATACAAACTTCCAAAATGCTTACAGAATTCTTTATGTTTTCCCAGTGGGCCAAGTTTGGTGCTGCTACAATGATGCCGGCTGCTGGTGACGCGCCCCCTGGGACATATTCCTTTTTGAGGGGAATACCCGGCACCGGATCAGATGGGGGGTTGTAGTCTCCGAGCGGCTGTGACCCGGTCCCGTGCCCAGGGCGTCAAGCTCAGTGTGATGTGGCAGTTCTATAGATGTTGCTAAAGTTCTTTTGTGTCGACTACGCCACCCGTTGTGATGCGGTCACTGTGGCCGCCGCTGCAGCAGGGTCCGCTGAGGCTGATGGTGGATGCGCAGCTTGGTGGGATCACCCCCAACGGGAGGGGTATAGCCTCAGAGGGGACAGGCGCAGAGGATGGGGGTTGTGGTGGTGCGGTGCAGCCGGCAATGAAGACAGACTCGGGTTGTGCAGTTAAGGGTGTTTACTTACTGCAGATGTTGTACTGGTCACTCCAGCTGCTAGTGACCACCCGAGCCGTGCTGCGTCCACCAGGTCCTGGATCCAGCCAACCCCCAAACAAGTCCGGAGCGTGGCCCTGAGCTCTCCCTCTGTCCTTTCTTCAGCCGTCCCCACCAGTGATTCACCTAGGTCCAGCTCCCTCGGGCCTTCTGTTGGGACACCCTTGGCCCTGGGTTCCCTGACCCTTCACGTGGTGTGCCTTCGGGGTGAATGTGGTGGGTGACCGTGGCAAACGCTGCCCACGATCTCCGGTCTCTGGCTAGGGATTGTTTTTGCCCCCACCAGCTTGGGTTCCGGTACCCTTTTGCTGACTCCTCACCCGGTGCTCTAATTTGGGTTCTTGGGTCCCTTCTGTTTTCCCCTCTGGGTACTCCTTCTTTGCTCCTCTCTCACTCAGGGTCTCTCTCTTGCTGCAGGCTGACTTCCTCTCTGCTTGCTGTCTGCTCCTCTGCAGCTGTCTTGCTCTCTGCGCCTGACTTGTTCTCTGCATCTGACCCTGATTCTAGTTGGTGCCCACCTTATATACACCCTCTATGTGTGAGCTCAGGTGACCAGCACCCAATGAGCTCCTATCACTACCCAGACTGCTCCCCCTATCTGCCCCTACACTACATGGGATGTACCACCCCCCTCCCACTCCAGCCAGGAACAGGCTCGGTTGTACCTGCACATTTCTAAGTGGGAGTACCGTCGGCCTGCTCCTCTGAAATGGGATGTATGTAGTGCATGCAGTCTATCTGAGCTCAGTTCCACACTCCTTCCTTACCCGGGAGTGGAATATCACACCTCTGGGTTGAGGTGCAATACCCCTGTAGCAGCCGAATCCTCAGGGTGCTACATTCCCCCCTGGTAAATCACAGCACGTCCTCGGGCTGTAAAGACATAAATAACACCAAAACATACAAAATTTTTCATATAAACATATAAAACATATAAAACATTATATATATAAAACTTTTTTATATATAACATTCTCGTAGACTTCTCTTGTCTCTGGTTCCTCCTCCGGACACTGGGCAACGTGTGTCCGGGAAAAGTGCGACAGTCTCTTAGAAAATCTGGTTTTCTATAAAACCGGTAGGGGGCGCTTTAGGACGCGCAACTATATACAGGGAAAGTTGGCCGCTCTCAGTCCTCGGCCAGGTAGAGGGAAGGGAATGGCTGCTCACAGTCCTCAGCCTGTAGGATGAAGGGGTTAACGGGTAACAAGTTCACTCATACTGGTCCCAACGGGGACTATATATATTTAGCAGCAACAGTTTCAGTTTCTTTATACCCCCATGGGGTAACTTATTTACAGCACCTGCTCTGCCGCACTCAACGGCGTCTACCTCCTGCTCTTTGAACTTCAGACCCTTCCGGGTCCTCTTGCTCCTCCTCCTCACACCGCAACTCCTCCTCCGTCAGGCGGTGTACGTGGAGGGCGTAAGGTCCTTTGGCACACTTGTGCCGGGTAAAGGTGACCTCATCTCCGATGTAGAGGTCACGACCTCTGTGCCCCTCCGGCAGATGGGACTCCACGTCTCTGCGTGTGACAAAGACGTCGCCGTGAGTGTTGTTGTCCCGAATGAAGCCCCACCCGTGCCGCTGGTTAAACTTGATGACAGTCCCGGTGGTACGGGGACTGTGCGCTGCACGGGGGTCCCTCCTGGTCCGGCTCTTTTGCTCGGCGCTCCTTATTTGGGCCTGTTGTTCCCGGACCCGCCTCTCTCTCCGCTCCCTCGCGAACTCCTCGAGCTGCTGTCGGCAACACTCGGCGCGGTCTGCTGCAGCTGCCCTAGTTTCCTGAGTGAACCCCATTAGATCTTCTCCGGTGGGGTCCCACTCAAACTGTGCTTCCGCTAGCGGGGGCGAGATCCGTGCCACGGGCTTCGGAGCCGGAATCAGGGGTTCATCCAGGGGTCTTAGTCTCTGCTGCCGTTCCAGCTCATGGTATCCTTCAGGCCAGATGAAGGGCCGCCCGTCCGGCCATGTGAGCTGGCTGAACAGGTCCTCCCCCAGGTGTGGCACCCTTGGTTTTACGGGCGCGGTGGTGGTGGCGCCCGGGTTGCCCAGGCCTTGCGGCCAGGCCTGGGGCACCTGGAAGGTGAAGGGCACCGTTAGGACGGCGGCGCCCTGGGCTACCTGGCCTTGCGGCCAGGCCGGAGGCTCCGCGGAGGTAGGGGGCGCTGTTGGTGATGCGGCGCCCGGGGGTACTAGGCCTTGCGACCAGGCTGGTGGTATTTCCTGCTTTGTCACGCTCCGGGTCGAGGCGCGTGACGTCACAGGGGTCGCTGCGGCGGCTTCCGGTCGGGGCCTAGTCCATAGCGGTGACGTGGCGGCGACGGGCACAGCAGGGGGACTTTCGGGCTCTGCGACGGGGAGCTGGGGCAGGTAAGCGGTGTCACGGCTTGGGGTATAGGCGCCCCCTTTACCTGCCTCCATGCGTTCGGCTCCCTTCTCGGCGCCGTCTCCGGCCTTGGGTCCTCCCGCGCCATCCTCAGAGGCGGTCTGCTTCCTCTTCCAGGGTAGCGTGCTCCGCTGACTGGTCTCTGCGTGCTGAGCCATCTCCCGGCTCCACTCCGCCAGTATCTCCCGCTGTACCCGGGCCATCCTCCGTGCGAGGCCCTCCAGGGCAGTTTGTGCACACTCCCGGTCTCGGGGGAGCTGTGCAAGGACCTCCACTAGGCCTAGTGGGGTCGTGGTGTCCAGCAGGCTCCTGACCAACGGGTCGGTGCTGCTCTGCTCTTCTTCCAGCAGGCTCCTGGCCAGGGGGCCGGTGCTGCTCTGCTCTCTGGACATCTCCGGGTGAGCTTTTCTGCTGCTCCTTTCCAGGCTTCCTGCCTCCGGGTGCGCTCGCTCCAGACTGCTCCAAGCGACACCCATCTTTTCTCTTCTCTTTCGTCTCCTCCCACTTCGAGGGCGGTCCCGGGGCAACTCGGTGACTGTCAGCTCCAGGGGGAGTTCTTTCACGCTGACAGACACCTCCAGCATCACAGTCTCTGTTGGTGGGGGCGGTTTCCACTTTTGGCGCCATTTTCTGTCCCGGCCCACGATGGGATGTGGCCTCTTGCCCTCCTTTGGCACGCCCATAATGGCGTCTGCTGCTCTTCCAAGGCGGGAAATCTGCGGTTTTGGCGGGAAGCGTCGCCCAGTGGCGGGAAACTCTGCAGATGGCGGGAACAAGCTGGAAATGGCGGACAATCGGCGGGAAACGACTGGTGATGGAGTCCGATGGCGTGGACCCTCCGGAACCAGCGGGAGACTTCTTTCTGAGGTAAACTTGCACTTTTCTTCAGGCACGCAGTACCCGGGTGTTGCGGGCACGTAATCCTGCCGACTACGCCAAAGTTGACGCGCCCCCTGGGACATATTCCTTTTTGAGGGGAATACCCGGCACCGGATCAGATGGGGGGTTGTAGTCTCCGAGCGGCTGTGACCCGGTCCCGTGCCCAGGGCGTCAAGCTCAGTGTGATGTGGCAGTTCTATAGATGTTGCTAAAGTTCTTTTGTGTCGACTACGCCACCCGTTGTGATGCGGTCACTGTGGCCGCCGCTGCAGCAGGGTCCGCTGAGGCTGATGGTGGATGCGCAGCTTGGTGGGATCACCCCCAACGGGAGGGGTATAGCCTCAGAGGGGACAGGCGCAGAGGATGGGGGTTGTGGTGGTGCGGTGCAGCCGGCAATGAAGACAGACTCGGGTTGTGCAGTTAAGGGTGTTTACTTACTGCAGATGTTGTACTGGTCACTCCAGCTGCTAGTGACCACCCGAGCCGTGCTGCGTCCACCAGGTCCTGGATCCAGCCAACCCCCAAACAAGTCCGGAGCGTGGCCCTGAGCTCTCCCTCTGTCCTTTCTTCAGCCGTCCCCACCAGTGATTCACCTAGGTCCAGCTCCCTCGGGCCTTCTGTTGGGACACCCTTGGCCCTGGGTTCCCTGACCCTTCACGTGGTGTGCCTTCGGGGTGAATGTGGTGGGTGACCGTGGCAAACGCTGCCCACGATCTCCGGTCTCTGGCTAGGGATTGTTTTTGCCCCCACCAGCTTGGGTTCCGGTACCCTTTTGCTGACTCCTCACCCGGTGCTCTAATTTGGGTTCTTGGGTCCCTTCTGTTTTCCCCTCTGGGTACTCCTTCTTTGCTCCTCTCTCACTCAGGGTCTCTCTCTTGCTGCAGGCTGACTTCCTCTCTGCTTGCTGTCTGCTCCTCTGCAGCTGTCTTGCTCTCTGCGCCTGACTTGTTCTCTGCATCTGACCCTGATTCTAGTTGGTGCCCACCTTATATACACCCTCTATGTGTGAGCTCAGGTGACCAGCACCCAATGAGCTCCTATCACTACCCAGACTGCTCCCCCTATCTGCCCCTACACTACATGGGATGTACCACCCCCCTCCCACTCCAGCCAGGAACAGGCTCGGTTGTACCTGCACATTTCTAAGTGGGAGTACCGTCGGCCTGCTCCTCTGAAATGGGATGTGTGTAGTGCATGCAGTCTATCTGAGCTCAGTTCCACACTCCTTCCTTACCCGGGAGTGGAATATCACACCTCTGGGTTGAGGTGCAATACCCCTGTAGCAGCCGAATCCTCAGGGTGCTACACTGGGATGCTAGATAGATGCAGGTTCAATTTGTGTCACTTATACTTTAAGAGAATGTACCTTGAAAGTATTTATTGTTATTGTTCTGTTATGGCACTTTATCACACACTGATGAGAATAAGATCACAGTGTTCCTCTTTTGCCAGGAGTGTTTCTTTAGTTTGTTATTTATTCATTATATTGGCTATTTATTGGTTAATAAAGTTGATTCATTTTGAAAGAGTTTGTGGACTTATGTTATTCCTATATACGGTAACTGCATGGTGCTGGTGGGCCCCAAGATTGATTTTTTTCCTGGTGGGCCCCAGGTACTCCAGTCTGGCGCTGCCCCCCACAGATTCTGTGGCAAACACAGTATGATATCACCCACAGTCCCTCATACAGTATGATGATTCAACAGTCTTCCCTACACACAGTATGATATACGCAGTGTCACCCATACACAGTATGATGAATCTCACAGTACATTCCCCCAGATCCACACACAGTATGATAGCTCTTTAGCCACCCACAAACAGTATGATAGCTCTTTAGCCACCCACACACAGTATGATAGCGCTTTAGCCACCCACAAACAGTATGATAGCTCTATAGCTACCCACACACAGTATGATAGCTCTATAGCCATCCACAAATAGTATGATAGCTCTATAGCCACCCACACACAGTATGATAGCTCTTTAGCCACCCACACACAGTATGATAGCTCTTTAACCACCCACACACAGTATGATAGCTCTTTAGCCACCCACACGCAGTATGATAGCTCTTTAGCCACCCACAAACAGTATAATAACTCTATAGCTACCCACACACAGTATGATAGCTCTATAGCCACCCACACACAGTATGATAGCTCTATAGACACCGACACACAGTATGATATACCCAGTGTCACCCATGCACAGTATGATGCCTCTCACAGCACATTCCCCCAGATCCACACACAGTATGATAGCTCTATAGCCGCCCACACACAGTATGATAGTGTGGAGCCCCTGAGGGTTCAGTGTGGCGCCCCAGAGGTACTGCACCTCACCCAGAGGTGTGGTGTCTCCTTCTCTCAGGTAAGGAGGGAGTGCTGCCCGGAACCCCAACACCTGCATCCAACACTACACTGCTCCAGGCCAGCTGGAAGGGCAAGATGTAATGTGTTATCCTGCTGAGCCCTGTCCCTGGCTGGAGTGGGGGGAACCCAGAGGTAGGGGGAACCAGTAGTGGGTGTGGGTGGAGGAAGCCGTTTAGGGGAGCACTATAGAAGGAGGTATAAAAAGGGAAGCCATCTTAGGGTGGCAGGTCGGTTCTGTAGTGAGAGGACAGTTCAGAAGAACAGTCTGGGAGCAGAATCTCAGTAGGAGCTCTGCTCCACAAGTAGGGGCCTAGTGATAGAGGCCCAGGAGGGGAGCAGAGGAGTAGGCTCCATTCTAAGAAGGGATCCTAGGGGGTACGGCAAGTGCAGGAAGGCACCCGTACGCCCCGCATCTGTCAGAAGACAGAGGGATCGTAGGCCGCAAGAAGGGGACCGGCCCCTGGTCCAGCCGTGTTACTCCAGGTCTCGGCTGGGAAAACCGGAGGCTTCTGGCTTATATAGTCAGTTGCCGAAGCCTCATTCTAATCCCCGTGAGGGTCAAGCAGGTCCGGGAACTCCGACGCACAGGAGGGACTTCAGAGCACCCGAGCGGGATTGAGAGTGGGCAGCGCAGGGCAGGAGGGAGAAAGACCCAGCGTGAAGTCGGTCTAGCTAGGAACACAAGAAAGTGGGGATCTGTCCGGTACTCCTAATCTGCCTGAGGAAGTGCTGAACCCCTGCCTGGTGAACGCAGCGCGACGTGGGAGGCCGACAACTGTACAGTGCACCAGTGGAACTGTCATAAGAACTGTGAGTAAAGACTCGCATGACTGCACCGCACTGCCTCCGTCCATTCTTTATCACCTTTCCCTCACTGCACTACAACGCCCAGTGCAACTTCCACATGCTACGCTGCCCTGGAGCTAGCTCTACCTGTGGAGAGCCACACCATCCCTGCTGCCGTAACACTAGCTCTAGAGGACTGCTCCGCAGCGGCGGCTCCCTTTAGCCGCAATCCACAGGTGGTGTCACGAACACTATTCCAAAAAACCCCATATAAATAGAAGCATCCCCCTTTTACTGACCGCCCTGGGTCACGGACCGGGCCAGCCACCGTGATATCCCCCAGCAACCAGAGGCCCGGCTGCCGAGTACCCCATGGCCCAGGGGGCGTGTCAATAGCTCTATAGCCGCCCACACACAGTATGATAGCTCTATAGCCGCCCACACACAGTATGATATACCCAGTGTCACCCATGCACAGTATGATGCCTCTCACAGTACATTCTCCCTGATCTACACACAGTATGATAGTGACTCGCCCCCTGGGCTGTGGGGCACTCGGATCCGGGCTATAGGGGAACGATGGGGGTAGTAGTGGCGACCCGGTCCGTGGCTCAGGGTTGTCAGGCCGGGGTTCTGAAAGAACATGAGGCGCAGTTGGGCCCTGTGGGCGCTAGACAGCAGACCTTCTATGAATTGTTCCGTTAGCAGCTTATCCGTTTCCTGCACACTGCCAGGGTCAGTTTGTTGAATAGCCCTCAAGGCTTCCTGCAGATTTAGGGCATAGTCTCTGATGCTGTCCTGTGCCTGCTGCTTACATCCATAGAACCTCATTTTAATCTCAGCGGAGGTACGTGTGTCAAAGGTACCCCGCAGCCGGGCCAGAATACCCTTCATAGTCCTTTTCTCCTCAGTGGGCCATGATTTTACCTCCCTTTGGGCTGCGCCAGTTAACTGCCCTGTTAGTATGCTGACCTTCTGTTCCTCTGTCAGGGGGTAGACTTCGAACAAACTGTACAGCCTTTCCTTAAAGTCAGTTAGGGCATGGGGCTCCCCTGAGTACTTGGGCAGCCAGGCCGCTCCAGGGATGTAGGGCAGGAAAAAGGGCATCACCGCTGCTGCAGCCGCGTTGGTGGTAGTGGGCGCCTCCGTGTCCGACATCTTCCTCCCCCCTAGTTAAGCGTGGCCTACCTTCCGACGATCCTCTTCTGTAGGCCGCGGCTCCGCTGCTGCTGCTCTGGACGAGGACCTTGCGTCGCGTCCTGGTGACGTCAGCGTCGCTCTCTCTCCCTTCCAGGACCTTGCGCAGCGTCGGTGCGTGGGGCGGAGCTTCGGATCTCGCGCGGTTTGGACGTCCACGCCCCTCTTCTTCCCGCGCGGCGTCCTGAAGATGGCGTCCGATGGCGGGAAAGTGGCTGAAGATGGCGGGAACCGATGGAAGATGGCGGGAGACGGCTGGAAATGGCGGGAAATGGCTCCGGACGGCGGGAAACCTCTTTTCAGGTAAGTGCAAAGTCTTTTTCAGGCGCGCAATACCCGTTTGTGGCGGGTTGGTTGCAATCCTGCTGACTACGCCAAAGCTGACTCACCCCCTGGGCCGTGGGGCACTTGGATCCGGGCAATAGGGAAACGGTGGGAGTAGTAGTGGCAACCCGGTTCTGTGGCTCAGGGTGGTCAGGCCAGTGGTAGTCCGTTATGTACTGATGATTATGTCCGACTACGCCACCCGTGGATTTGCGGTCATTAGGAACCGCCGCTGCAAGGCAGACCGCTGAGGCTAATGATGTATGCAGCTGGGATGGTGTGACTCCCCACGGGAAGAGTGCGGCACCAGGGCAGTGTAGTGGATGTTGGGAGTGATGGTAGTGAGAGTCCCAGTGCTGATAGTCCTGGAGGAGCAAGGAGCAAGCAGACAACAGGTTGCAGTCCAGGGTCTTTACTAGAACAGGTAAATTGACCCACAAACAGTCCCAGCTAGGAGGGGACCTGGATGTCTGAGAGCAACGGGGAAATTGGCCCTGGTCAGGGTGAGGGTGTAGGCCTACCGTGCTTTCTGTGCTCCTTCTGGCTATCTCCTCCTTATAGGGTAACAGCCCACGTTTCAGAGCTTTCCGTGTATTCTCGCCTGTATGGCCTGCAACGTGGGTTCCTTTCTGCTCCCAGCCTTGTACGGCTTTACTGGTCCCTTCTGTTGTGGCAGGGCCTCCAGGCTTCTTAGGCCAAGGAATATACAGTCCCCTGCGGACTGGTTCTCTGCTGGAGGATGTGGAATCCTCCCAGCCTCAGACACCAAAGTCTGGTAAATTAAGTCCTTTATCTGCCAAGACAGGCTCACTTCGCCTCTTGTCTCTGGCTTGTGGCTCTCCTCCTGCCACACTTCCTCTTAGGTGCAATACAACTGTCCCTCTCTGCTCTGGGACCTGAATCCTGAGACAAGATGTCCAGCTCTCTCTAACCCTGCCCCCAGCACCAGCTTTTATAGGGGCAGCCTGCTCCCCCTACTGGCCTGAGACAGGAGGTACTGCATGCTAATGTTCCCCTGACTAGAGAACCCCCCCCCTGCTCTCAGACACAGCTTTAATATACTTGTGGCATCCAGGCCAGGGTGACACAATAGCTTTAAAGCCGCCCACACACAGTATGATAGCTCTATAGCCACCCACACACAGTATGATAGCTCTATAGCCGCCCACACACAGTATGATATACCCAGTGTCACCCATGCACAGTATGATGCCTCTCACAGTACATTCTCCCTGATCTACACACAGTATGATAGCTATAGCCGCCCACACACAGTATGATAGCTCTATAGCCACCCACACACAGTATGATAGCTCTATAGCCACCCACACACAGTAATATAGCTCTATAGCCACCCACACACAGTATGATAGCTCTATAGCCGCCCACACACAGTATGATAGCTCTATAGCCACCCACACACAGTATGATAGCTCTATAGCCGCCCACACACAGTATGATATACCCAGTGTCACCCATGCACAGTATGATGCCTCTCACAATACATTCTCCCTGATCTACACACAGTATGATAGCTCTATAGCCACCCACACACAGTATGATGCCCCAAAAGTCTTTCAACACAGTATTATGCCCCCAATTCCCATGACACACAGCATGATGCCCCCTAAAGTCTCCCAACACAACAGTATGATGGCCACATAGTTTTCCAACACACAGTATGATGCCCCACACAGTATGATTTCAACACCGTATTATGCCCTTAAGTCCCACGACACACAGCATGATGCCCCCTAAAGTCTCCCAACACACAGTATAATGCCCTTGGTGTCCTACATAAAGAATGATGCGGTTGGGAGGTCTGCTCTTCCTATTGAAACAATAATGATGTTTTCCAAGCCTGAATGCACCTATGAGGATATCAGGGAAATGTGCTATAAAACATTTATAGCCAATCATTTATCATTTCATCATCACTTAGCACAAAATATGCTGACAGACTTTCTTGCAGTTGACACATTTTGAACCTGTGACAGGAAGAACCATTCAGTTTTTAGATATTTGTTCATCTCTTCTTACAAGTCGTATCACTTACATTCAATGATTCGGCAAATTGTTGTGGACTTTTAATAGAATATGGGTCATATTGGTAAGCTATCATGTTTATCGCTTACTCATAATGCCAGAATACAAGATAGATTGAGTCACATTCGTGATAAATATATTTATGGGGATTGTACAAGTATCTGGGCAATATATAGAAATAAGCAATATGTTTCCCATTCTCAAAATGGTATCAGGTTTTATATATGAAACATATTGTTTTTTTTTAATAAAATATGACAAATATAATAGTTGTGATGTAGACACACTATATTTATATGATACAAGACAGGATTCTCTTGAATAGGAGGGTTTCCGCAGATCTTGGCTGCGTCAGTTATACATTAAAGAAGACCTTTCACCAAATTTTTCATATTGAATTGGGCACACGATATAATAATGGCTGCAAACCAGAATAAAACTTTTTTTTATTGAGCCTCCACATCGCAGCCACTATTACATCCTGTGTCCAGTTCAATATAAAAAATTTGGTGAAAAGTCTTCGTTAGATAGAACTGTGCTGTATAGGATTGTTCATTGTTTGCATCTAGCCCCCGCCAAAGCTAATAACAGCGTTTCTGATACTGATGATACTATACTAAGGATAGGTCATCAATATCAAAGTGCTGGAAATCGAAGGTCCTACAATGAGTATTTGGTGAGGTTTTTGATACTACATATTTCCCTGCACAAAAAATACAGTCTCTTACAATTCCAGCAAAGTAAATATGATTTATAGATATCTCATGCCCACTGTGCTATTTGATTCGCAGCATTAAATGACTTGTGGTGCATTTTAGAAATCCGTTACATGCTAATTCTTGTAGTAAATATGTGTTTTATTTGTTTATTTGCTGATTTTCCTTATAGGCTTGAATAAAATTAGGAAAATCCTCATATAAAAAACACAAATGCATTTTTATTACGTTTCCACAGCAGAAACATAATAAAAGTGCATGTAATCCACACATGACTATATCAATCAAGTTTTATCAAAGGCAAGTAACAAGAAATATCCAAAGCAATGCAGTTTTATTTAAAACATGACATACCAATAGGAGACATAACTGCAGAGATAAAAATGCATGTAAAAAAGCAATGAAAAAAACGCAAGTAACCTTTAAATTTAGCTAATTGGTGCAGAAATGCTGCATTATCAAAAACATACCGAATACATACAGTAGTCTCATTGTCTCTTATGTGATGTATACAGCAGTCTCAGAGTTTCCTATGTGATGTATATACAGTAGTCTCGGTGTCTCCTATGTGATCTATACAGCAGTCACAGTGTCTCCTTAGTGATGTATATACAGCCATCTCATTGTCTCCTTTGTGATGCATAGACATCAATCTCAGTGTCTCCTATGTGATGTATTCAGCAGTCTTTGTGTCTCCTATGTGATCTATACAGCAGTCTCAGTGTCTCCTATGTGATGTATATACAACATTCTCAGGGTCTGCTATGTGATGTATATACTTTAGTCTCGGTGTCTCCTAAGTGATGTATGCTGCAGTTTTGGCATCTCCTTTGTGATGTATATACTGGAGTCTAAGTTTATCCTATGTGATGTATACAGCAGTCTCAGAGTCTCCTATGTGATCTGCACAGCAGTCTCAGTATCTCCTAAGTGATGTATATATAGCAGTTTTGGGGTCTCCTATGTGATGTATATATAGCAGTTTCGGTGTTACCTATGTGATGTATACTGCAGTTTTGCTGTCTCCAATGTGATGTATCTACTGCAGTCTCAGTTTATCCTATGTGATGTATACAGCAGACCTCCCACTGCTTGTTTTCTATAAATGTTACAGTGATGAATCTCCGACTGTGAGGAGGCCTTCTGTGTAATATACATCTATGTTTGGAACAACTTACTGCTGCGAGCAGTTCTTTACAAAACTTATCGCAAAGAATCGACTGTGTCCAAGATCAACGCAAACCTGGAAAAGCAGTTATGTGTAGCAACATCATCAATACCAAAAAACATCACGTCTCACCAAAAAGAAGCAGTTCTGCCATCACATTTAGGGTAAGTTAATTCATTGACCAAATATAGCAGGATTATTTTCAAGCTGATGATTTTCTACGCCCCCTGACTGATGTTATAAATATCAAAATGACCCTTGGTGGAAAAAAAAGGTTCCCAAACCCTGCTTTAGAAGGATTCAACACATCAATTATCTATTGCACATATACAGATAGAATTCAATAAGCTTCCACCATATTCACCCACGGGATATAATGACCCTAAAGTGTGCATCATGATTCACCATAGGAGAATCTGGTTGAAGTTTATTAAACTTTTGAATTTGGACATATGCAATAACTATTTAATATACTGAATATTTCTAAAGCATCGAAAAGTGACTTTTGTGGTTATCAATGAATTTATGGTCTGATGAAAACTAAGAACTCCTGATTAAAAATCACGTTGTGAGTAGTGTTGAGCCACCCCCGTAGTGTTCGGGTTCGGTTCGGTTCGTCGAACACCGGGATGTTCGAGGAACTGTTCGTCGAACTGTTCGTCGAACACCTTAGAACACCGTCGAACACCGTTAAAACCAATGGCAGGCAAACAAAAACACATAGAAACACATAGAAAACACCTGCAAAGGTGTCCAAAAGCTGACAAACTGCTCAGAAGACACTCTCTTTAAAAAAGCCGGCCGGCAAATTCAGCAGCGGCATACACCGGTAACCGACAATTTAGACAAGAAGGAATAGAGCATCACACATAGATTAGATAGATAGAAACATGTCAGTCACACATATAAGAAGCACAGTGACAGTGTTGGTTACTGCACTTGTCATTTAGTGTAAAGGATTTATTAAAAAAAATATTAGTGTTTTCATGCACCGTCTCTTTAAAAAAGCCGGCCGGCAATTCAGCATCTGTACCCGACAATTTAGAACAGAAAGAATAGAGCTTCACACATAGATTAGATAGATAGAAACATGTCAGTCACATATATAATAAGTACAGTGAGAGTGTTGCTTACTGTACTTGTCATTTAGTGTAAAGGATTTATTTAAAAAAATAATAGTGTTTTCATGCACTGTCTCTTTAAAAAAGCTGGCCGGCAATTCAGCAGCGGTACCTGACAATTTAGAACAGAAAGATAGAGCATCACACATAGATTAGATAGATAGAAACATGTCAGTCACATATATATGAAGTACAGTGATAGTGTTGGTTACTGTACTTGTCATTTAGTATTAAAATAAAGGATTTATTATTAAAAAAATTGGCGTGGGGTTCCCCTTAATTTTAGGCTCTAGCGGAGGTTAAGCAGACGGCTGGGGCAGATGTTTGAAGCCTGGGAAGGGGGTAATACCCACGGAGCTTCCCAGGCTACTAATATCAGCCCCCAGCTGAATACATAGCCTTTACTAGCTATTAAAATGGGGGACCCCCCAAAAAAAATGACGTGGGGTCCCCCCTAATTTAATAGCTAGCAAAGGCTAGGCAGACAGCTGGGGGCTGATATTAATAGCCCAGGAAGGGAGCCATGAATATTGGCCCCCTCCCAGGCTAGAAACACCAGCCGTCAGCCGCCCCAGAAATGGCGCATTCATAGGATGCGCCAATTCTGGCACTTAGCCTCGCTCTTCCACGCTGCCCTGGTGCGGTGGCAGGGGGTAATAGGGTTGGGGTTGATGTCAGCTTATAATGCCAGCTGACATCAAGCCCAGGTTAGTAATGGAGAGGCGTCTATAAGACACCCCCATTACTAACCCCATAGTCAAAGTTAAAAAAAACACAAACACCCAGAATAAAGTCCTTTAATTGAAATAAAGACACAATCCTTTATTGTTCTAAATTAAACCATACTTACCATCACGCCCATTCCAGCTGAAGCCAACGATCTCCTGCAATAAAAGAAAAATAATAAAGCAACCTCATCCTTACCTTTCCATGGTTCCCACGACAGCTTCAGCTCTGCTACATCGAGATGACAGGCTGGACCGCAGCAGAACGCTGCCATCCAGCCTGTCATCCCGCAGACACTGAGAAGCGAAGGCTTGCTTGCGCTGCTCAGCGTCTCTCTGTGACGACATCCAGATGAGCCGAGTCCCACTGACAACGTGGGAAAATTCTCACGCTGAAGCGCTGATTGCAGGAGAATTTTCCCACGCTGTCAGTGACGTGCAGGAGGTGAGCTGAGTTCATTGGACATGAGCTCACCTCATGCACATCACTGACAGCGTGGGAGAATTCTCCTGCACTCAGCACTTCAGCGTGAGAATTTTCCCACGCTGTCAGTGACGTGCATGAGGTGAGCCGAGTTCATTGGACATGACCTCGGCTCATCTGGATGCCGTCACAGCGAGACAGTGAGGAGCGCAAGCATGCCTGCGCTTCTCAGTGTCTGCGGGATGACAGACTGGATGGCAGCGTTCTGCTGCGGTCCAGCCAGTCATCTCGATGTAGCAGAGCTGAAGCTGTCGTGGGAACCATGGAAAGGTAAGGATGAGGTTGGTTTATTATTTTTCTTTTATTGCAGGAGATCGTTGGCTTCAGCTGGAATGGGTGTGATGGTAAGTATGGTTTAATTTAGAACAATAAAGAATTGTGTCTTTATTTCAATTAAAGGACTTTATTCTGGGTGTTGTGTTTTTTTTAAATACTTTACTAGAAATTCATGGCGGTCATGTCTAATACTGGCGTGACCCCATGAATTTTGGGCTTAGGGCCAGCTGATAATGCCAAGCTGGCCCTAACCCCTTTATTACCCAGTGAGCCACCGCACCAGGGCCCTGGATGAGTTGGGTACAGCGCCAGAAGATGGCGCTTCTATGAACGCGCCATTTTCCGGGGTGGCTGCGGACTGCAATTTGTAGCGGGGGGGGGGCCCAGAAAGCTTGGGCCTCCCTGCGCTGCAGATTCCAGCCCCCAGCTGCCTAGTTGTACCTGGCTGGACACAAAAATAGGGCGAAGCCCCACGTACTTTTTTTTTAATTATTTCATGAAATTCATGAAATAATTAAGAAAAAAAGGCCTTCCCTATATTGTTGTGTCCGGCCAGGTACAAATAGGCAGCTGGTGGTTGAGGGCAGCCCGTTCCTGCCTGCTGTACCTGGCTGGACACAAATATAGTGCGAAGCCCCACTTCAATTTTTTTTAATTATTTCATGAAATTCATGAAATAATTAAGAAAAAAAGGGCTTCCCTATATTGTTGTGTCCGGCCAGGTACAAATAGGCAGCTGGTGGATGAGGGCAGCCCGTTCCTGCCTGCTGTACCTGGCTGGACACAAATATAGTGCGAAGCCCCACTTCAATTTTTTTAAATTATTTCAGGAAATTCATGAAATAATTTAAAAAAAATTGACGTGGGGCTTCGCACTATATTTGTGTCCAGCCAGGTATAGCAGGCAGGAACGGGCTGCCCCCAACCACCAGCTGCCTATTTGTACCTGGCCGGACACAACAATATAGGGAAGCCCTTTTTTTCTTAATTATTTCATGAAATAATTTAAAGAAAATTGACGTGGGGCTTCGCCCTGTTTTTGTGTCCAGCCAGGTACAACTAGGCAGCTGGGGGCTGGAATCCGCAGCGCAGGGAGGCCCAAGCTTTCTGGGCCACCCCCGCTGCAAATTGCAGTCCGCAGCCACCCCGGAAAATGGCGCGTTCATAGAAGCGCCATCTTCTGGCGCTGTACCCAACTCATCCAGGGCCCTGATGCGGTGGCTCACTGGGTAATAAAGGGGTTAGGGCCAGCTTGGCATTATCAGCTGGCCCTAAGCCCGAAATTCACGGGGTCACGCCAATATTAGACATGACCACCATGAATTTCTAGTAAAGTATTTAAAAAAAACACAACACCCAGAAAAAAGTCCTTTAATTGAAATAAACACACAATTCTTTATTGTTCTAAATTAAACCATACTTACCATCACGCCCATTCCAGCTGAAGCCAACGATCTCCTGAAATAAAAGAAAAATAATAAAGCAACATCATCCTTACCTTTCCACGGTTCCCATGACAGCTTCAGCTCTGCTACATCGAGATGACAGGCTGGACCGCAGCAGAACGCTGCCATCCAACCTGTCATCCTGCAGACACTGAGAAGCGCAGGCATGCTTGCGCTCCTCAGTGTCTCTCTGTGAGGGCATCCAGATGAGCCGAGTTAATGTCCAATGAACTCGGCTCACCTCATGCACGTCACTGACAGCGTGGGAAAATTCTCCTGCACTCAGCGCTTCAGCGTGGGAGAATTCTCACACTGAAGCGCTGAGTGCAGGAGAATTCTCCCACGCTGTCAGTGACGTGCAGGAGGTGAGCTGAGTTCATTGGACATGAGCTCACCTTATGCACGTCACTGACAGCGTGGGAAAATTCTCCTGCACTCAGCGCTTCAGCGTGGGAGAATTCTCCCACGCTGTCAGTGACGTGCAGGAGGTGAGCTGAGTTCATTGGACATGAGCTCACCTTATGCACGTCACTGACAGCGTGGGAGAATTCTCCTGCACTCACCGCTTCAGCGTGAGAATTTTCCCACGCTGTCAGTGACGTGCATGAGGTTAGCCGAGTTCATTGGACATGAACTCGGCTCATCTGGATGTCGTCACAGAGAGACGCTGAGCAGCGCAAGCAAGCCTGCGCTTCTCAGTGTCTGCGGGATGAGAGGCTGGATGGCAGCGTTCTGCTGCGGTCCAGCCTGTCATCTCGATGTAGCAGAGCTGAAGCTGTCGTGGGAACCATGGAAAGGTAAGGATGAGGTTGCTTTGTTATTTTTCTTTTATTGCAGGAGATCGTTGGCTTCAGCTGGAATGGGCGTGACGGTAAGTATGGTTTAATTTAGAACAATAAAGGATTGTGTCTTTATTTCAATTAAAGGACTTTATTCTGGGTGTTTGTGTTTTTTTTAACTTTGACTATGGGGTTAGTAATGGGGGTGTCTTATAGACGCCTCTCCATTACTAACCTGGGCTTGATGTCAGCTGGCATTATAAGCTGACATCAACCCCAACCCTATTACCCCCTGCCACCGCACCAGGGCAGCGTGGAAGAGCGAGGCTAAGTGCCAGAATTGGCGCATCCTATGAATGCGCCATTTCTGGGGCGGCTGACGGCTGGTGTTTCTAGCCTGGGAGGGGGCCAATATTCATGGCTCCCTTCCTGGGCTATTAATATCAGCCCCCAGCTGTCTGCCTAGCCTTTGCTAGCTATTAAATTAGGGGGGACCCCACGTCATTTTTTTTGGGGGGTCCCCCATTTTAATAGCTAGTAAAGGCTATGTATTCAGCTGGGGGCTGATATTAGTAGCCTGGGAAGCTCCGTGGGTATTACCCCCTTCCCAGGCTTCAAACATCTGCCCCAGCCGTCTGCTTAACCTCCGCTAGAGCCTAAAATTAAGGGGAACCCCACGCCAATTTTTTTAATAATAAATCCTTTATTTTAATACTAAATGACAAGTACAGTAACCAACACTATCACTGTACTTCATATATATGTGACTGACATGTTTCTATCTATCTAATCTATGTGTGAAGCTCTATTCTGTCTGTTATAAATTGTCGGGTACCGCTGCTGAATTGCCGGCCGGCTTTTTTAAAGAGACGGTGCATGAAAACACTATTATTTTTTTTGATAAATCCTTTACGCTAAATGACAAGTACAGTAAGCAACACTGTCACTGTACTTCGTATATATGTGGCTGACATGTTTCTATCTATCTAATCTATGTGTGAAGCTCTATTCTGTCTGTTATAAATTGTCGGGTACCGCTGCTGAATTGCCGGCCGGCTTTTTTAAAGAGACGGTGCATGAAAACACTATTATTTTTTTTGATAAATCCTTTACGCTAAATGACAAGTACAGTAAGCAGCACTTTCACTGTACTTCGTATATATGTGGCTGACATGTTTCTATCTATCTAATCTATGTGTGAAGCTCTATTCTTTCGGTTCTAAATTGTCGGGTACAGGTGTATGCCGCTGCTGAATTGCCGGCTTTTCATGTTTCACTGTTGGCACTGTTCCCATCGATTTGGGCAATCACTGTAATGCCACAACCACCATGGCTGTGGCATTACAGTGAGTGGCAGACAATCCCTGCATGATTGGTGCTCTAAATAGCGCCAGACATGCAGGACACGCTTTTGGTGCATGAACAGTTATCGAACATAACCTCGAACAGCCTAATTTTTTGCAAATCGTTCGGGTTCGTCGAACAACTCGAACACCGCCCAAAACAGCTCGAATTTGAGATTGGCGAACAGTTCTAGTCGAACACCGCTCATCTCTAGTTGTGAGGTTGCCTATCTTTGAAATAAAGACAAGTTTCTAGCTCATATGATTGCTCAGGTTATGGAGGCAAATATCATAAATCCTGTATGAGATATCTTGTCATTATCCATTCATTGCAGATCCTGGTAGTGATATATTCACTATTTATGAGACGTGGATTCTTGTGTTCCTAGATCTAGGTTAGGGTCAGGAGTTGAGGAGAATAATTTTGGGTGACAACATGACAGAGAATGGCACAGTGGGCATCAGTCATGTGCCTCTGGTCACTCTCTTTACCTCGTGGCATTTTTATCTATCAGATGGCATGTTATATAAATTGCACAGGTTATGATTTGGAAGCTATCATCTGGCATTCCACTTTTATAAAGTGACAGTGAATAAGATTAACTGGAATGCTTTTCCCACAATGTTACTTCAGCAGATTACTGGATTAGACAGGAGAAATTAAGTCCATTTACTTGGTGTTTATACTGAAAAGCCTGCTTTGTCGTTTTCCTTTCATCATTTTCCCCCCAAACAATTCAGCAGTGTTTGCACACAGCATTTCCTTCACTCACTTACTATAACTACCAAACAGATGTAAAAATAGATTGACCCCAGTTGGGGATACATTGAATATATCTTCTATTTCAGCAGATGGATATTAAAGCCATGCTAGTAAGGATACGGGGAATATATATATAGAGATGCAATTTATAAAACATGTCTATCTTACAGTATTAATACCAAATGAAACAATATAGTTTCTAAGGAAAACTTAAAGCGCACCTGTCAGCAGGATTGTGCTCAGTAAACTACATACACTGAGCACATATTCATCTGTATGCTCTTATGACAGCTCACTGATCCTTCACTGATCTGCCTCCTATTTTACATAATGCATCGAGTAGTATGGGGCTAGGTAAAATAGGAGGCAGGTGAGTGAGCTGTCATAAGAGCATACAGATGAATATGTAAGCAGAGCACTAGATAGAGTGTCCACCATAGGCTGCCCCGGAGCAAGAGCATATCATTATCTTCAAACTGAAAGTAAAGATTACACAAGAACCACAGGACGGATTTCATCAACCAAGGTATCATTTTATTCAGTGTAATGTCGCCCAGCTGACAGTGTATGTGGTTTACTGAGCACAATCCTTCTGACAGGTGCACTTTAAATGAGTTGTCCAACCATGGTGAAATCTTTGACAAGCGCTGCAGCTTTCTAAATCTAATAACCAAACTGTTGAAGGAAATCTGTCAGCAGAATTTTGCTATTTAATCTGAGAGCAGCATGATGTAGGGGCAGAGACCCTGATTCTAGTGATGTGTCATTTATTAGACTGCTTGTTGTAGTTTCAATAAAATTAATGTATTATCAGCAGGAGATTTTCACTACAGGACTAGTTGTCTCGTGCCATGTAGTCCTCCTGATTTGTGTAATCCAGCTCCCACCATGAATTAGCAGCTTTCTGTCAATGCACAGTGCACCCAGAAAGCTGCAAGTCAGTGGTGTGAACGGGGTTATACAGAGCTCAGCATGGAGAGAACTCATAGAGCTCCAGCAGAGAAAACAGGTTTTATCAAAACTGCAGCAAGCAGCCCAGAAAGTGACATATTGCTGGAATTAACATCTCTTCTTCTACATCAGGCTGCTCTCAGATGGTGTAATAAAAACCTGCTGACAGATTCCCTTTAATAAGAGTATGCAATTTTCATACTTGCAGCCACATGCCAACTAGAGTCTCAGCCGCATCTTTCAATAGAATATTGCGAGGTGCGGCCGCTGTATCTGGTAAGTGGAGCTATAACCAAACAGTATGTGCATTAGACACCATTAGGATTCGGAATCTTCGGCCCGTGCCGAAGATTTCACTAGGGGTGGACAAACCCTTTAAAACAAGCCGAAGATGAATGAACTAAATCAATTGTAGCTATTTATTAAAAAAAATTATAGTTTAAAGATATACAAATTTTGGGAAATAAAATGTGGGTTTAAAGACACTGTAGAACTGTGGACTTCATCCACTATAAATTCATGCTCAAAACCTATAACTCTACCCTTCATCTGGCCAAACAATCCTACTTCACCACTCTCATCACTTCACTGTCCAACAATCCAAAACGACTTTTTGAAACCTTAAACTCCCTCCTGAGTCCTAAAGCACAGACCCCCACCACCAACCTCAGCGGGGAGGATCTGGCCACTTATTTCCTAGAAAAAAATCAACCACAGCCATCAGGACATCTCAGCCCAATCTCCTCAGTGCCTGGATCCCCTTCCCTGCCGCACTTCAAGCTCACTAGCCATCTTTGAGCCTGTTACAGAAGAAGAAGTTACCCAGCTCCTCATTTCTTCTCGACCTACAACCTGCAACAGTGACCCCATTCCTTCACATCTCCTGCAGTCTCTCTCACCGGTGATCACCACTCACCTGACTAAAATATTTAACCTCTCTCTTTCTTCAGGTATCTTTCCCTCCTTATTTAAACATGCCATCATAACCCCTTTACTTAAAAAGCCATCCCTGGACCAGAACTGCACTGCTAACTACAGACCTGTTTCTAACCTTCCTTTCATCTCTAAACTCCTGGAAAGCTTAACTCTCAGATAACTCTCTCCTCGACCATCTACAATCTGGTTTCCGCTCCTTACACTCCACTGAAACTGCCCTCACCAAAGTCTCTAATGATCTACTAACAGCCAAATCCAAAGGTCACTGCTCCCTGCTGATTCTCCTGCATCTCTCCGCCACATTTGACACTGTGGATCACCAGCTCCTCCTCACTATGCTCCGCTCTATAGGCCTCAAGGAAACCGTTCTCTTCTGGTTCTCCTCCTACCTCTCTGACCGCTCCTTCACGGTTTCTTTTGCTGGCTCCTCTTCCTCTCCTCGTCCCCTTACTATCGGAGTTCCACAGGGCTCAGTCCTAGGCCCCCTCCTCTTCTCTATATACACTGCCCCTATTGGACAAACAATCAGCAGATTTGGGTTCCAGTATCATCTCTATGCTGACGACACCCAACTATACACCTCTTCACCTGACATCACACCTACCCTAATACAAAATACCAAGGATTGTCTGTCTGCTGTCTCTAACATCATGTCCTCCCTTTATCTTAAACTGAATCTCTCTAAAACTGAACTTCTTGTGTTCCTCCCCTCTACTAACCCAGCTCTACCTAGCATCGAAATTACCTTGGAGGGTTCAACCATAACTCCCAAGCAGCACGCCCGCTGCCTTGGGGTCATATTCTACACTAACCTTTCCTTTACTCCCCATATCCGATCACTCACTCGCTCTTGTCACCTGCATCTTAAAAACATCTCCAGAATCCGACCTTTTCTCACCTTTGAAACTGCTAACACTCTTACTGTTGCTCTTATTCACTCTTGTCTGGACTACTGCAACTCTCTTCTAATCGGTCTCCCTCTTACCAAACTTTCTCCTCTCCAATCCGTCCTGAATGCGGCAGCCAGGGTCGTATTTCTGTCCAGTCGCTTCACCGATGCCTCCATCTTGTGCCAGTCATTACACTGGTTGCCCATCCGCCTCAGGGTCCAATATAAACTCATCGCTCTCACCCACAAATCTCTCCACAGTTCTGCACCGCCTTATATCTCCTCTCTCATCTCTGTCTATCGCCCTACACGTGCCCTCCGTTCTACAAATGATCTAAGACTAACATCCCCCATAATCCGAACCTCGCACCTCCGTCTCCAAGACTTCTCACGTGCTTCGCCAGTTCTCTGGAATGCACTACCTCAGGCGATCCGACTGATGCATAGCCCCCATGTCTTCAAGCGTGCTTTAAAAACCCATCTCTTTAAACAAGCCTACCACCTTAACTACTCAGTAAATTAACTTTCCCCTGTTCCCTCCTTCTAAATATTATTCAGAATCTGTTCCCTACTCTTCATCTGTCTCCACACCCTCCATGCACAAGATAACTGCACTTGGTACTTGAGTATTGCACTTAAACATACTGGCTGATGACCGGATCATGCAGCTTTATATGAAAATCCCTATTTATTATAATTGCCAGACCTGAAATAACAAGCACTTTTCACCTATTGTGTCCCCCCATTTCCTTGTAGAATGTAAGCTTGAGAGCAGGGACCTCACTCCTAATGTAACTGTTTAAACTGTCTTAAATTGTATTGAATTTATTGTCTGTACATGTCCCCGCTTAATTTTAAAGTGCTGCGTAATTTGTTGGCGCTATATAAATAAAAATTATTATTATTATTATTATTATTATTATTAACTGTGCGTTTTTTGTGCGTTTTTTCCATATAGACTTCTTTGGAGAGCCTGAAACCTGCATATAATAAGAACAATTGCTATTTCAAGTGAAATCCTAGTGTTTCCACACTAAAAAAATACTACAAAATGCTGTACCATATAACATAAAAGTACACACAGCAAATGGGATACTTTAATAAGCATCCTGAATAGGACCTGAGTACAATATATAACCTATGGGAATAAACAAGCTAAAATTAGGAGGAAATCACTGAGGCTAAATAGAGCTGTAAGGGGTGTAATAAATGACAAAAAGAAAGTGTTTAGAGAATTGAAGAAAGAGGGTAGTGACGAGGCATTAAATAATTATAGAAAAATAAATTGTGTAAATAAGCAAATCAAGGTAGCAAAGGTTGAGACAGAGAGACTCATTGTCAAAAAAGTAAAAATAATCCAAAAATATTCTTCAACTATATAAACAGTAAGAAACTCAAAAAATTATGCTGTTGGCCCCCTCAAAAAAAATCTGTGAGAAATGGTGGAAGAGAATGAGGGAAAGGCCAGTCTCTTAAAACCCTTTTTCTCTACAGTGTTTACAGAAGAAAATCCCATGAGTGATGACATGCTCAGTGATACCATGAATTCTCAATTAAATCCCACTTGCTTAACCCAGCAGGACATAAAAAACTCCTCACCGGTCCCCTACTCTACCGTCCCCAACTCCTCACTGCCCACTACTCTAACCCCCCCAACTCCTCACTGCCCATTACTCTACCCTCCCCAACTCCTCACTGCCCACTACTCTACCCTCCCCAACTCCTCACTGCCCACTACTCTACCCTCCCCAACTCCTCACTGCCCACTACTCTACACTACATGGCTCCTCTATTATGCCCAATTCTCTACTCTGCACAACTCCTCACTGGCTACTGTTGTACTCTGACCAACTAATCTCTGCCCACTACTCTACCAACCCCTCATTACCCTTTTCTCTTCTGTGCCCAACTCCTCACTATACTACATTGCACAACTCCTCACTGCCTATTTGTCTACCTTGTACAACTCCTCACTGCCCACTGCTTTAGTCTGCTCAACTCCGCACAGTCCACTACTCTACACTACCCAACTCATTACTGCCCATATATGTACTCTGAATAACAAATCACAGTCCCATTTATCCCCAGAACAACTCCTCACTGCTTGCTACTCTACTCTGCCAAATCCTCACTGCCCATTATTCTTCTCTGTAAAATTCCTCATTGCTCACTACTGTAAACCGCATGTCTCCGCAGTGCCCACTGCTTTTCCCTACAGAATTCACTGCCAGTTCTCACTGCATGACTTTTCACTGTTTTATCCTGTGCAACTCCTCACTGCCCACTGCTCTGCTCTATAGAACCTCTTACTGTGCACAAATCTACACAACTACTGCTTTTTTCTATAGAACACATTGGCACTTGTCATGACTTCTCACTGCTTTGCCCTGCACACATACTTACTGCTCACTGCTTTGCTCTATAAAACCCATCATTGCCCACTACTCTATACATCTCCTCAATGCCCACTGGCCTATTCTGCCCAATTCCACATTAACCACTATTAAGGCTAAGTGCCCACAATGCATAAATTGCTGCTTATTTTTTCTGCACCTCCCTGGCAGGAAAAATGCATGCGGATTTTACATGCGTTTTTCCTGCCAGGTAGAAACGTTTGTCAAGCGTTTTTACATGCATTTCTGCATGCGGGTTGACAAGCGCTTTCCAAGCGATTTTAGCATCACTTGGAAAGTGCTTGACAACTTGGTCACACTATATAAATCCATGCAACCGGCATGGAATTATATAGTGTATCCAAGTTAATAGTTAAAAAAAAATAAAAATGAAACTAGATTAAGCAACTATGATTTAGAGATTCTTGCCATTGAATGAAATCCTTCTAAAGTAATAATGTAGTCAGTCTACACAATAATGTAGGCCAACTTATCACTTTCCATGGTGTTTGTTTTTCCATTAGAAAGATCTTGCTGAAGTGTTAACATGTGTCCACTTCTGCACTCAAGTGTGGCTGTGCAATGTCTACTGATTGTAGGAAAAGGGAGGGTCCTGCTCATTTTTCAGGGTAACTAAGGCTGGGTTCATGTAGGGACTTCAATGTAGGATAAAGGAACAGACCATACAAAGTAACAAAATAATAATATCCCTATTGGTAGTTCTTAACGAAAAATACAATCTGTGCAACATGATCATCTTTAACATACAAAATATTACTTATCTCGTACTGGTTTGCAGTTATTTGGGTTGTCTGGGCATAAGGTATTGATGAATTATCTGCAGAATAAGTCATTAATAGCAGATCCGTCGGGGTCCAACACCTGATGCCTCCCCTGATCAGCTTTTTTTTGCTTCATCGCTGACAGGATGTGCTGTAAACACTATATACAGAGTTGCTGAGCGCAGTTCCAATCAAAGTGTAGTGGCCGCTGCCAGTTACTGCAGCGCAGCTTCTATTCAAAAGCTACACTACACTCAGCAGCTCTATTCAACATTTTTACATCTGACCAGTAAAAAACAGCTGATTGGTAGCAGCACTCGATGCGGGACCTGCGCCGATCTGCTATTGATCACCTATCCTACAGATGAGTAATCAATACCATATGCATAAATGTAATAGTGAGGAAGGGTGTAACCTTTCCCTAGGACTGAAGTAGTTAGAATTACATATCCCCATAGCTAGGCACTCTCTGAACTGCTATTAGGTCAAGTTACGGGGTTAATTTCAGTGGCGTAGTCAGTGGAGTAAGGGGGAAACGTAGTGACAGGGATAGAGATTGGGCATGTCTAGAGGTTAGATATAATTCCTTTTGGGGCTGCAGTACTTTTTATCAGCCACAAGACGCCACTGCTGGGCACAGTTGTCAGTGAGAGTCAAGGCAGTTGCTAAGCAGATGGCTTAGTGGGTGGAGCCTCTGGGTGTGCTAAAAATAGCTGCAGCCGTTATTTTTGAGTCAGTTGAAGCCCTGTCAGGGACGTGACAGGAACTCTTACGTGCAGACTTCCAGGGAAATTGGCTGCTAAGGTAGACGGGGGCTCTCTACCCTCAGACAGTGAATCCGTAGTGTGAATATCTCCTCACGTAGGAGTCCCATTAGCCGGCCGGAGAAACTCAACGAAGGTATTGAGGACCCGGGGCACTTCTAGTCTGCAGGTAGCAGAGGAAAATAGGACTCCAGGATAAGCCGTGAGGGAGATAAAGAATCTGGGCACACTGTCACTGGTGAGGAACCGTCTATTAGGCTAAGGAATAGAAACAGAGAGATGCTTCACCTAAAGAGGGCACCAGGGCTGAAGATGATTTTAGCACCTGTATGGGAGACAAGAACCTGTTGGGCCTTATCCAATCTACCAGACTGTAAATATTGTAATTATTCCTTTTCCCCAAGTAAAATCCCAGTTATGGTTAAGAACTTCGTGTCCTCTGAATTTATTGCTGCCCTGGTCCCAGAAGAGAAATGCCTGGAGACAGCCGCGATTGGATGGTTTGAAGTAAGTGAAAAATGTCACATACCCAGCCACACATCAGAGGGAGGACACAAATTGTCTGTAGGGTGTCAAAGCAAGCAGGAGCTACAACTCGCCCACGACTACCTCTCTGGGGCACCTTACATAGAAAACCCCTTTAAGGTGGCCATACAGCTTACAAACCTATTTACTGTCATTTGAATGACAGCTATTCCTCCTGGCTATTCACTTGCATGCTGGACACAACTGAAAATGCATGTATCATCAATAGGGAAAAGGAAATAAGACTCGATACTATGAATGTAAACAAGAGAGTTCATAATTACTGTCAATACACCGATATCTTGAAAATAGTAAAAAATTGAAAAACTATATATTATATTAAATAGGGTTTTCTGGTAAAAAATGTATATATTTTTAAAACTAGTGTTACTCCGTAAGTTGGATAACCTACTAGTATAGTTGTATTATGCCTTCACGGGATTCAGCTGCTTGATTCCAATTCTGTGCACTTGACCAAGGCAATATGTGAAGGAACTGGGCCATCTGGTTATTTTCAGAGCTAAGCCAGACCCTTTTCCAATGTATAGAATGAGAAAGGGGCAGGCTTTGCTCTTGAAATAAACAGTCAGCTGACCATCTTAACGGGAACCTGTCACCAGGTTTTTCCCATATGATGTAAGGCCAGTACCTGTAAGCCCTCATATACAGCATTCTAATATGCTGTATATATGCCCCCACTCTGATCTGAAATACAAGAAAAAGACCTTTATGCAATCTCTTCTTGCGATCGCTGTCTTCTTTCTCTGCTTCGTGTAGATCACTTTGGAGCTACCAGGCGACCTACCACTCGATCAACTACCATCAACACAGTGCTCATTCATTTATTTTTTTCCCTCTGAAGCCAAGTGGTATGTACAAAAGCCCTCCCCTTCCCCTCCCCCTATACCTCTCCACATTCATTTTATTAACAAGTTCCTTGCTCCCTAGCCCTGTATAATATACCGGATTATCCGGAACAGATTACAGTTACACTTGATGACAGTGTAAGGGCCCCGTCACACTAAGCGATGCAGCAGCGATCCCGACAACGATACGACCTGTCAGGGATCGTTGCTGCATCGCTAATACATCGCTGGTGAGCTGTCAAACAGGCAGGCTCACCAGCGATGAGGGGAGCAGCGATATCGTGGAAAGAATCGTTCCACGATGTCCTGCTCCCGTTACCAGCCTGCTGCAAGCAGGAGCAGGCTGGTAACTATGGTAAACATCGCGTTACTAAGTGCGCGTGTGCCCCTAGTAACCCGTTGTTTACCATGGATACCACTCTGCTACGGTGCGCGGGAGCCT
Source organism: Phyllobates terribilis (assembly GCF_046119375.1). NCBI lineage: Eukaryota > Metazoa > Chordata > Amphibia > Anura > Dendrobatidae > Phyllobates > Phyllobates terribilis. The sequence continues at coordinate 881,672,699 of NW_027362761.1, forward strand.
CCGCGCACCGTAGCAGAGTGGTATCCATGGTAAACAGCGGGTTACTAAGTGCGCGCGTGCCCCTAGTAACCCGATGTTTACCATAGTTACCAGCCAGATCGTTGGTCCCGCTGGTCACACACAGCGATGTGTGCTGGCCAGCGGGAGGCCAACGACCAAAAAATGGTCCAGGACACTTTGCAACGATCAGCGACCTCACAGCAGGGGCCTGATCGTTGCAAAGTGTCACACACAGCGACATCGCTGGTGAGGTCGCTGGTGAGTCACCAAAACCGTGACTCAGCAGCGATATCGCTAGCGATATCGCTATGTGAGACGGGGGCTTAATTTTGGTCAGTATAATTTTTTATTTACCGTTTCCTCCTCTCTCATCCCCTTTTTGTTCCTTGTCTTATCTCCCTGCTCATCTTGCATCTTATCTTATCTCATTTAATCTCCCTGCTCCCTGCTGTATCTTGGATACATTTCCTATATGCATATATTTGGCTCAGTTTTATCTATTATTCATTTGGCTCTATTCTCTCCATTACTCGTTTCCCCATGATAATGAATTTTAAGTTTCTCATAGACATCTAATCACCCGTTATATCTGATACGATACTGTCGCTTTAAAGACCCACCTTGGTATTTACCAGTAATTCCTGCTTAGAAAAGAAACTAGGAATTTCATTTTATTATGCCCTATTTTATACCGCTGTTAGGCTGAGTGCACATGATGCGGTTTTAATGCGTTTCCGCGGCGGTTATTCCGCATGATAATCCGCATGATGCGGAAATTTCCGGATTATCATTGCGGCACAAACCGCAGCACAATCAATTCAGGCACAAATTTGCGGCCCATTGACTTGCATTGAATCGCAGCAAACCCGCATGTATAATATCTATACATGTGGATTTGCTGCGTTTCAATGTAAATCAATAGGCGCAAAATCGCGCCGGAATCACGCCATGGCTGGTACCCGGGTCGGGAGAGGAGGCTGCTACTTCTCTCATCCGACCGTTGCTCTGGCTGATAACAGCGAGAGCAACGTGGATGGGAGAAGCAGCAGCCTGCTCCTCCCAGCCCGCGAGCCAGCTGCAGTTAAAAAAGAATAAAAAAGTAAAAATTAAAAATAAACTTCATACTCACCTGTTCGGCGGCCCCCGGTGTCGTCCTCTGCGATATCGTCTCTTCAGCACCCTGAAGTGTACTTCCAGAACCTGCGGTGACGTCACTGATCATCTGATGGTCACGCGACCATCAGCTGATCGGTGACGTCAGCGATCACCTGATGGTCGCGTGACCATCAGGTGATAAGTACCAGCAGCAATCAGCTGATGGTCATGTGACCATCAGCTGATTGCTGAAGCCGGTAATCAGCTGATCGGTCTCGTGACCAATCAGCTGATGCTTACCGTGGGAACCTTCACAAGAAGTTTCCCATGGTCTCTAGCTCACTGGGGCTCATCAGCTGATCTTCAGCTGATGAACCCCAGTGACCCCCTGCAGCACTGTATACTGACAGGGGTAGATTTTACACCCCTGTCAGTATACAGTGCTGTATTCTTCAGCTGTGACATCAGTGATGGCTGATGTCGCAGCTGTAGAAATGATCCGGATCGTTGTGGGACAGTCGTGATTGCGGACTGTGTCGTTGACGGCGGACAGGTGAGGGATATTGTTGTTTGTTTTTTTACGTTTTTTTTTCAAGAAATCGAGGGCTTCGCGGAGGCATATAATAAAAAATTTTTTAGAACCGTGTGTTTTTTATTTCATTAAAATACTTTATACTGGCCGTGTCTTTTATTGAAAAAGTGGCGACCATTTCACCACGCGGTTAGTAATGAGAGTGTCTTATAGACGCCCTCCATTACTAACTTGGGCTTCACATCAGCCGCCAATACAAGGCTGACGTGAACCCCAACCCCATTACCCCCTGCCACCGCTACAGGGCAGCGTGGAAGAGCGAGGCTAAGCGCCAGATTTGGCACATCTTATGGATGCGCCATTTCTGGGACTGCTGAGGTCCCTAGTATTCATGGCCCCTTCCATGGCTATTAATATCAGCCCGCAGCTGTCTAGTTTAGCCTTTGCTGGCTCGATTTTATAGGGGGACCCCACATAAATTTTTTTCTGGGGTCCCCCTGTAATTCAGCCAGTAAAGGCTGTGTCAAAAACATTGCATTCTATTGAATGCAAGTAAATCTATATGTGTTCACCGCATTCACCGGATTTACCGCATTCTATACATTCTAGTGGTGAAATTTCTGTTACGGAGACTAGAGACCCCACAAGAGAATTTGACAAGCTGCGGTCCTGAAAGACGCGCCGCATGTCAGTGTCCGTGGGTGATTCGCAGCCTCAGATGCCATCCACTATTCTGTAACATCTGGACACTGTGGGTTTGACACTGTATAAACATGCAGCGTCAAACTTGCAGTGGCTCTTGATCGTGGCCACGTACCCAAACTCACCTGCAGCACCTTCTGTTGCAGACATGCTAGTCTCCGATGCAGATTTTGACCGGTTGAAGTGTCATTATATGCGGTGGAGTCACATGTACCGACAACAAAAGTGCGGCATTATAACTCCGTGTAGCATTGGCGTCTCCGCCTCCAGCCCAGCAGAGACCCCGTCCCCCTTACCGCCGCGGTCCTGCTCCGGCGTCTTCTGGCCTCCCTGCAGCTTCCCCGGCTCTGTGCTTAGGGCACACGCGCGCTCCCTCCCTCTTAAAGGGGCCGCACACACCGTCCTAAAATGTTCCCGGCCAATGGCCGGAGGACTTCCACTATAAAAGGCACCTCCTCCAATATGGAGGTGCCCGTGCAAGGTTGTATCTTTGTGTTTGATACTCTGCTTCAGCCCTCAGGTCCCGCTGCTAGCCTGACTACTAGTCCAGCCCGCCAGCCTGACTTCAAGTCCAGCCCGCCAGCCTGACTACAAGTCCAGTCCGTCTGCTTGTCTACTCTCCAGCCTGACAGTCTGTCTACAGTCCAGTCTGCCAGTCTGTCTATGGGCTCTGTCCGCCTGCTTACCTGGAGGCTCCCGCCTGTCACTTGCCATGACCACCTGACAGCCTACCTAGAGGCTCCCGCCTGTCACTTGCCGTGACTACCTGACAGCCTACCTAGAGGCTCCTGCCTGTCATTTGTCGTGACCACCTGACTGCCTACCTAGAGGCTCCTGCTCGTTACTTGCATTGTCTGCCTGACAGCCTACCTAGAGGCTCCCGCCTGTTACCTGCCGTGCCTACCTGTCAGCCTACCTGAAGGCTCCTGCTTGTTCCTGCCGTGTCTGCTAGTCCGTCTGTCCGGACCACCCGTCAGCCTGCTTGCCGTGCTTATCTGCTGAACCGGTCAGTCCTTGCCATCTGACCCGTTGGAGTCACCTGCTCTCTTACAAGGTCATCCCCAGAGTAGCACCTGGTCCCTCTGCTTGGTCCCTCCCTGGTCACTGAGTCGATTGAGCCGCCGTACGACCCTGGTCGGTCCGAGTTGATACCTAGTTACTCCCCTCTGGGTCCCTCCTTGCACCGCAGCACAGAGGTTCCACCACCCGGATCCGTAACACTCCGCGTTTTGGACGCAACATAAATACGTTGTGTCCAAAGCGCTGCTAAGTGCTGATCGGGGAGGGGGGACGTAGGGGCTAACGAACCAGCTGTGAGATGTTAATTATGGCCAGGGAAAATGTTTGCCTAGTGGCACATTCTCAGGCTAAAAAAAAAACAGCTCACAGCAGTCGCATAAATTATGTGAATAGAAATGCTAATGTAGATTGGGTGAATGGAACTAGCTGACACCCAGCTCTTTTGTTTGGTGATGTCAAGGTGTCAATCAGACCTTTTCATGACCAAACAAAGTAAAGAAACACACAGACGCAGTGTGACACTTTATTTGAAATACAACAGAACCATTCTTTAATCATTTAAATGAACCAATATACTCACCCCAGTTCTTATGGTAATCCAAGGGCTTAAGCAATGTCCCACCAACTTTATTTAGCTCCAAAAATTATTCATTTACACTAAAAAACGCATGTAAAAACAAGTCAAAAACGCGTGTAAAAACGCATGCGTTTTTTCTGGCAAGGAGAGACAAAAATGCTCAGGAAATTTCTGCTTCAAATCTGCATCATGGGCACATACCCTTAATATGTTACATGTTTTTGTACCACATGTATATCTGTATAGCACATTTACTATTTTTGCTTTAAATTTTAGCGAATTTGAAAAAGACCCAGGCTTGGGTCGAAACATTAAGAAAATCACTTGTGAAATTCACTCTATTTATCATTGATTGTTTCTATCACTGTGGTGAACTATCTTGTGAAATAAAAAAAAAAAGAACACATTCCAAAAAACTCCTGCGAGTGTGGCTGTATATTATACACTTGAGTATTTGGAAACTATTCCAGTCTGGCCAGCACCACTACCCTTATTGAGTGCGCATTTTTACTATAATCTAGAAGCTGTGGTACGACCAAAACGCTTGGGAGCAGGTGTATGAAGTGAATCAGAAGGTATGGGTCCTAGTCCCAATGACCCAGAACAAGCTTCAGACGGCCTGGGAAGGTCCACACCTTGTGCATCAGTGCCTCAACGATGTAAATTACGTTGTCACCATTGACCACACCCAGAAGAGGCAGAAGGCCTTCCATGTCAAAATGATGAAAGTTCATCATGACAAGGAAGCCTGTGCCCTTCTTGTGTGTAGCCTTCCCAACAAAGGTGAGAGGGAAGTCCTGGTGGATTTGCTTGCAGCAGCCCGGGACTGAGGGTCTATTGAGGATGTGGAATCCAACACACAGCTATCCATGGACCAGAGGTCCCAACTGCGGGAGTTGTTCACAGATTTACCAGGGAAGACACAGCTAGCCATCCACCAGGTTGAAACAGAGAGTAACCTCCCAGTCCGTCAACCTGCATACCGTGTCTACCTGAAGGTGCAAAAGGACATAAGAAGGGAGATAGATGAAATGTAATGCTTGGGGGTGATCCAAAGGTCCAAAAGAGCATGGGTCTCAACTGTAGTCCTGGTCCTGAAATTGGGCCGGACAACCCGGTTCTGCGTGGACTACAGGAGGCTAAATGCCATTACAGCCCCAATGCCATGCATCGATGAGCTGCTGGATCACTTAACTGGTGCCCGGTACTTGACAATCATAGCCCATGACTGAATGAGAGAAGGTAGGACAAAGTGTAAATAATTTTATAAAATCATTATACTACCACCGATTTTAATAAAAAAAGCTTGGTAGTGATGCACATTGCATCACTAACAAAGCAATGGGGGCAGTGTACATAGCAACTAGGACGTGACAGGTTCCCTTTAAATATATGTTCTCCTGTGATGAACAAATATTAAAAATGGATCCATTTGGGATCCAAATGAGGTGGCTCTTTCTAGTGGACGGAGCCAAATGTTCCAGATCACCAAAAAGAGCCAGACTGTTCATCACTATTGCCTATCTTCAGCAGTCTACTACGATTATACATGCTGCAATTTCCTTGCCTTTGCTGACCAATGAGATGCAAACCCTAAACAGAAACCCTTCCTCTCTGTATTCTTGTAGGAGCTGTGACAGGAGAGAGATGGAGTTTACAAACAGTAGCACATTGAGAGCCAGACAGGAGATCGAAGTGGCAGCACAGAGAAAGAGGAGAATAGTTATGGTTACTGTCTTGTAACAATCATATCTGTATATGTACATCCTTCTATATGTTATTACACACATAGTTAGTACAAGCATGCCACATCATTTGTGAGCTACTAAAAGAAGTTTAAGGGAAGGTCCGATACCTATAATGCCCTTTCTAAATATCTATCTTTAAGTCCTAACCACTTTTGTCACTTGCATTATGATAAAATGAATAAAATATACCCCACAAATTCCCTATCCTGGTAATCCCTATATCTGTCATTTTTTTCTTTACTTACAGGGATGTTTTGTTTGAGGAGAGTCTCAAATAGGACATCACAGGAGGATGGCCCTAAAGTCACTGTTTTGCAACTTCTATCAAACCATTCAACTTCTGTCCCTGCCTCCCACATCTTGAGTTACACCCACCACACCCTCCGCCACAGTCCTTGATTCTGACACTGACGCAGTCATCAGGGGGCAGTGATAGAAGCAGGGTGAATGACACCAGCACCACTCCTGAAGACGATTCATTTGAAGGCAGAGAAAGAAGCTGTAGGGCACCACTGGTGTCACTCACACTGCTTCTATCACCGCCCCCTGATCACAGTTTGTTTCAGGAAAAGAGGTGGCGGTGTCAGAAGCAGGGACTGTGGAGGCGGCTGAAGATGAGGGTGGCGGGGACAGAAGGAGTGTGAAGGCAGTAATTGAAGATGCAGTAACATTTCCATCACCTCTTCTGAAACAGGACATCATCAGGGAACAGTGGTGACAGAATCTGTGGTATGTGACTGTAGCGCTGCTCCCTGATGACGTCATATATCAGTGGGGTGATGTAAACTTCAGAAAAGTGATTGCAGGAATATCCTCCTGTGACGTCCCATTTGATACTTCCCTCAAACGAAATATCACAGGAAGTAAAGAAAAAAAGCTCATATGGTGAATGGCAGGATACAGAGAATAGTAGGGATTTTTATAATAAAACAAATCACAAAAGTGCTTAGGGCTTAAAGGGAATCTGTCAGCAGGTTTTTGCTATTTAATCTGAGAGTAGCATAATATAGGGCAAATGACCCTGATTGCAATGATGTATCACTTAGTATACTGGATGCAGCAGTTGTAACACAATCAGAGCTCTTAGAAGCAGCATGAAGCAGAGCTGAGGAAGCTAACCTCGTCCACACCAGGCTCTCTATGTACATTGTCTATTGACAGTGAGCTGCTTATCAAAGGAGGAGTTGGACCAGTAGGCACAAGGGCAGCTGGTTGCAGAGTGATAATTCTTATGTGATGAAACCTTCATTGTAAGTAAACAACAGCACACAGCCAAAAAAGTGACACATCTTTGAAATCTGTGTTTCAACCCTTATCTCCCTCTGTCTTCAGATTACATAGCAAAAACCTGCTGACAGGTTCCTTTTAAATGGAATCTGTCCGTAGGATTAAACCTCCTAAGCCATTTATATAAGCATGCAGGTCCTAGGAAGTCATTTATACAGGGTGGGCCATTTATATGGATACACCCAAATTAAATGGGAATGGTTGGTGATATCAATTTCCTGTTTGTGGTACATTAGTATATGGGAGGGGAAAAACTTTTCCAGATGGGTGGTGACCATGGCGGCCACTTTGAAGTCGGCCATTTTGGATCCAACTTTATTTTTTTCAATGGGAAGAGGGTCATGTGACGCATCAAACTTATTGAGAATCTCAGAAGAAAAACAATGGTGTGCTTGGTTTTAACGTAACTTTATTCTTTCATGAGTTTTTTTACAAGTTCATGACCACTTATAAAATGTGTTCAAAGTGCTGCCCATTGTGTTGGATTGTCAATGCAACCCTCTTCTCCCACTCTTGACACACTGATAGCAGCACCGCAGAAGAAATGCTAGCACAGGCTTCCAGTATCCGTTGTTTCAGATGCTGCACATCTCGTTTCTTCACAGCATAGACAATTGCCTTCAGATGACCCCAAAGATAAAAGCCTAACGGGGTCAGATTGGGAGACCTTGGTGGCCATTCAACTGGCCCACGACGACCAATCCACTTTCCAGGAAACTGTTCATGTAGGAATGCTCGGACCAGACACCCATAATGTGGTGGTGCACCATCTTGTTGGAAAAACTCAGGGAACGTGCCATCTTCAGTGCATAAAGAGGGCAACACATCATCATGTAGCAATTTCAGATATCCAGTGGCATTGAGGTTTCCATTGATGAAGAATGGCCCCACTATCTTTGTACCAAATATACCACACCATACCATCAAGATATGAGATGTGCAGCATCTGAAACAACGGATACTGGAAGCCTGTGCTAGCATTTCTTCTGCGGTATTGCTATCAGTGTGTCAAGAGTGGGAGAAGAGGGTTGAATTGACAATCCAACATAATGGGCAGCACTTTGAACACATTTTATAAGTGGTCATAAACTTGTAAAAATCTCACAAAAGAATAAAGTTACGTTAAAACCAAGCACACCATTGTTTTTCTTATGAAATTCTCAATAAGTTTGATGTGTCACATGACACTCTTCCCATTGAAAAAAATAAAGTTGCATCCAAACTGGCCGACTTCAAAATGGCCGCCATGGTCACCACCCATCTGGAAAAGTTTTTCCCCTCCCATATACTAATGTGCCACAAAAAGGAAGTTGATATCACCAACCATTCCCATTTAATTTGGGTGTACCCATATAAATGGCCCACCCCGTATATAAATAACCTCTTCCAGGCTATAGGGAGGATGTTGCCTGGAAGGTAAATCTGCCTCCAGAGCTTATTTTAAATAAAAGGGGGAGTTACCGGGGGAGTTACCAGTGTGAGACAAGTAATGTTTTGCAGCTCTTGAGCTCTGCAGTATTGCAACAATATTACAACCCTGTCTGCCTGTGAGATGGATTCTGGAGCTGAGAGGAACCTGCAGATGTGTCAGGTATAATCACACACAGCTCTGCAGTGAGATCAGGAGAGCAGAGAGCAGCAATCACACATCAAACTGGTAACTCTCCTTCATGTAACATAATCTCTGGAGGCAGAGTTATCTTCCAGGCACAATTCTCCCCATAGCCTGGAAGAGGACATTTACATAAAGTGATAAAAGGGAGGACTTAGGACTGAATTGCTGACTGCATTTCATTCTTTCTTTACTTTACTTTTTACTTAATTAATCCACCTGACCTACTTATCTGATTCCCCCGTCCATACTTGATACTTAATTGATCCCCCGTCCATACTTAACTGTTCCCCCGCCGATATCTAATTGATACACTTGCACATCCCTAATTGATCCCCGTCCATACACCTATATATAAATAATTGTGTTTTGTACTTGTATATATATACTGACTGTATCCCCATATTTAGAATGATGTCCATGTTGGCCGGAGCCGTGCAGTGTACATCTTGCGCAATGTATGCATTCCGTGAGCAACCGCTCGAGGATCCATACTGCTGCGAGAGATGTGAGCATATCGTGCACTTGGAAGCCCAAATTCTGGATCTAAGTGCTCAGATAGCGATACTGAGGAGCATCGACAACATGGAACGGAGTTTGCTGCTCACCGAGCAGACACTCAATGGGTCAATACTGGGGGTGGAGCATAGAGGGGACGTGCAGGCTGAACAGGCAGGGAGCTGGATAACAGTTAGGAGGGATAGAGGGAAGAAGTATAGGAAGGCTGGTTCAGAACCGGCATTATTGGAGCACGACAGATCCTCTGACCGCCGGGGGAGTGTATGTTCCAGTAATGAGGGGGAGGGGGGAAGTGTAGGGCAGGCAAGACAGGTTCTGGTAGTGGGTGACTCTATTATTAGGGAGACAGACAGGGCAATCTGTCACAAAGACCGGGATCGCCGAACGGTGTGCTGCCTCCCTGGCGCTCGAGTCCGGCACATCGCGGATCGGGTTGACAGGTTACTGGGTGGGGCTGGCGAAGACCCAGCGGTCATGGTCCACATCGGCACCAATGACAAAGTGAGTGGTAGATGGAGGGTCCTTAAAAATGATTTCAGGGACCTAGGTAGGAAGCTTAGGGCAAGGACCTCCAAGGTAGTTTTCTCAGAAATACTACAAATCCCGCGAGCCACACAGGAGCGCCAACGGGAAGTTAGGGAGGTGAATAAGTGGCTAAAGAGTTGGTGCAAGGCAGAAGGGTTTGGGTTCATGGAGAACTGGGCCGACTTCGCGGTCGGCTACAGGCTCTACCGTAGGGACGGGCTGCACCTCAATGGGGAGGGTGCAGCGGTGCTGGGGATGAAGATGGCTAATAGGTTGGAGGAGTTTTTAAACTAGAGACGGGGGGGGGGAACCAAGGAAATAGGTGGGATGTGAGGCAAGCAAGGGGGAAGGGGAGAAGTGAATATAATGAGGGTGGAGAGGGGGGTGGGGATAGTACAGTTAGATCGTTAGAGAAGAATAGGATGCTAAATAACCCCAAAGTTTTATCTTGCATGCTGACCAACGCAAGAAGCCTGACCAATAAGGCGGATGAGCTGCGGACGCTTATATCGGAGGAGAGGTATGACATCGTAGGTATAACAGAGACTTGGCTAGACGATAGCTATGACTGGGCGGTAAATTTATTAGATTATAGTTTATTTAGAAGGGACCGGAAACAGGGGAAAGGCGGAGGAGTCTGCTTATATGTAAAGTCATGTCTAAAACCCAGACTAAGGGAAGATATAGGAGAGGGAGAAGAGGGGGTCGAGTCCATGTGGGTAGAGATAGAGGGGGCAAAAAATAATAATAAAATATTACTGGGGGTCTGCTATAAGCCACCAAATATAACAGAGGAGAATGAGAATCTGCTATTAGGACAAATAGACAAAGTAGCAAAACATAATGAAGTGATTGTAATGGGGGATTTCAACTACCCGGATATTGACTGGGAAACAGAAACCTGTAGATCTCAGAAAGGAAAAAGGTTCTTGACAAATATTAAGGATAATTATCTCTCCCAACTAGTGCAGGAACCAACGAGAGGGAAGGCCGTGTTGGACTTAATATTGACTAATAGGCCTGATAGAATAACTGAGGTACAGATAGGGGGGCACCTAGGTAATAGCGACCATAATATTATCGACTTCAAAATGCCCTTCAGTAGGGTTATCAATAAGGGAACAACAAAAACATTAAACTTTAGGAGGGCGAAGTTTGATCAGCTGATAGAAAACCTTCAACTTATTGACTGGGACAAAGTACTTAATCAATGGAATACGAATAGTAAATGGGAAACCTTCAAAAGAATTCTGAATACTCAGTGCGAGAGGTATATACCGTATGGGAATAAAAGGGCCAGAAATAAGAGGAAACCAATATGGTTGAACAAGAACGTAAAAGGGGCGTTAAATAGCAAAAAAGGGGCATTCAAGAGATTAAAACAGGAAAACAGTAAGGAGGCACTAATGTGTTACAAGGAAAAAACGAGAACCTGTAAATAACAAATAAAATTAGCGAAGGAGGAAACAGAGAAACGTATTGCTAGGGAAAGTAGATCAAATCCCAAACTGTTCTTTACGTATATAAATAGTAAAAGGATTAAATTGGATAATATTGGACCGATAAAAAGTGAGGAAGGCAAAATCATAGAGAAAGATGAGGATAAAGCTAATCTATTAAATAATTTTTTTTCGACAACTTTCACAAAGGAAATAGAACTAACAGGAGAAATGAGAAGTGACAAGCTTAATCCTCCACTAAGTATGACTAATCTAACGCAAGTTGAGGTACAGAAACGCCTCAGTAACATTAAAATAAACAAATCACCAGGACCTGATGGCATACACCCACGGGTACTAAGGGAACTAAGTAATGTGATAGACAGACCGTTATATCTTATATTTAAGGACTCTGTTGAGACTGGGTCTGTACCACTTGATTGGCGACAGGCGAATGTAGTGCCAATATTCAAAAAGGGAGCGAAAAGTGACGCTGGAAACTATCGGCCGGTGAGTCTGACGTCCGTTGTGGGCAAAATTTTTGAAAGCTTCATTAAAGAGGCAATTACGGAGCATCTTGATGCTAATAATCTTTTAATCCCGAACCAACATGGATTCATGAGGAATCGCTCCTGCCAAACAAACCTGATTGACTTCTACGAGGAGGTTAGCTCTCGATTAGATCAAGGGGAACCAGTGGATGTCGTGTATCTCGACTTCTCAAAAGCGTTCGATAGCGTGCCACATAATAGGTTGGTATACAAAATGAGAATGATGGGGCTGGGGGAAAATGTCTGCAAGTGGGTAGCTAACTGGCTAAAGGATAGAAGGCAGAGGGTGGTTATAAATGGAATATTCTCAGATTGGGTAAACGTCACTAGTGGGGTACCACAGGGGTCTGTACTAGGCCCAATGTTATTTAATATCTTTATTAACGACATAGTCAACGGGATAAATAGTAAAATATCAATATTTGCAGATGACACAAAGTTATGTAAAACAATTAATACAAAAGAGGACAGTGCAGACCTACAGAGGGATTTGGATAAGCTGGGTAGGTGGAGCATTAAATGGCAAATGAGGTTTAACGAGGAGAAATGTAAGGTCATACATATGGGAAGGAAAAATGGAAGTCACCAGTACTCACTGAATGGGAAATCATTGGGGAATTCAGAGATGGAGAAGGACTTGGGCATCTTGATTGATAGCAAACTAAATTGGAGTGCCCAAAGTCAGGCCGCTGCTGTAAGGGCAAACAGGGTAATGGGATGTATCAGAAGAGGTATAGCTGCAAAGGATGAGAACATTGTTCTTCCACTGTACAAAGCACTGGTCAGACCACACTTGGAATACTGTGCTCAGTTATGGGCCCCAATATATAGAAAGGATATAAATGAGCTTGAAAAGGTACAAAGGAGGGCAACAAAATTAATAAAGGGAATGGAGGGACTGCAATACCCAGAGAGGTTGGCAAAACTAGGACTATTCAGCCTGGAAAAGAGAAGGTTGAGGGGGGACATAATAAATGTGTACAAATATGTTAGGGGACAGTATAGAGATCTTGCCCGGGATTTGTTCAAAAGGAGGGATATTACGGTAACAAGAGGGCATTCACTAAAACTAGAAGAGAAAAGGTTTCAGCACCAGCATAGGAAGGGGTTCTTTACGGTAAGAGCAGTGAGAATATGGAATTCACTGAGTGAGGAGACGGTAATGTCGGATTCACTACACCAGTTCAAGCGGGGACTGGATGCATTTCTAGATACCAGGCAGATTTCAGCATATACTTAAAAATAAAATAAAATAGTAAGTTGATACAGGGATTTATTCTGACTGCTGGTTTCAGAGTCGGGAGGGAATTTTTCCTCAGGTGAAGATTGGCTAAATCATTTGGGGTTTTTGCCCTCCTCTGGATCAACTTTAGCAATTACAGAACTAACAGGTCGAACTTGATGGACGCAAGTCTTTATTCGGCTTTACAAACTATGTTACTATGTAAGGCATCTGATATTCTGATATGAGACATACAGGTAGGACTTTTCAGCAATCTATAACCTTTATGCCCATATTAATAGTTTAGATAGGTCAAATGTGGCGACAGATTCCCTTTAAAGACAGATATTTATAAAGAGGACTCACAATCAGCTGAAATTTATTGCAGTGCACAGAACCTCTGGCTCTCTGCGCTGCAATGCACGCTGCTGGTCAATCAGAAGCCATGGTGGGCATGACGATATCAGCTACTGTATATTGCGCTGGCAATTGAAGAGGACACTGTGTGTCTTGGGAGCGGAGGAAGGTAAGAAGAATTGTTTATCTATTTTTTTAATTTGTTGAAGAACAGGGAACATTATTAATAGAAGGGGTCCAGGGTGGGGGACATTATACCAAGAAAAGGCCCAGGATGGTGGACATTTACCAAGAAGGAGCCCAGGATTGGGGATATTTTTCAATGAAGGGACCCAGTATGGGGGACATTATTATTGGATGGGCCCAGGATTGAGGACATTATACCAGGATGTGGATCATTATTATATGGGGGCGAACACATATGTCTTTATAGGATCTAGAATGCTACAAGGGCCCATACATTTGACCAATATGTAGGTGGGAGCCCAGGTATAAATTTTGCTAAGTACCTGATAGCATCCTCTGCCACCTCCCAATTCATTATAATACCCTGACAATGTCTCTTCCCACTCCCTAAATCATTATGACACGGACTTATAATGAATGGGGGGTTTACACAGGACAGGGACTAAAACTATGTGCACATGTTCAGGATTTACAGCAGAAAATTCTGCAGAAAATTCTGATGTGTTTGCAGGAAAAGCACTGCATAAAATACGCATTTTTGCTGTTTTTTACATGTGTTTTTCTGCAAATTTTTCACCACTCATTAGAATGAATGAAATACACTGCTAAAACACTGCAATTGACATTATGCAGATTATAATCTACTGCAAATCTGCAAGGAAAAAATAAGTAACATGCTCGAGATTTCTGAAATCTAATTCACTTTGCTGCTATTGTAAAATGCTGCATATTTTCCACATCAAATTCGTGTGAAAAAACAAAAATGCAATGTGTGCATTTTGCCATAAAATGAGTTAGGAGAGAGTCACAGAGACTGATTAATTTATATTTATTGGGCAGTGGAAATTTTAGTTAATGGGGCACAGCACGAGCTGATCAATTTACAGTATATTTCGAATGGTGTGTGGCTAATAGTATATTAATGGCGCGGAATATATTTGTATTCAAGGTCACAGTGTGGGGGATTTTTTATTACCGACAAATGTATGTGTGGCACCCCAGGGGTCTGGTTACCACAGTAATAGAAATATTACGTCTGAGAGCAAGTGGGAGGTTTCCTGGTCAGGAGCCCTTAAGCATGCAACACCTCCTGCCCAGTCCTGGGAGGGGAGGAATCTGCCCTTATAAACTGGGTCTGGGGCGGGGTTAGTCAGTCAGAGCCTGGAGTGAAGTTCCAGACACAGGGAAAGAAACAGCAGGAGCTCTGTAGGAGCTGGAGCTGAGTGCCAGGGACTGGAAGCAGATATATTGCTCGTCCTGGCTGAAGAGACTACAACCGGACAACGGAGTCCGAGGCTGTGGGAACCTCTAAGTCCAGCAGCAGAAACCAGCCGGCAGGGGATTCCAGGTCCTCTGGCCATAGAAGCCCGGAGGCTCAGTCACAAGGAAGGGACCAGCACCGCCATCGAGGAGCGGAGGCTATCAGAAGGCCCCAAGTCATCAGCCATACGGGTGAGCACCACACGGTATACTCAGGGACGTGGGCTACTTCCATTCGCTTACAGCAAGGTAGCCAGGAAGAGTGCAGATAGACGGGGAGGCCTACAACTCCACCTGGCCAGGGGAACTCCTGCTTGCTCACAGACTGACCAGGCCCCTTATGCTAGCCAGTACTCCTGGGAGGGTCAGCCTTAATATCATCAGTAAGGACCCTGAACTGCACTGCAAAGACTCTGAGTCGTTCCTGCTTTCTCACCGCATACAGCACTACTAGTACTGGGACGCCCGCGCACCATCACTCCCATCATCCACATTCCCTGCCCTGAGGCCATACTCTTCCCGTGGGGAGTTATCCCATCTTTAGCTGCACACACCACACCAGCCTCAGCGGACTGCCTCGCAGCGGCGGTACGACCTGACCGCAATCCACAGTCAGGTCGTACCTGACCACTGGTTTGACCACCCTGAGCCACGGGACCGGGTCGCCGCCACGGAGACTACAACCCCCAGAGACCCGGCTCCGGGTAACCCACGCACGTGCACACACGGCCCAGGGGACGCGTCATATGTATATAATATACAGTATGTGACTTGTTATTTTCAGGGCTGCGGTGACTACTGTGACAAGACGAGTCATGGTTGGGAGATGTGGACATAAAGGTCTGACCAGATGGAGAAGAAACAACAGAAACGAGACGTCAGCGGTCACTGGAAGTAAATATTTATTCTGAATCTGTACTGTATGACTATGACTATTAATTCTGTTATTTGTAAAACAACCTACCTTAGGCCACATTGTCACATTTGTGTGATATCTGCCAGATTTTTTAATCGAACGGCACACATTACTGATGTCACCGCTCATCACAGTCGCCGCGTGTCGTGGAGCTCAGCGGGAGGCGGGAGTGGCTGCTACTCAAAGCCCATGGTGCCTCAGAACAAAGCTACATAGCCTTTGATTGGAGGAACGTCGTATAAAGAGCTGGACTACGTTGGATCTACGTAGGAACTTTCCTTTCTAATAAATTGGTGAATGAGGGACAGTCTCTTGTTTTTGTCTTTCAAATTTCTTTTTGTGAACTACGTCGAACCTGGTAAACCAGGGAAAGAGCTGGGGAGTGTTTTTTTTTTAAATAAAATATTTTTGTGTGTGTGTGTTTTTTTCTTTTTACTTACTGGGTTAGTATGGGTTAGTAATGGGGGTGTCTGATGCACACTTCTCCATTACTAACACCATGCATTGATGTCAGCTGTGTTTTTGGACAATTCACAGCTCATATCCACCCCAACTACTATTACCCTGATGGCCAACGCAACAGTGCAATCAAGAAGAACCAAGGCGAAACAACAGAATTGGCGCATCTAATATAATGCGCCACTTCTGGTGTAGCTGTGGGCTAGTATTTTTAGGCTTGGAAGGGCCCAATAACCAGGGACCTTCCCAGTCTTATTACACTGTGTTCCAAATTATTATGCAAATAATATTTTCTCAGATTTTCCCAAATTACCTATATGAATTGCAGTCATTGTAATTTTCCAGTCAAATAACTATTAGAGTACAATTGAAAGGTTTTTGTACAAACTGCCTATGATAACAGTATATTTTAAAAAAAATAAAATACTCAAACTGCACTCAAAATGCATGTTCCAAATTATTATGCACAGCAGAGTTTTCAACTTTTTCATTTTAATAAAGAACAAAACAATGGTCATTTTTGAAATTATAAGCATTAGCAGGTTATTACAAACTGAAATCAAACAGTTTTCAACTCAAAACTTTATTCTAGGTGATGTTACATTTGCACATAGGACCCCTTGTTCGAAAGGAGCTTCTGAACTCTCTCGTCCATTGAATAAGTCAGGTTTTGGATGATTTCTGCTTCAATTGTTTTGCATGAGGACAAAATACCCTCCCAGAGCTGTTGCTTAGATGTGAACTGCCTCCCGCCATCATAGACACTCCTTTTGATGATGCTCCAGAGGTTCTCAATGGGGTTGAGGTCAGGGGAGCATGGGGGCCACACCATAAGTTTGTCCCCTTTTATGCCCACTCCATCCATCTGGACCATCAAACTGTTTTGTTCACCGATGAGTGCCGTGCAACGCTCGATGGTCCAGATGGATGGAGTGGAGGATGGCTGGTTGATGGACACCCCATGCAAACACGGCTACAGCGCCAACAAGGAGGAGGTGGAGTAATGTTTTGGGCTGGAATCATGGGGAGAGAGATTGTCGGCCCCTTTAGGATCCCTGAAGGGGTAAAGATGAACTCCATAATGTATGTTGAGTTTCTCAAACAGCACTTCCTGCCATGGTTCAAGAAGAAGAACCGTGCATTCCGCAGCAAGATCATTTTCATGCATGATAATGCACCGTTTCATGCTGCACATAACACATCTGCATCTCTGGCTGCTATGGGCATAAAAGGGGACAAACTTATGGTGTGGCCCCCATGCTCCCCTGACCTCAACCCTATTGAGAACCTCTGGAGCATCATCAAAAGGAGTGTCTGTGATGGCGGGAGGCAGTTCACATCTAAGCAACAGCTCTGGGAGGGTATTCTGTCCTCATGCAAAACAATTGTAGCAGAAATCATCCAAAACCTGACAAATTCAATGGACGAGAGAGTTCAGAAGCTCCTTTCGGACAAGGGGTCCTATGTGCAAATGTAACATCACCTAGAATAAAGTTTTGAGTTGAAAACTGTTTGATCTCAGTTTGTAATAACCTGCTAATGCTTATAATTTCAAAAATGACCATTTTTTTGTTCTTTATTAAAATGAAAAGGTTGAAAACTCTGCTGTGCATAATAATTTGGAACATGCATTTTGAGTGCAGTTTGAGTGTTTTATTTTTAAAAAAATATACTGTTATCATAGGCAGTTTGTACAAAAACCTTTCAATTGTACTCTAATAGTTATTTGACTGGAAAATTACAATGACTGCAATTCATATAGGTACTTTGGGAAAATCTGAGAAAATATTATTTGCATAATAATTTGGAACACAGTGTATATCAGCCCGCAGCTGTCTGCTTTACCTTTGCTGGTTATCAAAAATAGAGGGGACCCGAAGTCGTTTTTTTTTAATTATTTATTTATTAGGTTAAACCAAACTAAACACCCTTTAGTGCCACATGAATGGCACTAAAGGGTGGAAGTTTATAATATGTAGGGGGGTTGTGACATTATATTTCTGCAGGATATCTATCTATTCTATCTAATATCTTTCCATCATCTATCTATCTTTAGCTTTATATTATTTTTTTGTCTTTGAGATTTGTGCATAAAAATTAGACGGCATACGGAAGGTCCATGTGCCATCTGATTTTTTACTAGCACTCATTGACTTGCATTGGCAAGTCTTGGCCATTTTACATGGCCATACGCATGCAGCATGCTATGATTTTTCACTGAGCCGATTCCAGCTGAGGAAAAACTCGCAGATGAACACTGTCTCATTGAATAACATTGGTCAGAGTGCAATGCGATTGATTATCACATTGCACTCGTCCGATTTATATGGTAATGTGAGCGAGCCCTTAGAATAGGACATATTCAATGGGTCTGTGTGGTGTCTGAGAAAAAAATAGGCAGCACACCGACTCTTCACACAGATACAGGAATGTAGCCTTATTATGTATAGCGCCGTCACTTAGTATATAATGTAATCACTCATTATGCATAGCACAGTCCCTTTGTACAGTATATAGTGGACATTCTTATTATATATAGCACCATCCGTAATTACATAGCTTCCTCTTATCATCCCTTATTACGCCGCATCCTCTCTAGTTATGTAGGACGCTGTCCCTTGTTATATAGCATCCTCTGTAATGTACAGCGCCATCCTATTGTTACATAGTATCATCTCTTGTTATGTATAGCACTGTCCCTTACATAGCATATACTTGTTATTTTTCTTATTCACAGTGCCCTCTCTTTATTACATAGTCCTCTCTTGTTAGATGTAAACTGACTGCTGATGGAGCTGCATCTGACCAGAAGACCAGTCCATCAGCCTCCTCCATTAGAAAAGAAACTTTACCATGTTCCATCAACGGATATTTCATTTTATATCTAACAAGAGAGGATGCTATGAAATAAAGACAGGGCACTATAACTAACAAAGACAACAAGAGAATCCGATATGTAAGGGACAGTGCTGTACATAACCAGAGAGGGCACTGTGTAATAAGGGGCTGTAATATACATAATAAGAGAGGAGACTATGATATATACAGAATATATAGTCTGTAGCTTTGTCGTCATAAAAAGAGGAGGGCACAGACATATTTCTTGCACTGGGACCCTAAGTTGTCAGTGTCCGCCCCTATGTTAGGAACTAACATTTATTGTTTACACAGTCATATCTTTTATATAAGTTATTATGGTGCTAACATTACAAGGTAAATTGTGTATTTGTCAATTGGTGAATTAAAGGGGATTTTCTGAGATTTTGTCACTAGCAATGTCTCCTGGACTGAAAACACTAAATAGAGGCAAACTATAGTGATCACTAATGGTGGCACAAGAGAATATCTGAGTAGTATTCAAAATTGATTGTTCTACTCTTTTAGGGATATAGAAGACTTTTTATCCAGTAAATCTCAGAAAAGCCGTTTACAATGATAATTTGTGTACTACTAATATTTCCAAATGGCTAATCTAAATAGGCATGCAATAAAAGAAGATGCAGGAGACAGAAGGAGAAGACAAGAAGAGTTTTAATGCTGGAGTGAAAAGTACAGCAAATCAACAATGGAAAATATGAAAACGTGAAGAAGGAAAATGAATCAGAATGTTCCTCTAGTAAATACAGGGATGTAACCAGTGATATTGTGTGGTGGGAAACAAAGAGGTTCTATGATACATTCAGATACCTTTCATTTCAAAGCTCTGAAATAAAAATAGCACTGGGGTGTAGCTATAGGGTGGAGCACATGAAGTAGTTGCCTGACTCTGCCACATATATACAGTTGTGCTCAATAATTTACATACCCCTGCAGAATTTTTGCTTTCTTGGCCTTGTTTCAGAGAATATGAATGATAACAAAAAAACTTTTTCGACACTCATGGTTATTGGTTGGGTGAAGCCATTTATTGTCAAACTACTGTGTTTTCTCTTTTTAAATCTTAATGACAACCAAAAACATCCAAATGACCCTGATCAAAAGTTCACATAGCCTGGTGATTTTGGCTTGATAACATGCACAGAATTTGACACAAATGGGTTTGAATGGCTACTAAAGGTAACATCCTCACCTGTGACCTGTTTGCTTGTAATCAGTGTGTGTGTGCATAAAAGCTGAGTGAGTTTCTGGGATCCAGACAGACTCTTGCATCTTTCATCCAACCATCCTGACGTTTGTGGATTGTGAGTCATGGGGAAAGCAAAAGAATTGTCAACGGATCTATGGGAAAAGGTAGTTGAACTGTATAACACAGGAGAGGGATACAAAAAGAATTGATAATGCCAGTCAGCAGCGTTCAAACTGTGATTAACAAATGGAAAATCAGGGGCTCTGTAAAAACCAAACCACGGTCAGGTAGACAAACTAAGATTTTGGCCACAACTGCCAGGAAAATTGTTCGATATGCAAAGAAAAACAAACAACATCAGCTGAAATCCAGGACTCTCTGAAAACTAGAGGTGTGGCTGTTTCAAGATGCCCTTGAAGAAAAATGGGCTGCATGGTCAAGTCGTCAGAAGAAAGCCATTACTACACAAATGCCACAAAGTATCTCGCCTACAATGCGCCAAACAGCACAGAGACAAGCCTATAAAACTTCTGGAACAAGGTAATTTGGAGTGATGAGACCAAAATTGAATTTTTTGGCCACAACCATAAACGTTACATTTGGAGACAGGTCAACAAGGCCTATGATGAAAGGAACACCAGTCCTACTGTACAGCACGGAGGTGGATCGCTGATGTTTTGGGGATGTGTGAGCTACAAAGGCACAGAAAACTTGGTATAAGTTGAAGGAAAGATGAATGCAGCACGTTATCAGCAAATACTGGAGGCAAATTTGCACTCATCAGCCCGGAAGCAGCGCATGGTACGTATTTGGAAGTTACAACATGACAACGATCCAAAACACAAGCCCAAGTCAACCTGTCATTGGCTACAGCATAACAAAGTGAAGGTTCTGGAGTGGCCATCTCAGTCTCCTGACCTCAATATCATTGAGCCACTCTGGGGAGATCTCAAGCGCACAGTTCATACTAGACAGCCCAGGAATTTACAGGAACTGGAGGCTTTTTGCCAAGAAGAATGGGCAGCTTTACCATCTGATAAAATAAAGAACCTCATCCACAACTACCACAATAGACTTCAAGCTGTCATTGATGTTAGAGGGGGCAATACACAGTATTAAGAACTGGGGTATGTGAACTTTGAAACAGGGTCATTTGGATGTTTTTGACTGTCATTAAGATTTAAAAAGAGAAAACACAGTAGTTTGACAATAAATGGCTTCACCCAACCAATAACCATGAGTGGAGAAAAAGTTTTTTTGCTATCATTCAAATTCTGTGAAACAAGGCCAAGAAAGGAAAAATTCTGCTGGGGTATGTAAACTTTTGAGTACAACTGTATGCCCCAATATTGGGCAAGGCGGGTAAGGACTGTATTACAGATTTTACAAAGGAGCCTCTTAGGCCATAGGAACTTCAAGTTACAAAAAAAGGAGAAAAATCACCAGCTCACCACTGTATTTCGATCCAGTGTGCCCGGAGCTTCAACCTATGAATAGTAAAATAATACCAATGATACTGTTCATAAACTTAGTCAATAAAGGTATTTTTCCAAGTTGGATTTCACACCAGAGGATATGATTTCCAATTACTTGAAAGCCAATGCTTGCATATGTATCTCTAAATGGAGCACACATACTTTTGATAATTAGCATGCTATGAAATACAATCTCCTCTCTAACTTTAACATGGCTCCAAAAGGGGATATTCACTCACAGACTCTACTGGAATTGTACAGAAGACAGACATCTCAGCTGATATGGGGGCTACAGTCTCAAAAGGTTGACATAGTACAGTTGGTAAATAGCAGAGATATTACAGGGCTCCTGTATTGTTGATTACTTAGCTTCTTCTTAAGTGGCTGAGAAGTGGGCCCTGGTGCTTACTGGAAGCAGCTGTACATGTGATATGGCAGCACTATCAGGATATGAATAGATACTAAGGGTGTTAATATAGGCTTATTCACCAATATAACAAATTACCAAATGAACCTGAAAAACTATGAGATGAAAGATGGAACCAAAGGACAGAGAGAAGCAAAAATGTATTTCTTACGTTACTGATTTATACAGTATATAACCACTAGTACTATCTCTAGGATCACATATGGACAGGAAATGTGTTTTCCGGAATTGTGTCTTCTTATCTCATTGTCTTACTAATCGTAAAGTGCACATACAATTTAAATAGCTGTCGGCCAAGTGTGCATTCTTATTTCAGTGGGGAAAGGGAAATAAGCCCAAGATTATACCCCTGATATCTGAAATTTAGGAATAGTCAGGAGACGCTCCTACACATTAGATAAAGGGAAATAAAAGGGCCAAAGATTAGCAGTCTATCACAATAACCGTAGCAGATTTAGAGAGCGCTGGCCAACGCCGGCTCCTACACATTAGTCAACTGGTACTGACTTGTAACAACTTTCATTTAATGTGTATGGTCAAGTTATACGCATTATGGTTACAACCATGTTACTTGGGCCATTTCTAATTTAACAGTATGATATAGCCAACAAAAAGTAAAGTGAAACAATAACAAGAAAGAATAATCAGATAAAGTATATGAAAGCAGCAAAGTGTCCTGTTGACCTTGAGGTCTTTGGTTTAACATTTGTCAAAGATGTGAAAAAAGCATAATTATGGGGGCTAATATCAGTCATCTATGTGTATAAGAAATGTGTCTTTTTCCCATATAGGTTCCATGAGCATCTGTACCATGGATGTGATGCCAGTAGCTACTATAGTCTTGGGTTCAATGTTTGCCCCATCCTGTCCTTTTTTCCATAGATGGAATGTGTGCAGGGTTCATCTAACTCTGCACAGTGACTGCAATGGCGGAAAAAGAAAAGAACCCTCTTAAGGCAAATCCACCCCTGTTTTCTGCCATGTATGGGAAGGCAGGAACAGGGTCAAACATATATTCATATGTATATATTTGACCCTGTATGTGTATATATACAGTATATAGGCCCATAAACACACACACCTATATATATATATATATATATATATATATATAAATATATAGGCATGTTTGATAAATACGCTTTATCGTGGCTGGTGGACACACGTGAAATGTCCAATTTATGGGCTAAATATTTTCATTTTTTAAGTATATTCCATATATCAGTAATGCAGCATAAATTTCATATATTCAATGTTTGCATACATCTTCACGCTTACAAAGTGTTGCTGTATTCTTTGGTTTATATTTTATGCAGTCATAGCAGCTTGCACCTGTTCACACTTGCTTTATTCCATTCAGAGGTGCTGGTATATTTTTTTCTAGTATACTATTGGGGGAGACTTCCAAAATATTTGCATTGAGCATTCCTTCCATCAGCCTATAGCTGATTTTAATTAGTGCTTGATCTTACATACCCTTTAAATCCCAGATCGGTGGATGTGATAGTGTGAACTAGGGCCAGAAGGGGCTACTTATCAATTTACTACCCTAATAAGCTCTAAAACTGTAGAAAAAAAGACCATGATATTATTATTATTATTCATATTGTAGAGCATTAATTAAATATAATTAAATATAGTTTATACTTAGTCTTATTGGTTTGTACTTCACAACTGAAGACAAATAAAGGTGACATGTTGCAAATCTTCATAATGATTTTGGTGTCTAAGACATCTACTGTATATTGTGCATGATATTTAAGTGCCTTTAAATATAAAAATAAGGTATTAATGCTCTAAAATATGAATAATAATATCATGGTCTTTCTTTAGGGGGTTCCATTGTTATTTTTGATGTGATAAAAAAATGGCTTTTAGGAACATAAAACTTGTAAGAAGTGATTCAAATATACCTCACAATAAAATGAAGAACAAGTAATGATTGGAAAAAATGACTTTCCATAAGGAGAGCATATATGTATACAATGTCTCTTACATCATAACACTGCTTACTACATTAAATGGCTGCTGGTAAACCAACTAGTCTAGCTAAAAATGACCAATTTTGATCTGTGGAAGCTACAACTGGTTACAGTTTAAAAAAAGGAAAATGGACAGATAGATGTGTAACTATAAAAGTTTTTTGCTAGTAAAAAAGTATCTCTTATCAACTCTTGTACTATACATTTATAAAATAATCCACATTTGGAGTTGGCAGAGATGGCCACAGGTAAATTGGACTACATTATCAAATTGAAGATGCCTCCTAGGAGCCTTCTATAATAGTTACCTCCATCAAATGTTGCAAAATACTAAAACATTTCCTGAACCACCTGCCATAGCCTATGTAAAACATACTGAGCTCAACCATAACGGATGAGCTTACTCTGATGTATAGTTGCACTTTCATTCATTCAATATGCTATCTCTCCATAACTAGAATTGTAGGCCATTTCTAAGACTAAGACGCATGACAAATTGATTCTGATACCTACTTGAGCCTACATTGTGCATAAACCTTCCTAGGACATACTGTACATTTTTACGTATATGATTTATGACCAATCTAAGTTAATAATAAATAAATCATAGATGACAAACTCACGCATCACCCCCAAATAAATTAACTATGAGTATACTTTGTAAAAATGTCATCATTTTCTTAATATCTTTCTACCATGGGCTCAGACTGATCAGTGATATCTTAATCGCTGACCTTTGTATATATAAGTTACAAAATGTGGGTGATCTGGACAGACAATATAAAGTGGTATTGCAAAATTGCTTTATATATGTAGTGATCAGTAGTCGCTACACTCATTGTTGAAGCACAAACCCAACAGTCCTGATTACTTAATAGTATACAAATGTATGCATCCAACTGGGACGTCAATTACTGACAAGTACTGTAATAAAGTTGTATGTATATGTACACACATATATAGGAAAACCTATGTGCAATTTATTTTTTAAAGGTGATAAATGATTTGGACCCATTTTAAAGGATGATACAATGTTATGGTATTAAGTATAGCCAGGACATATGGCAATGTCAGATCACCACCGCAAACTATTTTTCCTTCTACAAGTGGAAATACATTTCCAAACCGAATACTATTCTTCACCAACTTCTGGTTTCCACACCTGGGCTGTAGCACCAGCTTTCTTTGCAGAAAATTTCGGCCTCGGGGGAGCAATCAGTGTTGCTATCGGTGATTCTTCTCTAGCCTGCATGGCATAGCCCACTGAAGGGTAGGAGTCGCTGGTAGGGGTGAAGACACTTGACTGGAAGGAAGGCTGCGTGTTGTACGCTGGCTGAGAATATTCAGGTGTTGGCTGGGCATTAATGTAAGGAGCATTGACAGGCCTTGCAGGTTGAGCTTGTTTCGTTGGAGGGAGAAAATTTGACTTAGTGGTTTTCTTAGGTACTTCTGCATCTGATGTGTTAGCAGAAGGTGGCTGAAATGTGAATAAGGAAGAGTTAAGCTGATATGGCTGGTGTTTCATTACTTCAAGAGGGCTCATTGTTTTAGTTGGCTTCTTCTTGGCAGCTGAGGATCCAGTCTTGGATCCAGGTTTATTTGCTGCTGGGGGATAAAGTGGTGATTGGATTGGATTGTATGCCAATGGAGGTGGAGCACGGACATTAGATGAATATTTCCAAGAACATGGTAATGATGGAGTTGGAGAGATTGGTCGAGCTGCTTTTTCTTGCACAGTGGTTGAATCAACAACAAATTTTTCCATTCGAGATTGTCTCCTGGCAAATAGTTCTGCTCCTTTTCCTTTTAAAGCTGGCATCTCATAGGCTGGACCTGCTGACCCTGATGGAGTAGTAGGTGGTGTTTTAGGCTTAGATATTTGGCTCAAACTTGTAGTTACCTTAGGTGGACCTCGTGGGGGAGCAGATAAATTAAGAGTGTTTGGAGGATTATAATGAAAATTTGACTGTGCCACGGTGGCTTCTGCAGGACCTTGGCTTTGAAATGAATTCTGGACTGGAAACTGTTGTTGCACAGGAGCAGCAGAAGCAGCAGCAGCAGATGGTGGGATCCACACAGGTGATATTGGCATAACTGTAGTTGGTGATTTGACTGATGGTTTTGGGGCAACAGGTGGAGGTGTTTTTTGCTTGCCACCGTGAGCTTGCATAAAATTACATGCCTCTGCTCCAAGACTGAGGTAATCTTCTTCTGGTCCTGACTCATTGCCTGTACCACGTTTACTTTCTCTATTCTGGACAAGTGTTAGAAGCGCTGGATTTGGGTTTACTTTTGGCTGCTCCTTAAAGGTGAACATAGGTTTGGTGCTCCTACGCTTGGCTTCCATTAAGATTCCTGTCTTGCTTGCTGGAACTGCAATTCTTTCATCTCTAGAAGCAATTTGTTCTGTAGGGTAAGATGGAGCCCAAACAGCTGACTGAGCTTTAGCAGGCACTGGTGAAGACACTTGATATCTTGATTCAGGAGGTGGAGTGACTGAAGAGTAAGGAGGTGGTGCAGGCACATCAGACATAGGGCTTGCTATATTTCTGGTAGGTGAAAATGCCAGAGCTGTTTGATTTGGGGCTCCACCACCAAAGGGTCTTGCTGTTCTGTTTAAAGAAGACTGAAATGAATTGTTTGACTCATTTGCTACAGCAAACCCATTCTGTACCCTTGGCTGACTGTTACTAACCTCTATGTAACTTTTGCTTACACAGCTCTGGGTCTTAATGGTTTGCTTTTGTTGCTGTGCCTGATATGATATTGTGCTATTTACATTCTCTGTGATTGACACTTTCTCTTCGATACTATGTTTCCTCATCTCTTCTTGCTCTGCTGTTATTTGATCCATCCTCTGCTTCCTCCTTGCAAACATGAGAACCCCTTTACCTTTGGTCTCTGGAAGTTCCTCCATTGCGTCAATAGAATTTAGTTTCTTTTCAACCTCTACTAGTCCAGTGTCCCAGTCAAAAGTTACAATATGTGCGCTGTTTTCAGGATCTGATGTGAAATCTTCATCTAGATCTGATTCACTAGCCCCATACAAAGTGACCTCAAAAGTATTCTCTTTATTTTCTTCTTCCTCGTTATCGTCTTCTTCGTCTTCGTATCGATCAAGCTCCCCTGTGCCGTAGCTCGTCAACGTAAATTTCCTTGCCCTTTGTCGGCGCTTTTTAAACATCAACACCCCCTTGGAATTGGGGTTTGGGGCAGCAGTCAGGAGAAGAGCGATACTTTTACATTTAGACTTGGCTTCTTTAACTTGCTTTTCAGAGAGGCTCTCACTTCTTCTAAGCCCTGAATTAAAGAATAAAATAAAGGAAATTAAATAATAAAAGGGATAGTTTGACAAATGGTTATATACTACATTGCAAATATTTAAGCAAAGCATAACTTCAGGAATGCAGATTTGGCAATCTAGATAGAGTAATAGAGGGCAGGTTGGGCTAGTCATAATTCTTGATATGTAGCACATCAAAACAATCATTTTTGAAACTTTAAATTGAGTAAGCTAAAAGATGGCAGAGATACTGTGTGACCATTTGTTATGGAACATGAGGTATTTTTGAAAATGGGCTTTTTTTCTCTGCTCAGTAGTTACATTGTTCAATTTATCCCTTTAATGACCAGGGATTTTTTTTAGATTTGTTCTCAGAGCAAGAAGAAATTAATGGACTGGCGGCCGGCAAAATACATCTGCCAGCCCAAGCACTGCGGTCCCCGGGAATCTGCCCAGGGGCCGGATGAAAGGTCATTGAGGGCCATAAACGGTCCGTGGGTCTGAGTTTCCTCACCCATGCTGTAGGATGAACAGTAGTTTTGGTTGACATTATTCATTTTACCATACAGTGTATAGAAAAACGTGAAAAAGAAATTCCAAGTACGGTGATAATTGGAAAAAAAAGCATTTTGCCATTGTTTTTTACTTTTTGTTTTTCCATCATTAATTTTGTGGTAAAAATGACTTGGTAGCATGATTCTCCAGGTCAGTACTATTAGTGTGATGCCAAACGTGTACAGTTTTCCATTATTTTAGTGATGAAAGAAAATTCTGAAATTTAAAAAAAATGCTTTTTCTTTCGCCATTTCTGAGACCAGTAACGTTTTTTAATTCTGTCGACGTAGCTGTGTGAGGGCTTGCTCTTTGTGCCTTGATGTTTTTATTGATAACATTTTGGGGAACATATGACATTCTGATTGCTTTTTATTACCTTTTTTTGGGAAGAGTTGTGACAATTCTGGTCTCCTGTTTTTTTCTCTTTTTGGCATTTAACATACGGTTGAAATAATTTTATATGTTGCTAGATATGTCTTCTCTTGGACATGACAATACCAGATATGTTTATTTTATAAAGTCATAGCTTTTGACAGGGTAAGCGGGGTAATTTAAACTTTTATATACTTCTTTATACTGTATATATATATATATATATATATATATATATATATATATATATTTATATATATATTTTTTAAAGCGTTTAATTTTTATTTATTATTACTTAGTACCCTTATGGGACTTGAACCTCTGATCACATATGTAGAGTATTCTATGTTGTCCAACTGAGCTGTCACTCAGTTTCATAGGAGGGCTAACATGGCAGGTACAGGAGCCTTCAGCAGGTCCCCTGCAGCAATGTAATCCATAAGTTCCCAATGATCACTGATGGGAACCAGTGCACACACCAGCAATGATGTAATTTAAATGCTGCTGTCACAGATTGGCAACAGCATTTAAATGGTTAAACTGCAGTGATGGGAGCAAGCTCTAGTCACTGCCGTTACAGGCAGACGTCAGCTATGTAATACAGCTGACATCTGCCTGGCCTGGCATGAAGCAGGGTCAGCCTCTGATTCTGTTTCAAACTTTGCTTGGAGACCTATGATGAAAATACGGTGGTTATCCAATATTTATATGTGATCAATTTAATGGAGAAATAATAGATTTAGTCTTTTGATACTTGTGTGCCAGCAGAAGGTAGCTGAAATATAATACAGTTAAATAATTTGTTTAAAGGGGTTGTCATCCTAAGGATAGGTGATAACTTGCTGGTCAGTGGTTGTCCGAAAGCTGGGACCCTCATCGATCAGCAGAAACTTTTATCCCAGACATGTTATCAAAGTGGAGCAACATGTTGGATTCCAAACCGCTGCTCCATTCATTCTCTATGAGGTCACCAGAAAAAGCCGAGCCCCATAGGGAAGGAATGGAGCTGTGGTCGAGCATGGCATATATATGTACAGGCCAATACATGGTCCACTTTTTTCACATTTAATTGGAGCGCTGCTTATTTTTCTTTATCTAATTGGACCTATGACATATGGGTATGCAATCAAATATCGGTAATGACCTATCCTAAAAATAGATAATCATCTCAGTTCAATGTCCAGTGGTTGTTCACAGGTGCTGCTATTCACTTCAATGTGAGCGGAGCTGCCGCACTTGAGAATGACCACTACACCATGTTCAGGCCCATTATACTGCTTATATCTGGCCGCTGTGGCAGCTGCAAAGAGATAAGTGGGGACCACCACCGATCTGATATTGATGGTCTATCCTTAGTGCAGGGGCAGATTTCTTATCCAAGAGAATAGGGATGATTATCCAAATAATACTCTGATCAGAGTTTGCTTAGTGTCAACATAGTGTGATCTGATTCTCTCTGAAGAGAGAACCTTAGCACACTTGCAGGAGAAAATGGAAAATAAAATTTCTCCATCTTCTCCTTTGTGCGAGTCGGCGGAAATCAGGCTGTACTCAGATCCAAATGCAGTCCGATGATTTCCATGCACTCATTGACTTACATGGCCGAGTGCGTTCCGAATATCGGAACAATCATGGGCATGCAGCCCATGATTGTCCAAGGAAAACGTTGGACATGTGCACGGCCCCATAAATTAACATCGGTCCGGGAGCGATCTGATGTTTTGTTGGGTCACACTCAGACCGATAATATGCTCATGTGCATGAGCCCTCAGAATATGCCGAGATCTAAAGGTTGGAAAACTCCTTTACGCTGCCGTAGATGTAAAGAGGTGTTAAGTGTTGAGTCAGAAATCTTGTTGGAAATGGGGGAATAATTGAAAAAACATTTCCAACAATAAGAACAATCCCCCCACACACATATAAATATATATATATATATATATATATATATATATATATATATATATCTCTTGGATCAGAGTATACTATATGCTATGACTGAAGCATTTACCAAGAAAATGTTTGAAGTATGTCTAATGTAACAAATAAATATTAGTCAGTATTGGATGTTAAAAATGTGTATCTCCAAAATACTCCACAAAATGTGTGAAAGTCAACTTAGGGCATGTTCCCATGTAGAAGTGTTCTGTTGAAGAAATCCATCCCATACAGGGCAGCATGGTTGCTATTAATTGTTCTTTAATTATAAACTAATTGTTTTTCTTTGTCGATAACAGTATGTTTGGTTTATTATTAGCCAATGGGATAATATATATATATATATATATATATGTATATATATATATATATATATACACACACACACTGGTATATACAGTGCCTACAAGTAGTATTCAACCCCCTGCAGATTTAGCTGGTTGACACATGCGGAATTAACTTGGCATTGTGACATTTGTACTGTAGATCAGCCTGGAAGTGGGAAATGCACTGCAGCAAATTTTGTTTTTGCTTTTTTTTTTTTTTAAAAGGTTAAAAGTTAATTCAGAGTGTCATTTATTATTCAACCCCTCAAACCACAAGAATTCTGTTTGGTCCCCCTAAAGTATTAAGAAGTAGTTCAGGCACCAAGAATAATGAGCTTCACATGTGTGGATTAAAGATCTCTTTTGCCAGCCTTTTCTGACTATTTAAGACCCTCCGCAAACTTGTGAACAGCACTCAGACATGGTCAACATGGGAAAGACAAAGTAGTATTCCAAGGCCATCAGAGACAAGATCGTGGAGGGTCACAAGGCTGGCAAGGGGTACAAAACCCTTTCCAAGGAGTTGGGCCTACCTGTCTCCACTGTTGGGAGCATCATCCGTAAGTGGAAGGCTTATGGAACTACTGTTAGCCTTCCACGGCCTGGACAGCCTTTGAAAGTGTCCTCCCGTGCCGAGGCCAGGCTTGTCCGAAGAGTCAAGGCTAACCCAAGGACAACAAGGAAGGAGCTCCGGGAAGATCTCATGGCAGTGGGGACATTGGTTTCAGTCAATACCATAAGTAACGTACTCCACCGCAATGGTCTCCGTTCCAGATGAGCCCGTAAGGTACCTTTACTTTCAAAGCGTCATGTCAAGGCTCGTCTACAGTTTGCTCATGATCACTTGGAGGACTCTGAGACAGACTGGTTCAAGGTTCTATGGTCTGATGAGACCAAGATCGAGATCTTTGGTGCCAACCACACACGTGACGATTGGAGACTGGATGGCACTGCATACGACCCCAAGAATACCATCCCTACAGTCAAGCATGGTGGTGGCAGCATCATGCTGTGGGGCTGTTTCTCTGCCAAGGGGCCTGGCCATCTGGTCCGCATCCATGGGAAGATGGATAGCACGGCCTACCTGGAGATTTTGGCCAAGAACCTCCGCTCCTCCATCAAGGATCTTAAGATGGGTCGTAATTTCATCTTCCAACAAGACAACGACCCAAAGCACACAGCCAAGAAAACCAAGGCCTGGTTCAAGAGGGAAAAAGTCAAGGTGTTGGAGTGGCCTAGTCAGTCTCCTGACCTTAACCCAATTGAAAACTTGTGGAAGGAGCTCAAGAATAAAGTCCACATGAGACACCCAAAGAACCTAGATAACTTGGAGAAGATCTGCATGGAGGAGTGGGCCAAGATAACTCCACAGACCTGTGCCGGCCTGATCAGGTCTTATAAAAGACGATTATTAGCTGTAATTGCAAACAAGGGTTATTCCACAAAATATTAAACATAGGGGTTGAATAATAATTGACCCACACTTTTATGTTTAAAAATTAATAAAATTCAACTGAGCAACATAACTTTTTGGTTTGTAAGATTTATGCTTCTGTTCATAAAACCTACTCTCGTTTGCAGTTTGAAGGCTCTAACTTATTTGCATCTTATCAAACCAGCTAAATCTGCAGGGGGTTGAATACTACTTGTAGGCACTGTATATATGTGTGTGTGTGTGCATGATTTTTCACCCAATGCAAATAATTTTCCTCTGGATAGGTTGTGAGAAATATCTTTACATCAATGGCCAGCTTAGTAGCTGGCCGATTGAGTGATTACTTCCAACTAATTACAAAATTATCTCTTCCAACCAATCGAAATCTGTTCCACAAATGTTATTCGAGCTTTAACATTTTTTCTTTGTTGTTGGCTGATATAATGCTATAAAGCTACAATTAATGTTTGGTTTAATATCATCTGGTAAAATGGTAAAAACATATATGGGGCCTTACATTTTCCATCAAATTAATAATTTTTCATTGAAAATATAGCCAGCTTAAAGGGGTTGTCCAGGGCATAGGTGATAACTTGCTGATCGGTGGGGGTCCGACCGCTGGGAAAGGCACTGATCGGCAGAACGGTGAATTCTTATCCCCAACAGGAATAAAAAATGGAGTGGCAGGTCAGATGCTTGAGGCTGCTCTATTTATTCTCTATGGAGCTGCCCAAAAAAAATCAAGTACAGCGCTCGGCAGTCCA
The DNA here is from genome assembly GCF_046119375.1 of Phyllobates terribilis. Taxonomy (NCBI): domain Eukaryota; kingdom Metazoa; phylum Chordata; class Amphibia; order Anura; family Dendrobatidae; genus Phyllobates; species Phyllobates terribilis. The sequence continues at coordinate 881,705,329 of NW_027362761.1, forward strand.
ATAGAGATTTAATGGAGAAACGACCAAAAATGCTCACCGCTGCTCCATTCTTATGGGGTAAAAGTGCCTCATTTTGCTAATCAAACCTGGTCTTCGTAGTTGGACTGCCAACAGGTGATAACTTGTTTTTACAAGTGGCTGGTTGTTAGGTTGATTAATTTCATTACTTAATTCATTCATTCATTCATTGCTTGTGGATTAAAAAAGGTTAAATAAATTAAAGGCATTCATGCACTTTAAATAGGGGCTATTTTTCTAAGGGGTTGGATTTTGCATATACAAAGGATGCTAATATTAGTAAGAGGAAGCCCAAGTGAATGAACCTTATAGTTTTTCTCTTGTGCTAAATTAATCCATCAGTCTATTCAAACTGGGTTTTCAGGGCACATGGAAACACATGTCAGTATGAAATACATATTAGATACATTCAGTTTTCACATGTCACACAAGATATTCTTAGTAAACCGAGCACACAACTGTGTCAAAACTCTAAGAAGTGCTGAAAAGTATGCCTTGAATTCTTGCCTAAGCTTTGGGGCTAGCTTCTTATTTACAGCCCTTACCTCAGCACTGCATTCCAACAGTTACTCCTGTCCCTTCCCTGAAGTTTATGTGACAGCTTCTAACAGCTGATTAGATAAACAGATCATCCCCTGGCCGGACACTTCGGGTGGGCAGTCAGTGCTGCGTTTTCCTTTTCAATAATTCTGTTGAAAACTGACTCAAACGCAAAAAAGTTTTTTTTTTTAGAAGTTTTTACTAAAATATATTTTATTCAAATATTTTAAATGTAAAAAATAAAAATAACTTCACACACTGACACTACGTCATTTTAACTATTTATATGCACAAAAAAATGTGTAAAAACCCTCCCTATATAACAATAATTACGCTGCGGTCAGAATGAAAATCACTATAATGTATAATATATACACATTATACAGTGGTCTTCGATCTGTGGCTCACTGGCTGTTGTAGAACTATTTCTCCCAGCATGTTCTTACATCCACTATCAATAAATACAATATTCAACAACTGCAACAACATTAATACAAAAGAAAGCACAAGTTTAGCGACAGAAGTAGCAAAATAGAAATCTTCTTTCACCAAATTTATTTTGCTTTTATACAGTGATTAATAATAAATAATATAAGAATTTTCATTGGGATAATGACCGTTGTGGATTGATCAGTCGAAACCAATGATAATCTGTCTTGGCTAAAGAAATTCTAGATCTTCTCACAATCACAACAGTAACAGTTCTAGTGATCAGATCAGAAACAACTATTACGGTAGATAATTGTTCTAGGCGGGGGATTCCGCATTAACTGGGGATAAAATCCTTATAAATAGCAAAATTACATTTTATAAAATGTAACAAAAGTAATGATTGGAACATTCTGTGACTCAGTAGTAGCCAGTGACATAAATGACAACTATTGCCTGTTGCTCCTGAGCTCACTGTCATCTAAGACACATGCAGACTATTCCTCCTTTGCACATTGTGACTATTACCTGTTCCTTACGTCTACAGCGATCAGTAGAATAATCAAGACCTGGATAAATAGACATCTACACACAAAGATCGGTGCTCACCGATTACTTATAAATCAAATTAATTCATAGTCTACTCAAGTTTCAGTCTACGATTTCCAGCTTCCACTACAACCCTAGTAATGTTATCCAGGAAAGTTAAGTGAATATTGTAAAGTCAGCATGTAGTTTTGGACTACGTCAGGGTATTTCTCAGAATAGAATTTGTGTCTGACCTCTAAAGGGATCAAGGCAGAAGAAATAGTAAGTTCATTTCACAGTCTAGCAGACTCACAAAATGGAAAGGATCATGTAGCTACCCAGTGCTCCACATGTTAGTGTCTGTCAAACTGTCTTCTGCAAGGATCATCAAGCTTTCCATCCAGGCGGACTCGTAGGCTAACTGTCCATTTCAACAAGTCTCATCATTATACTTTACAATGAACTTTCAATTAACCTCTGTTGCACGGTCAAGACATTGCATGCAGAACAGATTTCATGCAATGAGATGCACAAGTATCTTATTCTTATTTTTGCAAGTTCTGCCAATTAAAATTAGAAAGAAAAGATTACAGACCGTAGGACGTAAGTGCAAATGTCACGACACTGTACAATAAGTAATGAATGGCCATATATATACTACTTACTGGCGTGCCTGGCCCGGTGTTTGTTAGGTCTGATGTGATCCTGCTGATCCTCCTCGCCTTGCTCTGAGTCTTCTACTGTGATTCCAAAGGAGACAGTAGAAGGAGGTTCCTCCGAGTGCCCTCCTTCCTCTACAGACTTATCACACCCCTCAGCAGGCAAAGAGCTGGACTCAAATTCTCTACCAGAGCAGTCTAAGATCAATTCAACCTTGGAGAAAGTAGTTTCTTGTGCTTCTCTTAGTGGGATAATTTTTGGCTGCTGCTTGCTTGTTATCTGGAATGTTGTAGATATCTTCTGAATAGGTGTAGGAGATGCTGGAGCATCAACTTCACTTTTGTCTACAATGTGCTCTGTGTTAGAAGATATGTCAGCACCCAGAAGAGTCACAATAGGAGCACCTCCAGTACTCAAGTGCAGGTCTTGTGAGAGGGACAGCTGTAATTCCACCATAGCCCCCTGTCGTCCTTCTTCCATTCTTCGCGTGATAGGGACGTCAATTGTTGTGTCACCCTTTGGAGTTTCGATAACTTTAGGAGTAATCTTGTGGCACAAAATGATCTCTTTGTCTTTTTCTGCTTCCATGACACCCGAACCATACTCTGTCCTTGAGTAAAAAGTCTGGCAGTCTGATTCAGAGATTTCATGTTCTTTGGATACAGACTCTGGGCCTGTTCGGATCTGCAGAGTGGTACTTTCTGTGTATTCTTCCTTATTGACGTTTTCGTCTCCATTTTTATTTTCCACTGACATTGACTTACTCGATGACCTGTGGTAAAAGTGAAAAAGAATCACTCTCATGATTACATTTATTCTAAATATATACACATACATACTATAAAATCAGAGTTTTATCTGCTGCAGATCTAGCAGTTCTCTGAATGCCGCACACATCACTGATTGGCAGCTTTTTGCGTACACTGTGCATAGGCAGAAAGCTACCAATCAGTGGTGGGTGTGGGGTTATACAGAGCTCATGTATATAGGGGACTACATAACAGCAGGTTTACTAGTGCTATAGTGATAATCTCCTGCTGATAAAACAGCAATTTTATGAAAACTAAAGAAAGCAGCCCAGTAAGTGAGAAATTGCTGGAATTAGAGTCTCTGTATCTGAATCACGATGCTCTAAGATTAGATGTAAAAAAAACTGGAAATAGATTCCCTTTAAGGTACAAGCCTGAGCATATACAGTACATTAAATGCATGCTAAAATGCAGGGTAAACATAACCTAATAATTCTGGATACATTTTCTGAATTTGCAGAATTTATTAATAAAAATGAAAGATACGATACATATATATTATATGTTATATGACCCATGTATACAGTTTCAGAAATCTTTTGTACGGCAACTAGCTGTTGTGAAACCTAAAGAGATTTTCCACTTGTTGAAAAGTAAGAAAAGAGTGAAAATAAAATAAAAAAACGCCCAGATGCTCTATGATTAAGTGCCAATTGCTGATGCCAGTAATGTGGCACATGACCATGGTGGGCACTGACTAGCTGCAGTGGTCATGTGCAGCCACAGCTTGTTATCTCTGGCAGCTTCTAAACCAAGACACACGAGGAACTACTAGAACGTCTGTACTCTATTGGTGCAGGAGTAAAGAGGATTTTTATGATATTGCATAGCATTTTTTATTATATAAATGGACAACCCCTCTATGCATAAAATATGCCGACATTTCCATACCACCCAACAATTTAAAATCAAATATAGGAACAAAACTTCTCCACCCAGTTTCCAGTAAGCGATTTTATGCAGTTATTTTGGGGTGAATCATTTGGTGACAATTTATGTGGATCAGATCACAAAAATAGAGAATAAATTCATGGGTGTATACATAAGTCTTACATAAAAAAAACCATTTAAAAGATAACTTTTAATGATTTGCATTAAAAATGCCTAAAGGCTCACAATGAATACCATGGAAATAGACAAATCTAAAATAGTGATCCATCTACTACCAACATATAAATGATTCCATCAAAGGGAGGGCTATGACAAATATATTGATAACCAAGGGAGCACTAAATCCCTCACACCCAAAGCCCATTCACCTTTAATAGTGATAGATCACCAAAACACAAAAACACCACTGCGGAGTGCAGCCAGTAGATATTTCTGGTCTGTCATGGTTCCAGAGATAAATAGACCTGGTTCCAAAAGGGTGTAGCACGTGTATATATGTTTTATCTGCATACAGTACCTTAATACACCAACTATAGAGAATAACTGCTCGTGTACGGTAATTAAACCTGGTTCAAAAAAATAGCAGGCGTATATGTGTGTATTATCTGCATACAGCACCTCATTACACCAACCCTGTGCTAATGTTCAATCATTTACCAGGTAGGAACCATATACCACTTCAGACTATTTATAAACAGATATTTTCCCCAGTTAGGGACAATACATAGCAGGTATCATCCCATACAAGATAATATGAAAAATGTATAAAAATTCAGTTTAACTCTACCCTTGTCAATATTCAAAATAATCAGCCAGAAACCCAAAGCAATGTATTAGATAATCATTTGTCACTGATAGCAAAAAAGAGGTACCAACTGTAACACTCATTATAAAGGTAGAAAAGAGTTAACTCATCTTAATGTGTGGGAATCCTGCCTCCCCAGTGTCCTACGGGGTTAAATTACTCCTCGACGCGTTTCCCCATCTTATTCAGGTTCATAAGGAGGAAAAATAAAGATTAGGATTGATGCGGTGTCCTGCTGATAGTCTGCAGGATAATACACACATATACGCCTGCTATTTTTTTGAACCAGGTTTAATTACCGTACACGAGCAGTTATTCTCTATAGTTGGTGTATTAAGGTACTGTATGCAGATAAAACATATATACACGTGCTACACCCTTTTGGAACCAGGTCTATTTATCTCTGGAACCATGACAGACCAGAAATATCTACTGGCTGCACTCCGCAGTGGTGTTTTTGTGTTTTGGTGATCTATCACTATTAAAGGTGAATGGGCTTTGGGTGTGAGGGATTTAGTGCTCTCTTGGTTATCAATATATTTGTCATAGCCCTCCCTTTGATGGAATCATTTATATGTTGGTAGTAGATGGATCACTATTTTAGATTTGTCTATTTCCATGGTATTCATTGTGAGCCTTTAGGCATTTTTAATGCAACTCATTAAAAGACAATTTATGTGGACCAGCATCTTGAGTGCCAATCTCAGCGCAGAGTACACTGGAAAAAGATGTGACACGTTTAATAAAGAAGCACTCCTCCCAACAAAGTTTTTATCCTCTTAATATATGATATCCTCTTAATCCTATATAATATATATAATATGTAATATCCTCTTAATATATTGCAATCATCACACTATATAGCACTGTGTACTTACAATTTCTCATTTTGCCTTTCTACCCAGTTATTACTTCTCTTTTCTCTGCTCTATGTAGAAACAGAAAGTCTCTTTTCCTTGCAACTCTTGGCCCAGCTGCTCCCTCCTCCCCCTGCCAGGGACTTTTGCAGTGACTTATGATTCATCTAGGGAAAATTGACCTCCTGTTTCTACATAGATCTTAAGGATTCAACTAGTCAGATTTTAATCACATGATGTCATAGACCTAATGGAAAAGAGAAGAATTATCTGGGTAGAAGGGCAAAAAGAGCAATTATAAGTAGGTATATAAAATATATTAAGAGAATATAAATTTTGATGGGAATGCTTCTTTAAGAGGCATAACTCGTGTAATACATTAGTCACATTCCTTCTTGACCTTGCAGCAGAAAAGAAGATTTCAGCTATAATTTACAGTATTTTCAGACATAAAATAAAATACATTTGTTGGGCAGAGGGAGACACTAACCATCCTGATGTGCCTCACTCCCAAAGTCACAAAAAGGCCAGAAAAGCTTAAAAATTTTAGATAAACATGTGTGATCTTATTAATTCAAAGTTCTGGTGTAAAGTCTATAATAAATTCCCCTATTGGACTTTACCTAATTCATTACCTGGAATCTTTACTTTATGTGCCAGTTTACTGAACTTAAGTCGAGGTCTTATATTAAAAGGATTGTCTCTACATTTTAAGTGGTTTCATTTGCAAAGTGCTTGTAAAAACAATCAACTTTGCTATTTACCTCTTATTAAAAATCCTCTTCATTCGTGAGAGATGACGAATTCTATAGATGATTTCTTGTTGCCACGTTACCGGCCACCTCTGTACTTTTTGAGAGGAGTTAGTTTCCTAGGCAAGGAGAAAGCGCTTGCAACCTGTTTGCAGGATGCGGCCAGCTTCAGTCCTCTACGCTCCTCTGATGCTGCACATATGGCTGGTCTGAACTGTAAATCTTTAGGAGTGCGCTGCCCCTAGCATATAGGGGGGCTGAAGATAGAAGATTAGAAAAACCCTTTGAAAGATTTATTAATATTTGTCATTGTGTGACCCTCACTCCCTTTCACTTTTGTATTTTTACACTACATCTGATATGTTCTCTATCATCTTGCCATTAAGAATTCTCTGGAGACTGGGACCATCTTAAAGCAACACGCCAGCGTTTTTTTTTATTGCAGCGCTGGAGTGGTGCCACTAATCTACGGTCCCTGCCCCTAGTCTTCTACTTACCAGCCGCCATCTTCAGTTGTTCCCCGAGCTGCCCCGGTGCCACGTCGCCATCTTGTGACTGCAACTTCTGGCTGCCCGGAAGTCAGAGGTAACGATCACAAGCTCTCAATGTAAGTCTATGAGAGAATTGTTCTGGCCTCATTATGGCTCTCATAGACTTACACTGAGTTTTGACTTCCAGCATGCCCGGCAAACACTGGAGCGTTCCGGCAGGTCACAATTTACAGAAGACCAATCGGAGCAGCGCTGATAAGAGAATAAGACGGTGTCTGATAAGTATAAGACTAAGTGCAGGGAACTTAGATTAGTTGCACAACTCCATCGCTGCAATTAAAAAAAACAAAAACACTGGAGAAGTTCTTTAAGGCTAAGTGCCCATGCATCTCCCTGGCAGGAAAAACGCATGCAGATTTTACATGCGTTTTTCCTGCCAGGTAGATGCGTTTGTCAAGCGTTCTTCACATGCATTTCCGTATGCGGGTTATCAAGCGCTTTTCCAAGCGATTTTAGCATCACTTGGAAAGTGCTTGACAACTTGGTCACACTATATAAATCCATGCAACCGGCATGGATTTATATAGTGTGACCAAGTTAATAGTTAAAAAAAATAATAAAAATGGTAAAAAATAAAGAAAAAAACATTATACTCACCTTCTGATGGCCCCCGGTCTCCTTCGGTGTCTTGGGCGGCTTACGGTGGTGTAAAAGGACCTTTCATGACATCATTTAGTCATGTGACAGGTCACGAGACCGCCGACGTCAGCGGTCACGTGACCTGTCACATGACTAAATGACGTCATGGCAGGTCCTTTTACACCATCGCGAGCTGCCGGGAAGCCAGGATGCACCGGAGAAAAGACCGCGGGCCATCAGAAGGTGAGTATAATGTTTATTTTTTATTTTAAATTCTTTTTTTACAGGTTCTATGGTACCCGAGTCTGGAGGAGAGTCTCCTCTTCTCCAGACTTGGGTACCATCCGCACATTGAACCGCATGATATCCGCATGTGCACATGTAGTGATGCGGATATTAAGCGATTCAGTGCAAGTCAATGGCGGCAATTACGCTGCGTTTCCGCAAAAATAATGGACATGCTGCGGATTTTTCCGCAATGATAATCCGCAGCGGAAATTTCCACACCATGTGCACAGCACATGCGGATTATCATTGGGGACCATGGGGCACGTATTACCAAGCGTTTTTTAAGCGTTTTCGCTGCAGAAATTCCGCTGCAAAAATGCTTGAAAAACGCATAGTGGGCACGCAGCCTAAGAGTGTGTGCACATGGAGATTTTCTAAGGGCACACAATGTCTTTAAGCTGCTAGTGGACCCTCAAGGTTTTCTTAAGAGAAGCTGCTTCAGGAAAAAGCCGGAGATCTTCTTCCTGAAGAAGCTACACCAGTAGGGTTGTTGCCACGTTTGCGGTGGCTCTGCCAATGACGTGTTTTGTCTAGAGTTTAAACTATAACTAGCAGAAGCCATCGGAAGAATGAACATGCCACTTCTTTTAACTACTTCATGGTTTCCCAACTCTGAAGCATCTAAAAGACTGAACATGGGCAGGGCAATACCATTTTTACAATCCTGTGCATTATGTTCATTTTTTTCCAGTGTTTTTTTTCTGATGGATTTCAGGCAGAATCCAACTGAAAAAGACGGTATGTGCACATTCTCCAGGTTGGGTAAATCACACGTGGTTTTCAAAATGAATCAATGTCAGAAATCCATGTGGTTTTTTATGAAGTTTTCAGATGTCACAGTTTTGAAGATTTTTTTTTATGAAGTTTTGAATAGGCTTTTGAAGCTTTTTTTTCCACTTGTAGTTTTGCAGTCTGACTAGACATTGTCAAATTTCAATCCAATTCCACAAGGAATCAGCATTAAAAAAGTAACGTCACTTGTTTGTTTTTACCTCAACAAGTGTTTGGCTTTCTTAACCTGCAACATAGATATAAGTTGCATGAACTCCAGACATAATATTGTTGTACATCCTTATTATCATCTACATAATAACCTGGTTTTCTCATTATTTAGTCATTTTCCAGCACAACACCCTGCCATTAAAGAGGAAATGTCATAATAATGGAGCTGCAGTTTGCTTATTTGCAGATGTTTTCTTGTCTTTATGTTAATAGTTCACATACAGTACCTTCATGGCAGTGTGTATTCCTGCTGTTTGTAGTGTTCCTGAGCTATCCCTTTTAACAAGTGTGGGTTTTAACCCATTAGAAAATAGGAGTTTTATCTTAACCCCTTAAGCCCCGAGGGTGGTTTGCACGTTAATGACCAGGCCAATTTTTACAATTCTGACCACTGTCACTTTATGAGGTAATTACTCTGGAACGCTTCAACAGATCCCCCTGATTCTGAGACTGTTTTTTCGTGACATATTGTACTTCATGATTGTGGTAAAATTTCTTCGATATCACTTGCGTTTATTTGTGGAAAAAATGGAAATTTGTCGAAAATGTTGAAAATTTTGTAATTTTCAAAATTTGAATTTTTATGCCCTTAAATCAGAGAGATATGTCACACAAAAGAGTTAATAAATAACATTTCCCACATGTCTACTTTACATCAGCACAATTTTGGAACCAAAATTTTTTTTTGTTAGGGAGCTATAAGGGTTAAAAGTTGACCAGCGATTTCTCATTTTTCCAACAAAATTTACAAAACCATTTTTTAGGGACCACATCACATTTGAAGTCACTTTGAGAGGTCTTTATGACAGAAAATACCCAAAAGTGACACCATTCTAAAAACTGCACCCCTCAAGGTGCTCAAAACCACATTCAAGAACTTTATTAACCCTTCAGGTGCTTCACAGTAATTTTTGGAATGTGGAAGAAAAAAATTAACATTTAACTTTTTTCACAAAAATGTTATTTTAGACCCAATTTTTTTTATTTTCACAGGGGTAACAAGAAAAAATGGACCCCAAAATTTGTTGTGCAATTTCCCCTGGGCACGCAGATACCCAATATATAGGGAAAAAACACTGTTTGGGCGCACGGCAGGGCTCGGAAGGGAAGGAGCGCCATTTGACTTTTTGATTGTAAAATTTGCTTGAATAATTAGCGGACGCCATGTTGCGTTTGGAGAGCCCCTGTGTGCCCAAACATTGGAGCTCCCCCACAAGTGACCCCATTATGTAATGTTTTTTTTTTCACTTTTTCAATTTTATGAATCAATTTGTGAAGCACCTAGGGGTTCCAAGTGCTCACTCTGCATCTAGATAGGTGCCTTGGGGGTCTAGTTTCCAAAATGGGGTCACTTGTGGGGGAGCTCCAATGTTTGGGCATACAGGGACTCTCCAAGGTGTATAGTGAACATTTTGAACCAAGAGGTACGACACAGAATTTAGTCTTGAGCGCAAGTGCTCGCTACTTGAGTTTGCATCGGGTACTCAGGTATGCACCATGTACAGCGTGTGCTCGAGTGACATGCTCGAGTCCCTGCTCCGCATGTTTCACGGTAATTAGACACCCAAAAAAAAACATGCGGGGATCGCTCGTGCATGGCAGGCAATCCCCGTAAAGTTTTTTTGGCCGCGAAGCATATGGGGCAGAGACTCGAGCATGTCACTCAAATACCCACGATACTCAATGCATACCAGAGCACCCGATGCAAACTCAAGTAGCGAGCACTTGCGCTCAACACTAGTCGCCATATCGTCATCTTTTTTTCTTACTTTTGAAAAAAATCCCAACCCCATCACAACCCTAACCCCAACCCTAACCCTAGCACAACCCTAACCGTAGCACAACCCTAACCGTAGCACAACCATAACCGTAGCACAACCATAACCGTAGCACAACCATAACCGTAGCACAACCCTAACCCCAAACCCAGCCCTAACCCTAGCCCAATCCTAACCCAAGAGTTTATTTTTGACGACGTTCCTCGTGCGGTATAAGTGATTAGACGACTTTATTCTTCGGGTCGGTGTGATTACAGCAATACCAGAATCATATGGGGTTTTTATGACAGCTGTCACATACTAAAAGACCCATTTTTTGTAAAATCTAGTTTTTGCATCGCCATATAATTTTTCCAGATTTTGGCAGACAGTCATGTGACGGCTTGTTTTTTGCGGGATGAGTTAACGTTTTTATTGGTGCCATTTTCAGGCACGTGACATTTTTTGATCGCTTTCTATTCCGATTTTTGGGAGGCAGAATAAACAAAAACCAACAATTCAGGAATTGTTTTTTTGTTTTTTTTTATTCAGTTCCACGTGTGGTAAAATTGATAAGGTATTCTTCGGGTCAGTACGTTTACAGCGGTACCACATTTATATCGTTTTTCTATGTTTTGCACTTTTACATAATAAAAGCAATTTTATAGAAAAAAATATTTTTTAGCATAGCTTTATTCTGAGAGCTATAACTTTTTTATTTTTCGGCTGATGGAGCTGTATGGCGGCTTGTTTTTTGCGGGACGAGATGACGTTTTCAGCGGTACCATTTTTATTTATATTTGTCTTTTTGATCACGTGTTATTCCATTTTTTGTTTGGCGGTATGGTGATAAAGCATTGTTTTTTGCTTCGTTTTTTTTTTTTACCGTGTTCACTGAATGGGTTAACTAGTGGGACAGTTTTATAGGTCAGGTTATTCCGGACGCGGCGATACCAAATATGTGTACTTTTATTTTTATTTTTTTTATAATAATATTTATTGATGGGTACATTATATTTTTATTTTTGGTGGATTATTATTTTTTTTTTGTTTTAATATTTTTGCAATTTTTTTTTTTTCCACTTTCTGATAGTTTTTATACTTTATTACTTTGTCCCACTCTGGGACTTTCACTTTTTTTTCTCTGATCGCCTGCATGGCACAGAAATGCAGCACCATCCCTGTGCTATGCAGGCTGTCAGCGCTGGACAGGGAGAAGATTGTTTGGAGATGCACTGCGCATGTCCAAACAATCTTCCTGCTGTCTGGTGACCCGGATGTTGTCATGACGACATCGGGTCGTCATGGCAACACCCGGGAAGCCTTTGCAGACAGCGCTGGAAGCCGAAAGAGGAGGTGAGTATCTGCGATCACCTCCCCTTGCCCCCGCAATGCTGCGATCAACTTCGATTGACTTCGATCGCAGCATCGCGGGGGTTAATGTGCTGGGAGCGGTGCAGGACCGCTCCCTGCACATAGTATCGGGTGTCAGCTGTGACAATCATCTGACACCCGGCGGCGATCGTGCCCGCACAGCCTGTGTGCGCGCGCGATCGCGATGACGTACTAATACGGGTCTGGCTCTTAAGTCCCAGGGCACAGACGCGTATTAGTACGTCAAATGTTGTTAAGGGGTTAAAGAGTAACCGTTGTTATGATTATTGTTTCATAAATCAATTATACACATGAAAATAAGCAATTTTGTAATATATCTCATCAGAGAAATCGGCTTCTTTCTCTGCCAGAATTGATCAGTCATTACCAAAATTCTCAATTCTGAGGTAAAATCTGTATTCGGTGAGGACGTTCCCATTACTGAGATAGAAGATGGCAGGGTCTACAGATAAGATTCTATGTAGATAGGAGGGGGAGGATTTTACCTCAGAACTGCGAATTTTGATAATTCAGGCAGAGAAGGAAGCTATTTTTCTCTGATAAGATATATTACAAAGTTGCTTATTTTCATATGTGCTATTGATTTATGAAATAAAAATTAAAACGATGGTTACTCTTTAAATGCAAACTGATGTATCAAGATTTTACTTGACAAATAACGCACCATCTTCATTCAGATTATCTCACTTAAGGGGATTAACACAGTTTCGTCCTCATCCGTTTTCATGTACGTGTTCTATGTCAATTCAATATTCAAGTCCGTGTTTTTTCGATAACTTTGCGTCCGTGAAAAAATCATGGAGACATGTCTGATTTTGACCTGAGATCAAAAGCACCCACATAAGTCTATGGGTCCTTGAAAATGATGTATAGCACATGCAGGCTTGGACTGGCTTACAGGACAACAGGAGAATCCTCCGGTGGGCCGCTGTGCAAGACTGGGCCACCACCTCTTATATAATCAGTACTTGGCACAATATACTTGAATCACTATGTACAGACAAGGGCAGGATCTTATTCATTTAACAATCTACCCAGTTCATTGTTATATAAATCTGTGATTGATTAATGTCACATTTGCATGTAGCTGAAAAGTGGGGTCCTGGAGTTGGTTACTGGAGGGCCCTTGGCACCCTCAATTCGACACTGAGCACATGCATGTTATCTGTGTGCAACCATGTGCTGTTCAATTTTAACATTGCAGTTGGTAGGAAAAGCTTTGCAAGTTTCTTTTTGTTTCATATGAGGAAATCAAGGAGACCAAGACTTTCGCTATCCATAGCAGTGCTGATGCGCTGTTATGTATAGCACAGGCAATCGGATGATTGCAGCTTTAAGTCTCCTAAGGGGACTATTAAATTCAGTAAAAAGTTTTAAAAAATTTTTTTTTGAAATATGGAAAAAAAATAAAAAACACAAAAGTTCAAATCACCCTATTTTTGCCCCATTAAAAATAAAACAATAAAAAAATACACATATTTGGTATTGCTGCATTTAGAAATGTTTATTTTTGTATTAATAATTGTTGATTATATATTAATCAATTAGTTTTAATACAAAATTAAATTCACTATTTTAACAGGTTTTTTTAATTATTTTTTTATTCAAGCACTGAGGGCTGCTATTCGCACTTACTGGTGTGTAACGACACTTGCTCACCTCAATTATGGCAGCCTCTGTACATAGGAGTCTGCGGTCGCTGTCCAACTGCATCTCTTGTATTGTGGCTGCCTCATGCTGTGACTTGGGCACGCCCCCTGGGCTGTCCAGGTCACAGCTGTGGGAGGAGATCATCACAATTTTTGTGAAGCCCACAGCATATACTGCGGGCTACACTTTCCTCCTGTCACCGTTCAGTGCTCAAAGTGAGCCAAGCAGTGACAGAAGCTGCGAAGCAGGGAGTGATGACAGCAGATGCTGGTAGTGGAGGTCATGTATGAGGTGATTATCAGTGGGGAGCGGTGATCGCAGCCTGTAGCAGTAGAATATAAGGCTGCAGATCATTGCTCACTGCCATGTTCAGAGCACAGCAGAGAAATTATCACACTGCTGTGCTCTGAACAAACTGACACAGCTTTGCTATATCACTGCAAACTGACATGGCAGAGCTGTGTATGTAATGCTCATCATGGTGACAATGTGGGGCCCATTATACTGTGGAGCACTATGTGGGGCCCATTATAAGGTATGTTGCACTATATGGTGAACATTATATTGTGGAGCACTAATTGGGGCCATTATACTGTATGAAGCACTATGTGGGGCCATTATACTGTGGAGCACTATGTGGGGCCATTATACTGTATGGTGAAATATGTGGGGCCATTATACTATATGGTGAACTATGTGGGGCCCATTGTACTATATGATGCACTATGTGGGGCCCATTGTACTATATGGAGAATGATATGGGAAACTAGGGGGTTCAATAGGATGAAAATTACTTTGTAAGGGCTGCAAATTTATGAGGTATGTTCTTCTGTGACCCCGCTGAATATTATTATTTTTTGGGGTGAGGGGCAATTGGAACTTTTGCTATGGGGCCCCATAGTTACTATGTATGCTGCTGTGGATACCACCCAAAGCCATGTATCTAATGCCCATCATGGTAATACCCTTCCCAGAGCCATGTATTTAATACCCATCATGGTTATACCTTCCCCAGAGCCATGTATCTAATGCCTTTTACATTACATAACTGCTCACATAGAAGTAGACAGAGCAGGGTCACACATTTCTAAGTGAGTAGTAGTGTAATGTGTGCCACCGCTCTGTCCACTTCTATGGGAACAGTAGTGTGATGTGTGACCCTGCTCTGTCCACTTCAATGGGAGCAGTAATGTAATGGACGGAACGGGGTCTCATTACACCACTTCTTCGATAGAAGTGCACGAAGCAGTGTCACAAATTACACCCCTGCTTCCTTAGAAATATGCAACCTTACTCCACTTCTATGGGAGTAGTAGTGTATAGCATAACCGCTCTCTATTCACTTCTATGGGAGCAGTGGTGTAATGTGTGACCCTGCTTTGTTCACCTCTATGGGAGCAGTGGTGCAATGCGTGACCCTGCTCTGTCCGCTTCTATGGGAGCAGTGGTGTAATGTGTAAGCCTGCTCTGTCCACTTCTATGGGAGCAATGGTGTAATGTGTGACCCCCACTCCATCCATTTCTATGGGAGTAGTAATGTAGTGGACAGATTGGGGTCACACATTACACCACTGCTTCCACAGAAATGGACCATGTTGAGTCACACATTACACCACTGATCATACACACATTACATATATTAGATACTGCGTATCTAATCCCATTCTGTGTGATACACTCCACTGATCCCAATATCTAATCCCATCATCTGATACACTACACTGAGCCCTGTATCTAATCCCAGCGTGTGTTACTCTAAGCATATCTAATCACAGCACATGATACACTCCACCCCAGTTTATGATACAGGGAGGAGCACCAACAGAATCGGTGCTGCCATCCGTCATCAGGGACACTGTACTTGTCACTATCACTGGCAGTCACTAACAAAATGGCTCCACACTGTAATCCTAAACTTCATCCTTATCTTTTTACAAACACCCAGAAGGGGAGGAAAGGAGTGAGATCACATACATGTGAGCAGACTCTGCCCACATTTACTGCAGTCGTAATGTGAGCTAGTACTACACTAGGTTTTCATGGCAAATTTCAGCAGCTACTCCCCCTAGTGTTTAAAAGTGGAAAATATCAAACCTTTTTAAATTATTTTTCATATTTTTTCAATTGTTGAAAAACATTTTTTTTATGGCACCATATTTGGTATCATTGTATTTAGAAATGTCCAAACTATCAGGATATAAAGTAAATTAATCTGATCGGTAAATGGCGTAACGAGAAAAAAATCAAAATGCTAGAATTACGGGGTTTTTTGGCCACCGCAACATTGCAATAAAATGCAATAAGAGGCGATCAAAACATCATATGTACCCAAAATGGTATCATTAAAAATGTCAGGTTAGGGCGCAAAAAATAATCCATCACACAGCACCAGATCCCGAAAAATGGAAACATTATGGGTCTCGAAAAATGGCGACAAATGCAAAATTGTTTTTTTTTTACAAATTTCCAAATTTTTTTTCACCACCTAAATAGAAAAAAACTATACATGTTTGGTATCTGCATACTCATACTGACCCGGGGAATCATATTTCCAGGTCAGATTTACCATATAGTGAACATGGTAAATAAAAAACCCCAAAAAAACAATTATGGAAATACACTTTCTTTTTCAATTTGAACACACTTGGAATTTTTTCCCCTTTCCAGTACAGTACATGGTAAAATGCATGGTGTCATTTATAAGTACAAATCGTCCTGTAAAAACAAGCCTTCATACAGCTATATGGCCAGAAAAATAAAAATAAGTTATGACTCTTGGAAGAAAGGGAAAAAAAACTAGAAAAAAAAAGGAAAATCCCCGGGTAAAGAAACAGTGAAAAGAAAAATAATTATTCAAAACTGCGAATATTGTTACTCATGTAAATTGCTCTCGGCTCTGAAAATAATTTTTAATTCCATTTCCATTAATAATATTATATTATTGATTTGCAAACTATGCAGCTTTCAGGGATACTTATTATTATACCCTCACTATACAGTCACAGCATATTATTAGCCTCCTTGGAAGGAATACACACATATTAACATAAATATATATACATGTTCAAATAAACACAGTGAATTTTGCAGCACTTGTACTTTCCAACTCTTAAATCCTAAGTTCCGTGAAAAGTATAGCCTCATGCCTCGCCACCCAGTAAACTCCCTCCAAGAAACAAAAAAGTTTTTTTTTTTAATTATTAGTCCCAATCATTTTGCAAAAAGATTGCTATGACGCTTCCCGAAAAGTGAGGCTGTTGGCTTATATGTGAGTTTTGTTACACCAAGACTATCAATACCAATACTATATTATGTTTTCTCTTTACATCATAGAACTAGAAAGGGACTTTGCTTATGAACAACTTAACTGCAATCATTTTTTTTCTTTTTTTTTTTTTTTTTTAAGGGAATCAGTCACCAGGTTTTTGTTACCCATCTGAGAGCAGTATGAGGTAGGGGCAGAGACCCTGATGCCAGTGATGTGTTACTTGCTTGTCTGCATACTCTCATTTTGATATAATCACTGTTTTCTCTGCTGCAGGTCTACCAGTTATCTGAATGCTGAGCTTTGTATAACATTGCCCACACCACTGATAGATAGCTTTCTGTAAATACTGTGCATAGGCAGAAAGCTGCACATCAGTGTTGAGAGAGGGTTGCATAGTACAGAGCAGGAGGACTATATGGCACTAGACAAATAATCCTCTACTGATAATTAGCACTAGGGGACTAGTTTTCTTGGCCATATAGTCAGCCATTTGTCAGCAGGAGATGATAATCTGTTGACAAAGGACTGATTTTATTGAAACTGCAGCAGGCAGCCTAGTAAGTGACACATCACTAGAATCAGGGTCTCTTTTCCTACATCATGCTCCGCTCAGATTACATAGCTAAAATCTGCTGACAGATCCCCTGTAATTCTAATTCACTTTCAGTCATATGCATGTAATGGCAAGATCTTAATACAAAAAAACACTAAACTTTTAGATCTTCAGCAAATAATTTCAACATTGTAAACTTGTCTGGATAGAAAACAAGCAGTGTTCTGCCCGTGTTGCATCCTTAAAAGGCTGTGAACATTTGGGGATGCATTCTGTGCTGACAATAACCACTGCCGCCAGCCAAGTCTCATTTCTCAGGGAACCTTCACTGTATAAACTCAATTTATAGTTGGCAGACAACAGGACACTACTGAGTACTGCTTGTGTCAAGCAAATAAAACACACTGCAATAAAGAGTACAGACATCTTCACCACCATTACAATATATGATTGAAATTCACTAGATCATAATTGGAAAGTAAGTCCTATCACAAGCCGTAACTTCTTCATACTGCTCGACTATTCAAAATCTTACCTAGGATCCTAAAGTGAATTTAGCGGTGGAAATGGCTTATCACTTCTATAAAAACGAATGCATTCATTGGATTTTTATTCCTCAGGTGTGATGGCTTTTCTATATCCTTAAAGGGGTTGTCCACTACTTTTACATTGATGACCTATCCTTGGGATAGGTCATCAATGTCTGATCAGCTGGGGTCCGACACTCGGCATTCCCACCTGTTATTCCCACCAGTATTCCCACAGCTGTTATCGGTGTCGACGGCGGTTGCCAGCCGGAAGTACTCATTTGCTGAGCTGCCCCATTTTCTAGTAGTGGGCGTGGATTGGTACTGAACAACCGCCACATTGCTTTGAATAGGAGGTGGAAGTGCAGTACCCTGCGGCAGCCACTACAAGTAGACGGCCAGCTCCATAAGTGAGTATTTCCGGCCGGCGGCCGCCGACACCGGCAACAGCTGTTTGGCGTGGGTGCCAGGTGTCGGACCCCGGCCGATCAAACATTGATGACCGATATTAAGGATAGATCATCAATGTAAAAGTAGTGGACAACTATTTGTGAAAATGAAGCTTTCAATATATGTAAATCAAAGATGCTATTTTTATTTTCCCAAGCAGGAATTTTCATAGGACCTTCACCATTTTACAACCAAGGGCCTCTTCCAACCTTCAATGACTCTGACTCAAATTGATGTTATGAGTTGACACCAGTGTTATTTAGCTTTAACTGGAGCATTATTATCCCCATCTTTCCTTAAAAGAGGAAAAGAGGCGAGGACCTCTAGCAATTGTTTGCCGATGTGCCGATCATTTACATATACAGTGGGTACGGAAAGTATTCAGATCCCTTTACATTTTTCACTCTTTGTTTCATTGCAGCCATTTGGTAAATTCTAAAAAGTTCATTTTTTTTCTCATTAAAGTATACTCTGCACCCCATCTTGTCTGAAAAAAAACAGAAATGTACACATTTTTGCAAATTTATTAAAAAAGAAAAACTGAAATATCACATGGTCATAAGTATTCAGACCCTTTGCTCAGTATTGAGTAGAAGAACCCTTTTGAGCTAGTACAACCATGAGTCTTGGGAATGATGCAACAAGTTTTTCACACCTGGATTTGGGGATCCTCTGCCATTCTTCCTTGCAGATCCTCTCCAGTTCCGTCAGGTTGGATGGTGAACGTTGGTGGACAGCCATTTTCAGGTCTTTCTAGAGATGCTCAGTTGGGTTTAGGTCAGGGCTCTGGCTGGGCAGTCAAGAATGGTCACAGAGTTGTTCTGAAGCCACTCCTTTGTTATTTTAGCTGTGTGCTTAGGGTTATTGTCTTGTTGGACGGTGAACCTTCCACCAAGTCTGAGGTACAGAGCACTCTGGAAGAGGTTTTCATCCAGGATATCTCTGTACTTGGCCACATTCATGTTTCCTTCAATTGCAACCAGTCGTTCTGTCCCTGCAGCTGAAAAATACCCCCATAGCATGATGCTGCTACCACCATGTTTCACTGTTGGGATTGTATTGGGCAGGTGATGAGCAGTGCCTGGTTTTCTCCACACATACCGCTTAGAATTATCACCAAAAAGTTCTATCTTCGTCTCATCAGACCAGAGAATCTTATTTCTCATAGTCTGGGAGTCCTTCATGTATTTTTGAGCAACTCTATTCGGGCTTTCATATGTCTTGCACTGAGGAGAGTCTTCCGTCGGGTCACTCTGCCATAAAGGCCTGACTGGTGCAAGGCTGCAGTGATAGCTGACTTTGTGGAACTTTCTCTCATCTCCCTACTGCATCTCTGGAGCTCAGCCACAGTGATCTTGGGGTTATTCTTTAGTTCTCTCACCAAGGCTCTTCTCCCACAATTGCTCAGTTTGGCTGGACAGCCAGGTCTAGGAAGACTTCTGGTGGTCCCAAACTTCTTCCATTTAAGGATTATGGAGGCCACTGTGCTCTTAAGAACCTTGAGTAATGCAGAAATTCTTTTGTAACCTTGGCCAGATCTGTGCCTTGCTACAATTCTGTCTCTGAGCTCCTTGGGCAGTTCTTTTGAGCTCATGATTCTCATTTGGTCTGACATGCACTGTGAGATGTGAGGTCTTATATAGACAGGTGTGTGCCAAGCGTTTCAATGTGCGGATGGTACCCGGGTCTGGAGAGGAGGAGACTCTCCTTCGGACCCGGGTACCATAGAACCTGTAAAAAAAAGAATAGGGTTTGACCGCCACAGGGATACTGCACCTCTTTAATGGGGTGTAGTGTTCCTCCTTTGAGGTAAGAACAGTGCTATGGTCAGGACCCTCCCTCCACATCCAACACCACACTTCTCCCACCAGAGGGGGCTAGTAGGCACCAGGTTCTGCCCCTACTGGAAGTTGGGAGACTGGGGAACCAAGAGATAGGGGAACTAGTTAGTGGGTGAGGGTGGAGGATTCACATTTTAGTGACACTTTAAATTTCATATTTAATACACAGCCATTTTGGTTCTGGGTTCTTTGATCGTGATCTCCCTCCCTGAGCGTGGATCCTGTGTGGACCTGCAGAGGATGGAGACACAGCCCTCGTATCCTGGCCTTGGGTCGAGGGGTAGGTTGCAGATAATGTATGTCTCAGCCCGGTCAAGGACCATGACCAAGAAGGCCCGGAGCTAAGGAGTGTAGCTCCACCGCAAATGGATCCCGGGTGAGATGCAGACGGAGCGGTATACGCCACCTGTCCTCGCCAACCTGATCTATTCAGAGGGATTCTGGCTGCAAGAGGGGTACTGGCCCCCGACACCTGACCTTGCTACTCTATGTCCTGGTCAGGGAAGCCCGGTAGGCCCTGAGGATCCCACCGGGTAACGGAAGGAGCGGAGCTGCCACCCGTACCCTTTTTCTGAGTGAAGTTCAGAGGGAGACCCGGCCTATCTACACACACACAGACAAGAAAGGACCCGGTCTGAAGTTTAGGAACACTCTGGTGCGGGGTCCTGATTGAACACTGGACTTATTCAGAGGTTGTCGGACCCCCCCCCCCCGTCTCTGGTGACCGCAGAACTCCTCGCGAGGAGCAGGGAGAAGCCTTTCAACTGCAATCTCCACCGTGAGTAAAAACCCTGGAAGTTAACCCCTATGGCCTCCGGACTCTTTATTCTGCATTACACCGCACTACGCAGCACCAGACCTCCTATACTACAACCCCCTCCATCCCGTCTCTCTGCCCTGAGGCCCTGCTCCGCCTGTGGGGAGTAGTACCAACGACGGCTGCCATAACATCCTGCCTCAGCGGACTGCAGCAGCTCTGGTGGCCTTCACCAGGTGCCACGGGTGGCGTAGTCGAGATCAGCCACTCAACCCGGATAAGCCCGTACCATCTTTTTTAATGTGACGGCCCTGGGCACGGAGCGGGTCCGGGCCACGGCTGCACCCCATCGACAACATAGGACCCGGCTCCGAGTCCCCCATCTCCCAGGGTAGGGCTTCCAGCGTCACACACCGGCAACTCGCGATGGTCTGAAAAGGACCTGCCGTGACTTCATTTAGTCATGTGACGGGTCACGCGACTGCTGACGTCTGCAGGTCCTTTAGTGTACCGCTAGCTGCCGGCAAGTCAAGACGCATCGGATAAAGACACCGGGGGCCATCGGAAGGTGAGTATAGATTTATTTTTTATTTTTAACCATTCTTTCCGTAACAGTATATAAATCCATGCCGTTTGCATGGATTTATATAGTGTGACCAAGTTGTCAAGCACTTTCCAAGTGATGCTAAAATCGCTTGGAAAGCGCTTGACAACCCGCATGCAGAAATGCATGTGAAGAACGCTTCACATCCGCATGTCCCTGGCAGGAAAAACGCATGTACAATCCGCATGTACAATCCGCATGTACAATCCACATGCGTTTTTTCTGCCAGGGACATGCAGAAACGCTCAGGAAAAATCCGGAGCATTTCTGCATCGTGGGCACATAGCCTAAACATTCCTTTAAAATATAAATCTATGGAAAATCATAGAAAAAGAAAGACCTTATTTTTACAAAGATTATCTCAAAATGTTTAATTAATTTAAATTTTCTTTTATTGCTACATGCTGATTTTTTATAACCAGTTGAATGGATGCAGCGCTAATCTTCCACCAAGGGATTTATCTATAGGGGGCTCAAAGGGAGCAGGCCCAAAAGGTTTAAAAACTACTCTATCCCTAAAGAAGGTACCAGTATTATAAAACACAGATGGTAGGTGGGGGCCCTTGTACAAATTTTACATTGGAGCCAAAACTTTTAAGTTATGTCTCTTCCTACAACTGATCTATTAAATTCTAAAATGGCAGACAATCACAGTACAAGAAGCACAGACAGCTATATACTCTTCACTAGAGATAAGCAAACCTTCCAATGTTCGATTCGGTTCTGATCGACAAATTTCCTGAGGTTCGCCGAACAGTTCGTAGAGCATATCCGAATCCCATTGGATTAAATGGGAGGCCTAACCAAACGCATAGACAACACCTTCAAAGGAGCCCAAAAACTGTCAAAATAGCTCAAATTAGGGGCAGACACCAGTAAAAGTGGCATCAATTGACCCAGAGTACAAACAGTATAATTATTATTATTTATTTTTCTAGTGCCATTTATTCCATGGCACTTTACATGTGAAAAGGGGTGTACATAGCAAACAACAAGTACAATAATCTTGAACAAAAATGAGTCGCCGACTGGTACAGGAGGAAAGAGGACATTGCCCACGAGGGCTCACAATCTACAAGGGATGAGTGATTATACAGTATGTGAGGGTAGAGCTGGTTGTGTGGTGAAGCGAGGGTTCCACAGTGTCACGGGTGTGTCAGAAGTGACAGACAGTCTCCCTGCAGTTGGTTGCAGAAGATCTCTTCGTTTGGCATTACAGACACATTCATAGCTGTCTCACTCTAGGACCCAGCGGCTACCTTCCTCGGCTAATTGACACCTAGGCTGGGTGTTTAAATACTGGCTGTTGCTAGAGGAAGATTCCGGTGATATTCACATGACCTCTTGTGAAGGCTTGGAGCAAATGCAGTTCTTACTTCCTCTCTGGTGCTAAGAGGACATGTGTGCCATCTCTCTGAAGTTGACTCAAGCTAAGCTACTTTCCCCGTGTCTGTCTCTCCTTGCTGTCTTTAGTTGTCAGTGGGGATCGACTAGCGCTCATTCCCCCCCTTCCCTATCCAGGACCAAGCGCTAGGGAAATACACAGATAGGTTACTGTGCGGCGATTGGTGAGGAACCACTATAGGGACAGTAGGGGAGCCAGGTTGATTGCAGATCAGCCTAGGAGGTCTCCACTTCCCCCTTTCCCTAGTGTCTGGGCTCCCTTCGCCCCCATCCCTTCATGTTGCACTTTATCTTTCCTACACTGTGCGTGATACGCAGGTTTGTATGCTTTTCGGAAGAGGTGGGTCTTCAGGTTTCTTTTGAAAGATTCCACGGCAGGCGAGAGTCTGAGATGTTGGGAAAGAGAGTTCTAGAGTAGGGGAGATGCATGGGACAAATATTGTATGTGATTGTGGGAAGAGGAAATAAGAGGGGAGTGGAGAAAGAGATCTTTTGAGGATCGGGAGTTTCATACAGGTAAGTACCGGGAAACTAGGTCACAGATGTATGGAGGAGACAGGTTTTGGATGGCTTTGTATGCCAAAGTAAGAGTTTTGAACTGGAGTCTCTGGACAACCGGGAGCCAGTGCAGGGATTGACAGAAGGGAGAAGCTGGGGAATAGCGAGGTGACAGGTGGATTAGCCAGCAGAGTTCAGGATAGATTGGAGGGGTGTGAGAGTGTTAGAAGGGAGGCCACAGAGCAGGAGGTTGCAGTAGTAGGCGGGAGATTATGAGGGCGTGCACTAGTGTTTTTGCAGATTCATGGTTGAGGAATGTGCGGCTCTGGGAGCTGTTTTGGAGTTGGAGTCGGCAGGAAGTGGAAAGAGCTTGGATCTCAGGTTTGAAGAAGAGATCAAAGTCAAGCTTGCGGGACTGGGGAGAGTGGGCAGCTATTGACTTTGATTGATGGGTCAGTTGGAGGTGTTGAATAAGATGGTGGAAAGATGAAGAATTTGGTTTTATTCATGTTAAGTTTTAGAAATCTAGCAGAGAAGAAAGATGAAATAGCGAACAGACATTGTGGGATTCTGGTTAGTAAGGAGGTGATATCAGGTCCTATGTGTCATCAGCATAGAAGTGATACTGAAAGCCGTGAGACTCGATGAACTGTCCCAGGCCAAAGGTGTAGATGGAGAAGAGCAGGGGTCCTAGAACTGAACATTGGGGGACAACGACAGATAGGGGGCGAGATGAGGAGGTGATGTGTGAGCGGGAGACACTGAATGTCCTGTCTGTTAGGTATGAGGAGATCCAAGATAAGGCCAAGTCTCTGATCCCAAGAGAGTCTGTAGTAAGAGGGAATGGTCCATTGTGTTGAAGGCAGTTGCCAGGTCCAGGAGGAGGAAGACCCACTAGTGTTGCTTGGATTTGGCTTTTAGTAGGTTGTTGGTGACTTTAGTCAGGGCAGTTTCAGTGTAATGGTGCGGTCAGAAGCCAGATTGTAAGCGGTCAAAGAGAGAGCAGGAGGAGAGGCGGACAAACAGTTCTCAACGGAAGTGTTGTTCCAGTAGTTTTGAGGCATAGGGGGAGAAATTATATGGTGCGACAGCTAGACACAGAGGATGGGTCAAGGGAGAGCTTTTTGAGGATGGGTGTGATCGAGGTATGTTTGAAGCATGAGGGGAAGACACCAGTTGTTAGTGACAGGTTGAAGAAGTGAGATGAGGGCCAGAAAGAGCATGTGCTCAAGTGGATGGCAAGCGCTGCAAGTGGCCTCTCCTCCTCTTCCTCCACCTTAACATCACACACAGTACAGTCCTCAGAGGTGGCACCCCAATTACCCTTGTTTCCCCCCATGTCACAACTCTCCAACCGTCCAACTGACTGTGGGGAACCACAGATGGGTGAGATTCTAGACCTTTTCACACATTCTATTCCATGGGCATCAGAGGTCTGTTCCAAAGGTTCACAGACTCAAGAGGAGGAAAGCATCTGCACCGATGCGCAAATTTTTTTTCCCCTGGATCCGGGGCCAGATGAAGTAGGGTCAGAGCAGAATCCAGACCCTCCTCACCAGACGTTAACCCCTGGGGGGTGGAGGTGATCCTGATTAGACTCAGATACCTGAGGCACACGTGGAGTGTACTGTCCTGTCAGGGCAGGAAGAGGAGGAGGGTGACTCTCAGGGCGAGGAATGGGACAACAGAGGGGATGACGATGAGGTT
Organism: Phyllobates terribilis; assembly: GCF_046119375.1. Lineage (NCBI taxonomy): Eukaryota > Metazoa > Chordata > Amphibia > Anura > Dendrobatidae > Phyllobates > Phyllobates terribilis. The sequence continues at coordinate 881,730,449 of NW_027362761.1, forward strand.
GTAGATCTCACTTGGTGTGATTCCAGAGGCATGCAGCAGAGTAGCTCAGCAGAGGAGTTGGAGGAGGAGGAAGACGAGGAGGTTACGCTTCCCGCACAGACACAGAGTGATGCAACCACGAAAAGCACTGCATCCTCTACACCAGCATGTCGCAGACATCATCACCGATTCCTTGAAAAAATCTATGTCTGTCATGGTGCATTTCACCACTGAAGTGTGGCGCCCTGCTGCGCATTGGTGCCACAAAACCCAGAAGGGTGCATGGATGGACTTCTCCACAAGAGGCCCTCACACATTCACACACCTCCGCCCTTTAGGGGTATATAGAGGGAGGGTGGAGTCAGGCAGCTCAGTTTCAGTTTACAGTTTAGTGTGCTGAGTGAGAGAGCAGCACGCAGGCTGCTGTGTGAGGCAAGTTGAGGCCTACAGCACACACTGAAGCCTAGTGAGGGCCCCGAGTGTGGCCGAAGGCGAGAGGAGAAGGAAGAAGTAGCGAGGGGGCAGAGGAGCATACCAGGCTCAACCCGAGATATATACCGGACACCGGGTCCGCGCCTACAGGGACCCTTTACACCCAGTAGGGACCACCGGAACCCCTGGAGGACTACAGATCCCAGGTTTACCAAACGCTGACTAGAGCACCAGGGCAAGGAGTCTCGGAGGCCCCAGCGTCCAGGGAGAGTGATCTCCAAGAGAAAGCCCTACCACCAGGTCAGCAGGTGCAAGGGAGAGAGAGACAGTAACCAAGCTAGGCCTAGTTCCAGGCAGGCCAGAAGCTTAGCGAGTAAAGCAACGGATCAGGAGGCCCTATACCCACTCACTGGGGAGAGTCCAAAAGTGCGCCCTTCGTCCGGAGTACCCTGGACCGTGCCTGCATCATCACCAGTAAAGGTACTGAAGCTTACTGTTAGAACTCTCCTGTTAGTTTTTTTCTATTTTGCTGGTCACATGACCTTTCTGCCTATTTAATCCTGCTCCGCCCTTCTGGCCATGCTGGACTTCATTGTAATTTCTACTCTTAAGCTAGCCAGGTGCTTTGTAACCTTTCTCAGTCAGTTTAGCTAGGTCTTTTGACCTTTATGTTCTATGTTGTGTGTTTGTCTTTTTACTGCTACAATTTCTGCTAGGAGGTGTCCATCTTTCTCCCAGTCCCTAGTTCTTGTAGGGATCCCTTCCTCACATCTATAGGTCTTCGTTCAGACTAGCTGAGGACTTTAGCGGGTCTGATCGCAGGATCAGGTTCCCCGTTACATCGTAGGGATCTAGCTTAGTTCTATTGTAGGGACAGATCTCCTGTCTTTCCTTAGTGCTTGTAGCCTATCATAACAGTAAGTCCAGCCCAAAAATATCTCTAAGGAAAGACCTTCAGCTTCCATCATGGTGTCGGTTCAGGATTTGGCTCAACGCCTGCAGGGACTCTCTCTGGAGGTGGCCGAGCTCCAACAACACGTGAGTAGTTGTTCTGGAGCGCATTTTGTGGAGCCAAAGGTACGATTGCCTAATTTATTTTTTGGTGAACAACAAGATTTTTTTTCCTTTAAAAATGCTTGTTTATTGTATTTTCGTTTGAGACCCAGATCCTCTGGTGATGAATCACAGCGCATAGGGTTCATAATGTCACTTTTGCGCAAAGAACCTCAGGGATGGGCCTTTTCTCTCCAACCTAGTGATCCGTGCTTTAGATCAGTGGATAGTTTTTTTTCTGCTTTGGGGTTGTTGTATGATGATCCTGATCGTGTCTCATCAGCTGAGACGGAATTGAGACTTTTGAGACAGGGATCAGGTAATGTGGAAAATTATTGTACTCACTTCCGTCGGTGGTCTGCTCAGGTGGGGTGGAACGATTCTGTTCTGAAAAGTTTGTTTCTTGCTGGGCTAGGTGAAAGGGTTAAGGATCTGCTTATTGCTTATCCTACACCTGGAAACTTGCAGGAGGCAATGCAATTAGCTATACGGGTGGACAGGAGACTGCGTGCAAGGGTTAATGAGAGTAAATCCTTTGCCATGTCAGCTCCTAGTCTTGAGAGGGTCTGTACTGACATTGGAGAGCCGATGGAGATTGGGGCGATGTCACCCCGCTCTCAGGAAAAAGACCGCAGGTTTTCAGAAGGTTTGTGCTTTTATTGCGGAAAATCTGACCATTTCATTAAGAACTGTGCGCTTCGTATGAACAAAGAAAATAAAAAAAAGGTCAGTTACGCCCGTATAGCCTGTTTAAACACTAAGGGGGTATTTCTTTCTGCTACTACTGCAGCTCAGGAAGAATTAATTGAATTTCGGGTATTTGTGGATTGTGGTTCTACTCTGAATGTGATTGATGGGGGATTCTTGGAAAAACTTAAATTAAAACCCAAACCTTTGTCATCCCCTATTGCCATTGTTTCTGTCAATGGCTCTCCCTTGAAATGTGTTACTCACAAGGCTTATGAATTTTCCCTCACTATTAATGGTATTCACAAAGAAAATTTGGATTTGGTAGTATTAAATAATTTGCCTTCTCCAGTAATTTTGGGGTTACCCTGGTTAAAATTGCACAATCCTGTACTGGATTGGTCGACTAATGAAATTAAGTCCTGGAGCCCTAAGTGTTATGACAAGTGTTGTAACGGGCGCATTGCTGCTGTGGATAAAGGGGAATTACCTGTACCTATTCAGGATTTTTGGAAAGTTTTTTCTGAGGAGGAGTCGCAAATTTTGCCTCCCCATATAGACTATGATTGTACCATTGAATTTGTCCCTGGAGCGATTCTTCCTAAAAGTCGTTTATTTAATCTTACTCTTCCGGAGAGAAAGGCTTTGGAGGAATACTTACAGACGAGCTTGGCCGCCGGTCATATCAGACCCTCTAAGTCAGAGGTCCCCAACCGCCGGTCCGCGGACCAGGACCGGGCCGTTGGGGTTTTTCAGCCGGTCCGCGGGGAGAGGGGGCCCCTCCAGCCTCCAGCAGGGCCGCCATCAGGGCATGACTGCCCTGACTCCAGTATGGGGCCCGGCCGGTAGGAGCCCCCTCGGAGCCCCCCTCTTGTGCGTCTCTCTCCTCATGGGGCCCCCGGCCGCATGCTAAGCGCCGGGTCCGGGACATCTTAGCGCTGCGCTGCTGCGGCAGCACCTTCATGATTCCCCTGACTTCCGGTCATGTGACGGCGCCGTCACATGGCCGGAAGTCAGGAGAACCTGGTGTCAGCGATTTGGATGAGCGCCAGGATTCTGCAGGGATCGCATGGGGGTAAGTATAACAAGTTTTATTTTTTTTTAAATACAATTAACTAGGAGTGGGGGGAATGGGAGATGCACATGGGGGGAGGGGAGAGATGAGAGATGCACATGGGGGAGGGGAGAGATGAGAGATCCACATGGGGGGGAGGGGAGAGATGAGAGATGCACATGGGGGAGGGGAGAGATGAGAGATGCACATGGGGGGAGGGGAGAGATGAGAGATGCACATGGGGGAGGGGAGAGATGAGAGATCCACATGGGGGGGAGGGGAGAGATGAGAGATGCACATGGGAGGGAGGGGAGAGATGAGAGATGCACATGGGGGGAGGGGAGAGATGAGAGATGCACATGGGAGGGAGGGGAGAGATGAGAGATGCACGGGGGGGTGAGAGATGCACGGGGGGGTGAGAGATGCACGGGGGGGATGAGAGATGCACGGGGGGTGGATGAGAGATGCACGGGGGGTGGATGAGAGATGCACGGGGGGGTAAGAGATGCACGGGGGGGATAAGAGATGCACGGGGGGTGGATGAGAGATGCACGGGGGGTGGATGAGAGATGCACGGGGGGTGGATGAGAGATGCACGGGGGGGTGAGAGATGCACGGGGGGGTGAGAGATGCACGGGGGGGATGAGAGATGCACGGAGGGGATGAGAGATGCACGGAGGGGATGAGAGATGCACGGGGGGTGGATGAGAGATGCACGGAGGGGGATGAGAGATGCACGGAGGGGGATGAGAGATGCACGGGGGTGAGCTGCACATGGGGGGGTGAGAGATGCACATGGGGGGGTTATGTTTACATAACTTTGCTGCCTTATGAAGGGCGGGGGGGGCCCCCAAAAATTTCTTGCACAGGGGCCCACTACAGTCTGTGTCCGCCCCTGGGATGAAGTAAATGCAGCTGAACAGCAGCTGTCAGGACAGCTGCCCTGTCCTGCTGCAGGGCGTGATGGGGCCTCAGTGATGCGGCTCCTGGCACAGCACATTATGTGGGGCTCCTGGCATAGCTCCTGGCGGGGACCTGGTCTACACTATATGATAAGTATGCACTAAACTCCAAATCCCTCCATTATCCCGCCCCCATATGACCAAAGCCCCGCCCACCCCACCCCCTCCTTGCTGGGCCATGGAAAAATGATCTTGCTTCAAGCCGGTCCCTGGTGCAAAAAAGGTTGGGGACCACTGCTCTAAGTCACCTGTGGCTGTTGGATTTTTTTTTGTTAAAAAAAAGGACGGCGGTTTACGTCCTTGTCTGGACTTTCGCGAGATTAATAAAATTACTGTACGTAATCCCTACCCACTGCCATTGATTCCTGATTTGTTTAACCAGTTAGTGGGGGCCAAGTGGTTCTCTAAAATTGATCTCCGGGGGGCATACAATTTGTTGCGCATGAAGGAGGGTGATGAATGGAAGACTGCTTTTAACACTCCTGTGGGTCATTTTGAGAATCTGGTTATGCCTTTTGGTCTTACCAATGCACCAGCATTTTTTCAGAATCTTATTAATGACATCCTTAGACCTTTGATCGGCAAAAATGTGGTTGTGAATTTGGATGACATTTTGATTTATTCGCCTGATCTGGAGTCTCATTGGCGGAGCGTACGTGAGGTATTACAGTTATTAATTGACAATTCGCTTTTTGCTAAGCTAGAGAAATGTGAGTTCGCTGTACAGAGAATTCGTTTTTTGGGCTACATTATCTCCAGCGAGGGCTTTGAGATGGACCCGGTGAAAGTTCAAGCTGTGCAGGAATGGCCTAGGCCTATTGGTTTGAAATCGATACAGAGGTTTTTGGGTTTCGATCTCACCAGGAAAGGTGCTAATACGGTTCAGTGGACTACTGAGGCCATTGAAGCGTTTGTGTTTCTGAAGGAGAGGTTCAGCTCTGCCCCCATCCTTATGCAGCCTGATGTGACTAAGCCGTTTTTGGTTGGGGTTGATGCTTCTTCTGTGGGGGTCGGTGCGGTGTTGTCTCAGGAAAACAAGGATGGAGTACATCCCTGTGCCTTTTTTTCACAAAAAATTTCTGAGACTGAACTTAATTACGATATTGGTAATCGGGAATTCCTGGCTATTAAACTCACATTTGAACACTGGCATCATCTCTTGGAAGGTGCTGAATTTCCCATTCAGGTTTTCACTGATCATAAAAATCTGATCTATCTTGATGCTGCCAAGCGCTTGAATGCCCGTCAGGCTAGGTTGGCACTTTTTTTTCGAGGTTTAATTTTTCCGTTACTTACATCCCGGGTACCAAGAATGTTAAAGCTGATGCGTTGTCTCGCAGCTTTTCTCCCATGGTCGGTGCTGAGGAGGAGAGCATTTTACAAGAAGGTGTTGTGATTGCTGCATTGGACTCCGTTTTGGAAGATGAGATTCTTAAAGCACAGGAGAATGCCCCATCTAACACTCCCCATGGGAGGTTGTTTGTGCCTAGGACCTTTAGGAGAGATTTGTTTGTTGAGTGTCATGAGTCTCGGTTGGCAGGTCATCCAGGAATTTCTGAGACCAAGAGACTTGTGGGTCGCAGTTTTTGGTGGCCTGGATGGCAGAAGGAAGTCATTAAGTGGGTGCGTCAATGTACTGTTTGTGCTAGATCTAAGTCTTCTCATACTCCTGCTGCGGGGTTGCTTTGCCCTCTGGAGGTTCCTAGTGCACCTTGGACACATCTGGCTATGGACTTTATTACTGACCTTCCCTCCTCTGAGGGTTTCACGGTCATCTGGGTGGTCGTGGACCGTTTTAGCAAGATGTGTCACTTGGTTCCCTTCATCAAACTGCCCTGCGCTAAGACACTCGCTAAGGCCTTTGTCAAGGAAATTGTCAGACTCCATGGTGTTCCTACTGACATTGTTTCTGATAGGGGACCTCAGTTCGTGGCTCGTTTTTGGCGTGCCTTTTGTGACAGGTTGGGAGTTCATTTGTCGTTTTCATCCGGATATCATCCTGAGTCTAATGGCCAGACAGAAAGGAAGAATCAGGATGTTGAGCAGTTCTTGCGTTGTTTTGTGGCAGACAATCAAGAGGGGTGGTCTGAGTTTCTGCCGCTTGCTGAATTTGCTCTTAACAACCATACATCCTCTTCTGCTGGGTGTTCGCCTTTTTTTTGTTGTTCTGGGAGACATCCGTCTTTTGGGTCATTCTCCAAATTGGTATCGGCTGTGCCTGAGGAGGAGAGTTTTTCCGGTGATTTGGAGAGAGTTTGAACGGATGTGCGTGGTAATCTTCAGGAGGCTAACAAAAAATCTAAGAGGTACTTTGACAGGTAACGTCAAGAGGTTTTGTTTACGGTTGGTGACATGGTTTGGTTGTCCTCTAAGAATCTGCGGTTGAGGATTCCTTCTAAAAAATTGGGTCCCAAGTTTGTAGGGCCCTTTAAGGTGCTTCAGGTAGTTAACCAATCTGCTGTTAGGTTGGAGGTTCCTACCTCCTGGAAGATTAATCCGGTGTTTCATGTTTCTCTATTGAAAAAAGCTGATGTATCAGATAGAGACGTCACTGCCACTGTTCCTCCGGTGGTGGAGGACGGGGAATATGAAATTTCCCGCATCCTTAATTCTAGACGGTATAGGGGAAGTTTGCAGTATCTCGTCACATGGAAGGGTTTCGGTCCCGAGGATAACTCATGGATGAGGGCGGATGATGTTTCTGCTTCCAGACTTGTCAGAGCGTTTCACAAGAGGTTTCCTGATAAGCCTGGGCCTAGGGGATCCGGAGGATCCTCTTAGAAGAGGGGGTACTGTTAGAACTCTCCTGTTAGTTTTTTTCTATTTTGCTGGTCACATGACCTTTCTGCCTATTTAATCCTGCTCCGCCCTTCTGGCCATGCTGGACTTCATTGTAATTTCTACTCTTAAGCTAGCCAGGTGCTTTGTAACCTTTCTCAGTCAGTTTAGCTAGGTCTTTTGACCTTTATGTTCTGTGTTGTGTGTTTGTCTTTTTACTGCTACAATTTCTGCTAGGAGGTGTCCATCTTTCTCCCAGTCCCTAGTTCTTGTAGGGATCCCTTCCTCACATCTATAGGTCTTCATTCAGACTAGCTGAGGACTTTAGCGGGTTTGATCGCAGGATCAGGTTCCCCATTACATCGTAGGGATCTAGCTTAGTTCTATTGTAGGGACAGATCTCCTGTCTTTCCTTAGTGCTTGTAGCCTATCATAACACTTACCCCCGTGTGAGTATCCATCTTTCCTCCGGGACCGCCCTGCCGTCTCTCACCGGCATCCACCATCTACCCCTACACTGCCCTGGAGCTAGCTCTACCTGTGGAGAGCCACACCATCCCTGCTGCCGTAACACCAGCTCCAGAGGACTGCTCCGCAGCCGCGGCCCCCTTTAGCCGCATTCCACAGGTGGCGTCACAAACTTTCCAAATCCCCTATAAACTATTCCCCCTTTTACTGACCGCCCTGGGTCACGGACAGCGCCAGCCACCGTGATATCCCCATACCGGCATCCAGAGGCCCGGCTGCAGAGTACCCCACGGCCCAGGGGTCGCGTCAGCCTTGGCGTCACGAACAGGATTCCGTGCCCGTTGCCACCGTGTACAGTGCGCCTTAAAGGACTGCAATACTCACTGTGGTGAAGGTTTCCCGCCATTCCCGAGATTTCCCGCCATTGTCCGCCATCTTCCTGTAGCCGCACGGGAAGAAGAGGGGCGTAACTGCGGGAATCGGAAAGGCGTAACCGCTGGAAGCGCGCGAAGCCGAGGACACGCTCCGCCCCTGACGTCGAACCAGGAAGCGTCAGGTCCTGGAAGGAGTCCAGAGGACGCTCTGACGTCAGACGCGAGCGACGCAAGGTCCTGGAAGAAGACTGTCGCCCGCCTACCTGGAAAAAGAAGTGAAGAAGGTAGGCTCTGGTTCACTAGGGGGGCGCAACCATGGCCGACGACCAGCAAGCCGCCGGAGCACCGGTTAACGCTCCTGATGCTCAAACTGCGCCCGTCGCTGCACAGGCCGGAGCGACCGCTCCCCCAGCAGGGGTCGTGACTCCGTTGATACCCATGGCCCTGCCGTATATCCCTGGAGAGAAATGGCTTCCCCAGTATAATGGCAAACCAGACACCCTGTCCGGATTCAAGAGAAAAATATGCGGTGCGCTGGACATGTATTCTATGACCGGTAAACAGAGAGCCGCTGTTGTGCTGGGACAATTGACTGGTGCCGCAGAGCGGGAAGTTGAAACCTGGCCAGCCGCAGACCAGGAATCAGTATCCATCATCTCTAATAGACTGCAAACTGTGTTTGAAAACCGCACTGAGACAGATCTCCGGATGAGGTTCTACCACTGTGTCCAGAAACCTGAGGACAGTGTTCGGGACTACGCCTGGCACATACAGGAAACCCTGCGGGCCTTGAAACAGGTTAGTCCAGCCAGAATACAAAATGAAAATAAAATGCTGATGGAACAGTTCATCCGGGGGTTGAGGTCCCAGGAGGAGAGCAGGACTGTACAGTGGTGGGCCTTAGACCATCCAGATGCCACCTTTGACACCCTTAAGGACATGGCTATAAAGGGTTTGCAGCCCCTGGAAACATCAGATTCTGCTATCCAGCATTACCAGGGTGGGACCACCCCAGTGCCCGCAGCACCCACTGCTCCTTCATTAACGGCTGGAACAAAGATGCAAACAGTGCCTCCTAGCGAGCTGGACAGCCTACGCTCTGAAGTGCGCCAGTTAAGTAAAATGCTGGCCACTGTCCTGAGCACCCTGCAGCTACAGGAGGAGCCCGAGCCGGAAGGAAGAATACTACTCGCCGACAGCCCTGAGGATGTCCCCTGGATGAGAAGAAGAAGGAGGACAACGCCACCCCGTAGGAGGACAACGCCACCCCGGTGGAGGATAACGCCACCCCGTAGGAGGACCAATGACCAACGTCACCCTCCAGGAGAATTCATCTGCTACCGCTGCCAGAAGGCAGGCCACACAGCGCGGAACTGTCCTTTAAACGAGCAAACCCTGGTGCCAAGGGACGACACCCAGGAGTAAATCAAGCAGGCCCATTAAGCTGGTACCATCGGTTCGTGGGAGGACGACCTTTCCTGTCCATTGTGCTGGATGGCATTGCGACACCTGCCCTGCTGGACTCTGGATCTCAGGTAACCATCATACCTGATGTCCTCTACAAAAGGTACTGGTCCATAGATGAACTCCGGTCGCCAGCCCCGAACCTCTCCATGTATGCCTCTAACGGCCTTCCTCTTAACCTAGTAGGGGTTAAGGACGTGACAGTGAAGGTGGGGAGAGCGGAACTAAAGGACCAAGGACTGATCGTAGTGGAGCCTAATCCTGGTGATACAGACTTGTATATGATACTTGGTACAAATATTGTCGGTAACTGTTTGGGAGAAGTGTTGTTTTTGATCCAACAGATTGCTGACACCGCCAAACCAGGGCAGAGGAAGGTGCTCCAGAGAGAGATACGAGCCCTCCTGTACCATCAACAGGTAAAGCTAACAGGTGGTGAGATTGGTAATGTACGGGTGACAGACCCAATACCCATTGTGATTCCCCCGATGAGTGAAATGCTGATTTGGTGTAGGGCAGCCATAGGTCTCAAAGGACAGAACTACCAGGCGGTAGTGGAGCCCATTAGCTCAGAGAACAGACCTACACTCTTAACTGCCAGGGCTGTGGTTGATGTACGCAATGGGAGGGTACCCGTACGTCTCCTAAATTGTGGGGAGGATGAATTTAAATTACCAAGATACGCCACTGTTGCCAGGTTGTATACCGTGAATGATGATGCCATACACACGGTGGAATCCTTGACCCCACCAGATACAGTGGAGGACAATGACTCCGAAGCTCAGCTGGAGGATTGGTGTCAACAGATCCATGTTGGGACTGACGCCACTCCTGTCCATCAAAAACAAGGTGTATACAGGGTGGTCCAGGAATATGAACAGGTATTCAGCAAACACCCACTTGATTTTGGGAGGATTAAAGGGGTACAACACCATACACCCACAGGTGACCATCCACCCATCAAAGAACGTTACAGGCCCATACCACCAGCACACTACCAGAAAGCGAAGGAAATGTTGCATGACATGAAGAAAGCAGGGGTAATAAGAGATAGCTGTAGCCCCTGGGCAGCTCCCCTGGTCCTGGTCAGGAAAAAGGATGGAAGCATGAGGATGTGTGTAGATTACAGACAGGTAAATCGCATAACACATAAAGATGCATACCCTTTGCCCCATATAGAGGAATCACTGGCTGCATTAAAGTCTGCAAATTACTTCTCCACCCTTGACCTCACTAGTAGGTACTGGCAAGACGGCCTTCACTACCCCGATGGGACTCTGCGAGTTCAACAGTATGCCGTTCGGACTCTGCAATGCCACTGGAATGTTCCAGAGATTGATGGAGTGCTGTTTGGGACACCGTAACTTCGAGACCGTGCTGCTATACCTGGATGACGTGATAGTGTACTCCAAGATGTATGAGGACCATTTAAAGCACCTGGCGGATGTATTTGAAGCATTGTCCCGGTATGGGATGAAATTGAAGCCTTCCAAGTGCCACCTGCTCAAACGGAAGGTTCAGTACCTGTGGCACATCGTCAGTCCAGAAGGGATAGCACCCGACCCGGAGAAGGTCACTGCCATCCAGAAATGGCCGGAGCCGAAGAATCTCAAGGAGGTACGTCAGTTCCTGGGACTGGTCGGGTTTTACCGGAGGTTTGTAAAGGACTACACCAAGAAGGCAGCGCCTTTGCAAGATCTCCTGGTAGGACAGTCCAACAGAGGCAAACCCTCCCCCCTTCCAGTGGGGTAAAGAGCAAGCTGAGTCCTTTGCAGTGATGAAAGAGATCCTGACTGGCAAAGAAATCCTGGCCTACCCTGACTACAGCGAACCATTCCTGCTGTACACTGATACCAGCAACGAGGGAGTAGGAGCTGTGTTAAGCCAGAAGCAGTATGGCAAGGAGAAGGTGATTGCCTATGCCAGCAGGAAGCTCTGTCCTACCGAGAGGAATCCAGAAAATTATAGCTCTTTCAAGTTGGAGCTCCTGGCCTTGGTCTGGGCCATCACTGAACGATTCAAGCACTACCTGGCCTCCACAAAGATCACGGCCTATACTGACAACAACCCCCTGACACATCTAGAGACAGCCAAGTTGGGAGCCATGGAACAGTGTTGGATGGCCCGTCTGTCAAACTATCAGTTCACCATAAAGTACCGGGCAGGCCACAAGAATGCCAACGCCGATGCCCTATCCAGAATGCCTCACCAGTCGGACACTGAATAAGAAGTGGATGACCTGGAGGAGATTGAGCTACCTGCCTTCCATAGAAATGGGATGGTCCACGAGCAGCGCACCTCCAGGAGGTATCGTGGTAAGACACTAAACCCTTTACCTCACCACAGTTGGAAGGAGACCCAGGACAGCAACCCGGTTGTCAGCCGTATCAAAGAACTGATAACCCAGGAAGGTTCCTCCCTGGAGAAGGACGCTTCTCCACAAGCCAAGCAACTTTGGAATGAGAGAAGCCGGCTGTTCATCTATAGAGAGAAGCTGTGCCGAAGGTATGTCAACCCCAGGACCCATGAGATGGTATGGCAGATCGTAGTGCCCAGGACAGACATCCAAATGGTGTTGGAGGCCTATCACGATCAAGCAGGGCACTTTGGCTGGAAGAAGCTGGAAACCCTCCTGAAGAGTTGGTTTTATTGGGTTGGAATGCGGAGCTCCACAGAGAGGTGTTGCCGGGATTGTGGACCCTGTAACCTCAGAAGAAAAGACTACAGCAGCAAGAAAGCACCCTTGCAATCTATCAAGACAACCCAGCCCCTGGAGATCGTCACCCTGGATCACGTCAAGCTGTCACCCAGCAGGTCAGGCTACTCGTATGCCCTGACAATGGTGGATCACTACTCCTGGTTCCTGGTGGTAGCCCCAGTCAAGGATCTGACGGCAGAAACTGCACCGAGGACGTTTCAAGCCTACTTCTGCAGGCCCCATGGATACCCGGATAAGGTGCTGACGGATCAAGGCCCTGCCTTTGAAGCCGAGCTGTTCAAAGAGTTTTGCCATCTGTATGGGTGTAAGAAGATCCGGACTACACCGTACCACCCCCAAACCAACGGGTTATGTGAAAAGATGAATAACATAGTCATCGACCTGTTGAAGACCTTACCTCTAGAAGAAAGAAACCAGTGGCCAGACAAGCTACCTGACCTGGTAGATCTGTACAATCACATACCTGTGAGTTCCACCAATTGTACTCCAGCGTACCTCATGAGAGCAAGACCCGGAAAGTTGCCCATGGACCTGGAGCTTGAAGTGGTAGAGCCAGAAGCAGATATGTCCACTGAAGACTGGGATGTGACCCGACCCATTCCAGTACTACGTAAGTCATCGCGTAGCACAAAAGGCCAGACCCCTGTCTGGTATAGGGAATAAATAGAGAAACACTGACAGTATAAATAGTTACCCTGTAGGGTATGTTCTTGTAATAATTTCATGTATTTATTTATTTATCTTGCCTTGCTAATGGACAATTTATGTGACACGGACACTTCTAATTGCATTTAGTTACCCATAAGGGTATATATAAAAGACTTGTAGGCTGAGGACTGTGAGCAGCCCAAAAACTGTCATGTACATAGTTGCACTCCCTGGAGTGCCCCTTAAGTGACCACGGAACAAAAACCCACTTGACGTGTCCGAAGACGTGGTCCAGCACCTGGATCACCTATGCCCTGTAGCCACGCCCAGGGCCTACGTTGAGGGTTTTCAGGCGGGTCCCTCATGTTCCTTCATCGGTGAAATGGACACCAAGTTACGGAACTTGCTGTAACTTTATTGTTATTTATAATTGTAATTATTGTATTATAATGTTACCTGTAACGTTCAAGAAAAGTGCCTCCCATAAAGGGAAGAAATGTTATTGTTTAAAATGTTTTGAGAAAAATGCTTCAGTCCAGGAGTACTGAGTTTTACTAGGGGGGGATGTGGCACCCTGCTGCGCATTGGTGCCACAGAACCCAGAAGGGTGCATGGATGGACTTCTCCACAAGAGGCCCTCAAACATTCACACACCTCCACCCTATCACCCCAGACCAGCAGAGGGAGCCCTATAGGGATATATAGAGTTTAGTGTGCTGAGTGAGAGAGCAGCACGCAGGCTGCTGTGTGAGGCAAGTTGAGGCGTACAGCACGCACTGAAGCCTAGTGAGGGCCCCGAGTGTGGCCGAAGGCGAGAGGAGAAGGAAGAAGTAGCGAGGGGGCAGAGGAGCATACCAGGCTCAACCCGAGATATATACCGGACACCGGGTCCGCGCCTACAGGGACCCTTTACACCCAGTAGGGACCACCGGAACCCCTGGAGTGTTATGATAGGCTACAAGCACTAAGGAAAGACAGGAGATCTGTCCCTACAATAGTACTAAGCTAGATCCCTACGATGTAACAGGGAACCTGATCCTGCGATCAGACCCGCTAAAGTCCTCAGCTAGTCTGAACGCAGACCAATAGATGTGAGGGAGGGATCCCTACAAGAACTAGGGACTGGGAGAAAGATGGACACCTCCTAGCAGAAATTGTAGCAGTAAAAAGACAAACACACAACACAGAACATAAAGGTCAAAAAACCTAGCTAAACTGACTGAGAAAGGTTACAAAGCACCTGGCTAGCTTAAGAGTAGAAATTACAATGAAGTCCAGCATGGCCAGAAGGGCGGAGCAGGATTAAATAGGCAAAAAGGTCATGTGACCAGCAAAATAGAAAAAACCTAACAGGAGCGTTCTAACAGTACCCCCTCTTCTAAGAGGATCCTCCGGATCACCTAGGCCCAGGCTTATCAGAAAACCTCTTGTGAAATGCTCTGACAAGTCTGGAAGCAGAAACATCATCCGCCCTCACCCATGAGTTATCATCGGGACCGAAACCCTTCCAAGCGACGAGATACTGCAAACTCCCCCTATACCGTCTAGAATTAAGGATGCGGGAAATTTCATATTCCCCGTCCTCCACCACCGGAGGAACAGTGGCAGTGGCGTCTCTATCTGATACATCAGCTTTTTTCAATAGAGAAACATGAAACACCGGATTAATCTTCCAGGAGGTAGGAACCTCCAACCTAACAGCAGATTGGTTAACTACCTGAAGCACCTTAAACGGCCCTACAAACTTGGGACCCAATTTTTTAGAAGGAATCCTCAACCGCAGATTCTTAGAGGACAACCAAACCATGTCACCAACCGTAAACAAAACCTCTTGACGTTTCCTGTCAAAGTACCTCTTAGATTTTTTGTTAGCCTCCTGAAGATTACCACGCACATCCGTTCAAACTCTCTCCAAATCACCGGAAAAACTCTCCTCCTCAGGCACAGCCGATACCAATTTGGAGAATGACCCAAAAGACGGATGTCTCCCAGAACAACAAAAAAAAGGCGAACACCCAGCAGAAGAGGATGTATGGTTGTTAAGAGCAAATTCAGCAAGCGGCAGAAACTCAGACCACCCCTCTTGATTGTCTGCCACAAAACAACGCAAGAACTGCTCAACATCCTGATTCTTCCTTTCTGTCTGGCCATTAGACTCAGGATGATATCCAGATGAAAACAACAAATGAACTCCCAACCTGTCACAAAAGGCACGCCAAAAACGAGCCACGAACTGAGGTCCCCTATCAGAAACAATGTCAGTAGGAACACCATGGAGTCTGACAATTTCCTTGACAAAGGCCTTAGCGAGTGTCTTAGCGCAGGGCAGTTTGATGAAGGGAACCAAGTGACACATCTTGCTAAAACGGTCCACGACCACCCAGAAGACCGTGAAACCCTCAGAGGAGGGAAGGTCAGTAATAAAGTCCATAGCCAGATGTGTCCAAGGTGCACTAGGAACCTCCAGAGGGCAAAGCAACCCCGCAGCAGGAGTATGAGAAGACTTAGATCTAGCACACACAGTACATTGACGCACCCACTTAATGACTTCCTTCTGCCATCCAGGCCACCAAAAACTGCGACCCACAAGTCTCTTGGTCTCAGAAATTCCTGGATGACCTGCCAACCGAGACTCATGAAACTCAACAAACAAATCTCTCCTAAAGGTCCTAGGCACAAACAACCTCCCATGGGGAGTGTTAGATGGGGCATTCTCCTGTGCTTTAAGAATCTCATCTTCCAAAACGGAGTCCAATGCAACAATCACAACACCTTCTTGTAAAATGCTCTCCTCCTCCTCAGCACCGACCATGGGAGAAAAGCTGCGAGACAACGCATTAGCTTTAACATTCTTGGTACCCGGGATGTAAGTAACGGAAAAATTAAACCGCAAAAAAAAAAGTGCCCACCTAGCCTGACGGGCATTCAAGCGCTTGGCAGCATCAAGATAGATCAGATTTTTATGATCAGTGAAAACCTGAATGGGAAATTCAGCACCTTCCAAGAGATGACGCCAGTGTTCAAATGCGAGTTTAATAGCCAGCAATTCCCGATTACCAATATCGTAATTAAGTTCAGTCTCAGAAAATTTTTTTGAAAAAAAGGCACAGGGGTGTACTCCATCCTTGTTTTCCTGAGACAACACCGCACCGACCCCCACAGAAGAAGCATCAACCTCAACCAAAAACGGCTTAGTCACATCAGGCTGCATAAGGATGGGAGCAGAGCTGAACCTCTCCTTTAGAAACACAAACGCTTCAATGGCCTCAGTAGTCCACTGAACCGTATTAGCACCTTTCCTGGTGAGATCGGTCAGTGGTTTAACAATAATAGAAAAGTTTTTAATGAATTTTCTGTAATAATTGGCGAAACCCAAAAACCTCTGTATCGATTTCAAAAACCTCTGTATCGATTTCAAACCAATAGGCCTAGGCCATTCCTGCACAGCTTGAACTTTCACCGGGTTCATCTCAAAGCCCTCGCTGGAGATAATGTAGCCCAAAAAACTAATTCTCTGTACAGCGAACTCACATTTCTCTAGCTTAGCAAAAAGCGAATTGTCAATTAATAACTGTAATACCTCACGTACGCTCCGCCAATGAGACTCCAGATCAGGCGAATAAATCAAAATGTCATCCAAATACACAACCACATTTTTGCCGATCAAAGGTCTAAGGATGTCATTAATAAGATTCTGAAAAAATGCTGGTGCATTGGTAAGACCAAAAGGCATAACCAGATTCTCAAAATGACCCACAGGAGTGTTAAAAGCAGTCTTCCATTCATCACCCTCCTTCATGCGCAACAAATTGTATGCCCCCCGGAGATCAATTTTAGAGAACCACTTGGCCCCCACAAACTGGTTAAACAAATTAGGAATCAATGGCAGTGGGTAGGGATTACGTACAGTAATTTTATTAATCTCGCGAAAGTCCAGACAAGGACGTAAACCGCCGTCCTTTTTTTAACAAAAAAAAATCCAACAGCCACAGGTGACTTAGACGGTCTGATATGACCGGCGGCCAAGCTCATCTGTATGTATTCCTCCAAAGCCTTTCTCTCCGGAATAGTAAGATTAAATAAACGACTTTTAGGAAGAGTCGCTCCAGGGACAAATTCAATGGTACAATCATAGTCTCTATGGGGAGGCAAAATTTGCGACTCCTCCTCAGAAAAAACTTTCCAAAAATCCTGAATAGGTACAGG
Source organism: Phyllobates terribilis (assembly GCF_046119375.1). Classification (NCBI taxonomy): domain Eukaryota; kingdom Metazoa; phylum Chordata; class Amphibia; order Anura; family Dendrobatidae; genus Phyllobates; species Phyllobates terribilis. The sequence continues at coordinate 881,747,273 of NW_027362761.1, forward strand.
TAATTCCCCTTTATCCACAGCAGCAATGCGCCCGTTACAACACTTGTCATAACACTTAGGGCTCCAGGACTTAATTTCATTAGTAGACCAATCCAGTACAGGATTGTGCAATTTTAACCAGGGTAACCCCAAAATTACTGGAGAAGGCAAATTATTTAATACTACCAAATCCAAATTTTCTTGGTGAATACCATTAATAGTGAGGGGAAATTCATAAACCTTGTGAGTAGCACATTTCAAGGGAGAGCCATCGACAGAAACCACGGCAATAGGGGATGACAAAGGTTTGGGTTTTAATTTAAGTTTTTCCAAGAATCCTCCATCAATCACATTCAGAGTAGAACCACAATCCACAAATACCCGAAATTCAATTAATTCTTCCTGAGCTGCAGTAGTAGCAGAAAGAAATACCCCCTTAGTGTTTAAACAGGCTATACGGGCGTAACTGACCTTTTTTTTTTTTTTTCTTTGTTCATACAAAACACACAGTTCTTAATGAAATGGTCAGATTTTCCGCAATAAAAGCACAAACCTTCAGAAAACCTGCGGTCTTTTTCCTGAGAGCAGGGTGACATCGCCCCAATCTCCATCGGCTCTCCAATGTCAGTACAGACCCTCTCAAGACTAGGAGCTGACATGGCAAAAGATTTACTCTCATTAACCCTTGCACACAGTCTCCTGTCCACCCGTATAGCTAATTGCATTGCCTCCTGCAAGTTTCCAGGTGTAGGATAAGCAATAAGCAGATCCTTAACCCTTTCACCTAGCCCAGCAAGAAACAAACTTTTCAGAGCTGAATCGTTCCACCCCACCTGATCAGACCACCGACGGAAGTGAGTACAATAATATTCCACTTTACCTGATCCCTGTCTCAAAAGTCTCAATTCCGTCTCAGCTGATGAGACACGATCAGGATCATCATACAACAACCCCAAAGCAGAAAAAAAACTATCCACTGATCTAAAGCACGGATCACTAGGTTGGAGAGAAAAGGCCCATCCCTGAGGTTCTTTACGCAAAAGTGACATTATGAACCCTATGCGCTGTGATTCGTCACCAGAGGATCTGGGTCTCAAACGAAAATACAATAAACAAGCATTTTTAAAGGAAAAAAAATCTTGTTGTTCACCAAAAAATATATCAGGCAATCGTACCTTTGGCTCCACAAAATGCGCTCCAGAACAGCTACTCACGTGTTGTTGGAGCTCGGCCACCTCCAGAGAGAGTCCCTGCAGGCGTTGAGCCAAATCCTGAACCGACACCATGAAGGAAACTGGAGGTCTTTCCTTAGAGATATTTTTGGGCTGGACTTACTGTTATGATAGGCTACAAGCACTAAGGAAAGACAGGAGATCTGTCCCTGCAATAGAACTAAGCTAGATCCCTATGATGTAACTGGGAACCTGATCCTGCGATCAGACCCGCTAAAGTCCTCAGCTAGTCTGAACGCAGACCTATAGATGTGAGGGAGGGATCCCTACAAGAACTAGGGACTGGGAGAAAGATGGACACCTCCTAGCAGAAATTGTAGCAGTAAAAAGACAAACACACAACACAGAACACAAAGGTCAAAAGACCTAGCTAAACTGACTGAGAAAGGTTACAAAGCACCTGGCTAGCTTAAGAATAGAATTTACAATGAAGTCCAGCATGGCCAGAAGGGCGGAGCAGAATTAAATAGGCAAAAAGGTCATGTGACCAGCAAAATAGAAAAAACCTAACAGGAGAGTTCTAACATGGAGGACTATAGGTCCCAGGTTTACCAAACGCTGACTACAGTACCAGGGATAGGAGTCACGGAGGCCCCAGCGTCCAGGGAGAGTGATCTCCAAGAGAAAGCCCTACCACCAGGTCAGCAAGTGCAAGGGAGAGAGAGACAGTAACCAAGCTAGGCCTAGTTCCAGGCAGGCCAGAAGCTTAGCGAGTAAAGCAACGGATCAGGAGGCCCTATACCCACTCACTGGAGAGAGTCCAAAAGTGCGCCCTTCGTCCGGAGTACCCTGGACCGTGCCTGCATCATCACCAGTAAAGGTACTGAAGCTTACCCCCGTGTGAGTATCCGTCTTTCCTTCGGGACCGCCCTGCCGTCTCTCACCGGCATCCACCATCTACCCCTACACTGCCCTGGAGCTAGCTCTACCTGTGGAGCGCCACACCATCCCTGCTGCCGCAACACCAGCTCCAGAGGACAGCTCCACAGCGGCGGCCCCCTTTAACCGCATTCCACAGGTGGCATCACGAACTTTCCAAATCCCCTATAAACTATTCCCCCTTTTACTGACCGCCCTGGGTCACGGACCCGGCCAGCCACCGTGATATCCCCATACTGGCATCCAGAGCCCTGGCTGCCGAGTACCCCACAGCCCAGGGGGCGCGTCACAAGCATGGCCAAAGGCATTGCATCTCGCTGACTGGGCACTGGGTGACTCTGGAGATGAAGAGGATAATGATCCCATCTCTGTTGTCCATGGTTGACGGGAGGGGACGGAGGAAGCAAGGTTGAGTATAACCCCTCTTCCAACACCCAACACTCCATGGACTTGGACCTCATGGAAGCGCCCGACACATGAGCGCCTTTTTGCTGCACTATCTTCAACATGATTGTTGCCCATATTGTTGGGATTAGAAATAGTGCTGACTAAAGGGTTGCCATTCTGTTAGATCCACAGTACAAGAGTAAATTTTGCCAGATGCTTTTTCCCCTGGAAAGGGACGCACGCATGTGAACATCGAGTTGTCAACGCAAAAACATTAGCAGCCTTGCAGCGCTGGAGTCCTGGGTTCCAACCCCACCAAGGACAACATCTGCAAGGAGTTTGTATGTTCTCCCCGTGTCTGTGTGGATTTCCTCCGGGTACTTTGGTTTCTTCCCACACTCCAAAGACATACTGATAGGAAATTTATATTATGAGCCCCAGTGTCAATAATGTCTGTAAAGAGCAGTGGAATTAATGGTGATATATGAGTAAACTAAAAAAAAAAAATTAAGTGAGTAATTTCACTCATTTTTTAGACCAGCCCGTGCACCAGCAGAACAGAATACAAGTCTAACACGTAGTGAACGACTGGAGAAGATGATGCACGAGTATCTCAAGCTCAATATCAATGCCATCAGGGGGGTTGGACCCTTTTGAATTTTGGTCTAGAAAATGGAAGAGTGGCCTGAGCTTGCCTGTCTTGCCTTGGAAGTTTTTTCATAGCCAGCAGCCAGTGTTTTCTCAAAAAGTGTCCTCAGCGCTGCTGGTGGTGTCCTGACGGATAAGCGCATCCGGCTGTTCCCTGAAAGTGTAGACCTAACTTTCATCAAGATGAGCAAGTCATGGATCTCCAATGACTTTTGCACCTCAGTCACAGACTGGGCAGACTAGGCGATGGTGTAGTTTTTAGTGTGCTCCATTGATCTTGCGTTATTGCAGTCTGTGACACCTTTGTCGTAGCTTCTGTGACTGCTGTTGCTACTGCTGCTGACGTTACTAACAATTTTTTGAAATGTGGACACTCCAAATTGGGCCTCCATCTGGTGGGTTGCCTGTAGTGGAAGGGGTGTTAGGCTGCGTGCCCACGTTGCGGATTACAAGCGTTTTTGCTGCAGATTTTCCGCAGCGGAAACGCTTGTAAAACGCTTGGTAATCCGCATCCCATTGTTCCCAATGAGAATCCGCAAGTTCTATGCCCATGCTGCGGATTTTTCCGCAGCGTTTATGCTGCGTTCAAAAATCCGCAGCATGTCCATTAATTTTGCGTTTCCGCATGTGGAATTGCCTTGTGCAATGCATTAAAAACGCAAGGCAATTCCGCATGTGGAAAACGCGCGATAAACACGCAATAAACGCGTGCGGAATTCCGCATGCGTTTTTCCGGGAGAGGACATGCGGAAATGAAGCAGAAATTTTCTGCTTCATTTCCGCAACGTGGGCACATAGCCTCAGAGCCCCATTATACTTTTTCTACTCTGGGGAAATTGATAATGTCTGTAAAGCGCTGTGGAATTAATGGCGCTATATAAGTGAGTAAAATAAATAAATAAAAATTTATGACACTTTTGTAGTGTCTGACCATAATTTTTGGAAATGTTTGGACTCCAAGTTGGGTCTCCTTTATGTGTGTTGCCTGAATTTGGCAGAGGTCTCAGAGCACCAGGCCTACACCTGTCACTCATCTACCTGTTACTGTTTAAAGTTTAAGCTAGAAATGCTGCTGCAAGCCCTGTCCCATGCTGAAATGTGGCCTGGTTTCAGGACCACGCTATTAGCACAAACAATTTAGATTATGAAATCAAGACTCTTGGATGGAGCAGAATATCAGTACAAAACAAAAGCTCAAATGTGGCCTAGTTTCTGTAGCACGGTAGTAGCAGAAAAAATTTTGATTTTCTAATGTGGACCCCTGGATGGAGCAGAATATCAGCACAAAAGAATTAAAAGCTCATATGTGGCCTGATTTCTGTAGCATGGTAGTAACAGAAAAAAATAGAGATTTTCTAATGTTAACTCCTGCCTGGCCAAAGCAATTACCAGCACCAAATCTTTCTATTCACAAATGTGACTTTGTTTCAGGACCACGGTATTAGCAGAAAGAAATTAGAGTTTCAAAGATGTACTCCTGCATGGAGCAGAATATCAGCACAACAGAGTTATATACTGAAATGTGGCCTGGTGTCTCTGGACCACACTATTAGCAAAAATGATTGATCTGCTGGAAGGTCGATTTCACAGCCACACAGGATCCTATCTATCTAAACTAGCTGAATGACAAGCAAATGCATAGCTAACTATCTTACTTTCTCTCTATCCAGTAGCAGCAGCAGGATCAGCCTCTCTGCGCTGTTACACTGACAAAATGGCACCAAAACAAATGTCCGCTCTATATATAGAGAGGGACATGTAACTTCGGCAGCCAATGACACAAGCCCTAGTGTCTGGACGTTGGGGATGGTTCCTGCGCCCTGATTGGCTGCTGGAATCTCCACACATTAAGTTAAGAAAAAAAAATTAAGAATAACAGTCCACCTCTCCTCTGACCTCTAGCCACCACCACCCCTCATCAAACACGTCATCCCCCGCTCATCATGCAGCACCACCATCCTAGCCAAAGTCCTAAAAAAACACTAGTGGAAATGTGATAATTTACTGCCCTTTTGCTGATTTTGCGTAAAAACGCTCAGGGTACGAACACAAATCCGAATGTGCAATGTTCGTGCCGAATTTGAGACTGGCGAACGTTTTCCGAACAAGTTCGCTCATCTCTATTTTTCACAATTATGGCAATATTGACAAGAGGTAAAAATGAACAATGAAACCACTGTAACAGGACTTTGATGAATTTCTAAAAAGTTCCAGTAGAATAACCATGTAAATGGAACCTGGGTAATTTAATTTGGTACAGCAAAGTCATCAGTATCAGTTATATACAAGGGTTCTCAAGTAACAGTGACATTGCTGGAATCACTATGCCATGTAGACCTCAAAAGATAGTGCCATACATCCCTCAAATCAGAGTACCAAACGATTCCCTGCATTCAGATCACTCGGAGCTATATGCGTTTTGCATGTTTCTTACCTTTTCACAAGCATCTGGAGAGTTTCAGCTGATTTTTCAATAAGAGACACAACCTCTGAGTAGGGTATGTCAGTGCAGGTTGTCCCATTGATAGAGATCACCTCATCTCCCACGAATAATCCTGCATTAGAAGCCTTACTCTTACCGCGAACCTGAAACAAGAAAAAGTCATGTGAAGATTTAGTACTTTTATGAGGATGACATCGTAATTTCAATCCTTAGATTTGCATATGAATTGTGACAAAGTAGAAACTAAGCATAGGCCCAATATTAAAGTTCTGGAAACTCCTTTTAAAATATTCTCAAAGTTAAGTGACAGATCGCTAAGCCTTCTTTATGTATTTCTCACAGAGTCAATGTACAAAAATGGCTGCTTGCTCTAGACCAGGGATGTCAAACTCAAATACACAGAGGGCCAAAATAAAAAACTTGGACAAAGTTGCGGGCCAAACAGTATAAAGTATAATGGGCCCCAGAAAGTCCGCTAAACAGAATAATGGGCCCCAGAAAGTCCTCTATACACTATAATGGGCCCCACATAGTCCTCCATATAGTATAATGGGCCCCACAAAGTCCTCTATACAGAATAATGGGCCCCACATAGTCCTCCATACAGAATAATGGCCCCACATAGTGATGGTGGTTCTGCTGTCGCAGGCCAAATAAAACCACCCTGTGGGCCAGATTTGCCTCACGGGTCAGAGTTTGACATGTACGCTCTAGACAAAGCAATATAGTTGGGACATATTGATTATTTCAGTAGAAAATGAACTACATTCACCTCTGTAATGCACCATATAGGAAATCACTCTGACCAGTAGCCGGTAGCGACAACTTTTTCTGTATTCCCAATCAATCCAGAAAGACACAAATGATTTACATTACCAGGGTATGTTTGAATGTCTGATGGATGTTACCCGACAGCTATGACATTTTTTTTAAGCCTCAGCACAATATTTTGCCAAATAAGGATGTAACACAATGCTTCAGAAGTACTTTGTGCTCATTTTAACTTGCAAATATTCATAAGAAGGATCTCCAAAATAATCTTTTCTTACTAGTGTAAGAACTAGTTATATTGTGCAGAATGACAGAAACAATATTTAATGGCTTAGTCCGATACCTTGCATAGTGGCCATACTTCAACTCAGATCCTATTGAAGTGAAAGGGAGACAGCAGCTGAGAAGGGCCACTATACAGTCTATATAGCCATGCTATACAAACAGCAGATTGGTGTCAGCCCCCCACCAATCTGACATTGATCCTATAGGTTATTAATATATAATTCCTGGATAGTCCCTCTATCCCCTTCCCGCTCCATAATGTACTATTATGTCATGAAGTTGGTGCAGGTGTATGGAGCTGGCTCCAAAAATGAACTGTGTCAGTTTCATAAAAGGCAGGAGCCGACTGTGTTATACAGCCAATACCTGCCTCTAACAACAGCAATCTGAGCTAGTTTTGATTGCTGCTGTTTGACCACTTAAATTCCGCTGTGGGTAGGGCCTGACAGAGGAAGGTGGGGCTCAGACACGTCCTGAATAGGGTCCCTTTACTGTTAATGGCCATACATGGTCATAGCTTGCTGCTTGGCCAGGATTTAAATATATTTATGGATGCAACTTTTTAAAAAAGTCACAACACTTTTACACATTGTCATTGCAGTAAGTGGGATAGAGTAAAGCACTAATATATTCAATAGACCTCCATAGCTTGGAGTGTGGAGGTAAATAACAGTGCAGAGAAACTGCGGGAAGCCATGAGCCGCTCCCTGCCTATTGCCTCTCAAGTCTTCCCTAATCTTTTCGCTACTAGAATAATTCCTTTAACATTAATGGGGTTTTCCCATGAACAAAGTAATTAATTAATACATCTTGGAATTAAAAAAAGTTCCACAATTGGATATGTTTAAAAAAATGTTCCTGTGCTGAGATAATCTTATAAATGTGCCCCTGCTGTGTACTGTGTAATGTCTGTGTCTGACCGTACAGGAACATGGTCTGATCATACCACATCTCCTGGACAGGGGAGGAAGCAAAAAGGTATACAGACATTACAGCAGGGGATAACAGCTGATTCTTTTTGTGAGGTAAAACATTTCCCTGCCTGTTTTTAATCAATATTTTACCTCAAAGAAAGCAGCAGCTGTGATCTCCAGCTGTAATGTCTGTATTCTCTCTTTTGCTTCCTCTCCTGCCCAGGAGCTGTGGTTTGAACAGACCATGTTCCTGTACGGTCAGACACAGACATTACACAGTACACAGCAGGGACACATATATAAGATTATCTCAGCACAGGAACATTTTTTTTAATACATCGAATTGTGGAACTTTTTTTTAATTCTAAGTTCTATTAATTAAAATGTACTTTGTTCATGGGAAAACCCCTTTAAAGGAATTATTCTAGTAGCGCAAAGATTATTATTATTAATATCATTTACAGGCCCAGAATCCATAGTTTATATTCATGGTCACTATTAGAGATGAGCGGATCGCTTTGGGCAATCTCAGTCCACGGTCCTGGTCAATGCTCGATGGCCATGGACAAGAGCTGTACAAATTTCCTGAGCTTTCGGGTTCCATGGTGCACATTTGATTCACCAGACTAGCATGGTGTCTTCTGTGCACTGTGTGGGTAACAGGTGATGTCTCACCAGCCTGGCAAATTGTAAGCAAAGCCTGGGATCCCAGAGAGTAAGGATATTTGTGCAGCTCCTCACCATAGCCAGAGAGAACTGACCTCGACCACGGACGGGGGTTGCGAGAGGTGATCCGCTCATCTCTAGTCACTAGTATATAAATATAATATTATAAAATTACTTTTGTGTATCATGAATAGAAAATTAAATGATTGTATCTCCTGAATATTAAATAAATATACTGTGAATTATTAATATACTGTGCCCACTAAATATAGGAAATATACATTGTGCCCTCTGAAATATTAAAAAATATATACATTGTCCCCTCAGTAATATAAAAATATTTTTTGTTCCTCCCAAATGTAAATATATATATATATATACAGTATATATATCTATATATAGATATATATGTATATATATATATTATTCCCCCTTGAATATTAAAACTATATATACATTGTCCCCTGAATATTAGAGAAAATATTCCACATGAATGTTAAAAAAAATATGCTGTCCCCTGTGAGGTAAAAAATATATATTATGCCTCCAGATATAAAAAATGTGTATATTTATATAATATAATTTAATGTACATAATATATTATTATATTATTATGTACATTAAATTATATTATATAAATATATGGATTTTTTATATCCGGGGGCACAATATTTATTTTTTACCACACAGGGGACAGCGTATTTTTTTAAGGTTGAAGGAAGACTAAGTCCATCTAGTTCAACCCATAGCCAAACATGTTGATCCAGAGGAAGGCATTTACCGGTAATTTTATAATCAGGGAGCACAGTATAGTAGTTTTATAATCAGTGGAAACAGCATAGTAGTTTTTATAATCAGGTGGGCACAATATAGTAATTTTATAATCAAGCGACATAGTGTAGTAATTTTATATTATGGGGGCACAGTATAATAATTTTATAATCATGTGGGCATAGTATAGTAATTTTAGAATCAGGGGGGCACAGTATAGTAATTTTATAATCAGGGGGACACAGTATAGTAATTTTATATTATGAGGGCATAGTATAGTAGTTTTATAACCAGGGGGCACGGTATAATAATTTTGGAATCAGGGGCACAGTATAGTAATCTTATAATCAGGGACCACAGTATAGTAGTTTTATACCAGAGGGCACAGTATAATAATTTTGTAATCAGGGGGCACAGTATAGTAGTTTTGTAATCAGTGGACATAGTATAGTAGTTTTATAATCAGGGGGGCACAATATAGTAATTTTATAATCAAGCGACATAGTGTAGTAATTTTATATTATGGGGGCATAGTATAGTAGTTTTATAACCAGGGGGCACAGTATAATAATTTTGTAATCAGGGGACACAGTATAGTAATTTTATATTATGGGGGCATAGTATAGTAGTTTTATAACCAGGGGGCACAGTATAATCATGGGACACAGTATAATAATTTTATATTATGGGGGCATAGTATAGTAGTTTTATACCACAGGGCACAGTATAATAATTTTGTAATCAGGGGGCACAGTATGGTAGTTTTATACCAGGGGGCATAGTATAGTTATTTTTAGAATCAGGGAGCACAGTATAATAATTTTATATTCATTATGCATAGTACATTATTATTATATTTAAGAAGCACAGTATATTATTTTATATTCAGAGGGTACAGTGGCTTCATGTTAAAATCAAGAGGGGTACAGTGAGGGGGTAGCTTTTATTTGGGGCACAGTGTAGGCCAGTTATGGGGGGGTTCAGATGATTAGTATTTATTTTTCCATTCTACTTCCTTTAGGTTGAACTATGCTTTTTACGACTCCACTCCAGTGTCTGGATTGTCGTCTACCATATCTGCTGGACGTGAAGCTGGGAGGCTTATTCTCGAAGGTAATACATTGAAAAAGCTGTGGAAACTGTACTACAGTTCTCTGAGATTTCAAGATATTTCCGCTTCACAGAATTGTATCTACAGTGTTTTATGCCATATGAGTTCTCTTTTCTGTTCTTCCTGCAGGCAGTATGGAACATTTCCCAACTTCCCTGCCTGCAAAAAAACTGGCTCCTCTGGAATTTACAAGAGGATTTATGGATCAGCCGATTAATTAAATTTCAAGAAATCAAGAGCTTGTTGGAGGTAGGTGCAGCAACAAGTTCACACATTGTCTACATGGCATTCAGGATCAAAGTAGCTTCATTTTATTTCAGTTTTAGAACTAGTTGATAGGTATGCTATAATTCTTTTTTCACCCAGACCACTACTAATCCACAGGCAATTAAGGTACCGGCTAAATTTAAAAAAAAAACACTGTGAAAGTTTGAAAAAAAACAAAAACATAAGGCCCTATTCATCAAATCCAGCGTTGTTTATGCCAGTCTTGATGAGGAGATGGGTTGGAGTCAGGTGCATGGTTAAGACATCTACTGTATATGCGGTTTGACACAAATCCTTCTCCAGCCCCTGCTGGAGTAAGATCTGCGGAGTAGCAAGTGTCGCCACTTGTTATTAAATTGGCGACCTATGGTTACCACACCCCTGTCTGACCCTAGCTCCCTCCACTTTGTCGGAGCTGGGCGAAAATGGTGAGAGGGTGCCAATTGTGCAAAAATGCTGAAACTTTTCAAAGTTTTTTACTGGCATAAAAGCGGTGATGTATTGGGCCCAAAGTCTCTTTGGTGTATTGGGCCATTCTTTTGCTGCTCTTATGCAACTTTTCAGACATACCGTCCTCTACCATTTTACATAGGTCAAGCATTCTTTACCACCCAAACTATGTGCAACCTTCAATTACTTCATTTAAGTGGAATTATTCTCCAGGATTTTGGCCTCCTGATGATGAGTATATGTCACGGGTGTATCAGAGGTGACAGACAGTCGCCCTGCAGTTGGTTGCAGGAGATCTCTACATTAGGCATTACAGACATCTTCTTAGATGAGAGGCTGTCTCTAGGACCTAGAGGCTATCTACTTCTTGTACTTAGCTCCCTGGCCTGGGTGTATATATACCTGGTGTGTCTCAGAGGGAGGTGCCGGTTATATTCATTTCTACTTGTGAAGGCTTAGCAAGAGTAGTACTTCGTCCTCTCTGGAGCTTGAGGCCGAGTATGCATTTGTCTGGTGTCGTCTAAAGCTAAGCAATTCCCCCCTGTTTGTCTACCCTTGTTGTCTATAAAGTTTACTGGAGATCGACTAGTGCTCATCTCCTCCCATCCCTAGCCTTAGCCATACGCTAGGGAAAGACAGGGCGTGGCACGCGTGCGGCGATTGCTGAAGAGGCAATATAGGGACGTAGTTGAGACAGGGTGACACTAGACTAGTCTAGGAGGTCTCCACTTCCCCATTTCCCTAGTGTCTGGGCTCCCTTTCCCTCTTTCCTCAGTGTTGCACTAAGTCTTTCCCACACCTGGCGTGACATTATATAAAGGAAAAATTTTGGCACTCAGATGATTGCAAATGAAGATAGTAGCTTTATTAAATTAAACCGACCCATGTGAACACAGACTGAGCCAATGTTTTGGCCAAATAGGGCCTTTATCAAGGTATATCTGTGCAGGAAGTGGTCGGAGGGTCCTGAGCAGTACGGATCTAGTTGAGCCACGGTGCAACTAGATCCGCCCAGCTCAGGACCCTTCGACCACTTCCTGCACAGAGTTTCACATACTGTTGTACTTGCTTTTTTTCATTAAAAACGCAGCAAAACCAGATAGCTATGTTCACACTATACTTTTTTTTAGCATTTTTTCACTACCCATTATTTTCAGTGGCTGAAAAACGCTGAAAAAACGCTGAAAAAACGCTGAAAGAAATGATATCCTCTATTCTGTAAAAAAACATGCAAAGCACAAAATACTGATCAAACAAAAACCAAAGTGTGTGCATGAGATCTCTGGAATCTCATAGACTTTGCTGGTACTGTAAAACGCAGCTGAAAATTTACATATAAAAACGCATAAAAAAACGCTGTAAAAACGCAATGTGTGAACATAGCCTTACTGTCATTTGTGCGAGAAAAATGAAACAAGATGCAATGTTTCAGGCAATTGACTTGGTAGTATTTGAAACCAGAAAAATATTTTCACCTTTCCAAATGCAGCAGGAAGCATCACAGGATTTTGATAACCATTCCTTGCTGAATGCTAGAGAAGCATGAAATCTTCCACTCACACCTGAGAGTTAGAAACATTTCCTGATCTTCGCCCCAATGTCAGTGATAGGTGGAAATATCTACAACAGGAGAACCAGTAAAAATTAGCCAATTAGTTGACCAATAGCTCCTTTCAAAAACCACCCTGAAACACCTGCAAATATTTTGATCCACCTCCTCATCCTCCTACTTTTCATTATCCTTTCTATCAGGAACATCGTCCGGATCATCAGTCGTACATTTGATGTCATCATCATAGATGTTCTTTACAAACTTCTTCTGAAGATATTTAGCATAGTGGGGCAACACAAACAGAGCAAGAACTAACTACCTAAGCCCAAGATAAGGGTTTTCATTCATGATCTCTAGATCAATTCATTAAAGTGTTTTCACCAGATTTAAAACACTTTGAAGAGTCACAAAAATTTTGTGAAATGCATGGCTGTGCAAAAATGTTGCGATTTTTGGCATTTTCAAACAAGCTTTAGCTTGCTGTACAAAAATAAGTAGAGCTAGGCTTGGACAAGGTCGGGATTGGTCGTGTGTTGTCTAATTCATTCAGACTGGAGTAAGATTTGTGGCAAGGCGCATGAAGACTCACGCCACTTTAAAGACATGACTGATTCATTAAGAGGTGTGCACCTCTTACTCAATCTGGCATCACTGACTCCCCAATGCCCTGTCATCAAGATTGGTGTGAGCAATGTTAGTCTTGATAAATTGGAGCCAGTGTCTTCAAGTTGGTACGGTAAGATTTCATGGAAAAATGTATTTTGCTAGATGTGCATTCAAATTATAAAAATGTGGTGAGGCTGCAAAGGTTGAAAAGTCTACTAGTCACAACAAGGTAGACATGGCAAAACCATTACTAAAAGCTGTTCTACATTAATTATTGCCAATACTATAGCTATGGCCATGTTAAATTACTATCTTATACACTACTCTTATGTTTTAACTTTAGTAAGTTTAGTTATCGCACTGTTTTTACATAAAAACTTTCCATTCATGCATTGAAGTCGTACAGTACTAGAAATCTGAATTCTGCAATTTCAGTAAGATCTTTTGTAGAGATGAGCGTTGTTCTACTCGAACTGTTCGCCAATCTCAAATTCGAGCTGTTTTGGGCGGTGTTCGAGCCGTTCGGCGAACACGAACAATTTGAGAAAAATTCGGCTGTTCGAGGTTATGTTCGATAACTGTTCGTGCACCAAAATCATAACTGGATTTTTTCTCAGTAATGATGAAAATTAATGTTAATACGCAGTTTGAGTGTACAGCGGGGGGGGGAGGGGCAGGGGATGGATCTCTGCAGGAACAATGAAGATCTCCATTTTTTTTCTCTTTCCCGCATTTGCAGTGGGGAGGTGCAATCTGTCAGCCTATCAGCAGCGCACACACGGAGCGAAGTGCTTTTTTTCACACAAGCAAGGGCATGTGTCATTGGCAGTGTATGTCACATGTCCTTGCCCTATAAGACCAAGCCATTTTCCCCGTCGCCACCATTTTCTCACTGCTGCAGCTGCGTGTTAGACGGCACCGCTGTTGCTGTGTGCGCTATACCTTGTTAATTTCAAGCCAATTTTCGCACAAATCTACAGATAGCTTGGGAGTAGGGAATAGTTGTGATTGCAGTCCTTTTAAGGACTAGGTTACAGCATTTCCTACGACTTTTATCAGGCAGGTCTGTGCTCTTAAATAGATAGATTGTGGGAGTAAAGACTAATTGTAATTTGAGTCCTTTCCAGGACTAGGTTACATCAGTTCCTATCAGTTTTTGCCAGGCAGGTCTGTGCCAGTGCTGTGCAAGTTTTTTTCACAGCATTTGGCTGAATCTAGCAAAGCTAATCCTTTTTGGCCTATTGCAGAGTGTGTTAGTCAGTGGAGTAGCCTATCTGTGTTGCAAGATATACCACCTGTGTATAGAATACCAATTTTTTTACTGCACCTAGTGAAGTAAAATCTTTTGGGCATAGCATCATTCTATTAGTCCATCTATACTGACCTCCATCAGGTTGCAAATTGAATATAATTTTTTTCTGCATCTAGCTATGAAAAAATATTGGGCTTCTAGCTGTGTGTGGGACTTGTTCTATTAATCCATCTATACAGACCTCCATCAGGTTGCAAACTGAATATATTTTTTTCTGCATCTACCTCTGAAAAAATATTGGGCTTCTAGCTGTGTGTGGGACTTGTTCTATTAATCCATCTATACAGACCTCCATCAGGTTGCAAACTGAATATATTTTTTTCTGCATCTACCTCTGAAAAAATATTGGGCTTCTAGCTGTGTGTGGGACTTGTTCTATTAATCCATCTATACAGACCTCCATCAGGCTGCAAACTGAATATATTTTTTTCTGCATCTACCTCTGAAAAAATATTGGGCTTCTAGCTGTGTGTGGGACTTGTTCTATTAATCCATCTATACAGACCTCCATCAGGTTGCAAACTGAATATATTTTTTTCTGCATCTAGCTCTGAAAAAATATTGGGCTTCTAGCTGTGTGTGGGACTTGTTCTATTAATCCATCTATACAGACCTCCATCAGGTTGCAAACTGAATATATTTTTTTCTGCATCTACCTCTGAAAAAATATTGGGCTTCTAGCTGTGTGTGGGACTTGTTCTATTAATCCATCTATACAGACCTCCATCAGGTTGCAAACTGAATATATTTTTTTCTGCATCTAGCTCTGAAAAAATATTGGGCTTCTAGCTGTGTGTGGGACTTGTTCTATTAATCCATCTATACAGACCTCCATCAGGTTGCAAACTGAATATATTTTTTTCTGCATCTAGCTCTGAAAAAATATTGGGCTTCTAGCTGTGTGTGGGACTTGTTCTATTAATCCATCTATACAGACCTCCATCAGGTTGCAAACTGAGTATATTTTTTTCTGCATCTACCTCTGAAAAAATA
The DNA here is from genome assembly GCF_046119375.1 of Phyllobates terribilis. Lineage (NCBI taxonomy): Eukaryota > Metazoa > Chordata > Amphibia > Anura > Dendrobatidae > Phyllobates > Phyllobates terribilis. Next base: position 881,762,539 of record NW_027362761.1, read on the forward strand.
TTGGGCTTCTAGCTGTGTGTGGGACTTGTTCTATTAATCCATCTATACAGACCTCCATCAGGTTGCAAACTGAATATATTTTTTTCTGCATCTACCTCTGAAAAAATATTGGGCTTCTAGCTGTGTGTGGGACTTGTTCTATTAATCCATCTATACAGACCTCCATCAGGTTGCAAACTGAATATATTTTTTTCTGCATCTACCTCTGAAAAAATATTGGGCTTCTAGCTGTGTGTGGGACTTGTTCTATTAATCCATCTATACAGACCGCCATCAGGTTGCAAACTGAATATATTTTTTTCTGCATCTAGCTCTGAAAAAATATTGGGCTTCTAGCTGTGTGTGGGACTTGTTGTATTAGTCCATCTATACTGACCTCCATCAGGTTGCAAACTGAATATATTTTTTTCTGCATCTACCTCTGAAAAAATATTGGGCTTCTAGCTGTGTGTGGGACTTGTTCTATTAATCCATCTATACAGACCTCCATCAGGTTGCAAATTGAATATAATTTTTTTCTGCATCTAACCCAGCCAATAGTTTTGGCCTAATACCACAGTTTGGCCACTCAGCTCTGCTCGGTTCCCATCCATTGTTTTTTTGTGCAAACAACTCCAGAGTTGTGAATTAGTTAACCACCAAAATGAGTGGAAAAAGGCCTGCTGCTGGTGGAAAGGGGAATAGGCGTGTTGGGAAGGGGAAAAAAGGTTGTGTCCGTGGGGTAGGTGTTAAAGCAACAGTAACATCTGCAGAAGAAAGACCATCTTCCAGCCAAACTAAAATGTCTACTTCTTTTAGCGGACAATGTGATAAGATCCCTTTCTTACGGCCACGCCAATCGCTACAAATTCCAGATGAGGCACAAAAACAGCAGGTGCTTCAACGGATATCAAGTGCTCCTTTAAGTGGGCTCTCCTCCACAGCAACTTCACAAATACTCCAGTCCTCAAAGGTGTCACCCCAATCGCACTTGCTTCCTCACAGCTCCCAAATCTCCAGCTGCCCGTCTGAGTATGAGGTAGAACAGATGGTTGAGTCTGCAGAGCTGTTTACTCATACTATAGCCTGGGAATCAGAGGTCGACTCCAGCGCTTCTGTGAATCCAGACGAGGAAATGATCTGCACTGATGCCCAGAATCTTTATGAGTCGGATCCAGGACCAGACGCAGAAGGTTCTGACCATAATGTAGACCCTCATTCCCAAACTGTAACTCCTGTTGGTGGAGACAATGAGGAAGACGATGATAAGACTCAAATACCTGATTGGAGCGACAACTTTAGTTTTTTGTCAGGGCAGGAACAGGTTGGCTCTGAGGACGACGGGTGTGATAACGCACAGGGTGATGATGATGAGGTTGGAGATCCCACTTACTGTCAACCCACAGTCAGCCAAGAGATGAGGTCAGCAGAGGAGGTGGAGGAAGATGCTAGTGACGACGAGGTCAGGTTGCGCCTTCCTGGACAGAGACGTAGTACTGGAAGCACGTCAACAACTGCATCCTCAAACACAACTCTGCCTCTCACCACAAGTCGTGGTGGCTCTTCAGGTCGCATGGGTGCTAAGCCTTGCATAGCCTGGGCATTTTTTCAGATCGATAAAGATGACCCAACTCGTGTTATCTGTAACATTTGTCAGCAAAAGCTAAGTAGAGGCCAAAAAATACATAGTTTGAGTACTTCATGCATGAACCGGCACATGGACATGAAGCATAAGTTGCAGTGGGAAGCTCAGTGTGCTACAATGCGGCCTAGCCGGCCGGGCCATCCACCATCTGCCATATCTTGTGCATCCGCGGCCTCTTCATCCTCTGTGACTGGGGGGACAGCAGTCACACCTGTTTTGGGGCGCAGACCTGCCACCTCTTTACCCGCAACAGCCAGCGTGATTGGCAGGTCATCATTTTCTTTGGAGGTGGTAACACCAGCTGGTGTTGAGCGCTGTCCGACATCGATAGCACCACCTTTGGATCAAGGCAACCTAACATGTCCGCCTGCATCTTCCTCACAGACCGGCAGTTTGCCGGGGACACCCTTATCAACCCCGTCTAAGCACAATAGCCAGCCCTCGGTCCCTCAGATGTGGACAAGTAAAAGACCATTTCCTCCTAGCCATGAGAAAGCTAAGAGGTTGAATTTCACCATCTGCAAGCTCTTGGCTACAGAAATGCTGCCTTTCCGCCTAGTGGACACAGAGGATTTTCGAGACCTTATGTCCGTCGCAGTGCCCCAGTACCAGATGCCCAGTCGGCACTACTTCTCAAAGAAAGGTGTGCCTGCGCTCCACCAGCATGTCGCACACAACATCACCGCTTCTTTGAGAAACTCTGTGTGTGACAGGGTGCATTTCACCACAGACACTTGGACGAGTAGGCATGGACAGGGGCGTTACATGTCGCTGACTGGGCACTGGGTAACTATGGTGACAGCAGGACAAGGGGCTGCTGTCCAAGTCTTGCCGTCCCCACGAGTTGTGCGTCAATCCTCTTTATGTCAAAGTTCCTCCACTGCTTCTGCCTCCTCAACCTCCTCTCGGTCTTCCACCTGCACCCAAAGCCTGTCTGGTCATGCCACAAGCTTTCTAACTGCGCAGAAGGGATCCTGCACACCTCCTTACTATGCTGGCAGTAGGGCTCAACGTCATCAGGCGGTTTTTACATTGAAATGTCTGGGAAATGTGAGTCACACAGCTGAGGAGTTGTGGTCAGCTCTGGAGAACCAATTTCATGAATGGTTGTCTCCACTGGACCTGAAACCAGGGAAGGCCGTGTGCGACAATGCTGCAAACCTGGGTGCGGCCCTTCGCCGGGGCAATGTCACACACGTGCCTTGTATGGCTCACGTGTTGAACCTGGTTGTCCAGCAATTTTTAGCCCACTATCCCAGACTAGATGGCCTTCTGCAGAGGGCACGGTCGCTGTGTGCTCACTTCCGCCGTTCGCATCCCGCAGATCAGCGACTTACATCTCTACAGAAGTCGTTGGGCCTGCCACTTCACCGGCTAAAATGCGATGTGCCTACCCGGTGGAATTCAACTCTGCACATGTTGCAGCGACTGTGGCAGCACCGACAAGCCCTGGTGCAATACGTTCTGACATATAGCCTGGGCCAACGAGATCCAGAGGTGGGGCAAATCACGCTGGAGGAGTGGTCTCAGATCAGGGACCTATGCACCCTTCTGCACAGTTTTGAAATGGCGACGAAGATGTTTAGTGCTGACGATGCCATTATCAGCATGACTATTCCGGTGATTTACATGCTGGAGCACATGTTAAACAGAATTCGGAGTCAGGTGGTGGCACAAGAGGAGGTGGAGGAAGTAGAGGAGGAGGAGTTGTATGCGGAAGGGCTAACATCTGCAAGGTCCAGACGGTCGGCAGCACCAAGGCGGCAGGCATGTGAGGGTGGGGGAGATGGTTTTACCAGGGCGCATGGTAGCAGCCAAACTAGTGAGGAAGGTGCAGGAGCCCAGGAAGAAGTGGAGGACGAACTGATGGAAGACTCATCAGATGAGGGAGACCTTGATCACATTTCTGTTGTGCGAGGTTGGGGGGAGAGGACAGAGGAAGGAAGCATGATTGTTACCTCGCCACCAACACAACAGGGACTTGGTGCTCCTGGATGCGCAACACACATGAGTGCCTTCTTGCTGCACTACCTGCAACACGACCCTCGAATTGTGAGAATTAGAAATAATCCTGACTACTGGGTTGCCACACTGTTAGATCCCCGGTACAAAAGTAAATTTGCAGAAATTATTCCTGCCATAGAAAGGGATGCACGCATGCAGGAGTATCAGCAAAGACTGTTGCAGAATCTTACATGTGCTTTTCCACAAAATACCAGTGGTGCACGTAGTGAATCTCACAATTCCAACTTGCCAACCGTGGGACCGTCAAGTGTTCAGCACTCAAACCGTAACAGAACCACAGTATCTGCTGGTAACATCAATTTTGCGGAATCATTTCACCACTTTTTTAGCCCATCCTTTGCAAGGCCACAGGAGACAAGAAGTCTGACACATAGTCAACGCCTAGAGACGATGGTACAGGAGTATCTCCAAGTAAACATTGAAGCCACGACTGTGTCACTGGACCCTTGCTCTTTTTGGGCTTCCAATCTGGATAAATGGCCGGAGCTAGCCACTTACGCCTTGGAGATCTTGTCATGCCCCGCAGCCAGCGTTCTGTCTGAACGTGTGTTCAGCGCTGCTGGTGGTGTGCTGACAGATAAGCGCACGCGGCTCTCCACTGATAATGTAGACAGACTCACGTTCATAAAGATGAACAAATCATGGATCCGAAATGACTTTTCTACCCCTGTGTCATCCTGGGGAGAGTAAAAGCTTGATGATTGGTTAAAATCACCCTACCAACCGTTTTAAGCTTTCAAATTACTAATCATGTTTATCTGTATCTTGGCTGGAAAATAATTTGGGCTTTGTAGCAGTGTGCAGCACTGATTCTATTAGGCCATCTATAATAAGCTCCCCCAGATTTAAAATTACTAATCATGTTTATCTGTATCTTGACTGGAAAATAATTTGGGCTTTGTAGCAGTGTGCAGCACTGATCCTATTAGGCCATCTATACTAAAGCTTCACCAGATTTAAAATTAATAATAATTTTTAGCTGCATCTAGCCCGGAAAATAATTTTGGGGCTCCGAGATGCGCAAGACACATAAGTGCCTTCTTGCTGCACTACCTGCAGCATGACCCTCATATTGTCAGAATTCGAAGTAATCATGACTACTGGGTTGCCACACTCTTAGATCCCCCAAACTTTTCGATCAACCTTTTCATTTTAATAAAGACCAAAAAAATGGTCATTTTTGAAATTATAAGCATTAGCAGGTTGTTAGAAACTGAAATCAAACAGTTTTCAACTCAAAACTTTATTCTAGGTGATGTTACATTTTCACATAGGACCCCTTGTTCGAAAGGAGCTTCTGAACTCTCTCGTCCATTGAATTTGTCAGGTTTTGGATGGTTTCTGCTTCAATTGTTTTGCATGAGGACAGAATACCCTCCCAGAGCTGTTGCTTAGATGTGAACTGCCTCCCGCCATCATAGACACTCCTTTTAATGATGCTCCAAAGGTTCTGAATGGGGTACAGGTCAGGGGAGCATGGGGGTCACACCATAAGTTTGTCCCCTTTTATGCCCATATCAGCCAGAGATGCAGATGTTTTATGTGCAGCATGAGATGGTGCATTATCATGCAGAAAAATGATCTTGCTGTGAAATACACGGTTCTTCTTCTTGAACCATGGCAGGAAGTGCTGTTTGAGAAAATCCACATACATTATGGAGTTCATCTTTAGAGCCTTCAGGGATCCTAAAGGGGCCGACAATCTCTCTCCCCATGATTCCAGCCCAAAACATTACTCCACCTCCTCCTTGTTGGCGCTGTAGCCGTGTTTGCGTGGGGTGTCCATCAACCAGCCATCCTCCACTCCATCCATCTGGACCATCGAGCGCTGCACGGCACTTATCCGTGAACAAAACAGTTTTGAAATCAGTCTTCATGTAATGTTTGGCCCACTGGAGCCGTTTCTGCTTGTGTGAAGTGGATAGAGGAGGTCGACAGGATGGCGTATGCACAGCTGCAAACCTCTGAAGGACCCTGCATCTTGTTGTTCGGGGGACGTTGGAGGCACAAGCAGCTTCAAAAACTTGTCTGCTGCTATGACAAGGCTTTTTTGCCGCTGCTCTTTCAACCTGACGTAATTGCCTGTAGGAAAGAGTCCTCAATTTGCCCTTATCAGCACGCACACGTGTGTACTGTGAATCAGCTACATACTTCTTGATTGCCAAGACACTTCATCCTGATCATCGCACAATGTTGATTGTAGTCATGCCTTGACCTAAACACTCCACAATTTGTTGCTTCTCAGCAGCCGACACATCCTTTTTCTTTCCCATTTTGGCAGAAAATGTAGGCTGCTTAATAATGTGAGACAGCCTTCTTAAGTAGTCTTGCCTTTCATTGGACACACCTGCCAAACTAATTAGCACAGGTGTCTGCAATTGCTTACAGTGATATAAAGAGCCCTGACACACATCACCATCAATGAGTTTAACTGACAAACAAACAAATTCTTCCCTTATCACTCCTAAACACTTTTTGCATAATAATTTGGAACGCAGTGTACATGTGCTTTTCCACAAAACACCAGTGGTTCACGTAGTGAATCTTACAGTTCTAACTTGCCAACCGTGGTCTGTATGGAGTTGTTCAATAAAGGGCCCAAAATTAAGATAACATAGATGGGAGAGGTCTCTATGAATAGGAATTCCTAAGTATTTGATACCCTGTGAGGGCCAGGCAAAGGGAAAGTTGGACTGGATGGAATCCTATATGGATTTGGGGAGGGAGACATCGAGGGCCTCAGACTTCGCTGCATTGATTTTAAAATTTGACCATGTAACAAAGTGATCTATTTCAGCCATAACAGCATGGATGGATATATGTGATTGAGTGATATATACTAGGACATCATCAGCAAATAGAGAGCACTTGTACTCGGTGCCTCCCACCTCAATCCACCTAATATTGGGGTTATGGCGAATTGATGAGAGCAGGTGCTCCGTCACTAGGATGTATAAGAGAGGGGACAGAGGACATCCCTGCCTTGTCCCATTGGTGATTGTGAAAGGTCATGAAAATGTTCTGATGCACCCCCTGGGCCTTGGGACACCCGGAGCCGGACCCTTTTTGGTGGATGCTGGTGGTTGTAGTCTTCGTGGCGGCGACCCGGTTCCGTGGCTCAGGGTGGTCAAACCAGTGGCGGAACTATTTATGTGGTTTTGATGTTTAAATGTCCGACTACGCCACCCGTGGATTGCGGTCAGAGTGAACCGCCGCTGCAGGGCAGACCGCTGAGGCTGGTGTTGTGGGTGCAGCAGAGCGTAGCATAACTCCCCACTGGAGGAGTATAGCCTCAGGGCAGTGTATGCGGAGGATGGGGGTGATGGTGCAGGGCAGCAGCAGTAACGACACGGAGTCAGTGATGCAGTCCAGGGCCTTTACTCACAGTTCTTATTATCCAGACCACGTCTGCAGGTAACGGCTGCCCACGTCGTACTGTGCTCACCAGGTGAGGGGCTCAGACAACTCCCAGATAACTTTGGAGCGCTTCACAGGACCCCCTTTGTGTGTACTTTGTCTGGCCTTTCTTACCAACCCTTCTGTCCGGCTGCCTCGGGCCTCCTCTTGGTAAACTTGGCGCCAGTTTCCCTGACCCTATGTGGTGCCTTCCTAGCGGGTGTAGCGAGGGGCTGCGCCACATAAAATGTCACAGCCTCCTGTTTCTAGCTGAGGGTCGTTTCCTGCCTCCACTAGTTTCGGGGACCGGTCTCCCCCTTTGGCCTGACCCCTCCACGCAGGTGGATTCGGGCGTGCGGTGGCGACTCGCCCGTCCGCACCCCTGGGATCCCTTCATTCCTCGTTCCTGGAGCCTTCTCCGCTCCTCTTCCTTCCTTCTCCCTCTTCCAGGCCTGGGCCTCTGTTACTAGGCCCGCCTCCGGAGCAGAGCTCATGCAGAGCCCCTGCTCCCTGCCACTTCTGCTCAGACTTCTCTGCACTGAACTAAGATGGTGCCCACCTTTTATACTCCCTTCTCAATGCACCCAGGAACTGCTTCCTCCCTGCTCCTGCACTACAGGGTTCCCCTTCCTCAGTGTTCCCTCCCCCCACTCCAGCCAGGGACAGGGACTGTCGTGCCCATCTCAGGGGCATATTGGTCGCCCTGCCCCATGGCAATGTGGTGTAATGCATGCAGGTGTCGGGTCCTGATCCACACTCCATCCTTACCTGAGAGTGAGATATCACACCTCTGGGTGAGGTGCAATACCTCTGTAGCAACCGAGCCCTCAGGGTGCTACAGTTCCATTTATCTTCAGCCTAGGTGACGTATTGTGATACAGGGCCGTGATTTTGGCTATAAAAGGGTCCCCTAGACCCCTACCCCAAGCTTTTTAAGAGAATCATATATGGCGTGCCAGGAGACTCTATGGAATGCTTTCTCAGCATCCAACGAGAGTATCTAATTACAAATTTTTAACTGCATCTAGCCCAGGAAATACTTTGTGCCTAGTAGCAGTGTCTGCTAGTCAGCGGATTATCCCGGCTGTTAAGCAAGCTACACCACCTGTAGTTTAGACACTTAATTTTTTCAAAGGAAATGCTTCGGGACCATGGGATACTCAGTGAAGAGCATCAGGAGGCACCCCAAGGCATAGGGGCTGGGACTGGCAGTAGGATACCTTGCGGTGGACAGCCGAGCTCGATCCTTATAAAAGCTTTTTAACTGCAGCAGCTTTAGTGGACGCTACTGGAGCTGGAATTACGCGGCTGCTGGCATGAGACTTGCCCTCCAATAGATCCTTGTAAATGGATTTAAAGTGTATTCATTCAAATTAGAGAGACAATTTAAATTAAAAAGCTTAGAGCTGCCTCCACCACAGGGGGGCTCGCTCGACCCACCAGCGGACAGGCACCAGTATTGGGAGAGGGGGGCTGGCCATCAGGGTTCACCGCGGCTCTGGCACAAACCCGGCGACACGGAGGTGGCACGGGCAGGAGCGGACTGGCCGTGTCGGCTTCTCACTTTTTGGATTTTAGAAGGGCATGACATGCCTATATCTGTGTCTCCCCCTCCTTTTACTCCTCCACCTCTTTTATTTTCGCATGACTATATGTACTTGTCACTTTTCCATGTATTAGTTGTGTCTTCTGAGCAGTTTGTCAGCTTTTGGACACCTTTGAAGGTGTTTTCTATGTGTTTCTATGTGTTTTTGTTTGCCTGCCATTGGTTTTAACGGTGTTCGAAGGTGTTCGACGAACAGTTCGACGAACAGTTCGGCGAACACACGGGTGTTCGACGAACCGAACCGAACTCGAACACTACGGGGGTGGCTCAACACTAATCTTTTGTCTTGTAATTATAATATATAGAGCATGATATGACATGATATCGATGTTTTATAGAAGCAGAAGATGCCAAACAGAATAATCCCAAAATTTTCAAATAAGGAATGGTATTCTTAGTTTATTCCCCCAGTGTAAGAATGTAAATAGCCCGGTAATTTTGAAAGCAATGAGGAAAGAGACTGTAAGGCAAAATCCTCTGAAATGATGTTTCAACAGCCAGATGTTTCCATTAAGATCTAAGTTTCCAGTGTCTGTGACCAGGAAATATAAATATTAGTATTAATAATTGCCAGGAAGTGATGTATAATTAGATGCAGCATCAAAGTCGGTTGCACACTGACAAAAAGACAATACTTTTTTCTCAATTAAAGATGACCTGTCACCAGGTCAAAAGTGGCCTTTTTTAAAAAAAACAAAAAACAAAACTGACCTTACAGTTCCAGAGATGTGGGCCTTTTAATCTATTGCTAAGTTGTATTGTCATACCAATGGGGCGTTGCTCACAGGATCTTCTGCGGGCATGTCTTTAGGCTGCAGTGCATTTTTATATTGGGACCTAAGCTCCTTTGGTAAAAACCATTTACTTTATTTTTCGGATGATAAGACGCACTTTTTTCCCCCAAGTTTGGGGGGAAAATGGGGGTGTGTGTTTTATAATTCAAACTGAGAGGTGGAGCTTACCGGCTGCGGTGGAACAGGGTCCCAGGGTCGCTGCTGCCAGAAGCTTCTGGAGGAGGCAGGAGTCGGGAGATGGCTGCGGACCCCAAGCTGGTAGGATGAGGTGTTTAGTGGTGCGGGTGCTTCGCTGACATTTTGTGAAAGCTGGAGCCCCGCATCTTTCACACTCTTCTATGTGGTGGACACTGGGAAAATGGCCGACGGAGGCAGCGCAAGCTCAGATTGAGATCGAGAGCCGAGATCTTGGGAGACGATCTCGCGAGATCTCGTCACCAGCGACCTTGCTACCTGGGACCCCGCGCCAACAACGCCGCCGACTCCCAGGTAAGCTGATTATAACATGCACCGGTTTATTAAAAAACATTTTTTTTGGATTCCAATGGTTCCAGCAGGTTCCTTTGTGGTTTGTGCCCAAAACAGGGCAGTGTGTAAAGGGGGCAATGTGTGAAGGGGGGGTGGATGACTTCCTACACACACAGCCAGTCACGTCCTGAGTAGAAAATGCTGTGTTGGACAAAATGATGGAAAACGACCTGTCGCAATCCAAGACCAGAGCTTGTAAGGGAAAATTAGGGCATCTTTAAGCAATAAAGTATATTAGTTGGATAAAGTACTAATTCATGCTCCATTCCACTTTCATTTCTTTTAGCTAGACAACCCTTATAAGAATTGTTGACTAATTAAAATATAACTTTTTTCACAATCAATTAAAAACTTTCCAAACATATTATTGGTTACTGATAAAGGTGCACAAGCTGAAAAGACAACATCATCATCAGTTATCAGGATCTTTACCAAAGTCCGGAACAACCAACAAGTGGACAACATTACACAGATTTATCATACAACACTGTGCAGCAATATAAGCATATCCGCACCAGCGAAGGGGGCAAAAAGCCCCTAAGTCTAACCATGACAGAAGAAGAGCGAAGCAGCCGCCGTCCTATGTGTTAGAGTCTATGATTGTTTTTTGGGAAATACATATTTTTTGCTTGTGTTATAAGTTTGATAGAAATGAATACAAATAACACAGTAGGCTATAGAATTTAGGATCTATATACATTTACAAAGTATTCATCTGTACAATTAGATAGTTATGTCTGTTATAAATGTATTAACAAATTGAAGTCTTTATAGAAGCACATCTCCTTGAATACTCTCTGATCATAGAGCAATTGCATTTTTCTGTAGAAGGACATCATTGTCCTAAAGTTCTTAGGAAGCTTAGACTAGAGATTTCTCAAGATTTGGATGGCTTGATAGTAGTTCTGCTACTCCCAGACAAGAGTTACATGTAGTGTCTATAAACCGTATACTGTATACACAGAAATGCTTTTTGATCCCCCATCTCCTCCCTTTGCCATAACTAAATATGTGACCCGTCTTTCCAGTGGGTTCCCCAACTCTAGTCCTCAATAGCCACCAACAGATCATGTTCTCAGGATTTACTTAGTATTATACAGGTGATGCATTTATTGCCTGTGAAGGTGATGGAATTATCACCTGAGCGATACTAAGGAAATCCTGAAACCATGGACTGTTGGTGGGCCTTGAGGACTGGAGTTGGGGAACCCTGGCTTAGAGGGATAATGGACCATCTTGTTTGTATTTTAAAAATTTTGGACATTAAAGGGGTTCTCCAAGAAATGTACTAAAATAAATAAGTAAAATAAATAATAAATATTTAAATATTAAACATTTTTCTAAATACCTTTATATAGCCACAGTGTAGGAGATGCTGTCGGAGAGTGACCACATTATCCTATATACAGGGGCTTCCGTATTTGTGGTGTGTATGTGTTATGCTCAGACACACACCAGCAAATTCAAATGGCAGCCCCCCAGTTGCTGAAGAATAAATTAATAAATAAAAAGAACAGTTAAAGCAGTGCATTTAATTTTGTATTAAAAATAATTGATTATAATCAATAATTATTAATAAAAAAATAAAAATTGCGGCACCATCCCTGCATGTCAGTTTTTGCACACCTGTTTTACAAGTCCAATTTGACAACTGCACACACCACACCTATACTACGGGCTGCTGCCACTATTTTTTCTGTATATGTACCTAACTGCTTAGAATTTTTTGTTTCATCCTTTTTGGCAAGCCTTGAATAACTGGGGTTGAAAAGATTGTCAAAAGGTAATTATAGGGTTGTACAAAGGTGTGTGGTAAAAGAAAAAGAGGCAATGGACCAGATAGTGTAAAAAAAATCCTCTACAATGGCTAAGAATGTGGGAACAGCTTGCAGCAGGAAAGTCACCGCTATTACCACTGGTATCGACCATCTGGTCAGTAATACTTCCAAATGCAGGCCACAATTGCCCCCCTTTGCATGTGGCAAGCATACTAATGGGTATGAAATGGAGGGAGTTATGGAATATATGGCACAACACTTGTCTAAATCATAGCAGGATGATGTTACCTCTGAAAGCGACACCATCAGTTTGAGTTATTTTGCAAAGAATGGTCTGTCTGATCACAAATAACAAAAGGATAATTTTTTAACCATTTTTAAATTGAAAAAAAAATATGTCTGTCAGTGCTCTATGATATTAAATGAATAGTTTGTTACTACTGGATTACCATCCATTTACATTATGAGGTCGCTTTGACATTACTAAGGCTGTGTGTATTAAAGAGCTTGAAAGGGGTTGGATACATTCCTAGGAGACGTCAGAGTGTTACACAAAACTTTTCAGGTCACTTGCAAACGTTGTGTAAACAGGCACGTGGATGCAACAGTGCAGAGAATGAGGATTCAGTAGTAACTTAACCAAGAGATATTTATTTGATTAGCCCGGATATATGTGTTGCCTACTGCACAATATCAAAAGGTAAAGCCAATAATAGAAATACTGTAAATTATTATACAATGAGAATACAGAAATTCGGCTATACTGGGTATTAATACAATTCTATTCACACACTATTGTTCTATTGTTACAAGTGAATGACTATTATCATCAGGGGTCTCTTGGATCTAATACCTTGACCAGAAATACGTCACAGTGCTATTGAGCCGATCACCATCATCACTCTCTCATTCTTAAGCAATATGAATCGACGTACAGGCCCGAACGCGAGTCTACGATACTACGCCATTAGGCTGCAAGTCCTTTATCAATCAGTCACTTTGCACTGACCGCTGTAGTCTCCTGAAGCACGACCCTAGTTGCCTTTGTATTGTACGTCTACACCGGAAGTTACAGCTCATACGAACGTCCCTTTCTTGCTGCCTAGTCATCTCCCTCTGTTCTGGTGCTATGCACTCGGCTCGGGTCTGGTTACACGGTTCTGGTCACTCGGTTCCTAACGTGGATCTGGTTACTTGGTTCTTCCTTCGGATCTGGTTATTCGGTTCTGATCACTCGGCTCCTCACTTGGATCTGGTTACTTGGTTTTGGACACTCTGTTCCTCACTCGGATCTGGTTACTCGTTCACTCACTCAGATCTGGTCACTCGGTTCTTCACTTGGATCTGGTTACTCGGTTCTGGTTACTCAATGGAGGCTATAAGCCAACTCCGCTGCACCGTACCTCCTGCTACAAGTCCGGGCAATGACTCCTCCCCTTCTCTGCCCTCCATACCTTTTATAATTAAGAACTGTGTCTCAGCTGTCACTTGACCCGGTGTCTCCTCCAATCTCTTTCCCTCAGGAACCATGTTCTTCATCCTACAAGTTCCTGCTACTTTCTCTTGTCCTACAACAGTTGACCAGCAGATGGCACTGCCTACTTACGGCCACTCTATTAGGCCTCAAACTGTGGAAATGTCTCATTTGTTTATTTCCTTACTGTTGCAATATTGTGATTCAATTTGAATTGCTTCGCTGCAAATTGAATTTTTGGTAAAAATTAGATGAACCTGGCAAATTTGAATTTATTATTATAATATTTATTTATATAGCGCCATTGATTCCATGGTGCTGTACATAAGAAGGGGTTACATACCAAATACAGATGTCACTTACTGTAAACAAACTAACACTGATAGACTGGTACGGAGGGAAGAGGACCCTGCCCTTGCGGGCTTACATTCTACAAGAATGGGGAAGGAGACAGTAGGTTGAGGGGTTGCAGTAGCTCCGGCGTTGTTGAGGTGGCAGCAAGCAAGATCATGGCCGGCTGTAAGCTTGTTTGAAGAGATGGGTTTTCAGGTTTCCGTCTGAAGGACCCAAGTGTGGTGGATAATCGGACGTGTTAAGGCAGAATTTCAAAACATTCGATTATCTTTATTCCTGATGCATATTGTAGGCTAAGTGCACAGCCTAGTCTTGTATAATTTACAGTGCAATTATTTATCAAAAACAGATAGTAAGTACAACTCCAGGTCCAAAAAAGAAAGACTCGAAGAAGTACAACTTCAGCAGCTACAGAAAACACTCACAAAAGACTGCAGCAAAGATAGATTTACTGTAGGTGCAAGTCTGTTTACAGATGGAGGTGATGAAAACCATTAATGCATGTGTGACTAGAAAAGCCAGGCAGATTTTCTCTATAGCCTCTGGTATGAAGATGGGATTGCTGCCCAGTATGAAATCAGTGACAGGAGATTATTGACAGGAGGTTATAGGCATTCAAAGGCTCTAACAAAGTGCATTCATTGCTAGGTAGCTATGTTATCATGTACCCTGGATTTGAAAGAAACCCTTGACTTCATGGATAATATATGAATATACAAATACATATATTAGAAAGGTTCCTACAGTAGCAAGCAGAAAGTGCATTGGCCTACTCGATAACCTCCAAAATGACATAACTAAAGGGGTATTCCTGCCGTGTACAGCGATGGCCTATTGTGATTACATGTCATCACTTTATGATCAGTGAGGTGAGTTTTTATTGACAAACTTAGTTTGGGATCTGCTGATAGGCTTTGTTTTCTCTGTGGTTTGTGAAAGAAAGGGTATGTTCACATTGAGCTATAAAATGGATTTTGGAGTGAACTGTGCTTCAAAATCCACATGAAGGAACAGTACAAATACTTCTTAAATAACTTCCCTACTCAATTCAATGGGAAAACACAACTATATTGCCAACTGCATTATATTTCTTAACGTGTTTTTTTCCTTGTGGAAAAATAAACAAAATGTCAAGTCTTGAAGTCTTTCTGCTTGAGAAAAAATACTCCAAATTTGACTACTGAATCAATTAATGCAGGAAAAAAACACCCCATGCATAAAAACCATGTCAAAATGTACACCAAAGTTCACACCCAAAAACTTTAAGGTTGGTTCATCAGCAGTTTATGCCAGAAATATAAAGTGGCGTAAATAGTGACAAAAAATATTCTTTAGTTCACGACTGGAACATTTCTTAAACTAGCACACGGCAGCCGAAAAATGGGATAAACTTATTAAGGGGTCCACCACTGTTAAAGAATTGGTTGCACCTTACTCCAGCACACTCTTCATCTGGTGTACAAAATGCCAGCCTTGACGAACCTACCCTCGATTTTTTTTATGAATGTTCTTTACTTGGATTTTCCAGAGAGAAAAATCCTTATCCAATATTTCCATGTAAGCATACCCCGACTAGGCTCGGGGATAATTCCTGACTCCTAAATATCCAGTCTGACACATCCTCCAGACTCTGGGACCTTGATTTCCAAATGAAAATTGGAACTCTGGGACCTTGTGGAGTGTGTCAATGACTGCCTTCTGGATATCTGTCAAGTCAGCAGTCTTCCCCATGATTGTGGAACCTACTGAAACAGACTAAAGGACCTTTTTAAATGCTTAGAAAGCCTTTGCAGGTGTTTTTTGTTAATTATTTTAATTTACTGAGATAATAACTCTTGTGTTTTCATTGGCTGTAAGCCATAATCATCAACATTAACAGAAATAAATACTTGAAATAGATAACTCTGTTTGTAATGACTCTATATAATACACTGCTCAAAAAAATAAAGGGAACACTTAAACAACAGAATATAACTCCAAGTAAATCAAACTTCTGTGAAATCAAATTGTCCACTTAGGAAGCAACACTGATTGACAATCAATTTCACATGCTGTTGTGCAAATGGAATAGACAATAGATGGAAATTATTGGCAATTATCAAGACACACTCAATAAAGGAGTGGTTCTGCAGGTGGGGACCACAGACCACATCTCAGTACCAATGTTTTCTGGCTGATGTTTTGGTCACTTTTGAATGTTGGTTGTGCTTTCACACTCGTGGTAGCATGAGACGGACTCTACAACCCACAGAAGTTGCTCAGGTAGTGCAGCTCATCCAGAATGGCACATCAATGCGAGCTGTGGCAAGAAGGTTTGCTGTGTCTGTCAGCGTAGTGTCCAGAGGCTGGAGGCACTACCAGGAGACAGGCCAGTACACCAGGAGATGTGGAGGGGGCCGTAGGAGGGCAACAACCCAGCAGCAGGACCGCTACCTCCGCCTTTGTGCAAGGAGGAACAGGAGGAGCACTGCCAGAGCCCTGCAAAATGACCTCCAGCAGGCCACAAATGTGCATGTGTCTGCACAAACTGTTATAAACCGACTTCATGAGGGTGGTATGAGGGCCCGACGTCCACAGATGGGGGTTGTGCTCACAGCCCAACACCATGCAGGACGCTTTGCATTTGCCACAGAACACCAGGTTTGGCAAAGACGCCACTGGCGCCCTGTGCTCTTCACAGATGAAAGCAGGTTCACACTGAGCACATGTGACAGACGTGACAGAGTCTGGAGATGCCGTGGAGAGTGATCTGCTGCCTGCAATATCCTTCAGCATGACCAGTTTGGCAGTGGGTCAGTAATGGTGTGGGGTGGCATTTCTTTGGAGGGCAACACAGTCCTCCATGTGCTCGCCAGAGGTAGCCAGACTGCCATTAGGGACCGAGATGACATCCTCAGACCCCTTGTGAGACCATATGCTGGTGCGGTTGGCCCTGGGTTCCTCCTAATGCAGCTGAAGTGTGTCAGCAGTTCCTGCAAGATGAAGGCATTGAAGCTATGGACTGGTCCGCCCATTCCCCAGACCTGAATCCGATTGAGCACATCTGGGACATCATGTCTCGCTCCATCCACCAACGTCACATTGCACCACAGACTGTCCAGGAGTTGACGGATGCTTTAGTCCAGGTCTGGGAGGAGATCCCACAGGAGACCATCCGCAACCTTATCAGGAGCATGCCCAGGCGTTGTAGGGAGGCCATACAGGCACGTGGAGGCCACACACAATACTGAGCCTCATTTTGACTTGTTTTAAGGACATTACATAAAAGTTGGATCAGCCTGTAGTGTGTTTTTCCACTTTAATTTTGGGGGTGACTCCAAATCCAGACCTCCATTGGTTAATAAATTTGATTTCCATTGATGATTTTATGTGATTTTGTTGTCAGCACATTCAACTTTGTACAGAACAAAGTATTCAATGAGAATATTTCATTCATTCAGATCTAGGATGTGTTATTTGAGTGTTCCCTTTATTTTTTTGAGCAGTGTATAATATATGAGTTTCACTTTTTGCATTGAAGAACTGAAATAAATTAACTTTTTGATGATATTCTAATTTAGTGAGATGCACCTGTATATTTGATATGTTTAGCAGATCAAATGAAAAATGACACCATGAGATAATTTAGAAAAGTTACCCCAAATTTAATTAAGCGTGAAAATTGGGAAAATTATCAAGGGCCATGTAGCTAAGCTCTTTGGCATTAAATATAAATGAATTGGAAAAACTATTTGCTGTTCTTGCTCTGCTCCAAAGGAAATAAAATCTATTTCCTTAAGTAACACATTCACAAAAATTGATAGGAAGGAATAATAATTAAGAAGCTTCTTACATCTAAGAAAAGTGGATGAGATAACCACATATGCTGCTCAGGAGACATACACACAAATATCTCTGTGCACATGTCACATAGTTTTGTAACCTAATTCAGTGCATTCAATTCTGCATTTAACTAAGCTGTAATCACAGAGGTGTAATATTTCCAAATGTAAATGGAGCTCTACATGTGAAGAAATCCACAGCATGCTTATCTTCATTTTTGTTCCCGTTCCAGGGAAAGAAATTGAAGTAGTTATGAGGTAATGTCACTGTATTAAGGACTATGCCGGCAACGCTAAGCATTGAGATGTGAAAATTAAATCTTTGGAAGAGCCGCAGTGAGACATGATATATTTTGTCTGTTCCCATTCATTCACCTGCTGCCCTATCTATAAACGTGTGTGTTTGCCTTCTAGTATTTTTTCTAGTGTTTTTATATATTTTGTCATAAACTTGGTGTCGTAATGTTGCTGATTTTTATTTTTTACTACACTTAAAATATAAATTAATATATGCACTAATTACCTTTTAACCTTTGTAATTGGTGATGAGCTAAGATAATTAACCATAGGGCATTGTTTTGTAGGTTATTTTTACAAAATTACGCTGACATAAACAATGAATTTCAAACGATCCATTAGGAGAATTCAGAAGCTTGGGCATGCAGCTTTCGGCAGGATCTTGGCCACTATGCAGCCACCATGTGTGTTACTACCCAGTGGACACTAAGATTAAAATACTAAATAATCATCTAATTATCTGTGAATTATTCTTCATGGCTTCCTCTGACTTCATTGTGTTACATTCTTGGCATTGCTTCATTATAAAGTTTCAGCTACAGAATGCTAGGACCAGCAATTTAGCATGCTGAGGCTCTTTACTTGAAGGCAAGTATGAAACCTTAACTTCATATCAGTACAACCATCTCTATACATACTGTAGTTATGATTATGACCTTTCAATATTGTATATTTTCTCTGCTCTCAATAAGTGATTAAATAAAGAAATATCTCCAATATAAAATAGATTCTACTGACCCCATATTATGAGTTAATAAATATTTTTTAGTATTTTATTTTCAGTCATTAAAAAATACATAAAGTATGCAATACATTACAGGACAACAAACAGCTACCGAATATGTTATTCAACCTCTTCATCAGCTTGCGATTTTCTGTTTTTTTGCGCTTTTCCCACCAAGGACAACATCTGCAAGGAGTTTGTATGTTCTCCCCGTGTTTGCGTGGGTTTCCTCCGAGTTCTCCGGTTTCCTCCCACACTCCAAAATCATACTGATAGGGAATGTAGATTGTGAGCCCCAATGGGGACAGTGCCGATAATGTCTGTAAATTGTCTGAATTGTAAAGCGCTGCGGAATATGTTGGCGCTATATAAATAAAAAGATTATTATTATTGTTCCTCTTCTTCCCAGAGCCATAACTTTTTTATTTTTCCGTCAATATAGCTGTATGAGGGGTTATTTTTTGCAGAATGAGTTTAACATTTGAAAGACAACATTGATTCAACCACATAGTGTACTGGAAAATATGAAAAAAATTCTAAGTGCGGTGAAATTGCAAAAAAAGTACAATTCCACAATTGTTTTTTTGTTTTTTTATTTACCATGTTCGCTAAATGCAATATGATTCTCCAGGTCACTACAAGTATGCAGATACCAAACATGTATAGGTTCTTTTTTATTCAAGCAGTGAAAAAAATCCGAAATAAATAAATGAAATAAAAAAATTCGCCATTTTCCGAGACACGTAGTGTCTCTATTTTTCGGGATCTGGGGCCGGGTGAGGGCTTGTTTTTTGTGCCCTGACCTGACGTTTTTATTGATACCATATTGGAGTAGATAGGATTTTTTGATCACCTCTTATTGCTTTTTATTGCAATGTTGCGGCAGCCAAAACAACGTAATTCTGACAGTTTGATCTTTTTCTCGTTACACCGTTTACCAATCGGATTAATTATTTTTATATTTTGATAGATCGGGCGATTCTAAACGTGGTGATACCAAACATGTATACGGTATACATTTTTTTCATTTCTTTTATTTTGAATGGGGCAAAAGGGGGGTCATTTGAACTTTTGTGGTTTTTTATTTTTTAAATATTTTTGAATACTTTTTTTTTTACTTTTTACTGGCTTAAATAGTCCCCTTAGGAGATTTGAAGCTTCGATCGTCTGATTGAATGTGCTACACATAGAAGGGCTCCAGTCCTGCTATGTGTAGCATAAATCATGATCTCCTATGAATGGCGGCCATGCCCCGGCGTTCATAGGAGATTTACAATGACATGCACAAAATTCAGCGCCTCACGATCACGTGACAGGGGCGCCAATGGGCGTGTCTTCTGACGTGCTTCCGCTCGGCTCATGTTAAATGCTGCTGTGAGAGATTGACAGCGGCATTTAACTTGTTAACAGATGATCAGATCACCTGTCATGTGCAGGGAAAGATGCGGACTCAGCGCCGCAGCCCACATGAAATGAAGGGAGAAGACCTTGGACGTACCTATACGTCCAAGGTCATTAAGGGGTTAAACGTAAAGGGGTATTCTCAAGTTGTTTCTTGAACAGCTCAGAATTCTGCACTCTCCTTTCCTGGTTTCTGGGGGTGAAGGTGAGGGGCAAGTACTCCTCCTTTAGTGACATTTCTTCTCAGTAGCAAAGCTTTAGCATTAGCAGAGCTTGTGCTGAGCTTTATAGGTCTACTGACACATTCAGCTATCAGTGATTTATTCTGAAGTGTACACTTCTATTTACGTATAGAGATAACTGGGAATTTGAACAAGCACACAGCTCAGGAAAGTGAGAGCAGCGCTGCTGATGATGGGGGATTGGGTTTTGCAAGATTTGTAACAGCAGCTTCTCAAGAGCTGAGAGGGAGGGGAGGGAAGTGAGCAATTAATTGCTGTGTAGAAAATAACTGGCTGGAGAGAGATGGCTAGGATGTTAAGAGTAAACTCTTCTCCTAGAATATAGCTACTATTCCTACTTGCTATCTGATAAATCTGACTCATGTTTTGACTATCTGGTCTAAGTTTACACTACCTAGTAGTTGGACCTAAATGGGTAATCCAACTTTAGAAAAAAAATGAACTGCGAATGTTCTATAACAAAATAAAAAAATAATTTATACTTACCTCTTTTTTTCTCCATGCAGATCTAACATTGATGTCTGACAGTCCTCCTGGTCTTTGTTATCAACTGACAAACTTGTGACTACTGTAGTGACAGTGTCCTCAGTGATCACATTTTACAGGTGCTTCTCACAAAACTAGAATATCCTCAAAAATTTTATTTATTTCAGTTCTTTAATACAAAAAGTGAAACTCATATATTATATAGTCATTACAAAAGAAGTGATCTATTTCAAGTGTTTATTTCTGCTAATGTTGATGATTATGGATTACAGCCAATGAAAACACAAAAGTCATTATCTCAGTAAATTAGAATACTTTATTACACCAGCTTGAAAAATGTTTTTAAAATCCAAAATGTTGGCCTACTGAAATGTATGTTCAGTAAATGCACTCAATACTTGGTCGGGGCTCCTTTTGCATCAATTACTGCATCAATGCGGCGTAACATGGAGGGTCTGGTGTCTCTCATCTTGACAATACCCCACATATTCTCTATGGGGTTAGGGTCAGGCAAGTTTGCTGGCCAATCAAGCACAGTGATACTGTTGTTTTTAAACCAGATATCGGTACTTTTGGCAGTGTGGACAGGTGCTATGTCCTGCTGGGGAATGAAATTTCCATCTCCAAAAATCTTGTCGGCAGAGGGAAGCATGAAGTGCTCTAAAATTTCCTGGTAGATGGCTGCGATGACTTTGGTCTTGATATAACACAGTGGACCTACACCAGCAGATGACATGGCTCCCCAAACCATCACTGATTGTGGAAACTTCACACTAGACCTCAAGCAGCTTGGATTGTTGTGCCTCTCCACTCTTCCTCCAGACTCTGGGACCTTGATTTCCAAATGGAATGCAAAATTTACTTTCATCGGAAGACAACATCCTTGGACCACTGAGCAACAGTCCAGGTCTTTTTCTCCTTGGCCCAAGTAAGATGCTTCTGGCGTTGTCTATTGGTCATGAGTGGCTTGACACAGGGAATGCGACACTTGTAGCCCATATCCTGAACACGTCTGTGTGTGGTGGCTCTTGAAGCAATGATTCCAGCAGCAGTCCACTCCTTGTGAATCTCCCCCAAATTTTAACAATCTTTTCAAGGCTGCGGTTATCCCGGTTGCTTGTGTACCTTTTTCTACCACACTTTTTCCTTCCACTCAACTTTCCATTAATATGCTTGGATACCGCACTCTGTGAACAGCCAGCTTCTTTAGCAATAACCTTTTGTGGCTTACCCTCCTTGTGGAGTGTGTCAATGACTGCCTTCTGTCAAGTCAGCAGTCTTCCCCATGGGCATGGAGAGGGGTGAATATTCATGCTCTTTAATAGCGAGCACAAGCGATTGTCCGGCCGCAGCAGGAGCCGCGCTGAGGCTACACTGTGTGCCGGCTATTAAGGAGAATGAAGTTACTGCTCCCCATGC
Source organism: Phyllobates terribilis (assembly GCF_046119375.1). Taxonomy (NCBI): domain Eukaryota; kingdom Metazoa; phylum Chordata; class Amphibia; order Anura; family Dendrobatidae; genus Phyllobates; species Phyllobates terribilis. Next base: position 881,784,508 of record NW_027362761.1, read on the forward strand.
ACACAGTCCCGGCATGGGGAGCAGTGACTATTCCCGCAGCTGATCTCACCTTGTGAGCTGTGCATAGCAGTGACGTCATGCGCAGCTCATAGCAGGGTGCAGCGCTGGAGCACAGGGAAGAAAGGTGAGTAGAAGTTTTTTTGTTTTTTTTTTATGTGCAGTGTGATGAGGATTAAGGGGACCATGCATATCAGGATGTGGATTGCTGTGCCATGCATACCAGGATAAGGATGAGGGGTGCCATGCATACCAGGATAAGGATGAGGGATGCCATGCATACCAGGATGAGGGGAGCCTTGCATACCAGGATGGAGGGGTGCCATGCATACCAGGATGAGGGTTGCCATGCATACCATGATGAGGGGGGCCATGCATATCAGGAAGAGGGGAGCCATGCATACCAGGATGAAGGGGTGCCATGCATACCAGGATGGAGGGGTGCCATGCATACCAGGATGAAGGGTACCATGCATTCGAGGATGGAGATCAGGGGTACCATGCAAACGAGGATGGGGATGAGTGGTGCCATGCATACCAGGATGGGGATGAGGGGTGCCATGCATCCCAGGATGGGGATTGGGGTGCCATGCATGCCAGGATGGGGATGAGGGGTGCCATGCATACCATGATGAGGGGGGTCATGCATACCAGGATGGAGGGGTGCCATGCATACCAGGATGAAGGGTACCATGCATTCGAGGATGGAGATCAGGGGTACCATGCATACGAGGATGGGTATCAGGGATGCCATGCATACCAGGATGGGGATGAGAGGTGCCACGCATCCCAGGATGGGGAGGCGGGGTTCCATGTATCCCAGGATGGGGATGAGGAGTGCCATGCATACCAGGAAGGGGATGAGGGGTGCCATGCATACTAAGATGGGGATGTGGGGTGCCATGCATACCAGGATGGGGGGTTGGGGTGCCATGCATGTCAGGATGGGGGTGAGGTGTGCCATGCATACCAGGATAGGGATGGGGGCCATGTATAATAGGAAGGGGGGGCATATATACCAGGATGGGGGATATTAACAGAATTGGGGGACATTACCCCTATATCAGTGTCAGCAGCAGTCCCCCTCCCCTTAACAGTGCATCATGACCACATTTGCTTAATTTTTTTTTTATTTTTCTCCTCTAAAATGCGCGTCTTATGGTCCGGTGTGTCTTATAGTCCAAAAAATATGGTAAGTATTTTCTAAGTAAATATATTTCATGCTATAGACATGAAATTCTCACCAGATGTCTCACCAGATGTCGGTAACAACCCATCCAATCCACACAGGCAAAGAAATCAAACCATAAATGTCCATTAATTAAGTTATGTGTTATAATGAGAAATAGCACAGGGAAAAAGTGCTGAAGACATGAAGAAACATATGTGCAAAAAGCCATGGAAAGCTATGACACCAGCTGAAATCTGACAGTAATTAGAAAGCAAACCTGGCACTTAGTGAAAAATAATATCATCTGGTTCAACAGATGGCCTATAAAAAGGTGTCTCATTCCTAAGGTGCCACAGAGGAAACATCTCATGATGGTTAAAACCAGTGAACTGTCTCAAGAACTTCGAAGCCTTATTGTTGTAAAATATACTGATGGCATTGGTTACAGAAGGTTTTCTAAACTAATGAAGGTTCCAGTGAGCACTGTTGGGGCCATAATCGAAAAAATGGAAAGAACATTTCCCAAGAGTTTCCCAAGAGACAAGTACCGCCTGTGAAGAGCTACAGAAAGACTTGGAATCAGCAGGTACAATTGTTTAAAATAAACTTTAAGTAATGCACTCAACCTCCATGACCTGTATGCACAATCACTACGCAAGACTACCTCTTGAAGCTCATCAAGAGAATACCAAGAGTGTGCAAAGCAGTCATCAAAGCAAAAGGTGGCTACTTTGAAGAACCTAGAATATAAGACATATTTTCAGTTGTTTCACACTTTTTTGTTAAGTATATAATTCCACATGTGTTAATTCATAGTTTTGATGCCTTCAGTGTGAATGTACAATGTTCATAGTCATGAAAATACAGAAAAATGTTTAAATGAGAAGGTGTGTCCAAACTTTTGGTCTGTACTGTATATATACATATATATGGAGAGAGAGACAGAGAGAGGCTGCATGCACTGTTCATAGAGGCTTCAGCCTTCTATACTGTCCTGCACCTGAATGTGACAGGCAATACTATTTATAGGATAGTTCTCCTCTCAGCTATAAAAGGATATGAGAGCTGATGACAGCTTTGTACAATAGACAGGGACACAAAACCTAAAACCTTCTCCAGCCTTGCGTTCCTCTTCTTCATTATAAACCTTTTATGTCTCCACCGTTTGTTAGAGGCCAAAACATTTGCAAAGATGATAATGAATTCAGGCCAAAGAACTTTGCCAATGCAAATATTAGGACAGGGCTGTTACACTGAAGATGCCCTCTGTACTGCAGACAGTAGCAGGGTAGTATAATTGGTATGAGGACTTCAGGTATTTGGAGTCGGAGCTCGATGATGCACTGCATACGGCATTATGCAGATTATTAGTTGGCTGTTTGATCAGCATTGGGTTGTAAATCTGAATTTACATATTACTGAACCATCGACCGGCATATGAGGACTTTTGTTTTGCAGAACAAGTTGTAGATTTGAATAAAACTATTCATTATAATGAAAAATGGGGAAAAAAAATCCCAGTGTGGTGAGAGGGTTAAAAAAAAATGCAATTCTGATAATGTTGTTTTTAAATTTCAATCTGTGGTAAAAAAAAAAAGCTATGGCAAGATGATTCTCCAAGTCATTATGATTATGGTGATACTTTGCTTTGAATAAATATTAGGGGTTAAAAAAATTCTGAACGTTATAAAAAAAACTGATTTGTGTTGTCATTCTCCAAGAGCCGTAATTTATTTCATTTTTATGGGTCTTTTATTCTTACAGTGCGCTGTCATTTTCATTGCTATCATATGGGTGAACACACAATGTTTTGATAGCTCTTTATTGCATTTTTTGGAGGAGGTGCGGTGACCAAAATAATATGTTTTTTGTTTTCTTTATTCTTAAATTGAGGAAAGGGGAGTGATTCAAACTTACTTTTATGTTTATATACAATTTTGTTTTACTATTTTTAAAAACTTTTTTTTTTCTTTTACTATGATAGCAACCAATTAGCATCCCGCGATCGCTTTCCTGGTAGAGAGGTCTATGGCCGTCTGAATCAATGACCCGCTGAAATTGTACCACTTAATGCCACTGTCAAAGATTGACAGAGGCATGTAAGTGGTTAAACAGCAGCGATCGGAGATGGCTCTGATCTCTACTACTAGATGCAGGTGCTGGCTGTGCAACACAGCCAGCTCCTGCCTTGTATGGAGGGGGATTAGCTCCTAAGCCCACTACATACATGAACACCCATCATGCATCCCCTTAAAAGGTAAACATTGCTGCCAATCCTTCACAGCAGTGCCATATAGTCTCTATGCACTGCCATACGGGCTCTGTTGGATTTTATGGGAAGATATTGTACGCTAGTAGAAATGTTCTCAGAGCGGAAAACATCCAAACATAAGAATTCTGCTAGAACATGTCACTTTTTTCATGGATTCATGTGGTATTGAGCATGGACCGTGATGCACAGAGTGATCACAGGTCTTCTGACGTGAACTCAGCAGTCTCTTATATGGCCATGAGGCTGCCGAGTTCGTGTCAGGAGACCCGCGGCCAATATGCAAAACACAGATGTGTCAAACCAGCCTTAGGATCACACACTTTTATGGACAGTCTATTACAGTTTCATACAAAAAAGAACTTTAATATGACTGTGTACATAAGCCAAAGCTCTACATAAATACATTACTGTGTCTCTAAGATTGTGCAGCATAATAAATGCACAGCATTAGGTCAACAAAGGAACCTTTATGAGACATGGCTGGTATGCCACATAGCATACATGCATCATGCTATGTGCACAGGACGATTTGTCAGATGGATTCTGGCCAGAATTCTCCAAAGATACCGCAAAAGCGCCCCATTAAATGAACATAATGCACAGCAATGTCAAAACTGCCAGTCAAAAAAGGAAGGGGAAAGGGGGGAAAAAAGTTTGTGAATAAAAATTAACTTTTATTGATTATGTAAAATCTCTATAAAATATGAACTGAACCATCCATCCTGTAAGGATGTATATAGGGTCACTGCTAGATATGTATAAATTGAATAGCTGTGACCCTGTAAATCCTGGAATATTTAGGACAGAAATAGAATTATGTGGTTCCACAACCAAAGTCCCTTTGATTAAATGGTTGGGTAATATATCCAACTAGGATTCTAAATTATGCCTATCCCCAAGATATGTACAAAATAGTGACATCTACACTATTTGTCCGGGAAACTATATATATTGAAAGCACCCGCTGCAATCCTCCCTTAGAAAAAGCCGATACCTCCGGCGAAACGCGCGCCAGGGACGATTTGTCCTGTGAATATATATGTGACAGCATTACTGGGCTCTCTATGTCCGGTCCCCATGTGCCGCTCATGTCTCTGGCATGCAGAGATGACATGAATAGCAGATTGCTGTAGACCGCACTGCTCCCTGCCAGGTGCTATTGTTTGGATGGGTGTTTATCCATCTAAGCGACAAGGCGCTACATTCTGCCTTGTGTGACCACTGTGGTGATTGAGACTCATGTCCGCGCATAACTGACATATATGATTGCATGTAATACAGGTGCGATCTCTATTAACGGCGTGTCAGCTCTTATTACATCAGCACAATTAATAGTGACTCTATATGATAGCAATCCACAGGGAATTTTTGACCTGTATATGAGAATTACAGCGGATGCTTTCAATATATATAGTTTCCCGCGACAAATAGTGTAGATGTCACTATTTTGTACATATATCTTGGGGATAGGCATAATTTAGAATCCTAGTTGGATATATTACCCAACCATTTAATCAAAGGGACTTTGGTTGTGGCAGTGACCCTATATACATCCTTACAGGATGGATGGTTCAGTTCATATTTTATAGAGATTTTATATAATCAATAAAAGTTAATTTTTATTCACAAACTTTTTCCCCCCTTTCCCCTTCCTTTTTTGACTGTGCAATTGGTGGTGCCCACCCGAGTGAATACTATCCTATTTAATCCGACTTTATTTATTTCAATGTCAAAACTACATTGCTCTGCTCATGTTCTATCTTATATTGCTTTTTTAGCCGCTTCAGGGTTCGGAAACATTGAAGGCGTTAAAAAAAAAAGTGACATGCTCATTCTTCGGGTGGCTTCCCCTGGGAAGATGCCCTCCTTATATAATTCAAGCATAGAGTAAACGATGCCTGTGGCACAGCCCCACGAAGCCACTTCACGAAATTGACCGCTGGCATTTCCCTGAAGCGGCTTTGCCTGGGAAAACTCGGCAGAATCTAAAAGATGCACATAGCCTCAGGTTGGGAATCTATGTACTAACAACGGACAGCTTCTCTCTATGATTCAGCTGGGAAGCAAGAAGCTGTTTCCATTCCACCCATGTCTCTGCCAGATGCCCTGGTGTTTTTCATTGCAGCTATGAGAGCTTTCAGATATAGGTGTTCAAAAACATGTTTTTCAGGTGGAAACTGCTTTGGGAAACGCTCCTTTTTTGGGGAGTTTATAGAGATATCGTTTTTCTTTTCCTGAAGCGTTTTATGAAGCCGTTTTGAAGAGTTTTTTTTTCCACCAGATATTTAACAAAACCTCTTCAAGAAAAGCTAAAAAAAAACTCCTTATATAAACTCCAAGGTGGAATTCCCTTAAAGAGAACCTTACAGCTGATATATGCTGCCCGATCCATGGGCAGCCTGTATCAGACACTGGCTGTATGATTTCAGAGAAAAACATAGATTAATAGTCTCTGGGGACTGAGCCGTATGGGAGACTAGTCAGACAGGGCGGTGCCCCATGGCTTCTCTCTGCCTATTGCCCTTGAGTGATAGGTCTCTCCCTATTCACACATTCAGGGTGAGACCTGTCACTCCACGGTAGTGGGCAGGGACAAGCTGCCGTGGATCCGCTTGTCAGACTAGGCTCACGTGCGGCTCAGTCCCCAGTGGCTCTTAAACTATGTTTTTCATATATGGCTGAAATGGTACAACCAGTGTCTGATACATGCTGCCCGTAGCTGTCAGGTTCTCTTTAAAATGATTATAAAGACTTTTCCAAGGGTTTTTCAGGAGGATTTTGGAATTGATCCACTCCAAAAAAAACTTCCTAAAAAAACCTGTGCAAACATAGCCTTAGTGTACCTATAGGTTCTCGAATCTGTAACTCTGAAAATTATATAGTTAAAAGATCTTAACTTTGCAGACAGGTACAGTAGGTATTGGGCTCTAATACTCCAGTACATTATGGCTCGTTGCTACACACTATGGCCCCGATTCATCAAGACTGACAGCAGGATCGAACTGTGGTTGTTCCTAAATAGAGTGTGCAAGGTGACATCTCAAGAAGATGGACTTCTCTTACACTGCTGGTCAGAACAAGACTCCTTGATTCATTTGGTCCACTTGAGTCAGACTTAGTACACTAGAGTACATAATATTTTTCCATCTGTGTCACCACTCATTCTCTCAATAATTGGGTCAGGATCTTCCAGCTGTTACGCTCACGCCCGGACTGTTTGGCGTGAGCGTGGTTAGTGGTCCCACTGGGCCATGAACCGAGGAGTGCCTGGAGGGGCGTGACTAGGGGCCTCGCCAGATCCGACCACGGACGCACGACGGCTTAATCGACTCCGTGGTCCAAGGAGGGACGAGGGAGGTGGCCCAGGTGCTACTCCAGGTCAGACCCCGGTCACACAGCTGTTGACCCACACCGGGGAATGCAGGAACGGGCAGGTTTGGCTGGTATGCAGACAGGCGGGTACTGGCAGGCATGACTGGTATGCAGACAGGCGGGTACTGGCAGGCACGACTGGTATGCAGACTGGCGGGTACTGGCAGGTAGGTAAACAGGCTGGATGGGGACCAGTACAGACTGGGATACAGGAACAGAGCCGCAGGTGCGGAGGGGAAGTGGAGCAGGGCAGAGCCACAGGTGCGGATGGGAAGCGGAGCAGGGCAGAGCAGAGCCGCAGGTGCGAAGGGGAAGCGGAGCAGGGCAGGGCAGAGCCACAGGTGCGGAGGGGAAGCGGAGCAGGGCAGAGTAGAGCTGCACGTGTGGAGGGCAAGCGGAGCAGGGCAGAGCAGAGCAGAGCCGCAGGTGTGAAGGGCAAGCAAAGCAGGGCGGAGCAGAGCCGCAGGTGCGGAGGGCAAGCCGAGCAGGGCAGAGCAGAGCCACAGGGCAAGCGGAGCAGGGCAGAGCCTTAGGTGCGGAGGGCAAGTGGAGCAGGGCAGAGCAGAGCAGAGCAGAGCCGCAGGTGCGGAGGGCAAACGGAGCAGGGCAGGGCAGAGCAGAGCCGCAGGTGTGGAGGGGAAGCGGAGCAGGGCAGAGTAGAGCTGCACGTGTGGAGGGCAAGCGGAGCAGGGCAAAGCAGAGCAGAGCCGCAGGTGTGAAGGGCAAGCAAAGCAGGGCGGAGCAGAGCCGCAGGTGCGGAGGGCAAGCCGAGCAGGGCAGAGCAGAGCCACAGGGCAAGCGGAGCAGGGCAGAGCCTTAGGTGCGGAGGGCAAGTGGAGCAGGGCAGAGCAGAGCAGAGCAGAGCCGCAGGTGCGGAGGGCAAACGGAGCAGGGCAGGGCAGAGCAGAGCCGCAGCTGTGGAGGGCAAGCAGGGTAGAGTAGAGCCGCAGGGCAAGCGGAGCAGGGCAGAGCCACAGGTGCGGAGGGCAAGCAGAGCAGGGCAGAGCAGAGCCACAGGGCAAGTGGAGCAGGGCAGAGCCGCAGGTGCGGAGGGCAAGCGGAGCAGGGCAGAGCAGAGCCGCAGGTGCAGAGGGCAAGCGGAGCAGGAGCAGACAGACAGGACAGGGCTCTGTTCATATGGAACAGACAGGGACAGGGAAACACAGGAAGATAGCTAGAACACAGGAGGTAGATACGGAGGCAGGGAGACGGGACAAGCAGAACCAGATACACACAAGGTACTTACTATGACGTAGCGAGTTGACACAAAACTCACAAACAGAAGTACAGAGACAACGAGTAGGAGTTAGGTACTGGTTCAGACACTGCAGGAAAAGGGAAGGATCGGACATAGAGACAAACAGGTAACGGGCAAGGACACAGTTCAGACAGGAACTGACACAGTCACAGATTCAGGTAACGGACCTGGGTACTCAGCCCCCAGGGTGGCGGAAACAGACTAGAAGTCACAGATACAGGTAACAGGCCTGGGTACTCAGCCCCCAGGGTGGCAGAAATTGACTAGAAGTCACAGATACAGGTAACGGGCCTGGGAACTCAGCCCCCAGGGTGGCGAAAACAGGCAAGATTCAGGACAGGACCTGGCAACTCACAGTTGCACAGAACACACTGTAAGAAAGTGTTGCTCAGGCACCTCCCACTGGGTGGAGGAGGTTTAAGTATCCAGTGACTCACAGCAATAGGCTGGGGACGCATTAGGACTGCGCATACTGTAACTTTAAGAATCAGGAAATTCCAGCCAGCAGACAAGAGACATGCACACAGCAAGTAGAAGAGCGTAGTGCACAGCCTGGACTGGTAGGTAAGTTGGCGGTCTTGCATGGTGGGAGATGGTAAGCCATGCTAGCACGCCGCCAGGGATGTTACACCAGCTAATTGCCCACTCACCCATGCCACCTTTTGGTTAGGGTGATGAAGGACCTAACTACTACTTTTTTTGTGGATATGCCAGGTTGGTACCCGAATGGTATTTGGATCACCCCTGCACCAATTTGTCTTGTTATCTGACCTCCCTATCTCCTGTGGTTTACACACATATTACAAAATACAGAATTATATTCTTACGGTAATGCCGTAGTGCATTAGTGCCGAACCAACCAGCCGAATTTAGTTATGCTTATTATTATTGTTTTATATTAAAAACGTCCGATCTAAAGCTACGAGCCTGCAGTCACTCGGGCACTGGAGAGTCCTCACAGTGAGCAGTGCGTGCAATGTGAGGATTCACAAGTCTGCTGTCACAAGATTGCAGACTTGTAGCTTAAGACCGGACAACCCCTTAATTTTTATCACGTAATGTTGAGTAGAATAAAGTCAGTTGATCAGTTATTGCTGCTAATTCATGTTATGATAAATCTTATTGTAACAGGCATTCTTACCTGTAGCCGCTAATCAAAACCATATAATGTACTGCTTTTTATGAAGTTTATATAAAACAGTACAGTACACCACACAGTTCCTCCAACAGTATGATGTACCCACAAAATATGACATCCTTTACAAAGCCTCACTACAAAGTATTATGTCCCGGTAGCCCCCATGTAGAATGATATCCCCACACAGCCTCCATACACAGTATTATATCCCCATAAAATCCCCACTCAGAATGATGTTCCCACGCAGATCCCTTACACAGTATTATGTTCATACACAGCTACCCTCTCATAATAATGTCCCCACACAGCCCCCTTACACAGTATTATGTCCCTACACAGCCCCCTCATACCATACTATATCCCCTCACAGCCCCCCATTCAGAATAATGTCCTGCCCACAGCCCTCTTACACGGTATTATTTCCCCATACAACCACCCATTCAGAATGATGTCTCTACACAGCCCCCTTACATAGTATTATGTCAACTACACCCCTCAGACGCACAGGCTTTATGATGCCTCCATGTTCCATCATTGTATTCACCAGTATCTGCATCCCAAGAATGCAGATAGCAATGAAAGTGAGTGGAAGTCGGCCGCGTGGTGCAGGACGCCACTTTGGCACTGCATAAAGCCATTTGGTTGTCCTGGTCTGCGAGTCGCACCGGAACAGCCAGAGGCCGCACTTTGCACAGGTCTGCATTAGACAAAAGTTGACAACTATCTAATGTGTATGGCAGAAAGATGGACTAGCCAGTGGCTTCTTCCTCTCTCTGCACTAAAAAGACAAATCAGGCAAGCAAGCATAATGGTGCTTCGGGGGAATAGCTGTTTGCCAGGTCGACAGCTAACTAAACGACATGGGTACCTTTACTGCTTATATGAACTGCAACTTCATTGTAGACAACTGTTATTGCTAGTGTGCATCTATAAATGCTCTTGCTACTGCAGTAAGCCTTCCTCAGATTATGTAGCTTTGGAAATGTGTGATATTAAGTTTATTTTAAAAATATATATATTAAAACATTAAATTCTAAGGTTTACTTTGAATTAAAAAAAAGAGAAACCTCAATAACGTGCGGCCAGGCTTAAGTATTTTTAACTAAAGCAACACTGCCATCTGGTGGATGACAGAATTACACTAATGTTCGGTATAGCCTTAGTGTTTTGGTTTTCATAGACTAGGTTTATATATTTTCACATTACAATTTTATATCAAACTAAGTCTAGTTGATCTATATCTGGATCAGTCCATATCTGATCACCTAAATATAATCTGAAATAAGTTATCCATTGCATCACTCTTGAGAGAGATTGACAAAGTGACCCCATCCTGCCGGGTATAAACATTCTACAAGGTTGTAAGTTGTATCAAACTATGACCTGTTATACTAAATCGTTTTATATATTTTCACTGCTATATTTTTATATAATCTGTTGATTAATTGCTTCAGGGACACCCATAGACTTTAACGTCTGGACGGTCCCGCTCCTACTCTGTAGTGACGTCACTGCAAAGAAGAGGATAGTAGCGCACCTACGTGCAATTGTGTAAATGCGGGAACAGGGCTCCCCAAAAAGAAGGCTGAGATGGTCTATTTTAAGAAACGAAGTGTATGTAGTAATAGAAAGCGCTGACTGCGCTTCCTCCTTCATACACAGCGGTCATGTGATTGCGGTATATAGGGGGGGAGCAGGAGATACTGGGTCATAGGAGACCCCGCCAGCTCTGCTATGCAGCCAGGAGGCTGCACTTCTCTTGCAACTTGGGCTAATATACCCGCTCAAGTTACAAGGGAAATAATATGAAAATACAAAATATTTCAATATTTAAATGCCATCCTTTCATGATCTTATGGAGGACACAAAGTATAAAATAAATGAAAAATAAATAATTCATTTTTTTACCTATTATTTTTTATTTATTTAATTAAAAAAAATGCCACTTTCAATCCAAATTTCTGTTATTAGCCCCACCCCATAATAAAAATAAGAAAACACTTATTTCCTTTATTTTTCCACCAATATCACTCAATATTAGGGAAAAAAAAAAATATATATATATATATATATTTTATATATGCATATATATATGAAAGTGACATAAAATTTGACAGAATATGACTGTGACATAAAAATGAAGCCCCGTGTATGAAGAAAAAAAGATGTAAAAATTACTTTGTATTAAAAAATTTAAAAAAAATGTGCCTGGTCTTGAACTGGTTAAATATTTTTAATAAATTATGTTTTAGAGTTTCCTAATGAACCTAGTAAATATATAGGAGAAACACTTTGGAATTCTCTTTAATTTCTGTTTTGGTCACATACCAAAGCCATTATGATATTTTAGCCAATTTGGCCATGTTTGCTGTCATCTGTTTTTTCTGTGATTTGTGTTTGGATTATTTCTGCATGTACTTGAGATGGTTCCTCTGGTATATACCACTAGGCGTGCTTTTCTGTGTACAGCAATTTCATAGATCCTAACCGTCCCAAATTCAGTGGGACTGTCCTGATTTGGAGGCTCAGTCCCGCTGTCCCGGCAGCTCAGGGCTTTGTCCCAACTTCCTCTCACTCTCTTCACCGGCTCTGTAGCTCCTCCGCCGGGTGTGTGGCCGGCATCTCTGCTTACACGTATAGAAATTAAATAAACCATTCTCTTCTCTGGTCTCCCCGAGAATCAAATTCACAACCTCCATGTTCACAGGCAGCAGTGCTAGCTATGAGCCACAGCTCACATTGATAAAGGTAGGAGAATTTGGTAATCTTGAGCTGTATTTCAGACTGTAAACCCAGAATCAGATTATACAGGTGCATAGAGATACATCTGTAGTGTATTTCTATGTAACTGTATTCTAGAGGTGAAGAAAATGTCAGATTTTTTTTGTTCCTGTAAAACTACTAAAAAATTCTAAAAAAAAAATTTCAAAAATGATATTTTCTCTTTCTTTGTGAGTCTTCCTGGAACTTGAGCCCACAACCTACAGTACAGACCAAAAGTTTGGACACACCTTCTAATTTAAAGATTTTTCTGTATTTTCATGACTATTAAAATTGTACATTCAAACTGAAGGCATCAAAACTATGAATTAACACATGTGGAATTATATACTTAACAAAAAAGTGTGAAACAACTGAAAATATGTCTTATATTCTAGGTTCTTCAAAGTAGCCACCTTTTGCTTTGATGACTGCTTTGCACACTCTTGGCATTCTCTTGATGAGCTTCAAGAGGTAGTCACCGGAAATGGTTTTCACTTCACAGGTGTGCCCTGTCAGGTTTAATAAGTGGGATTTCTTGCCTTATAAATGGGGTTGGGACCATCAGTTGTGTTGTGCAGAAGTCTGGTGGATACACAGCTGATAGTCCTACTGAATAGACTGTTAGAATTTGTATTATGGCAAGAAAAAAGCAGCTAAGTAAAGAAAAACGAGTGGCCATCATTACTTTAAGAAATGAAGGTTAGTCAGTGCGAAAAATTGGGAAAGCTTTGAAAGTGTCCCCAAGTGCAGTTGCAAAAACCATCAAGCGCTACAAAGAAACTGTCTCACATGAGGACCGCCCCAGGAAAGGAAGACCAAGAGTCACCTCTGCTTCTGAGGATAAGTTTATCTGAGTCACCAGCCTCAGAAATCGCAGGTTAACAGAAGCTCAGATTAGAGACCAGGTCAATGCCACACAGAGTTCTAGCAGCAGACACATCTCTACAACAACTGTTAAGAGGAGATTTTGTGTAGCAGGTCTTCATGGTAAAATAGCTGCTAGGAAACCACTGCTAAGGACAGGCAACAAGCAGAAGAGACTTGTTTCGGCTAAAGAACACAAGGAATGGACATTAGACCAGTGGAAATCTGTGATTTGGTCTGATGAGTCCAAGCTGGAGATCTTTGGTTCCAACCACTGTGTCTTTGTGCGACGCAGAAAAGGTGAATGGATGGACTCTACATGCCTGGTTCCCACCGTGAAGCATGGAGGAGGAGGTGTGATGGTTTGGGGGTGCTTTGCTGGTGACACTGTTGGGGATTTATTCAAAATTGAAGGCATACTGAACCAGCATGGCTACCACAGCATCTTGCAGTGGCATGCTATTTCATCCGGTTTGCGTTTAGTTGGACCATCATTTATTTTTCAACAGGACAATGACCCCAAACACACCTCCAGGCTGTGTAAGGGCTATTTGACAGAGTGGGAGAGTGATGGTGTGCTACGCCAGATCACCTGGCCTCCACAGTCACCAGACCTGAACCCAATCGAGATGGTTTGGGGTGAGCTGGACTGCAGAGTGAAGGCAAAAGGGCCAACAAGTGCTAAGCATCTCTGGGAACTCCTTCAAGATTGTTGGAAGACCATTTCCGGTGACTACCTCTTGAAGCTCATCAAGAGAATGCCAAGAGTGTGCAAAGCAGTCATCAAAGCAAAAGGTGGCTACTTTGAGGAACCTAGAATATAAGACATATTTTCAGTTGTTTCACACTTTTTTGTTAAGTATATAATTCCACATGTGTTAATTCATAGTTTTGATGCCTTCAGTGTGAATGTACAATTTTCATAGTCATGAAAATACAGAAAAATCTTTAAATGAGAAGGTGTGTCCAAACTTTTGGTCTGTACTGTATATAACTGCAGACGACAGCTAAATCTTTGGGCCACAAGCTACAGTGACATCATCTGCATGCTCTTATGACAGCTCACTGATCCTTCACTGATCTGCCTCCTATTTTACATAATGCATCGAGTAGTATGGGGCTAGGTAAAATAGGAGGCAGGTGAGTGAGCTGTCATAAGAGCATACAGATGAATATGTAAGCAGAGCACCAGACAGAGCGCCCCCCACAGGCCGCCCCAGAGCATGAGCATATCATTATCTCCAAACTGAAAGTAAAGATTACACAAGAACCACAGGACAGATTTCATCAACCAAGGTATCATTTTATTCAGTGTAATGTCGCCCACCTGACAGTGTATGTTGTTTACTGAGCACAATCCTGCTGACAAGTGCGCCCTAAAGAGGAAAAAAGCACCAAAACCGCACAGTTTAGCAACGTCTTTAGATGCATGGAGGGCAGAGTCCTCATGAAATCACATCCACTTTGCTTGGACATTTAGGCCGTGTTTACATGTAGCGTAAATGTTGTGTTTTTTCAGCTGCTTTTTGTGCACAGAGATTCTGCTGCGTTTAGCTGTCTCCAAGCAAAGTGGATATGATTTCATGGAAACTGCCCCCCTTCCCCTGTGCGTCTAAAAACACTGCTGAACTGTGCAGTTTTAGTGCTTTTTATTATCTGGAGGCTTCGATGTGGAGCCTGAAAAACATATGTAAAAAAAAAACTGCAGAACCAAAGCTTTTCTGTACTATTAAAAACACTGCTTCACATCTGCACCAAAAATGCGTCAAATAATAATAAGAAGGCATAAAAAATGCAGCAAAAATGTAATAACCAAAGAATATTGTTATTGCTTAGTTTGGTGTGGACACCTGCAGAAAACAAAAAACATAGTATCTATGCAACATGTGAACATGGCCTTACAGACACCAAGAAGCCAGATATCATATAGCAAACCTTACATCCAGATGAGAAAGTTCTGGAGGCTACAACTGTGAATGAATGAACAAAAAATAAATCCATAGGTTCCAACTAGAGATGAGGATGATGCACAGATGACACTGCGCTGGCCCTAAATAATTCACAGGCATTCCATCCAGCCACCAGGTAGCACTGACCTGGACACTGTACCATAGACCCATGAATCGAACTCCTCATCTCTACAGTCATGGCCAAAAGTATTGAGAATGACACCAAAATTATATTTTCACATGATCTGCTGGCCTCTGGTTTTTATTAGTGTTTGTCTGATGTTTATATCACATACAGAAATATAATTGCAATCATATTATGAGTACCAATAGGTTATATTGACAGTTAGAATGAGTTAATGCAGCAAGTCAATATTTGCAGTGTTGCCCCTTCTTCTTCAAGACCTCTGTAATTCTCCCTGGCATACTCTCAATCAACTTTTGGACCAAATCCTGACTGATAGCAGTCCATTCTTGCATAATCAATGCTTGCATTTTGCCAGAATTTGTTGGTTTTTGTTTGTCCACCCGTCTCTTGATGATTGACCACAAGTTCTCAATGGGATTAAGATCTGGGGAGTTTCCAGGCCATGGACCCAAAATCTCTATGTTTTGTTCCATGAGCCATTTAGTTATCACCTTTGCTTTATGGCAAGGTGCTCCATCATGCTGGAAAAGGCATTGTTGGGCGCCAAACTGCTCTTGGACGGTTGGGAGAAGTTGCTCTTGGAGGACATTCTGGTACCATTCTTTATTCATGGCTGTGTTTTTAGGCAAGACTGTGAGTGAGCCGATTCCCTTGGCTGAGAAGCAACTCCACACATGAATGGTTTCAGGATGCTTTACAGTTGGCATGAGACAAGACTGGTGGTAGCACTCACCTCTTCTTCTCCGAATAAGCTGTTTTCCAGTTGTCCCAAACAATCGAAAAGGGGATTCATCAGAGAAAATGACTTTGCCCCAGTCCTCACCAGTCCACTCCCTGTACCTTTTGCAGAATATCAGTCGGTCCCTGATGTTTTTTCTGGAGAGAAGTGCCTTCTTTGCTGCCCTCCTTGAAACCAGACCTTGCTCAAGGAGTCTCCGCCTCACAGTGCGTGCAGAAGCACTCACACCAGCCTGCTGCCATTCCTGAGCAAGCTCGGCACTGCTGGTAGTCCGATCCCGCAGCTGAAACAGTTTTAAGATACGGTCCTGGCGCTTGCTGGTCTTTCTTGGGCGCCCTGGAGCCTTTTTGACAACAATGGAAGCTCTCTCCTTGAAGTTCTTGATGATGCGATAGATTGTTGACTGAGGTGCAATCTTTGTAGCTGCGATACTCTTCCCTGTTAGGCCATTTTTGTGCAGTGCAATGATGGCTGCACGTGTTTCTTTAGAGATAACCATGGTTAACTGAAGAGAAACAATGATACCAAGAACCAGCCTCCTTTTAAAGTGTCCAGTGATGTCATTCTTACTTAATCATGACTGATTGATCGCCAGCCCTGTCCTCATCAACACCCACACCTGTGTTAATGGATCAATCACTAAAACGATGTTAGCTGCTCCTTTTAAGGCAGGACTGCAATGATGTTGAAATGTGTTTTGGGGGTTAAAGTTCATTTTCTGGGCAAATATTGACTTTGCAAGTACAGTAATTGCTGTTAAGCTGATCACTCTTTGACATTCAGGAGTATATGCAAATTGCCATTACAAAAAATGAAGCAGTAAACTTTGGAAAAATTACTATTTGTCTCATTCTCAATACTTTTGGCCATGACTGTAGTTCCAACTGTTCTGGATACATCGAGACAGTCCTGGATTTGGGTCTACACCCTCCTGTCTCGGCATCTGTTGAATGTCCCCAATGCCACCGCCCCATCTGACATTTCCTCTTGCCAGTGTAAAAAGAAATGGTAAATGGGTGTGACTAGGGGCATGGTCACAATTTTTCCCTCTTTCGGTTCTTCAAAAGTTGGGAGGTATGTGTGGTGCCCTGCTACGCACAGGTGCCACAGAACCCAGTAGGGTGCCTGGATGGACTTCTCCACAAGAGGCCCTCATTACATTCACACACCTCCACCCTACCACCTCAGACCAGCAGAGGGAGCCTGTTAGGGATATATATAGGGAGGGTGGAGCCAGGCAGCTCAGTTTAGTCAGAAGTTAGTGCAGTGTTAAGTTGAAGAGCGTGCTGACTCTGAGAGCAGCGAAGATGCAGCTCGTCTGCTGCTGCCGTAGTGAGGGCCCTGAGTGCGGCCGATGGCAAGGACGAAAGGAGAGAGGAGTTGAAGGGGGCAGAGGAGTGTACCAGGCTCACCCTGAAGTATACACCGGACACCGGGTCCGCGCCTACAGGGACCTTTATACCCAGTAGGGACCACCGGATACCTGGAGGACTACAAGTCCCAGGACGACCAACGCTGACTATTGTACCAGGGCTAGGAGTCACGGAGGCTCCAGTGTCCAGGGAGAGTGATCTTCAAGAGAAGGCCCTACCACCAGGTCAGCAGGTGCAAGAGAGAAAGAGAGACAGTAATAAAGCCAGGCCTAGCTCCAGGCAGGTCAGAAGCTTAGCAAGTAGAAGCAACGGATCAGCAGGCCCTATACCTGCTCACTGGGGAGAGTCCAGAAGTGCACCCTGCGTACCGAGTACCCTGGACCATACCTGCACCTCCACCAGTAAAGGTACCGAAGCGAACCCCCGTGTGAGTGTCTGTCATTTCTCCCTGAACCGTCCTGGCCGTCTCTCACCCGTACCACCATCCATTACCCCACGCTGCCCTGAGGCCCGCTCCACCTGTGGGGAGCCGTTCCATCACAAGCTGCCCTACCATCTGCCTCAGAGGACTGCTCCACAGCGGCGGCTCCCTTTAGCCGCATTCCACAGGTGGCGTCACGAACTTTCCAAATCCCCTATAAATAATTCCCCTTTTGGGTGACCGCCCTGGGCCACGGACCGGGTCAGCCGCCGTGATATCCCCCACCAGCATCCAGAGGCCCGGCTGCCGAGTGCCCCACGGCCCTGGGGGCGAGTCATATGCTGTTTGAATGTCTGCCTTTTTTCAATTCCTTGCCTTCCAACTATCCATACAAGTAGGTTAAGGACGACTGTGTACTGACTTTGTAGGACAATCTGACACAGTGGGATTTAGGCCACGTTCTTACATTTAGTATTTGGTCAGTATCTTACATCAGTATTTGTAAACCAAAATCAGGAGTGCAACAATCAGAGGAAAAGTATAAGGGCAGATGCAGACCTGCATTCTCTCATCTGATAGAATCAGTTTGATTATGCAAATCACACTCTGATCAAATTTTGATCAGAGTGTGAGCATAGTGTGATTCGATTCTCTCGGATGAGGAGAAGATTGAGAAAAAAAAATTTCACCATCTTCTTTATTCTGTCAGTTTATGGAAATCGGACTGCACTCAGATGTCATCCGAGTGCAGTCCGATGGTTTCCATGCACTCATTGACTTTCATGGCCAAGTGCGATCCAAATATTGGATCAAACTTGGGCATGAAGCAATATTTTTTCCTTGGATATTTTTTCGGATCTCACTTGGACGTAAAATACGGTTGCCCGCATGAGTCCTAATAGAAACACATTACCACTTCTGCATTTTTCACCCACTCTTGGTTTTGGCTTAAAAATACTGATGTAAAATACTGGCTAAATACTGAATGTGTGAACATGGTCTTAAGTAGAGTTGAACAAATTTGTGTGGCATTTCAAATTCGGGTGCGTGTTCGGGGTTCCGGCTTGTTCCTGCCAAAAAATCGGATCCGACCATGAACATCCCTGATTTGCCACGCTGTCACGCAGATGTTATTTGCGTGACAGCCGGGCAAATCAGGGATGTTCATGGGCAGAGCCGATTTTTTTGCCACAAACCTGGAACACGAACCCGAATTTGAAATGCCGAACAAATTCGCTCAACACTAGTCTTAAGCTCTTTTTGGATATAAGAACTACTTGGGGGTTAGTAATTTTATTTCTGCATAGATATGTTTTATCTGTTGGCTTAAACACTGTGTCATATCAGGATACTAACTGTGATGATAGAATTTTATAAGTATGTTGTGGACACAGTTTACCAATTTTTGACGTTATAAATTGCCTCTGCCTTCTGTCTGGAGAGTCTGCCTGTTGCGGACAGCCGAGTCTCACTTACTGAAGCGAAACATGATTTGTGCAGCCTCTTATCAACATTTATAGTTCAAAGCGGTGGCATACTGCTAATAGAGGCCACTATGGGGACTGTGCGTCTGGGAGTGAGGATGCAGATATAGCTGAAAGCGATGATGGACAGGACATCATCAGCTCCCTATTCCGTCATTCACTCTATGCGTCTGACATCTCATCGCAGTGGGCATGATGACATCATTACATCGCACCGCCGGCTGTGCTGCGCTTAAGAACTTTACACTGTAGAGATCAGTACATTGGGGGAGTGGGAAAAGGTGAGTAGTTTTCTTTTTTTTATTTTATCAATGACTAGTTGTGGTTTACTCTGTGTGGGGAATATACTGTGGGGCCATCATACTGTGTGTAGAGGGATGTGGGGAGCTTTGAGAGCCATAAACTGTATGTGGGGGAACTGTGGAGGTGATAACATTGTGTATGGGGGTCATTATACTATGTGGAGGGCTGTGTGGAAGCCATAATACTGTGTAGGAGCAATTATACTGTGAGGGGTGGCCTGTTGGAGGCAATTATACTTTGTGGAGGGCTGTTGGGGACCATAATACTGTGTGGAGGGTGGTGGGGCCATTATACTGTACTGTTTGGGGGCCAGTGGAGGGCTGTGGAAGAACCATTATACTGTGTGGATGGCAGTTGGGGGTCTTTATATACAACTCTGGCAAAAATTAATAGACCACTGCAAAATTTTCATTTTCTCAGATTTTTCTCTTTCTAGGTATATTTTTGAGTAAAATGTACATTGTTGTTTTATTCTATAAACTACTGACAACATGTCTCCGAAATTCAAAGCTAAAAATTTTGTATTTATTTGCAGCAAATGATAAAGCGTCAAAGTAATAAAAAAGAAACAGTGCTTTCAGACCTCAAATAATGCAAAGAAAACAAGTTCTTATTCATTTAGAAAGAACAATACTCATGTTTTAACTCAGGAAGAGTTCAGAAATCAATATTTGTTTGAATAACCATGATTTTTATATCACAGCTTTCATGCGTCCTGGCTGCTTTCCACCAGTCTTTCACACTGCTTTTGGGTGACCTTATGCCACTCCTGGCACAAAAATCTAAGCAGTTCTTCTTTGTTTGATGGCTTGAGCATTCCGATACTGAAATATCGGATATCGACTGATATTCGCGGTATCGGAGTTCCGATACTGAGTTCCGATACTTTTAGAATATCGAATACCGGAATCGGAAGTTCCCATAATGCCTGCGCTCTGCAGTGTCTCTGAAGGATGACAAGCTGGATGGCAGCGCTCAGCTTACTGTACTTGTCATTTAGTGTTAAAGTATTAATTAAAAAAAATAATAGTGTTTTCATGCACTGTCTCTTTAAAAAAGCCGGCCGGCAATTCAGCAGCGGTACTGACAATTTAGAATAGAAGGAATAGAGCTTCACACATAGATTAGATAGATAGAAACATGTCAGTCACATATATATGAAGTACAGTGACAGTGTTGATTACTGTACTTGTCATTTAGTGTTAAAATAAAGGATTTATTTTAAAAAAAATTGTCGTGGGGTTCCCCGTAATTTTAGTCTCTAGCGGAGGTTAAGCAGACGGCTGGGGCAGATGTTTGAAGCCTGGGAAGGGGGTAATACCCACAGAGCTTCCCAGGCTACTAATATCAGCCCCCAGCTGAATACCTAGCCTTTGCTAGCTATTAAAATGGGGGACCCCCAAAAAAATGACGTGGGGTCCCCCCTATTTTAATAGCTAGCAAAGGCTAGGCAGACAGCTGGGGGCTGATATTAATAGCACAGGAAGGGTGCCATGAATATTGGCCCCCTCCCAGGCTAGAAACACCAGCCTTCAGCCGCCCCAGAAATGGCGCATCCATAGGATGCGCCAATTCTGGCACTTAGCCTCGCTCTTCCCACTGCCCTGTAGCGGTGGCAGTGGGGTAATAGGGCTGGGGTTGATGTCAGCTTATAATGCCAGCTGACATCAAGCCCAGGTTAGTAATGGAGAGGTGTCTATAAGACACCCCCATTACTAACCCCATAGTCAAAGTTAAAAAAAAACACAAACACCCAGAATAAAGTCCTTTAATTGAATTAAACACACAATTCTTTAATGTTCTAAATTAAACCATACTTACCGTCACACCCATTCCAGCTGAAGCCAACGATCTCCTGCAATAAAAGTAAAATAATAAAGCAACCTTATCCTTACCTTTCCATGGTTCCCACGACGGCTCCACCTCTGCTGCAATCACATGACAGGCTGGATCGCAGCCGAAAGCTGCCATCCAGCTTGCCACGCCACAGACACTGAGAAGCGCAGGCATTCTTGCACTCTGCAGTGTCTCTGCAGCTCACCTCATGCACATTACTGACAGCGTGGGAAAATTCTCCTGCGCTCAGCGCTTCAGCAGGAGAATTCTCTCACGCTGACTGCAAGCGCAGGAGAATTTTCCCATGCTGTCAGTGACGTGCATGAGGTGAGCTGAGTTCATTGGACATGACCATGGCCCATCTTTATGCCGTCACAGCGAGACACTGAGGAGCACAAGCATGCCTGCGCTTCTCAGTGTCTGCGGCATGGCAAGCTGGATGGCAGCTTTCGGCTGCGATCCAGCCTGTCATGTGAATGTAGCAGAGCTGAAGCTGTCGTGGGAACCATGGAAACGTAAGGATGATGTTGCTTTATTATTTTACTTTTATTGCAGAAGACATTGGCTTCAGCTGGAATGGGCGTGATGGTAAGTATGGTTTAATTTAGAACAATAAAGAATTGTGTGTTTATTTCAATTAAAGGACTTTATTCTTGGTGTTTGTGTTTTTTTTTAACTTTGACTATGGGGTTAGTAATGGGAGTGTCTTATAGACGCCTCTCCATTACTAACCTAGGCTTGATGTCAGCTGGCATTATAAGCTGACATCAACCCCAGCCATTTTATCACACTGCCACCGCTACAGAGCAGTGGGAAGAGCGAGGCTAAGTGCCAGAATTGGCGCATCCTATGGATGCGCCATTTCTGGGGCGGCTGAAGGCTGGTGTTTCTAGCCTGGGAGGGGGCCAATATTCATGGCACCCTTCCTGGGCTATTAATATCAGCCCCCAGCTGTCTGCTAGCCTTTGCTAGCTATTAAAATAGGGGGGACCCCACGTCATTTTTTTGGGGTCCCCGATTTTAATAGCTAGTAAAGACTAGGTATTCTTCTGGGGGCTAATATTAGTAGCCTGGGAAACTCCGTGGGTATTACCCCCTTCCCAGGCTTCAAACATCTGCCCCAGCCGTCTGCTTAACCTCCGCTAGAGACTAAAATTACGGGGAACCCCACGCCAATTTTTTTTTTAATAAATCCTTTATTTTAACACTAAATGACAAGTACAGTAATCAACACTATCACTGTACTTCTTATATATGTGACTGACATGTTTCTATGTATCTAATCTATGTGTGATGCTCTATTCTTTCTGTTATAAATTGTCGGGTACCGAAGCTGAATTGCCGGCCGGCTTTTTTAAAGAGACGGTGCATGAAAACACTATTATTTTTTTTAATAAATCCTTTAACACTAAATGACAAGTATAGTAAGCAACACTGTCACTGTACTTCTTATATATGTGACTGACATGTTTCTATCTATCTAATCTATGTATGATGTTTTTTTCTTTCTGTTCTAAATTGTCGGGTACCGGTGTATGCCGCTGCTGAATTGCTGGCTTTTCATGTAATACATTCTACATTATTCTTAGTTGTTTTTCTTCATGTAGAATTAACCTACAAGGAAAGAAAGGGTTTATTTTCATTCCGATATTTGTGTCCCATTGACTTGCATTGGTTTCCGGTATCGTAATCGGCGATATCCGATATTTTTTGGGTATCGGTCCGATCCAATCCGATCCGATATTTCCCGATATCGGAAGGTATCGCTCAACACTACTTGTGACTATCCATCTTCCACTTGATTACATTCCAGAGATTTTCAATGGGGTTCAGGTCTGGAGATTGGGCTGGCCATGACAGGGTCTTGATGTGGTGCTCCTTCATCCACACATTGATTGACCTAGCTGTGTGTCATGGGGCATTGTCCTGCTGGAAAAAACAGTCCTCAGAGTTGGGGAATATTGCCTGAGCAGAAGGAAGCAAGTGTTTTTCAACGATAACCTTGTATGCGGCTTGATTCATACGTCCTTCGCAAAGATTAACCTGCCGAATTCCAGCCTTGCTGAAGCATCCCCAGATCATCACCGATCCTCCACCAAATTTCACAGTAGGTGAAAGACAAAGTGGCTTGTATGCCTCTGCAGGTCTCTGTCTAACCATTAGACAACCAGGTGTTGGGCAAAGCTGAAAATTAGACTCATCAGAGAAGATTACCTTACTCCAGTCCTGTATGGTCCAATCCTTATGATCTTTGGCAAACTTCAGCCTGGCTCTCCTTTGCGTCTCATTGATGAAAGGCTTTTTTCTAGCTTTACATGATTTGAGACCTGCCTCTAGGAGCTTGTTACGAACTGTTCTTGCCGTGCACTTCACCCCAGCTGCCATTAGCCATTCCTTTTGTAGGTCACTTGATGTTATCCTGCGGTTGCTGAGTGACATTCGAATAAAATGACAGTCATCCCGGCCAGTAGAGAGTCTCTTTCGCCCTCTGCCGGTCTGTAGCTTTGTTGTCCCCAGTGTCTGCTGCTTTACCTCGTTGTAATGGACTGCCGTCTTTTAAATTTTAAGGATGGAGGCAACATGACGCTAGCTGTATCCCTCTGCTAGTAAAGCCAGAATTGAGCCCTTCTTTTCCTCACTCTAGACTTTTCTTTTCAACTCCTTTGGCATGGTTAAAAGTTGTTTTTTCATTAAAATTAATTTTGGGCTATTCCTAGCACTTGTTTTGCCATCCAGCTTGTCATATTGCAAGAGGATTGTGAAGATCACAGCAGTGTTTTTTATACTTTCCCTCGTTACATAAGATTTGGTTCAGGTGATCACCTAATCAGAAGCACATTAAGTAGAATGAGGTGGACTTTGGTTGGGATTCAACTGACACTGGAATAGAATGGCTGTCAGACATGTAGAGATGGTGATTTTTAGAAAACTGTGCAGTGGTCTCTTAATTTTTGCCAGAGCTTTATGTGGAGGGCTATAGGGGACAATTATACCGTGTGGAGGTTATTATACTGGGGGGGGCCATTATACTGTGTGGGGCGATTATATTGTGTGGTAGGCTGTGTGGGGACCATGTGGAACATGAAGGGATAAGTCCACTAAACTTCAAACAGTATCAAACTATTATTGTTAGAACCTTGCTCTTAGGTTTTTTTTCCTTTGCTGGTCACATGACCTTGTTGGCCTATTTAATCCTGCTCCGCCCTTCTGGCTTTGCTGGACTTCATTGTATAACTACTTTCTAGCTAGCCTGTGCTCTGTATCTAACCTGTTAGTTTGCTTGGTCTACGGACCTCTATGTTCTATATATTTTGTTTGTTCGTCTGTCTGCTACTATTTCTGTTAGGAGGTGTCCCATATTCCTCCCAGTCCTTAGTACTTGTAGGGATTCCTTCCCCACATCTATAGGTCTCCGTACAGACTAGCTTAGGACTTTAGCAGGTCTGATCGCAGGATCAGGTTCCCTGTTACATCGTAGGGATTCAGCTGAGTTCTATCGTAGGGACAGATCTCCTCTCTTTCCTTAGCTCTGGTAGCAGAACATAACAGTAAGTCCAGCCCGCAAATTCTCTAAGGAAAGATTTTTCTGTTCCATCATGGTGTCGGTTCAGGATTTGGCTAAACACCTGCAGGGACTCTCTCTGGAAGTGGCCGAGCTCCGTCAGCACGTGAGTAACTGTCCTGGAGCACATTTCTTGGAGCCTAAGGTATGTTTGCCGGATTTATTTTTTGGTGAACACCGAGAATTTTTTTCATTTAAAAATGCTTGCTTATTGTATTTTCGTTTGAGATTCAAGTCCTCTGGGGATGAATCCCAGCGCATAGGGTTCATAATGTCACTTTTGCGCAAAGAGCCTCAGGAGTGGGCCTTTTCTTTGCAACCTAGTGATACATGCTTCAGATCAGTGGATAGTTTTTTTTCTGCTTTGGGACTATTATATGATGATCCTGACCGTGTCGCATCAGCTGAGACTGAGTTAAGACGTTTGAGACAGGGATCAGGTAATGTGGAAAAATATTGTACTCATTTCCGTCGTTGGTCTACTCAAACAGGGTGGAACGATTCTGCTCTGAAAAGTCTATTTCTTGCTGGGCTCAATGAAAGGGTTAAAGACCTGCTAATTGCTTATCCTACACCTGAAGATTTGCAACAGGCTATGCAATTAGCTATACGGGTGGATAGGAGACTGCGTGCAAGGGTTAATGAGAGCAAATCCTCTGCTATGTCAGTTTCTGGTTATGAGAATGTGTGTACTAACAGTGGTGAACCGATGGAGATTGGATCGGTGGCACCTCGCTCTCAAGAAAAAGATCGTAGATTTTCTGAAGGCTTGTGTTTCTATTGCGGAAAATCTGGTCATTTGATTAAAGGCTGTGAGCTTCGTATGAAGAAAGAAAAAAAAATGGTCAGTCATGCCCGTATTGCCTGTTTAAATTCCAAGGGTGTATTTTTAGCTGCTTCCACGATTGCTCAGGAAAAATTAATGGAATTTCGGGTGTTTGTTGATTGTGGGTCTACTCTGAATGTTATTGATGGGGGATTCTTGGAAAGACTCAATTTAAAACCCGAACCTTTATCATCCCCCATTGCTGTGGTTTCTGTGGATGGTTCCCCTTTGAAGAATATTACTCTCAAGGTCTGTGAATTTCCTCTCACTATTAATGGTGTTCACCATGAGAAATTGGATTTGGTAGTTTTGAATAACTTGCCTTCTCCAGTAATATTGGGATTGCCCTGGTTAAAATTTCACAATCCTGTACTGGATTGGTCTACCAGTGAAATTAAATCCTGGAGCCATAAATGTTATGACAAGTGTTGTAACGGGCGTATTGCAGCTTTGGATAGGGGAGAATTGCCTGTTCCTATTCAGGATTTTTGGAGAGTTTTTTCTGAGAAGGAATCGCAGGTTTTGCCTCCCCATAGAGACTATGATTGTTCTATTGAATTTGTCCCTGGAGCGACTCTTCCTAAAAGTCGTTTATTTAACCTTACTATTCCTGAGAGGAAGGCTTTGGAGGAATACATACAGACAAGTTTGGCCGCCGGTCACATTAGGCCCTCTAAGTCTCCTGTGGCGGTTGGATTTTTTTTTGTAAAAAAAAAGGACGGCGGTTTACGTCCTTGTCTGGATTTTCGTGAGATTAACAAAATTACTGTACACAATCCTTACCCACTGCCATTGATTCCTGATCTGTTTAACCAGTTAATGGGGGCCAAGTGGTTCTCTAAAATTGACCTTAAGGGGGCATACAATCTGTTGCGCATGAAGGAGGGTGACGAATGGAAGACTGCTTTTAACACTCCTGTGGGTCATTTTGAGAATCTCGTTATGCCTTTTGGTCTTACTAATGCTCCTGCATTTTTCCAGAATCTTATTAATGACATCCTTAGACCTTTGATCGGCAAAAATGTGGTTGTGTATTTGGATGACATTTTGATTTATTCGCCGGATCTGGAGTCTCATTGGCGGAGCGTACGTGAGGTATTACAGTTATTAATGGACAATTCGCTTTTTGCTAAGCTGGAGAAATGTGAGTTCGCTGTACAGAGAATTAGTTTTTTGGGTTACATTATCTCCAGCGAAGGTTTTGAGATGGACCCGGTTAAAGTTCAAGCTGTACAGGAATGGCCTAGGCCTATTGGTTTGAAATCGATACAGAGGTTTTTAGGTTTCGCCAATTATTACAGAAAATTCATAAAAAATTTTTCTAGTATTGTCAAACCTCTGACCGATCTCACCAGGAAAGGTGCTGATGCGGTTCAGTGGTCTTCTGAGGCCATTGAAGCTTTTGTGTATCTCAAGGAGAGGTTCACCTCTGCTCCCATCCTTATGCAGCCTGATGTGACTAAGCCGTTTTTGGTTGAGGTTGATGCTTCCTCTGTGGAGGTTGGCGCAGTATTGTCTCAGGATAACGGGGATGGATTACATCCCTGTGCCTTTTTTTCAAAAAATTTTCGGAGACTGAACTGAATTACGATATTGGTAATCGGGAATTATTGGCTATTAAACTCGCATTTGAACACTGGCGCCACTTCTTGGAAGGTGCGGAATTTCCCGTTCAGGTTCTTACGGATCATAAAAATCTGATATATCTTGATGCTGCCAAGCGCCTGAATGCCCGTCAGGCTAGGTGGGCACTGTTTTTCTCGCGGTTTAATTTCTCCGTTACTTACATCCCTGGTACTAAGAATGTTAAGGCGGATTCCTTGTCTCGCAGTTTTTCTCCCATAGTCGGTGCTGAGAAAAAGGAGAACATTTTACAAGAAGGTGTTGTGATATCTGCTTTGGACTCCGTTTTGGAAGATGAGATTCTTAAAGCACAGGAGAATGCCCCATCTAACACTCCTCATGGGAGGTTGTTTGTGCCTGGGACCTTTAGGAGAGATTTGTTTGTTGAGTGTCACGAATCTCGGTTGGCAGGTCATCCCGGAATCTCTGAGACCAAGAGACTGGTGGGTCGCAGTTTTTGGTGGCCTGGATGGCAGAAGGAAGTCATTAAGTGGGTGCATCAATGTACTATATGTGCTAGATCTAAGTCCTCACATACTCCTGCTGCGGGGTTGCTTTGTCCTTTGGAGGTTCCCAGTGCTCCTTGGACACATTTGGCTACGGACTTTATAACTGACCTTCCCCCCTCTGAGGGTTTTACTGTCATCTGGGTGGTCGTGGACCGTTTTAGCAAGATGTGTCACTTGGTTCCCTTCATCAAACTGCCCTGCGCTAAAACTCTTGCTAAGGCCTTTGTCAAGGAAATTGTCAGACTTCATGGCGTTCCTACTGACATTGTTTCTGATAGGGGTCCTCAGTTCGTGGCTCGTTTTTGGCGTGCCTTTTGTGACAGGTTGGGAGTTCATTTGTCGTTCTCGTCCGGATATCATCCTGAATCTAATGGCCAGACAGAAAGGAAAAACCAGGATGTTGAGCAGTTCTTGCGTTGTTTTGTGGCAGACAATCAAGAGGGGTGGTCTGAGTTTCTGCCACTTGCTGAATTTGCTCTGAACAATCATACATCTTCTTCTGCTGGTTGTTCACCTTTTTTTTGTTGTTCTGGGAGACATCCGTCGTTTGGGTCGTTCTCCAAGTTGGGATCTGCCGTGCCTGAGGAGGAGAATTTTTCCGGTGATTTGGAGAGAGTTTGGACGGATGTGCGTGGTAATCTTCAGGAGGCCAACAGAAAATCTAAAGACTACTTTGATAGGAAACGACAGGAGGTTTTGTTCGCTGTTGGTGACATGGTTTGGTTGTCCTCTAGGAATCTGCGGTTGAGGATTCCTTCTAAGAAATTGGGTCCCAAGTTTGTAGGGCCCTTTAAGGTGCTTCAGGTTGTCAACCAATCTGCTGTTAGGTTGGAGGTTCCTACCTCCTGGAGAATTAATCCGGTATTTCATGTCTCTCTGTTGAAAAAAGCTGTTGTATCGGATTGTGACGCCTCTGCCTCTGTTCCTCCGGTGGTGGAGGACGGGGAATATGAAATTTCTCGCATCCTTAACTCTAGACGGTATAGAGGCAGTTTGCAGTATCTTGTGGCCTGGAAAGGTTTCGGACCCGAGGATAACTCTTGGGTGAGGTCGGATGATGTTTCCGCGTCCAGACTTATCAGAGCGTTTCACAGGAGATTTCCTGATAAGCCTGGTCCTAGGGGATCCGGAGGATCCTCTTAGAAGGGGGGGTACTGTTAGAACCTTGCTCTTAGGTTTTTTTTCCTTTGCTGGTCACATGACCTTGTTGGCCTATTTAATCCTGCTCCGCCCTTCTGGCTTTGCTGGACTTCATTGTATAACTACTTTCTAGCTAGCCTGTGCTCTGTATCTAACTCTGTTAGTTTGCTTGGTCTACGGACCTCTATGTTCTATATATTTTGTTTGTTCGTCTGTCTGCTACTATTTCTGTTAGGAGGTGTCCCATATTCCTCCCAGTCCTTAGTACTTGTAGGGATTCCTTCCCCACATCTATAGGTCTCCGTACAGACTAGCTTAGGACTTTAGCAGGTCTGATCGCAGGATCAGGTTCCCTGTTACATCGTAGGGATTCAGCTGAGTTCTATCGTAGGGACAGATCTCCTCTCTTTCCTTAGCTCTGGTAGCAGAACATAACAATTATCAAACATTAACCCTTTCTCTGTCTTAACACCAATCAGGTTTGCTGATATTAATTCCTTTATTGCTCTATACTATCAGAGACCTTGGCAGAAACCCCTTCAATAGCTAAGCTTGTTACAAATGATGTCAATGACTCATTCAATACTCTAAAGTAGACCACCTCTGAAGGCTGCACTTTGAGAAAGGGGTTTGCTAGTAGTTGTAAATTTTCCTCAGAGCTGCGAAATTCATTATATATGGATATAATGCAGTTCTATGGGAACTGTACATATTTCTATGCAGTGAGCCCCCGCCAACTGCAGATTCAGGCCAACAGGATTTTATCATTAAACTACAGTACAAGTCAAACATTTGACACACCTGTTCTTGCAATTGTTTTCCTTATTCTTATTGTAATGTGCACATTGTTGATTCAGACTTGAAGTGAGCAAAACCTCAAAAGAACACATATGGAAACAAGGAGTAAAGAAACAAATGTGCAATTAATCAAAATATGTGTTAAACTAAGGAATCATCAAAGTACTCCCATTTTTCTGTGATGACAACGTTACACACCCTTGGATTTCCCACTAGCAGCTTCATTAGGGAGTCACCTGGAAAAGCCTTCCAACAGTCTCTAAGGCAGTGGTTCTCAACTCCAGTCCTCAAGAAGACCCACCAACAGATCATGTTTTCAGCATTGCTTTAGTATTACGCAGGTAATAATTCCATCGCCCGTGCAATACTAAGGAAATTCTGAAAACATGATCTGTTGGTGGGTCTTCTTGAGGACTGGAATTGAGAACCACTGCTCTAAGGCATTCACAGATTTGCAGAGGACTTGTCTGCTTTGTCTTCACTCTCCTTTCCAACTCATCTCAAATTTTCTCATCTGGGTTGGAGTCAGGTGATTGTGAAGGCCATGTTATCTGACACGGCACTCCATCCCTCTCCTATTTGGTCACATAGCGCTTACATACCCTTCCACTAGGGTTTCAGTCTCTCTGCCCTTATCCATATGGATGTCACTTGACAAATGGTAAGGTTTTTAATATTAAATATTAGAGTTAGGACTGTCCCATAAGGGTTGCCGTGACGTGGCGGGATGGCTTTTACATTATTTTGATCAAAATTTATGTTAACTAAATACCCTTTATTATTTATTATTATTTTTATGCACTGTGCAATTTATTTATTTACTTTCAGGCATTTGTGTATTTTGCCCTTGTCTTTGTTTTTTTCTGTCCAATGGCCATATGTGAACATGCATTTACACTTTGCATGCACATCAATTTACGTTTCAGTTCAGACTCCCAGGTTTTTTCTTTGTAGTTCAATGTGCTTTAGTGCATATAAGGGTGTGGCCGCCCTTTGTTTGAGCTGAAAGGTTCATTCTGCCTCAGGCCTATGCTTCTACTAGGGTTTCAGTCTCTCTGCCCTTATCCATATGGATGTCACTTGACAAATGGTAAGGTTTTTAATATTAAATATTAGAGTTAGGACTGTCCCATAAGGGTTGCCGTGACGTGGCAGGATGGCTTTTACATTATTTTGATCAAAATTTATGTTAACTAAATACCCTTTATTATTTATTATTATTTTTATGCACTTTGCAATTTATTCATTTACTTTCAGGTATTTGTGTATTTTGCCCTTGTCTTTGTTTTTTTTCCTGCAGCTGTTTTTGGATCACTGCAACACAAAAAATAGTTCCACTAAGACTAGCATTGTATGAAACTGTGTACCAACACTGCTTCTGCAAAACACACATGATGGTCACAAACACTTTCTGAAGGCAGATGATTCCACATATGATTCTATTCTTGATATTCATTGGAAGCATTGGCGTAACTAGAGTCCGATGGGTCCCGATGCAAAATTTGGACCTGGGCCCTCCCCCTGCATGTTGGTCAGGTGTATGGACCCTTGTAGCATTCTAAATCCTACAAAGACACACATGTTGCCCCCCCCTTCATTATGTAGTAATGTGCCCCATCCTGGGCCCCCTCCAGTTATATATAGTATGTCTCCCATTCTGGGCCACTTCCAGGTATATATGTCCCCCATCCTGGGCCTCTGCCTGGAATATATGTCCCCATCTGGGTGTACATGTCTCCCTTCTTGGTATATATCTCCCCCACCATGGTATATATGTCCCCTTTCTTGGTATATATGTTCCCCATCCTGGACCCCTTCCTGGTATACAAGTAACCCATTCTGATATATATGTCCCCCATTCTGGTACATACGTATGTCCCCCATCCTGGTATATATGTCCCCATCAGTCAGTATAATTGGGTGGTGACTTGGCCATGGGTAGCACAATAATGTGCTTTCAAAACACAGTTAAAAAACATTATGGCCCCACCAGTGATGTAGTCATTGTATATATGTCCCCCTTCTTGGTATATATATCCCCCATCCTGGGCCCCTTCCTGGTATACATGTCCGCCATCCTGCTATATATGTCGATGCAAGCAGGTGTAGTGTTATAGAAACTTAAAACTATACATTTATTACCATAGGATAAAATATGTGCAAAATACAAGGACATAAAAACACACAGATGAACTGTCTGTGATATACAATAGCCAAAAAACTTCCATATATTGTTGCTTCCAAAGATAAAGATATATGTCATATAAGCATATTATATCTCTGACACAACCAAGGGAAAAATGGCAATAAGAAAAAATGGAGCCTGCGGTACACTATACCAACTGGTTGTGCCTCAAATATGTGAGAACATGGAAACGTTAGCCCTATCAATGGTGACCATTTAACCTTACTATATATAGAAATGGAACATCCTCACCAGTTTTGATATCCGTTCACGCTCTCAGACTTCAGAGTAGCTCCATATGATGGGGGCAGACCAAAACTCATAAGGTCACCAGCCCATCACAAAATACCGCTCCCGACGCGTTTCTTAGCCTTAGCTCGTCATCAGGGGAAAAGGAGAGAAGACATGCGGTATGCACGCTGCCCAAAATCGCGCAGCTCATTCACCAGACAGCGCCATCTGACACTTTGATAAGTCCTCTTTTAAATCCTGGTCGCGCTATGTTCGCGATCGTGTCACTTCCGGTTCCGGTCAACTGACATCCGGTATGTGGAACGCAGATGCCGGCTGTGACACGCAAGCGTCACTTCCGGTGTGCGCATCACATACAAGGAAGAAACCGCACACTACAGAGCGACGATTAAGGGGCACACAAGGTAGCCAACTGACATCTTGTGTTGGATGGTGCCAAGAAGCCCTCCCATCCACAAATACCCCAAACCAGGGCGAGTATCCAGACCATACAGTAGCTGACACTCATCCAGGAACATACCATATATGCGGCGGTATATACTAACCGCGTCTGTTCTGCCCCAGTGGTTCAGGAGCTGGAGATACTTCATAGGTCAAAACCGCACAGTGGGTGCCACGGCCGAGCCCAAGAGCGCACTTGAAACCCAAATAGGGTAATGAAGATAAAAAATATGGAGATGAAAATGAAATTATGAAAAAAAGGGGAGGTATGAAAAAATATAAGAAGGAATATGAGGGGACCCATGAGGGGAACTAGGAGGGACCGCAAATCACAGAAAAGGAGAGAGAGAGAAACAAAAATGTAGGGGGCCAGGGGACCTATAAAAAGCCCTATTAAGTAGCTAACAAAGTCACCCTACCTTACAGTGGAGGTTGGCACCCTAAAGACCTGCGCAGATGGCGCCCCCACTCCTCGACGGCTGTCCCTACACTCCTCTCCCTAGTTCACCCTGCACTTATAGGAATGACCTATAGGACAACTGCTCATTGAGGCCGTGAGGAGCCATTGTACGCAGTCTAAAGATCCACTTCGTCTCTCTTTGCAGAATCAGTTTGTCCCAGTCGCCCCCTCTTGGTGGGGCCATGACTTTATCAATTCCCATAAATCGTATTGTATCCCTGCTGTACGGGTGTACGTTATTCACATGTTTCGCCAGGGGGGTGTCTCTTTTCAGGACAATATCCCTTTGATGTTCCCCCACTCTTCTCCTCAATTCCCTCCTTGTTTTCCCCACATATTCCATTCCACAGACACATTTGGCCATATAGATAATTCCCTTGGATCTACAGTTAATGAAATGTTTGACAACAAATGTTTTCCCGGTGACATTGCTTGTGAAGTCTTTTCCTTGCGTGATAACTTTACATGATACGCATCCACTGCACCTAAAACAACCAATTGTGGAACTTTTCAACCATTTGTTCCCCATATGGCCCATATAGTGACTGTGGACCAATCTGTCCCTAAGGGATCTGCCCTTTTTGTAGGTTATCCTGGGTCTAGAGTCGACCACGTCACCAATGTCCTCGTCCATTAATAAAATCGGCCAATGTTTTTGTAGTATCCTACGAACCGTATATGACTGGTTGGTGAATGTAGTGATAAGTCTGCAGAAAGTATTATCCTTATCCAAATTTGGAGATGGGTGTAACAGGGAGGAGCGGTCCCTGGCCAAAGTCCCCTCATAGGCCTCAGCTATTACCTTCTTTGGATAACCCCTCTCATAGAACCTTTTGCAGAGGTCAGTAGCCTGGGCTCTAAAGATGGCATCGTCCGAACAGTTCCTCCGGACCCTCATGAATTGCCCCTTCGGTATGCCCCTCTTAAGGGGGACTGGATGGTTGCTTTCCCACCTGAGGAAAGAATTTGAGGCAGTCGTTTTCCTATATGTACTAGTCCCTATCTCTCCATCCCTTCCTATCCGTATCAAAATGTCAAGGAAGGGCAACTCATGGGGGCCAAACTCAAAAGTGAAATGTAGGTTAAGGTCATTGTAATTCAGCCTTTCCACAAGGTTTCCAAAAGATGTTTTGTCCCCTTTCCACAAAACTAGGACATCATCAATATATCGAACCCATAGCAAAATGTTTTCGCCACCCTCAATGGGGATGTCCCCAAACACCACGGTTTCCTCCCACCAACCCAGGTATAAATTGGCATACGATGGGGCACATGGACTCCCCATCGCAGTACCCCTGAGTTGGTGGAAGTATTTCCCACCGAAGAGGAACACATTTTTTGTCAAGCAGAACTGCAGGGCCTCCATCACGAAATGATTGTGTCGCTCAAATTGTTTGCCTCTCCCAAGAAGGAAAAAGCGTATCGCCTCCAGACCACTATCATGGGGTATTGAGGAGTATAATGACTCGACATCTATGCTAGCTAGAGTCACGTCTTTATCAACTGTCATACCTTCTAGTTTGCGGAGCAGGTCGTTGGTGTCACCGATAAATGAGTTCAAACTTAAGACAAAGGGTTTAAGTACCTTCTCCAAATATATTCCCAGATTTTGGGTTAGATTGTTTGTCCCGGATATTATGGGGCGTCCTTTCAGTGGATTCAGGCCCTTATGTACCTTTGGTAAACTATAAAAGGTGGACATAACTGGATGGACTGGACAGATAAAGTCTCTCTCCTGTTTGTTTAAAATACCATCCCTCATAGCCTCATTTGCCAGTTCCTCCAGTTCTTGAGAAAACCTACTCGTGGGGTCCGCATTTAATGTGCTATAACACAGTGTCAGCTACTGTATGGTCTGGATACTCGCCCTGGTTTGGGGTATTTGTGGATGGGAGGGCTTCTTGGCACCATCCAACACAAGATGTCAGTTGGCTACCTTGTGTGCCCCTTAATCGTCGCTCCATAGTGTGCGGTTTCTTCCTTGTATGTGATGCGCACACCGGAAGTGACGCTTGCGTGTCACAGCCGGCATCTGCGTTCCACATACCGGATGTCAGTTGACCGGAACCGGAAGTGACACGATCGCGAACATAGCGCGACCAGGATTTAAAAGAGGACTTATCAAAGTGTCAGATGGCGCTGTCTGGTGAATGAGCTGCGCGATTTTGGGCAGCGTGCATACCGCATGTCTTCTCTCCTTTTCCCCTGATGACGAGCTAAGGCTAAGAAACGCGTCGGGAGCGGTATTTTGTGATGGGCTGGTGACCTTATGAGTTTTGGTCTGCCCCCATCATATGGAGCTACTCTGAAGTCTGAGAGCGTGAACGGATATCAAAACTGGTGAGGATGTTCCATTTCTATATATAGTAAGGTTAAATGGTCACCATTGATAGGGCTAACGTTTCCATGTTCTCACATATTTGAGGCACAACCAGTTGGTATAGTGTACCGCAGGCTCCATTTTTTCTTATTGCCATTTTTCCCTTGGTTGTGTCAGAGATATAATATGCTTATATGACATATATCTTTATCTTTGGAAGCAACAATATATGGAAGTTTTTTGGCTATTGTATATCACAGACAGTTCATCTGTGTGTTTTTATGTCCTTGTATTTTGCACATATTTTATCCTATGGTAATAAATGTATAGTTTTAAGTTTCTATAACACTACACCTGCTTGCATCTACATTTATTTTCGTGTAGTTATTTCTAAAATCCCCGCTGATGTATTTTGATATCCTGCTATATATGTCCCCCATCCTGGTATATATGTCCCCCATCCTGGTATATATGTCCCCCTTCTTGGTATATATGTCCATCATCAGTCAGTATAATGGGATGGTGACTTGGCCATGGGCAACACAATAATATGCTTTCAAAACAGAATAATGTGCTTTCAAAACACAATTTAAAAACCATTATGACCCCACCAGTGATGCAGCCATGTATCCTTTCAATACTGTAGATAACCATTGATGTTGGCACTATCCCTTTCAATACCTTTGACACCAGGGATATCAAAATTTACCTGATCAATGCCCTAGACCACTAAGGAAGGTGACATTAACTCTTTCAAACTTACTAATAAACAATGAATGTTAGCCTCACTACTTCAATACTGTAGACCACCATTAGTCTTGGCATTAACCCTTCACTATCCTAGAAGACTAAAGATGTTAGTCATGCACCTTCACATCCATAAAACACCAATTCCCGCAGGGGCAGAGGGGAAGCACAAGGTGAACTTTTGCAATAAGGCCTACATGTCATTTGTTATACCACTGCACAAACATTCATCTTATGTTGCTTTTGTTAGACCTCATACAGACATCAATGATTTTTCTTGTATGCAAAAATTAGTCTTAATTTCATTAGCGTTTTTTTATCAGTGTCATCAGAGTTTGACCAGTGTGTCAGTTTTTCTTGGATGAAAAAAGGACTGATGAAGGCTTCTCAAGCTTCTCCTATCAAACAGTCCTTGACAAAGTAACAGCACATGGATGGTAATCGAGTGCTATACAATTTTTTCCCAGATCCATAGATTTGAATTGGCGAGATGGATCCATCACTTGGATCATCATATTGGACAAGTCTTCGTGCTTATGTGTGGTCCACCCAGTTCGAGAAAAAAATCATGTGAACTACTACATAGACTAACATACAAAGGATTGCTAGCTGGGAAAACATGGATAGCACTTGTACAAGAAGAATTTATGTATGAAGGAGCCCTTAGGTTCATTGACTCTACGGGGTCTGTAATTGTGGAGCAACGCACAAGAACTTCCCGAAGTGTTTCTGTTTTTACCATCAGAGTTTGGTCAGGGGTTCATCAGTTTTTCTCAAATGAAAAAAAAACAAAACTGATTGAGTTTTCTCAAGCTTCTCCTCTTAAACAGTCCATGAAAAATGTACAGCATTTGGATGGCATCAGAGTGCCATCTGATGTTTTCACAGACCTATAGACTTAAATTGGCGAGTATGATCCGAGTCTCAAATAAAAATAAGTCATGTCTCCATGATTTTATGCGGACCACTCGATCTGCAAGAATACATGGACACATAAACTATAAAAGGTATGAGTTCTATCCATGAAAACTGTATGAGAAAAACTGATGTCTGAATGAGCACTTAGGGCCGTGAAAATGTTTTCTCTCTCTTTCTAGATTTTGCCTGTGCTATTCCTTCTTTCAATTAATGACATTACACGTAAGAGGTTACTGTAACAAAAGCCACATCACCGTTTCCAGCATATGCTCCTTATTAAGTGTTGATGATAAGTGACGTAAATAAAGCAGATTTGTCTCTGTATATATGACTTTAATGTCAAGGTGCCCCGTGCCTAATTTCAGGCCAGTGTCAGGCAGTTCAGGCGCTGAGTAAACTCACTATATTTAGTTTGCTGGAGTGATACATATTCTGTTTACATTGAATATAAACTTTCTGTGACAAACGCTCTCTAGGCGGTATCTATTTTCCCTTTTCTAAAACCATTATCTTCTGCAGAACCATTTCCTGACATCAGCAAAGGGCTTGTTTGTCTTTGAAGTTAAAAAATATGGAACAGTCTGGTAACAGGAGTCGTGTTTTATTCTGCTTTGTAGCTAAGTGCTATTGCAAAATGTCTTTAAAGAATGGTTATACAATGTAGATGGCAAAGGGACAGTGATTGGTAAAACCTCTGGCCCCAGCTTGTGTAAAACTACATGGTTGTAAAATCAAAGCCAGATAGGTACACCATTTTCCTTCAAAACCATGGCAGAGACCCTAGGCCAGGTCAAGAGGATCTACTCATTATACAAATTAGATAAAAACAAAATGAGATCGACTGACACAAGGTGAGATTTTAATACTAGAGACCGGATAGGACCGTCCTGATTGGGTACACCTTGTCATGGTGGGATGGCTTTTATGCTTTTTTGATCAAAATAGTATTAACTAAGTAGCCTATATTATTTACATGTACTGTTGCTATTAAATTATTTACTTGCTACAGGGTATATGCTCATTTCTTAGATTTTATTGTACAATTAGGACTATATCGAATGTGATATAATATGTGGCAATCTTGAGTAATTAAAGGAGAATTCTCAAGCTTGAAAGTTATCCCTTATCCTTGGGATAAGGTGATAACTTCCCAATTACTTTGGGTCTGTGTCACGGGTGTGTCAGGATTGACAGACAGTCATACAGTGTCCGGCTGTAGAAGGTCGCTGCATTTGGCCTTAGAAACATCTCCCTGATCCTTTTATGATTCCTCTCTCTTTAGGACCCAGCAGTGATCCTCACCTTGCCTGGGGATTATACCTTTCCCTTTAGGACCCTGAGGTATCCTCACCTTTCTGCTGGTAATCAGCACTTCCTTGCTGTGTCCTTCAATACCCTCAGATCCTCAGAGAGTTGCTGGTAATAGCGTGTTTTCCTGTTCAGGCCTGGAATTCTAGTAGTCGACTAGAATTACGTTGGAGTTCCTTCGTGGATTGTTGCCGTGTTTTCTCCGGTGTCATCTTGGAGCTAAGTGTATTCCCCTGTTTGTTTCCCCTGTGTGTACTTTAGTTTGTAGTGGGGCTGACTTAGTGCTCACCCCTCCTGCTCCCTACCTAGGGCCTAGCCTTAGGGTCAGCTAGGGCCAGGTTTCCTGCTCGGCGATAGGTGCAGAACCTATTTAAGGTCTATAGGGGAGTCAGAGTTTGTCATTAGTTCCATTTAGGGGTCTCCACTCTCCCTTTCCCTAATTGTAGGGCTCCCTCCCCTTTTCCCATCATTATACGCTGGGTTCTCCTCATTCCTAGCATGACAGTCAGACCCCTGGAATCTCAACCCATCTTAATTGCCCCATGTGAATCGAGCAGTGGTCAATCAAGTGCACTGCTGCTCCATTCATTCTCCGTGGGACTACTGGAGATAGCCAAGCACTTCACTAGGCTGGTCTTGAGAGCCCCAAATGGTGGAGGTCCTAGTATTGTAGGTCTACTTATTAGTCTTCATCTCTTGTGTAACTCTCTGCTGTTGACCATTTTTCACCTCACTTAATATTATTCTGCTTATTGTCACACTTGGCTGTATTTGACTGCAATAATTATATTTTTAGTGGATTTGAGATTCAAACATTTTAAGTGAATAATAAATTAATTTTAATCAATTTTCTTTCCACTTTAACCAATGATAGGCTCCTAATATCAAAGTTTTAGACGGTATCTCCTTTCTAAATGTTATTATGGCATGAATATTACAATAATCCCAATGCCAGCTTAGAGTAAACCCAGTGAATTAGCCACATCTACTATAGAACATTTCTATACGGTCATATTTTATAAAATATGGAACTGTACAGGTTGAGAGCTTAGAAACATCATATATGTAAGGGGTATTCCTGCACAGTACCATATTAATTTGCAAAATTATAAATTGGCTCTTGGAAAAGGAAGGGGGGTAGTGCTACCCCTTCTTCCAAGCATTTTATTATACTAGCATCTTATATCTACACCTACTACCCAAATGATGCAGAGCAAATAAAGAAAACTGACCAAAACTAGGAAGACGTGAAACAACAGTACACTACAGATTTATAGCTGCCAAGTGGTTAGAAGCTTTTCTATTTATTGCTGCCATGATTACTCCTAATAGGAGGTGCAGTGATATGTGATGTTCTAATCAGCACAAGAATGAAAGGATGAGAACATTGTTCTTCCACTGTACAAAGCACTGGTCAGACCACACTTGGAATACTGTGCTCAGTTATGGGCCCCAATATATAGAAAGGATATAAATGAGCTTGAAAAGGTACAAAGGAGGGCAACAAAATTAATAAAGGGAATGGAGGGACTGCAATACCCAGAGAGGTTGGCAAAACTAGGACTATTCAGCCTGGAAAAGAGAAGGTCGAGGGGGGACATAATAAATGTGTACAAATATGTTAGGGGACAGTATAGAGATCTTGCCCGGGATTTGTTCAAAAGGAGGGATATTAAGGTAACAAGAGGGCACTCACTAAGACTGGAAGAGAAAAGGTTTCAGCACCAGCATAGGAAGGGGTTCTTTACGGTAAGAGCAGTGAGAATATGGAATTCACTGAGTGAGGAGACGGTAATGTCGTATTCACTACACCAGTTCAAGCGGGGACTGGATGCATTTCTAGATACCAGGCAGATTTCAGCGTATACTTAAAAATAAAATAAAATAGTAGGTTGATACAGGGATTTATTCTGACTGCTGGTTTCAGAGTCGGGAGGGAATTTTTCCTCAGGTGAAGATTGGCTAAATCATTTGGAGTTTTTGCCCTCCTCTGGATCAACTTTAGCAATTACAGAACTAACAGGTCGAACTTGATGGACGCAAGTCTTTATTCGGCTTTACAAACTATGTTACTATGTAAAATGTCACCGATATTGATCTCAGGAGTCCGATATAACATGACAGCAAGTTTTCTTTAACAATACAGTTATATGAAAAAGTTTGGGCACCCCTATTAATCTTAAGCTTAATGTTTTATAAAAATTGGTGTTTTTGCAACAGCTGTTTTAGTTTGATATATGTAATAACTGTTGGACACAGTAATGTTTCTGCCTTGAAATGAGGTTTATTGTACTAACAGAAAATGTGCAATCTGCATTCAAACAAAATTTGACAGGTGCATAAGTATGGGCACCTCACCAGAAAAGTGACATTAATATTTAGTAGATCCTCCTTTTGCAAAAATAACAGCCTCTAGTCGCTTCCTGTAGCTTTTAATGATTTCCTGGTATTTTTGACCATTCCTCTTTACAAAACAATTCCAGTTCAGTTAAGCTTGATGGTCGCAGAGCATGGACAGCCCTCTTCAAATGATCCCACAGATGTTCAATGATATTCAGGTCTGGGGACTGGGATGGCCATTCCAGAACACTGTAATTGTTCCTCTGCATGAATGCCTGAGTAGATTTGGAGCAGTGTTTTGGATCATTGTCTTGCTGAAAGATCCATCCCCTGCGTAACTTCAACTTTGTCACTGATTCTTGAACATTATTGTCAAGAATCTGCTGATACTGAGTGGAATCCATGCGTCCCTCAACTATAACAAGATTCCCGGTGCCGGCATTGGCCACACAGCCCCAAAGCATGATGGAACCTCCACCAAATTTTACTGTGGGTAGCAAGTGTTTTTCTTGGAATGCTGTGTTTTTTTGCCGCCATGCATAATGCCATTTTGTATGACCAAACAACTCAATCTTGGTTTCATCAGTCCACAGGACCTTCTTCGAAAAAGAAATTGGCTTCTCCAAATGTGCTTTTGCATACCTCAGCCGACTCTGTTTGTGGCGTGCTTGCAGAAACGGCTTCTTTCGCATCACTCTCCCATACAGCTTCTCCTTGTGCAAAGTGCGTTGTATAGTTGACCGATGCACAGTGACACCATCTGCAGCAAGTTGATGCTGCAGCTCTCTGGAGGTGGTCTGAGGATTGTCCTTGACTGATCTCACCATTCTTCTT
Organism: Phyllobates terribilis; assembly: GCF_046119375.1. Classification (NCBI taxonomy): domain Eukaryota; kingdom Metazoa; phylum Chordata; class Amphibia; order Anura; family Dendrobatidae; genus Phyllobates; species Phyllobates terribilis. The sequence goes on from NW_027362761.1 coordinate 881,825,859, forward strand.
CTCTGCCTTTCTGATGTTTTTCTTGGCCTGCCACTTCTGGCCTTAACAAGAACTGTCCCTGTGTTCTTCCATTTCCTTACTATGTTCCTCACAGTGGAAACTGACAGGTTAAATCTCTGAGACAGCTTTTTGTATCCTTCCCCTGAACAACTATGTTGAATAATCTTTGTTTTCAGATCATTTGACAGTTGTTTTGAGGAGCCCATGATGCCACTCTTCAGAGGAGATTCAAACAGGAGAACAACTTGCAAGTGGCCACTTTAAGTAGCTTTTCTCATGATTGCATACACCTGGCTATGAAGTTCAAAGCTCAATGAGGTTACAAAACCAAAAAAAGTGCTTTAGTAAGTCAGTAAAAAGTAGGTAGGAGTATTTAGAACAAGAAAATGATAAGGGTGCCCATACTTATGCACCTGTCAAATTTTGTTTGAATGCAGATTGAACATTTTCTGTTAGTACAATAAACCTCATTTCAAGGCAGAAACATTACTGTGTCCAACAGTTATTACATATATCAAACTGAAATAGCTGTTGCAAAAACACCAATTTTTATAAAACATTAAGCTTAAGATTAATAGGGGTGCCCAAACTTTTTCATATAACTGTAGATAGAGGTTAATATCCCCATGTGGCTATAAATTATAATTCAAGTCTTGTATCCATTGAAAGCTTTTCAATCCTGAGCAGCAAGTTAAAAGAAAAAAATCGTTATTATGACTTCATTAAAATGTGTAAGATAGGTATTTAGAAAAATATCTGACGCATTTCGAGTCAAGCTGACTCTTAGATAGGATAAAATGTTCCAAACTACTGTTTTAAAAACAAGCAATGCCCTAAAATCCAGGGAGGTCACATTTTGTAAGCATCTGATAAGCAATGTGTTAAACCTAAGGTAAGATAACTTTTTAACTTATCTATAACTAAGAGTCAGCTAGGTTCAAAACTCATCAGATATTTTTTCCATCTGCCCATGTTAAACATATTAATGAAGTCATTCTAAACTTTTTTTTTTAACTCTTTGTGCTTGAGTGGAAAACTTTCTACTACTGCCCCTAACAGATCTGCTTGATACATCACAAGCATTGTCTGTGCAAAGAGGAGTGAACTTCCCATTGACCTGAATGAACAACACACATGCGTTGGATTGGGTGAGCTGTAGCTACAAAAATGTATTTCTTTCTTGTATACAAATTTCTCTGTTCTATAGATATTTGACCATTTAGATTGGGAATGTATATAGTGGGACAATAAATAAGTCATCCAAATTACTGTAATAAAATATATCAGCTTATCAATACTAGCAACCTTGTGAAATCAATGTATAATGCTTAGACGAGCTCTGTCCTCCAGAAATAGAGTTGCTCTTTGTACGTCTCTCGCAGGACATAAAGATGGGGCATGTAGAAGTCATGCAATACCTTTCAAATTGAGGGCTTTATAGTATCGAGAACATAAAGTTTAATTTTAAAAGGACCTTTCACAAGTTTGAGCATGTTAAACTGGTCACATCATGGAATATAGCCTACAGAACTAATTATAACATTGTTTTTATTTTTTAATTTCCTCTCTCTGTTTTGTGGATATTAGCTTGTAAGGTTTAGGTTAGAATTTATATTAAGGCCATCTTGGTGTTCCCAGAGATTTGTCTCTAGGGTCGTGTACTCTTCCCCATATATGATGTTGATTAATCATAAGCAGTTAGCAACATACAGGGGAAAAAAAGAACACACCCCACACTGGCTCATAATTTGCAACTTTTTTGAAAATTTGCAATATTTTTGTGCAATTGTACTACAGTACCTTAGTAATTTTCAAGAACTGTCTAATTTTCTTTTTGCACAGTTAAAGACTAGCGTGCTGCATTTTAATATGTATTGAAAGGATCGTTACAAGATTTTACTATAAAGGTCACACAAAAACAAGAGTGAAAAAAATTAGCTTGTTTGATTTTGAGCCACTTCAATAAGCATTGTGCGCCCATTTTTACGAATTTCCCACAAAATCAGATAGAAAATTGACAAAAAAAACCACAATTGTTGAATCTGCCATATTTTGATGTATAAAAGGAATATCGCATATGCATTAGTGTTGAGCGAGCGTACTTGTTTAACGCTTTACAAGGGTGCTGGCCGAGTAGCTTCGGCATGCTCGGCTTCTCTGTTTGAGTCGCCACGGCTGCATGTGTCGCAGCTGTTAGACAGCTGTGACACATGCAGAGATTGCCTAACAAACAGAAGTGAACAAACAGATGCCGAGCATGCCAAAACTACTTGCCGAGCACCCGAGCGTGCTTGTTTAAAGGGTTGAATAAGCACTCTCGCTCATCACTAATAAGCATGACCACAAACCACATTTATCATTTCCCTGACAGCTGAACTGTGTCTGATCTCTAACTTAATGCTAAGACATCAGACTTTCATTGGAAAACAAGACATTTATTTAATAAGTATTATGCCATTAACAACAAATAATAGCCAGTTACAGTGGCATGTAAAAGTTTGGGCACCCCTGGTCAAAATTACTGTTATTGTGAACAGTTAAGCAAGTTAAAGATTAAATGATCTCTAAAAGGTCAAAAAGTCAAAAGTTAAAAATGACACATTTCCTTTGTATTTTAGACAAAAAAAAAATTCATCTTTTACATTTTAAAAATTACAAAAAGGAAAATGGTCCGAAGCAAAATTTTGGCACCCTGCATGATTAGTACCTAGTAGCACCCCCTTTTGAAAGTATCACAGCTTGTAAAGGTTTTTTTGTAGGCAGCCAAGAGTCTTTCAATTCTTGTTTGAGGGATTTTCATCCATTCTTCCTTGGAACATTCTTCCAGTTCTGTGAGTTTCCTGGGTCATCTTGCATGCGCTGCTATTTTGAAGTCTAGCCACAGATTTGCAACGATGTTGAGATCAGGGGACTGTGATGGCCATTGTAAAACCTTCAGCTTGCGCCTTTTGAGGTAGACTATTGTGGATTTTGATATGTGTTTAGGATCATTATCCATTATCCATTTGTAGAAGCCATCATCTTTTCAACCTCAGCTTTTTTACCAAAGAGTTCTATTTTAACCTCGTCATCAGTCCACAGAACTTGTTTCCAAAATGCATCAGGCTTGTTTAGATATTCTTTTGCATACTTCTGTTGCTGAATTTTATGGTGAGGATGCAGGAGAGGTTTTCTTCTGATGACTCTTTAATGAAGGCCATGTTTGTGCATGTGTCTCTGAACAGTAGAACCATGTACCACAGCTCCAGAGTCTGCTAAATCTTTCTGAAGGTCTTTTGCAGTCAAGAGGATTCTGATTTGCGCTCTAGCAATCCTACGAGCAACTTCACTGAAATTTTGCTTGGTCTTCCAGACCTTATCTTGACCTCCACTGTTCCTGGTAATTGCCATTTCTTAATTACATTTTGAACTGAAGAAAGGGCAACTTGAAAACGCTTTGCTATATTTTTATAGCCTTCTTCTGCTTTGTGGGCTTTCATCCTTTTCATTTTCAGAGTGCTTGGCAGCTGCTTAGAGGAACCCATGGCTGCTGTTTTTTGGCATAAGGTTAGAGGAGGCTGGGTTTTTATAAAGCTTAGAAATTTGCATCACCTGGCTTTTCCTAACGATGATAGTGATCAAGCCATAACCCTAACAGGCTAATTAAGGTCTGAAGCTTTGGTCAAAGTTATCTGAGCACACAAATCACCAAGGGTGCCCAAACTTTTGCATCGGCCCATTTTCCTTTTTATAATTTTTAAAATGAAAAAAATGACAATGTGTGTATATATACACTACCGTTCAAAAGTTTGGGGTCATTTAGAAATGTCATTATTTTTGAAAGAAAAGCACATTTTTTTTCAATGAAGCTAACATTAAATGAATCAGAAATACACTCTATACATTGTTAATGTGGTAAATGACTATACTAGCTGCAAACATCTTGTTTTTATTGCAATATCTACATAGGTGTATAGAGGCCCATTTCCAACAACCACCACTCCAGTGTTTTAATGGTACATTGTGTTTGCTAACTGTGTAAGAAGGCTAATGGATGTTTAGAAAACCCTAGAAAACGCTTGCACAAGTATGTTAGCCCAGCTGACAACGGTTTGGCTGATTTGAGAAGCTATAACATTGACCTTCCTTTGAGCTAGTTGAGAATCTAGAGCATTACATTTGTTTGTTCTAGGAAACTCTCAAAATGGCCAGAAAAAGAGAACTTTCACGTGAAACTCGACAGTCTATTCTTGTTCTTAGAAATAAAGGCTATTCCATGCAAGAAGTTGCCAAGAAACTGAAGATTTCCTACAACGGTGTGTACTACTCCCTTCAGAGGAGAGCACAAACAGGCTCTAACCAAAGAGAAGTGGGAGGCCCCGCTGCACAACTGAGCAACAAGATAAGTACATTAGAGTCTCTAGTTTGAGAAATCGACGCCTCACAGCTCCTCAACTGGTAGCTTCATTAAATAGTGCACGTAAAACTCCAGTGTTAGCGTCTGCAGTGAAGAGGCGACTCCGGGATGCTGGCCTTCAGGGCAAAGTGGCAAAGAAAAAGCCATATCTGAGACTGGCTAATAAAAGGAAAAGATTAATATGGGCAAAAGAACACAGACATAGGACAGAGGAAAATTGGAAAAAAGTTTTATGGACAGACGAATCAAAGTTTGAGGTGTTTGGATCACACAGAAGAACATTTGTGAGACGCAGAACAACTGAAAAGATGCTGGAAGAGTGCCTGACGCCATCTGTCAAGCATGGTGGAGGTAATGTGATGGTCTGGGGTTGCTTTGGTGCTGGTAAAGTGGGAGATTTGTACGAGGTAAATGGGATTTTGAATAAGGAAGGCTATCACTACATTTTGCCCCGCCATGCCATACCCTGTGGACAGCGCTTGATTGGAGCCAATTTCATCCTACAACAGGACAATGACCCAAAGAGCACCTCCAAATTATGCATAAACTATTTAGGGAAGAAGCAGGCAGCTGGTATTCTATCTGTAATGGAGTGGCCAGTGCAGTCACCAGATCTCAACCCCATTGAGCTATTGTGGGAGCAGCTTGACCGTATGGTACGCAAAAAGTGCCCTTCAAGCCAATCCAACTTGTGGGAGGGGCTTCAGGAAGCATGGGGGAAATTTCTCAAGATTACCTCCTCAAAGGTCTGCAATGCTGGAATTGCTGCAAAGGGAGCATTCTTTGACGAAAGCAAAGTTTGAAGGAAAAAATTATTCTTTCAAATAAAAATCTTTATTTCTAACCTTGTCAATGTCTGGACTATATTTTCTAATCATTTTGCAACTCATTTGATAAGTAAAAGTATGAGTTTTCATGGAAAACACAAAATTGTCTGGGTGACCCCCAGGAGATGTGGTATGATCAGACCATGTTCCTGAACGGTGAGACTCAGCCATTACACAGTACACAGCAGGGGAACATTTATAAGATTATCTCAGCACAGGAACATTCTATTGCACTTTCTGTCCACCTACTTTTGGACCACCCTGTATATATATATATATATATATATATATATATATATATATATATAAATTATTTTTTTTCCTAAAATACAAAGTAAATGTGTTATCTTTAACTTTAGACTTTTTAGAGATCATTTCATCTTCTTAATTTTTCACAGTAACAGTAATTTTGACCAGGGGTGTCCAAACTTTTACATGCCATTGTATATGTTATGGGATATCTCATTTTTGCATAAGAGCATCTTAATAATAATGCCAAGCTCATAATGCCAGTTTTGGCTACCTGATGAAAATTGAGAAAAGTGAAGTATTTGTTCAGTTTTTCCACAATAGAGGAAGGTTTCACATTACTGTTACTTTCTGTCCACACAGTCACTGCGCATTCGATGGAATATAGCACTGTGGGCAGGGAGTGCATACTGAACACACATCAGAATTGATGCATGCTCAGTAGAGCAGCAATTGGTCCAGCCCTTAGAACAGATGTCACTGATGACACTTTGTTTTGGGGTGGGGAAAGCAGCTGAAGCAGTGACTATATTCCTGGCCCCCTAATAATGGCCTGTTTGAGTATCTCAGCATGCACTGGGGATTCTCAAATGAAACGTCATCGGAATGGAAATAAAAAAAAATGCAGGAAGATAGAACAGAGGGGGAATGGTAGGGAATTTTCAATTAAAGTATATTTGAAAAGTGATTATATTATTAAATTAAATACGCATATAGAATGAAATTCAAATTTGTTTTCAGACCACCCCTTTAATTGAAATATGTGCTGCTTTGGCGAGACAAGACTCACCCCTGAGATCCCTACTATACAGGTGCTTGATTTTTGATTTCCATTAAAAAAAAGATAATGTGTAGAAAATGATCTACATAATATAGTTTATTTTGTAAGATGACAAAGTTAACCCTAGTAGAGTTAAAATAAACCATTTATTAGAAATCTACTCATTTTGAATACAACAGCTAAATGTCATTCTCCTGTGAGCTCACATGACATTTAATTCTGGGAATCCTTCCCAAATGAAAACACTTTGACAGGTTACGGGTTTGAAAATTGAAACTTTCTCACACTGGTTGCCAAAGAATATCACAGCAAAGAACAGATACTGTTCTCGCAAAGGAAGCCCAAAAATATAATGATTATTTTGTTAAAGTGTATTTTGTGGAGTTCTATTCTTTAATCTTTACTAGTGTTGAGCGAGCACTAAAATGCTTGGGTGCTCGAAGCTCGGGCCGAGCTCACCGTGATACTCGGGTGCTCGACCCGAGCACCGAGCCCAATGTTAGTCTATGGGAGACCCGAGCATTTTTGTGGCGGCACCCCCGGCAGTCTGTAGAAAGCCTAAAAAGTGCCCAAAACGATAATGACAGTGCTCAAAAGACATGGGGACAGCATGGGCATCGCCCCAGGAAGCATTTCTGACCCCCAGGTCACTGCTGTCAACAACGTGGTCAGAGGTATTAAGCCACTTTTACGGGCTCACAATAAAACGTTCAAAAACGAAACTGAAACTGCTTTCCTGTGAAATATGTTATGGAACTTCCTTTCCAGGGTAAAGACTTGTGTATAAGGTAAAATAAATAACCAAAAACAAAAATACTCCTCCACACCTTGGGCTATGTTCACAAGTAGCATTTTTTATGCGTTTTTGCACTTTTGTATTGCTTTCAACCGTGACAAATTCACCGGGAAATGTCATTTTAACATTTTACAACCTTATCTGGCCATGTGCTATGTGACACATGCGTACAGTGCTGAAAAGACATGGGAACAGCATAGACGCCTGGAAGCATCTCTGACACCTAGGTCACTGCCTAAAAGTGTGCCCATCAGAAGTGATCCTTGCCACATCAGAAGATGCAGACTTGCAACTATCCCCGTGCAAGTCCTTGTCCCAGGGCAGTGTTCAATTGTACCTCCCCCATTCCTTGCAATGCAAGCGCAAGTATGCAGCCTGCCACCAGCCCACCCCCAGGCTGCAATACCATACTGCTTGCTTGCTTGATCTTGAAATTGGGCCTTTTAGGCATGTGGAGGCGGAATCTGGCCACCACGTCATGGCTGCGTCGGCGGCCTGGTATCCATACTCAGTCCCCAGCCGCTCGGCGGCCGGGTGTCCACGCTTGGTCCCCAGCCACCAGGGGCCGGCCGGGTGTCCATACTCGGTTCCCAGCCGGGTGTCCATACTCGGTCCCCAGCCGCCCGGCGGCCAGGTGTCCATACTCGGTCCGCAGCCGCCCCTATTTGTCCCGGTAACTTTCCCCACACTTTTCTTAGCCTGGCCTGCTTCAGGGCAGCATCGGCCGAGCCCACCAGACAACCATACTCCTCCGGTGGGCCCTGGCTTCTCCATCATGGGAGTTGAGAGTGCCAAGGTGAGGAGCATGATGATGATGATAGAAGTTAGCATCTGCTTTGTTTTCTTGGAACGCAAGCGTAAGTGTGCAGCCTGCCACCCACCCACCCCCAGGCTGCAATACCATACTGCTAGTTTGCTTGCACTTTAAATGTGGCCTTTTAGGCTTGTGGAGGCAGACGCCGGCCACCACGTCATGGCTGCGTCGGAGGCCTGGTATCCATACTCAGTCCCCAGCAGCCCGGCGGCCGGGTGTCCACGCTTGGTCCCCAGCCGCCAGGGGGCGGCTGGGTGTCCATAAACGGTCCCCAGCCACCCCTATTTGAAGGACAGCCTAACCACAAACACGTGGACAAGTGAATGTGGCCAGGGATGGTCCATCTCACTGACGCCTTCACACTGGGTTAATATTTTGGAAGCCGGGACACAGTTGGACACTGGGATGCAACACGTCCTCCAGACATAGAGGATTGCGCGTCCTGGGTCAATCAGGCTTCAACACAAAGTTCAGAAGGTAGACAGCAGCAGTGGTCGGCCTCCTACACAACGAGTAAATTATTCATGATCATGAGACCATCCATCTCCTTAGCTTTCTGTTCCTTGCAATGCAAGCACATGTATATAGTAGCGGCTAGGCCTGAGGTGGTCAGCGTTTTGGCGCATATCCTACCTCCTCCGAGGATTGCTGGATGTTTTCCTGCTACTATCACAGTTCTATGACTCCCGTTAAAACAAAGCTTCAGGTGATGAATGATGGATAAGGTGGTGGCAAAGGAGAAAGAGCAGGAGGAACAGGGACCATTCACATCAATATCAGACCAGTCAACCACACATGTCTTGTAGGATATGTTTCTGCACCAAAAGGAGCGGTTCGGCTACACAGTTATAGGGCATACAGTGAGTGCAATGCCTACCAAAAATTTCGAGGCACTCCAATGCCCTTTGGAAGTGACATGGAGGTCAGAGGGGCCTTAACTAAACCGTTTTTTCCATTTATAGCAACTGGGTCTCCTGTACACTGTTGACCTAAGCAGTGAATGGAAGGCTTTCCAAAAATTATGAGGAACTGCAATGCCCCCTGAAACAGACGTGGATTACAGCGTACTAAAAACTAGTGTTGAGCCACCCCCGTAGTGTTCGAGTTCGGTTCGGTTCGTCGAACACCCGTGTGTTCGCCGAACTGTTCGTCGAACTGTTCGTCGAACACCTTCGAACACCGTTAAAACCAATGGCAGGCAAACAAAAACACATAGAAACACATAGAAAACACCTTCAAAGGTGTCCAAAAGCTGACAAACTGCTCAGAAGACACAACTAACACATGGAAAAGTGACAAGTACATATAGTCATGCGAAAAGAAAAGAGGTGGAGGAGTAAAAGGAGGGGGAGACACAGATATAGGCATGTCATGCCCTTCTAAAATCCAAAAAGTGAGAAGCCGAGACGGCCAGTCCGCTCCTGCCCGTGCCACCTCCGTGTCGCCGGGTTTGTGCCAGAGCCGCGGTGAACCCTGACGGCCAGCCCCCCTCTCCCAATACTGGTGCCTGTCCGCTGGTGGGTCGAGAGAGCCCCCCTGTGGTGGAGGCAGCTCTAAGCTTTTTAATTTAAATTGTCCCTCTAATTTGAATGAATACACTTTAAATCCATTTACAAGGATCTATTGGAGGGCAAGTCTCATGCCAGCAGCCGCGTAATTCCAGCTCCAGTAGCGTCCACTAAAGCTGCTGCAGTTAAAAAGCTTTTATAAGGATCGAGCTCGGCTGTCCACCGCAAGGCATACCAGTGCCAGTCCCAGCCCCTATGCCTTGGGGTGCCTCCTGATGCTCTTCACTAAGTATCCCGTGGTCCCGAAGCATTTCCTTTGAAAAAATTAAGTGTCCAAACTACAGGTGGTGTAGCTTGCTTAACAGCCGGGATAATCCGCTGACTAGCAGACACTGCTACTAGGCACAAAGTATTTCCTGGGCTAGATGCAGTTAAAAATTTGTAAGTAGATACTCTCGTTGGATGCTGAGAAAGCATTCCATAGAGTCTCCTGGCACGCCATATATGATTCTCTTAAAAAGCTTGGGGTAGGGGTCTAGGGGACCCTTTTATAGCCAAAATCACGGCCCTGTATCACAATACGTCACCTAGGCTGAAGATAAATGGAACTGTAGCACCGAGGGCTCGGTTGCTACAGACGTATTGCACCTCACCCAGAGATGTGATATCTCACTCTCAGATAAGGATGGAGTGTGGATCAGGACCCGACACCTGCATGCATTACACCACATTGCCGTGGGGCAGGGCGATCAATATGCCCCTGAGATGGGCACGACAGTCCCTGTCCCTGGCTGGAGTGGGGGGAGGGAACACTGAGGAAGGGGAACCCTGCAGTGCAGGAGCAGGGAGGAAGCAGTTCCTGGGTGCATTGAGAAGGGAGTATAAAAGGTGGGCACCATCTTAGTTCAGTGCAGAGAAGTCTGAGCAGAAGTGGCAGGGAGCAGGGGCTCTGCATGAGCTCTGCTCCGGAGGCGGGCCTAGTAACAGAGGCCCAGGCCTGCAAGAGGGAGAAGGAAGGAAGAGGAGCGGAGAAGGCTCCAGGAACGAGGAATGAAGGGATCCCAGGGGTGCGGACGGGCGAGTCGCCACCGCACGCCCGAATCCACCTGCGTGGAGGGGTCAGGCCAAAGGGGGAGACCGGTCCCCGAACTAGTGGAGGCAGGAAACGACCCTCAGCTAGAAACCGGAGGCTCTGACATTTTATGTGGCGCAGCCCCTTGCTCCACCCGCTAGGAAGGCACCACATAGGGTCAGGGAAACTGGCGCCAAGTTTACCAAGAGGAGGCCCGAGGCAGCCGGACAGAAGTGTTGGTAAGAAAGGCCAGACAAAGGACACACAAAGGGGGTCCTGTGAAGCGCTCCAAAGTTATCTGGGAGTTGTCTGAGCCCCTCACCTGGTGAGCACAGTACGACGTGGGCAGCCGTTACCTGCAGACGTGGTCTGGATAATAAGAACTGTGAGTAAAGGCCCTGAACTGCATCACTGACTCCGTGTCGTTACTGCTGCTGCCCTGCACCATCACCCCCATCCTCCGCATACACTGCCCTGAGGCTATACTCCTCCCGTGGGGAGTTATGCTACGCTCTGCTGCACCCACAACACCAGCCTTAGCGGTCTGCCCTGTAGCGGCGGTTCACTCTGACCGCAATCCACGGGTGGCGTAGTCGGACATTTAAACATCAAAACCACATAAATAGTTCCGCCACTGGTTTGACCGCCCTGAGCCACGGAACCGGATCGCCGCCACGAAGACTACAACCACCAGCATCCACCAAAAAGTGTCCGGCTCCGGGTGTCCCAAGGCCCAGGGGGTGCGTCAGAACATTTTCATCACCTTTCACAATCACCAATGGGACAAGGCAGGGATGTCCTCTGTCCCCTCTCTTATACATCCTAGTGACGGAGCACCTGCTCTCATCAATTCGCCATAACCCCAATATTAGGTGGATTGAGGTGGGAGGCACCGAGTACAAGTGCTCTCTATTTGCTGATGATGTCCTAGTATATATCACTCAATCACATATATCCATCCCTGCTGTTATGGCTGAAATAGATCACTTTGTTACATGGTAAAATTTTAAAATCAATGCAGCGAAGTCTGAGGCCCTCGATGTCTCCCTCCCTAAATCCATATAGGATTCCATCCAGTCCAACTTTCCCTTTGCCTGGCCCTCACAGGGTATCAAATACTTAGGAATTCCTATTCATAGAGACCTCTCCCATCTATGTTATCTTAATTTTGGGCCCTTTATTGAACAATTCCATACAGACCACGGTTGGCAAGTTAGAACTGTAAGATTCACTACGTGAACCACTGGTGTTTTGTGGAAAAGCACATGTACACCGCGTTCCAAATTATTATGCAAAAAGTGTTTAGGAGTGATAAGGGAAGAATTTGTTTGTTTGTCAGTTAAACTCATTGATGGTGATGTGTGTCAGGGCTCTTTATATCACTGTAAGCAATTGCAGACACCTGTGCTAATTAGTTTGGCAGGTGTGTCCAATGAAAGGCAAGACTACTTAAGAAGGCTCTCTCACATTATTAAGCAGCCTACATTTTCTGCCAAAATGGGAAAGAAAAAGGATGTGTCGGCTGCTGAGAAGCAACAAATTGTGGAGTGTTTAGGTCAAGGCATGACTACAATCAACATTGTGCGATGATCAGGATGAAGTGTCTTGGCAATCAAGAAGTATGTAGCTGATTCACAGTACACACGTGTGCGTGCTGATAAGGGCAAATTGAGGACTCTTTCCTACAGGCAATTACGTCAGGTTGAAACAGCAGCGGCAAAAAAGCCTTGTCATAGCAGCAGACAAGTTTTTGAAGCTGCTTGTGCCTCCAACGTCCCCCGAACAACAAGATGCAGGGTCCTTCAGAGGTTTGCAGCTGTGCATATGCCATCCTGTCGACCTCCTCTATCCACTTCACACAAGCAGAAACGGCTCCAGTGGGCCAAACATTACATGAAGACTGATTTCAAAACTGTTTTGTTCACGGATGAGTGCCGTGCAGCGCTCGATGGTCCAGATGAATGGAGTGGAGGATGGCTGGTTGATGGACACCCCACGCAAACACGGCTACAGCGCCAACAAGGAGGAGGTGGAGTAATGTTTTGGGCTGGAATCATGGGGAGAGAGATTGTCGGCCCCTTTAGGATCCCTGAAGGCGCTAAAGATGAACTCCATAATGTATGTGGATTTTCTCAAACAGCACTTCCTGCCATGGTTCAAGAAGAAGAACCGTGTATTTCACAGCAAGATCATTTTTCTGCATGATAATGCACCATCTCATGCTGCACATAAAACATCTGCATCTCTGGCTGCTATGGGCATAAAAGGGGACAAACTTATGGTGTGACCCCCATGCTCCCCTGACCTCTACCCCATTCAGAACCTTTGGAGCATCATTAAAAGGAGTGTCTATGATGGCGGGAGGCAGTTCACATCTAAGCAACAGCACTGGGAGGGTATTCTGTCCTCATGCAAAACAATTGAAGCAGAAACCATCCAAAACCTGACAAATTCAATGGACGAGAGAGTTCAGAAGCTCCTTTCGAACAAGGGGTCCTATGTGAAAATGTAACATCACCTAGAATAAAGTTTTGAGTTGAAAACTGTTTGATTTCAGTTTCTAACAACCTGCTAATGCTTATAATTTCAAAAATGACCATTTTTTTGGTCTTTATTAAAATGAAAAGGTTGATCGAAAAGTTTGGGGGATCTAAGAGTGTGGCAACCCAGTAGTCATGATTACTTCGAATTCTGACAATATGAGGGTCATGCTGCAGGTAGTGCAGCAAGAAGGCACTTATGTGTCTTGCGCATCTCGGAGCCCCAAAATTATTTTCCGGGCTAGATGCAGCTAAAAATTATTTTTAATTTTAAATCTGGTGAAGCTTATTATAGATGGCCTAATAGGATCAGTGCTGCACACTGCTACAAAGCCCAAATTATTTTCCAGTCAAGATACAGATAAACATGATTAGTAATTTGAAAGCTTAAAACGGTTGGTAGGGTGATTTTAACCAATCATCAAGCTTTTACTCTCCCCAGGATGACACAGGGGTAGAAAAGTCGTTTCGGATCCATGATTTGTTCATCTTTATGAACGTGAGTCTGTCTACATTATCAGTGGAGAGCCGCGTGCGCTTATCTGTCAGCACACCACCAGCAGCGCTGAACACACGTTCAGACAGAACGCTGGCTGCGGGGCATGACAAGATCTCCAAGGCGTAAGTGGCTAGCTCCGGCCATTTATCCAGATTGGAAGCCCAAAAAGAGCAAGGGTCCAGTGACACAGTCGTGGCTTCAATGTTTACTTGGAGATACTCCTGTACCATCGTCTCTAGGCGTTGACTATGTGTCAGACTTCTTGTCTCCTGTGGCCTTGCAAAGGATGGGCTAAAAAAGTGGTGAAATGATTCCGCAAAATTGATGTTACCAGCAGATACTGTGGTTCTGTTACGGTTTGAGTGCTGAACACTTGACGGTCCCACGGTTGGCAAGTTGGAACTGTGAGATTCACTACGTGCACCACTGGTATTTTGTGGAAAAGCACATGTAAGATTCTGCAACAGTCTCTGCTGATACTCCTGCATGCGTGCATCCCTTTCTATGGCAGGAATAATTTCTGCAAATTTACTTTTGTACCGGGGATCTAACAGTGTGGCAACCCAGTAGTCAGGATTATTTCTAATTCTCACAATTCGAGGGTCATGTTGCAGGTAGTGCAGCAAGAAGGCACTCATGTGTGTTGCGCATCCAGGAGCACCAAGTCCCTGTTGTGTTGGTGGCGAGGTAACAATCATGCTTCCTTCCTCTGTCCTCTCCCCCCAACCTCGCACAACAGAAATGTGATCAAGGTCTCCCTCATCTGATGAGTCTTCCATCAGTTCGTCCTCCACTTCTTCCTGGGCTCCTGCACCTTCCTCACTAGTTTGGCTGCTACCATGCGCCCTGGTAAAACCATCTCCCCCACCCTCACATGCCTGCCGCCTTGGTGCTGCCGACCGTCTGGACCTTGCAGATGTTAGCCCTTCCGCATACAACTCCTCCTCCTCTACTTCCTCCACCTCCTCTTGTGCCACCACCTGACTCCGAATTCTGTTTAACATGTGCTCCAGCATGTAAATCACCGGAATAGTCATGCTGATAATGGCATCGTCAGCACTAAACATCTTTGTCGCCATTTCAAAACTGTGCAGAAGGGTGCATAGGTTCCTGATCTGAGACCACTCCTCCAGCGTGATTTGCCCCACCTCTGAATCTCGTTGGCCCAGGCTATACGTCAGAACGTATTGCACCAGGGCTTGTCGGTGCTGCCACAGTCGCTGCAACATGTGCAGAGTTGAATTCCACCGGGTAGGCACATCGCATTTTAGCCGGTGAAGTGGCAGGCCCAACGACTTCTGTAGAGATGTAAGTCGCTGAGCTGCGGGATGCGAACGGCGGAAGTGAGCACACAGCGACCGTGCCCTCTGCAGAAGGCCATCTAGTCTGGGATAGTGGGCTAAAAATTGCTGGACAACCAGGTTCAACACGTGAGCCATACAAGGCACGTGTGTGACATTGCCCCGGCGAAGGGCCGCACCCAGGTTTGCAGCATTGTCGCACACGGCCTTCCCTGGTTTCAGGTCCAGTGGAGACAACCATTCATGAAATTGGTTCTCCAGAGCTGACCACAACTCCTCAGCTGTGTGACTCACATTTCCCAGACATTTCAATGTAAAAACCGCCTGATGACGTTGAGCCCTACTGCCAGCATAGTAAGGAGGTGTGCAGGATCCCTTCTGCGCAGTTAGAAAGCTTGTGGCATGATCAGACAGGCTTTGGGTGCAGGTGGAAGACCGAGAGGTGGTTGAGGAGGCAGAAGCAGTGGAGGAACTTTGACATAAAGAGGATTGACGCACAACTCGTGGGGACGGCAAGACTTGGACAGCAGCCCCTTGTCCTGCTGTCACCATAGTTACCCAGTGCCCAGTCAGCGACATGTAACGCCCCTGTCCATGCCTACTCGTCCAAGTGTCTGTGGTGAAATGCACCCTGTCACACACAGAGTTTCTCAAAGAAGCGGTGATGTTGTGTGCGACATGCTGGTGGAGCGCAGGCACACCTTTCTTTGAGAAGTAGTGCCGACTGGGCATCTGGTACTGGGGCACTGCGACGGACATAAGGTCTCGAAAATCCTCTGTGTCCACCAGGCGGAAAGGCAGCATTTCTGTAGCCAAGAGCTTGCAGATGGTGAAATTCAACCTCTTAGCTTTCTCATGGCTAGGAGGAAATGGTCTTTTACTTGTCCACATCTGAGGGACCGAGGGCTGGCTATTGTGCTTAGACGGGGTTGATAAGGGTGTCCCCGGCAAACTGCCGGTCTGTGAGGAAGATGCAGGCGGACATGTTAGGTTGCCTTGATCCAAAGGTGGTGCTATCGATGTCGGACAGCGCTCAACACCAGCTGGTGTTACCACCTCCAAAGAAAATGATGACCTGCCAATCACGCTGGCTGTTGCGGGTAAAGAGGTGGCAGGTCTGCGCCCCAAAACAGGTGTGACTGCTGTCCCCCCAGTCACAGAGGATGAAGAGGCCGCGGATGCACAAGATATGGCAGACGGTGATTGGCCCGGCCGGCTAGGCCGCATTGTAGCACACTGAGCTTCCCACTGCAACTTATGCTTCATGTCCATGTGCCGGTTCATGCATGAAGTACTCAAACTATGTATTTTTTGGCCTCTACTTAGCTTTTGCTGACAAATGTTACAGATAACATGAGTTGGGTCATCTTTATCGATCTGAAAAAATGCCCAGGCTATGCAAGGCTTAGCACCCATGCGACCTGAAGAGCCACCACGACTTGTGGTGAGAGGCAGAGTTGTGTTTGAGGATGCAGTTGTTGACGTGCTTCCAGTACTACGTCTCTGTCCAGGAAGGCGCAACCTGACCTCGTCGTCACTAGCATCTTCCTCCACCTCCTCTGCTGACCTCATCTCTTGGCTGACTGTGGGTTGACAGTAAGTGGGATCTCCGACCTCATCATCATCACCCTGTGCGTTATCACACCCGTCGTCCTCAGAGCCAACCTGTTCCTGCCCTGACAAAAAACTAAAGTTGTCGCTCCAATCAGGTATTTGAGTCTTATCATCGTCTTCCTCATTGTCTCCACCAACAGGAGTTACAGTTTGGGAATGAGGGTCTACATTATGGTCAGAACCTTCTGCGTCTGGTCCTGGATCCGACTCATAAAGATTCTGGGCATCAGTGCAGATCATTTCCTCGTCTGGATTCACAGAAGCGCTGCAGTCGACCTCTGATTCCCAGGCTATAGTATGAGTAAACAGCTCTGCAGACTCAACCATCTGTTCTACCTCATACTCAGATGGGCAGCTGGAGATTTGGGAGCTGTGAGGAAGCAAGTGCGATTTGGGTGACACCTTTGAGGACTGGAGTATTTGTGATGTTGAAGTTGATGTGGAGGAGAGCCCACTTAAAGGAGCACTTGATATCCGTTGAAGCACCTGCTGTTTTTGTGCCTCATCTGGAATTTGTAGCGATTGGCGTGGCCGTAAGAAAGGGATCTTATCACATTGTCCGCTAAAAGAAGTAGACATTTTAGTTTGGCTGGAAGATGGTCTTTCTTCTGCACCTACCCCACGGACACAACCTTTTTTCCCCTTCCCAACACGCCTATTCCCCTTTCCACCAGCAGCAGGCCTTTTTCCACTCATTTTGGTGGTTAACTAATTCACAACTCTGGAGTTGTTTGCACAAAAAAACAATGGATGGTAACCGAGCAGAGCTGAGTGGCCAAACTGTGGTATTAGGCCAAAACTATTGGCTGGGCTAGATGCAGAAAAAAATTATTTTTAATTTGCAACCTGATGGAGGTCAGTATAGATGGACTAATAGACCAAGTCCCACACACTGCTAGAAGCCCAAATATTTTTTCAGAGCTAGATGCAGAAAAAAATTATTTTTAATTTGCAACCTGATGGAGGTCAGTATAGATGGACTAATAGACCAAGTCCCACACACTGCTAGAAGCCCAAATATTTTTTCAGAGCTAGATGCAGAAAAAAATTATTTTTAATTTGCAACCTGATGGAGGTCAGTATAGATGGACTAATAGAACAAGTCCCACACGCTGCTAGAAGCCCAAATATTTTTTCAGAGATAAATGAAGAAAAAAATTATTTTTAATTTGCAACCTGATGGAGGTCAGTATAGATGGACTAATAGACCAAGTCCCACACACTGCTAGAAGCCCAAATATTTTTTCAAAGCTAGATGCAGAAAAAAATTATTTTTAATTTGCAACCTGATGGAGGTCAGTATAGATGGACTAATAGACCAAGTCCCACACACTGCTAGAAGCCCAAATATTTTTTCAGAGCTAGATGCAGAAAAAAATTATTTTTAATTTGCAACCTGATGGAGGTCAGTATAGATGGACTAATAGAACAAGTCCCACACGCTGCTAGAAGCCCAAATATTTTTTCAGAGATAAATGAAGAAAAAAATTATTTTTAATTTGCAACCTGATGGAGGTCAGTATAGATGGACTAATAGACCAAGTCCCACACACTGCTAGAAGCCCAAATATTTTTTCAGAGCTAGATGCAGAAAAAAATTATTTTTAATTTGCAACCTGATGGAGGTCAGTATAGATGGACTAATAGACCAAGTCCCACACACTGCTAGAAGCCCAAATATTTTTTCAGAGCTAGATGCAGAAAAAAATTATTTTTAATTTGCAACCTGATGGAGGTCAGTATAGATGGACTAATAGAATGATGCTATGCCCAAAAGATTTTACTTCACTAGGTGCAGTAAAAAAATTGGTATTCTATACACAGGTGGTATATCTTGCAACACAGATAGGCTACTCCACTGACTAACACACTCTGCAATAGGCCAAAAAGGATTAGCTTTGCTAGATTCAGCCAAATGCTGTGAAAAAAACTTGCACAGCACTGGCACAGACCTGCCTGGCAAAAACTGATAGGAACTGATGTAACCTAGTCCTGAAAAGGACTCCAATTACAATTAGTCTTTACTCCCACAATCTATCTATTTAAGAGCACAGACCTGCCTGATAAAAGTCGTAGGAAATGCTGTAACCTAGTCCTTAAAAGGACTGCAATCACAACTATTCCCTACTCCCAAGCTATCTGTATATTTGTGCGAAAATTGGCTTGAAATTAACAAGGTATAGCGCACACAGCAACAGCGGTGCCGTCTAACACGCAGCTGCAGCAGTGAGAAAATGGTGGCGACGGGGAAAATGGCTTGGTCTTATAGGGCAAGGACATGTGACATACACTGCCAATCACACATGCCCTTGCTTGTGTGAAAAAAAGCACTTCGCTCCGTGTGTGCGCTGCTGATAGGCTGACAGATTGCACCTCCCCACTGCAAATGCGGGAAAGAGAAAAAAAAAAGGAGATCTTCATTGTTCCTGCAGAGATCCATCCCCTGCCCCTCCCCCCGCCCCACTGTACACTCAAACTGCGTATTAACATTAATTTTCATCATTACTGAGAAAAAATCCAGTTATGATTTTGGTGCACGAACAGTTATCGAACATAACCTCGAACAGCCGAATTTTTCTCAAATTGTTCGTGTTCGCCGACCGGCTCGAACACCGCCCAAAACAGCTCGAATTTGAGATTGGCGAACAGTTCGAGTAGAACAACGCTCATCTCTACTAAAAACCTTCTACCCATTACTGGGGAGTGGGTCTCCCTTAGTGTTCGCCTATGCATTGAAAAGCAAAAGCTGACTAAAATTAGGAGGAAATGCAATGCCCGTTGGAAAAGTCGTGGAGGTTAGAGTTAATTAAAAACAACATTTCAATGCCCGTTGGAAGAGCTCTGGAGTTCAGAGTGGTTTAACAAGACGGTTTTAATGCCCCTTGGAAGAGACGAGGAGGTCACAGTAGCTTAACAAGACGGTTTTAATGCCCCTTGGAAGAGTGGTGGAGGTCGCAGTGGAATAAAAAGACAATATCAAAGCCCAGTGGAAGAGACGTGGAGGTCACAGTAGCTTAACAAGACGGTTTTAATGCCCCTTGGAAGAGTGGTGGAGGTCGCAGTAGCTTAACAAGATGGTTTTAATGCCCCTTGGAAGAGTGGTGGAGGTCGCAGTGAAATAAAAATACAATATCAATGCCCCTTGGAAGAGTGGTGGAGGTCGCAGTAGCTTAACAAGATGGTTTTAATGCCCCTTGGAAGAGTGGTGGAGGTCGCAGTGGAATAAAAAGACAATATAAATGCCCCTTGGAAGAGACGTGGAGGTCACAGTAGCTTAACAAGAAGTTTTAAATGCCCCTTTGGAAGAGACGTGGAGGTCACAGTGGAATAAAAAGACAATATCAATGCCACTTGGAAGAGTGGTGGAGGTCGCAGTAGCTTAACAAGATGGTTTTAATGTCCCTTGGAAGAGTGGTGGAGGTCGCAGTGGAATAAAAAGACAATATCAATGCCCCGTGGAAGAGACGTGGAGGTCACAGTAGCTTAACAAGGTGGTTTTAATGCCCCTTGGAAGAGACGTGGAGGTCACAGTAACTTAACAAGACGGTTTTAATGCCCCTTGGAAGAGTGGTGGAGGTCGCAGTGGAATAAAAAGACAATATCAATGCCCCTTGGAAGAGTGGTGGAGGTCGCAGTAGCTTAACAAGACGGTTTAAATGCCCCTTGGAAGAGACGTGGAGGTCACAGTGGAATAAAAAGAAAATATCAATGCCCCTTGGAAGAGTGGTGGAGGTCGCAGTAGCTTAACAAGATGGTTTTAATGCCCCTTGGAAGAATGGTGGAGGTCGCAGTGGAATAAAAAGACAATATAAATGCCCCTTGGAAGAGACGTGGAGGTCACAGTAGCTTAACAAGACGTTTTAAATGCCCCTTTGGAAGAGACGTGGAGGTCACAGTGGAATAAAAAGACAATAGCAATGCTCCTTGGAAGAGTGGTTGAGGTCGCAGTAGCTTAACAAGATGGTTTTAATGCCCCTTGGAAGAGTGGTGGAGGTCGCAGTGGAATAAAAAGACAATATCAATGCCCCTTGGAAGAGTGGTGGAGGTCGCAGTAGCTTAACAAGAGGGTTTTAATGCCCCTTGGAAGAGTGGTGGAGGTCGCAGTGGAAAAAAAAGACAATATCAATGCCACTTGGAAGAGTGGTGGAGGTCGCAGTAGCTTAACAAGATGGTTTTAATACCCCTTAGAAGAGACGTGGAGGTCACAGTAGCTTAACAAGACGGTTTTAATGCCCCTTGGAAGAGACGTGGAGGTCACAGTAACTTAACAAGACGGTTTTAATGCCCCTTGGAAGAGATGTGGAGGTCACAGTAACTTAACAAGACGGTTTTAATGCCCCTTGGAAGAGATGTGGAGGTCACAGTAACTTAACAAGACGGTTTTAATGCCCCGTGGAAGAGACGTGGAGGTCACAGTAGCCTAACAACCCGCCTCAGGGACTGTAAGCTGGGCGGGTCTCAGAAAACTGTCCCAGAATGTTGACAGTGTTCCCCTGCCTCTGCTGGATTGGAGTTGCGTCTCTCTCGTCTGTATGTGACCTCTGCCGCTAGCGTGTTCAGATGGGAATTTTTTTAACAGTTCTGCAGCAAGGGCCTTCTGGTACTGCCACATTTTTGTAGACCTCTCCACCTCAGGAATAAGAGAGTGAAAGTTCTCCTTGTAGCGGGGGTCTAAAAGTGTCATCAACCAGTAATGGCTGTTACCCAACATTTTGACAACGCAAGGGTCATGGTTAAGGCAGCGTAACATAAAGTCAGCCATGCGTGCCAGACTGGTAACGGGCAAGACTTCTGTGTCCTCACCAAGATGACGACTGACCATGCTCTCCTCCTCCTCCTCCTCCTCCCCCCTGTCCTCAGGCCACCCACGCTGAACCGATGGTATGACAGTTGTACAGGTACTACCATCTACAGCGCATGATACCAGCTCCTGTTCTTCCTCCTCTCCCTCATTGTCCCCCAATGCACGTTGGGAAGAGATGAGGCTGGGCTGTGTGTAATCGCCCATTACGGCTTCTTGATCCATCTCATCATACTCTGACTGCAATGCCTCCTCTTTAATTCTCTGCAGAGAGCGTTGCAAAAGACAGACAAGTGGGATGCTGACGCTAATGATGGCGTCATTGCCACTCACCATCTTGGTGGACTCCTCAAAGTTTGTCAGGATGGTACATATGTCAGACATCCAGGTACACTCCTGAGGTCTTATGTGTGGAGTCTGACCTGAATATCAACGGCTTTGTTGCAGTTGGTACTCCACAACTGCTCTCTTCTGCTCACAAATCCTTTGCAACATCTGGAGGGTAGAGTTCCAACGTGTGGGGACATCACACACCAGTCGGTGTGCCGGAAGCTGCAAACGCTGCTGCAACACAGCAAGGGCGGCGGAAGCTGTAGCCGACTTCCGAAAATGAGCTGACAGGCGGCGTACTTTGACGAGCAGATCTGGCAACTCGGGGTACGATTTAAGAAACCGCTGAAGCACGAGGTTAAGCACATGAGCCAGGCATGTTACGTGTGTGATCTCGCCTCGCCTCAGAGCCGCCACCTGGTTATGGCCATTGTCACACACGACCATGCCTGGATGTAGGTTCAGCGGTCTCAGCCACAGATCTGCCTTCTCTTTCACAGCTGTCCACAACTCACAAGCAGTGTGAGGTTTATCACGTAAGCTTATGAGCTTCAGCACAGCCTGTTGTCGCTTGGCTGAGGCAGTACTGCAGTGCTTCCAGCTTGTAACTGATGTGGTGATATCTGAGATGGAGGCTGAACATGAGGAGGAGGAGGAGGATGATGCGCAGGAGCTGTACACTGTGGGGGCAACTCCGACTGACATGGGGCCCGCAATCCTCAGTGTGGGGAGGATGTGTTCCGTCCCAAGGTCCGACTGGGTCCCGGCTTCCACTATGTTTACCCAGTGTGCCGTCAGGGAGATGTACCGTCCCTGGCCACAAGCACTTGTCCACGTGTCCGTTGTCAGGTGGACTCTCCCAGTAACTGCGTTGTTGAAGGCATGGCAGATGTTTGGGACACGTGCTTGTGTAGTGCGGGGATGGCACACCGGGCAAAATAGTGTCGGCTGGGGACCGAGTACCGAGGGACGGCCACCGCCATAAGGTTGCGGAAGGATTCCGTCTCCACCAGCATAAAAGCAGCATTTCCAACGCAAGCAGTCATGAAATGTGCGAATTTAGGACTGTGGCCTGTGGCGCGTTGGCTGCGAATTTGCACTTTCGTTCAAAGCTCTGGGATATGGACAATTGAACGCTGCGGTGGGACGTGGACGTCGACGTTGATGCTGTTTCTTGAGAAACTGCCATAACAAGTGAAGACTGAGAGGAGGGGGCATCTTTGCATGCAGTATGGACAGGGGATTGCCTTGCACGTACAACAGAGGGTTCTCTTACACGCACAACAGCGGAAGAAGCGGTGGTGACACCCGCTGACACTGGTCGTGGACCCTAGGGTTCGCCCCACAAAGTCGGGTGCTTTGCTGACATGTGCCTGATCATGCTGGTGGTGGTCAGGCTGGTAGTTTTGTCACCCCTGCTGATGCTGGCATGGCAGGTGGTACAAATGGCCCTTGTGGGGTTATCAGCAGAGTCTTTAAAAAAATTCCAGACTCTAGAAGACCTACCGGTTGTACTGGCAACGTCCCTCGTGTTGGTGTTACGGGGAACTGTTGCCCGCCTTCTGTGCCACCACACTGCTTCTTCCTGCCTGTTGGGGTACTCTGCCTCCCTCCCCCTGTGTGCTGCTGGCCTCGCTCTGCGTGTCCTCCTGCCACGTTGGGTCAGTTACTAGATCATCCACCACTTCCTCCTCTTCCACTTGCGCACCACGATCCTCCTCCTCACTTCGTGGCAATTATGTCTCATCATCGTCCACCTCTTGCCAGCATTTACTTCCTCTGGCCATGGCTGTTCAAATAATTGGGCATCGCTACATGGGATCTCCTCTTCCACCACTTCAAGCAGAGCAGGCGAGGGGCACAAATATGGAAATGGACCAGTGAACAGCTCTTCAGAGTGTCCAACTGTGGGATCAGTTGCTGTCTGACGACACTCGGCATGGTGGGAGGAAGGAGCATCAGGGTGAGGATGAGTATGCGGTCGAGACTCACGGCTACTAAAATTTGACCGTGTGGAAGACAGACCGGAGGTGGTGGTGCCCAGGTAACTGGAAGTATTATCTGCTATCCAATTAATAACCTGTTCACACTGATCAGTTCGCAATACTGGTGATGTAGTGTGCTTCTGTGGCACCCCAGGGGTCTGGTTTCCACAGTAATGTAATGTTATGTCTGAGAGCAGGTGGGAGGTCCTTTGGTCAGGGATCCTGTGCATGCCACACCTCCTGCTCAGTCTTGGGAGGGGAAGAACTTCCCCTATATAAACCCGGGGCTGAAGCAGGGTTAGTCAGTCAAGGAGAGTAGAGACAGAGAAGCAGCATAGGAAGAAACAGCAGAAGCTCAGTGGGAGCAATACTACTACAAGTCAGGGGCTGGCAGCTGCAGAGCTCGCCCTGACTGAGAAGATTTCTTACCGGACCCGGCGTCCGAGGCTGTGGGGACTAACTCTTACCCAGCAGCAGAAGCCGACCGGCAGGGGATTTCAGGTCCTCAGGCCCAGAAACCCGAAGGCACGGTCACACGCGTGGGACCAGCACCGCCATCGTGGAGCGGAAGCCATTAGAAGGCCCCGAGTCACCGGCCATATGGGTGAGCACCACACGGTACACTCAGGGACGTGGGCTACTTATATCCGCTTCTAGCAAGGTAGCCAGAAGAGTACAGTCAGTTTGGGAGGCCTACAACTCCGCCTGGCCAGGGGAGATCCCATCTGCTCAAGGACTGACCAGGCCCCGTTCGCTAGCAAGTACTCCGGGAGGGTTTATTGTTGTTACCAGTAAAGACCCTGAATTACACCGCACCGTCTCTGAGTGGTTCCTGCTACCCCCATCATCCACGCCGGCTGCCCTGAGGCCATACCCCTCCCGTTGGGGGTTATACCATCCCCGCTGCACCATCCATCCACCGGCCTCAGCGGACTGTCCTGCAGCGGCAGCTCCATAAGCTGCATTCAACGGGTGGCGTAGTCGTACTACATCTACCGCTAATAGACTGCCGTCCAGTTTGACTCCCTGGGCACGGACCGGGTCACCGCCACGAGACTACAACCCTCAACAGATCCGGCTCTGGGTAAGCTCCCGCGTGCGCAACGCAGCGCGACACAGGCTCAGGGGCGCGTCAACTTTGGCGTAGTCGGCAGGATTTCGTGCCCGCAACCACCGGGTACTGCGTGCCTGAAAAAGAGACTTTTCAAACTTACCTGTGGTGAAGATTCCCGCCATCCGGCGCCATCTTCAGCCTTCTTCCCGCCATCGGTGAAGTTTCCCGCCATCCGGCGCCATCTTCTGCCTTCTTCCCGCCATCCGTGGAGTTTTCCCGCCATTGGACGCCATCTTGAGGACGCCGCGCGGGAAGAAGAGGGGCGTGGACTCCGAAAGCGCGCGAGAACTGAAGCCCCGCCTCACGTCCGGACGTTGCGTAAGGTCCTGGAAGGAGCCCAGCAGACGCCGACGTCACAGGAGCGCGACGGAAGGTCCTCAACCCTGACGATCCACTGCGGAGCCGCGGCCTACGGAAGAGGATCATCGCAAGGTAGGCCACGGTCCACTAGGGGGGAGGAAGATGTCGGATACGGAGGAGAGCTTCACTGCCTCAACCCCCGCCAGCGCTACCGCTGCTGCAGTTATGCCCTTCACCATGCCCTATATCCCGGGAGCAGCTTGGCTACCCCAGTACTCAGGGGAGTCACATACCCTGCATGACTTTAGAGAAAAGCTGGATAGCCTCTTCCAGGTGTACCCCCTCACAGAAGAGCAAAAAGTGAGCATCCTGGTGGCCCAACTAACCGGGGCAGCCAAAAGGGAAGTAAAATCCTGGCCACCTGGGAGGAAGACTGTCGCAGGGATACTAACCCGGCTGAAGGACACCTTTGATACCCGCACCTCAGCCGAGATTAAGCTTAGATTCTACGGGTGCAAGCAGCGAGCGCATGAGAGTATAAGGGACTATGCACTAAACCTACAAGAGGCCCTGAGGGCCATTAAGCAGACCGACCCTGATGGAGTGGGAAACGAGGACAGGCTGTTGACCGAACAGTTTATAGAGGGACTGTATTGTAATACCCACCGAACCCAGTTGCGGGCAATGGCCTTACAGGATCCCCATCTGGGCTTTGCACAGTTCAAGGACAGAGCCATCCGGGTGCTCCGAGAACCGGCACCGGGTGGCGTTGTGACCCACAGGCGCCCTGCTATCACTTACCACCAGGAGGCGGCGCCCTTGTCGGCAGGGCCTGTGGGAGCTGATGCGCAGGCTTTGGACAATGACCCGGCTCCAGACCTACACCATCAGGTCCAAGAGCTAGCTAAGAACGTTGCTGCGCTAACCCGAACTGTGCAGTCTTTACAGGCTTCCACCCCAGGGAAGATCCAGCTGGCATCCGGACCGGAGGACATCCCGTGGCGTCGACCAAGGAGGACCCCACCGGCCAGAGGAAGACCCAGTGACCGATACAGCGAGGACGGACGACCCATCTGCCGCCGCTGCAATCAACCCGGACATATGGCAAGGTACTGTTCTTTAAACGGGCACAACCTGGGGTAGAGGGCCAACCCCCAGGAAAAAGATCACCAGGCCCATCGAACTGGCGCGACAGATATGTGGGAGGACGTCCAGTCTTGCCTGTGGTACTGGATGGCATTCCCATGAGTGCCCTACTGGACACCGGGTCACAGGTCACCACCATCCCGTACGTGCTCTTTAAGCAGTACTGGAATGACTCGGATATTACCCGCTACCCTGACGACGACTTGAGTATCATAGCCAGCAATGGCCAGCCCGTGCCACAGATCGGATTTAAAGAGGTGACCATCAAAATCGGTAGAGTCGAACTGGCAGCACAGGGACTGATCATTGTAGATATTGACAAACATGAGAGTCACCCAAAAATAACTCTAGGAACTAATGTAATTGAAAATTGTCTTGCAGAGGTGATTTTCCTTTTACAGCAGGTTGCCAAGAACGCCAGCTCCGGCGAGCAGCGGGTGCTCCAGAAAGAGATCCGGGCACTGATGCGACGGCAACAGGTGGAACTCTCCGGCGGTGAGATTGGTAGCGTAAGAATGTGTGACCCTTTTCCTATTGCCATGCCCCCAAAAAGTGAAATGATGATTTGGTGCCGGGCAGCTATTGGTCTGAGAGGTAGAGATTACCAGGCAATGGTAGAACCAGTTTACTCGGACAGTAGGCCCACCATTTTGACAGCACGGGAGGTGGTTGATGTACGCCATGGGAGGGTGCCCGTTCGCATAATAAATATCGGGGAGAGGGAAGTGTACCTGCCCCGGTATGCCACGCTAGCCAAATTATATACCATTAACCAAAATTCTATACAATCTGTGGAACCCTTGCCTCCATCTCACCCGGAGGAAGGTAACGGCTCTAAGAAAAACATGGAGGACTGGTGTCAGCAACTACATCTGGGTACTGACTCCACTCCCGCACACCAGAAACAAGGAGTCTATCGGGTGGTTCAGGAGTACGAGAGAGTGTTCAGTAAACACCCGTTAGACTTCGGGCGAGTCAAGGGGGTAGAACACCACATCCCCACGGGAGACCATCCTCCTATAAAAGAGAGGTATCGACCCGTACCCCCTGCCCACTACCAACACGCCAAGGGGATGCTTAGAGACATGAAGAAGGCTGGGGTGATCAGGGATAGCTGTAGCCCCTGGGCAGCTCCACTAGTCTTAGTCAGAAAAAAAGACAACACCATGAGGATGTGTGTAGATTACCGGAAAATCAAACGTATCACACACAAGGATGCGTACCCCTTGCCAAGGATAGAGGAGTCATTGGCTGCTTTAAGATCTGCTAACTTCTTCTCTACCTTGGATCTCACTAGCGGGTACTGGCAGGTTCCTGTAGCAGAGGCGGACCGGGAGAAGACCGCATTCACCACCCCGATGGGACTTAGCGAGTTCACCTGCATGCCGTTCGGACTCTGCAACGCACCAGGAACCTTCCAACGACTAATGGAGTGTTGTCTGGGCCACAGAAACTTCGAGACGGTCCTGTTGTACCTGGACGATGTCATCGTATATTCCAAGACGTATGAGGACCACCTGAAACACCTGGCGGAAGTGTTCGAGGCTCTGGCGAGTTACGGCCTAAAGGTGAAACCCTCCAAGTGTCACCTCCTGAAACCAAAGGTGCAGTACCTGGGACACGTGGTGAGCGCTGACGGAGTGGCTCCCGACCCTGATAAGATCACCGCAATTAAGGAATGGCCAAGCCCCTCCAGCGTAAAAGAAGTGCGGCAGTTCCTCGGGTTGGTAGGCTACTACCGAAGGTTTATTCCCGGTTACACCAAAAAGGCAGCACCTATGCAGGACCTCCTGATAGGCCAGTCCCGGAAGGCCAAGAACCAGAAGCCGCCCTTCAAATGGGAGGAGCTGGAAGAAGAGTCCTTCCGCCAGCTGAAGATGGCCCTCACGGGGGACGAAATCCTGGCGTACCCGGATTATAGCCAGCCCTTTATCCTCTACACCGACGCCAGTAACATCGGGCTAGGAGCTGTACTGTCCCAGATCCAGCAGGGGAAGGAACGAGTAATCGCCTACGCCAGCCGAAAACTGCGACCCACCGAAAGGAACCCCGAGAATTACAGCTCATTTAAGCTAGAGTTCCTGGCCGTAGTATGGGCAGTCACCGAGCGCTTTAAGCATTACCTCGCTTCTTCCCGGTTCACCGTGTACACGGATAACAACCCGTTGACACACCTGGACACGGCAAGACTCGGTGCCCTGGAGCAGAGGTGGATGGCCCGTCTGTCAAACTACGAGTTCACAATCAAATACCGGGCCGGACGCTCCAATACCAACGCGGATGCCCTGTCCAGGATGCCCAACCTGCCGGACGAAGGAGAAGATCCGGAGGGACTGGAAGAAGTTGAACTCCCTGCGTTCCACCGTCATGGGACTATCCAGTATTCCCACCGGGTAAGGAGTAAGCAGGCTGTTACGTTGAACCCCTTACCTCACTACAACTGGGCGGAAAGGCAAGACAGCGACCCTGCCGTCCGACTGGTGAAGGAGATGCTGACTCGCCCGGAGGCTTGCCTTGAACCAGACGCTCCGGAGGAAGCCAAACAACTATGGGCAGAGAAGAGTCGACTGTTCCTTTACAAGGGGAAGTTGTGCCGCAGAATGGTTAACTCCCGGACGCATGAACTACTCTGGCAAGTAGTGGTGCCACGGAGGGACGCAGCCATGGTGATGGAGGCATACCACGACGGAGCTGGACACTTCGGGTGGAAGAAGCTGGAGTTCCTGCTGCGTGAGCGATTCCACTGGGTAGGCATGAGGGGAACCATTGAGAAGTGGTGCAGAGACTGTGGCCCGTGCAACCTGAGAAGTAAGGACCGCGCCAGCCAGAAGACTCCCCTGCAGTCCATCGTCACCCGGCAACCGTTGGAACTGGTAGCCTTGGATCATGTAAAACTGACCCCAAGCAGAAGTGGCTACGTCTACGCGTTAACCATCGTGGATCATTACTCCCGGTTTCTGGTTGTCGTCCCCGTCAAGGACTTAACGGCTCAAACAGCAGCTAGAGCCTTCCAGCAGCACTTTTGCCGTCCACACGGGTACCCGGACCAAGTGCTGACGGACCAGGGACCTGCCTTTGAAGCGGAGGTCTTCCAGGAATTCTGCAGTCTGTATGGCTGCCGGAAGATAAGGACGACACCCTACCATCCGCAAACTAATGGACTTTGTGAGAAAATGAACCAGGTGGTAATGGATCTTCTAAAAACGTTGCCCCTGGAAGAACGCAATCTGTGGCCTGAGAAGTTGCCCGATCTGGTGGACCTATACAACCACATCCCGGTAGGTTCCACCAACTGTACCCCGGCTTACCTAATGAGGGCAAGACCTGGTAAGTTACCTGTTGACCTGGAAATGGGAGTCCTGACACCCGAGGACACTTCACCAGAAACAGACTGGGACACAGAGAGGCAGCAGCAGTACCGGAGAGTACAGGAGAGCGTGGAGCGAAGTCTCTGTCAGGCTAGGGAAAGACAAGAGAAAACTTACAACCAGTATGCTCCCGCTGTTCCCCTGGTACCCGGAGAGCAGGTCTTGAAGAGGAAGAGACGGCTCCACAAGTTGGACGACCAGTGGGAGAAGGACCCGTACACCATACTGCCCTCAAGCCACGAGAACCCGAAGGTTTGTACCATCAGTAAAGACGGAGGGGAAACCACAGCCATTGTATCCCGGGACCACCTGAAGAAGTGTCCCGAACAACTGAGGAACCCTGAAGAGGAACAAGAAGACCATCGACCCGTAGAGGAAAGGGAAGATATGGTTAGTACTGTGCTCGGGGACTTCCCTCGGTCTTGGACTCAAGTCAATGGTGCAGTTGTGGTACCCGTACTCACCTTCCTCCAACCAGCATCCCAAGCACCTACGGAGCAACAGGTAGAGCTGGAAGAACAGCCGGTCCAGGAGGCAGAAGACTCCACACAAGCAGAACAGGAGGATCAACCCTCTGCTTATAGTGAGCCTGCCGTACCCCTAGTGAGACAAAGAGCCGGTAGACAGCTGCCCAGTTTACCCTTGACAGCTCCTACACCCTGTAGTTCAGGGCCAGACAGTCAGCTCCGTAGGTCCACTAGGGCCACTAGAGGCCAGTTACCCGCACGCTGGAGGATTTGAAGTGTATAAATTGTTTTATTTATGTTTACCTGTGTATTGTTGCTTGTGTATAATTTTGTGTTTCCAGTTACTTTTAGGAATCCTTGGTGGATTACCGGGAATCCTTGTACATAGTTGGAGCGTAACCCAGGATGGACTAGAGACTGTTAAGGACTCGGGGTAGGACAGACCCCTACCTGGTTACGTCTCCCTGTTTTGGTGAAATGGACACCTTGCTTTCTTCAAAGACTGCACCCGGTTACGGACATGCCGTGACCACCTTTATGTGTTTCTTATTGTATTATTATTGTTTATATCTTGTTATGTTTTTCTAAAATATGTTTAGTCCCGGAGTACTAAATTTTACTAGGGGGGAATGTGGCACCCCAGGGGTCTGGTTTCCACAGTAATGTAATGTTATGTCTGAGAGCAGGTGGGAGGTCCTTTGGTCAGGGATCCTGTGCATGCCACACCTCCTGCTCAGTCTTGGGAGGGGAAGAACTTCCCCTATATAAACCCGGGGCTGAAGCAGGGTTAGTCAGTCAAGGAGAGTAGAGACAGAGAAGCAGCATAGGAAGAAACAGCAGAAGCTCAGTGGGAGCAATACTACTACAAGTCAGGGGCTGGCAGCTGCAGAGCTCGCCCTGACTGAGAAGATTTCTTACCGGACCCGGCGTCCGAGGCTGTGGGGACTAACTCTTACCCAGCAGCAGAAGCCGACCGGCAGGGGATTTCAGGTCCTCAGGCCCAGAAACCCGAAGGCACGGTCACACGCGTGGGACCAGCACCGCCATCGTGGAGCGGAAGCCATTAGAAGGCCCCGAGTCACCGGCCATACGGGTGAGCACCACACGGTACACTCAGGGACGTGGGCTACTTATATCCGCTTCTAGCAAGGTAGCCAGAAGAGTACAGTCAGTTTGGGAGGCCTACAACTCCGCCTGGCCAGGGGAGATCCCATCTGCTCAAGGACTGACCAGGCCCCGTTCGCTAGCAAGTACTCCGGGAGGGTTTATCGTTGTTACCAGTAAAGACCCTGAATTACACCGCACCGTCTCTGAGTGGTTCCTGCTACCCCCATCATCCACGCCGGCTGCCCTGAGGCCATACCCCTCCCGTTGGGGGTTATACCATCCCCGCTGCACCATCCATCCACCGGCCTCAGCGGACTGTCCTGCAGCGGCAGCTCCATAAGCTGCATTCAACGGGTGGCGTAGTCGTACTACATCTACCGCTAATAGACTGCCGTCCAGTTTGACTCCCTGGGCACGGACCGGGTCACCGCCACGAGACTACAACCCTCAACAGATCCGGCTCTGGGTAAGCTCCCGCGTGCGCAACGCAGCGCGACACAGGCCCAGGGGCGCGTCACTTCCCTAGTAATTCGGTCAAGAAGTGGGAGCGAGAAGATGTGGCTGTTGGTTGTGGCACATTTTCACCTTGGCAACGGCCCCGTCCTCTACACGCACCATCACCAAAACGTCCAGTTCCACGTCCCTTGCCACGCACCTTGCCCATTGTAAATGAAGTAAAATAGCTTACACTCGCATTATCAATGGAAAAAGGGTAATAAAAAGGAGATTAGAACCGTGGAAGAGGAAAACCACAGTTCTATTTCTCTGGCCTACACCATAATCTTTTAAACAGATATATTTGTGTCTGAACAGTCAGGGAGACACTATTACTGATTTTTTTTATTTAAAAAAGGCCAAAAGCTGGATAATACAGAGATTTGAACCGTGGAACTGCAAAACCAAACTTCTAGTTATCTGGCCTACACCAGAATATTTTAAACAGATATATTTGTGTCTGAACAGTCAGGGAGACACTATTACTGTTTTTTTTACGGAAAAAAGACCAAAAGCTGGATAATACTGAGATTTGAACCATGGAACTGCAAAACCAAACTTCTAGTTATCTGGCCTACACCAGAATATTTTAAACAGATATATTTGCATCTGAACAGTCAGGGAGACACTATTACGGGTTTTTTTATGTAAAAAAGGCCAAAACCTGGATAATACAGAGATTTGAACCGTGGAACTGCAAAACCAAACTTCTAGTTATCTGGCCTACACCAGAATATTTTAAACAGATATATTTGTGTCTGAACAGTCAGGGAGACACTATTACTGTTTTTTTATTTAAAAAAGGCCAAA
Source organism: Phyllobates terribilis (assembly GCF_046119375.1). Taxonomy (NCBI): domain Eukaryota; kingdom Metazoa; phylum Chordata; class Amphibia; order Anura; family Dendrobatidae; genus Phyllobates; species Phyllobates terribilis. Next base: position 881,858,179 of record NW_027362761.1, read on the forward strand.
AGCTGGATAATACTGAGATTTTAACCGTGCAACTGCAAAACCAAACTTCTAGTTATCTGGCCTACACCAGAATATTTTAAACAGATATATTTGTGTCTGAACAGTCAGGGAGACACTATTACTGTTTTTTTTACGGAAAAAAGGCCAAAAGCTGGATAATACAGAGATTTGAACCATGGAACTGCAAAACCAAACTTCTAGTTATCTGGCCTACACCAGAATATTTTAAACAGATATATTTGTGTCTGAACAGTCAGGGAGACACTATTACTGTTTTTTTTATGCAAAAAAGGGCAAAAGCTGGATAATACAGAGATTTGAACCGTGCAACTGCAAAACCAAACTTCTAGTTATCTGGCCTACACTAGAGTATTTTAAACAGATATATTTGTGTTTGAAAAGTCAGGGAGACACTAAAACTGTTTTTTTTTACGGAAAAAAGGCCAAAAGCAGGATAATACTGAGATTTGAACCATGGAACTGCAAAACCAAACTTCTTGTTATCTGGCCTACACCAGAATATTTTAAAATGATATATTTGTGTCTGAACAGTCAGGGAGACACTATTACTGTTTTTTTTATGTAAAAAAGGCCAAAAGCTGGATAATACAGAGATTTGAACCGTGCAACTGCAAAACCAAACTTCTAGTTATCTGGCCTACACCAGAATATTTTAAACAGATATATTTGTGTCTGAACAGTCAGGGAGACAATATTACTGTTTTTTTTATGCAAAAAAGGGCAAAAGCTGGATAATACAGAGATTTGAACCGTGCAACTGCAAAACCAAACTTCTAGTTATCTGGCCTACACTAGAGTATTTTAAACAGATATATTTGTGTTTGAACAGTCAGGGAGACACTATTACTGTTTTTTTTACGGAAAAAAGGCCAAAAGCTGGATAATACAGAGATTTGAACCATGGAACTGCAAAACCAAACTTCTAGTTATCTGGCCTACACCAGAATATTTTAAACAGATATATTTGTGTCTGAACAGTCAGGGAGACACTATTACTGTTTTTTTTATGCAAAAAAGGGCAAAAGCTGGATAATACAGAGATTTCAACCGTGCAACTGCAAAACCAAACTTCTAGTTATCTGGCCTACACTAGAGTATTTTAAACAGATATATTTGTGTTTGAACAGTCAGGGAGACACTAAAACTGTTTTTTTTTACGGAAAAAAGGCCAAAAGCAGGATAATACTGAGATTTGAACCATGGAACTGCAAAACCAAACTTCTTGTTATCTGGCCTACACCAGAATATTTTAAAATGATATATTTGTGTCTGAACAGTCAGGGAGACACTATTACTGTTTTTTTTATGTAAAAAAGGCCAAAAGCTGGATAATACAGAGATTTGAACCGTGCAACTGCAAAACCAAACTTCTAGTTATCTGGCCTACACCAGAATATTTTAAACAGATATATTTGTGTCTGAACAGTCAGGGAGACAATATTACTGTTTTTTTTATGCAAAAAAGGGCAAAAGCTGGATAATACAGAGATTTGAACCGTGCAACTGCAAAACCAAACTTCTAGTTATCTGGCCTACACTAGAGTATTTTAAACAGATATATTTGTGTTTGAACAGTCAGGGAGACACTATTACTGTTTTTTTTATGTGAAAAAGGCCAAAAGCTGGATAATACAGAGATTTGAACCGTGCAACTGCAAAACCAAACTTCTAGTTATCTGGCCTACACCAGAATATTTTAAACAGATATATTTGTGTCTGAACAGTCAGGGAGACACTATTACTGTTTTTTTTATGTAAAAAAAAAGGCCAAAAGCTGGATAATACTGAGATTTTAACCGTGCAACTGCAAAACCAAACTTCTAGTTATCTGGCCTACACCAGAATATTTTAAACAGATATAATTGTGTCTGAACAGTCAGGGATACACTATTACTGTTTTTTTTTATGTAAAAAAGGCCAAAAGCTGAATAATACTGAGATTTGCACCGTGGAACTGCAAAATCAAACTTCTAGTTATCTGGCCTACACCAGAATATTTTAAACAGATATATTTGTGTCTGAACAGTCAGGGAGACACTATTACTGTTTTTTTTATGGAAAAAAAGGCCAAAAGCTGGATAATACAGAGATTTGAACCATGGAACTGCAAAACCAAACTTCTAGTTATCTGGCCTACACCAGAATATTTTAAACAGATATATTTGTGTCTGAACAGTTAGGGAGACACTATTACGTTTTTTTTTATGTAAAAAAAGGCCAAAAGCTGGATAATACAGAGATTTGAACCATGGAACTGCAAAACCAAACTTCTAGTTATCTGGCCTACACCAGAATATTTTAAACAGATATATTTGTGTCTGAACAGTCAGGGAGATACTATTACTGTTTTTTTTATGCAAAAAAGGCCAAAAGCTGCATAATACTGAGATTTGAACCGTGCAACTGCAAAACCAAACTTCTAGTTATCTGGCCTACACTAGAATATTTTAAACAGATATATTTGTGTTTGAACAGTCAGGGAGACACTATTACTGTTTTTTTTTACGGAAAAAAGGCCAAAAGCTGGATAATACTGAGATTTGAACCATGGAACTGCAAAACCAAACTTCTTGTTATCTGGCCAACACCAGAATATTTTAAACTGATATCTTTGTGTCTGAACAGTCAGGGAGACACTATTACTGTTTTTTTATGAAAAAAAAAGGCCAAAAGCTGGATATTACAGAGATTTGAACCATGCAACTGCAAAACCAAACTTCTAGTTATCTGGCCTACACCAGAATATTTTAAACAGATATATTTGTGTCTGAACAGTCAGGGAGACACTATTACTGTTTTTTTTTTATGTAAAAAAAGGCCAAAAGCTGGATAATACAGAGATTTTAACCGTGCAACTGCAAAACCAAACTTCTAGTTATCTGGCCTACACCAGAATACTTTAAACAGATATAATTGTGTCTGCACAGTCAGGGATACACTATTACTGTTTTTTTTATGTAAAAAAGGCCAAAAGCTGGATAATACTGAGATTTGAACCGTGGAACTGCAAAACCAAACTTCTAGTTATCTGGCCTACACCAGAATATTTTAAACAGATATATTTGTGTCTGAATAGTCAGGGAGACACTATTACTGTTTTTTTATGTAAAAAAGGCCAAAAGCTGCATAATACTGAGATTTGAACCGTGGAACTGCAAAACCAAACTTCTTGTTATCTGGCCAACACCAGAATATTTTAAACTGATATCTTTGTGTCTGAACAGTCAGGGAGACACTATTACTGTTTTTTTATGTAAAAAAAGGCCAAAAGCTGGATATTACAGAGATTTGAACCATGCAACTGCAAAACCAAACTTCTAGTTATCTGGCCTACACCAGAATATTTTAAACAGATATATTTGTGTCTGAACAGTCAGGGAGACACTATTACTGTATTTTTTTTGTGTAAAAAAAGGCCAAAAGCTGGATAATACAGAGATTTTAACCGTGCAACTGCAAAACCAAACTTCTAGTTATCTGGCCTACACCAGAATATTTTAAACAGATATAATTGTGTCTGCACAGTCAGGGATACACTATTACTGTTTTTTTTATGTAAAAAAGGCCAAAAGCTGGATAATACTGAGATTTGAACCGTGGAACTGCAAAACCAAACTTCTAGTTATCTGGCCTACACCAGAATATTTTAAACAGATATATTTGTGTCTGAATAGTCAGGGAGACACTATTACTGTTTTTTTATGTAAAAAAGGCCAAAAGCTGCATAATACTGAGATTTGAACCGTGGAACTGCAAAACCAAACTTCTAGTTATCTGGCCTACACCAGAATATTTTAAACAGATATATTTGTGTCTGAACAGTCAGGGAGACGCTATTACTGTTTTTTTTTTATGTAAAAATGGCCAGAAGCTGGATAATACAGAGATTTGAACCGTGCGACTGCAAAACTAAACTTCTAGTTATCTGGCCTACACCAGAATATTTTGAACAGATATATTTGTGTCTGAACAGTCAGGGAGACACTATTACAGTTTTTTTTAATGTAAAAAGGGCCAAAAGCTGGATAATACAGAGATTTGAAGCATGGAACTGCAAAACCAAACTTCTAGTTATCTGATCTACACCAGAATATTTTAAACAGATATATTTGTGTCTGAACAGTCAGGGAGACACTATTTCTGTTCTTTTTACGGAAAAAAGGCCAAAAGCTGGATAATACAGAGATTTGAACCGTGGAACTGCAAAACCAAACTTCTAGTTGTCTGGCCTACACCAGAATATTTTAAACAGATATATTTGTGTCTGAACAGTCAGGGAGACACTATTACTGTTTTTTTTAATGTAAAAAATGACAAAAGCTGGATAATACAGAGATTTGAACCGTGCAACTGCAGAACAAAACTTCTATTTATCTGGCCTACACCAGAATATTGTAAACAGATATATTTGTGTCTGAACAGTCAGGGAGACACTATTACTGTTTTTTTTAATGTAAAAAAGGCCAAAAGCTGGATAATACAGAGATTTGAACCGTGGAACTGCAAAAGCAAACTTCTAGTTATCTAGCCTACACCAGAATATTTTAAACAGATATATTTGTGTCTAAACACTCAGGGAGACACTATTGCTGTTTTTTTTAATGTAAAAAGGCCCAAAGCTGGATAATACTGAGATTTGAACCGTGGAACTGCAAAACCAAACTTCTAGTTATCTGGCCTACACCAGAATATTGTAAACAGATATATTTGTGTCTGAACTGTCAGGGAGACACTATTACTGTTTATTTTATGTAAAAAAGGCCAAAAGTTGGATAATACAGAGATTTGAACCGTGCAACTGCAAAACCAAACTTCTAGTTATCTGGCCTACACCAGAATATTTTAAACAGATATATTTGTGTCTGAACAGTCAGGGAGACACTATTACTGTTTTTTTATGTAAAAAAGGCCAAAAGCTGGATAACACAGAGATTTGAACCGTGGAACTGCAAAACCAAACTTCTAGTTATCTGGCCTACACCAGAATATTGTAAACAGATATATTTGTGTCTGAACAGTCAGGGAGACACTATTACTGTTTTTTTATGTAAAAAAGGCCAAAAGCTGGATAATACTGAGATTTTAACCGTGCAACTGCAAAACCAAACTTCTAGTTATCTGGCCTACACCAGAATATTTTAAACAGATATATTTGTGTCTGAACAGTCAGGGAGACACTATTACGGGTTTTTTTACGGAAAAAAGGCCAAAAGCTGGATAATACTGAGATTTGAACCATGGAACTGCAAAACCAAACTTCTAGTTATCTGGCCTACACCAGAATATTTTAAACAGATATATTTGTGTCTGAACAGTCAGGGAGATACTATTACTGTTTTTTTTATGCAAAAAAGGCCAAAAGCTGCATAATACTGAGATTTGAACCGTGCAACTGCAAAACCAAACTTCTAGTTATCTGGCCTACACTAGAATATTTTAAACAGATATATTTGTGTTTGAACAGTCAGGGAGACACTATTACTGTTTTTTTATGTAAAAAAGGCCAAAAGCTGCATAATACTGAGATTTGAACCGTGGAACTGCAAAACCAAACTTCTTGTTATCTGGCCAACACCAGAATATTTTAAACTGATATCTTTGTGTCTGAACAGTCAGGGAGACACTATTACTGTTTTTTTATGTAAAAAAAGGCCAAAAGCTGGATATTACAGAGATTTGAACCATGCAACTGCAAAACCAAACTTCTAGTTATCTGGCCTACACCAGAATATTTTAAACAGATATATTTGTGTCTGAACAGTCAGGGAGACACTATTACTGTTTTTTTTTTGTGTAAAAAAAGGCCAAAAGCTGGATAATACAGAGATTTTAACCGTGCAACTGCAAAACCAAACTTCTAGTTATCTGGCCTACACCAGAATATTTTAAACAGATATAATTGTGTCTGCACAGTCAGGGATACACTATTACTGTTTTTTTTATGTAAAAAAGGCCAAAAGCTGGATAATACTGAGATTTGAACCGTGGAACTGCAAAACCAAACTTCTAGTTATCTGGCCTACACCAGAATATTTTAAACAGATATATTTGTGTCTGAATAGTCAGGGAGACACTATTACTGTTTTTTTATGTAAAAAAGGCCAAAAGCTGCATAATACTGAGATTTGAACCGTGGAACTGCAAAACCAAACTTCTAGTTATCTGGCCTACACCAGAATATTTTAAACAGATATATTTGTGTCTGAACAGTCAGGGAGACGCTATTACTGTTTTTTTTTTATGTAAAAATGGCCAGAAGCTGGATAATACAGAGATTTGAACCGTGCGACTGCAAAACTAAACTTCTAGTTATCTGGCCTACACCAGAATATTTTGAACAGATATATTTGTGTCTGAACAGTCAGGGAGACACTATTACTGTTTTTTTTAATGTAAAAAGGGCCAAAAGCTGGATAATACAGAGATTTGAAGCATGGAACTGCAAAACCAAACTTCTAGTTATCTGATCTACACCAGAATATTTTAAACAGATATATTTGTGTCTGAACAGTCAGGGAGACACTATTTCTGTTCTTTTTACGGAAAAAAGGCCAAAAGCTGGATAATACAGAGATTTGAACCGTGGAACTGCAAAACCAAACTTCTAGTTGTCTGGCCTACACCAGAATATTTTAAACAGATATATTTGTGTCTGAACAGTCAGGGAGACACTATTACTGTTTTTTTTAATGTAAAAAATGACAAAAGCTGGATAATACAGAGATTTGAACCGTGCAACTGCAGAACAAAACTTCTATTTATCTGGCCTACACCAGAATATTGTAAACAGATATATTTGTGTCTGAACAGTCAGGGAGACACTATTACTGTTTTTTTTAATGTAAAAAAGGCCAAAAGCTGGATAATACAGAGATTTGAACCGTGGAACTGCAAAAGCAAACTTCTAGTTATCTAGCCTACACCAGAATATTTTAAACAGATATATTTGTGTCTAAACACTCAGGGAGACACTATTGCTGTTTTTTTTAATGTAAAAAGGCCCAAAGCTGGATAATACTGAGATTTGAACCGTGGAACTGCAAAACCAAACTTCTAGTTATCTGGCCTACACCAGAATATTGTAAACAGATATATTTGTGTCTGAACTGTCAGGGAGACACTATTACTGTTTATTTTATGTAAAAAAGGCCAAAAGCTGGATAATACAGAGATTTGAACCGTGCAACTGCAAAACCAAACTTCTAGTTATCTGGCCTACACCAGAATATTTTAAACAGATATATTTGTGTCTGAACAGTCAGGGAGACACTATTACTGTTTTTTTATGTAAAAAAGGCCAAAAGCTGGATAACACAGAGATTTGAACCGTGGAACTGCAAAACCAAACTTCTAGTTATCTGGCCTACACCAGAATATTGTAAACAGATATATTTGTGTCTGAACAGTCAGGGAGACACTATTACTGTTTTTTTATGTAAAAAAGGCCAAAAGCTGGATAATACTGAGATTTTAACCGTGCAACTGCAAAACCAAACTTCTTGTTATCTGGCCTACACCAGAATATTTTAAAATGATATATTTGTGTCTGAACAGTCAGGGAGACACTATTACTGTTTTTTTTATGTAAAAAAGGCCAAAAGCTGGATAATACAGAGATTTGAACCGTGCAACTGCAAAACCAAACTTCTAGTTATCTGGCCTACACCAGAATATTTTAAACAGATATATTTGTGTCTGAACAGTCAGGGAGACAATATTACTGTTTTTTTTATGCAAAAAAGGGCAAAAGCTGGATAATACAGAGATTTGAACCGTGCAACTGCAAAACCAAACTTCTAGTTATCTGGCCTACACTAGAGTATTTTAAACAGATATATTTGTGTTTGAACAGTCAGGGAGACACTATTACTGTTTTTTTTATGTGAAAAAGGCCAAAAGCTGGATAATACAGAGATTTGAACCGTGCAACTGCAAAACCAAACTTCTAGTTATCTGGCCTACACCAGAATATTTTAAACAGATATATTTGTGTCTGAACAGTCAGGGAGACACTATTACTGTTTTTTTTATGTAAAAAAAAAGGCCAAAAGCTGGATAATACTGAGATTTTAACCGTGCAACTGCAAAACCAAACTTCTAGTTATCTGGCCTACACCAGAATATTTTAAACAGATATAATTGTGTCTGAACAGTCAGGGATACACTATTACTGTTTTTTTTTATGTAAAAAAGGCCAAAAGCTGAATAATACTGAGATTTGCACCGTGGAACTGCAAAATCAAACTTCTAGTTATCTGGCCTACACCAGAATATTTTAAACAGATATATTTGTGTCTGAACAGTCAGGGAGACACTATTACTGTTTTTTTTATGGAAAAAAAGGCCAAAAGCTGGATAATACAGAGATTTGAACCATGGAACTGCAAAACCAAACTTCTAGTTATCTGGCCTACACCAGAATATTTTAAACAGATATATTTGTGTCTGAACAGTTAGGGAGACACTATTACGTTTTTTTTTATGTAAAAAAAGGCCAAAAGCTGGATAATACAGAGATTTGAACCATGGAACTGCAAAACCAAACTTCTAGTTATCTGGCCTACACTAGAATATTTTAAACAGATATATTTGTGTTTGAACAGTCAGGGAGACACTATTACTGTTTTTTTTTACGGAAAAAAGGCCAAAAGCTGGATAATACTGAGATTTGAACCATGGAACTGCAAAACCAAACTTCTTGTTATCTGGCCAACACCAGAATATTTTAAACTGATATCTTTGTGTCTGAACAGTCAGGGAGACACTATTACTGTTTTTTTATGAAAAAAAAAGGCCAAAAGCTGGATATTACAGAGATTTGAACCATGCAACTGCAAAACCAAACTTCTAGTTATCTGGCCTACACCAGAATATTTTAAACAGATATATTTGTGTCTGAACAGTCAGGGAGACACTATTACTGTTTTTTTTTTATGTAAAAAAAGGCCAAAAGCTGGATAATACAGAGATTTTAACCGTGCAACTGCAAAACCAAACTTCTAGTTATCTGGCCTACACCAGAATATTTTAAACAGATATAATTGTGTCTGCACAGTCAGGGATACACTATTACTGTTTTTTTTATGTAAAAAAGGCCAAAAGCTGGATAATACTGAGATTTGAACCGTGGAACTGCAAAACCAAACTTCTAGTTATCTGGCCTACACCAGAATATTTTAAACAGATATATTTGTGTCTGAATAGTCAGGGAGACACTATTACTGTTTTTTTATGTAAAAAAGGCCAAAAGCTGCATAATACTGAGATTTGAACCGTGGAACTGCAAAACCAAACTTCTTGTTATCTGGCCAACACCAGAATATTTTAAACTGATATCTTTGTGTCTGAACAGTCAGGGAGACACTATTACTGTTTTTTTATGTAAAAAAAGGCCAAAAGCTGGATATTACAGAGATTTGAACCATGCAACTGCAAAACCAAACTTCTAGTTATCTGGCCTACACCAGAATATTTTAAACAGATATATTTGTGTCTGAACAGTCAGGGAGACACTATTACTGTATTTTTTTTGTGTAAAAAAAGGCCAAAAGCTGGATAATACAGAGATTTTAACCGTGCAACTGCAAAACCAAACTTCTAGTTATCTGGCCTACACCAGAATATTTTAAACAGATATAATTGTGTCTGCACAGTCAGGGATACACTATTACTGTTTTTTTTATGTAAAAAAGGCCAAAAGCTGGATAATACTGAGATTTGAACCGTGGAACTGCAAAACCAAACTTCTAGTTATCTGGCCTACACCAGAATATTTTAAACAGATATATTTGTGTCTGAATAGTCAGGGAGACACTATTACTGTTTTTTTATGTAAAAAAGGCCAAAAGCTGCATAATACTGAGATTTGAACCGTGGAACTGCAAAACCAAACTTCTAGTTATCTGGCCTACACCAGAATATTTTAAACAGATATATTTGTGTCTGAACAGTCAGGGAGACGCTATTACTGTTTTTTTTTTATGTAAAAATGGCCAGAAGCTGGATAATACAGAGATTTGAACCGTGCGACTGCAAAACTAAACTTCTAGTTATCTGGCCTACACCAGAATATTTTGAACAGATATATTTGTGTCTGAACAGTCAGGGAGACACTATTACAGTTTTTTTTAATGTAAAAAGGGCCAAAAGCTGGATAATACAGAGATTTGAAGCATGGAACTGCAAAACCAAACTTCTAGTTATCTGATCTACACCAGAATATTTTAAACAGATATATTTGTGTCTGAACAGTCAGGGAGACACTATTTCTGTTCTTTTTACGGAAAAAAGGCCAAAAGCTGGATAATACAGAGATTTGAACCGTGGAACTGCAAAACCAAACTTCTAGTTGTCTGGCCTACACCAGAATATTTTAAACAGATATATTTGTGTCTGAACAGTCAGGGAGACACTATTACTGTTTTTTTTAATGTAAAAAATGACAAAAGCTGGATAATACAGAGATTTGAACCGTGCAACTGCAGAACAAAACTTCTATTTATCTGGCCTACACCAGAATATTGTAAACAGATATATTTGTGTCTGAACAGTCAGGGAGACACTATTACTGTTTTTTTTAATGTAAAAAAGGCCAAAAGCTGGATAATACAGAGATTTGAACCGTGGAACTGCAAAAGCAAACTTCTAGTTATCTAGCCTACACCAGAATATTTTAAACAGATATATTTGTGTCTAAACACTCAGGGAGACACTATTGCTGTTTTTTTTAATGTAAAAAGGCCCAAAGCTGGATAATACTGAGATTTGAACCGTGGAACTGCAAAACCAAACTTCTAGTTATCTGGCCTACACCAGAATATTGTAAACAGATATATTTGTGTCTGAACTGTCAGGGAGACACTATTACTGTTTATTTTATGTAAAAAAGGCCAAAAGTTGGATAATACAGAGATTTGAACCGTGCAACTGCAAAACCAAACTTCTAGTTATCTGGCCTACACCAGAATATTTTAAACAGATATATTTGTGTCTGAACAGTCAGGGAGACACTATTACTGTTTTTTTATGTAAAAAAGGCCAAAAGCTGGATAACACAGAGATTTGAACCGTGGAACTGCAAAACCAAACTTCTAGTTATCTGGCCTACACCAGAATATTGTAAACAGATATATTTGTGTCTGAACAGTCAGGGAGACACTATTACTGTTTTTTTATGTAAAAAAGGCCAAAAGCTGGATAATACTGAGATTTTAACCGTGCAACTGCAAAACCAAACTTCTAGTTATCTGGCCTACACCAGAATATTTTAAACAGATATATTTGTGTCTGAACAGTCAGGGAGACACTATTACGGGTTTTTTTACGGAAAAAAGGCCAAAAGCTGGATAATACTGAGATTTGAACCATGGAACTGCAAAACCAAACTTCTAGTTATCTGGCCTACACCAGAATATTTTAAACAGATATATTTGTGTCTGAACAGTCAGGGAGATACTATTACTGTTTTTTTTATGCAAAAAAGGCCAAAAGCTGCATAATACTGAGATTTGAACCGTGCAACTGCAAAACCAAACTTCTAGTTATCTGGCCTACACTAGAATATTTTAAACAGATATATTTGTGTTTGAACAGTCAGGGAGACACTATTACTGTTTTTTTATGTAAAAAAGGCCAAAAGCTGCATAATACTGAGATTTGAACCGTGGAACTGCAAAACCAAACTTCTTGTTATCTGGCCAACACCAGAATATTTTAAACTGATATCTTTGTGTCTGAACAGTCAGGGAGACACTATTACTGTTTTTTTATGTAAAAAAAGGCCAAAAGCTGGATATTACAGAGATTTGAACCATGCAACTGCAAAACCAAACTTCTAGTTATCTGGCCTACACCAGAATATTTTAAACAGATATATTTGTGTCTGAACAGTCAGGGAGACACTATTACTGTTTTTTTTTTGTGTAAAAAAAGGCCAAAAGCTGGATAATACAGAGATTTTAACCGTGCAACTGCAAAACCAAACTTCTAGTTATCTGGCCTACACCAGAATATTTTAAACAGATATAATTGTGTCTGCACAGTCAGGGATACACTATTACTGTTTTTTTTATGTAAAAAAGGCCAAAAGCTGGATAGTACTGAGATTTGAACCGTGGAACTGCAAAACCAAACTTCTAGTTATCTGGCCTACACCAGAATATTTTAAACAGATATATTTGTGTCTGAATAGTCAGGGAGACACTATTACTGTTTTTTTATGTAAAAAAGGCCAAAAGCTGCATAATACTGAGATTTGAACCGTGGAACTGCAAAACCAAACTTCTAGTTATCTGGCCTACACCAGAATATTTTAAACAGATATATTTGTGTCTGAACAGTCAGGGAGACGCTATTACTGTTTTTTTTTTATGTAAAAATGGCCAGAAGCTGGATAATACAGAGATTTGAACCGTGCGACTGCAAAACTAAACTTCTAGTTATCTGGCCTACACCAGAATATTTTGAACAGATATATTTGTGTCTGAACAGTCAGGGAGACACTATTACTGTTTTTTTTAATGTAAAAAGGGCCAAAAGCTGGATAATACAGAGATTTGAAGCATGGAACTGCAAAACCAAACTTCTAGTTATCTGATCTACACCAGAATATTTTAAACAGATATATTTGTGTCTGAACAGTCAGGGAGACACTATTTCTGTTCTTTTTACGGAAAAAAGGCCAAAAGCTGGATAATACAGAGATTTGAACCGTGGAACTGCAAAACCAAACTTCTAGTTGTCTGGCCTACACCAGAATATTTTAAACAGATATATTTGTGTCTGAACAGTCAGGGAGACACTATTACTGTTTTTTTTAATGTAAAAAATGACAAAAGCTGGATAATACAGAGATTTGAACCGTGCAACTGCAGAACAAAACTTCTATTCATCTGGCCTACACCAGAATATTGTAAACAGATATATTTGTGTCTGAACAGTCAGGGAGACACTATTACTGTTTTTTTTAATGTAAAAAAGGCCAAAAGCTGGATAATACAGAGATTTGAACCGTGGAACTGCAAAAGCAAACTTCTAGTTATCTAGCCTACACCAGAATATTTTAAACAGATATATTTGTGTCTAAACACTCAGGGAGACACTATTGCTGTTTTTTTTAATGTAAAAAGGCCCAAAGCTGGATAATACTGAGATTTGAACCGTGGAACTGCAAAACCAAACTTCTAGTTATCTGGCCTACACCAGAATATTGTAAACAGATATATTTGTGTCTGAACTGTCAGGGAGACACTATTACTGTTTATTTTATGTAAAAAAGGCCAAAAGCTGGATAATACAGAGATTTGAACCGTGCAACTGCAAAACCAAACTTCTAGTTATCTGGCCTACACCAGAATATTTTAAACAGATATATTTGTGTCTGAACAGTCAGGGAGACACTATTACTGTTTTTTTATGTAAAAAAGGCCAAAAGCTGGATAACACAGAGATTTGAACCGTGGAACTGCAAAACCAAACTTCTAGTTATCTGGCCTACACTAGAATATTGTAAACAGATATATTTGTGTCTGAACAGTCAGGGAGACACTATTACTGTTTTTTTATGTAAAAAAGGCCAAAAGCTGGATAATACTGAGATTTTAACCGTGCAACTGCAAAACCAAACTTCTCGTTATCTGGCCTACACCAGAATATTTTAAACAGATATATTTGTGTCTGAACAGTCAGGGAGACACTATTACGGGTTTTTTTACGGAAAAAAGGCCAAAAGCTGGATAATACTGAGATTTGAACCATGGAACTGCAAAACCAAACTTCTAGTTATCTGGCCTACACCAGAATATTTTAAACAGATATATTTGTGTCTGAACAGTCAGGGAGATACTATTACTGTTTTTTTTATGCAAAAAAGGCCAAAAGCTGCATAATACTGAGATTTGAACCGTGCAACTGCAAAACCAAACTTCTAGTTATCTGGCCTACACTAGAATATTTTAAACAGATATATTTGTGTTTGAACAGTCAGGGAGACACTATTACTGTTTTTTTTTACGGAAAAAAGGCCAAAAGCTGGATAATACTGAGATTTGAACCATGGAACTGCAAAACCAAACTTCTTGTTATCTGGCCAACACCAGAATATTTTAAACTGATATCTTTGTGTCTGAACAGTCAGGGAGACACTATTACTGTTTTTTTATGTAAAAAAAGGCCAAAAGCTGGATATTACAGAGATTTGAACCATGCAACTGCAAAACCAAACTTCTAGTTATCTGGCCTACACCAGAATATTTTAAACAGATATATTTGTGTCTGAACAGTCAGGGAGACACTATTACTGTTTTTTTTTTATGTAAAAAAAGGCCAAAAGCTGGATAATACAGAGATTTTAACCGTGCAACTGCAAAACCAAACTTCTAGTTATCTGGCCTACACCAGAATATTTTAAACAGATATAATTGTGTCTGCACAGTCAGGGATACACTATTACTGTTTTTTTTATGTAAAAAAGGCCAAAAGCTGGATAATACTGAGATTTGAACCGTGGAACTGCAAAACCAAACTTCTAGTTATCTGGCCTACACCAGAATATTTTAAACAGATACATTTGTGTCTGAATAGTCAGGGAGACACTATTACTGTTTTTTTATGTAAAAAAGGCCAAAAGCTGCATAATACTGAGATTTGAACCGTGGAACTGCAAAACCAAACTTCTTGTTATCTGGCCAACACCAGAATATTTTAAACTGATATCTTTGTGTCTGAACAGTCAGGGAGACACTATTACTGTTTTTTTATGTAAAAAAAGGCCAAAAGCTGGATATTACAGAGATTTGAACCATGCAACTGCAAAACCAAACTTCTAGTTATCTGGCCTACACCAGAATATTTTAAACAGATATATTTGTGTCTGAACAGTCAGGGAGACACTATTACTGTTTTTTTTTTGTGTAAAAAAAGGCCAAAAGCTGGATAATACAGAGATTTTAACCGTGCAACTGCAAAACCAAACTTCTAGTTATCTGGCCTACACCAGAATATTTTAAACAGATATAATTGTGTCTGCACAGTCAGGGATACACTATTACTGTTTTTTTTATGTAAAAAAGGCCAAAAGCTGGATAATACTGAGATTTGAACCGTGGAACTGCAAAACCAAACTTCTAGTTATCTGGCCTACACCAGAATATTTTAAACAGATATATTTGTGTCTGAATAGTCAGGGAGACACTATTACTGTTTTTTTATGTAAAAAAGGCCAAAAGCTGCATAATACTGAGATTTGAACCGTGGAACTGCAAAACCAAACTTCTAGTTATCTGGCCTACACCAGAATATTTTAAACAGATATATTTGTGTCTGAACAGTCAGGGAGACGCTATTACTGTTTTTTTTTTATGTAAAAATGGCCAGAAGCTGGATAATACAGAGATTTGAACCGTGCGACTGCAAAACTAAACTTCTAGTTATCTGGCCTACACCAGAATATTTTGAACAGATATATTTGTGTCTGAACAGTCAGGGAGACACTATTACTGTTTTTTTTAATGTAAAAAGGGCCAAAAGCTGGATAATACAGAGATTTGAAGCATGGAACTGCAAAACCAAACTTCTAGTTATCTGATCTACACCAGAATATTTTAAACAGATATATTTGTGTCTGAACAGTCAGGGAGACACTATTTCTGTTCTTTTTACGGAAAAAAGGCCAAAAGCTGGATAATACAGAGATTTGAACCGTGGAACTGCAAAACCAAACTTCTAGTTGTCTGGCCTACACCAGAATATTTTAAACAGATATATTTGTGTCTGAACAGTCAGGGAGACATTATTACTGTTTTTTTTAATGTAAAAAATGACAAAAGCTGGATAATACAGAGATTTGAACCGTGCAACTGCAGAACAAAACTTCTATTTATCTGGCCTACACCAGAATATTGTAAACAGATATATTTGTGTCTGAACAGTCAGGGAGACACTATTACTGTTTTTTTTAATGTAAAAAAGGCCAAAAGCTGGATAATACTGAGATTTGAACCGTGGAACTGCAAAACCAAACTTCTAGTTATCTGGCCTACACCAGAATATTGTAAACAGATATATTTGTGTCTGAACTGTCAGGGAGACACTATTACTGTTTATTTTATGTAAAAAAGGCCAAAAGCTGGATAATACAGAGATTTGAACCGTGCAACTGCAAAACCAAACTTCTAGTTATCTGGCCTACACCAGAATATTTTAAACAGATATATTTGTGTCTGAACAGTCAGGGAGACACTATTACTGTTTTTTTATGTAAAAAAGGCCAAAAGCTGGATAACACAGAGATTTGAACCGTGGAACTGCAAAACCAAACTTCTAGTTATCTGGCCTACACCAGAATATTGTAAACAGATATATTTGTGTCTGAACAGTCAGGGAGACACTATTACTGTTTTTTTATGTAAAAAAGGCCAAAAGCTGGATAATACTGAGATTTTAACCGTGCAACTGCAAAACCAAACTTCTAGTTATCTGGCCTACACCAGAATATTTTAAACAGATATATTTGTGTCTGAACAGTCAGGGAGACACTATTACGGGTTTTTTTACGGAAAAAAGGCCAAAAGCTGGATAATACTGAGATTTGAACCATGGAACTGCAAAACCAAACTTCTAGTTATCTGGCCTACACCAGAATATTTTAAACAGATATATTTGTGTCTGAACAGTCAGGGAGACACTATTACGGGTTTTTTTATGTAAAAAAAGGCCAAAAGCTGGATAATACAGAGATTTGAACCGTGGAACTGCAAAACCAAACTTCTAGTTATCTGGCCTACACTAGAACATTTTAAACAGATATATGTGTGTCTGAACAGTCAGGGAGACACTATTACTGTTTTTTTATGCAAAAAAGGGCAAAAGCTGGATAATACAGAGATTTGAACCGTGCAACTGCAAAACCAAACTTCTAGTTATCTGGCCTACACTAGAGTATTTTAAACAGATATATTTGTGTTTGAACAGTCAGCGAGACACTATTACTGTTTTTTTTTACGGAAAAAAGGCCAAAAGCAGGATAATACTGAGATTTGAACCATGGAACTGCAAAACCAAACTTCTTGTTATCTGGCCTACACCAGAATATTTTAAACTGATATATTTGTGTCTGAACAGTCAGGGAGACACTATTACTGTTTTTTTTAAGTAAAAAAGGCCAAAAGCTGGATAATACAGAGATTTGAACCGTGCAACTGCAAAACCAAACTTCTAGTTATCTGGCCTACACCAGAATATTTTAAACAGATATATTCGTGTCTGAACAGTCAGGGAGACACTATTACTGTTTTTTTTATGTAAAAAAGGCCAAAAGCTGGATAATACAGAGATTTGAACCGTGCAACTGCAAAACCAAACTTCTAGTTATCTGGCCTACACTAGAGTATTTTAAACAGATATATTTGTGTTTGAACAGTCAGCGAGACACTATTACTGTTTTTTTTTACGGAAAAAACGCCAAAAGCAGGATAATACTGAGATTTGAACCTTGGAACTGCAAAACCAAACTTCTTGTTATCTGGCCTACACCAGAATATTTTAAACTGATATATTTGTGTCTGAACAGTCAGGGAGACACTATTACTGTTTTTTTTATGTAAAAAAGGCCAAAAGCTGGATAATACAGAGATGTGAACCGTGCAACTGCAAAACCAAACTTCTAGTTATCTGGCCTACACCAGAATATTTTAAACAGATATATTTGTGTCTGAACAGTCAGGGAGACACTATTACTGTTTTTTTTATGTAAAAAAGGCCAAAAGCTGGATAATACTGAGATTTGAACCGTGCAACTGCAAAACCAAACTTCTAGTTATCTGGCCTACACTAGAAAATTTTAAACAGATATATTTGTGTTTGAACAGTCAGGGAGACACTATTACTGTTTTTTTTTACGGAAAAAAGGCCAAAAGCTGGATAATACTGAGATTTGAACCATGGAACTGCAAAATCAAACTTCTTGTTATCTGGCCAACACCAGAATATTTTAAACTGATATATTTGTGTCTGAACAGTCAGGGAGACACTATTACTGTTTTTTTATGTAAAAAAGGCCAAAAGCTGGATATTACAGAGATTTGAACCGTGCAACTGCAAAACCAAACTTCTAGTTATCTGGCCTACACCAGAATATTTTAAACAGATATATTTGTGTCTGAACAGTCAGGGAGACACTATTACTGTTTTTTTTATGTAAAAAAAGGCCAAAAGCTGGATAATACAGAGATTTTAACCGTGCAACTGCAAAACCAAACTTCTAGTTATCTGGCCTACACCAGAATATTTTAAACAGATATAATTGTGTCTGCACAGTCAGGGATACACTATTACTGTTTTTTTTTTATGTAAAAAAGGCCAAAAGCTGGATAATACTGAGATTTGAACCGTGGAACTGCAAAACCAAACTTCTAGTTATCTGGCCTACACCAGAGTATTTTAAACAGATATATTTGTGTCTGAATAGTCAGGGAGACACTATTACTGTTTTTTATGTAAAAAAGGCCAAAAGCTGCAAAATACTGAGATTTGAACCGTGGAACTGCAAAACCAAACTTCTAGTTATCTGGCCTACACCAGAATATTTTAAACAGATATATTTGTGTCTGAACAGTCAGGGAGACGCTATTACTGTTTTTTTTTATGTAAAAAAGGCCAGAAGCTGGATAATACAGAGATTTGAACCGTGCAACTGCAAAACTAAACTTCTAGTTATCTGGCCTACACCAGAATATTTTGAACAGATATATTTGTGTCTGAACAGTCAGGGAGACACTATTACTGTTTTTTTTAATGTAAAAAAGGCCAAAAGCTGGATAATACAGAGATTTGAAGCATGGAACTGCAAAACCAAACTTCTAGTTATCTGATCTACACCAGAATATTTTAAACAGATATAATTGTGTCTGAACAGTCAGGGAGACACTATTTCTGTTCTTTTTACGGAAAAAAGGCCAAAAGCTGGATAATACAGAGATTTGAACCGTGGAACTGCAAAACCAAACTTCTAGTTATCTGGCCTACACCAGAATATTTTAAACAGATATATTTGTGTCTGAACAGTCAGGGAGACACTATTGCTGTTTTTTTAATGTAAAAAGTCCCAAAGCTGGATAATACTGAGATTTGAACCGTGGAACTGCAAAACCAAACTTCTAGTTATCTGGCCTACACCAGAATATTGTAAACAGATATATTTGTGTCTGAACAGTCAGGGAGACACTATTACTGTTTATTTTATGTAAAAAAGGCCAAAAGCTGGATAATACAGAGATTTGAACCGTGCAACTGCAAAACCAAACTTCTAGTTATCTGGCCTACACCAGAATATTTTAAACAGATATATTTGTGTCTGAACAGTCAGGGAGACACTATTACTGTTTTTTATGTAAAAAAGGCCAAAAGCTGGATAACACAGAGATTTGAACCGTGGAACTGCAAAACCAAACTTCTAGTTATCTGGCCTACACCAGAATATTGTAAACAGATATATTTGTGTCTGAACAGTCAGGGAGACACTATTACTGTTTTTTTATGTAAAAAAAGCCAAAAGCTGGATAATATAGAGATTTGAACCCTGCAACTGCAAAACCAAACTTCTAGTTATCTGGCCTACACCAGAATATTTTAAACAGATATATTTGTGTCTGAGCAGTCAGGGAGACACTATTACAGTTTTTTTTAATGTAAAAAAGGCCAAAAGCTGGATAATACTGAGATTTGAACCGTGGAACTGCAAAACCAAACTTCTAGTTATCTGGCCTACACCAGAATATTTTAAACAGATATATTTGTGTCTGAACAGTCAGGGAGACACTATTACTGTTTTTTTTTATGTAAAAAAGGCCAAAAGCTGGATAATACTGAGATTTTAACCGTGCAACTGCAAAACCAAACTTCTAGTTTTCTGGCCTACACCAGAATATTTTAAACAGATATATTTGTGTCTGAACAGTCAGGGAGACACTATTACTGTTTTTTTTATGTAAAAAAAAGCCAAAAGCTGGATAATACAGAGATTTGAACCGTGCAACTGCAAAACCAAACTTCTAGTCATCTGGCCTACACCAGAATATTTTAAACAGATATATTTGTGCCTGAACAGTCAGGGAGACACTATTACTGTTTTTTTTATGTAAAAAAGGCCAAAAGCTGGATAATACAGAGATTTGAACCGTGGAACTGCAAAACCAAACTTCTAGTTATCTGGCCTACACCAGAATATTTTAAACAGATATATTTGTGTCTGAACAGTCAGGGAGACACTATTACGGGTTTTTTTATGTAAAAAAAGGCCAAAAGCTGGATAATACAGAGATTTGAACCGTGGAACTGCAAAACCAAACTTCTAGTTATCTGGCCTACACCAGAACATTTTAAACAGATATATGTGTGTCTGAACAGTCAGGGAGACACTATTACTGTTTTTTTATGCAAAAAAGGGCAAAAGCTGGATAATACAGAGATTTGAACCGTGCAACTGCAAAACCAAACTTCTAGTTATCTGGCCTACACTAGAGTATTTTAAACAGATATATTTGTGTTTGAACAGTCAGCGAGACACTATTACTGTTTTTTTTTACGGAAAAAAGGCCAAAAGCAGGATAATACTGAGATTTGAACCATGGAACTGCAAAACCAAACTTCTTGTTATCTGGCCTACACCAGAATATTTTAAACTGATATATTTGTGTCTGAACAGTCAGGGAGACACTATTACTGTTTTTTTTAAGTAAAAAAGGCCAAAAGCTGGATAATACAGAGATTTGAACCGTGCAACTGCAAAACCAAACTTCTAGTTATCTGGCCTACACCAGAATATTTTAAACAGATATATTCGTGTCTGAACAGTCAGGGAGACACTATTACTGTTTTTTTTATGTAAAAAAGGCCAAAAGCTGGATAATACAGAGATTTGAACCGTGCAACTGCAAAACCAAACTTCTAGTTATCTGGCCTACACTAGAGTATTTTAAACAGATATATTTGTGTTTGAACAGTCAGCGAGACACTATTACTGTTTTTTTTTACGGAAAAAACGCCAAAAGCAGGATAATACTGAGATTTGAACCATGGAACTGCAAAACCAAACTTCTTGTTATCTGGCCTACACCAGAATATTTTAAACTGATATATTTGTGTCTGAACAGTCAGGGAGACACTATTACTGTTTTTTTTATGTAAAAAAGGCCAAAAGCTGGATAATACAGAGATGTGAACCGTGCAACTGCAAAACCAAACTTCTAGTTATCTGGCCTACACCAGAATATTTTAAACAGATATATTTGTGTCTGAACAGTCAGGGAGACACTATTACTGTTTTTTTTATGTAAAAAAGACCAAAAGCTGGATAATACTGAGATTTGAACCGTGCAACTGCAAAACCAAACTTCTAGTTATCTGGCCTACACTAGAAAATTTTAAACAGATATATTTGTGTTTGAACAGTCAGGGAGACACTATTACTGTTTTTTTTTACGGAAAAAAGGCCAAAAGCTGGATAATACTGAGATTTGAACCATGGAACTGCAAAATCAAACTTCTTGTTATCTGGCCAACACCAGAATATTTTAAACTGATATATTTGTGTCTGAACAGTCAGGGAGACACTATTACTGTTTTTTTATGTAAAAAAGGCCAAAAGCTGGATATTACAGAGATTTGAACCGTGCAACTGCAAAACCAAACTTCTAGTTATCTGGCCTACACCAGAATATTTTAAACAGATATATTTGTGTCTGAACAGTCAGGGAGACACTATTACTGTTTTTTTTATGTAAAAAAAGGCCAAAAGCTGGATAATACAGAGATTTTAACCGTGCAACTGCAAAACCAAACTTCTAGTTATCTGGCCTACACCAGAATATTTTAAACAGATATAATTGTGTCTGCACAGTCAGGGATACACTATTACTGTTTTTTTTTTATGTAAAAAAGGCCAAAAGCTGGATAATACTGAGATTTGAACCGTGGAACTGCAAAACCAAACTTCTAGTTATCTGGCCTACACCAGAGTATTTTAAACAGATATATTTGTGTCTGAATAGTCAGGGAGACACTATTACTGTTTTTTATGTAAAAAAGGCCAAAAGCTGCAAAATACTGAGATTTGAACCGTGGAACTGCAAAACCAAACTTCTAGTTATCTGGCCTACACCAGAATATTTTAAACAGATATATTTGTGTCTGAACAGTCAGGGAGACGCTATTACTGTTTTTTTTTATGTAAAAAAGGCCAGAAGCTGGATAATACAGAGATTTGAACCGTGCAACTGCAAAACTAAACTTCTAGTTATCTGGCCTACACCAGAATATTTTGAACAGATATATTTGTGTCTGAACAGTCAGGGAGACACTATTACTGTTTTTTTTAATGTAAAAAAGGCCAAAAGCTGGATAATACAGAGATTTGAAGCATGGAACTGCAAAACCAAACTTCTAGTTATCTGATCTACACCAGAATATTTTAAACAGATATAATTGTGTCTGAACAGTCAGGGAGACACTATTTCTGTTCTTTTTACGGAAAAAAGGCCAAAAGCTGGATAATACAGAGATTTGAACCGTGGAACTGCAAAACCAAACTTCTAGTTATCTGGCCTACACCAGAATATTTTAAACAGATATATTTGTGTCTGAAAAGTCAGGGAGACACTATTGCTGTTTTTTTAATGTAAAAAGTCCCAAAGCTGGATAATACTGAGATTTGAACCGTGGAACTGCAAAACCAAACTTCTAGTTATCTGGCCTACACCAGAATATTGTAAACAGATATATTTGTGTCTGAACAGTCAGGGAGACACTATTACTGTTTATTTTATGTAAAAAAGGCCAAAAGCTGGATAATACAGAGATTTGAACCGTGCAACTGCAAAATCAACTTCTAGTTATCTGGCCTACACCAGAATATTTTAAACAGATATATTTGTGTCTGAACAGTCAGGGAGACACTATTACTGTTTTTTATGTAAAAAAGGCCAAAAGCTGGATAACACAGAGATTTGAACCGTGGAACTGCAAAACCAAACTTCTAGTTATCTGGCCTACACCAGAATATTGTAAACAGATATATTTGTGTCTGAACAGTCAGGGAGACACTATTACTGTTTTTTTATGTAAAAAAAGCCAAAAGCTGGATAGTATAGAGATTTGAACCCTGCAACTGCAAAACCAAACTTCTAGTTATCTGGCCTACACCAGAATATTTTAAACAGATATATTTGTGTCTGAGCAGTCAGGGAGACACTATTACAGTTTTTTTTAATGTAAAAAAGGCCAAAAGCTGGATAATACTGAGATTTGAACCGTGGAACTGCAAAACCAAACTTCTAGTTATCTGGCCTACACCAGAATATTTTAAACAGATATATTTGTGTCTGAACAGTCAGGGAGACACTATTACTGTTTTTTTTTATGTAAAAAAGGCCAAAAGCTGGATAATACTGAGATTTTAACCGTGCAACTGCAAAACCAAACTTCTAGTTTTCTGGCCTACACCAGAATAT
Organism: Phyllobates terribilis; assembly: GCF_046119375.1. Classification (NCBI taxonomy): domain Eukaryota; kingdom Metazoa; phylum Chordata; class Amphibia; order Anura; family Dendrobatidae; genus Phyllobates; species Phyllobates terribilis. The sequence goes on from NW_027362761.1 coordinate 881,881,701, forward strand.
TTTAAACAGATATATTTGTGTCTGAACAGTCAGGGAGACACTATTACTGTTTTTTTTATGTAAAAAAAAGCCAAAAGCTGGATAATACAGAGATTTGAACCGTGCAACTGCAAAACCAAACTTCTAGTCATCTGGCCTACACCAGAATATTTTAAACAGATATATTTGTGCCTGAACAGTCAGGGAGACACTATTACTGTTTTTTTTATGTAAAAAAGGCCAAAAGCTGGATAATACAGAGATTTGAACCGTGGAACTGCAAAACCAAACTTCTAGTTATCTGGCCTACACCAGAATATTTTAAACAGATATATTTGTGTCTGAACAGTCAGGGAGACACTATTACTGTTTTTTTTACGGAAAAAAGTCCAAAAGCTGCATAATACTGAGATTTGAACCATGGAACTGCAAAACCAAACTTCTAGTTATCTGGCCTACACCAGAATATTTTAAGCAGATATATTTGTGTCTGAACAGTCAGGGAGACACTATTACTGTTTTTTTTACGGAAAAAAGGCCAAAAGCTGGATAACACAGAGATTTGAACCGTGGAACTGCAAAACCAAACTTCTAGTTATCTGGCCTACACCAGAATATTTTAAGCAGATATATTTGCATCTGAACAGTCAGTGAGACACTATTACTGTTTTTTTTTTACGAAAAAAAGGCCAAAACTGGATAATACAGAGATTTGAACCGTGGAACTGCAAAACCAAACTTCTAGTTATCTGGCCTACACCAGAATATTTGAAACATATATATCGGTGTCTGAACAGTCAGGGAGACACTATTACTGTTTTTTTTATGCAGTCACAGACACACTCAATTTATTTTTTTTTGGGGGGGGGATACCAAAAGGTTAATAAGACGCGTATTTGTACAGTCTGACTGAGGGAAAAAAAATACAGGATTTAGATGAAAAAAAAAAGGATTTTTCCTGGCCGCTGAGACCGGGGGATAAGTCTAGCAATTTGACCAGCAGGAGCACACAGGACTGTAATGCAGTGTTTGTTGGTATAACCACTGCGTCTCTTATACAGCCTGCCTGCCTGATATCTGGGATGGATATTAGTCCTGAGAAGGACTGTTTGTTTGATTTGGCAGGCTTTAGAAACCCTACACTAACTATTTTGCAGAATAAATCTCTCCCTAGCTTTGCAGCACTGACCCTACACTGTCTGATCCGGAGCGACTGTGTCCAAGATGGCGGCGCCCGGTTTTAAATACTCCAGGTGATGCTGTACGGCCAGCCAATCACTGTAATGCCCACAAACAACATGGCTGCCACATTACAGTGACTGGCTGGCAATCCCTGCATGTTCATTGGCTCTGTAAAGAGCGCCAAATGTGCAGGGCGGAGACCAGAGCTCCCGCCCGAGTAACCCGGAAATGCTCGGTGCTCGCCGAACATCCCGAGTAGAGAGATGCTCGGGCGAGTACCGAGCTGTGTCGAGCATGCTCGTTCAACACTAATCTTTACAAAAAAGCAGATGGAGGCAGAGAAGGGGATTCTCTACAGTAAAAGCAAAGCCATTTTGTAACTCTCAGCTAGAGGAAGTCATGGATAATTCATTGGGAAAGTTTAAATGGATTACTGACATGGAATTCTTGAAGGAGTATTAATATTAGAAGTTATGTGTATTATATTTTTGGAGATGATCTGTTGTTTAATACATTTATTGTAGTAAATATAAGATTTATTGAAATTTGGAGTTTTTAATAATATTTTTTTCTTAAAAGAGAACCTGTCACTTGTTAAAAAATGTGAGTTAAATACTTTGAAAAAATCTGCTCCCCTTATTCTGCCGTTCTTTTCAGTTTTTCACTGTGTCATTCCATTGCAAAGATATTCACTTTGTTGAATTTGGGATGTAATATGTGAAATCTCTGTTTGCAGGCCAACTGGGCGTTTCTTCCAAATCTTCTCTGGAAGTATGCGCTTTATCTCCTCTCAAATGCTGCCAATCACAGCTTGACTGTGTCAGCGACTTCTTGATCTGTGAATCAGCACCCTAGCTATGATTGGCAGTGCCTGGGAGAGAGCCCTGGGAGTGTACAGCCGGCTTACGGCACCTTGTAAGGTAGGCAGAGATATGGAATAGAGCTGGCAGTGACACCGTTCTTGCAAATCATGTTATTCATGTTATGATCTGCAACAAGAACCAAGGAAAGATAGGGGAAAGCTGTCCCTACAGTAAGACTAAGCCGAATCCCCACGATGTAGCAGGCCGCCCGTTCCCAGTGAACAGACCCGCCTTCGTTCTCGGCTAGTCTGAACGAAGACCTATAGAATTAAGGGAGGGGTCCCCAAAACAACCAAGGACCGGGACAAAAATGGGACACTCCCCAAACAGAAGTTGTTGTAGAACACAAAAGACAAACTGACAAAAATGTACTAGAGGTCCCAGAGGACCAAGCGAACTGACAGAGATAGGCACTGAAGCACCAGGCTAGCAAAACAGTCAAACAACACTGAAGTCCAGCAAAGCCAGAAGGGCGGAGCTGGAATATATAGGCAGATGGTCACGTGACCGCAAAACACAAGATATAAAAAACTAACAGGAGGGTTCTAACAGTACCACCTCTTTTATGAGGTTCCTCCGGATCCTGCAGGCCCAGGTCTATCCGTAAACCTCCTGTGGAAAGCTTTAACAAGCCTAGGAGCAGAGACATCATACTCCTTACCCAGGAGTTGTCTTCGGGACCGAAACCCTTCCAGGAGACAAGATACTGTAATCTCCCTCTATGCCATCTAGAATTCAAGATACGCGAAATCTCAAATTCGCAGTCTTCCACCACAGGAGGAACTATGACAGTGGCGTCCCTATCAGATACGTCAGCTTTTTTCAACAAGGAAACATGAAACACAGGATTAATCTTCCAGGAAGTAGGGACATCCAACCTAACAGCAGACTGGTTAACAACCTGAAGCACTTTAAATGGACCCACAAACTTAGGACCCAGTTTTTTAGAGGGAATCCTCAACCGCAGGTTCTTCGAGGACAACCAAACCATGTTACCCACAGTAAACAAAACCTCTTTACGTTTCCTGTCAAAATACTTCTTGGATTTCTTGTTAGCCTCTTGAAGGTTGCAACGTACATTAGTCCAAACTCTCTCCAAATCACCGGAAAAATTCTCCTCCTCCGGCACCGCCAACCCTAATTTGGAGAACGAACTAAAAGACGGATGTCTCCCAGTACAACTAAAAAAAGGAGAACACCCAGCAGAGGAGGATGTATGATTGTTAAGAGCAAATTCTGCGAGAGGCAGAAACTCAGTCCACACCTCTTGATTGTCTGCTACAAAACAACGCAAAAACTGTTCAACATCCTGGTTCTTTCTTTCAGTCTGTCCATTAGACTCAGGATGATAACCAGACGAAAATGACAAATGGACTCCGACCTGTCACAAAAAGCACGCCAAAAGCGAGCCACAAACTGAGGTCCTCTATCAGAAACAATATCCGTGGGAATGCCATGAAGCTTGACAATCTCCTTAACAAATGCCTTAGCGAGTGTCTTGGCGCAGGGCAACTTAATGAATGGAACCAAGTGACCCATCTTACTAAAACGGTCCACTACCACCCAGATGACAGTAAAACCCTCGGACACAGGAAGATCAGTAATAAAATCCATTGTGAGATGCGTCCATGGCGCACTTGGAACTTCCAGAGGGCAAAGCAACCCCGCAGCAGGAGTATGTGAAGCCTTTGACCTAGCACACACAGTACACTGACGCACCCACTTGATGACTTCCTTCTGCCATCCAGGCCACCAAAAACTGCGACTGATAAGTCTCTTAGTTTCTGAAATTCCTGGATGGAAACCATACTGATCCCCGAATTTCTTTCTTTTTAGTTTTTTTTTTGGGCTGGACTTACTGTTATGATCTGCAACAAGAACCAAGGAAAGATAGGGGAAAGCTGTTACTACATTAAGACTAAGCCGAATCCCCACGATGTAGCAGGCCGCCCGTTCCCAGTGAACAGACTCGCCTTCGACCTCGGCTAGTCTGAACGAAGACCTATAGAATTAAGGGAGGGGTCCCCAAAAGAGCCAAGGACCGGGACAAAAATGGGACAGCCCCCAAACAGAAGTTGTTGTAGAACACAAAAGACAAACTGACAAAAATGTACTAGAGGTCCCAGAGGACCAAGCGAACTGACAGAGATAGGCACCGAAGCACCAGGCTAGCAAAACAGTCAAACAACACTGAAGTCCAGCAAAGCCAGAAGGGCAGACCTGCAATATATAGGCAGATGGTCACGTGACCGCAAAACACAAGATAGAAAAAACTAACAGGAGGGTTATAACAATTCATGCCCACAGGGGCCTGATATATAACTAGTGGGACGATAACTCTGAGTAAACACAACGCCCCCACGACTAGTCAGTCACTATCTTATCACAGGCCAAGTTATAAAAATGATTTTAGAGTAATATACAAAGCAGGACGCCACCAAAAGGGGCTTGTTAAGATCTGCATAAAGATCTGATTAAAGACATGGGGGCAGTTTGGGGAATACGAAGAAGAAGACAGGTTCTCTTTAACCTTTATAAGGTAGTTATTTTTTGTAATCTATATTATGTAATATAAACATGCTAATGTAAATGATTTTAAACACAGTTTCTATTTTCTCTTAAGTCTCAATTGCAGCCATTAGACTTGTTTGAAAAGAGCCTAAAAACACATTTATGGACAATCATAGTGAGAACTGTCAGTGTAAATGAAAAAAACAAAACAATAAATCTATTTCACATATGATCATCTAATCAATCACATAAACATGAGAATTTACTGCTCCATACATTAGCTTATCTTTCTCTTTAACTTCCAATGTCTTGCTCTAATTATACAACAAGCATTTGTTTCTCTCCCACCAGTATTTCCCGCACTGAGTTTCCTTATCCAGATTCCCAGTGGATATTTCAGATGATGAAGAATCTTGGAAAAACAATTCTAATTTTAGCATATTTTTCATGATTTTCATTCTGTAAATTAACATTATTCGGAAAGCTCTTTTAACATTCATTATTGTTTCAACCAATAATATCTCAGATCAAATCTGCTATTAGTATTGTCATATCATAATGTGCAATAGCTTTAAATAGTTTCATACAATGTATCATTAAAGGGAACCTGACAGCAGATATAGGCTGTTTTGGTTCCAGTAGAACTGACTTTCGTTTTTTGTTTCTTTGAATTTGAAGGGCTAATATCAGTATTAAAAGAAAGATCACAGTATTTCACTCATGGTGACTTGTAGTGGTGGTGGCCAAAAGTTTTTAGACTTACACAAATTTTGGGTTTTACAAAGCTTGCTGCTTCATTGTTTGCAGGAAATACAGGTATTGGGCTGTAGAGGACTGCGGTAAGGTTATTTTCTCTGACTATTTGGGATATCTCGAAGAATGATTGTCTAGAAAGAAAAGGTGAGCTCTACCATGAGCCCTGTGTCATGCCAACGTTAAAATATCCTGGGACCATTTATGTTTGGGGTTGTTTTTCATCGAAGGGAGTGGGCTCACTCACAATTTTGCCTAAAAACACTGCCATGAATAGAGCAACTTCTACCAACGATCCAATCTGGTGATGAACAATGTATTTTCCAGCATGATGAAGACCATGTCACAAGGCAAAAGTGATATTTAAGTGGGTCGGTGAACAAAACATTGACATTTTTGGTCCATGGACAGGAAACTCCCCAGATCTCAGTCCCATTCAGAACCTGTAATGAATCCTCAAGAAGCGCTGGACAAACAAAAATGCAAAAAAGTGATAAATTCCAAGCACTGATTAGATAAGCATGTGTTGTTATCAGTCAGAATTTGGCCCAAGAGCTCATATCCAGCATATCAAGGTGAATTGCAGAAGTTTTGTAAAATAAGGGACAACACTGTAAATATTGAGTCTTTGTATAAACTTGATATATTTGTCAATAAAAGTGTAAAAAGTTATGAAATGCTGATAACTGTATATCAAGAATAATAGAAACAGCTAAAGACAAGATCTAAAAACACTGAAGCACCAAACTGTGAAACCCAAAATTTGTATCAGTCTCAAAACTTTTGACCATGACTGTGTAAAAACGTTGGCAATCACTTCTTTTTGTAACGCCGGTGCCTCTGCCTTCTGCCACTCTCCCCAGGCAGAGGCAACAATACGCTTACCGCCGCGGCCCCCGGCTAGAGTGTCCCGCTTCTACTTCCTTCCCTCTCTCTGTGTCTGCCCTGGGTACACGCATGACGCGCAGATCTCTGGGCACTGTGCTTAGTGCGCGAGCGCTCCCTGCCTCTTAAAGGGGCATCGCGCATCATCCTAAAGTGTCCGTGGCCAACGGCCAGAGGACACTGACTGTTTAAGGCACCTCCTCCAACATGGAGCTGCCTGTGCAACGTGTAAGTTTGTTTCCTAAACACTCTTGTTAGTTCTCAGGTCCCAGCGCATGTATCTCCATTTACCTGCCTGTTTATTAGCCGTGCCCGCCTGCCGGTCCATCAGTCAAGCCCACCTGCCTGTCTATCAGCCTTGCCCGCCTGCCTGTCCATCAGCCATGCCCACAGCCTGTGCCTGCCTCCTGTCTCTTTGGGGGTCAGCTGCCATCCACCTGAGGTCAGTCCTGGAGTAGCACCTGGTTCCCCTCCCTCGTCTCTCCTCGGAACATGGAATTGTCAAGCCACCGTACATGCGAGGTCGGACTTGGTCAGGCTCCTAGTTACGCCCCTCTGGGCTCCACAACCCGGCTCGTAATACTTTTAAACTCTTATACAGTAATGGCTCATTATGACAAAAGCTATTGATGCTTTTTTATATACAATGTAACTTTTTTGTGAAATTAGGTGGCAACCCCTGGCATAATAGCATGTATAACACCATCACACCAGTAATCAACAAAGCTCAAGACAGGGTCTATCAGGTTATGTTCCCACGATAAGTTTTTGGTGCTGTGTATTTTCACTGCATTAAAAATACAGTTCCAGTAAAGTGAATGAGATTTATAGAAATCTCGTGCCCGCTGTGCTTTTTTTACTCAGCGTAAACCGACCTTCAGTGCGTGTTTGAAATCCGCCACATGTCAATTTCTCTTGTGGGTATGATGAGTTCTATGTGAGGATTTTCCCAGTAGATTTGTACTTGATTCCGAAAATCCAGAGTTAAAAATTCATATGCATGTAATCAGAAAATGACTATATCAATAAAAAAAGTTTTCATTTTCATGAAATCTCCTCTGATTGTTTGTATAACAGACATATCAGAGTGAAATCATTGTCAGAGCACATGAGATGTCCTGTATTGATCTTGTGTGGAACATTTCCTTCTTTGGCCGCCATACAATGTACTGTGGGATCTCATTGTGACCTCTGACTCCTCTGAAGTTCACAGAATGAGAGCAGTATTTACTTGGAAAATCATCCCAGTAAATGAAAGCAAGCGATGTTTTTATCCAACCTCGGAACATTTTGATAAATAAAGATATGAACAATTTGGTCATTTCCTGTTAAACTTAACGGTTTGATGAAAAGTCAAAAATTTGGCAAAATTGTTTACAATAGTTTTTTTCATGCAATCTATTTATGAAAGGGAATTTGTCACCATATTTTTGCCATCTAATCTGAGTAAAGCATAATGTAGGGGCAGAGACCCTGATTCCAGCGATCATTTACTGGGCTGCTTACTGTAGTTTTGTTACAATTACTGTTTTATCAGCAGGAGATTATCACTAGAGGACTAGTAAACCTGCTGCCATGTAGTCCTCTACATTCATGAGCTTTGTATAACCCCGACCTCACCACTGATTGTCAGCTTTCTGCCTATGCACAGTATACATAGAAAGCAGTCAATCAGTAGTGTGGGCGGGTTATACAGAGGTTAACATTCACAGAACTGCTAGACCTGCAGCAGATAAAACAGTGATTTTCTAAAAATGACAACATGCAGCTCAGTAATTGATACATGACTGGAATCGGGGTCTCTGCCCCTGCATCATACTGCTCTCAGATGGGGTAGCAAAAACCTGGTGACAGACTCCTTTCAAATTCAGACTTGTACAAGCAGGTAATGGAAATGAAAATGTTAAAAGCACCATTGACTTATTTTAAGAATTTGGAAGGCTTTAATCAAAACCAACTACTTTACTGTAGAGGAGCAGAATGACTAGTTAATGAATTGTTATCAATAGTGTAAAGGTATATTAGCAAGGGGAACTGATTTGGGCTGTCTTAAGATGATTACCTGGCATAGCTTTAATAGCTTCTTTCTCATTTACAAATACAATTAAATAGGGCTGTAGTATCAGTTACGCCCATGCACTAGGGTGGCGCTATCTCTAGGTTTTAGCTATAGACATGGGATTATGCGTATATTTGGTATAGTTACTATAACCAGGCCCGGCTCCAGGTTTTTGTGGGCCCTGGGCGAAAGAGTCTCAGTGGGCCCCTTTAACACATACCACGATTCATAATGCACAGATACCGCAGAGAGTTATATACAGTACAGACCAAAAGTTTGGACACACCTTCTCATTTAAAGATTTTTCTGTATTTTCATGACTATGAAAATTGTACATTCACACTGAAGGCATCAAAACTATGAATTAACACATGTGGAATTATATACTTAAAAAAAAGTGTGAAACAACTGAAAATATGTCTTATATTCTAGGTTCTTCAAAGTAGCCACCTTTTGCTTTGATGACTGCTTTGCACACTCTTGGCATTCGTCTTTGTGCGACGCAGAAAAGGTGAACGGATGGACTCTACATGCCTGGTTCCCACCGTGAAGCATGGAGGAGGAGGTGTGATGGTGTGGGGGTGCTTTGCTGGTGACACTGTTGTGGATTTATTCAAAATTGAAGGCATACTGAACCAGCATGGCTACCACAGCATCTTGCAGCGGCATGCTATTCCATCCGGTTTGCTTTTAGTTGGACCATCATTTATTTTTCAACAGGACAATGACCCCAAACACACCTCCAGGCTGTGTTAGGGCTATTTGACCAAGAAGGCGAGTGATGGGGTGCTACACCAGATGACCTGGCCTCCACAGTCACCAGACCTGAACCCAATCGAGATGGTTTGGGGTGAGCAGGACCGCAGAGTGAAGGCAAAAGGGCCAACAAGTGCTAAGCATCTCTGGGAACTCCTTCAGGATTGTTGGAAGACCATTTCCGGTGACTACCTCTTGAAGCTCATCAAGAGAATGCCAAGAGTGTTCAAAGCAGTCATCAAAGCAAAAGGTGGCTACTTTGAAGAACCTAGAATATAAGACATATTTTCAGTTGTTTCACGCTTTTTTGTTAAGTATATAATTCCACATGTGTTAATTCATAGTTTTGTTGCCTTCAGTGTGAATGTACAATTTTCAAAGTCATGAAAATACAGAAAAATCTTTAAATGAGAAGGTGTGTCCAAACTTTTGGTCTGTACTGTATATATAGTACAATGCAAAGATTTCACTTCTTACATTACATGACCGATATCTATTGTAAATTCTACAATAGCTCAGAAACCGGCGAATCCTCACAGCGCACAGTGCAGACCGGACAGTATAGTCCTCCATACAGTATTATGGGCCCCATATATTGCTCCATACAGAATAATGACCCTAATTAGTCCTCCTTACAGTATTATGGGCACCACATAGTCCTCCATACAGAATAATGGACCCCATATAATGCTCCATGCAGAATACTGGCCCCTTTATAACGCTCCATACAGGATACTGATCCCCATATAACGCTCCATACAGGATACTAGTCCCCATATAACGCTCCATACAGGATACTGGCCCCCATATAACGCTCCATAGAGTATACTGGCCCCCTTATAACGCTCCATACAGAATACTGGCCCCCACATAATGCCCCATGCAGGCTGCACCCTCACATAATGCCCCATGCAGGATGTCACTTCCCCCCATATAATGCCCCATGCATTATGTCACCCCCCCATATAATGCCCCATTCAGGATGGAACTTCCCCCCCATATAATGCCCCATGCAGGATGTCACCTCTCCTCCCCATATAATGCCCCATGCAGGATGTCACCCCCCCCTCATATAATGCCCCATGCAGGATGTCACTTGTTCCCCCCCATATAATGCCCCATGCAGGATGTCACTTCCCCCCATATAATGCCCCATGCAGGATGTCACCTCTCCCCCCCATATAATGCCCCATGCAGGGTGTCACTTGTTCCCCCCATATAATGCCCCATGCAGGATGTCACTTGTCCCCCCCCCCTATGTAATGCCCCATGCCTCCATACATATATGAAAAAAAAAATCAAATACTCACCTCACTCCTCACTTGCTGCCGCTGCTCTGGACTCCTCAGCCGCGTCGTTGGCGTCTTCCCGCTCTACGCTTTGACGGCTCAGGAGAGAGCGGGGTGTAAAGATGCCACTGGGCCCTCTGACCTGAGAAGTCACAGTGCAGCAGCCGTGGAAGAGACAGGACAGGCACGAGGAGGGGTAAGTATTGTGCCGCCGGCTGCCGGGGCCCTGAGCAGGTGGAAGGGGGGAACTGGCACCGCAACGCTCACGCATCCCATAGCACGCCGGGGTGCTCGACGGTGAGTGGGGCCCCCCCGCCTGCTCAGGGCCCCGGCACTTGCCGGGCCTGACTATAACCATTATCTAATCTAAGTTATTAGTCACTTGCACACTGTTCAAGATTGATTTACCCATTAAAGCAGTTTTCCACTTTCAGTCGAGTGGATCCCAAATGTTCTAAAACACCTAAAATAAAAAAGAGAGCAGGTCCTCCCCGCCGCTGTACTGGTCTCGGTGTTTGGGTACAGTGGTGAAGTCACATCCACAGTGTGCATCACTGTTGTAGCCAATCATCGTCTACATCGGCACAGCAACTGAACTCAGTGATTGGCTACAGCGGTGATGTGTATTGTCGATGTGTTTACACCGCTGCCAAAACACCGAGACCCGTGCAGCACTGGGGAGTCAGTGAGTACTTGTTTGTTATTTTAAGTGGGGTCCAAATTCTTAAAAGTGGAGAACCCCTTTTGCTCCAGGGCAAGGGCTCATTCAGATGCCTGTGCAAACTGGTCTGATCTCGGACTGCAATTAACGGACTGGCCACAAGTCTACCACCTGGAGCATGACAGCTTAATGTATTTCTATAAGGCTGTCACACTCAGATCGGGAGGGCCGCGGTCAGTCCATCCATTGTGGTGCATGATTGGACCGATTTGTCTGAATGAGCTCTAAAGGTAACGGCATATTTCAGTTAGAATTATTTATCGGATTTAAGTAGTATACTTGTTGTATAGTTAGGTAATATTATCAGGGAAACATTTTAGGTAATTGGCAATTTAATGTAACTGGTAAATTAAACCCAAGATAAAATATATAACTACTGGTGATGAGCGTGTACTAAAATGCTTGGGTGCTCGATGCTCGGGTCGAGCACATTGGAATACTCGGGTGCTCGACCCGCGCAATGAGCCCAATGTAAGTCTATGGGAAACTTGAGCATTTTTTCAGACGGCTCCCCCCGGCGGTCTGCAGAGGGCCTAAAAATTGCCCAAATCGATGGGAACAGTGCTCAAATGACATGGGGACAGCATGGGGAAGACCCTGGAAGCATTTCTGACTCCCAGGTCACATCTGTCAACAACGCCGTCAGAGGTATTACGCCACTTTTACGGACTCACAATAAAACATACAAAAATGAAACCAAAATGGATTTTCCTGGGAAATACGTTAAGGAACATCCTTTCCAGGGTAATGACTTGTATATAAAGCAAAATAAATAACCAAAAACAAAAATGCTCATCCACACCTTGGGCTATGTTCACACGTAGCGTTTTTCATGCGTTTTTTCACTTTTGCATTGCTTGCAACCATGACAAATGCATTCGCCAGGAAATGTCATTTTAACATTTTACAACCTTATCTGGCCATGGGGTATGTGAGATATCATCAGATACATCGTGTTTCATTTATGAAGGAGGGACTCTGAGAGTCACAAAACCTATTTTTATAGGGCCATCAGGCGGCCTTTACTATTCTTAAAGGGCCAGCAGTCGGCCCTCACTATTCGCAGAGAGCCATCAGCCGGCTATGTTTTATTGTTCCCATTACTAAAGAGTGGGCCTCCTATAATGTTATCGCATATGCAGAGAGTGCCAGGGCTGCCCAAAATTTGGATACACCCCAATACTCCTTTGAAGAGACTTAGAGAAGGGCCTCCTGAAAACAATATTACCATTATTAGGAAGTAGGTCTCCCATTGTGTTTGCCTATGCAGTGAATGCAAGGGTTGCCAAAAATTTGGATGCACTCCAATGCCCCTTGGAAGAGACGTGGAGGTCAGAGGGCCTCCTGAAAACAATGTTCCCATTACTAGGAAGTGGGTCTCCTATAGTGTTGGCCTATGCAGTGAATGCAAGGGCTGCCAAAAATTGGGAGGCACTCCAGTGCCCCTTGGAAGAAATGTGGAGGAGGGCCTCATAAAAAATGTTCCCATTAGAAAGGAGCGGGCCTCCTATACTTGTAATACCCATGCACTAAGTGTATGGGCTGACAAACATTTACCCCTGGGGGGTATACATGAACATAATGTATAAAAAAAATTTTTTACGGGCATCATAAACACCCTTTAAAAAAATTATGTGGGTGTTGCATCACGGACCACGGTCACCCTGGTGATATGGTGGTGGAGGATGAGGAGAAGGAGGAGGACAAGAACAAATAGCCAAAATCAGGAAGCGTATGCCCATGTCTGAGTGTGAAAAGGTGCATGGGAATACACCGCCCAAGAAAAGACACTGGATTTGAGTTTATGTTACACTGCTATCATTCGGTGGTGTTGAGAAGTCTGGCCCAATCCAGCCCTTGTTCATTTTTATAAGAGTCAGTCTGTCAGCATTTTCAGTTGACAGGCGGATGTGCTTATCAGTTATAATTCCACCAGCGGCACTAAAAATCCGCTCTGATAAATTGCTGCCGGCAGGGCAGGCCAGGACTTCCAAGGCATAGAGAGCCAGTCCATTCCACGTATCCAGCTTGGATACCCAATAATTATAAGGCACAGAGGAATCACGGAGGACATTGGTATGGTCGGCAAGATACTCCCTCAGCATCTTCCCAAACTTTGCACTCCTTGTGATAGTACCCCGCGCCTCAGGGCCTGTGAGATGGGAGGGGCTGAGAAAACTCTCCCAGAACTTTGACAGTGTTCCCCTGCCTCTGCTGGATTGAAGTTGTGTCTCTCTCGCCTGTACTCCTTGGTTGTCCAACGAAGTGTGCCCTCTGCCGCCAGTGTTTTCAGACGGGAATTTTTTTAATAGTTCCGCAACAAGGGCCTTCTGGTACAGCCCCAATTTTGTAGACCTGTCCGCCTCAGGAATAAGAGATATAAAGTTCTCCTTGTAGCGTTGGTCTAGAAGTGTCACCAACCAGTAATGACTCTCACCCAAAATTTTGAGAACGCGAGGGTCTTGGGAAAGGCAGCGTAACATAAACTCAGCCATGCGTGCCAGACTACTAACAGGCAAGACTTCTGTGTCCTCACCAAAGGGATGACTGACCATGCTCTCCTCCTCTCTGTCCTCTGGCCATCCACGCTGAACAGATGGTATGACAGCTGTTCAGGTAGTATCGTCTATAGCGCATGAAAATAGCTCCTGTCCTTCCTCCTCCACCTCTTCCTCATTGTCACCCAATCCACGTTGGGATGAGATGAGGCTGGGCTGTGTGTAATCACCCTGTATGGTTCCTTGCTCCATCTCATCGTGCTCCGCCTGCAATGCATCCTCTTTGATTGTGAGCAGAGAGCGTTTCCATAGGCAGAGAAGCGGGATGGTGACGCTAATTATGGCGTCATCGCCGTTCACCATCTTGATGGAGTCCTCAAAGTTTTGGAGGATGGTACATATGTCTGAAATCCATGTTCACTCATGAGGTCTTATGTGTGGAGTCTGAACTGGATAACGACGGCCTTGATGATGCTGGTACTCAACAACTGCCCTCTTCTGCTCACAAATCCTTCCCAACACCTGCAGTGTAGAGTTCCAACGCGTGGGAACATCACACACCAGTCTGTGAGCCGGAAGCTGCAAACGCTGCTGAAACACGGCAAGGGCGGCGGAAGCTGTAGGTGACTTTCTAAGGTTAAGCACATGGGCTAGGCATGGTATGTGTGTAAGATCTCCTCGCCTCAGAGCCGCCACCAGGTTCCGGTCATTGTCACACACGACCATGCCTGGCAGTAGGTTCAACGATGTGAGCCACAGATCTGCCTGCTCTTTCAGAGCTGTCCACAACTCTTCAGCATTGTGCGGTTTGTCACCTGAGCATATTAGCTTCAGCACAGCCTGTTGCCGCTTGGCCGAGGCAGTGCTGCAGAGCTTCTAGCTTGTGACTGATGTGGTCATTTCGGAGATGGAGGCTGAAGAGGAGGCTGAGGAGGATGAGGTGCAGGAGCTGTAGACCATGGGGGCAACCCTGATTGACCTAGGGCCCGCAATCATTGGCGTCGGGAGGACGTGTTCTATCCCAAGGTCCGACTGGGTCCCAGCTTCCACTATGTTAACCCAGTGTGCCATCAATGTACCATCCCTGCTCACAAGCACTTGTCCACGTGTCCGTGGTTAGGTGGACTTTCTCGGTAACTCCGTTGTTGAGGGCACGGCTAATGTTTTGGGACACGTGCTTGTGTAATGCGGGGACGGCACACAGGGAGAAATAGTGGTGGCTGGGGACCGAGTACCGAGGGACGGCTGCCACAATCAGGTTGCGGAATGCTTCCGTCTCCATAAGCCTAAAAGGCAACATTTTGAGCGCAAGCAGTCGTGAAATGTGAGAATTTAGTAGTGTGGCCTATGGGGCATTGGCTGCATATTTGCACTTGCATTCCAAGGACTGGGGTATGGACAACTGAACGCTGCGCTGGGACAAGGACATGGACGTGCTTCCTGATGCTGCTACTTGAGAGTGTGCAATGAAAAGTGCAGGGCAGGAGGCATTTTCGCATGCACCATGGACAGGGGATTGGCTGGCATGCACAACAGCGGAAGAAGCAATGGTGCCACCCGCAGACACTGTTCCTGGACCCTGGGGTTTGGCCCACAAAGTCAGGTGCTTTGCTGCCATGTGCCTGATCATGCCGGTGGTGGTCAGGCTGCTAGTTTTGCCACCCCTGCTGATGCTGGCCTGGCAGGTGGTGTAAATGGCCTTTTTGGGGTTATCGGCAGATAAAAAACAACCAGACTCGGGAAGACCTAACAGTTGTACTGGCAACTTTCTTCATGTTGGTGTTACGGGGAACGCTTGCCTGCCTTCTTTCTGCGACCACCACACTGTTTCTTCCTGCCTGTTGGGGTGCTCTGCCTCCCTCCCCCTGTGTGCTGCTGTCCTCGCTCTGCATGTCCTCCTGCCAGGTTGGGTCAGTTACTATATCATCTACCACCACGACTTCCATTTCTGCACCCTGGTCCTCCTCCTGACTTTCTGGCAATTGTGTGTCATCATCGTCCACCTCTTGTGACACTTTCCCACTGTCGCATTCGTGTGACCGTGGCTGCTCAAATATTTGGGCATCGCTACATGCGATCTCCTCTTGCCCCGCTTTAAGTGGACCAGGCGAGAGGCCCGAATCTATAAATGGAAAAGTGAACAGCTCTTCAGAGTGTCCAAGTGTGGGATCAGTTGTCTCCGGGCACTCAGCATGGTGGGAGAAAGGAGGATCAGGGTGAGGAATATGCGGTCCAGACTCAAGGCTACTGAGACTTTACCGCGTGGAAGACAGGGTGGTGGTGGCGCTGTAATATGGAAAGGACCTGGCTGTATTCTGCGGTGCCAACAAGCAAATGGAGCAGAAAAACGGTGTTCTCTGGATTGCTTTTTAAGCAAATAATGATGATTAAGATCCAAAAAAAAGTATTCCTGGCCCCTGAGACCTGGGTCTTTGTATAGAAATATCTAACAGCAGGAGACAGAACTGGAATGGAGCCTCTTGTGCTATATGCACTTCAGTCTGCTATATACACCGCCTGCCTATATACACTGCCTGCCTGATATCTCTGCAGATGGATTAGTCCTCAGAAGGACTGTTTGTTAAGATGGATATATGTAATGTACGGTTTTTCTCCCTACACTACCTAATACACAAGCAAATCTCTCCCTGACACAGCAGCAGCTCTCCCTACACTGTCTGATCCGGAGTGACTGTGACGAGCATGGCGGCGCCAGATCTGATATAGACCTGATGACGCTGTGCTGCCAGCCAATCACTGTAATGCCACAACCACCATGGCTGCGGCATTACAGTGAGTGGCAGGCAATCCCTGCATGTTCATTGGCGCTCTAAAGAGCGCCAAACATGCAGGGAGGGGACCCGAGCATCGGACGAGTACCGAGTACTTGCGAGTATGGTCACTCATCACTAATAACTACCTGAAGAACTTGTTAAGAGCTTATCAAATATATAATTTACATATTTATATAAAGCATATTTTCAAAGGTAGGGTGTTTCAGGTCACATTCTTTATGCTCCACTAAATGGCTCTGTTTGCATAGTTTGTACCTTCTACTATTTATCTGTAGGCTCGGACATCTAATTTATGACATTAATGGGAATATGTCCGCAGGTTTTTGCTATGGAATCTGACAGCAGCATGATGTGGGGCAGAGACGCTGATTACAGCGATGTGTAACTTACTCGACTGCTGCAGTTTTGATAAAATCACAATTTTCTTTGTTGTAGATGTAGCAGTGGTCAGTACGCTGAGCTGTGTATAACCCACCCACACTCCTAATTAGCAGCTTCCTGACTACACTGTACACTAGGTTATATGCCATTAATGTCTTTTAACCTATGTTGCAGTTTACTACATTGTAATCCTGTTTAAGTGGATGGAACTGATCTATAATACCAGGCATAGTCTCTAATAAAAGTACAGAACTAAGCATTGCATCCCCTTTCCACAGCTGATTGACTTTTGGAAATGAGGACTTAGCTATATGTACCAATAAAGGGAATCTGTCAGCAGGTTTTTGTTATTTAATCTCAATGCAACATAATGTAGGGTCTGATTCCAGGGATGTGTCACTTGTTCAGCAGCGTGCTGAAGTTTCAATACAATCAGTGTTTTATCAGCAGGAGATTATCACTGCAGGACTATGTGTCTGGTGCCAGGCAGTGAAGTTAATTGGTGTAACTCCGCCTCCACTACTGATCGGCAACTTGCTGACAATGCACAGTGTAGACAGTAAGCTGCCAATCAAATCACACCTCTTTTTCCCTGTTAAGAACAAAGAAATAAAAAAAAATGAAAAAATTAACATATGTAGTATAGCTGTCCGATCTATCAAAATATACAATCAATTAACCCGATTGGTAATTGCCGTAAAGAAAAATATCAAACTGCCAGAATTGTGGTTTTTCAGTCACTGCAACTCTGTCAAAAAATGGAATAAGAAGTGATCAAAATATCAGATCTACTCCAAAATGGAGGTAAATACTAACTTCAGCCATGGAAAATAGCAAACTCTCACAAATCTCCATCAATTTAAAGGGAACTTGTGAGGTCCCCTGTGCCCCCAGAACCACCAGCAGTTGTGTCTGTATATCTAAATTCCCTGCCTAACAATCCCTGTATTACATTACACAAATAAACACATCTTTAGAAAAAGTATTTCTGAAGTCCATTTATGATATGTAAATGAGGCCTTTGACTAGTCCAGGGGGTGATAGTGTCCCCAGACTAGTCCGCCCACTTAGCATGTTATCGTGCCCCTGTGGGTGTGGTAACATAACTTACAAGCACCGGCGTCATCGCTAGCACTATACTTACAGCGCGCATGCGCTCGGTTTCTTTCCCTCACTGCATTGATTCTCTGAAGCTGGGTGTACGCGTGCCGGCTTCAGAGAGGCGCACTGCACTGTAAGACACGCTGCTGGCCAATCAGAGGCCTGAGAAGAAGGGAGCAAGGGCCAATGATGGAGCTGGGACAGGTGAGTAAAACACATGTCTATTGTCGGGTGGCTAGCTGGAAGCTGTTCCTCGGTAATTGCACTTGATAGTATACTTGGAGTTTGCCAAAAGGTACATAGAGGGAATCTGTAAGCCCCACCCCAAACTATTTATATGTTTTTGTAGCTCTTTCAAAGACAAGACTGGCAATACCTTTAGCTAGACAATCTGTTCCTCCATTATCTCTGTTTGAATCAATATGCAAATTAGGCTGAAGTGCTTTCAGCACATGGAAGTGACTCGCCCCCTGGGTCGTGGGGCACTCGGAACCGGGCAATAGGGAGACGATGGGGGTAGTAGTGGCGACCCGGTCCCGTGGCTCAGGGTGGTCAGACCAGTGGCAGTCTTTTAGATGTTTTAGATAATGTCCGACTACGCAACCCGTGGATTGCAGTTATTAGGAACCGCCGCTGCAGGGCAGACCGCTGGGGCCGATGATGCATGCAGCTCGGATGGTGTGACTCCCCACGGGAAGAGTGCGGCCCCAAGGCAGTGTAGTGGATGGTGGGAGTGATAGTGGTGCGAGTCCCAGCACGATTAGTGCTGGTGGAGCGAAAGAGCACACAGACAACGTACTGCAGTCCAATGTCTTTTACTCACAGTTCAGGTACTCCGGGTCACTTCTGTACAGGTAGTGACCGCCCGAGCCGTGCTGCGTCCACCAGGTGAGGGGCTCGGTCAACTCCCAGGCAGCTCAGGAATATGGCACAGGACCCCCTTCTTTCCTTTCTCTGGCCTGCCTCACCAGTGACCCACTTTTGTCCAGCTGCCGCGGACTTGTGCGGGTAAACGTGGGCCCCGTTCTCCGCTGTCCTATATGGTGCCTTCCTAGCAGGTTCGATGAGGTGTCGCACCAATAAATGATCACGACGTCCGGTCTTTGGCTGAGGGTAGTTTCTCCTCCACCAACTTGGGATCCGGCACCCTTAATCTGCCTGACCCTTCACCCTGTATTCTCGTGGTTTCTTAGGGTCCCTTCCACCTTCTTGTTTCTGAGCCCTTCTGTTTCTCTGTCTCTTCTTCTCCTTTTCTGTTCCTTCCTGTTCCTTTCTGTTCCTTTCTCGTGGAGCTGGGATGAGACTTAATCACAGCTCCCTTTCACCTCCTCTCTCTCTCTTCCACTCTCTCTTCCTCGGCCTCTCTCTAGGCCCGCTCCTGAGTGGAGCTCCTACAGAGCCTCCACTCCCGGTCTTCTCCTCTCACTGACTGAACAGACTGAACTTCCCAAGAGCTAAGATGGTGCCCACCTTTTATACATCCCTCTGACCATGAGTCCAGGTGACCAGCAACCAATGGGCTCCTTCCTACGCTCAGGAACCAACCCCTATCTGCCCCTACAGCATTGGGTATTCCACCCCCCTCCCCACTCCAGCCAGGGACATAGTCGGTTGTGCCTGCACTTCTATCTAGTGGGAGCACCGTTGAGCTGTCCCTCGGAAATGGGGTGTGTGTGCTGTATGCAGCTAACTGAGCCCTGGTCCATACTCCATCCTTACCTGGGAGTGGAATACCACACCTCTGGCAGAGGTGCAATACCCCTATAGCGGCCGAACCCTCGGGGCGCTACATTCCCCCCGCTAAACCACAGCACGTCCTCGGGCTGGAACAGAGCAAAAACAGTTAAGTACAGGACATGCAAAAACTTTTTCAATAACCTTTTAACATCAGAAACGGACGACATTGTTCAATTCCCTTTATGGGACACACTTTTCTTTCACTAGACATTATAAAATATTTTCAACACTACTGGAACTCTTTTGTCACTTGTCATATAAAACGGTTTCAAGATTATGTAAAACATTTTCTAGCAGCATATTAAACTCTTCATATAAAACATTTTTAGGTAAAACACATTCTTGTATTCTTGGATCATGGCCGCGGTGCAACTTGCGACCAGGTGTGCATTCTTCTTGTAAGTGCAGGAACTTTGTCAAACTTGTAAACATGAGGGACTTGCTGTCCCGAGGTAGACATGGTAGTCTTTTTATAAAACCAGTAGGGGGCGCTTTAGGAAGCGCAACTATTTACAGGGGATTGGCCGTTCCCAGTCCTCGGCCGGTTGAAAAGGGGGAATGGCTGCTCACGGTCCTCAGCCTGGTAGGGGATGAGGGGCACACAGGTAACAGTCTCTTAACAGTCCCAACGGGGACCACACACTCTCTGGAAACAGTTCTTTTACCCCGACAGGTAACTATTTACACACATGCTTTTGCTACTTACTAGTAGCGGTGTCCTCCATATGCTCCTTCTTCCTTCTCCTCATACGGTTCTTCAGACCCGTACGGGCCCTCTTGGCTCTCCTCATAGCCGTAGTGCTGCAGCTCCTCCTCGGTGAGCCGATGAACATGTAGGGCATATGGTCCTTTTGCGCCCTTGTGTCGGGTAAAGGTGACCACATCACCAGGGTAGAGGTCACGGCCACGGTGTCCCTCCGGTAGGTGGCTTTCAACGTCCCTGCGGGTTACAAAGACGTCGCCTGCCGTTTCCGGGCCCCTGATGAAGCCCCAACCGTTCTCCATATGGAATTTGATTATGGTCCCGGTGATTCGGGGACCGCGGGCTGCCCGGGGGTTTTGACGTGCTTTGCGCTTTTGCTCAGCGCTTCGGGCCTGGAGCCGCTCCTCCCTGACTCGCCTCTCCCGTCGTTCCCGTTCGAAGGTCGCCAGTTGCTGCTGACAAGCCTCCAGACGACGAACCGCGTCTGCCCGGTTCTCTTGAGTGAATCCCATCAAGTTCTCGCCGGCGGGGTCCCACTCAAATTGGGCGTCCTCCAGTGGGGGTAGGGTGACCTCTACGGGCTCTGGAGCCGGTATCAGAGGCTTGCGCGGGGGCTGGGTTTTCCATGGCTGACTGCTGGTCACTTCAGCCGGCCACTCCAGCGGCAGTCCATCCGGACCGGTATGATGTGCAAATAGGTCCATGCCCAGCGATGGTATAGTGGGGGGACCTGGTCTGGGAGCAGCGCCCGGGGACACTCGGCCTTGCGACCAGGCCAGGGGTCTTCTGGTCACGTCTGGTGGCGGCCCAGCCCGGGAAGGGGGTGCCGGTGGGGTAGCGGTGCCCGGGTCGACCAGGCCTTGCGACCGGGCCGATGACGCTTCTCGCTTTACGGTGCCCGGGGTCAAGGGGCGTGGCGCCGGGAGGGGCGTGGCCGCGGCGCTCGCCGCTTAAGGCCTAGTGGGGAGCAGTGGCGGCGCGGCAACCGGTGTGGTAAGTGGGGCCTCGGGTTCTGCTACGGGAGGCTGGGGCAGGCTTGCAGCTGCTGGGCCTGGGGTGGTGACATCCCCTGTACGTGCCTCGGTCCTCATAGCTTCCTCCGCGACGCCGCCTCCGGCCTTCACTTCTCCTGCTCTGTCCTCAGAGGCAGGCGGACTCCAGGGTGCGGGTGGTACCTGCCGCTGGCGGGTTTCAGCCTGCCGGGCCAGTTCCTCTCTCCATTCGATGAGCGCACCCCGCTGTGCCCGGACCATCGTCCGCTCCAGGTCCTCCAGCTCAGCTTGCGCATGCTCCGGATCTCGGGGGAGCTGCGCTAAGACCTCTGCTAGGCTGCAGGGTGGTTCAGCCCGCAGCAGGCTTCGGGCCAGGAGGCTGGTGCGGCTGAAGGCGCTGAAGGCGTCCATTCCCGGGTGCGGTCTGTCTAGACTGATCCAGACCGCGCCCTGCCCCACAGTTTTCTTCTCTTCCCACCCCCATTGGGGGTGGTCCCGGGGCAACTTGGTGACAATCACTTTCAGGGGCAGCCCCCACACCTTGATGGACATCTCCACAGCCGTGCTCATGGCTGTTGGGGGCGGGCTCCTTCTTTGGCGCCATTCTGGGACCTGGCCCACGATGGGAGGCGGCCTCCTGTGGTCTTTTGGCGCGCACATTATGCCGCTCATTCTTCTGGGGCGGGAGCCATTTTCCAACACAGTCAATCTCAATAAAACAGTCTCTTTCTCTTCAGGCTCGCAGTACCCGTTGTTAGCGGGCACGTAATCCTGCCGACTACGCCAAAGCTGACTTGCCCCCTGGGCCGTGGGGCACTCGGAACCGGGCAATAGGGAGACGATGGGGGTAGTAGTGGCGACCCGGTCCCGTGGCTCAGGGTGGTCAGACCAGTGGCAGTCTTTTAGATGTTTTAGATAATGTCCGACTACGTCACCCGTGGATTGCGGTTATTAGGAACCGCCGCTGCAGGGCAGACCGCTGGGGCCGATGATGTATGCAGCTGGGATGGTGTGACTCCCCACAGGAAGAGTGCGGCCCCAGGGCAGTGTAGTGGATGGTGGGAGTAATGGTGGTGAGAGTCCCAGCACCGTTAGTGCTGGTGGAGCGAAAGAGCACACAGACAACGTACTGCAGTCCAATGTCTTTTACTCACAGTTCAGGTACTCCAGGTCACTTCCGTACAGGTAGTGACCGCCCGAGCCGTGCTGCGTCCACCAGGTGAGGGGCTCGGTCAACTCCCAGGCAGCTCAGGAATATGGCACAGGACCCCCTTCTTTCCTTTCTCTGGCCTGCCTCACCAGTGACCCACTTTTGTCCAGCTGCCGCGGACTTGTGCGGGTAAACGTGGGCCCCGTTCTCCGCTGTCCTATATGGTGCCTTCCTAGCAGGTTTGATGAGGTGTCGCACCAATAAATGATCACGACGTCTGGTCTTTGGCTGAGGGTAGTTTCTCCTCCACCAACTTTGGATCCGGCACCCTTAATCTGCCTGACCCTTCACCCTGTATTCTCGTGGGTTCTTAGGGTCCCTTCCACCTTCTTGTTCCTGAGCCCTTCTGTTTCTCTGTCTCTTCTTCTCCTTTTCTGTTCCTTCCTGTTCCTTTCTGTTTCTTTCTCGTGGAGCTGGGATGAGACTTAATCACAGCTCCCTTTCACCTCCTCTCTCTCTCTTCCACTCTCTCTGCCTCGGCCTCTCTCTAGGCCCGCTCCTGAGTGGAGCTCCTACAGAGCCTCCACTCCCGGTCTTCTCCTCTCACTGACTGAACAGACTGAACTTCCCCAGAGCTAAGATGGTGCCCACCTTTTATACATCCCTCTGACCATGAGCCCAGGTGACCAGCAACCAATGGGCTCCTTCCTACGCTCAGGAACCAACCCCTATCTGCCCCTACAGCACTGGGTATTCCACCCCCCTCCCCACTCCAGCCAGGGAAATAGTCGGTCGTGCCTGCACTTCTATCTAGTGGGAGCACCGTTGAGCTGTCCCTCGGAAATGGGGTGTGTGTGCTGTATGCAGCTAACTGAGCCCTGGTCCATACTCCATCCTTACCTGGGAGTGGAATACCACACCTCTGGCAGAGGTGCAATACCCCTGTAGCGGCCGAACCCTCGGGGTGCTACAGAAGCTCTTCCCAAAACTCTGTCACTCCAGCTCTGTTCCCCACTCAGTGCTGCATTTTCCTGCTTGAAGTTACACAGCATAGAGGCTGTCAGTCAATCAGGAGGAGGAGGAGGCAACGCTTGGTGGCAGGATCATAACGAACATGGTCACAGAGAGTGCGATCGCGACCAAGCTTGTATGGGAGGGGGCCCGCCAACACCAGCTGATATTTCAGCTGGATGTCCATCCAACGATGCACATTCAGCTGAAATTTACTGTACACGCTGTCGGTCAATTAGAGGTCGGAAGCTAACGTCAACGTGCAAGTCACTGACATCGCATGGCAGTGACATCATGCGCTTGCATGCTGAAGTTAGCTGCCGGTTTCTACCTCAGCTATAGAAGAGGATGCCACCTGTCGTGGGAGCGGGGGAAGATGAGTATAATTGGCTATTTTTTTACATTTCTTGGAGAAAGCCACAGAACATTGGCGTTATTACTGGAAGAAGCCCAGGATGGGGCAAATTATATTACTGGAAGGTTCCCAGGATGGGGGCATTACACAAGGATGGGGGACATATATTACTGGAAGGGGCCCAGGATGGGGGGCATTATACCAGGAGGGGGGACATATATTACTGGAAGAGGTCCAGGATGGGGGATATTATACCAGGAAGGGACCCAAGATGGAGGACATTATACTAGGAAAGGGAGGCATTATATCAGGAAGGGGCCCTAGATGGAGCACATTATACCAGGAAAAGAAGACATTATGAAGTAAGAGGCCCAGGATGAAGTCATTATACCAGGATGGGGGACATTATTACTTGAAGGTGGGGAACATTATACCAGGAAAATATCCAGTATGGAAGACATTATACCTGGAAGAGGCTGAGGAATTATTACAGTAAGGATCCAGAATTGGGGACATTATTATAGGATTGGGGATATTGTTACATGAGAGGGCGAACACGAATGTCTCCACTGGATCTGGAACACTACAAGGGCCCATACATCTGACAAACATGCATTTGCAGACCAAGTCCAAATTTTGCACCAGGGCCCATCTGACTCTAGTTACGCCACTGCTCATGTGCATACGTTACTAGGGATTTCAATAAATAAAATGCAAGTTTTGCTGAAACTTTTCCCATAAAAACATATATCAATCTGATCGGCTCCTCCTGCTCTATAACATCCTGCCTGCAAATCAGATACAAGTTTCAACAGGACAGGTTCCCTTTAATTGCACTGTGTGAAAGAGCCCTGAGGGGAGGCAGAATCTTGTCCATCACTGATGAACTGATATGAAACACATTCATCCTTTTTTTTTTTAACAAAAAATGTCTGTGGCATCTGAGGTATGTATTAGTAGCATCTGGGGAACAGAACTGTATAATATACATTGCAGCTGCTGAAGAATCATATGATACTTCCAATAGTCTTGAGTCTTGAATCATGTCTAATATATCTGTTCACCTTTCCCAGTCACATTCTCCAGACTCACGCCATTCTTCTTATTTCACCAATAAATGGCGTGACCATTCCTGATTAGATTTGCTTTCCTGGCATCGGCTGAAGCCGGTCACCTGTACTGATATTTTCATGTTTTCATTGATAGGACTGTACTTATGTGTAGAAAATCATCAAAGAATATTTTCACATATGGATGAAGATTTATTCAAGTATCACATACCTGATGTGCAGTATAAGTATAATAACATCTTTAGTAAATCACATAAATCTACATAATCTGTTTCCTATTATGTACATGTGCAATTGCAAGAAAGAGCTGTACCTATGGGTTCCATGTATACTTGCATATTGGTAGATTAAGACAAAATTCTCCCATTAACTCCCCCATTAAAGGTTTTCTCAGTACTGAGATATATGGCAGATTCTTTGATGTACCACGATTGTTGTTTCAGAAGAGCTTGCAGTAGAATGTCCATTCTGCATCTAGCTCCTCCCTTCTCCATAGAATTTTAAAAGCACCAACTGCCATCTCCTATCTAAGTAATGGGAAAATCTGTCTTCACTGAATACAGATGTTAGCCAGGAATTGAGAATGAATAATCAGTCTTGGAGAAAAAAGAAGCAGATTTCTCTGATAAGATATATTACAAAGTTGCTTATTTTGATATGTACTATTGATTTCTGAAATAAAAATTAAAACAGTGGTTATTCTTTAATCACAAGAACTATATTATCCAATGACATTTAGTCAGCCATCATGATTTGATCATCCTTCTCTGCTGAACAATCTAGAGAGCACAAACACACGCAATATATTCAATGAAAGTATTTTTCATCTGTGTGCCATCTGATTTTATTTTCCGTTTTCACGGATTAAAATCACACATTTAATGTATGAGCCTTCATTTAAGCCAGATGGCACATGAAATTCACCCATTTTAACGAATAATTTTTTTTGCGTCCACAAAAACATACATGGTTGTCTGACAGTGTTTGCCATAATACAGGGTACATTGTCATTGGTGCTGTTGTAGCTGTTGGTTTCCGGCTCACTGCCTTACTCCAGCGTTGAATGTCAACTAAATAAACCAACCCTACAAGGAAAGATTGGTCTATATTGTGCTCAGCAGACTTTGGTGTTAGAACCCTCCTGTTTGTTTTTTCCATCTTGTGTTTTGCGGTCATGTGACCATCTGCCTTTAAATTCCAGCTCCGCAGTTTCGGCTGTGCTGGACTTCAGTGTTGTTTGACTGTTTTGGTAGCCATGTGCTTCAGTGCCTATCTCTCAGTTCGCTGGGTGCTTTGGGACCTCTAGTACCTTTTTGTCAGTTTATCTTTCGTTTTCTGCAACAACTTTCACTGTTCAGGAGGTGTCCCTTTTTTGTTCCAGTCCTTAGTTCCTTTAGGGACCCCTTCCCTTTATTCTATAGGTCTTCGTTCAGACTAGCCTAGGACTAAAGCGGGTCTGTTCGCTAGGAACAAGCAGCCCGCTACATCATAGGGATTCAGCTCAGTCTTACTGTAGGGAAAGCTTTCCCCTTCTTTCCTTAGTTATTGTTGCAGATCATAACAGTAAGTCCAGCCCAAAAAAAAAAATTAAGGAAATATTAATACGGGGATCAGTATGGCTTCCACCCAGGATTTGGCTTATGCTTGCAGGGGTTGACTCTGAAGGTGGCCGAGCTCCAGCAACAGTAGCTGTTCCGGAGCACATTTTGTGGAACCCAAGGTAGGACTGCCGGATGTTTTTTTATGGTAAACAGCAAGATTTTTTTTCCTTTAAAAATGCTTGTTTGTTATATTTTTGTTTGAGACCAAGGTCCTCTGGGAATGAATCACATCGCATTGGTTTTATTATGGTTTTATATCACTTTTGCGCAAAGAACCACAAGGGTGGGCCTTTTCTCTTCACCCTAATGATCCATGTTTGAGGTCGGTGGGAGAGTTTTTTTCTGCTATGGGTCTATTATATGACAATCCTGATCGAATCTCATCTGCTGAGGCAGAACTCAGGAGTTTGAATTAGGGGTCAGATGATGCCGAGATTTATTGCACACACTTTAGAAGGTGGGCTTCTGAAGTCAGAAGGAATGATTCTGCTCTGAAATGTCTATTTCTTGGTGGTGTGAGTGAAAGGGTTAAGGATTTGCTAATTGCATTCCCTGCACCTGAGACTCTGCAGGATGCCATGCAATTAGCTGTTCTTGTGGATAGGAGGCTGAGATCTAGGCTGAATGAGGTAAAGACTCCTGTAATGCCAGGTCCTAGTCCCCAGAAAATCTGCTCAGATGGTGGAGAACCGATGGAGGTTGGGGCGATGTCGCTCCGCTCTCAGGAAAGAGACCGGAGGTTCGCCGAGGGATTGTGTCTTTATTGTGGTAAAGCTGACCATTTGATTAAGTATTGTGAGTTTTGTTTAAGTAAAGAAAAAACAAGGGTCAGGTAGGCCCATATAGCTTGTTTACGCTCTACAGGAGTATTTCTTTCTGGGAGTACTACTTTGCAGGAAAATTTGATTGAATTTCAGGTATTTGTGGATTGTGGTTCAACACTTAATGTGATTGATAAAGGGTTTTTGGAAAAACTTAAATTGAAATCCAAACCTTTGTCATCACCTATTTCTGTGATTGCAATTAATAACACTCCCTTGAAATGTATTACTCACAAGGTTGCTACATTTTCCATCACTATCAATGGTCTTCACCAAGAAATTTTTGACTTGGTTGTATTAGATAATTTACCCTCTCCGGTCGTTCTAGGATTGCCTTGGTTAAAACTGCACAATCCTTTGCTGGACTGGTCTACTAATATGATTAAGTCTTGGAGTCCGAAACGCTATGATAAATGTTATAATGGTCGCATTGCGTCTGTGGAAAAAGGGGAATTACCTGTACCTATTCAAGATTTTTGGAGGGTTTTTTCGGAGGAAGAGTCGCAAGTTTTACCTCCTCATAAAGATTATGATTGCGCCATTGAGTTTATTCCGGGAGCTACTCTTCCCAAGAGTCGCTTGTGACGCGCCCCCTGGGCCATATTCTTTAGGGGAATATCCGGAACCGGATCAGATGGGAGTTGTAGTCTTCCGAGTGGCTGTGACCCGGTCCGTGCCCAGGGTGTCAAACTCAGTTGTATGTGGCAGTCCTACAGATGTTATAAAGTTCTTAATGTCGACTACGCCACCCGTTGTATTGCGGTCACTATGGCCGCCGCTGCAGCAGGGTCCGCTGAGGCTGATGGTGTTGGTGCAGCTTTTGGTAGTATAACCCCCAACGGGTGGGGTATAGCCTCAGGGGGTCAGGTGCAGAGGATGGGGGTTGTGGTGGTGCAGCATAGATGTTAAGTGAAGACAGAGTCGGGTTGTGCAGTTTAGGGTATTTACTCACTGCTGATGTTCCGGTCACTCCAGCTTCAAGTGACCACCCGAGCCGTGCTGCGTCCACCAGGTCCTGGATTCAGCAAACCCCCAAACAAGTCCGGAGCGTGACCCTGAGCTCTCCTTCTGTCCTGTCTTCTGGCCGTCCCCACTAGTGATCCACCTAGGTCCAGCTCCCTCGGGCCTTCTGTTGGGAGACCCTTGGCCTTGGGTTCCCTGACCCTCCACGTGGTATGCCTTCGGGGTGGATGTGGTGGGTGGCCGTGGCAGACGCTGCCCACGGCCTCCGGTCTCTGGCTAGGGTGTGCTTTTGCCCCCACCAGTTTGGGATCCGGTACCCTATTGCCGACTCTTCACCCGGGGATTGAATTTGGGTTCTCAGAGTCCTCTCTTTGTCTCCTCTGGGTCTTTCCTTCTCTGCTCCACTCTCTCTCTCTCTCTGGGGCTTCTCTGCTCCTCTTCCTCCTCTGACTTCTCTCTGCAAAAGGCTGGCAGACTGACTGACCCTGTTCTCTGATGGTGCCCACCTTATATACACCCTCTATGTGTGAGCTCAGGCGACCAGCACCCAATGAGCTCCTATCTTTACCCAGGCTGCTCCCCCTATCTGCCCCTACACTACTTGGGATGTACCACCCCCCTCCCACTCCAGCCAGGAACAGACTCGGTCGTACCTGCACATTTCTAAGTGGGAGTACCGTCGGCCTGCTCCTCGGAAATGGGATGTGTGTAGTGCATGCAGCCTACCGAGCTCAGGTCCACACTCCATCCTTACCCGGGAGTGGAATATCACACCTCTGGGTTGAGGTGCAATACCCCTGTAGCAGCCGAATCCTCAGGGTGCTACATTTGTTTAATCTAACTATCCCTGAAAGAAAGGCCTTGGAGGAGTACATACAGACTAGCCTGGCTGCTGGTCACATTAGACCTTCTAAGTCGCCTGTGGCAGTTGGATTTTTCTTTATTAAAAAAAAAGGACAGGGGTTTGCGCCTGTGTCTGGATTTTCATGAAATTAATAAGATTACCATACACAATTCCTACCCATTGCCGTTAATTCCTGACTTGTTTAACCAGTTAGTGGGAGCCAAGTGATTCTCTAAGATTGATTTCCGGGGGGCATACAATTTGTTACGAGTGAAGGAGGGTGATGAGTGGAAAACTGCTTTTAACACTCCGGTAGGTCATTTTGAGAATCTGGTGATGCCTTTCGGTCTTACCAATGCACCTGCATTTTTTCAGAACCTTATTAATGACATCTTGAGACCTTTGATTGGTAAGAATGTGGTTGTGTATTTGGATGACATTTTGATTTATTCACCAGATCTGGAGTCCCATTGGCAGAGTGTACGTGAAGTTTTGCAGTTATTGAGTGAAAATTCAGTCTTTGCTAAGCTGGAGAAATGTGAGTTCGTTGTGCAGAAAATTAGTTTTTTTGGGCTACATTGTCTCCAGCGAGGGCTTTGAGATGGACCCGGTGAAGGTTCAGGCTGTGCCGGAATGGCCTAGGCCTATTGGTTTGAAATCTATACAGAGATTTTTGTGTTTTGCCAATTATTACAGGAAATTCATTAAGAATTTTTTTGTAATTGTTAAGCCTCTAACCGATCTCACCAGGAAAGGTGCGAATACGGTCCAATGGACTACTGAGGCCATTGAAGCGTTTAAGTATCTCAAAGAGAGGTTCAGTTCAGCCCCTATCCTTATGCAGCCTGATGAGACCAAGCCTTTTTTGGTCAAGGTCGATGCTTCATCGGTAGGGGGTGGAGCAGTTTTGTCTCTGGAGAACAGGGATGAAGTACATCCTTGTGCCTTCTTTTCGAAAAAAATTTGGAAACCAAATTGAATTATGATGTTGGAAATCGGGAGTTGCTGGCTATTAAACTCGTGTTTGAACATTGGCGTCATTTTTTGGAGGCCACTAGATTTCCTATTCAGGTTTTCACAGAATTTGATCTATCTGTATGCGGCCAAGCACTTGAATGCCCGTCAAGCTTGGTGGGCACTTTTTTTTTCTCGGTTTCATTTTTCTGTTACCTATATCCCTGGTACTAAGAATGTTAAAGCAGATGCTTTATCTCGCAGCTTCTCTCCTGCGGTTGGTGCCGAGGAGGAGGAGAACATTTTACAGGAAGGAGTTGTGGTGGCGGCATTGGACTTCGTTTTAGAGAATGGGATTCTAAAAGCTCAAGATGATGCTCCATCTAACACTCCCCATGGGAGGTTGTTCGTGCCTAGAACCTTTAGAAGAGACTTGTTTGTGGAGTGTCATGAGTCTCGGTTGGCAGGTCATCCAGGAATTTCTGAGACTAAGAGATTTATCAGTCGCAGTTTTTGGTGGCCTGGATGGCAGAAAGAAGTCATCAAGTGGGTGCGTCAATATATGGTGTGTGCTAGGTCAAAGGCTTCACATACTCCTGCTGTGGGGTTGCTTTGCCCTCTGGAAGTTCCTAGTGCGCCTTGGACGCATCTCACAACGGATTTTATTACTGATCTTCCCGTGTCCGAGGGTTTTACTGTCATCTGGGTGGTCGTGGACCGTTTTAGTAAGATGTGTCATTTGGTTCCATTCATTAAGTTGCCCTGCGCCAAGACACTTGCTAAGGCGTTTGTTAAGGAGATTGTCAAGCTTCATGGAGTTCCCACGGATATTGTTTCTGATAGAGGACCTCAGTTTGTGGCTCGCATTTGGCGTGCTTTTTGTGACAGGTTGGGAGTCCATTTGTCATTTTCGTCTGGGTATCATCCTGAGTCTAATGGACAGACTGAAAGAAAGAACCAGGATGTAGAACAGTTTTTGCGATTTTTTGTGGCGGACAATCAAGAGGTGTGGTCTGAGTTTCTGCCTCTCGCAGAATTTGCTCTTAACAATCATACATCCTCCTCAGCTGGGTGTTCTCCTTTTTTTTGTTGTACTGGGAGACATCCGTCTTTTGGTTCGTTCTCCAAATTGGGGTCAGCGGTGCCGGAGGAGGAGAATTTTTCCGGTGATTTGGAGAGAGTTTGAACTAATGTACGTTGTAATCTTCAAGAGGCTAACAAGAAGTCCAAGAAGTATTTTGACAGGAAACGAAAGGAAGTTTTGTTTACTGTAGGTGACATGGTTTGGTTGTCCTCAAGGAACCTGCGGTTGAGGATTCCCTCTAAAAAACTGGGTCCTAAGTTTGTGGGTCCATTTAAAGTGCTTCAGGTTCTTAACCTGTCTGCGGTTAGGTTGGATGTTCCTACTTCCTGGAAGATTAATCCTGTGTTTCATGTTTCCTTGTTGAAAAAGGCGGATGTATCTGATAGGGATGCCACTGTCTCAGTTCATCCTGTGATGGAAGACGGCGAATATGAAATTTCACATATCTTGAATTCTAGATGGCATAGAGGGAGAGTACAGTATCTCGTCTCCTGGAAGGGTTTCGGTCCCGAAGATAACTCCTGGGTAAGGGCGGATGATGTCTCTGCTCCTAGGCTTGTTAGAGCTTTCCACAAGAGGTTTCCAGATAGGCTTGAGCCTTGAGGATCTGGAGGATCCTCTTAGTTACATAGTTACATAGTTACATAGTTTATAAGGCCGAAAAAAGACAAGCGTCCATCCAGTTCAGCCTATTTCTTGTGCACTGCAGCTATTCCGCAGCGTTGATCCAGGGAAAGGCAAAAAAAACAAACAATGCGGTATAGGCCAATTTACATCATTGAGGAAAAATTCACTTCCCAACACCAATCTGGCAGTCAGATTAAATCCCTGGATTAATTAACTAAGCATAAGATGTAATTTTATTGTTCTCAAGAAAGGCGTCCAGGCCTCTCTTGAACTCATTAAGTGAGTTGGACATCACCACTTCCTCTCCCAGAGAGTTCCAGAGTCTCACGGCTCTGACCGTAAAGAATCCCCTTCTATGCTGGTGCAGGAACCTCCTTTCCTCCAGACGCATAGTGTGCCCCCTCGTCTTTGTCACCATCCTTGGTATAAACAGGTCATGGGAGAGATCTCTGTACTGCCCCCTGATGTATTTATACATGTTTATGAGGTCTCCCCTAAGCCTTCTCTTTTCCAACGTAAATAGGCCTAATTTTGACAACCTCTCTGGGTATTCTAGTCCCTCCATTCCCTTTATTACCTTAGTCGCCCTCCTTTGTACCCTCTCTAGCTCCAATATATCTTTCCTGAGCACCGGAGCCCAGAACTGTGCACAATATTCTAAGTGCGGCCTTACCAGCGCTTTATACAG
This sequence comes from Phyllobates terribilis, assembly GCF_046119375.1. Lineage (NCBI taxonomy): Eukaryota > Metazoa > Chordata > Amphibia > Anura > Dendrobatidae > Phyllobates > Phyllobates terribilis. The sequence continues at coordinate 881,914,074 of NW_027362761.1, forward strand.
AGGAAGAACAATGTTCTCATCATATGCCCCTATTCCTCTTCTGATGCATGCCATGACTCTATTTGCCTTCGCAGCTGCTGCCTGACACTGGGCACTCCAATTTAATTTGCTATTAACCAAGACGCCCAGGTCCTTCTCCATGTCAGATTTCCCCAACGGTTTCCCATTTAATATGTATGGGTGACTGCTGTTTTTCTTTCCCATGTGCATGACCTTACATTTATCGGCATTGAACCCCATTTGCCATTTTTTGGCCCAACTCCCCAATTTATCTAAATCCTCCTGTAGCTGTGCCCTATCCTCATCTGTATTAACTACTTTACAAAGTTTAGTATCATCTGCAAATATTGCTATTTTACTATGCAACCCTTCCACTAGATCATTAATAAATGTATTAAATAATATAGGGCCCAAGACAGACCCTTGAGGCACCCCGCTAGTAACCCTGACACACCCTGAGCTTACTCCATTGATAACCACCCTCTGCTTTCTATCACTCAGCCAGCTATTTACCCACTTGCACACATTATCCCCCAGACCAAGCATTCTCATTTTATATACCAACCTTTTGTGTGGCACGGTATCAAACGCTTTGGAGAAGTCAAGGTATACAACATCCACTGACTCTCCCCGGTCCAGCTGTGAGCTCACCTCCTCGTAGAAGGCGATCAGGTTTGTTTGGCAGGAGCGATCCCTCATGAATCCATGTTGATATGGAGTTAGACAGTTATTATCATTAAGATATTCTACAATAGCATCTCTTAGAAATCCTTCAAATAATTTACCCACAACAGACGTTAAGCTGACTGGTCTATAGTTCCCAGGGTCACTTTTAGACCCCTTTTTGAATATTGGTACCACATTTGCTTGGCGCCAGTCTAGTGGGAGAGTCTCTGTCCATAAAGAGTGCTTGAATATAAGATACAGCGGTCTGTCTATCACATTACTTAATTCTTTTAGTACCCGGGGGTGTATGCCATCTGGGCCTGGTGACTTGTCTATTTTGATATTATTTAGGTGTTTCGGAACTTCCTCCTGGGTTAGGTGGGTGATATTTAGCGGAGGGTTTACTTTATCACTCTGCATTTCCTCCGATAAATTGTTTTCTTTTGTGAAAACAGTGGAGAAGAAGCTATTGAGTAGGTTTGCTTTACCCTCATCGCCCTCTATGATTTTACCCAGGTTATTTTTCAATGGGCCAACTCCATCAGTTTTAATCCTTTTACTGTTTATATAGTTAAAGAACAGTTTGGGATTCGTTTTTCTTTCCTTGGCAATTAGTCTCTCTGTCTCCTCTTTTGCTATTCTTATTTGTTTCTTACAGATTTTGTTTTTTTCCCTATAAGATATTAGCGCTTCCTCGCTGCCTTCTTGTTTAAGTTTACCGAAAGCCCTTTTTTTGTTTTTCATTGCCCTCTTGACTTCCTTATTTAGCCACATTGGCTTCCTCCTATTCCTAGCCCTTTTATTCCCATAAGGTATGTACCTTCTACAGTGACTATGTAGGACTGTTTTGAAAATTTCCCATTTTCTATCCGTGCTCCTATTACTAAAGATACTATCCCAGTCTATAAGGTGGAGGGCATCTCTTAGCTGATCAAACTTTGCCCTCCTGAAGTTCAGTGTTTTTGTGACTCCCTTGCTGGGCTCCCTACTGAAGCACATGTGGAATTGTATAATGTTGTGGTCACTATTTCCCAGGTGCCCCCCGACCTGCACCTCAGTTATTCTGTCTGGCCTGTTAGTTAATATTAAGTCTAAAAGGGCCGTCCCTCTAGTTGGTTCCTGCACAGGTTGTGACAAATAATTGTCTTTGATAATTGACAGAAACCTGTTTCCTTTCTGAGATCTACAGCTTTCGGTTTCCCAGTCTATATCGGGGTAGTTGAAGTCCCCCATAATAATCACCTCGTTATTTTTTGCTACTTCGTCTATTTGTCTCATTAATAGACTTTCCGTGGCTTCTGCTATATTTGGTGGTTTATAACAGACTCCTATGATAATTTTATTATTGTTTTTTGCCCCATGTATCTCCACCCATAAGGACTCGACCTCCTCATTTCCCTCCCATACATCCTCCCGTATTGTAGGCTTTAGACACGTCTTTACATATAGACAGACTCCACCCCCTTTCCGACTTCTTCGATCCCTTCTAAACAGACTGTAACCCTGTAAGTTAACTGCCCAGTCATAGCTTTCATCTAACCATGTCTCGGTTATTCCCACTATGTCATAGTTACCTGTAGATATTTCTGCTTCCAGTTCATCCATCTTGTTTGTCAGGCTCCTGGCATTTGCTAGCACACAGTTTACACGATTTTGTTTTGTTCCAATCTTCTCTTAAAAGAGGAGGTACTGTTAGAACCCTCCTGTTTGTTTTTTCCATCTTGTGTTTTGCGGTCACGTGACCATCTCCCTTTAAATTCCAGCTCCACCTTTTTGGCTGTGCTAGACTTCAGTGTTGTTTGACGGTTTTGCAAGCCAGGTGCTTCGTTGCCTATCTCTCAGTTTGCTTGGTCCTTTGGGACCTCTAGTACCTTTTTTGTCAGTTTATCTTTCGTTTTCTGCAACAATTTTCTCTGTTCAGGAGGTGTCCCTTTTTTGTTCCAGTCCTTAGTTCTTTTAGGGACCCCTTCCCTTCATTCTATAGGTCTTCGTTCAGACTAGCCTAGGACTAAAGCGGGTCTGTTCGCTAGGAACAGGCAGCCCACTACATCGTAGGGATTCAGCTCAGTCTTACTGTAGGGAAAGCTTTCCCCTTCTTTCCTTAGTTCTTGTTGCAGATTATAACATTTGGGTGCCAACCATCACACCTTAGTGAAGTACGTTTCTGATTCCTGGCCAAACTAGCCATTGACGAGGGTCGGTATAGTGAACCAGAGTTAAAAAATAAAGGTTGTTCTGTATTAAGCGGAAGATAGACTACTGTGGTGGGTGGGAGAGAGTCAGAACTGCTAGAGTACTAGTGCTTGTGATAATGACATAGGGGTGATGATGTAAAAAGGATGACATCATAACTGGAAATGTCAAAGGCATTGTCTACATGCCTTTTTAAATACAGAATGAGTGATGAAGTCACAGGTGATGTCACAGGGGGAAAAAGGCACTTACTGATGTCACAAAGATGTTAGCCTCGTAAATAAAGTGCTAATATTGGCAGCAGGCAGACAACCTCGTACCTGGATCAGATATAGCTCATGTGTCCGACTTAACAAATATTGTAGTTACCTTTAAGAATTCATACCAGATGATTATGCCATGGATGTGTCCTCAAAGTGGCTGCTGTGACAGCCTGCAGGGCATCCATGCATGTGATGAGGTAACAGGGGAGTAAGTACCAGGGCCATAACTGATATCTACCCTTGGCATGTCACCAATGATAATGTCAATAGGAAATTGTAAGAGATATGAAGTGATGCATGCATCCCTTGTGATGTACCATCACATCTAATGATGTTACAGACTGATGACATCACTTATTTAATGAGTCCACATCACAATAAGTAGGGTGACTGACATTACCTGACGTGTGCCCTTTAAGGACCGTAAAAGTTGACGACATCATAGATTTGTGCATGATTGATGGATATACGATTTGGAAGAAAAGCAGGACTCACCAGAAGTGTCTTGGTACCTTTGTTTGTCATACCAGATGAAGTACACTGTAACATCCCTGGCGGCGTGCTTGCATAGTTCACCACCTCCCACTATGCAAGACCGCAATCTTACCTGTCAGTCCAGCCTACAAACCTTGCTCCAGTTCATGCTGTGTGCATGTCTCTTGACTGACTGCTTAGGGCAGCGGCCCGGTTACTTCCTGATTCTTATAGCAGCTGTGGGCGCACCCCTAATGCGTCTCCAGCCTATTGCTGTGAGTCACTGGATATTTAAACCCCCTCCACCCAGAAGGAGGGGCCTGAGCAACACCTTCACTCAGTTAGTCTTTGCTACTGAATTGCCAGGTCCTGTCCTGTTTCTAGTCTGTTTCCGCCACTCTGGGGGCTGCATACCCAGACCTGTTATCTCTGACTTCTAGTCTGTTTCTGCCACTTTGGGGGCTATATACCCAGGCTCATTCTTGCATCTCATTGCAGTAGCAGTTCCTGTCTGAACTGTATCCTAGCCTGTTACCTGTTTGTCTCTATGTCCGTACCTTCCCTTTTCCTGCAGTATCTGAACCTGCACCTAACTCCAACTCGTTGGCTCTGTACTTCTGTTTGTGATTTTTGTGTCCACTCGCTACTTCATAGGAAGTACCTTGTGTGTATCTGGTTCTGCTTGTCCCTTTTCCCTTCCTCCATTATCTTCCTCCTGTGTTCTAGCCATCTTCCTGTATTTTCCAGTCTGTTCCATGTGAACAGAGCTCTGTCCTCTCTGCCTTGTCCACCGCACCTGCGGTTTCGTTCCGCTCTGTCTTGCCCACCGCTCCGGCGGTTTCTCTCTGCTCTGACTTGCCCACCGCTCCGGCGGCTTCCCTCTGCTCTGCCTTACCCACCGCTCCGGCGGCTTCTCTCTGCTCTGACTTGCCCACCGCTCCGGCGGCTTCCCTCTGCTTTGCCTTACCCACCGCTCCGACGGCTTCTCTCTGTTCTGACTTGCCCACCGCTCCGACAGCTTCTCTCTGCTCTGCCTTACCCACCGCTCCAGCAGTTTCTCTCTGCTCTGACTTGCCCACCGCTCCGACGGCTTCTCTCTGCTCTGCCTTACCCACCACTCCGGTGGCTTCTCTCTGCTCTGCCTTGCTCACCGCACCAGCAGTTTCTCTCTGCTCTGACTTGCCCACTGCTCCGGCGGCTTCTCTCTGTTCTGCCTTGCCCACCGCTCCGGCGGTTCCGCTCTGCTCTGCCTTGTCCACCACACCTGCGGTTTCTCTCTGCTCTGCCTTGTCCACCGCTCCGGTGGTTCCGCTCTGCTCTGCCTTGCCCACCGCACCTGCGGTTTTCATTTTACTCTGCTTGCCTACCGCATCTGCGGCTCTGTACCTGTCTCCCAGTCTGTACTGGACCCTATCCAGCCTGCGCTCCAACCTGCTAGTACCTCCCTGTCTGCACTCCAGCCATGCTTGCCAGTATCTCCCTGTCTGCATACCAGCCGTGATTGCCAGTGCCCACCTGTCTGCATACCAGCCGTGCTTGCCAGTGCCCACCTGTCTGCATACCAGCTGTACTTGCCAGTACCCACCTGTCTGCATACCAGCCGTACTTGCCAATACCCACCTGCCTGTATGCCAGTCTAACCTGCCTGTTCCTACATTCCCCGGTGTGGGTCAACAACTGTGACCGGGGTCTGACCTGGAGTCGCACCTGGTCCCTCTGCTCGGTTCCTCCTTGGTCCACGGAGTCGACTAAGCCGCCGTGCGACCTTGGTCGGATCGGGTTGATACTTAGTTACGCCCCTCCAGGCACTCCTCGGTTCATGGTAGAGTGGGATCACTAATCACGCTCACGCCAGTCAGTCCGGGCGCAAGCGTAACATACACAATAGCGCGAAACAACCATTGTCTACATGCACAAGCATTCTCTCATATCATTGGAACTGCTATTTTTAATCTAATAAAGGTACCAAGACACTTATGGTGAGTGCAGCTTTTCTTCTTCTATATCATAATACTATTATTTTCTATTACTGTTGAGAACCATCAATGTGATTGCTTTGCAGAGGCCACAGCGATAATTGTTGCGTGTCACATATACTCAAGCCGTTACAGTAATAGCCACCCCATTGTCTCTCTATATATGATTGATGCTTATGTCACAAGGGATGCCAAGCCTTGAAATGATAAAAACTGTTCAGAAACAGAGCACATCAAACCATAGGGTGATTTTTTAGGGACAACTCCTGTGAAAGCTCAATAACGGTTGCTGCTGCCCCGTGGCTGGGGGACGAACTCTACCAGAATGCTAGAAGGAAAAGAAAATTCACGGTTTTGGGCTGCGGTAACCAAAATGAAGATCCTTGATCCAATAATATAAAGGAGCGAGGGTTTTATATGATCAATGCCTTTCCATGCCGGACTGGTACAGTCAGTTTTTTACACTTGAGAAAGACACCAGTCCGGTGTGGAAACGCGTTATGGAATGAATACTGACCCTTTATTTTATTGGATCAAGGATCTTCACTTCGGTTACCGCAGCCCAAAACCATGAATTGTGTTTTTATTCAGTCCGTTAAATGAAGCAGAGGAACAAATATTCATGTTAGCTCATTATTGTTGGTCGCAGCGGGTGGTTATGTCACATAATATAAATGTGGTTAATCGATTTAGAAGATAGTGAAAATTTACGGTTGCATAGTCAATTGCACCTTTAAGCTTTCTGGAGAACAGAAGCAAAAAGTGGAGGGAAGAGGATCCATAGCTTCTCATGTGCTCAGGAAATAATAGGCTATAATATAATATATTTCCCTTTATTCAGGTCTGTAAGCTATGATGAGAAAGGATAAGTGCATCTTTCTTATCTTAGAGGAAAGGACTAATGTTCTTATATGAATTGAGTTCATGAAAGAAGGTCCCACTAAAAGCAAACACTTATTTGGATTCCCACATCAACCAATTTTTATATAATAATTAAAGCTATCAAGCACTAATAAGGCTACGTTCACATGGAGTTTTTTAGAGGTAGTCAATAGACAAGTTTTCTCGTGGAAACCATTTCAAGAAACTCTTCTTCTTTGAAGTATGTTTTCATTTCGTGAAGCAATTTTGAAGAGTTTTGAAAGTTTTTTCCTGAAGCATTTTTGCAGCCTCCTCATTGGACAGTGTCTAGTTTGAAGCAGATACCATCAGGAGCCTCTTTGGAAGAGTGACATCCTCTTTCTTTTTTTCCCACAAGAGTTTTTTAAAACCTGAAGTAGAAAAAACTGCTCAAAAGACTGAACATATGACAAGCAAAGTAGTCTTAAGTTATGTGCATATGGCATCTGTGATAACACAGCGTTTACTCTTAATTATCCAGATGAAAATTCAGTAGGCCAGGAGCCATACACTTTTATCTTTATGCTGACTTTTGAATTTATGTGTTTTTCTTTGGTTGATCAAAACAGACTATTGTTTGAAAAAGCCTGGATGTTGACACTTGAGATGATATTTACTTGTTGTCTTCTAGCTTTGCAAGGCAGGGACTCCGGATCATTGAACAATGGATGTTTGCTAAATATTACCATTGTTTAAGTCCATGCAACCTGTTGACTTGCATTGTTTGGGTGGTTATAATTTAGTCTTCAATGTTTGCAAGTCAGCATTGGGCGATGAGCTGCTGATACTTGGACAATGTGAGTTAAGATCTTCATCCCTGATCCTTGACCTGTGGATGATGGCTTGAAAGGAGAGTTGTGAACTATATAAGTTGGATATGCCTCTGTATCAGAGTCTTTTATAAAACCACAGCCAGGAACACTCTACGTGACAGCTCTACAGGACACCTCCCCTCCATCAAGAGGGACACAGATTTGGATTCTTCAGGATGCCAGCTTAAGGGACCATGGCCCTGGCAGGAGGAATACAGATCTGCTCCATTAACTATCACAGAACTATCACCATGGATACATTTGGGGAAACCAGGTTGGGACCCTCCAGTCACCTGGTCCCATCGAGATGCTTGGGGCAGCCAGGTTGGTACCCTCAGGTCACCTGGAACCCATGGATATGCTCGGAGAAAGCCAGGTTGGGACCCTCTGGTTATCTGGTTCCATGGATATGTTCAGAGAAGCCAAATTGGAACCCTTGGGTCTCCTGACCACATACCTCAATGGACTGTCAGCTTCCTAAGCTTGTCGTTACCTCCCCTCTGTGGTGACCACCAAAAACAGGGGTTCCACTTGTGGGGGTAGTCCGTCCTGGAAGCTCCAAAGTTGCAGCTGCTCTAATCCTGGCTAGTCAGCTGAAGGGTGAGACTCTGTAATTTTGCACCATCTTGGACATTTTGCTGGGACTGTTCTATATGCTATTGTCTGTTTGGTGGTTCAATAAAGTATTGCCACACTGTTTTACCCTCTCTCTGTCTTGTCTGAGTAGCATACTGCCCACGGGAGACCCCATGTCTCCACAGCATCTTTAAGTGTCACTAAGCTTTTCTAAGTGTAGCCACTAGTGATGAGCGAGCATACTCGCAAGAACTCGGTACTTGCCTATGGTATATTTTATACACACCACCCCATAATATATGCTTTGTCGTCTGAGATGTCCATTTTTTGTCTTTTCTGCAAGTTTTTAAAAGGTTTTGCCTTTATGATTGTTGAATTTTAATTAATTGCCCGGTGGGTTGAGCTGGATCCATCTTCACTTACTCGTTAAAAATAGTTACCTACAGGCCAGGTATGTAAAACTGTGGTTTCTCCATCACACGGATCACATATAGGTTTTCAGAAAATTCTGCCGTTTCTGGCCTCCAAAAAAATTTGTTTCGGTGTGTCAGTGAAGTTTTTGACTCCGGTTTGCTGTTCAAAATAGTTACCTACAGGCCAGGTATTTAAAACTGTGGTTTGTCTGTCACACGGATCATATATAACTTCGCTCCAAATTCATCCATTTGTAATGAGCGTGGAAGATATTGTCCTCCATTTAAAATGGCCAGGGCACGTGGCAAGGGACAGGGAACTGGACGTAATGGTGATGGTGCATGCAGAGGCCGAGGCGGTGGGCGAGCTGAAATTGTGCCACAACAAACACCCACATCTTCTCTCCCGACCTTCCTGTCCCAATTCTTAGGGGACCGCAGAACACCACTATTGAACCCAGAGTAGTGTCTAAAGGTTGTTGGTTGGATAGCAGATAATTCTTCCAGTCACTCTGCTACCACCCTGTCTTCCACACAGTCAAGTCTCAGTAGCCGTGAGTCTGGATTGCATATGCCTCATCCTGATCCTCCTTCCTCCCACCATGCCGAGTACCCAGAGACAACTGATCCCACACTTGGACACTTGGAAGAGCTGTTCACTTTTTTCCATTTATAGATTCAGGCCTCTCGCTTGGTCCACTTGAAGCAGGGCAAGAGGAGATCGCATGTAACGATGCCCAAATATTTGTGTTAGAACTCTCCTGTTAGGTTTTTTCTATTATGCTGGTCACATGACCGTTTTTTGCCTATTTAATCCTGCTCCACCCTTCTGGCCTTGCTGGACTTCATTGTAATTTCTACTCTTAAGCTAGCCAGGTGCTTTGTTACCTTTCTCGGTCAGTTTAGCTAGGTCTTTTGACCTCTATGTTCTATGTTGTTTGTTTGTCTTTTTACTGCTACAATTTCTGCTAGGAGGTGTCCATCTTTCTCCCAGTCCCTAGTTCTTGTAGGGATCCCTCCCTCACATCTATAGGTCTTCGTTCAGACTAGCTGAGGACTTTAGCGGGTCTGATCGCAGGATCAGGTTCCCCGTTACATCGTAGGGATCTAGCTTAGTTCTATTGTAGGGACAGATCTCCTGTCTTTCCTTATTGCTTGTAGCAGATCATTACAGTAAGTCCAGCCCAAAAAATTTCTCTAAGGAAAGACCTCCAGTTTCCATCATGGTGTCGGTTCAGGATTTGGCTCAACGCCTGCAGGGACTCTCTCTGGAGGTGGCCGAGCTCCAACAACACGTTCTGGAGCGCATTTTGTGTAGCCAAAGGTACGATTGCCTGATTTATTTTTTGGTGAACAACAAGATTTTTTTTCCTTTAAAAATGCTTGTTTATTGTATTTTCGTTTGAGACCCAGATCCTCTGGTGATGAATCACAGCGCATAGGGTTCATAATGTCACTTTTGCGCAAAGAACCTCAGGGATGGGCCTTTTCTCTCCAACCTAGTGATCTGTGCTTTAGATCAGTGGATAGTTTTTTTCTGCTTTGGGGTTGCTGTATGATGATCCTGATCGTGTCTCATCAGCTGAGACGGAATTGAGACATTTGAGGCAGGGATCAGGTAATGTGGAAAATTATTGTACTCACTTCCGTCGGTGGTCTGCTCAGGTGGGGTGGAACGATTCAGCTCTGAAAAGTTTGTTTCTTGCTGGGCTAGGTGAAAGGGTTAAGGATCTGCTGATTGTTTATCCTACACCTGGAAACTTGCAGGAGGCAATGCAATTAGCTAATCGGGTGGACAGGAGACTGCGTGCAAGGGTTAATGAGAGTAAATCCTCTGCCATGTCAGCTGCGAGTCTTGAGAGGGTCTGTACTGACACTGGAGAGCCGATGGAGATTGGGGCGATGTCACCCCACTCTCAGGAAAAAGACCGCAGGTTTTCTGAAGGTTTGTGCTTTTATTGCGGCAAGTCTGACCATTTCATTAAGAACTGTGTGCTTCGTATGAACAAAGAAAAAAAAAAGGTCAGTTACGCCCATATAGCCTGTTTAAACACTAAGGGTGTATTTCTTTCAGCTACTACCGCAGCTCAGGAAGAATTAATTGAATTTTGGGTATTTGTGGATTGTGGTTCAACTCTGAATGTGATTGATGGGGGATTCTTGGAAAAACCTAATTTAAAACCCAAACCTTTGTCATCCCCTATTGCCGTGGTTTCTGTCGATGGCTCTCCCTTGAAATGTGTTACTCACAAGGTTTATGAATTTCCCCTCACTATTAATGGTATTCACCAAGAAAATTTGGATTTGGTGGTATTAAATAATTTGCCTTCTCCAGTAGTTTTGGGGTTGCCCTGGTTAAAATTGCACAATCCTGTACTGGATTAGTCTGCCAATGAAATTAAGTCCTGGAGCCCTAAGTGTTATGACAAGTGTTGTAACGGGCGCATTGCTGCTGTGGATAAAGTGGAATTACCTGTACCTATTCAGGATTTTTGGAAAGTTTTTTCTGAGGAGGAGTCGCAAATTTTGCCTCCCCATAGAGACTACGATTGTACCATTGAATTTGTCCCTGGAGCGACTCTTCCTAAAAGTTGTTTATTTAATCTGACTATTCCTGAGAGAAAGGCTTTGGAGGACTACATACAGACGAGCTTGGCCGCCGGTCATATCAGACCCTCTAAGTCACCTGTGGCTGTTGGATTTTTTTTTGTTAAAAAAAAGGACGGCGGTTTACGTCCTTGTTTGGACTTTCGCGAGATTAATAAAATTACTGTACGCAATCCCTACCCACTGCCATTGATTCCTGATTTGTTTAACCAGTTAGTGGGGGCCAAGTGGCTCTCTAAAATTGATCTCCGGGGGGCATACAATTTGTTGCGCATGAAGGAGGGTGATGAATGGAAGACTGCTTTTAACACTCCTGTGGGTCATTTTGAGAATTTGGTTATGCCTTTTGGTCTTACCAATGCACCAGCATTTTTTCAGAATCTTATTAATGACATCCTTAGACCTTTGATCGGCAAAAATGTGGTTGTGTATTTGGATGACATTTTGATTTATTCGCCTGACCTGGAGTCTCATTGGCGGAGCGTATGTGAGGTATTGCAGTTATTGATTGACAATTCGCTTTTTGCTAAGCTGGAGAAACGTGAGTTCGCTGTACAGAGAATTCGTTTTTTGGGCTACATTATCTCCAGCGAGGGCTTTGAGATGGACCCGGTGAAAGTTCAAGCTGTGCAGGAATGGCCTAGGCCTATTGGTTTGAAATCGATACAGAGGTTTTTGGGTTTCGCCAATTATTACAGAAAATTCATTACAAATTTTTCTATTATTGTTAAACCACTGACCGATCTCACCAGGAAAGGTTCTAATACGGTTCAGTGGACTACTGAGGCCATTGAAGCGTTTGTGTTTCTAAAGGAGAGGTTCAGCTCTGCCCCCATCCTTATGCAGCCTGATGTGACTAAGCCGTTTTTGGTTGAGGTTGATGCTACTTCTGTGGGGGTCGGTGCGGTGTTGTCTCAGGAAAACAAGGATGGTGTACATCCCTGTGCCTTTTTTTCAAAAAAATTTTCTGAGACTGAACTTAATTACGATATTGGTAATCGGGAATTGCTGGCTATTAAACTCGCATTAGAACACTGGCGTCATCTCTTGGAAGGTGCTGATTTTCCCATTCAGGTTTTCACTGATCATAAAAATCTGATCTATCTTGATGCTGCCAAGAGCTTGAATGCCCGTCAGGCTAGGTGGACACTTTTTTTTTCGCAGTTTAATTTTTCCGTTACTTACATCCCGGGTACCAAGAATGTTAAAGCTGATGCTTTGTCTCGCAGCTTTTCTCCCATGGTCGGTGCTGAGGAGGAGGAGAGCATTTTACAAGAAGGTGTTGTGATTGCTGCATTGGACTCCGTTTTTGAAGATGAGATTCTTAAAGCACAGGAGAATGCCCCATCTAACACTCCCCATGGGAGGTTGTTTGTGCCTAGGACCTTTAGGAGAGATTTGTTTGTTGAGTGTCATGAGTCTCGGTTGGCAGGTCATCCTGGAATTTCTGAGACCAAGAGACTTGTGGGTCGCAGTTTTTGGTGGCCTGGATGGCAGAAGGAGGTCATTAAGTGGGTGCGTCAATGTACTGTGTGTGCTAGATCAAAGTCTTCACATACTCCTGCTGCGGGGTTGCTTTGCCCTCTGGAGGTTCCTAGTGCACCTTGGACACATCTGGCTATGGACTTTATTACTGACCTTCCCCCCTCTGAGGGTTTCACGGTCATCTGGGTGGTCGTGGACCGTTTTAGCAAGATGTGTCACTTGGTTCCTTTCATCAAACTGCCCTGCGCTAAGACACTCGCTAAGACCTTTGTCAAGGAGATTGTCAGACTCCATGGTGTTCCTACTGACATTGTTTCTGATAGGGGACCTCAGTTCTTGGCTCTTTTTTGGCGTGCCTTTTGTGACAGGTTGGGAGTTCATTTGTCATTTTCATCTGGATATCATCCTGAGTCTAATGGCCAGACAGAAAGGAAGAACCAGGATGTTGAGCAGTTCTTGCGTTGTTTTGTGGCAGACAATCAAGAGGGGTGGTCTGAGTTTCTGCCGCTTGCTGAATTTGCTCTTAACAACCATACATCCTCTTCTGCTGGGTGTTCGCCTTTTTTTTGTTGTTCTGGGAGACATCCGTCTTTTGGGTCATTCTCCAAATTGGTATCGGCTGTGCCTGAGGAGGAGAGTTTTTCCGGTGATTTGGAAAGAGTTTGGACGGATGTGCGGGTAATCTTCAGGAGGCTAACAAAAAATCTAAGAGGTACTTTGACAGGAAACGTCAAGAGGTTTTGTTTACGGTTGGTGACATGGTTTGGTTGTCCTCTAAGAATCTGCGGTTGAGGATTCCTTCTAAAAAATTGGGTCCCAAGTTTGTAGGGCCCTTTAAGGTGCTTCAGGTAGTTAACCAATCTGCTGTTAGGTTGGAGGTTCCTACCTCCTGGAAGATTAATCCGGTGTTTCATGTTTCTCTATTGAAAAAAGCTGATGTATCAGATAGAGACGCCACTGCCACTGTTCCTCCAGTGGTGGAGGACCGGGAATATGAAATTTCCCGCATCCTTAATTCGAGACGGTATAGAGGGAGTTTGCAGTATCTCGTCGCTTGGAAGGGTTTCGGTCCCGAGGATAACTCATTGGTGAGGGCGGATGATGTTTCTGCTTCCAGACTTGTCAGAGCGTTTCACAAGAGGTTTCCTGATAAGCCTGGGCCTAGGGGATCCGGAGGATCCTCATAGAAGAGGCGGTACTGTTAGAACTCTCCTGTTAGCTTTTTTCTATTATGCTGGTCGCATGACCGTTTTTTGCCTATTTAATCCTGCTCCGCCCTTCTAGCCTTGCTGGACTTCATTGTAATTTCTACTCTTAAGCTAGCCAGGTGCTTTGTTACCTTTCTCAGTCAGTTTAGCTAGGTCTTTTGACCTCTATGTTCTATGTTGTTTGTTTGTCTTTTTACTGCTACAATTTCTGCTAGGAGGTGTCCATCTTTCTCCCAGTCCCTAGTTCTTGTAGGGATCCCTTCCTCACATCTATAGGTCTTCGTTCAGACTAGCTGAGGACTTTGGCGGGTCTGATCGCAGGATCAGGTTCCCCGTTACATCATAGGGATCTAGCTTAGTTCTATTGTAGGGACAGATCTCCTGTCTTTCCTTAGTGCTTGTAGCAGATCATTACAATTTGAGCAGCCACGGTCACATGAAGGTGATGGTGGGAAAGTGTCACAAGAGGTGGACGATCATGAGACACAATTGCCAGAAAGTCAGGAGGAGGACCAGGGTGCGGAAGTGGAAGACGAGGTGGTGGATGATATAGTAACTGACCCAACCTGGCAGGAGGACATGAACAGCGAGGACAGCAGCACACAGTGGGAGGGAGGCAAAGCACCCCAACAGGCAGGAAGAAGCAGTGTTGTGGCCACAGACAGAAGGCAGGCAACCGTTCCCCGTAACACCAACACGAAGGAAGTTGCCAGTACAACTGTTATTTTTTAAAAACTCTGTCAATAACCCCAAAAAGGCCATTAGCACCACCAGCCAGGCCAGCATCAGCAGGAGTGGCTAAACTACCAGCCTGACCACCACCAGCATGATCAGGCACATGGCAGCAAAGCACCTGACTTTGTGGGCCGAACCCCAGGATCCAGAAACAATGTCTGCGGGTGGCACCACTGCTTCTTTCGCTGTTGTGCTTGCAAGCCAATCCCCTGTCCATGGTGCATCCGAAGATGTCTCCTGCCCTGCACCTGTCATTGCACACTCTCAAGTAGCAGCATCAGGAAGCACATCCACGTCCTTGTCCCAGCGCAGCGTTCAGTTGTCCATACCCCCAGTCCTTGGAATGCAAGCGCAAATACGCAGCCAACGTCCCACAGGCCACACTACTAAATTACCACATTTTGCGACTGCTTGCGTTCGAAATGTTGCCTTTTAGGCTCGTGGAGATGGAAGCATTCCGCAACCTGAAGGCGGCGGCCGTACCTCGGTACTCGGTCCCCAGCCGCCACTATTTCTCCTAGTGTGCTGTCCCCCATTACACAAGCATGTGTCCCAAACCATTAGCGGTGCCCTCAACAACGCAGTTACCGGGAAAGTCCACCTAACCACAGACACGTGGACAAGTGCTTGTGGGCAGGGACGGTACATCTCGCTGACGGCACAATGGGTTAACATAGTGGAAGCCGGGGACCCAGTCGGACCTTAGGATGGAACACGTCCTCCCGATGCCAAGGATTGCAGGCCCTAGGTCAATCAGGGTTGCCCCCACAGTCTACAGCTCCTGCACCTCATCCTCCTGAGCCTCCTCCTCTTCTTCAGCCTTCATCTCCGAAATGACCACATCAGTCACAAGCTGGAAGCACTGCAGCACTGCCTCGGCCAAGCGGCAAAAGGCTGTGCTGAAGCTGATATGCTTAGGTGACAAACCGCACAATGCTGAAGTGTTGTAGACAGCTCTGAAAGAGCAGGCAGATCTGTGGCTCACACCGCTGAACCTACAGCCAGGCATGGTCGTGTGTGACAATGGCCGGAACCTGGTGTCGGCTCTGAGGCGAGGCGAGCTCACACACATACCATGCCTGGCCCATGTGCTTAACCTCGTAGTTCAGCGGTTTCTCAAAGTACGCCACCTGTGTGCCCATTTTAGAAAGTCACCTACCGCTTCCGCCGCCCTTGCCGTGTTTCAGCAGCGTTTGCAGCTTCCAGCTCACAGACTGGTGTGTGATGTCCCCACGTGTTGGAACTCTACACTGCAGATGTTGGGAAGGATTTGTGAGCAGAAGAGGGCAGTTGTTGAGTACCATCATCAACAAGGCCGTCGGTATTCAGTTCAGACTCCACACACAAGACCTCCGGTGTGGACATGGATTTCAGACATATGTACCACACACCAAAACTTTGAGGACTCCACCAAAATGGTGAGCGGCGATGGCGCCATAATTAGCATCACCATCCCGCTTCTATGTCTTCTGAAATGCTCTCTGCTCACAATCAAAGAGGATGCATTGCAGGCGGAGCACGATGAGATGGAGCAAGGAACCATACAGGGTGATTACACACAGCCCAGCCTCATCTCATCCCAATGTGGATTGGGTGACAATGAGGAAGAGGAGGAGAAAGAACAGGAGCTAGTTTCCTGCGCTATAGACGGCACTACCTGCACAACTGTCATACCGTCTGTTTAGCATGGATGGCCTGAGGACAGAGAGCAGGAGGAGGAGAGCATGGTCAGTCGTCCTCTATGTGAGGACACGGAAGTCTTGCCTGTTAGCAGTCTGGCACACATGGCTAAGTTTATGTTACGCTGCCTTTCCCGTGACCCTCGCATTCTCAAAATTTTGGGTGAGAGTCATTACTGCTTGGTGACACTTCTAGACCCACGCTACAAGGAGAACTTTATATCTCATATTCCTGAGGCAGTCAGGTCTACAAAAATGAGGCAGTACCAGAAGGCCCCTGTTGCGGAACTATTAAAAAAATTACCATCTGAAAACGTTGGCGGCAGAGGTCACAGTTCATTGGACAACCAAGGACTACAGGCGAGAGAGACACAACTCCAATCCAGCAGAGGCAGGGGTACACTGTCAAAGTTCTGGGAGAATTTTCTCAGCCCCTCCCATCGCACAGGCCCTGAGGCGCGGGGTACTCTCAGAAGGAGTACAAAGTTTGGGAAGATGCTGAGGGCAGGACCGGCTCCAGGTTTTTGTGGGCCCTGGGCGAAAGAGTCTCAGTGGGCCCCTTTAACACATACCACGATTCATGATGCACAGATATAGCAGATAAATATATATATAGTACAAGGCCAAAGATTTCACTTCTTAAATTACATGAGTGATATTTATTATAAATTCTACAATAGCAGAAACCAGCGAATCGCTCCACACAGTATACTGGCCCCCATATAACGCTCCATACAGGATACTGGCCCCCATATAACGCTCCATACAGGATACTGGCCTACATATAACGCTCCATACAGAATACTGGCCCCCATATAACACTCCATGCAAGCTGTGCCCTCACATAATGCTCCATGCAGGCTGTTTCCCCATATAATGCCCCATGCAGGATGTCACACACCCCCCTCCCTTATAATTCCCCACGCAAGATGTCACACCCCCCCTCCCTTATAATGCTCCATGCAGGATGTCACACACCAGCCTCCCTTATAATGCCCCATGCAGGATGTCAGGCGACGTCCTTTGTAACTAAGAACCCTTTTATCCTCTTCAAGCCCTTGTTGATTGTATGGATTGTTTTCAGGAAACCATGGAACGAGAGCTTAGGACTTTGGCATACAGTGATCGCACAAATCACAAAAAACACAATCTGTCCAAAAATCAACAAAAAGCTTTGCAAGAATTGCGAGATATGGACCATATTATGACACATATGGCTGACAAAGGCGGCCTGGTGGTTGTTTTAGACTCAGATGTTTACAGATCCCAAATTCTAACATTATTAAGTGATTCTACCACTTACAAGAAATTGCAGCATGATCCAGTCAAAAATATTGCCACTAAAATTAACAATATCCTGCAGGATGGCTTGTCTTTGGGCATTCTAACTCAAACCCAATGTGATTATATGCAGGTGGATTTTCCTGTTACCCCCATCATGCATGCTTTGCCCAAGGTGCACAAGGCGATTATTCCTCCACCTATGCGACTCATTATTTCGGGTATTGGCTCAGTCTCTGAGAGACTGGGCGAGTGGGTGGACTCCTTGTTGCAGCCTCTATCACAGAGGACGCCCAGTTTTCTACAGGACACAGGTGATGTTCTGGAGCAGTTATCTAATATAGTGTGGCAGGAGAACTTCAGTTGGATCTCCTGTGATATTGTTGCTTTATATACATCTATTCCACCTGAAAGTGCTCTTTAGGCGTTATCTTTTCATTTGGGTAAATATAGTAAATATTCACCAGATGTTTGCAATTTTGTCATACAGGTTGTTGATTTTTTAATGACATGTAACTACTAGTGTTGAGCCACCCCCGTAGTGTTCGGGTTTGGTTCGGTTTGTCGAACACCGGGATGTTCGTGGAACTGTTCGTCGAACACCTTAGAACACCGTCGAACACAGTTAAAACCAATGGCAGGCAAACAAAAACACATAGAAACACATAGAAAAGACCTTCAAAGGTGTCCAAAAGCTGACAAACTACTCAGAAGACACTCTCTTTAAAAAAGCCGGCCGGCAATTCAGCAGCGGCATACACCGGTACCCGACAATTTAGAACAGAAATAATCGAGCATCACACATAGGTTAGATAGAAGCATGTCAGTCACATATATAAGAAGTACAGTGACAGTGTTGCTTACTGTACTTGTCATTTAGTGTTAAAGGATTTATTAAAAAAAATAATAGTGTTTTCATGCACCGTCTCTTTAAAAAAGCCGGCCGGCAATTCAGCTTCGGTACAGAAAGAATAGAGCATCACACATAGATTAGATACATAGAAACATGTCAGTCACATATATAAGAAGTACAGTGATAGTGTTGATTACTGTACTTGTCATTTAGTGTTAAAATAAAGGATTTATTAAAAAAAAAATTGGCGTGGGGTTCCCCGTAATTTTAGTCTCTAGCGGAGGTTAAGCAGATGGCTGGGGCAGATGTTTGAAGCCTGGGAAGGGGGTAATACCCACGGAGCTTCCCAGGCTACTAATATCAGCCCCCAGCTGAATACCTAGCCTTTACTAGCTATTAAATTGGGGGACCCCCAAAAAAAATGACGTGGGGTCCCCCCTATTTTAATAGCTAGCAAAGGCTAGGCAGACAGCAGGGGGCTGATATTAATAGCCTAGGAAGGGTGCCATGAATATTGGCCCCCTCCCAGGCTAGAAACACCAGCCGTCAGCCGCCCCAGAAATGGCGCATCCATAGGATGCCCCAATTTTGGCACTTAGCCTCGCTTTTCCCACTGCCCTGTAGCGGTGGCAGTGGGGTAATAGGGCTGGGGTTGATGTCAGCTTATAATGCCAGCTGACATCAAGCCCAGGTTAGTAATGGAGAGGCGTCTATAAGACACCCCCATTACTAACTTCATAGTCAAAGTTAAAAAAGAAAAAAACACCCAGAATAAAGTCCTTTAATTGAAATAAACACACAATTTTTTAATGTTCTAACTTAAACCATACTTACCATCACGCCCATTCCAGCAGAAGCCAATGTCTTCAGCAGTAAAAGTAAAATAATAAAGCAACATCATCCTTACCTTTCCATGGTTCCCACGACAGCTTCAGCTCTGCTACATTGACATGACAGGCTGGATCGCAGTCGAAAGCATGCCGCAGACACTGAGAAGCGCAGGCATGCTTGAATTCCTCAGTGTCTCGCTGTGACGGCATCCAGATGAGCCGAGGTCATGTCCAATGAACTCAGCTCACCTCATGAACGTCACTGACAGAGTGGGAAAATTCTCCTGCGCTCAGCGCTTGAGCAGGAGAATTCTCCCACGCTGGGATGGCATTGAGATGACAGGCTGGATGGCAGCTGAGCGCTGCCATCCAGCCTGCCATCCTTCATAGACATTGCAGAGCGCAGGCAATTCTCCCACGCTGTCAGTGACGTGCATGAGGTGAGCTGAGTTCATTGGACATGAGCTCACCTCATGCACGTCACTGACAGCGTGGGAAAATTCTCCAGCGCTCAGCGCTTCAGCAGGAGAATTCTCCCACGCTGGGATGGCATTGAGATGACAGGCTGGATGGCAGCTGAGCGCTGCCATCCAACATGCCATCCTTCATAGACACTGCAGAGCGCAGGGAAGCTCCGTGGGTATTACCCCCTTCCCAGGCTTCAAACATCTGCCCCAGCCGTCTGCTTAACCTCCGCTAGAGACTAAAATTACAGGGAACCCCACGCTAATTTTTTTTTAAATAAATCCTTTATTTTAACACTAAATGACAAATACAGTAATCAACACTATCACTGTACTTCTTATAAGTGTCAGGTACCGATGCTGAATTGCCGGCCGGCTTTTTTAAAGAGACGGTGCATGAAAACACTAATATTTTTTTTAATAAATCCTTTAACACTAAATGACAAGTACAGTAATCAACACTGTCACTGTACTTCTTATATATGTGACTGACATGTTTCTATCTATCTAATCTATGTGTGATACTCTATTCTTTCTGTTCTAAATTGTCGGGTACCGGTGTATGCCGCTGCTGAATTGCCGGCTTTTCATGTTTCACTGTGAGCACTGTTCCCATCGATTTGGGCAACCACTGTAATGCCACAACCACCATGGCTGTGGCATTACAGTGAGTGGCAGACAATCCCTGCATGATTGGTGCTCTAAATAGCGCCTGACATGCAGGACACTCTTTTGCTGCACGAACAGTTATCGAACATAACCTCGAACAGCCGAATATTTTGCAAATCGTTCGCGTTCGTCGAACAACTCGAACACCGCCCAAAACAGCTCGAATTTGAGATTGGCGAACAGTTCAAGTCGAACACCGCTCATCTCTAGTAACTACTTCTCCTTTGATGGCCAATTTTACATCCAAATCAGGGGTGTTTCTATGGGTGCAAAGTATTCACCTTCGTTGGCAAATTTGGTTATGGCTTATTGGGAGGAGAGCTATTTGTATTGTGACAATCCTTTTTTGGGACACATCTACTGGTATGACAGATACATCGATGACCAACTCATCATATGGTCTGGCGATGTATCTCCCATGCCAGAATTTATAGATTATTTGAATATCAATCACTGCAACTTTACTTTCACATATCAGCATCAGAAAAATAATATTTCGTTTTTGGATTTAAATTTGTGTGGCATTTCTAATAAAAACATTGCCACAAATACTTATTGCAAACCTCTTTCTGGTAATACCATTTTGCACGCTAGCAGTAGTCACCCACTTCACACAATAAAAGCAGTGCCAGTGGGTGAATTTACACGCATAGCAAGAAATTGCAATAATGCACAAATATTAGCTGGTGAATTATCCCGCTCTCAAACTAATTTCATCTGACGTGGTTATCCAAAATGGATTTTGAATAGGGCCCAACACATTGTCAGCGAGAATAACTCCGATACTGATGTTTATAACAGGAACGGAACATCACGGAATAAAGACAGACACAATATTGTCTGTCATGATGGGAATAGCATGGTACAGAAAAACAAACTAGTTCTATCCCTACAATATAGCACTGAATTTTCAGCGATTAAATACATTTTTTACAAGCACTTATCCATTTTATTTGAAGACCCTATCTTATCTAAGATATTAAATTCAGGGTGTTCTGTTGTAGCACGTAAAGGGAAAACCATTGGCAATTTATTGTCCTCATCTCTTTTTTCTTCAGTTAAAAAAAGGACCACATGGCTCAACTTTCAGGGATTTTATGCTTGCGGTCAGGCCAAATGCCGCACGTGCAGCCATATGATTCCTGCAAAAGAGTTTTTTAAGTCCTCTCATACCAAATCATTCCCTATTAAGACATATATCAATTGTAATACTACAGGAGTGTTTTACATTATATTATGTAAGGAGTGCAAATTGATCTATGTGGGATGTACCACCAGGAGATTGAAAGACCGGATTTCTGAACACTTGACTGACATTTTTTCTCTTTGTAGTAGTAATCGGTATGTTTCACATGCTTCTAAACATTTTATTGAATGTCATCAGAGAAACACCCGTGCCTTACAAGTAGAGATGAGCGTTGTTCTACTCGAACTGTTCGCCAATCTCAAATTCGAGCTGTTTTGGGCGGTGTTCGAGCCGGTCGGCGAACACGAACAATTTGAGAAAAATTCGGCTGTTCGAGGTTATGTTCGATAACTGTTCGTGCACCAAAATCATAACTGGATTTTTTCTCAGTAATGATGAAAATTAATGTTAATACGCAGTTTGAGTGTACAGCGGGGCGGGGGGAGGGGCAGGGGATGGATCTCTGCAGGAACAATGAAGATCTCCATTTTTTTTTCTCTTTCCCGCATTTGCAGTGGGGAGGTGCAATCTGTCAGCCTATCAGCAGCGCACACACGGAGCGAAGTGCTTTTTTTCACACAAGCAAGGGCATGTGTGATTGGCAGTGTATGTCACATGTCCTTGCCCTATAAGACCAAGCCATTTTCCCCGTCGCCACCATTTTCTCACTGCTGCAGCTGCGTGTTAGACGGCACCGCTGTTGCTGTGTGCGCTATACCTTGTTAATTTCAAGCCAATTTTCGCACAAATATACAGATAGCTTGGGAGTAGGGAATAGTTGTGATTGCAGTCCTTTTAAGGACTAGGTTACAGCATTTCCTACGACTTTTATCAGGCAGGTCTGTGCTCTTAAATAGATAGATTGTGGGAGTAAAGACTAATTGTAATTGGAGTCCTTTTCAGGACTAGGTTACATCAGTTCCTATCAGTTTTTGCCAGGCAGGTCTGTGCCAGTGCTGTGCAAGTTTTTTTCACAGCATTTGGCTGAATCTAGCAAAGCTAATCCTTTTTGGCCTATTGCAGAGTGTGTTAGTCAGTGGAGTAGCCTATCTGTGTTGCAAGATATACCACCTGTGTATAGAATACCAATTTTTTTACTGCACCTAGTGAAGTAAAATCTTTTGGGCATAGCATCATTCTATTAGTCCATCTATACTGACCTCCATCAGGTTGCAAACTGAATATAATTTTTTTCTGCATCTAGCTCTGAAAAAATATTTGGGCTTCTAGCAGTGTGTGGGACTTGGTCTATTAGTCCATCTATACTGACCTCCATCAGGTTGCAAATTAAAAATAATTTTTTTCTTCATTTAGCTCTGAAAAAATATTTGGGCTTCTAGCAGTGTGTGGGACTTGTTCTATTAGTCCTTCTATACTGACCTCCAGCAGGTTGCAAATTGAATATAATTTTTTTCTGCATCTAGCTCTGAAAAAATATTTGGGCTTCTAGCGGTGTGTGGGACTTGGTCTATTAGTCCATCTATACTGACCTCCATCAGGTTGCAAATTAAAAATAATTTTTTTCTGCATCTAGCTCTGAAAAAATATTTGGGCTTCTAGCAGTGTGTGGGACTTGGTCTATTAGTCCATCTATACTGACCTCCATCAGGTTGCAAATTAAAAATAATTTTTTTCTTCATTTATCTCTGAAAAAATATTTGGGCTTCTAGCAGCGTGTGGGACTTGTTCTATTAGTCCATCTATACTGACCTCCATCAGGTTGCAAATTAAAAATAATTTTTTTCTGCATCTAGCTCTGAAAAAATATTTGGGCTTCTAGCAGTGTGTGGGACTTGGTCTATTAGTCCATCTATACTGACCTCCATCAGGTTGCAAATTAAAAATAATTTTTTTCTGCATCTAGCTCTGAAAAAATATTTGGGCTTCTAGCAGTGTGTGGGACTTGGTCTATTAGTCCATCTATACTGACCTCCATCAGGTTGCAAATTGAATAAAAAAAATTTCTGCATCTAGCTCTGAAAAAATATTTGGGCTTCTAGCGGTGTGTGGGACTTGGTCTATTAGTCCATCTATACTGACCTCCATCAGGTTGCAAATTAAAAATAATTTTTTTCTGCATCTAACTCAGCCAATAGTTTTGGCCTAATACCACAGTTTGGCCACTCAGCTCTGCTCGGTTACCATCCATTGTTTTTTTGTGCAAACAACTCCAGAGTTGTGAATTAGTTAACCACCAAAATGAGTGGAAAAAGGCCTGCTGCTGGTGGAAAGGGGAATAGGCGTGTTGGGAAGGGGAAAAAAGGTTGTGTCTGTGGGGTAGGTGCAGAAGAAAGACCATCTTCCAGCCAAACTAAAATGTCTACTTCTTTTAGCGGACAATGTGATAAGATCCCTTTCTTACGGCCACGCCAATCGCTACAAATTCCAGATGAGGCACAAAAACAGCAGGTGCTTCAACGGATATCAAGTGCTCCTTTAAGTGGGCTCTCCTCCACATCAACTTCAACATCACAAATACTCCAGTCCTCAAAGGTGTCACCCAAATCGCACTTGCTTCCTCACAGCTCCCAAATCTCCAGCTGCCCGTCTGAGTATGAGGTAGAACAGATGGTTGAGTCTGCAGAGCTGTTTACTCATACTATAGCCTGGGAATCAGAGGTCGACTCCAGCGCTTCTGTGAATCCAGACGAGGAAATGATCTGCACTGATGCCCAGAATCTTTATGAGTCGGATCCAGGACCAGACGCAGAAGGTTCTGACCATAATGTAGACCCTCATTCCCAAACTGTAACTCCTGTTGGTGGAGACAATGAGGAAGACGATGATAAGACTCAAATACCTGATTGGAGCGACAACTTTAGTTTTTTGTCAGGGCAGGAACAGGTTGGCTCTGAGGACGACGGGTGTGATAACGCACAGGGTGATGATGATGAGGTCGGAGATCCCACTTACTGTCAACCCACAGTCAGCCAAGAGATGAGGTCAGCAGGGGAGGTGGAGGAAGATGCTAGTGACGACGAGGTCAGGTTGCGCCTTCCTGGACAGAGACGTAGTACTGGAAGCACGTCAACAACTGCATCCTCAAACACAACTCTGCCTCTCACCACAAGTCGTGGTGGCTCTTCAGGTCGCATGGGTGCTAAGCCTTGCATAGCCTGGGCATTTTTTCAGATCGATAAAGATGACCCAACTCGTGTTATCTGTAACATTTGTCAGCAAAAGCTAAGTAGAGGCCAAAAAATACATAGTTTGAGTACTTCATGCATGAACCGGCACATGGACATGAAGCATAAGTTGCAGTGGGAAGCTCAGTGTGCTACAATGCGGTCTAGCCGGCCGGGCCAACCACCGTCTGCCATATCTTGTGCATCCGCGGCCTCTTCATCCTCTGTGACTGGGGGGACAGCAGTCACACCTGTTTTGGGGCGCAGACCTGCCACCTCTTTACCCGCAACAGCCAGCGTGATTGGCAGGTCATCATTTTCTTTGGAGGTGGTAACACCAGCTGGTCTTGAGCGCTGTCCGACATCGATAGCACCACCTTTGGATCAAGATAACCTAACATGTCCGCCTGCATCTTCCTCACAGACCGGCAGTTTGCCGGGGACACCCTTATCAACCCCGTCTAAGCACAATAGCCAGCCCTCGGTCCCTCAGATGTGGACAAGTAAAAGACCATTTCCTCCTAGCCATGAGAAAGCTAAGAGGTTGAATTTCACCATCTGCAAGCTCTTGGCTACAGAAATGCTGCCTTTCCGCCTGGTGGACACAGAGGATTTTCGAGACCTTATGTCCGTCGCAGTGCCCCAGTACCAGATGCCCAGTCGGCACTACTTCTCAAAGAAAGGTGTGCCTGCGCTCCACCAGCATGTCGCACACAACATCACCGCTTCTTTGAGAAACTCTGTGTGTGACAGGGTGCATTTCACCACAGACACTTGGACGAGTAGGCATGGACAGGGGCGTTACATGTCGCTGACTGGGCACTGGGTAACTATGGTGACAGCAGGACAAGGGGCTGCTGTCCAAGTCTTGCCGTCCCCACGAGTTGTGCGTCAATCCTCTTTATGTCATTTTTCCTCCACTGCTTCTGCCTCCTCAACCTCCTCTCGGTCTTCCACCTGCACCCAAAGCCTGTCTGGTCATGCCACAAGCTTTCTAACTGCGCAGAAGGGATCCTGCACACCTCCTTACTATGCTGGCAGTAGGGCTCAACGTCATCAGGCGGTTTTTACATTGAAATGTCTGGGAAATGTGAGTCACACAGCTGAGGAGTTGTGGTCAGCTCTGGAGAACCAATTTCATGAATGGTTGTCTCCACTGGACCTGAAACCAGGGAAGGCCGTGTGCGACAATGCTGCAAACCTGGGTGCGGCCCTTCGCCGGGGCAATGTCACACACGTGCCTTGTATGGCTCACGTGTTGAACCTGGTTGTCCAGCAATTTTTAGCCCACTATCCCAGACTAGATGGCCTTCTGCAGAGGGCACGGTCGCTGTGTGCTCACTTCCGCCGTTCGCATCCCGCAGCTCAGCGACTTACATCTCTACAGAAGTCGTTGGGCCTGCCACTTCACCGGCTAAAATGCGATGTGCCTACCCGGTGGAATTCAACTCTGCACATGTTGCAGCGACTGTGGCAGCACCGACAAGCCCTGGTGCAATACGTTCTGACGTATAGCCTGGGCCAACGAGATTCAGAGGTGGGGCAAATCACGCTGGAGGAGTGGTCTCAGATCAGGGACCTATGCACCCTTCTGCACAGTTTTGAAATGGCGACGAAGATGTTTAGTGCTGACGATGCCATTATCAGCATGACTATTCCGGTGATTTACATGCTGGAGCACATGTTAAACAGAATTCGGAGTCAGGTGGTGGCACAAGAGGAGGTGGAGGAAGTAGAGGAGGAGGAGTTGTATGCGGAAGGGCTAACATCTGCAAGGTCCAGACGGTCGGCAGCACCAGGGCGGCAGGCATGTGAGGGTGGGGGAGATGATTTTACCAGGGCGCATGGTAGCAGCCAAACTAGTGAGGAAGGTGCAGGAGCCCAGGAAGAAGTGGAGGACGAACTGATGGAAGACTCATCAGATGAGGGAGACCTTGATCACATTTCTGTTGTGCGAGGTTGGGGGGAGAGGACAGAGGAAGGAAGCATGATTGTTACCTCGCCACCAACACAACAGGGACTTGGTGCTCCTGGATGCGCAACACACATGAGTGCCTTCTTGCTGCACTACCTGCAACATGACCCTCGAATTGTGAGAATTAGAAATAATCCTGACTACTGGGTTGCCACACTGTTAGATCCCCGGTACAAAAGTAAATTTGCAGAAATTATTCCTGCCATAGAAAGGGATGCACGCATGCAGGAGTATCAGCAGAGACTGTTGCAGAATCTTACATGTGCTTTTCCACAAAATACCAGTGGTGCACGTAGTGAATCTCACAGTTCCAACTTGCCAACCGTGGTCTGTATGGAATTGTTCAATAAAGGGCCCAAAATTAAGATAACATAGATGGGAGAGGTCTCTATGAATAGGAATTCCTAAGTATTTGATACCCTGTGAGGGCCAGGCAAAGGGAAAGTTGGACTGGATGGAATCCTGTATGGATTTAGGGAGGGAGACATCGAGGGCCTCAGACTTCGCTGCATTGATTTTAAAATTTTACCATGTAACAAAGTGATCTATTTCAGCCATAACAGCAGGGATGGATATATGTGATTGAGTGATATATACTAGGACATCATCAGCAAATAGAGAGCACTTGTACTCGGTGCCTCCCACCTCAATCCACCTAATATTGGGGTTATGGCGAATTGATGAGAGCAGGTGCTCCGTCACTAGGATGTATAAGAGAGGGGACAGAGGACATCCCTGCCTTGTCCCATTGGTGATTGTGAAAGGTGATGAAAATGTTCTGACGCACCCCCTGGGCCTTGGGACACCCGGAGCCGGACCCTTTTTGGTGGATGCTGGTGGTTGTAGTCTTCGTGGCGGCGATCCGGTTCCGTGGCTCAGGGCGGTCAAACCAGTGGCGGAACTATTTATGTGGTTTTGATGTTTAAATGTCCGACTACGCCACCCGTGGATTGCGGTCAGAGTGAACCGCCGCTACAGGGCAGACCGCTAAGGCTGGTGTTGTGGGTGCAGCAGAGCGTAGCATAACTCCCCACGGGAGGAGTATAGCCTCAGGGCAGTGTATGCGGAGGATGGGGGTGATGGTGCAGGGCAGCAGCAGTAACGACACGGAGTCAGTGATGCAGTTCAGGGCCTTTACTCACAGTTCTTATTATCCAGACCACGTCTGCAGGTAACGGCTGCCCACGTCGTACTGTGCTCACCAGGTGAGGGGCTCAGACAACTCCCAGATAACTTTGGAGCGCTTCACAGGACCCCCTTTGTGTGTCCTTTGTCTGGCCTTTCTTACCAACACTTCTGTCCGGCTGCCTCGGGCCTCCTCTTGGTAAACTTGGCGCCAGTTTCCCTGACCCTATGTGGTGCCTTCCTAGCGGGTGGAGCAAGGGGCTGCGCCACATAAAATGTCAGAGCCTCCGGTTTCTAGCTGAGGGTCGTTTCCTGCCTCCACTAGTTCGGGGACCGGTCTCCCCCTTTGGCCTGACCCCTCCACGCAGGTGGATTCGGGCGTGCGGTGGCGACTCGCCCGTCCGCACCCCTGGGATCCCTTCATTCCTCGTTCCTGGAGCCTTCTCCGCTCCTCTTCCTTCCTTCTCCCTCTTGCAGGCCTGGGCCTCTGTTACTAGGCCCGCCTCCGGAGCAGAGCTCATGCAGAGCCCCTGCTCCCTGCCACTTCTGCTCAGACTTCTCTGCACTGAACTAAGATGGTGCCCACCTTTTATACTCCCTTCTCAATGCACCCAGGAACTGCTTCCTCCCTGCTCCTGCACTGCAGGGTTCCCTTTCCTCAGTGTTCCCTCCCCCCACTCCAGCCAGGGACAGGGACTGTCGTGCCCATCTCAGGGGCATATTGGTCGCCCTGCCCCACGGCAATGTGGTGTAATGCATGCAGGTGTCGGGTCCTGATCCACACTCCATCCTTATCTGAGAGTGAGATATCACACCTCTGGGTGAGGTGCAATACGTCTGTAGCAACCGAGCCCTCGGTGCTACAGTTCCATTTATCTTCAGCCTAGGTGACGTATTGTGATACAGGGCCGTGATTTTGGCTATAAAAGGGTCCCCTAGACCCCTACCCCAAGCTTTTTAAGAGAATCATATATGGCGTGCCAGGAGACTCTATGGAATGCTTTCTCAGCATCCAACGAGAGTATCTACTTACAAATTTTTAACTGCATCTAGCCCAGGAAATACTTTGTGCCTAGTAGCAGTGTCTGCTAGTCAGCGGATTATCCCGGCTGTTAAGCAAGCTACACCACCTGTAGTTTGGACACTTAATTTTTTCAAAGGAAATGCTTCGGGACCACGGGATACTTAGTGAAGAGCATCAGGAGGCACCCCAAGGCATAGGGGCTGGGACTGGCACTAGGATGCCTTGCGGTGGACAGCCGAGCTCGATCCTTATAAAAGCTTTTTAACTGCAGCAGCTTTAGTGGACGCTACTGGAGCTGGAATTACGCGGCTGCTGGCATGAGACTTGCCCTCCAATAGATCCTTGTAAATGGATTTAAAGTGTATTCATTCAAATTAGAGGGACAATTTAAATTAAAAAGCTTAGAGCTGCCTCCACCACAGGGGGGCTCTCTCGACCCACCAGCGGACAGGCACCAGTATTGGGAGAGGGGGGCTGGCCGTCAGGGTTCACCGCTGCTCTGGCACAAACCCGGCGACACGGAGGTGGCACGGGCAGGAGCGGACTGGCCGTCTCGGCTTCTCACTTTTTGGATTTTAGAAGGGCATGACATGCCTATATCTGTGTCTCCCCCTCCATTTACTCCTCCACCTCTTTTCTTTTCGCATGACTATATGTACTTGTCACTTTTCCATGTGTTAGTTGTGTCTTCTGAGCAGTTTGTCAGCTTTTGGACACCTTTGAAGGTGTTTTCTATGTGTTTCTATGTGTTTTTGTTTGCCTGCCATTGGTTTTAACGGTGTTCGAAGGTGTTCGACGAACAGTTTGACGAACAGTTCGGCGAACACACGGGTGTTCGACGAACCGAACCGAACTCGAACACTACGGGGGTGGCTCAACACTACTTACAAGTGATTGGTATTGAACGGCTCAAGCACACGCAAAGAGGGGGAGATCGCAGACGACATCTTCTTACCAGAGAAGCATTCTGGATTTATTCTCTGGACTCACGACATCCTAATGGTCTCAATGCACGTCGGGAGATTATGTATCATTATACCTAAGTGAATTTCTTTTTTATTTTATACATTTGTATGTTCTGATTTCTTGTATGTTTCTATTTTTTCGGAATGTTTAAACACAATTTTTGTATGGTAGTTTTTTTCTTTCTTTTTCCTTTTGTGTTTTTAACTAGCTTATTATCTTTCATGTGTGACTAGATCCAATGCTCACATGTTTCAAACCTGCTTTCCTGATTGGCAGTTCAGTATACATATACTCTTTCTGACCATCAGTTTATCAGCTTTGACAAAGAGCATAGCATCATGCTCGAAACGTGTAGCTAGACTCTATGATGTGATTTGTCCATTGAATTTCATTTCATCACCTGAACTGATCTGAACTATTTTTCTGCGAATAAAAATATTTTTTTGGAAATTTCTATATTTCTGGAAGCCGTTTTTTTCTTCCATTTATATTGCTTCTTTTACGTGAGACCACACGTTAGCAGGCTTCCCTGCACCAGGAGCATGTGAGAACCAGGTGAGCTGAATTATTTTTGTCTTTTATCCTATATTACATAATGCTCCATGCAGGCTGTTCCCCCCACATAATGCCCCATGCAGGATGTCACACATCCCCCCTTCCCTTACAATGTCCCATGCAGCATGTCACACCCCCCCTCCCTTATAATGTCCCATGCAAGATGTCACACCCCCCTCCCTTATAATGCTCCATGCAGGATGTCCCACACCCCCCTCCCTTATAATGCCCCATGCAGGATGTCACCCCCCCTTCCTTATAATGCTTCATGCAGGATGTCACAGCCCCCCTCCTTTATAATGCCCCATGCAGGATGTCACAACCTCCCTCCCTTATAATGCCCCATGCAGGATGTCACACACCCCCTCTCTTATAATTCCCCATGCAGGATTTCACCCCCCCCATTATAATGCACCATTCAGGATGTCACCTCCCTCCTTTATAATGCCCCATGCAGGATTTCACACTCCCCTCCCTTATAATGCCCCATGCAGGATGTCACACCCCCACCTCCCTTATAATGCCCCATGCAGGATGTCACACCCCCCATCCCTTATACCGCCCCATGCAGGATGTCACAGCCCCCCCTCCTTTATAATGCCCCATGCAGGATGTCACAACCTCCCTCCCATATAATGCCCCATGCAGGATGTCACACACCCCCTCCCTTATAATGCCCCATACAGGATTTCACCCCCCCTTATAATGCACCATGCAAGATGTCACCCCCCTCCTTTATAATGCCCCATGCAGGATGTCACATCCCCTCCCTTATAATGCCCCATGCAGGATGTCACACCCCCACCTCCTTATAATGCCCCATACAGGATGTCACACCCCCCATACCTTATAATGCCCCATGCAGGATGTCACCCCCCCTTGGTTATAATGCCCCATGCAGGATGTCACACACCCCCCTCCCTTATAATGCCCCATGCAGGATGTCACCCCCCCCTTCCCTTTTAATGCCCCATGCAGGATGTCACACACCCCATCCCTTATAATCCCCCATGCAGGATGTCACCTCCCCCTTATAAGGCCCCATGCAGGATGTCACCCCCCTTATAATTCCCCATGCAGGATGTCACTCCCCCTCCCTTATAATGCCCCATGTAGGATGTCACACATCCCCCTTCCCTTATAATGCCCCATGCAGGATGTCACCCCCCCTCCCTTATAATGCCCCATGCAGGATGTCACACACCCCCTCGCATATAATGCCCCATGCAGAATGTCACACCCCCCTCCCTTATAATGCCCCATGTAGGATGTCACACCTTCCCCTCCTTTATAATGCCCCATGCAGAATGTCACACCCCCCCTCCTTTATAATGCCCCATGCAAGATGTCACCCCCCCATGCAGGATGTCACAGCCCCCCGCCTTATACTGCCCCACGCAGGATGTCACACCCCCCACCCTACCCCACCCTACCATATAATGCTCCATGCCTCCATACAATAATAATAAAAAAAAATACTCACCTCACTTCTCACCTGCTGCCGCTGCTCTGGACTCCTCACGCGCGCCGGCGTCTTCTTGCTCTGTGTTGTGACGGCTCAGGAGAGAGCGCGGTGGAAAGATGTCACCGCACCCCCTGACCTGAGAAGTCACAGTGCAGCAGCAGTGGAAGAGACAGGACCTGCTGCGGAGGCACAGGGAGGGGTAAGTATTGTGCCAGCTGCCGGGGCCCTAAGAGAGCGGGGGGGTCCTCGGCACTTGCCCGGGTGCGCCAGGTGCTGACGCCGGCCCTGGCTGAGGGCTACCTTGCCGAGCGTACCAACATCCTCCGTGATTCCTCTGTGCCTTATAATTATTGGGTATCCAAGCTGGTTATGTGGAATGAACTGGCTATCTACGCATTGGAGGTCCTAGCCTGCCCTGCCGCCAGCGTTTTATCAGAGTGGGTTTTTAGTGCCGCTGGTGAAATTATAACTGATAAGCGCATCTGCCTGTCAACTGAAAATGCCGACAGGCTGACTCTTATAAAAATGAACAAGGGCTGGATTGGGCCAGACTTCTCAATACCACCGAATGATAGCAGCGTAACATAAACTCAAATCCAGTGTCTTTTTTTAGGAGGTGTATTCCCATGCACCTTTTCACACCCACACATGAGTACACCCTTCCTGATTTTGGCTATTTGCTCTTGTCCTCCTCCTTCTCCTTCTCCTCATCCTCCACCACCATATCACCAGGGTGACAGTGGTCCGTGATGCAACACCCACATCATTTTTTTAAAGAGCGCTTATGATGCCCGTAAAAAAGAATTTATACAGTATGTTCATGTATACCCCACAGGGGTAAATGTTTGTCAGCCCATACACTTAGTCCATGGGCATTACAAGTATAGGAGACCAGCTCCTTTCTAATGGGAACATTTTTTATGAGGCCCTCCTCCACGTCTCATCCAAGGGGCATTGGAGTACCTCCCAATTTTTGGCAGCCCGTGCATTCACTGCATAGGCCAACACTATGGGAGACCCACTTCCTAATAATGGGAACATTTTTTCATGAGGCCCTCTATGTCTCTTCTAAGGGGCATTGGAGTGCCTCCCAATTTTTGGTAACTCTTACATTCACTGCATAGGCAAACACAATGGAAGACCCACTTCCTAATAATGGAAACATTGTTTTCAGGAGGCTTCTGACCTCCATGTCTCTTCAAAGGGGCAGTGGAGTACCTCCAAATTTTTGGCAACCCATTCATTCACTGCATAGGCAAACACAGTGGAAGACCCACTACCTAATAATGGGAACATTGTTTTCAGGAGGTCCTCTGACCTCCACGTCTCTTCCAAGGGGCATTGGAGTAGGTCAAAATTTTTGCCAGCCCTTGCATTCACTGCATAAACAAAAAGTATGGGAGACCCACTTCCTAATAATTGGAACATTGTTTTCAGTAGGCCCTCCTCTGAGTCTCTTCAAAGGGGCATTGGGGTGCATCCAAATTTTCAAAGGGGTATTGGGTGCATCCAAATTTTGGGCAGCCCTGTCACTCACTGCATACGCAATAGCAATATAGGAGACACACTCTTTAGTAATGGGAACAACAAAGCATAGCCGGTTGATGGCTCTCTAAGAATAGTGAGGGCTGACTGCTGGCCCTTTAATAATAGTAAAGGCCGCCTGATGGCCCTATAAAAATAGGCTTTGTGACTTTCAGAGTCCCTAAATGAAACAGGATGTGTCTGATCATGTCTCACACACAACATGGCCAGATAAGGTTGTAAAATGTTAAAATGACATTTCCCGGTGAATGCAATTGTTATGGTTGAAAGAAATACAAAAGTGCAAAAGTGCATCAAAAATGCTACATGTGAACATAGCCTATGGTGTAGAGGAGTATTTTTGTTTTTGGTTATTTATTTTGCCTTACATAAAAGTCATTACCCTGGAAAGGATGTCCCTTAACATATTTCCCAGGAAAATCCATTTTGGTTTCGTTTTTGTATGTTTTATTGTGAGTCCGTAAAAGTGGCGTAATACCTCTGACAACATTGCTGACAGCAGTGACCTGGGAGTCAGAAATCCTTCCAGGGATCTTCCCCATGCTGTTCCCATGCCATTTGAGCACTGTTCCCATCGATTTGGGCAATTTTTAGGCCCTCTGCAGACCGCCAGGGGGGAGCCGCCTGAAAAATGCTCGAGTTTCCCATAGAGTTTCCCTTACATTAGGCTCGTTGCTCGAGTCGAGCACCCGAGTATTCCAATGTGCTCCACCCGAGTAACGAGCACCCAAGCATTTTAGTGCTCGCCCATCATTAGTAGCTACTTCAAGGAAAAGCTGGTGGTCTTTTTCCTGAAGCAGCTTCACTGTCGCCTCTTTTTCTGCTATTCACACTATAACTTTAGGAAGCCGTCTGAAGAATGAACATATTACTTATTCTTGCCACTATTCCATTCCCTGAATCTGTTAAAAGAAGTGAATAAAGTCTAACTATGTGCACAACAATGTTGTTTGTACATTGTTGTGCATTATGGTAACATTTTGATGTGGTTTTGCGACACTTTTACAGCAGGGTTCCAAGTGGAATCTCCCTGAAAAAGATGTCATATCTTTATAGAAGAAATTAATAGGAAGAGTAAAGCGTTTTTGAGTACTTAATTTACATATTTTTTTAACGTTCCAAAAAATCTGTCTGCACATATCCAATGGGCCCAATTCATTATTGTATTTGTACTTGTTTTTTTGTATTGCTATCAGTCTTTTGTGCTTTTTTTGTTTGTGCCATATTCATCTTTCCATTATTTTTTTTTTTGTTTTTTAGTTAGCCACTGAGGGCGGAGTGTATGGTTTCAAGGTGTTTGTGTCTGATTCATCATTTGTGATTTTTCAACTAAATTTGTCGCAAATATACTTCAATCACCACCTGGAGTGTTTATATGTCCACCAAATATTTTTTCAGATGACTATTACCCCCGATATTATAAAATAGGAATATAAACATGACATAAAAATTAAGCCTTATGTGTCACAAAAAACAGGCAATAATAATAATTTGAATGTCCAAATTAGAATTTTTTTTTAGATCTGTTCAAAGCACAAAATGTACCTGGTCAGGAACTGGAGAATATTGGTGGGCATTGCCTCTGTCTGTGGGGAAAATGGAGGAAAAACTTTCTCTCTGGATGTTTCAGAACTTAGCAGAAGGGAAATGGTATAGTCAAACGGCTGATGAGGAAATAGTCTTTTGGCCTTCTGCTTAGAGAAGACATCTGCAAAGTTCTGGTACGGAGCAGGCAAAGTGGAAGCAATGGAAGTAGAGCAAAGTTTCAGAGAAGGTGGCTGAGATAGAGCTTTGAGGCAAATGAAAAAGAAGACGACACCCACTGGATGATCTGGTCAATGACCAGAATATGTAGTCTTAGAGACAGAAATTCAAAGAAAAAAAACACCATTGCATCAGAAAGTGGAAATATTAAAAAGGAAAGGACCTCAACATGTAATGCTCCAATCTGAAGATTCACCTTCTCCATCCAGAATTAGATATAACCATCTGGAATTCACGGAGATTAGATTCAGATTGAAAAAAAGAAACAAAAGGAATTTACTGCCTTTTGGCCATAATATTCAATAAAAATTTTTGCAGCTCTGGAATCAATGAACGTTTGTCCCCTGAACCCAGAGTAATAAAAGGAAACAGACATAGGTGCAATCAGTTTGTCTTTAGTGGAGGATAGAGTTAACCTAAAGGTGATCAATCTTTCTTCACCTAGGATCTGAGGTTTTCTTGTTTGGCCTTCAGTTTAGAACAATTTATGCGAGAATGATAACAATATAAGCAAAGTCCTTCAGTAAATTGACGGGATCTTTCAGCCAATGATAATCTCTTCCAGCCGGGTTCGGGTGCAGCCACATTGGAAGAAGGCTTTTAAGAAACTGGAATGTGGGACATGGGAATCTAGAGTTTTCACTTGACTGTATTTCAAAACGCAAGTTCACTCAGGTTGCAAAAAAAATTAAGTCATTAAGGGAGGAAGACAAATCTCTACCAGCAAGTTTGTCTTTGAAACAACTAGATAAGCTGGCATAGTAGTTGAGTGGACATGACATAGTTTGTTAAACATTACGAAAGGTAGACAGGAAGGAGGGTAGAGAATGTATTATAGGATTGTCCCACTCCCATAATGGTGCTGCCCACGTAAAAGCCTATCCAGATAACAAAGATAACTTTGATGCCACTATTGACCAGTCAGAAAAGAAATGCTGAGGGCAAAGTTCAAAGTGTACTGTCCATTGGTCCACAAATCCCTGACAAGCCTTAAGATCTCCATCAAAATAGGCAGACATAGATAAATGTGGAGATGATCCCTAAGCATAATGATAATTAGGTTGTGGCAGGTGTTAAAATGCAGGAGTCTGAGGCAGCCTGGATAGGCTTCTATTGGCTCAAGGCAAGTTGCAAAACCAGTCCAGATAAATCCTCCGTATCCAACGGCAATGCTGTTGTATCTGCTACACCTTTGGAATTAATGGTCTCAGTATTATGTTAGGCTCATCTAGTCAAACAGATTCATGAAGCCATATGTATGATTACTTTTGGACAAAAAAATTCAGAGATCCATGATTTTTATTGAACGTAGATCACACATTGTCATAAAGAGGCTTTCACAAGGAGAATATCACAAAACAGGTCCTACTTACAACATTATGGTGTGGGGTGGCATAATGTACAGTAGCCGGATCCCTCTAGTCATCATTCAAGGTACTCTAACACCTCGGTGTTACATTGATTTGGTTAGTGGAATCAGTGGTATGGCCATTTATCCAAAGTGTCCCAAGTGACAACAGCAAGCAGCATGTTACTCATACTACTGTTAATAGCTTGCATGGTCTAAATGTGTTACCATGGTCTGCAGCATCTCCGGACTTGTCTCCCATCGAGCACATCTGGAATGTTATTGGTCGGCAATTGCAAAGGGAGCTGCCAGCAGCAAATCTTGATAATTAGTGTGGCAGAATAGTCCTCAGCCAAAAATTAATAGCCTCATTGATAGAATGCAAAGGTGGGTAAGCGCATGTATTTCTCTGTGTTGCATTCACTCAATACTGAGTTAATTTTGTTTCCATTTTTTTAATCATTTACATATCATTAACATGTCTATTGATCCACATCACTTCCATAATTACACGACTTTTGCTTTTAGGTGTTGCAATTTCAATGTTGAGGGGTGTACATACTACATATATAAAAAATGGAGGCAGAATACCCTTCAATAAAACTTACAAAAATATTTATTTCATGCCCAAGATATGCAACGTTTCGGCTCTTACAATGAGCCTCCCTCAAGACAATGTATCTATCTACATGTATTCTGTACACATATGTATATATATCATGATGTAAGGCATAGTTCATTGTAAGCTTCACACGATTCATGGATTTAGGGAGCATGTACATTACAGTCAGGTGATAAGTAAATCAGTCTGGCACTTTACTTGTAGACTTGCAGTTATGTTTCCATACAAGGCTTGAAGTCGCTGCCTAATACATTTTAGATATATTCACATTTATTTAGATGGGAAACAGCAG
Organism: Phyllobates terribilis; assembly: GCF_046119375.1. NCBI lineage: Eukaryota > Metazoa > Chordata > Amphibia > Anura > Dendrobatidae > Phyllobates > Phyllobates terribilis. Next base: position 881,951,150 of record NW_027362761.1, read on the forward strand.
GTTGTATTGTAAGGGTGATGCATGTAAGCAGGCCTGGGTGTTATTTTCACATTTTATGTTGTAATATATCATTTTTGTTTATAGTAGCTGTGCAATGTAAAGATCATTCTGTCCCTTAAGAATAAACCAATCTTAATTGTCCAAAGGAAGCAATTAGCCTACAAAGGAAGCACATCACCTACGATTTCGTAAACTTTTAAACAAATGATCTACATCTGTTTTGTAGAAGTCCAAAGATGGATCTTTGCAGTTATAGGAATAGGTATTCAATAATGTTATCCTCGGCTTGTCCTAAACGCTAGAGTAATTATGTAATTGTTTTTATTAGCCAGCATTACATCTATATGTACATTATTATCCAGACATACAAAGTCATTTATTATAATGTAGATTACAAATAATTGTACCTTATAAATAAAGCACGAAGGAGTTTAATACTTTTTGGCTAGGGCAGCTAGAGAGTAAAAGGTTTGGATTTAGTTTATTACTCAGCATTGGCTTATGACTACACATTAATCACTGTAAAGATATAATTGCTGTCTATAAGATTGTGGCTAAATAATGGTTTTTACTTGTCCAAGTCATGTGTTCAAAAATACACGGCAAAACTGGGGCTTTTTTTCTGTATTTTTTTCAATTGTTCTACAAAAAATACATTACATGTACAGGCAGCCTCAGATTTTGTGTGAAGGTGTATCCCGGACCTGGGTAGAGGCAAATAAATTGTGCACTTGTGCCAATGTATATATCGAAGGATTAAGTCTTGAAGGCAATATGTAGCCAAGAGTAGACCCACTACCACACCTATTTCTGGGCCAGAGTAGTTTTACAACACTAGCAGTTGTAGTTTTATGTCCATTTTGAAGGAGTCAATCCATCAGGAAAACACCTTTTATATGTTTATCAAGATTGGGTCTCCAGCTTAGTAAACTCCTTAAAGACCATTAAGCCAATGGAATAAGCAGAAGCATGTAGAATATGTAGCAGTGCCCCTAGCCGTCAGCAACTGGGGCATAGTCCTCTGACTTCTAGCTTAGTACCGAAATCCCTGGGCGAGCACCTTTGGATAAAGTAGAAACTTATAGTATGGAGAAGACACTCAAGAGTTCCCTGCCCTGCCATTCTCTGGTACTACATACAAAATATCAATATCCTAGCACAGTCAGCACAGTGTCATAATTGCATATGCCACCCGGGTCAGGTCACATAGACAAGGTGAGGCCACGGGCACTGTGCTTGCTGTGGGATCAAGTTTACATGAGTATAACTTTGTTGCTTAAATAATAAAATAATCACTATTAACTATAAAAATGGAGGGTATTACTTTAGAAGGGCACATGGGGGCATTACTAAGTTCAAGAGTACAAAGTGGCCATAATAACCCTGTTAGGGTAGATAGCGGCATTTTCACTAGCAAAAGGACACAAAGAATGCATAATTAGTTACTTAGTACAATGCACAAAATGGAGCAGTATTTCTGCGTAGGAGTGCATAGTCAACACTTGTTGGGGTCACCAAGAGGGATATTCTTACAGTTTGGGAGTTAAAATGGGCACCATAACCATTGGAAACATTAAGAGCACTATTACTCTGTGACATACAAAGAGAACGGGGAAGAGAAGTTGTAAGGACCCGCCCAGATGACTTAGTTCATGGCTAGCTATTAAACTATTTTTTTTCTGAAATGCGGCATCACTTCATGTCTGAAGTGAGGGGTTCGGTCAGCATGAGTCACCTGAAACGTTCCCTTTATGCAAATGTTAACTAGAAAAATCTCATTGTATATCAGTAAAGTGTGTCATAAGTTTTCATATGAGAGTCCTGCTAACCCTGCACACAGACTGATTGACTGCCTTTCCTGATTAATTGTATGCACAAGGAGCGTTGTCAATCAGCCTATGTTGGTGAAGTCATCAGAACTCCAACTCTCTCTCCCCAGAGTTCTGTCAGAAGTTACTTTTCTTATTATTCCTGCTACAAGTCTTACAAAGCTACATTGTATATATCACAAAGAGCAGCTGCTATCATATGCTGCCCACAGATAGTACAGCAGAGGTCAACTGATAGATTCCCTTTAAGCCCCAATAATTCCGGCAAGTGATAGATGCTACTGTGCACGCACGGGCACCATTTTGCTAGAGGAAAAAAAAATTTGCCTGCAGCAATACGGCCCCTGTCGCCTGCGCTTGCGCAGTGGCATTTCTCGGTTGCCGAGAAATGTTACTGCACATGCGCGGCACCATATTGCTGCACCCAAATTCTTTTTCCAAAAGCAAAATGGCGCATGCGCAGTAGCATCTCTTGGCAACCGAAAGATGCTACTGCGCATGTGCGGCCGGCGGCGGCCATTTTGGGGCATGTAAATTTCACTTTGGCACACAAATTACACAGGCAGTATATAAAATAGTAGGCAGGTCACTGAAAGCACAGTGACCTGTCAGAGGCCAGAGATAGGCATACATAATGAGAGCACCAGTTACAGCTCCTTCCCAAAGTCCACCCCCAGAGGACGAGCATATCATTATGGCAGAACTGAAAATAAAGATTGTGAAAGAAGCACTGGATGAATTTTATCAACAAAGGTATCATTTTACTCAGTGTAACAGCGCCAACCTGACAGTGTATGTGGTTTACTAAGCACAATCCTGCTGACAGTTGCGCTTTAAAATACTCCTGCGCTGCTTTTGCAGTATGTCTTTGGTCATTGTCCATCTGTACTGTGAAGCTCCGTCCAATCAACCTTGCTGCATTTGGTTGAATCTGAGCAGAAAGTATGGCCCTATGCACTTCAGAATTCATCCACCTGCTTCTGTCTTCAGTCACATCATCAATAAATACTAGTGACCCAGTGCCATTGGAAGCCATGCATGCCCAAGCCATCACAATGCCTCTACAATATTTTAAAGAGAATGTGTTGTGCTTTGGGTGATGAGCCGTTCCAAGTCCACTCCATTCTTCATTCTTCCCATCATTCTGTTACAGGTTGATCTTAGTTTCATTTGTCCAAAGAATGCTTTTCCAGAAATGGGCTGGCTTCCTTAGATGTTTCATTGGCAAAATCGAATCTGTACTTTCTATTTTTAAGGCTGATTAATGGTTTGCACCTCGTGGTGAATCCTCTGTATTTGCTCTCACGAGGTCTACTCTTTATGCTAGACTTTGATAGCAAAACACCTACTTCCTGGAGAGTGTTGTTCACTTGGATGGTTGTGAGGGGATTTTTCTTCACCATGGAAAGCATTTTGCGATTATTCACCTCTCTTGTCTTCTGTAGACGTCCAGGCCTTTTTGAATTCCCAAGCTCACCAGTGCGCTTTTTTGCAAAATGTACCTAACTATTGATTTGGCCACTCCTAACATTTCTGCTATTTCTCTGATGGATTTCTTCCTTTTTTGCAGCCTAATGATGGTCTGTTTCTCTTCTATTGAAAGCTCTTTTGACTGCATTTTGTGCGTTCACAGCAACAGCTTCCAAATGCAAATATAACACCTGGAATCAGCTCTAGACCTTTTCCTTGCTTAATTAATGATGGATTAATGAGGGAATAGCCCATATAGCCTATTGAAGAGCTTTTGAGATAATTGTCCAATTACTTTTGGTCCCTTTAAAAAAAATGCAGCTACATATTAAAGAGTGTTTTAGGTGGGCTCACAGTATAAAATGACATTATCCAAACAGGACAACCTCTTTACTGTATGCATTTTAACCTTATTGCTAGAAACTAAAATGCGATACTGTGTATTCATGATGATATAGTCAAAGGTGCTTTTGATGAAGAAATTGTGATTAATAGGACTGCACACACATCAACAGTATGAACCGTGGCTTTAAGTCTACACAAATGTGTTTAAATCTTTCTCTATCATGTACAGTAACTCACCACTAATCCTGAAATAATGGAACATTAGCTCAGCACTTATGGACTGCATTAGAACTATTGTTTTTACACATCATTACATTAGAGAATAAGGCCAATAGTGTGCATTTGGTCAGGATTGCTGAACCCTCAGACGTGACACACTCCATTGTTCTTCTAGAAGCCCTGCACATGTGCTGATGTGTGTTTTGGAGCTAAGGGAAAATGCTAATTGGCTACAGGCATTTTATAGGTACCCAGATTTACATCTGCACTTGATTAGGAAAGAACATGCTTCACTAGCTGGAACATCAAGCCTTCTACTGCGTCTCAAACGGCTCATATACGCAGGAAAGACGGGTGCATAAACCCTTTAAATTTGCTCATCAAGTTCCTACAGATCTATTTTGTAGACTAGCAGGCACTCCATGTGCTGCCATATTGTACAGCAGGAGCCTCCATACAGGCTTGCCAACTTAATTTTTTATTTTTCTGAACAGTTTATATAAAAAAATCACGGTCAGAAAATATTTTTTACGGACACATTAGAAAGCAATAATAAACCATTATGATTATAAGTGGTACATGTCTACAGCCCATAATTCTGCTATGACATCAGTTGCATTCACTGTTAACTGTAAGATGATGATAATTAAAATCAAAACAATCTGTGTAAGTTTCTTCAGCTTCAAAAAAGTCATGGACACCTTAATTTTTTTTTACAGACAGGGCAAAAAAGTGGCTTATTTTTACGGACTGTCCTGGAATTTCTGGACGGTTGGCAATCCTGGTGCCTTATTCTTTCCAAAAGCTGTGCTTGTAGAGAGAATACATTTGTAATACAACATGTTTATAAAGCATGTCACTATTTTTAATTAGATCTATGTAAGATTTCTATTTCTTTATTTCTATATGCAACAATTACAGATTATGAAGTCCACATCTGCAAACCAAGGCTTTCTCCCAAGACAGGAGTAGGATCTCATGAATCAGCAGGGCACACTTTTCTCACAGTCAAAATGTACAATGTAATCATTAGGATATGTGAACACTACTTTTTTTTCAGGTGGGCGACCTGCCGAATTTTCCAAGAGGAAGATGCTTCAGGAAACTAAGGAAGTTTTCCTGTCGCGTCTGTTATTGTCATCTACTGAATGCTTTTGTTGTTTTTGCCTATCGGCATATTTTCAGCCGTCTCATTGACTTGTATTGTAATGTCTAATGGGTCTTCAGAACAGAAAATGCCTGAAAAATGGTCAGCTTACATCTTTTAACCACTTGGTATCTTTGGAAATGAAAAGTGATTAAATTATGCTCAAAAGCCTTAACTTCCTTTAGTTGGTGCTTTTTCGGGTGGGTTTTGGAGTGGAATTCAGCTGAAAGAAAGTTGTGTGCACATACTCTTGCGACTGTCACGAATCTGGTGTCGGGTATCCCAGGGCCAGGGGTTCCTTACCTGTCCCTAATGCTAGGGGCACCCTAGCTGGCCCTGTTCCCTGGATTACTTCTGAAGGTGAAGACGCCGGGGTACCTTGTCTGAGCTCCTCAATCCACCCTCAGTCTGTTGGAGTAGTATTGTATGGCAGTACACCAACCAGACTAACAAGATAATACAAACAGGACTAAAGGAAAATACCAATCATACAAATATATGCACACAAACAACAGAGGTAAACACCGGGGAGTTGAGGATGGGGAAAAACCAAAATAAGAGAAGAGGATTACACACAACAGTCTTAGCTTAAATCCTCCAAACGCCTTCTCAAACAAACAATTCTCCAAAACACTCCTAGCACCATGCAGCATAAGCTAGCTATGGCAATGACTCCAAGTCAGAGCCCAGAATATATAGGAGCGGGGAGTGGCTAACACTGGAAAGCTGAGAGCCTTAATGCAGATAAGTGTTATATTCTGCAACTTAGAACTAAGGAATAGGAGGGAAAAGCTTTCCTTGTACTGAGACTCAGCTTAAACCCTACGCCGGGGTGGGTGCCCTATTCCTTGTGAATAACCTCACCGACACTCCTGCACTGAACTCAAACGAAGACCTGAAGGAAGGGGAAAGGGTGTCCCTTAAAGATCTAAGAACTGGGAGCAAAAACAGGAGACCTCCTAAAAGAAAAGTAAGTTGCAGAAATGAAGATAAGGAAACAAAACTGGCGGAACAAGAATTCCCAGGATTTCAATTGTCCTAAGCACAAAGAACTAACAAGGCAACATAGCCAGAGCACAAGCGAAACAACACTGATGTCCAGCGGGGAATGGGAGACAGGTGCACGGCTGAGAAATAAAGAGTGAAGAGATCATGTGACCAAGACACCCAGCACCAGAGGAAAAGACTAGAAGCCAGCAAACCACAACAAGATGGCCGATAGTAAAACAACAGATTCTAACAATAGGATAATGCTTCCAGGAGCTCACAACTGAGCAGATTAACCACTGCCCTGCTGAAAGAAACCTGCACCATTTAATATAAGGTGAAAGGCTTCTAGTGAGTGCAGGAGCGGGAGGAATCGGAGACTGTGGTCTTCTGGCTCCTCCCTGTCGCGGTAAGCCTGTGACAGTGACCTTCTTCTAAGGATTTTATTATCTTTTGTGATGCTTTCCAACTACAATATCAAGAAACGGAACAAATATAAATACCAGATAACAGTGTGAATGGTGACATTTTACCGGAAGATGGATATACAAAGCACTGATTTAGAAAGGCGCTATCTGTAGGCAATGAACCTTCTCCAAACAATAAGTGGCTTTAGAGTAATTTATCTTGTAAAGAAGGAAAAGAGAGGGGCTCCTCTTTTTGGTAGGTCCAACTATCTTTGTGATATATCTTTATGAATCTCACTATTTTGTTATGGGTGTATGAACACCATAAGTTCTTTTACACACTTTGATTTATTCTCCTGAGTTCTCTCATTATAGTTATGCTTATGATTTATTATCTTATATCTTCAACACTATACATATACGTAGGTCATATTCCTTTTTACCTTATATAGTGTCTCTCTATGTAACGTTATCATAACGCCATATGATTTTGACCCGCCTTATGGTGGAGCCTCATATCTAATGCAATTCTCATGTCCTTCTGTGTGTCCCCATTGATTTTATGAATTTTTACATTTTAGAATATTTTCATTCAATAAAAAATATATTTCTATCTATATATGAGTGGTTCTATATTATTTTCTAGGTTTTCGTAAAGAAGGAAGCTGCAGTGCTACTATATAGCATAAGTTTTTGGTCCCCACAGAGAAAGTTCACTTAAGGTTTGTTTAATCATATTAAATATGTCTATAATGAGCCCAAATGGCTCATGTTTGGTGGGTATCGCCGAAGTGTAAACTATTTATATTAAGAAAAATACCTCTCTAAGTCACGTTCAGTGCTGCACAATATAGGTTCTTAAGATAATAAATAGTTTACAGAGCTCATCAGCTACGCCATTACATTCATCCAGTGCCGGTATCCTGGTTTGTTTCCTTCTGACATGTTTTATTTATACATCAGGGTAACGAACATTGTGAGCTATACTTTCATGGGCAAGAATTAGAAATGTTAATAACTGGGCAAAACATACAGTATGTAGAGGGTTTAACCTTGCCGGGACAGGCTGATTCTTCATTTTTTCCTCCCCTTTTTCCAAGAGCCATAACTTTTTAAATTTTTCTGTTGATCTAGCTGTATCAGCGCTTGTTATTTTGCGGGAATGACACCACTCATTTTACCAAATTTTTACAGATACCATTTTTGGTTACATACAATGTATTGATCAATTTTTATTGCATTTTTTGTGAGAAATGCGGCGACACAAAAAACGCAATTCTGGCATTTACGATTATTTTTTTTTATTTTTGAAATCCAATGTATTATTTAAATAATTGTATTATTTAAACAGAAGTGGTGATACCAATTATATTTACCGTATATTACGGACTATAAGATGCACCGGACTATATGACGCACCCCAAATTTTGGAGTGAAAAATAGAAAAAATATATATTTTTTAATAAACTGGTGGTGTGTCTTGTAGTCTGTTTTAATGGTAGCTTACCGGGGGAAGGAGGGGTCAGCGGCGGTGGAGCGGGGTTACAGGAGGCAGGGTTGCTGCTTCAGGAGGCCAGCAGCCGGAGTGAGGCGATGCTGCGGTGCCTGGGCGCTTATTAGATGTCGGCGCCAGTGAGCGGAGTCTTCTTTCCCATTCAGTTCCCTGTGGTGGGCTTTGGGAAAATAGTCACCGGAGGCGGCCCATGCACAGATTGAGATCTCGGGAAACAGTTGAAGCAGCGACCCTGCCTCCTGTGACCCCACTCCACCGCCGCCGACCCCCCATTGGTAAGCTACTTTTGAATTATAAGACGCACCCCCATTTTCCTCCCAAATTTGGAGGAAAACAAGTGCGTTTTATAATCCGAAAAATACAGTATTTTTTACTTCTTTATTTTAAAATTGGGAAAATTTTCAGCATTCTTTGTGGACTTTAACCAGCGCTCTTATTATACACTGCAATACTGCACAGTTGCAGTATATAGTTAAATTGACATCTTCCTATGAATCCTTAGAAGGACCCAGATGCTAACGATGAGAGCCTTGAGCAGGCCCGTGTATACCATGGTAACCAATTAACACCCTGCAATCACATCATGGCAAGTGCCAACGGGAGCTGCTGTACTAGAGCACTGTCTATTGTGCTATTTGAATACCTCTGTCTATTGTGCTATTTGAATACCTCTGTCAGTGACTGACATTGGCATTGAAATAGTTAGACAGCAGTGATCATTTGTGTAATACAGTTGGCATCTGCTGGGGATGCTGAATCCGCTCCATACATGTGCACCTTTACTGTGTTATACAGTTACGTTAGGGTACATGGGAAAGGGTTAACAACAGAATGATTTGCCACTTTTGCCATAAGTCTCCACAGTCCCTCCTCATATCTACTCAACTCTCCTCCAAAACCAGCTTCTCCGCCATCACGGAAGATCAACTTTCCTCTTTACTCTCCAAGTCGCATCTTACCACCTGCGAACTTGACCCAATCCCGCCCCACCTCATCCCAAACCTTACCGCAGTCTTCATCCCAACCCTAACTTACCTCTTCAACCTGTCACTAGCAACTAGTGTCTTCCCCAAAAGGTTCAAACGTGCCTCGATCACACCCATCCTCAAAAAGCCATCCCTTGACCCATCCTCTGTGTCTAGCTATCGCCCCATATCACTTATCCCCTATGCCTAAAAACTACTGGAACACCACATCTTGAGCTGTCCTCCCACCTCTCCTCCTGCTCCCTCTTTGACCGCCTCCAATCTGGCTTAAGACCGCACCATCCTACTGAAACTAAAGTCACCAACGACCTACTGACCGCCAAATCCAAGCGACACTACTCTGTCCTTCTCCTTCTGGACCTGTCATCTGCCTGACACAGTAGACCATTCCCTCTTACTACAGACTCTCTCATCTCTCGGCATCAAAGACTTGGCTCTATCTTGCATCTCCTGATACCTAACAGACCGGACATTCAGCGTCTCCCACTCACACACCACCTCCTCACCTCGCCCCCTATCTGTCAGTGTTCCCCAAGGCTCAGTTCTAGAATCCCTGCTCTTCTCCATCTACACCTTCGGCTTGGTACAGCTCACAGAGTCTCATGGCTTTCAGTATCACCTCTATGCTGATGACACACAGATCTACCTCTCTGGACCTGATATCACCTCCTTACTAACCAGAATCCCACACTGCCTGTCCGCTATTTCATCTCTCTTCTCTGCTAGATTCCTAAAACTTAATATGGATAAAACTGAATTCATCTCTTTCCACCATCTCGCTCACCCCCCCCATCTGACCTATCTATCAAAGTCAATGGCTGTCTACTCTCCCCAGTCCTGCAAGCTCGCTACCTCAGGGTAACCTTTGACTCTGATCTCTCCTTCAAACCTCATATCCAAGCCCTTTCCACTTCCTGCCTGTTAGAACCCTCCTGTTAGTTTTTTCTATTTTGCTGGTAACATGACTTTATGCCTATTTAATCCAGCTCCGCCCTTCTGGCCTTGCTGGACTTCAGTGTTACTTTTACTCTTAAGCTAGCCAGGTGCCTTGTACCTTACTCTGTAGTTTGCTTGGTCTTTTGACCACTAGTACTTCTGTTTGTTTGTTTGTCTTTGCTCTGCTACAATTTCTGCTAGGAACTATATCCCAGTCCTTAGTTCTTGTAGGGACCCCTCCCTTATATCTATAGGTCTGCGTTCAGACTAGCCGAGGACTTAGGCGGGTCTGTTCACAAGGAACAGGTCCCCCGCTGCATCGTAGGGAATCAGCTTAGTCCTATTGTAGGGACAGTTTTCCTTTCTTTCCTTAGTGCTTGTAGCAGTTCATAACAGTAAGTCCAGCCCAAAAATAAAACACTCTAAGGAAAAAAAAAAAAAATCCTGATTTCATCATGGTGTCGGTTCAGGAGTTGGCTCAACGCCTGCAGGGACTGTCTTTGGAGGTGGCCGAGCTCCAGCAACACGTGAGTAGCTGTCCTGGAGCGCATTTTGTCGAACCGAAGGTAAGACTTCCAGATTTTTTTTATGGTAAACGGCAAGATTTTTTTTCCTTTAAAAACGCTTGTTTATTATATTTTAGTTTAAGACCCAGATCCTCGGGGAATGAATCACAGCGCATTGGGTTTATAATGTCACTTTTGCGCAAAGAACCACAGGGATGGGCCTTTTCTCTACAACCTAATGATCCGTGTTTTAGATCTGTGGAAGATTTTTTTTCTGCTATGGGGTTGTTGTATGATGATCCTGATCGAGTTTCATCTGCTGAAACTGAATTAAGACGTTTGAAGCAGGGATCAGGTGATGTGGAAAATTATTGTACATACTTCAGAAGATGGTCGGCTGAAGTGGAATGGAATGACTCAGCATTAAAATGTTTGTTTCTTGAGGGTCTAGGTGAAAGGGTTAAGGATCTGCTGATTGCCTTCCCAAAACCTGGAACCTTGCAGGAGGCAATGCAATTAGCCATACGTGTGGACAGGAGACTGCGTGCTAGGAGTAATGAAGAGAAATCTACTACTATGGCAGCTCCTATTTTTCAGAGGGTCTGTTCGGAGGGTGGAGAACCGATGGAGATTGGGGCGATGTCACCCCACTCTCAGGAAAAAGACCGCAGGTTTGCTAAAGGATTGTGTTTTTATTGCGGTAAATCTGACCACTTTATTAAGAACTGTGTGCTTCGTTTAAACAAAGAAAAAAAAAAAGAGGTCAGTTACGCCTGCATAGCGTGTTTAAACTCAAAAGGAGTATTTCTTTCTGGAAGCACCTCATTCCAGGAGGAGTTGATTGAATTTCGGGTTTTTGTGGATTGTGGTTCTACACTCAATGTGATTGATGAAGGTTTTTTGGAAAAATTTAAATTAGAATCCAAACTTTTGTCATCTCCTATTTCTGTGGTTGCTGTTGATGGCTCTCCCTTGAAAGGTATTACTCACAAGGTTTTTGAATTTCCCCTCACCATTAATGTTATCCACCAAGAGAATTTGGATTTGGCGGTATTAAATAATTTGCCTGCTCCAGTGGTTTTGGGGTTACCTTGGCTAAAATTGCACAATCCTGTACTGGACTGGTCTACCAATGAAATTAAGTCTTGGAGTCCTAAGTGTTATGATAGATGTTGTAACGGTCGCATTGCTGCTGTGGAAAGAGGGGATACTGTTAGAACCCTCTTGTTAGTTTTTTCTATTTTGCTGGTCACATGACTTTTTGCCTATTTAATCCAGCTCCGCCCTCCTGGCCTTGCTGGACTTCAGTGTTACTTTTACTCTTAAGCTAGCCAGGTGCCTTGTACCTTACTCTGTAGTTTGCTTGGACTTTTGACCACTAGTACTTCTGTTTGTTTGTTTGTCTTTGCTCTGCTACAATTTCTGCTAGGAGGTGTCCAACTATATCCCAGTCCTTAGTTCTTGTAGGGACCCCTCCCTTATATCTATAGGTCTGCGTTCAGACTAGCCGAGGACTTAGGCGGGTCTGTTCACAAGGAACAGGTCCCCCGCTGCATCGTAGGGAATCAGCTTAGTCCTATTGTAGGGACAGTTTTCCTTTCTTTCCTTAGTGCTTGTAGCAGTTCATAACACTGCCGACTCCAGCTCAAAAATATTTCCCAGATCCGCACATTCCTCAACCACGAATCTGCAAAAACACTAGTGCATGACCTCATCATCTCCCGCCTCGACTACTGCAACCTCCTGCTCTGTGGCCTCCCTTCTACCACTCTCGCACCCCTCCAATCTATACTAAACTCTGCTGCCTGACTAATCCACCTGTCCCCCCGCTATTCCTCGGCCTCTCATCTCTGTCAATCCCTTCACTGGCTCCCCATTGCCCAGAGACCCCCATTCAAAACCCTAACCATGGCATATAAAGGCATCCACAACCTGTCTCCTCCATACATCTGTGACCTAGTCTCCCGGTACTTACCTGCACGCAACCTCTGATCCTCACAAGAACGTCTTCTCTACTCCCCTCTTATCTCCTCTTCCCACAATCGCATACAAGATTTCTCCCGTGCATCCACCCTACTCTGGAACTCTCTACCCCAACATAACAGACTCTCGCCTACCGTGGAAACCTTCAGAAGGAACCTGAAGACCTACCTCTTCTGACAAGCCTACAACCTGCAGTAACCCTCGTTCCACCATACCGCTGCATGATCAACTCTACCCTCACCTATTGTATCCTCACCCATCCCTTGTAGATTGTGAGCCCTCGCGTGCAGAGTCCTCTCTCCTCCTGTACCAGTCACTGACTCGTTTTTGTTCAAATTATTGTACTTGTTGTTTGCTATGTATACCCCTTTTAAACATGTAAACCACCATGGAATTAATGGCGCTATAATAATAAATAATAATAATAATCTATTTTTTTATTAATGATTTTTAATGTTGCTATTTAGTAAGTTCCCGCATTTCATTTATTGTCACTCATATTTATTTTAGTTACTACTCATACACTGTGTTAGCGTTAGCCTCCTCTTGCATAAACTCATTGATTGACAGATACTGATTGACTGACAGACAGACACACCCATAGATAGAAAATAGAAATTAGGTAGGTAGGTAGATAGATGGATAGATAGATAATAATAGATAGATGTATAGATAAATAGATAGATTGATAGATAGTACCATTTTTTTATTTTGTGCAATGTAAACCACAAATGAATTAAATACGACCTTTCGCCAGTTTTTGCACGTTAAACTGGCCACATCATGGGATAGTGGTTGCTGGGTTTAATAAAACATATTTTTTATTTTTTTATTTCTCATCTCCATTGCAGAGATATTTGCTTGTACTGTTTAGGTTATAATTGATGCTAAGACCAAGAGGGCATTAGTAGAGATACTTCTCTGGGTGGTAAGTACTTCTTACCCTGCATGACATTGATCGTTTATAAGCAGGTGGTGTCATGTATGGGAAAATAAGACCACACCCAAGAAAAGCTCAAAATAGGCTTTCTCCTGTGAGGCAGGTAATAACATACAGCCCAGCTCTCCACCATGCTCTTTACACAGAGTTCAGCAGAGCTATATGTTAGTAAAAACACCTCCAGCAGCTTTCATCTCTTGGCAGTCAATCTGGGGGAGGGGGAGTACAGTAGAGCTGACAGTGCCCTGAGTTGGAAGCTGCAAGAGGTATTTGTAATGACATAGAGCTCTGGTGTATCCCCCCTCCCTGACTGCTGTGAGATGGAAGCTGCAGGATGTGTTTGTAATGATACATAAGTGCTGTACTTTACACAGACGGTGCAGAAATCAAAGAGGAGTGTAGTGCTGTGTGTCTTTACGTCACACATAAAAAGTTGATTCTAAGTGTCTCGGGGGGGGGGGGGTGTTCTTTTCTGTCTGCTGCGTAATTCCTCCTGCTGTTGATTGATCAATGCCATGAAGGGAAAAAATCAATGCCCCTCAGAGATGAATGACTTCAAATGCTCCATTGGGCTTAACCTTAATTACAATGTCAATTTTGCAAACTAATATCTCCGCAATGGAGATGAGAAATAAAACAATTAAACCTACATTTACTCAGCTCTGCAGCCATTATTCCTTGATGTGGCCAGTTTAACATGCTAAAACTGGTGAAAATATATCCCTATGTCCATTGGACATTATTCACTGAGAAAGTCTCCTTAAAGTCCACATTTTCTTCAGAGTCGGGGTTTATGGACTGAACAGGAAATAGTTCAAGCTTTTTTATTTGCACGCTGATGTTAAGGCTGTAATCCATATTGCCATTATGTATTTTTAGAAGGACTAAGCTGTATATTTCCCTGGAAAGAATCACTAGATTATCTTGTATTTAGCTCACCAAGAGTATAAATTTGGATCTTGTACGCATGCTGTATTCTAAATTAAACTATAAAACATCTGCTTGTTGAAGAAAAATTTTCCTGGCCAGTTTGGAAGAGTAAAGACACAATGATTCTCCCATTAGCAGAGAACAAAGTTTATGTGATATCCGCCAGGTTTTAGTCAGGGTATTACTGTATAGGAAATTGATTTATAAACATATAGCATTTTTTGTAACTACATAACAACCACAGTAAATCTTGAACTTATCCAAGCAATAAATAATAAGTAATGGCAATGTTTTAAAGGCAGACTGAAAAGCTGCAGATGATGAACAGAGATCAATAGTGTTTCTGCATTATTATTTATAGATATGGACTGGTTCATTAACTCTGATACAGTGCAGCAATCTGTGTCAAGAGCCAGAAATGGAAAGTAGATCGCGACGATGTGATGGTATTAAACAAATTAAATGAAATATGATAAATCTTGAATATGTGCAGATTCTTTTAATTACTTTTATTGAGAAAGAGTATACCATATTTTTCCGACTAAAAGACACACGTGTTTAAAATAGGCAGGTAATAGATATATTGTTAGCTTCTCTGCAGCTTGTTTATTATACACATATAGCTTTACAGTATGCACATTATGTACACTCTCAACATTCCAGTGCACATATATACACAACACTGCTGCATGCACAGTACATGCACACTCACTATATAAACAGTTCTGCCATATACATTTGCATCTCTGCTACATAAACACTACATACACACACAGCTCTACTACATGTGCGCATGCACACACAGCCCTCCTACTGTACATACACAACTCTGCTACATGCACATACAGCTCTGCTGCATGCACACAAAGCTCTGCTACATCAACACAATGTGACATGACAATAATCTACATAACTAATCATATGCTAAATAGTTGCAAGTCAAATTTACATATGAGATAGCCAAGATGAAGGTCTATAATATGATGGTAGTGTCATGTTCTAAGCAGTAGTGGATGGTGAGATACGGAGCCTGAAAGTCAAAAGTTAAAAACATTGTACATTATTCACACATACACTAGGCTCTGCTACATATATGTAAGAGTGGTGGACTGTACTAATGCGTTCCTACCCCTAAAGTCACAAATCACATCATGTATATAGTGTTATGTGTCTTTGTATATCTTGATAATGTATAGTGCATGAGTAATGTAGAGATAATACATAAGTGTAACATGTGTATTGTGAATAGACTGTGATATGGTACTGTACAGCATTGGGTAGGATATAGATTAGGATTTAGGACACAAGATAAAGACAATAGGCTTAGTACATACTGGTATAAGATAGTAACTGTAGTTGGTTGTGGACATAGGATAAGGTACAGTTAATGTTTGGGACTAGCCACCAATGGGATGGGGATAATGCTAGTATAAAGCAGACTACTTCCTGATAGTTAGTCAGATAGGGAAGTGCAGTGACTAAGGTCCAGTTCAAGTGCAGTGGTGCTGGCGGCAGCATGGAACTATTGTTCATGGCAGAGGGAGGCCTTACTAGAATCCCTTATGGACATTCCTGCAACGTCCGGAGCTCAGGACTCGGTATAGGTACTAGGAGGAGTCATAAAATGAAGATGTTCCAGGTCAATGAACTGTGAATAGACTTTTATTCACACAAAGTGCATGGCAGAGGACAAAATCAGCAATACAGCTAGACGAAATGCGACATTAACACGTTTCAGGTGACAGCCCACCATTAGTCATGATCCCTTAGGAGGAGTGCCTTATCCTCTCGGGTACAGGGAATAATGGACGTGGAACCGCGAGGAGGGAAGATAATGGATCCTGGGTGCACTGCCGGACTGGACAGGAAATTGCAGTGGCAGACAATAATAGCCATTGTAGTGATAGTTCAGGAGGAACGGATAGTAATGTTGGAAATGGACTGTGTTAAGGAAACGTACTGTGAAACAAGGAAGAAGAAATGTGCCCGATACTGCGTGTTATAATCTGATGAACTTGAACTGTTCAGTAAACTGTTGTTGGTTAATACAAACTGTGTGTCCCCAGAGTTGTGTACGGTGGTCCCGGAAGATGGAGGACTGGACACAGTGGATGTCTGTGGCCTACACGTGAGTGTGATGCACCCACACTGGGCAGCACATTGGGAAACTGGGAAACAATTTTCCTGTAAAGTGCCGGGGTGATGGGAAGCAGCAGCTCGGTCAAGGCTACCGCTCTCGGTCACTTTACATACACACAGCTCTGCTACATAAACATACACACCTCTGCTAAACACTGTGTATAGACTACCACATTTTGAAGTTTCTTCCAGGCATGTGAAAGATCACATGACCTGATAGGTCGTTCAGTTACCAGGCAGAATCTGCAGCTTCTGTGCAACTTTAGTAATGTGCAAGTCGTGGTCTTCTTCTGCACTGCAACGATAACTGATCAGTGTAGGACAGGTGGAGAGAGAGCAGTTCCTTCAGTGATAGGGAAGAACGCTTTGTCAGCATTCTCCTTGATCATAGGAAGTTGCCTCTGGACTATAAGATGCACAAACTTTTTAGCACGTTTTTTTCTTCCTAAAAAGTTAATCTTATAGTCCATAAATTATGGTCAATGCTACATTCTTTAAAAAAAACTTTTGAAACTTGTAAGGATTTTTTTTTTCACATAAGCTTAGGGTACATTCATATTATTTTGGATGTGAGGTTTCACATAACATTTTTGTACAAATTAGTCATCCTTAGTTTCAAATGAGTGGATCAAACACAGAATTATTGACCTAAACAGATAGCTTCATAAGAATCTCAGATCGGTAATCAGAGTCTCAAGCTTTTATTTTTTATTTTCCGTCAACATAGCCGTATGAGGCTTGTTTTTTTGAGGGATGAGTTGTACTTTTTATTGACACCATTCATTTTATCATGTGATGCACTGGTAAGCAGGAAAAAAACTCCAAGCGTGTTGAAATTGCAAAAAAAGTGCAATTTCACAAATTCAATAAAAGCATAAACGAATAAACCACGGAGCTAAAATGCTATAGAGGTATATTACCATTAGGGCCAACCTTACGGGGTCCGCAACCAACCAAAATATACTGAAAAGTGAAAGATTAATATATGTTGCGGTGAAACCCTCAAGGTTTGTCCAACTAATAATACCAGTCCTAGTACAAAAACAAGCTGAAAACCAGAAAACTGCTGTTGATTCACCAATACAAAAGCAACACACTTCTAATAAAGTGCAACATACCTCTAGACTACCATACCAGACTGGTTGTGCAGAAACTAATGCATATTTTGCATGTATGTGTGTGTCTATAAAACTTAATTAATATTTAAAAAAGCCAACCAGTGTACATAGATCACTGCCGTTATCTAAAACCAAATAAGCATTGGAGGAGAATGTGCTTTAAGATGGAGGGGCATTAAAGGTGATCCCTTAGCCAGCAATTTAAAAGCAAAGTTGGAAATACTGTCCAATAAAGCACCTACAGACAGTCATAAATGAGTGATGGCGCTGTGCTGTGTTGAATCCACCGTAGCTGCGAGGGATCAGATCCGAAGGCGCGCTGAGGAATCAGTCCAATTAGTGGTGCACGCGTGCAGGAAGCCCCAGCCAGTGGCAGACCTGCCGCTGTGCAACCGCGAGTGAAAGGATGTCAGCGGCGTGTGACGTCACAGGCTCACAGGGACGGAAGCCGAGAAGACCCATCCTATCCTTACGTGTTTCTGAGATTATTTCGATCTCCTTCATCAGATATCCTGCCACTGGCCAGGGCTTCCTGCACGCGTGCACCGCTCCTTGGACTGGGGAAAATGCCTGGACGCATTTGTTGTCAGAGCATTACGCCACTTTTACAGACTGACAATAAAACATATCAAAACGAAGATAAAATGGATTTTACAGGAAAAAATGTTAGGAAACGTTCTTTCCAGTATAATGACTTGTGTATAAGGCAAATTAAGAAAGAGAGAAAAAAAACACCTCTTCCACCCCTTAGGTTATGTTCACACATAGCGTTTTTGCTGCGTTTTTGCACTTTCTTATTACTTTCAATGGTGAATACCCCATTGACCGATAAATGTAATTTTAACATTTTACTACCTTATCTGAGCATGTGGTGTGTGACATGGTTAGACACATTCTGTTTAATTTATGAAGAGGGACTCTGAAACTCATAAAGCTTATGCAAACAATGCAAGAACTGCCAAAAATTAGAAGGAAGAGGGACTCCGATACACCCTGTATTAGATATAAAAGAGGGGCTCATACACATTCTGTTAAAATTGTTAGGTAGTGGGGACTCATAAAGCCTATGCACTAAGTGCAAGTGCTGCCAAAAATTAGAAGGAGGGTCCGCAATACACCCTGGAAAACACAGAGTAGGGCCTCAGTATAAATTATTTGACAATTGTTAAAATATTGTGTGTTTTAATTTGTAAAAACATTGGGACTTTTACATTTTAAAAAGATTGTACAAAGAGACAGAATCTGTCAATGAGTGAAAGAAACTATCATGTTGTGGACTGTGCAAGAGATTTATGTGATCAGAATACGCACTCATTTCCATCAGATGATACTGATATTTGACAACGAGCAATACAACAAGATGGGTCAAAGCAAGAACTTGATTTGGCCTCAGAATAAATTTTTCAACAATTTTAAAAAGATTGTGAATTGGATTGGACTGGTAAAAGAATGAAAGATAAGGCCCTCTCCCACGACTACTGAGTACACATGGATGGTATAGGGAAACTGTGAATGGCTCATTAAATCAGGACATTTTGCCATCTTTTGAGAATTTCTGTCTACAGATGTCCATAAACAGCCTGAATCTGTTAATGAATGCATGGAAAGGAGCTATCATGTTGTGGACTGTGGAAGAGATGTATGTGACCAGAAGGAACACTCATTTCCATCAGATGATAACAACTAGCACCTATCCCTCATATGAGACAACAAGAAACAGAACAAGATGGCAAAAGGCAAGAACTTGACTTGAATGAAACTAAAGCTGTTGAAATAGCTAGTGAAGACTTTGTGGATAGTAAAGACCTTACCACCGTTGCGGTATTAAAAACTGAAGAAACAATACAAAACAACGATGGGAGGCTGCATTCAATGTAACTAGTGAAGGGCAGAGGGTCAGAGCAGTTCAGTTAAAGAGAGTGACTGGCGTCAGCAGACCAGCACCAGACAGAGATGAACCTATGCCCCCAGCAAGTGCGTGGTGAGTCACTGTCCGTGGCTATTTTCTCAGAGACTCATGTCCAGAGAGAGAATTTTAAAACCTGTGGGACGTCTACACTGCTGACTCCTACACTGCTAAAGCCTATGCACTTAGTGCCTAGCAAAGATTTAAAGGAGGGATTGCAGTACACCCTGAAAGAGACTTAGAAGAGGGCCTCAGAAAACATTTTTTTTACCATTTGAAAGGAGTAGGACTCCTAGACTAGTAAAACGTATGCACTATGTGCAAGGGCTGCCAAAATTTAGAAGGAAGCTCTGCGATACACCCTGGAACTAGTGGGACTCCTAAATTGGTAAAGTCGATGAACTAAGTGCAAGGGCTGAAAAACATTTACCCTTGGGGGTATACATATATAATACAGTACAGACCAAAAGTTTGGACACACCTTCTCATTTAAAGATTTGTCTGTATTTTCAGGACTATGAAAATTGTACATTCACACTGAAGGCATCAAAACTATGAATTAACACGTGTGGAATTATATACTTAACAAAAAAGTGTGAAACAACTGAAAATATGTCTTATATTCTAGGTTCTTCAAAGTAGCCACCTTTTGCTTTGATGACTGCTTTGCACACTCTTGGCATTCTCTTGATGAGCTTCAAGAAGTAGTCACCGGAAATGGTCTTCCAACAATCTTGAAGGAGTTCCCAGAGATGCTTAGCACTTGTTGGCCCTTTTGCCTTCACTCTGCGGTCCAGCTCACCCCAAACCATCTCGATTGGGTTCAGGTCTGGTGACTGTGGAGGCCAGGTCATCTGGCGTAGCACCCTATCACTCTCCATCTTGGTCAAATAGCCCTTAAACAGCTTGGAGGTGTGTTTGGGGTCATTGTCCTGTTGAAAAATAAATGATGGTCCAACTAAACGCAAACCGGATGGAATAGCATGCCGCTGCAAGATGCTGTGGTAGTCATGCTTGTTCAGTATGCCTTCAATTTTGAATAAATCCCCAACAGTGTCACCAGCAAAGCACACCCACACCATCACACCTCCTCCTTCGTGCTTCAAGGTGGGAACCAGGCATGTCCATCCGTTCACCTTTTCTGCGTCACACAAAGACATGGTGGTTGGAACCAAAGCTCTCAAATTTGGACTCATCAGACCAAAGCACAGATTTCCACTGGTTTAATGTCCATTTCTTGTGTTCTTTAGCCCAAACAAGTCTCTTTTGCTTGTTGCCTGTGACGCGCCCCCTGGGACATATTCCTTTTTGAGGGGAATACCCGGCACCGGATCAGATGGGGGGGGGGTTTGTAGTCTCCGAGCGGCTGTGACCCGGTCCCGTGCCCAGGGCGTCAAGCTCAGTGTGATGTGGCAGTTCTACAGATGTTACTAAAGTTCTTTTGTGTCGACTACGCCACCCGTTGTGATGCGGTCACTGTGGCCGCCGCTGCAGCAGGGTCCGCTGAGGCTGATGGTGGGTGCGCAGCTTGGTGAGATAACCCCCAACGGGAGGGGTATAGCCTCAGAGGGGACAGGCGCAGAGGATGGGGGTTGTGGTGGTGTAGTGCAGACGGCAGTGAAGACAGAGTCGGGTTGTGCAGTTAAGGGTGTTTACTTACTGCAGATGTTGTACTGGTCACTCCAGCTGCTAGTGACCACCCGAGCCGTGCTGCGTCCACCAGGTCCTGGATCCAGCCAACCCCCAAACAAGTCCGGAGCGTGGCCCTGAGCTCTCCCTCTGTCCTTTCTTCAGCCGTCCCCACCAGTGATCCACCTAGGTCCAGCTCCCTCGGGCCTGCTGTTGGGACACCCTTGGCCTTGGGTTCCCTGACCCTTCATGTGGTGTGCCTTCGGGGTGAATGTGGTGGGTGGCCGTGGCAGATGCTGCCCACGGCCTCCGGTCTCTGGCTGGGGATTGTTTTTACCCCCACCAGTTTGGGTTCCGGTACCCTTTTGCTGACTCCTCACCCGGTGCTCTAATTTGGGTTCTTGGGTCCCTTCAGTCTTCCCCCTCTGGGTCTTTCTCTGCTCCACTCTCTCTCTCTCCAGGGCTGCTGTTTCCTTCTCTCTGCCGATTTGTTCTCTGCATCAGACAGGCTCCTCTCCAACTGACTTGTTCTCTACAACTGACCCTGATTCTAGTTGGTGCCCACCTTATATATCCCTCTATGTGTGAGCTCAGGTGACCAGCACCCAATGAGCTCCTATCACTACCCAGACTGCTCCCCCTATCTGCCCCTACACTACATGGGATGTACCACCCCCCCTCCCACTCCAGCCAGGAACAGACTCGGTCGTACCTGCACATTTCTAAGTGGGAGTACCGTCGGCCTGTTCCCCGGAAATGGGATGTGTGTAGTGCATGCAGCCTACCGAGCTCAGTTCCACACTCCATCCTTACCCGGGAGTGGAATATCACACCTCTGGGTTGAGGTGCAATACCCCTGTAGCAGCCGAATCCTCAGGGTGCTACATTCCCCCCTGGTAAATCACAGCACGTCCTCGGGCTGTAAGACATAAATAACACCAAAAACATACAAATTTTTATAAACATATAAAACATATAAAACATTATATATATAAAACTTTTCATATAAACATTCTCGTCGTCTCTTGTTTCAGGTTCCTCCTCCGGACACTGTGCAACGTGTGTCCGGGAAAAGTGCGACAGTCTCTTAGAAAAACTGGTTTTCCTATAAAACCGGAAGGGGGCGCTTTAGGACGCGCAACTATTTACAGGGGAAGTTGGCCGCTCTCAGTCCTCGGCCAGGTAGAGGGAAGGGAATGGCTGCTCACAGTCCTCAGCCTGTAGGATGAAGGGGTTAACGGGTAAACAGTTCACTGGTCCCAACGGGGACTATTTTAGCAGCAACGGTTCACTGTGCCCCGACGGGCAACTATATACAGTCTCTACTCCCGTCCTCAACGACGGCTCCCTCCTGCTTTTTCTTGGTGATATGGTGTTGCTTCAGACCCGTCCAGGTCCTCTGGCTCCTCCTCCTCGCACCGCAACTCCTCCTCCGTCAGGCGGTGTACGTGGAGGGCGTAAGGTCCTTTGGCACACTTGTGCCGGGTGAAGGTGACCTCGTCTCCGATGTAGAGGTCACGACCTCTGTGCCCCTCCGGCAGATGGGACTCCACGTCTCTGCGCGTGACAAAGACGTCGCCGGGGGTGTTGTTGTCTCTAATGAAGCCCCACCTCTTCGAGCTGCTGTCGGCAACACTCAGCGCGCTCTGCTGCAGCTGCCCTAGTTTCCTGAGTGAACCCCATTAGATCTTCTCCGGTGGGGTCCCACTCAAACTGTGCTTCCGCTAGCGGGGGCGAGATCCGTGCCACGGGCTTCGGAGCCGGAATCAGGGGTTCATCCAGGGGTCTTAGTTTCTGCTGCCGTTCCAGCTCATGGTATCCTTCGGGCCAGATGAAGGGCCGCCCGTCCGGCCATGTGAGCTGGCTGAACAAGTCCTTCCCCAGGTGTGGCACCCTTGGTTTTACGGGCGCGGGCGCGGTGGTGGTGGCGCCCGGGTTGCCCAGGCCTTGCGGCCAGGCCTGGGGCACCTGGAAGGTGAAGGGCACCGTTAGGACGGCGGCACCCTGGGCTACCTGGCCTTGCGGCCAGGCCGGAGGCTCCGCGGAGGTAGGGGGCGCTGTTGGTGATGCGGCGCCCGGGGGTACTAGGCCTTGCGACCAGGCCGGAGGCTCTTCCTGCTTGGTCACGCTCCGGGTCGGTGCGTGTGACGTCACAGGGGTCGCGGCGGCGGCTTCTGGTCGGGGCCTAGTCATTAGCGGTGACATGGCGGTTACGGGCACGGACGGGGGACTTTCGGGCTCTGCGACGGGGAACCGGAGCAGGTGGGCGGTCTCTCGGTATGGGGTATAAGCGTCCCCTTTACCTGCCTTCATACGTTCGGCTCCCTTCTCAGCGCCGTCTCCGACCTTGGGTCCTCCCGCGTCATCCGTAGAGGCAGTTGGTGTCCTCTCCCAGGGGAGCATGCTCCGTTGACTGGTCTCTGCTTGCTGGGTCATCTCCCGGCTCCACTCCGCCAATATCTCACGCTGTACCCGGGCCATCCTCCTTGCGAGGCCCTCCATGGCAGTTTGTGCACACTCCCGGTCTCGGGGGAGCTGCGCTAAGATCTCCGCTAGACCTAGCGGGGTTGTGGACTCTAGCAGGCTCCTGACCATCGGGTCGGTGCTGCTCTGCTCTTCTTCCGGCAGGCTCCTGGCCAGCGGGCCGGTGCTGCTCTGCCCTCCTTCCTCGGTCTCTAGCAGACTCCTGGCCAGCGGGCCGGTGCTGTTCTGCTTTCTCTCCATCTCCGGGTGAGCTCCTCCGCTACTCCTCGTTAGACCTCTTGCCTCCGGGTCCGCTCGCTCCAGACTGCTCCAAGCGGCACCCATCTTCGTTCTTTTCTTTCGTCTCCTCCCACTTCGAGGGCGGTCCCGGGGCAACTCGGTGACTGTCAGCCCCAGGGGGAGTTCTTTCACGCTGACAGACACCTCCAGCATCACAGTCTCTGTTGGTGGGGGCGGTTTCCACTTTTGGCGCCATTTTCTGTCCCGGCCCACGATGGGAGGTGGCCTCTTGCCCTCCTTTGGCACGCCTATAATGGCGTCCGCTGCTCTTCCAAGGCGGGAAATCTGCGGTTTTGGCGGGAAGCGTCGCCCAGTGGCGGGAAACTCTGCAGATGGCGGGAACAAGCTGGAAATGGCGGACAATCGGCGGGAAACGACCTGTGATGGGGTCCGATGGCGTGGACCCTCCGGAACCGGCGGGAGACTTCTTTCTGAGGTAAACTTGCACTTTTCTTCAGGCACGCAGTACCCGGGTGTTGCGGGCACGTAATCCTGCCGACTACGCCAAAGTTGACGCGCCCCCTGGGACATATTCCTTTTTGAGGGGAATACCCGGCACCGGATCAGATGGGGGGGGGGTTTGTAGTCTCCGAGCGGCTGTGACCCGGTCCCGTGCCCAGGGCGTCAAGCTCAGTGTGATGTGGCAGTTCTACAGATGTTACTAAAGTTCTTTTGTGTCGACTACGCCACCCGTTGTGATGCGGTCACTGTGGCCGCCGCTGCAGCAGGGTCCGCTGAGGCTGATGGTGGGTGCGCAGCTTGGTGAGATAACCCCCAACGGGAGGGGTATAGCCTCAGAGGGGACAGGCGCAGAGGATGGGGGTTGTGGTGGTGTAGTGCAGACGGCAGTGAAGACAGAGTCGGGTTGTGCAGTTAAGGGTGTTTACTTACTGCAGATGTTGTACTGGTCACTCCAGCTGCTAGTGACCACCCGAGCCGTGCTGCGTCCACCAGGTCCTGGATCCAGCCAACCCCCAAACAAGTCCGGAGCGTGGCCCTGAGCTCTCCCTCTGTCCTTTCTTCAGCCGTCCCCACCAGTGATCCACCTAGGTCCAGCTCCCTCGGGCCTGCTGTTGGGACACCCTTGGCCTTGGGTTCCCTGACCCTTCATGTGGTGTGCCTTCGGGGTGAATGTGGTGGGTGGCCATGGCAGATGCTGCCCACGGCCTCCGGTCTCTGGCTGGGGATTGTTTTTACCCCCACCAGTTTGGGTTCCGGTACCCTTTTGCTGACTCCTCACCCGGTGCTCTAATTTGGGTTCTTGGGTCCCTTCAGTCTTCCCCCTCTGGGTCTTTCTCTGCTCCACTCTCTCTCTCTCCAGGGCTGCTGTTTCCTTCTCTCTGCCGATTTGTTCTCTGCATCAGACAGGCTCCTCTCCAACTGACTTGTTCTCTACAACTGACCCTGATTCTAGTTGGTGCCCACCTTATATATCCCTCTATGTGTGAGCTCAGGTGACCAGCACCCAATGAGCTCCTATCACTACCCAGACTGCTCCCCCTATCTGCCCCTACACTACATGGGATGTACCACCCCCCCTCCCACTCCAGCCAGGAACAGACTCGGTCGTACCTGCACATTTCTAAGTGGGAGTACCGTCGGCCTGTTCCCCGGAAATGGGATGTGTGTAGTGCATGCAGCCTACCGAGCTCAGTTCCACACTCCATCCTTACCCGGGAGTGGAATATCACACCTCTGGGTTGAGGTGCAATACCCCTGTAGCAGCCGAATCCTCAGGGTGCTACACCTGTCCTTAGCAGTGGTTTCCTAGCAGCTATTTTACCATGAAGGCCTGCTGCACAAAGTCTCCTCTTAACAGTTGTTGAAGAGATGTGTCTGCTGCTAGAACTCTGTGTGGCATTGACCTGGTCTCTAATCTGAGCTGCTGTTAACCTGCGATTTCTGAGGCTGGTGACTCGGATAAACTTATCCTCAGAAGCAGAGGTGACTCTTGGTCTTCCTTTTCTGGGGCGGTCCTCATGTGATCCAGTTTCTTTGTAGCGCTTGATGGTTTTTGCAACTGCACTTGGGGACACTTTCAAAGTTTTCCCAATTTTTCGGACTGACTGACCTTCATTTCTTAAAGTAATGATGGCCACTCGTTTTTCTTTACTTAGAATTTGTATTATGGCAAGAAAAAAGCAGCTAACAGTCTATTCAGTAGGAATATCAGCTGTGTATCAACCAGACTTCTGCACAACACAACTGATGGTCCCAACCCCATTTATAAGGCAAGAAATCCCACTTATTAAACCTAACAGTGCACATCTGTGAAGTGAAAACCATTTCCGGTGACTACCTCTTGAAGCTCATCAAGAGAATGCCAAGAGTGTGCAAAGCAGTCATCAAAGCAAAAGGTGGCTACTTTGAAGAACCTAGAATATAAGACATATTTTCAGTTGTTTCACACTTTTTGTTAAGCATATAATTCCACATGTGTTAATTCATAGTTTTGATGCCTTCAGTGTGAATGTACAATTTTCATAGTCATGAAAATACAGAAAAATCTTTAAATGAGAAGGTGTGTCCAAACTTTTGGTCTGTACTGTACATATATATATGTAATAGAATTTTAGATGTAGACCTCTAAAAAAGAGATAATAGGGCATCATACACACCCTTGAAAACATACGAAAAAAGGTTGGATCATGACCCTGTAGATATGATAGAGGAGAAGGAGGACACTAAAAATTAGAAAACAAGAACTGTATACCTTTGATTGGGTGGGAAGGGGTGCATGGGAATACACCAGGAAAAAAGGAACATGTTATTTGACTCTACTGTCATCCAGAGGGATTGAGACGTCTGGGCCAATCCAGGCCTTGTTCATTTTTATGAGAGTCAGCCTGTCAGCATTTTCAGTTGACAGGCGAATGCGCCTATCATTTATTATGCCCCTGGCGGCACTAAAATCCCATTCTGACAAAATGCTAGCAGCAGGGCAGGCCAGCACCTCCAAGGCGTAGACAGACAGTTCATGCCCCGTGTCCAGCTTGGACACCCAACAGTTGTATGGCACAGAGGAATCACAGAGGGTGCTGGTACGGTCGGCTAGGTACCCGTTCACCTTCTTCATAAACTTTTCCCTCCTTGTCAGAGTACCTTGCAAATCAGGGCCTGGGCACTGGGAGGGTCTGATGAAACTGTTCAAGACCTTTGATAGTGTTCCCCTGCCTTTGGACCTAGTGTGTCTCCCTCCTCTCTACTCCTTGGTTGTCCAAAGAACTCTGACCTCTGCCGCCAGCATTGTAAGGTGATTTTTTGACCTAATTCTTCAACTGTGGCCTTCTGATATTGCACCATTTTAGTAGCCCTCTCTGCTGCAGAAAGGAGAGATGGAAAGTTCTCCTTGTAGCGTGAGTCGAGAAGGGTGAACAGCCAGTAATTGGTGGTGGACAAAATGCGTATAACATGAGTGTCACTTGAAAGGCAGCTGGACATAAAGTCTGCCATGTGTGACAGACTCCCAACAGGCAAGACTTCCCTGTCCCCACCAGGGGGAGGATTCTCCATCTCCTCCTGCCTCTCCTCCTGCTCCTCCTCTTCAGGCCATCCACGCTGAACAGAAGTGAAGCTGGTCTTGGTAATATGCTCCGCAGAGCAGGCAACCATCTCCTATACCTCTTCCTCAGCCTCCTCTTCCTCATTATCACCCAATCCATGCTGAGAAGATGAGAAGAGGTTGGGTTGGGTAGTATCACCCTGTTTACTTTCTTCCTTCATCGCCATCTGGTCTGCATGCAAAGCTCCTTCTTTAATGGTGAGCAGCGAGCGTTTCAGTAGAAACAGAAGTGGGTTGGTTATGTTGATTATGTCATCATCGCCACTTACCATCTTGGTTGGTTCCTCAAGGTTTTGGAGAACCTCACATATGTCAGACATCCATGCCCACTTGTTGGTTGTTAGGTGCGGAGGGTCACCAGAACACCGACGGGCATGTTGTAGCTGGTATTCAATTACTACCCTCTGCTGCTCACAAAGCCTTGCCAACATATGTAATGTTGAGTTCCAGCATGTGGGCAGGTTACAAAACAGTCAGTGAGGTGGTACTTGAAAGCAATGCTGCAGCACTGCCAGATCGGTGGCAACTGTAGGTGACTTGCGGAACTGGGCTCACACACGGCGCACCTTCACAACTAGATCAGGCAAATCTGGGTAGGTTTCCAGAAACCACTGAACCACTAAGTTGAGCACATGGGCAAGGCATGGTACATGTGTGAGCTTGCCAAGCTTCAGAGCCGCCAACATGTTATGGCCATTATCACACATGACCATACCTGATTGTAGGTTCAGTTTAGAGAACCACAGATCTCTCTGGTCTGTTAGACCTTTCAACAACTCTGTGGCGGTGTGCTGTTTGTCACCTAAAGATATGAGTTTAAGCAGAGCCAGTTATAGCTTCCCCAAGGCAGTGCTCACACTGTTCTGGCTTTAAAAGTGGTGTCCCGCACCCCATTGCAAAGTGGACAGGAAACAATGTCTCATGGATGAGTGTGTTTATTGTGCTCCCGCAGCAGGCAGGGTTTCACCTGGACCACGACCATGGCCTTTGCGTGCACCATCAGCAGCACGTCTACTTCCCATTCCTTTACCGCATGCCTTGCATATTTTAAATTATGTACACAGGTAAGATCGGTATTATTAGGAAATCTAATCTATTTAAATTGGCCCTGAAATGACTTGAATTTTAACAGGGGTCTGTAGACTTATATATATATATATATATACAGTACAGACCAAAAGTTTGGACACACCTTCTCATTTAAAGATTTTTCTGTATTTTCATGACTATGAAAATTGTACATTCACACTGAAGGCATCAAAACTATAAATAAACACATGTGGAATTATATACTTAACAAAAAAGTGTGAAACAACTGAAAATATGTCTTATATTCTAGGTTCTTCAAAGTAGCCACCTTTTGCTTTGATGACTGCTTTGCACACTCTTGGCATTCTCTTGATGAGCTTCAAGAGGTAGTCACCGGAAATGGTTTTCACTTCACAGGTGTGCCCTGTCAGGTTTAATAAGTTGGATTTCTTGCCTTATAAATGGGGTTGGGACCATCAGTTGTGTTGTGCAGAAGTCTGGTGGATACACAGCTGATAGTCCTACTGAATAGACTATTAGAATTTGTATTATGGTAAGAAAAAAGCAGCTAAGTAAAGAAAAACGAGTGGCCATCATTACTTTAAGAAATAAAGGTCAGTCAGTGAGAGAAATTGGGAAAACTTTGAAAGTGTCCCCAAGTGCAGTTGCAAAAACCATCAAGCGCTACAAAGAAACTGGCTCACATGAGGACCGCCCCAGGAAAGGAAGACCAAGAGTCACCTCTGCTTCTGAGGATAAGTTTATCCGAGTCACCAGCCACAGAAATCGCAGGTTAAGAGCAGCTCAGATTAGAGACCAGGTCAATGCCACACAGAGTTCTAGCAGCAGACACATCTCTTCAACAACTGTTAAGAGGAGACTTTGTGCAGCAGGCCTTCATGGTAAAATAGCTGCTAGGAAACCACTGCTAAGGACAGGCAACAAGCAGAAGAGACTTGTTTGGGCTAAAGAACACAAGGAATGGACATTAGACCAGTGGAAATCTGTGCTTTGGTCTGATGAGTCCAAATTTGAAATCTTTGGTTCCAACCACCGTGTCTTTGTGCGACGCAGAAAAGGTGAACGGATGGACTCTACATGCCTGGTTCCCACCGTGAAGCATGGAAGAGGAGGTGTGATGGTGTCGGGGTGCTTTGCTGGTGACACTGTTGGGGATTTATTCAAAATTGAAGGCATACTGAACCAGCATGGCTACCACAGCATCTTGCAGCGGCATGCTATTCCATCTGGTTTGCGTTTAGTTGGACCCTCATTTATTTTTCAACAGGACAATGACCCCAAACACACCTCCAGGCTGTGTAAAGGCTATTTGACCAAGAAGGAGAGTGATGGGGTGCTACGCCAGATGACCTGGCCTCCACAGTCACCAGACCTGAACCCAATCGAGATGGTTTGGGGTGAGCTGGACCGCAGAGTGAAGGCAAAAGGGCCAACAAGTGATAAGCATCTATGGGAACTCTTTCAAGATTGTTGGAAGACCATTTCCGGTGACTACTAGAGATGAGCGTTGTTCTACTCGAACTGTTCGCCAATCTCAAATTCGAGCTGTTTTGGGCGGTGTTCGAGCCGTTCGGCGAACACGAACAATTTGAGAAAAATTCGGCTGTTCGAGGTTATGTTCGATAACTGTTCGTGCACCAAAATCATAACTGGATTTTTTCTCAGTAATGATGAAAATTAATGTTAATACGCAGTTTGAGTGTACAGCGGGGTGGGGGGAGGGGCAGGGGATGGATCTCTGCAGGAACAATGAAGATCTCCATTTTTTTTTCTCTTTCCCGCATTTACAGTGGGGAGGTGCAATCTGTCAGCCTATCAGCAGCGCACACACGGAGCGAAGTGCTTTTTTTCACACAAGCAAGGGCATGTGTCATTGGCAGTGTATGTCACATGTCCTTGCCCTATAAGACCAAGCCATTTTCCCCGTCGCCACCATTTTCTCACTGCTGCAGCTGCGTGTTAGACGGCACCGCTGTTGCTGTGTGCGCTATACCTTGTTAATTTCAAGCCAATTTTCGCACAAATATACAGATAGCTTGGGAATAGGGAATAGTTGTGATTGCAGTCCTTTTAAGGACTAGGTTACAGCATTTCCTACGACTTTTATCAGGGAGGTCTGTGCTCTTAAATAGATAGGTTGTGGGAGTAAAGACTAATTGTAATTGGAGTCCTTTTCAGGACTAGGTTACATGAGTTCCTATCAGTTTTTGCCAGGCAGGTCTGTGCCAGTGCTGTGCAAGTTTTTTTCACAGCATTTGGCTGAATCTAGCAAAGCTAATCCTTTTTGGCCTATTGCAGAGTGTGTTAGTCAGTGGAGTAGCCTATCTGTGTTGCAAGATATACCACCTGTGTATAGAATACCAATTTTTTTACTGCACCTAGTGAAGTAAAATCTTTTGGGCATAGCATCATTCTATTAGTCCATCTATACTGACCTCCATCAGGTTGCAAATTAAAACTAATTTTTATCTGCATCTACAGTACCTCTGAAAAAATATTTGGGCTTCTAGCAGTGTGTGGGACTTGTTCTATTAGTCCATCTATACTGACCTCCATCAGGTTGCAAACTGAATATAGTTTTTTCTGCATCTACCTCTGAAAAAATATTGGGCTTCTAGCTGTGTGTGGGTCTTGTTCTATTAATCCATCTATACTGACCTCCATCAGGTTGCAAACTGAATATATTTTTTTCTGCATCTACCTCTGAAAAAATATTGGGCTTCTAGCTGTGTGTGGGTCTTGTTCTATTAATCCATCTATACTGACCTCCGTCAGGTTGCAAACTGAATATATTTTTTTCTGCATCTACCTCTGAAAAAATATTGGGCTTCTAGCTGTGTGTGGGTCTTGTTCTATTAATCCATCTATACTGACCTCCATCAGGTTGCAAACTGAATATATTTTTTTCTGCATCTACCTCTGAAAAAATATTGGGCTTCTAGCTGTGTGTGGGTCTTGTTCTATTAATCCATCTATACTGACCTCCATCAGGTTGCAAACTGAATATATTTTTTTCTGCATCTACCTCTGAAAAAATATTTGGCCTTCTAGTAGTGTGTCGGACTTTCTCTATTAGTCCATCTATACTGACCTCCATCAGGTTGCAAACTGAATATATTTTTTTCTGCATCTACCTCTGAAAAAATATTGGGCTTCTAGCTGTGTGTGGGTCTTGTTCTATTAATCCATCTATACTGACCTCCATCAGGTTGCAAACTGAATATATTTTTTTCTGCATCTAGCTCTGAAAAAATATTTGGCCTTCTAGTAGTGTGTCGGACTTTCTCTATTAGTCCATCTATACTGACCTCCATCAGGTTGCAAATTAAAACTAATTTTTATCTGCATCTACAGTACCTCTGAAAAAATATTTGGGCTTCTAGCTGTGTGTGGGACTTGTTGTATTAGTCCATCTATACTGACCTCCATCAGGTTGCAAATTCAAAATAATTTTTTTCTGCATCTAACCCAGCCAATAGTTTTGGCCTAATACCACAGTTTGGCCACTCAGCTCTGCTCGGTTACCATCCATTGTTTTTTTGTGCAAACAACTCCAGAGTTGTGAATTAGTTAACCACCAAAATGAGTGGAAAAAGGCCTGCTGCTGGTGGAAAGGGGAATAGGCGTGTTGGGAAGGGGAAAAAAGGTTGTGTCCGTGGGGTAGGTGTTAAAGCAACAGTAACATCTGCAGAAGAAAGACCATCTTCCAGCCAAACTAAAATGTCTATTTCTTTTAGCGGACAATGTGATAAGATTCCTTTCTTACGGCCACGCCAATCGCTACAAATTCCAGATAAGGCACAAAAACAGCAGGTGCTTCAACGGATATCAAGTGCTCCTTTAAGTGGGCTCTCCTCCACATCAACTTCAACATCACAAATACTCCAGTCCTCAAAGGTGTCACCCAAATCGCACTTGCTTCCTCACAGCTCCCAAATCTCCAGCTGCCCGTCTGAGTATGAGGTAGAACAGATGGTTGAGTCTGCAGAGCTGTTTACTCATACTATAGCCTGGGAATCAGAGGTCGACTCCAGCGCTTCTGTGAATCCAGACGAGGAAATGATCTGCACTGATGCCCAGAATCTTTATGAGTCGGATCCAGGACCAGACGCAGAAGGTTCTGACCATAATGTAGACCCTCATTCCCAAACTGTAACTCCTGTTGGTGGAGACAATGAGGAAGACGATGATAAGACTCAAATACTTGATTGGAGCGACAACTTTAGTTTTTTGTCAGGGCAGGAACAGGTTGGCTCTGAGGACGACGGGTGTGATAACGCACAGGGTGATGATGATGAGGTCGGAGATCCCACTTACTGTCAACCCACAGTCAGCCAAGAGATGAGGTCAGCAGAGGAGGTGGAGGAAGATGCTAGTGACGACGAGGTCAGGTTGCGCCTTCCTGGACAGAGATGTAGTACTGGAAGCACGTCAACAACTGCATCCTCAAACACAACTCTGCCTCTCACCACAAGTCGTGGTGGCTCTTCAGGTCGCATGGGTGCTAAGCCTTGCATAGCCTGGGCATTTTTTCAGATCGATAAAGATGACCCAACTCGTGTTATCTGTAACATTTGTCAGCAAAAGCTAAGTAGAGGCCAAAAAATACATAGTTTGAGTACTTCATGCATGAACCGGCACATGGACATGAAGCATAAGTTGCAGTGGGAAGCTCAGTGTGCTACAATGCGGCCTAGCCGGCCGGGCCAACCACCGTCTGCCATATCTTGTGCATCCGCGGCCTCTTCATCCTCTGTGACTGGGGGGACAGCAGTCACACCTGTTTTGGGGCGCAGACCTGCCACCTCTTTACCCGCAACAGCCAGCGTGATTGGCAGGTCATCATTTTCTTTGGAGGTGGTAACACCAGCTGGTGTTGAGCGCTGTCCGACATCGATAGCACCACCTTTGGATCAAGGCAACCTAACATGTCCGCCTGCATCTTCCTCACAGACCGGCAGTTTGCCGGGGACACCCTTATCAACCCCGTCTAAGCACAATAGCCAGCCCTCGGTCCCTCAGATGTGGACAAGTAAAAGACCATTTCCTCCTAGCCATGAGAAAGCTAAGAGGTTGAATTTCACCATCTGCAAGCTCTTGGCTACAGAAATGCTGCCTTTCCGCCTGGTGGACACAGAGGATTTTCGAGACCTTATGTCCGTCGCAGTGCCCCAGTACCAGATGCCCAGTCGGCACTACTTCTCAAAGAAAGGTGTGCCTGCGCTCCACCAGCATGTCGCACACAACATCACCGCTTCTT
The DNA here is from genome assembly GCF_046119375.1 of Phyllobates terribilis. Lineage (NCBI taxonomy): Eukaryota > Metazoa > Chordata > Amphibia > Anura > Dendrobatidae > Phyllobates > Phyllobates terribilis. Next base: position 881,984,775 of record NW_027362761.1, read on the forward strand.
TGAGAAACTCTGTGTGTGACAGGGTGCATTTCACCACAGACACTTGGACAAGTAGGCATGGACAGGGGCGTTACATGTCGCTGACTGGGCACTGGGTAACTATGGTGACAGCAGGACAAGGGGCTGCTGTCCAAGTCTTGCCGTCCCCACGAGTTGTGCGTCAATCCTCTTTATGTCAAAGTTCCTCCACTGCTTCTGCCTCCTCAACCTCCTCTCGGTCTTCCACCTGCACCCAAAGCCTGTCTGGTCATGCCACAAGCTTTCTAACTGCGCAGAAGGGATCCTGCACACCTCCTTACTATGCTGGCAGTAGGGCTCAACGTCATCAGGCGGTTTTTACATTGAAATGTCTGGGAAATGTGAGTCACACAGCTGAGGAGTTGTGGTCAGCTCTGGAGAACCAATTTCATGAATGGTTGTCTCCACTGGACCTGAAACCAGGGAAGGCCGTGTGCGACAATGCTGCAAACCTGGGTGCGGCCCTTCGCCGGGGCAATGTCACACACGTGCCTTGTATGGCTCACGTGTTGAACCTGGTTGTCCAGCAATTTTTAGCCCACTATCCCAGACTAGATGGCCTTCTGCAGAGGGCACGGTCGCTGTGTGCTCACTTCCGCCGTTCGCATCCCGCAGCTCAGCGACTTACATCTCTACAGAAGTCGTTGGGCCTGCCACTTCACCGGCTAAAATGCGATGTGCCTACCCGGTGGAATTCAACTCTGCACATGTTGCAGCGACTGTGGCAGCACCGACAAGCCCTGGTGCAATACGTTCTGACGTATAGCCTGGGCCAACGAGATTCAGAGGTGGGGCAAATCACGCTGGAGGAGTGGTCTCAGATCAGGGACCTATGCACCCTTCTGCACAGTTTTGAAATGGCGACGAAGATGTTTAGTGCTGACGATGCCATTATCAGCATGACTATTCCGGTGATTTACATGCTGGAGCACATGTTAAACAGAATTCGGAGTCAGGTGGTGGCACAAGAGGAGGTGGAGGAAGTAGAGGAGGAGGAGTTGTATGCGGAAGGGCTAACATCTGAAAGGTCCAGACGGTCGGCAGCACCAAGGCGGCAGGCATGTGAGGGTGGGGGAGATGGTTTTACCAGGGCGCATGGTAGCAGCCAAACTAGTGAGGAAGGTGCAGGAGCCCAGGAAGAAGTGGAGGACGAACTGATGGAAGACTCATCAGATGAGGGAGACCTTGATCACATTTCTGTTGTGCGAGGTTGGGGGGAGAGGACAGAGGAAGGAAGCATGATTGTTACCTCGCCACCAACACAACAGGGACTTGGTGCTCCTGGATGCGCAACACACATGAGTGCCTTCTTGCTGCACTACCTGCAACATGACCCTCGAATTGTGAGAATTAGAAATAATCCTGACTACTGGGTTGCCACACTGTTAGATCCCCGGTACAAAAGTAAATTTGCAAAAATTATTCCTGCCATAGAAAGGGATGCACGTATGCAGGAGTATCAGCAGAGACTGTTGCAGAATCTTACATGTGCTTTTCCACAAAATACCAGTGGTGCACGTAGTGAATCTCACAGTTCCAACTTGCCAACCGTGGGACCGTCAAGTGTTCAGCACTCAAACCGTAACAGAACCACAGTATCTGCTGGTAACATCAATTTTGCGGAATCATTTCACCACTTTTTTAGCCCATCCTTTGCAAGGCCACAGGAGACAAGAAGTCTGACACATAGTCAACGCCTAGAGACGATGGTACAGGAGTATCTCCAAGTAAACATTGAAGCCACGACTGTGTCACTGGACCCTTGCTCTTTTTGGGCTTCCAATCTGGATAAATGGCCGGAGCTAGCCACTTACGCCTTGGAGATCTTGTCATGCCCCGCAGCCAGCGTTCTGTCTGAACGTGTGTTCAGCGCTGCTGGTGGTGTGCTGACAGATAAGCGCACGCGGCTCTCCACTGATAATGTAGACAGACTCACGTTCATAAAGATGAACAAATCATGGATCCGAAACGACTTTTCTACCCCTGTGTCATCCTGGGGAGAGTAAAAGCTTGATGATTGGTTAAAATCACCCTACCAACCGTTTTAAGCTTTCAAATTACTAATCATGTTTATCTGTATCTTGACTGGAAAATAATTTGGGCTTTGTAGCAGTGTGCAGCACTGATCCTATTAGGCCATCTATACTAAAGCTTCACCAGATTTAAAATTAAAAATAATTTTTAGCTGCATCTAGCCCGGAAAATAATTTTGGGGCTCCGAGATGCGCAAGACACATAAGTGCCTTCTTGCTGCACTACCTGCAGCATGACCCTCATATTGTCAGAATTCGAAGTAATCATGACTACTGGGTTGCCACACTCTTAGATCCCCCAAACTTTTCGATCAACCTTTTCATTTTAATAAAGACCAAAAAAATGGTCATTTTTGAAATTATAAGCATTAGCAGGTTGTTAGAAACTGAAATCAAACAGTTTTCAACTCAAAACTTTATTCTAGGTGATGTTACATTTTCACATAGGACCCCTTGTTCGAAAGGAGCTTCTGAACTCTCTCGTCCATTGAATTTGTCAGGTTTTGGATGGTTTCTGCTTCAATTGTTTTGCATGAGGACAGAATACCCTCCCAGAGCTGTTGCTTAGATGTGAACTGCCTCCCGCCATCATAGACACTCCTTTTAATGATGCTCCAAAGGTTCTGAATGGGGTAGAGCTCAGGGGAGCATGGGGGTCACACCATAAGTTTGTCCCCTTTTATGCCCATATCAGCCAGAGATGCAGATGTTTTATGTGCAGCATGAGATGGTGCATTATCATGCAGAAAAATGATCTTGCTGTGAAATACACGGTTCTTCTCTTGAACCATGGCAGGAAGTGCTGTTTGAGAAAATCCACATACATTATGGAGTTCATCTTTCGCGCCTTCAGGGATCCTAAAGGGGCCGACAATCTCTCTCCCCATGATTCCAGCCCAAAACATTACTCCACCTCCTCCTTGTTGGCGCTGTAGCCGTGTTTGCGTGGGGTGTCCATCAACCAGCCATCCTCCACTCCATCCATCTGGACCATCGAGCGCTGCACGGCACTCATCCGTGAACAAAACTGTTTTGAAATCAGTCTTCATGTAATGTTTGGCCCACTGGAGCCGTTTCTGCTTGTGTGAAGTGGATAGAGGAGGTCGACAGGATGGCATATGCACAGCTGCAAACCTCTGAAGGACCCTGCATCTTGTTGTTCGGGGGACGTTGGAGGCACAAGCAGCTTCAAAAACTTGTCTGCTGCTATGACAAGGTTTTTTTGCCGCTGCTCTTTCAACCTGACGTAATTGCCTGTAGGAAAGAGTCCTCAATTTGCCCTTATCAGCACGCACACGTGTGTACTGTGAATCAGCTACATATTTCTTGATTGCCAAGACACTTCATCCTGATCATCGCACAATGTTGATTGTAGTCATGCCTTGACCTAAACACTCCACAATTTGTTGCTTCTCAGCAGCCGACACATCCTTTTTCTTTCCCATTTTGGCAGAAAATGTAGGCTGCTTAATAATGTGAGAGAGCCTTCTTAAGTAGTCTTGCCTTTCATTGGACACACCTGCCAAACTAATTAGCACAGGTGTCTGCAATGGCTTACAGTGATATAAAGAGCCCTGACACACATCACCATCAATGAGTTTAACTGACAAACAAACAAATTCTTCCCTTATCACTCCTAAACACTTTTTGCATAATAATTTGGAACGCGGTGTACATGTGCTTTTCCACAAAACACCAGCGGTTCACGTAGTGAATCTTACAGTTCTAACTTGCCAACCGTGGTCTGTATGGAGTTGTTCAATAAAGGGCCCAAAATTAAGATAACATAGATGGGAGAGGTCTCTATGAATAGGAATTCCTAAGTATTTGATACCCTGTGAGGGACAGGCAAACGGAAAGTTGGACTGGATGGAATCCTATATGGATTTGGGGAGGGAGACATCGAGGGCCTCAGACTTCGCTGCATTGATTTTAAAATTTGACCATGTAACAAAGTGATCTATTTCAGCCATAACAGCAGGGATGGATATATGTGATTGAGTGATATATACTAGGACATCATCAGCAAATAGAGAGCACTTGTACTCGGTGCCTCCCACCTCAATCCACCTAATATTGGGGTTATGGCGAATTGATGAGAGCAGGTGCTCCGTCACTAGGATGTATAAGAGAGGGGACAGAGGACATCCCTGCCTTGTCCCATTGGTGATTGTGAAAGGTGATGAAAATGTTCTGACGCACCCCCTGGGCCTTGGGACACCCGGAGCCGGACCCTTTTTGGTGGATGCTGGTGGTTGTAGTCTTCGTGGCGGCGACCCGGTTCCGTGGCTCAGGGCGGTCAAACCAGTGGCGGAACTATTTATGTGGTTTTGATGTTTAAATGTCCGACTACGCCACCCGTGGATTGCGGTCAGAGTGAACCGCCGCTACAGGGCAGACCGCTGAGGCTGGTGTTGTGGGTGCAGCAGAGCGTAGCATAACTCCCCACGGGAGGAGTATAGCCTCAGGGCAGTGTATGCGGAGGATGGGGGTGATGGTGCAGGGCAGCAGCAGTAACGACACGGAGTCAGTGATGCAGTCCAGGGCCTTTACTCACAGTTCTTATTATCCAGACCACGTCTGCAGGTAACGGCTGCCCACGTCGTACTGTGCTCACCAGGTGAGGGGCTCAGACAACTCCCAGATAACTTTGGAGCACTTCACAGGACCCCCTTTGTGTGTCCTTTGTCTGGCCTTTCTTACCAACACTTCTGTCTGGCTGCCTCGGGCCTCCTCTTGGTAAACTTGGCGCCAGTTTCCCTGACCCTATGTGGTGCCTTCCTAGCGGGTGTAGCGAGGGGCTGCGCCACATAAAATGTCAGAGCCTCCGGTTTCTAGCTGAGGGTCGTTTCCTGCCTCCACTAGTTCGGGGACCGGTCTCCCCCTTTGGCCTGACCCCTCCACGCAGGTGGATTCGGGCGTGCGGTGGCGACTCGCCCGTCCGCACCCCTGGGATCCCTTCATTCCTGGTTCCTGGAGCCTTCTCCGCTCCTCTTCCTTCCTTCTCCCTCTTCCAGGCCTGGGCCTCTGTTACTAGGCCCGCCTCCGGAGCAGAGCTCATGCAGAGCCCCTGCTCCCTGCCACTTCTGCTCAGACTTCTCTGCACTGAACTAAGATGGTGCCCACCTTTTATACTCCCTTCTCAATGCACCCAGGAACTGCTTCCTCCCTGCTCCTGCACTACAGGGTTCCCCTTCCTCAGTGTTCCCTCCCCCCACTCCAGCCAGGGACAGGGACTGTCGTGCCCATCTCAGGGGCATATTGGTCGCCCTGCCCCACGGCAATGTGGTGTAATGCATGCAGGTGTCGGGTCCTGATCCACACTCCATCCTTACCTGAGAGTGAGATATCACACCTCTGGGTGAGGTGCAATACGTCTGTAGCAACCGAGCCCTCAGGGTGCTACAGTTCCATTTATCTTCAGCCTAGGTGACGTATTGCGATACAGGGCCGTGATTTTGGCTATAAAAGGGTCCCCTAGACCCCTACCCCAAGCTTTTTAAGAGAATCATATATGGCGTGCCAGGAGACTCTATGGAATGCTTTCTCAGCATCCAACGAGAGTATCTAATTACAAATTTTTAACTGCATCTAGCCCAGGAAATACTTTGTGCCTAGTAGCAGTGTCTGCTAGTCAGCGGATTATCCCGGCTGTTAAGCAAGCTACACCACCTGTAGTTTAGACACTTAATTTTTTCAAAGGAAATGCTTCGGGACCATGGGATACTCAGTGAAGAGCATCAGGAGGCACCCCAAGGCATAGGGGCTGGGACTGGCAGTAGGATGCCTTGCGGTGGACAGCCGAGCTCGATCCTTATAAAAGCTTTTTAACTGCAGCAGCTTTAGTGGACGCTACTGGAGCTGGAATTACGCGGCTGCTGGCATGAGACTTGCCCTCCAATAGATCCTTGTAAATGGATTTAAAGTGTATTCATTCAAATTAGAGAGACAATTTAAATTAAAAAGCTTAGAGCTGCCTCCACCACAGGGGGGCTCGCTCGACCCACCAGCGGACAGGCACCAGTATTGGGAGAGGGGGGCTGGCCATCAGGGTTCACCGCGGCTCTGGCACAAACCCGGCGACACGGAGGTGGCACGGGCAGGAGCGGACTGGCCGTGTCGGCTTCTCACTTTTTGGATTTTAGAAGGGCATGACATGCCTATATCTGTGTCTCCCCCTCCTTTTACTCCTCCACCTCTTTTATTTTCGCATGACTATATGTACTTGTCACTTTTCCATGTGTTAGTTGTGTCTTCTGAGCAGTTTGTCAGCTTTTGGACACCTTTGAAGGTGTTTTCTATGTGTTTCTATGTGTTTTTGTTTGCCTGCCATTGGTTTTAACGGTGTTCGAAGGTGTTCGACGAACAGTTCGACGAACAGTTCGGCGAACACACGGGTGTTCGACGAACCGAACCGAACTCGAACACTACGGGGGTGGCTCAACACTAGTGACTACCTCTTGAAGCTCATCAAGAGAATGCCAAGAGTGTGCAAAGCAGTCATCAAAGCAAAAGGTGGCTACTTTGAAGAACCTAGAATATAAGACATATTTTCAGTTGTTTCACACTTTTTTGTTAAGTATATAATTCCACATGTGTTAATTCATAGTTTTGATGCCTTCAGTGTGAATGTACAATTTTCAGTCATGATAATACAGAAAAGTCTTAAATGGGAAGGTGTGTCCAAACTTTTGGTCTGTACTGTATATATATATATATATATATATATATATATATATATATATATTTACATATATATTTACATATACAGAGGGTGAAATAAGTATTGAAAATGGCCGCCAGAGGCGACGCATGCTCAAATTGACATCTCGGCGCCGCCGTTTTCCCAGAGTCCACCGCATAGGACAGTATGGAACGTGCGGGACATAAAATGTCAGCGGAACTACTAAAGCAAAACTTGGCAGACAGCATGGGGCCCGCAGCCGCCTCCCATCTCCGAACACCCTGTCTGCATCTCTGGGACCCCACAGCATCTCTGGGACTATGCAGCATCTCCGGCCTCCGCAGCATCTCCGGCCTCCGCAGCATCTTCTGCCTCAGCCAGCAGCAACCCTGAGACCCCGTTCTATTAACGCTGTCCCCCCAAGTAAGCTGATTATAATACACACCGATTAATTAAAAAACATTTTTTCCTATTTTCCTCCCCAAAATTTGGGGTGTGTCTTATAAACCGGTGCATCTTATAATCCGCAAAATATGGTATATACACTGCTCAAAAAAATAAAGGGAACACTCAAATAACACATCCTAGATCTGAATGAATGAAATATTCTCATTGAATCCTTTGTTCTGTACAAAGTTGAATGTGCTGACAACAAAATCACACAAAAATCATCAATGGAAATCAAATTTATTAACCAATGGAGGCCTGGATTTGGAGTCACCCCCAAAATTAAATTAGAAAAACACACTACAGGCTGATTCAACTTTGATGTAATGTCCTTAAAACAAGTCAAAATGAGGCTCAGTATTGTGTGCGGCCTCCACGTGCCTGTATGACCTCCCTACAACGTCTGGGCATGCTCCTGATGAGGTTACGGATGGTCTCCTGTGGGATCTCCTCCCAGACCTGGACTAAAGCATCCGCCAACTCCTGGACAGTCTGTGGTGCAACGTGACGTTGGTGGATGGCGCGTGACATGATATCCCGGATATGCTCAATCGGATTCAGGTCTGGGGAACGGGCGGGCCAGTAGATAGCTTCAATGCCTTAATCTTGCAGGAACTGCTGACACACTCCAGCCACATGAGATCTGGCATTGTCCTGCATTAGGAGGAACCCAGGGCCAACCGCACCAGCATATGGTCTCACAAGGGGTCTGAGGATTTCATCTCGGTACCTAATGGCAGTTAGGCTACCTCTGGCGAGCACATGGAGGGCTGTGCGGCCCTTCAAAGAAATGCCACCCCACACAATTACTGACCCTCTGCCAAAACGGTCATCCTGAAAGATGTTGCAGGCAGCAGATCGCTCTCCAGGGCGTCTCCAGACTCTGTCACGTCTGTCACATGTGCTCAGTATGAACCTACTTTCATCTGTGAAGAGCACAGGGTGCCAGTGGCGACTTTGCCAATCCTGGCGTTCTGTGGCAAATGCAAAGCATCCTACACGGTGTTGGTCTGTGAGCACAACCCCCATCTGTGGACGTCGGGCCCTCATACCACCCTCATGGAGTCGGTTTCTAACCGTTTGTGCAGACACATGCACATTTGTGGCTTTCTGGAGGTCATTATGCAGGGCTCTGGCAGTGCTCCTCCTGTTCTTCCTTGCACAAAGGCGGAGGTAGCGGTCCTGCTGCTGGGTTGTTGCCCTCCTACGGCCCCCTCCACATCTCCTGGTGTACTGGCCTGTCTCCTGGTAGCGCCTCCAGCCTCTCGACACAGCGCTGACAGACACAGCAAACCTTCTTGCCACAGCTCGCATTGATGTGCCATCCTGGATGAGCTGCACTACCTGAGCAACTTCTGTGGGTTGTAGAGTCCGTCTCATGCTACCACGAGTGTGAAAGCACAACCAACATTCAAAAGTGACCAAAACATCAGCCAGAAAGCATTGGTACTGAGATGCGGTCTGTGGTCCCCACCTGCAGAACCACTCCTTTATTGAGTGTGTCTTGATAATTGCCAATAATTTCCATCTATTGTCTATTCCATTTGCACAACAGCATGTGAAATTGATTGTCAATCAGTGTTGCTTCCTAAGTGGACAGTTTGATTTCACAGAAGTTTGATTTACTTGGAGTTATATTCTGTTGTTTAAGTGTTCCCTTTATTTTTTTGAGCAGTGTATATAGCTTTAGTTCCTTCCAGAAATGTTCTATTGGATTCAGGTCAGGTTATTGGCTGGGCCATTCTAGCAGCTTTATTTTCTTTTTCTGAAACCAATTGAGAGTTTCCTTTTCTGTGTGTTTGGGATTGTTGTCTTGCCGAAATTTCCTTCCTTGTTTCATCTTCATCATCCTAGTATATGGCAACAGATTTTTTATCAAGAATGTCACAACACATTTGTTCATTCGTCCTTCCTTCAATTATATGAAGTTTGCTAGTGCCATATGCTGGAAAACAGCCCCACACCATGTTGTTCGCGCCTCCAAACCTTCATTATTGGTATGGTGTTTTTGAGTGATATGCAATGCCTTTTGCCCTCCAAATATGTTGTGTATTATGGTATCCAGAGAGTTACATTTTGGTCTCATCTGACCAGACTATATTCTCCCAGTATTTCATAGGCTTGTCTAAATGTTGTTAAACAAACTTTACATGCTTGAACATGCTTTTTGTTTAGCAATGGAGTCTTGCATGGCGAGCGTGCATACAGGCCATGAAGGTTGAGTGCATTACTTACATTTTGTTTTTAAACAATGGTACCTACTGATTCCAGGTCTTTCTGCAGCTCTAAGCAGGTGGTCCTTGGGTTTTGGCAAGTCTTCTGATAATTCTTTTCACTCCTCAGCCTGAAATCTTGCATAGAACACTTATTCATGGCCAGTTTATGGTGAAATTATGTTCTTTCTACTTCTGGATTATGGCCCCAACAGTGAGCACAGGAGCCTTCAGTAGTTTATAAATTCTTCTGTAAGCAATGCCCTCAGTATGTTTTGCAACAATAAGGTTGTAAAAGTCTTGAGACAGCTCCCAGGATTTACCTATCATGAGATGTTTCTTGTGTGGCACCTTGGTAATGAGACACCTTTTAATAAGCCAGCCATTGAACCAGCTGATATTATTTTTCACTAAGTGTCAAGATTGCTTTCTAATTATTAATAGATTTCAGCTGGTGTCATGACTTTCCGTGGCTTTTTGCACTTCTCTTTCATGTGTTCAATACTTTTTCCCTGTGTCATTTCTCATAATTAGTACACATAACTTAATTTATGGACATCTATGGTTTGATTTCTTTGCCTATGTGGATTGGATGAATTGGGACCAACATCTGTTGAGAATTTCATGTCAATAGCACCTTTAGAGACATATTTACTTACAAAATTGGTGATGTGTTCAATACTTATTTCACCCTCTGCATATGTAAATATATATAGATAGATAGATAGATAGATAGATATAGATATTTATATATATACATACATACATACATACATATACATATATATACATGTATATATATATATACAACCCTTGGCAAAAATTATGGAATCACCAGGCTCGGAGGATGTTCATTCATTATTGTTTAATGTTGTTGAAAAAAAGCAGATCACAGACATGGCACAAAACTAAAGTCATTTCAAATGGCAACTTTATGGCTTTAAGAAACACTAAAAGAAATTAAGAAAAAAATGTGGTACTCGGTAGGGGTAATTTTTTTCAGACCAAGCAGAGGGAAAAAATTATGGAATCACTCAATTCTGAGGAAAAAATTATGGAATCACCCTGTAGATTTTCATTTCCAAAACTAACACCTGCATCAAATTAGATCTTCTCATTAGTCTGCATCTAAAAAGGAGTGATCACACCTTGGAGAGCTGTTGCACCAAGTGGACTGACATCAATTATGGCTCCAACATGAGAGATGTCAACTGAAACAAAAGAGAGGATTATCAAACTCTTAAAACAAGGTAAATCATCACGCAATGTTGCAAAAGATGTTGGTTGTTCACAGTCAGCTGTGTCTAAAATCTGGACCAAATACAAACATGGGAAGGTTGTTAAAGGTAAACATACTGGTAGACCAAGGAAGACATCAAAGCGTCAAGACTGGAAACTTAAAGCAATGTGTCTCCAAAACAGGAAATGCACAACAAAACAAATGAGGAACGAATGGGAGGAAACTGGAGTCAATGTCTGTGACCAAACTGTAAGAAACCGCCTAAAGGTAATGGGATTTACATACAGAAAAGCCAAACAAAAGCCATCATTAACACCTAAACAGAAAAAAACAAGGTTACAATGGGCTAAGGAAAAGCAATCGTGGACTGTGGATGATGAATCTGCAATGGGCAAGGTGATGATGCTGGAACTTTTGTTTGTTGCTTTTCCAATGAGATTTATAAAGATGACTGCATGAAGAGAACATGCAAGTTTCCACAGTCATTGATGATATGGGGCTGCATGTCAGGTAAAGGCACTGGGGAGATGGCTGTCATTACTTCTTCAATAAATGCCCAAGTTTACATTGATATTTTGGACAGTTTTCTTATCCCATCAATTGAAAGGATGTTTGGGGATGATGACACCATTTTTCAAGATGATAATGCATCCTGCCATAGAGCAAAAACTGTGAAAACATTCCTTGAAAGAAGACACATACGGTCAATGTCATGGCCTGCAAATGGTCCGGATCCCAATCCAATTGAAAATCTTTGGTGGAAGTTGAAGAAAATGGTCCACGACAAGGCTCCAACCTGCAAAGCTGATCTGGCAACAGCAATCAGAGAAAGTTGCAGCCAGATTGATGAAGAGTACTGTTTGTCACTCATTAAGTCCATGCCTCAGAGACTGCAATCTGTTATTAAAGCCAGAGGTGGTGCAACAAAATACTAGTGATGTATTGGAGTGTTCTTTGTGTGTTTGTTTTTCATGATTCCATAATTTTTTCCTCAGATTTGAGTGATTCCATAATTTTTTCCCTCTGCTTGGTCTGAAAAAAATTACCCTTACTGAGTACCACATTTTTTTTCTTCATTTCTTTTAGTGTTTCTTAAAGCCATAAAGTTGCCATTTGAAATGACTTTAGTTTTGTGCCATATCTGTAATCTGCTTTATTTCAACAACATTAAACAACTGAATGAACATCCTCCGAACCCGGTGATTCCATAATTTTTGCCAGAGGTTGTATATGCGTGTGTTTGCATATATCATACTACACATTACATCCTACACCCATACAGTAGTCTCGCAGGTCCTGCAGTGATCTTAGACATCATGTCTATCATTCATGTGACCACTGCAGTCAATCACTTGCCTAAGTGGCAATGCTTGCATCTATTGGAATGCTAGGGTTAGTGTTTAGCTTTAGTAGACACAATAATGATGGACATGGCAACATTGCTGCAGCACTGAAAATAACAGATTTTTTTATTTTATATCACTTCCTCTTCTTAGGCAACTTGTGTAAAATCCTAGGCAACCTCTTTAAGATGAAAGCAGATTTATGAACAAATTATACACCTTGATGATATCCTGCACTGGGGGGAGAGACCAATACACTCTTCATTAGGTGAACTAGTATTATGAAATCTCCCCAAATGTGTTTTTATTTTTAATTTGAACATGCTCATTTTTACCTTTTGACTTTAATAAAAAAAAACTGGAATAAAAGAAATGAAAATGACATATAGTTTTACACATGGTACCACCGTTAAGTGTCCACTGGGTCTAAGTTAATACAGTATAAACTCATCTTCCATAGGTTTGAATAAAATATATTAATTATTCCAGTGGTTTTGTGCACCATGCAAACTATTCCTATTTGTGGTATATTCATTATCAGTTTTCAGACATCTGCTGTTTTATTTAAGTGCAGTTTTTTGCACTTTCTGAGAAAAAGGGATAAAACATTTATTGGCTGTATTTCTCTCTTCGCAGTGTAGTAATCTTACCTGGAAATGTCAATTTATTCCCTTAATGCATCGTTTCTGCTTCTGTTTGCATTAGAATTGGTATGGCAACCACTTAAATGGACTCACTAAGATGAAGACATGAGAAGTCACTGATATAACAACAAGAAGGATGTAAAATTTGTTTTGTGAGGTGGTAGACTAGAAAAGTGACAGACACTGGCCTGTGTGGCCATAAAAGGACTTTTCTCTGAGTCAAGATGAATTTTTAAAACATACAAGGTCATAAAGGTCATATAATAAAAAGCTTGGAAGATCTGAGTAGCTCACAAAATAAACTAAATAAGGCTCTTATATGGTTGGGAATATAACACAAAAACCATTCACCTTTCTCAAGACCACACACCCTTGCCACAACATAAAAACTGCACTACGATATAGAGTACTCAAATATTAGTCCACTGAAAGTAAGATAACACTTAAAATTTATTAAAAAAATATTTAGCAAGTTTGTAATAGTTTTCCTTGGCTCCTTGTGTGTATATACCGTATTTTTCGGACTATAAGACGCACCGGACCATAAGACGCACCTAGGTTTTAGAGGAGGAAAATAGGAAACAAAAAAGTAAGCAAAAAATGTGGTCATGAAGCCCTGTTATGGGGGAGGGGGTCTGCTGCTGACACTGGTATTGGGGTAATGTCCCCGAATTCTGTTAATATCCTCCATCCTGGTATGTATGGCCTCTCCTTCCTGGTATACGTGGCCCCCATCCCATCCTGGTATACGTGGCCCTCATCCCCATCCTGGAATGCATGATACCCCTTGATCCCCCATCCTGGTATGCATGGCACCCTTTGATCCCTCATCCTGGTATGCATGGCACCCCTTGAGCCCCCATCCTGGTATGCATGGCACCCCTTGAGCCCCCATCCTGGTATGCATGGCACCCCTTGAGCCCCCCATCCTGGTATGCATGGCACCCCTTGAGCCCCCCATCCTGGTATGCATGGCACCCCTTGAGCCCCCCATCCTGGTATGCATGGCACCCCTTGATCCCCCATCCTGGTATGCATGGCACCCTTTGATCCCTCATCCTGGTATGCATGGCACCCCTTGATCCCCCATCCTGGTATGCATGGCACCCCTTGATCCCCCATCCTGGTATTCATGGTACCCCTTTGATCCCCCATCCTGGTATGCATGGCACCCCTTGATCCCCCATCCTGGTATGCATGGCACCCCTTGATCCCCCATCCTGGTATTCATGGCACCCCTTGATCCCCCATCCTGGTATGCATGGCACCCCTTGATCCCCCATCCTGGTATTCATGGTACCCCTTTGATCCCCCATCCTGGTATGCATGGCACCCCTTGATCCCCCATCCTGGTATGCATGGCACCCCTTGATCCCCCATCCTGGTATTCATGGCACCCCTTGATCCCCCATCCTGGTATTCATAGCACCCCTTGATCCCCCATCCTGGTATGCATGGCACCCCTTTATCCCCCATCCTAGTATTCATGGCACCCCTTGATCCCCCATACTGGTATTCATAGCACCCCTTGATCCCCCATTCTGGCATTCATAGCACCCCTTGATCCTCTATCCTGGTATGCATGGCACCCCTTGATCCCCCATCCTGGTATGCATGGCACCCCTTTATCCCCATCCCAATATTCATGGCACCCCTTGATCCCCCATCCTGGTATTCATAGCACCCCTTGATCCCCCATCCTGGTATTCATAGCACTCCTTTATCCCCCATCCTGGTATTCATGGCACCCCTTGATCCCCCATCCTGGTATTCATTACACCCCTTGATCTCCCATCCTGGTATTCATGGCACCCCTTGATCCCCCATCCTTGTATGCATGGTACCCCTTGAGCCCCCATCCTGGTATGCATGGCACCCCTTGAGCCCCCATCCTGGTATGCATTGCACCTCTTGAGCCCCCATCCTGGTATGTATGGCACCCCTTGATCCCCCATCCTGGTATGCATGGCACCCCTTGATCACCCATCCTGGTATGCATGGCACCCTTTATCACCCATCCTGGAATGTATGGCACCCCTTGAGCCCCCATCACTCTGCCCACAAAAAAAATAAACAATCATACTCACCGCCTCTCTCCTCCAGCGCTGTCCCGCTCTGCTGCCAAGACTCTCACTGTGTGAGCCGCGTATGGCAGGACGCGCATGGCATCCCTGCCATGCACCCTCACACAATGTGAGATGCTGTGCTGGAATAGTCACTGCTTCCCACGCCGGGACTGTGTGCATGGGGAGCAGTGACAATTCAGTCTCTTCAATAGCCGGCTTTTAAAGACCATGAATATTCACTACAATCCATGGGAGTGGATTGTAGAGAATATTCATGAGCTTTAAAAGCGGGCACACAGACCGCAGAGCGGCAGCAGGAGCAGCGCTGTGGCTACAGTGTGCCGTCTATTAAGGAAAATGAATACTCATTGCTCTCCACGCCCATGGGCGTCGGGAGCAGGGAATATTCATTTTCTTTAGTAGCCGGCACAGTGTAGGCTGCAGTAGGCAGCTGCTGCCTCCTGTGCCCCGCTGATCCCCTGCTGCCGCTCCCCCACACCCACCACCATGCGCAGCCATACAGTAATATAGTATTCGGACTATAAGACGCACCCCCCACTTTCCTCCAAGATTTTGGAGGAAAAAAGTGCGTCTTATAGTCAGAAAAATACGGTATTTGGCTTTTCAGGTGCTGTATAAAACCTTGCCTAATGAAGAGAACAAAGAATTCTCGAAAGCTTGTTTTTTTGTCATCACCTTATCAGTCAGCCATTGAAAGGTATCAACCACTGAGAACTCTTAGGCCCCGATTCATCAAGATCAGCATTTTTTATGCCCGTTTTGAAGACGGGTCTAGATGTAGCACGAGGCGCCTAATTCATTAAGAGGTGCAAAGCGCAAAGTGGTATGCACCTCCGTGTATGCTTCGACACAACTCTCACTCCAGTCTGCAGTCCAGACCTTTCACCAACCGAAAACATTTGGTGCATTATGAAATTAAATATCAGGCAAAGAAGACCCAGGACTTTTTAGTAACTAAGACAAGAATGGGACAAGATTCCTATCCCAAAATTTCAACAATTGGTCTACTCACTTGGTCTACTCACTTCCCAGACATTTACAGATTGTTATAAAAAGAAGAGGTGAAGCTAGACATGGTTGACATGGCTCTGTCCCACCTTATTTGAGATGCATTGCTGTCAACAATTTCTAAATGAGACATATCTAACTTTCATCTTCTGATCTGTGCTCTATGTTCTGTTGTGAATAAAATATGTCTATAAGAGATGGCCAAATCATTGCATTCTTGTTTTCTTTACACCTTACAAAGCATTCCAACTTTTTTAGAATTGGAGTTGTATATGCAATAGTGGATTATTGAGGAATTAGTCTGTACCAATAACACATGTAATGATGGGGAACGTTGTCTCCTGGTACCATGATGGGCAGAAGGTTGCCCTGATTGGTCCAGAGCCATGTAATGGAGCAATTGCAAATGATTGCTGCTCCAGTGGTACGGACCATGACAGACCTTATTTAAAAGGGTTGTCCCCTTAAAACAAGTTATCACATCTCCTTTGGATAGGCGATAACTTGTTGATCGGGGAGGGTCTGACCACTAGGAATGGCAAAACGGGAAACTTTTATCCCCGCAAAAATGAAGCAGCAGTGCACATGCTCAATCATTGCTCAATTCATTCCCTTAAGGGATGCCAGGACCCCCATAGAGAAAGAATGGAGTACTGGTCAAGCATCCGATCTGCTCTTCATTTTGTAACGGGTTTAAAAGTTCCCAATCGAAGATAAAAATGTCCTGTTCTGCCAACTGGTCCAGGTTCCAGTGGTGGGACACACATCAATGAGCAAGCTATAATCTAACCAGTAGTTAGGTGATAACTTTCACTGGACAAGCCCTTTAAGTGACCTTTTTTGGCCTTTCCTACCTTAGTGAGTTGGGTTAGCTGAGCGTTGAGCTATGTGCTGCCAATCTGGGTCGTGTACTACTATATTTATCAAAGAATCTAGAGTTTTGCAGGGCAGCAAATGTGTGGGGAGCAACCGGGGTTCAGGCTGAGGTTGTCCAATCTGGACAGCTGGTAACCGAAACATTACCCTGGAACTGAAGAGCAGGCTTTGATGAGGTATTACTGAAGATCAAAGCTAGTGTACATGTTTAGTACCAGCATCAGTTTTCTAAGCTTGCAGAATACCTTTCTCTCTGGTCACATCTGCATTGCTTTCCTTGTACTATTCCTACATTATATCTTGTATTATATTCAAGAGCTGCTTTCACAAATCTCCAGGCTGCAGAGATGAAAGTTATTACAGGCTCAGTGACTGAATATACGTAATACAGGCTGTTACTTGGGATTATGGTTAACTGTTGTGTTCAATTAGGAATAAACAATATTCGTTAAAGTGCCTCTATGCTGAGACAGTGTAATGACTGAGGTTATTTGATGGGCCCTTCACAAATTAGACCAAATAATTGGACATAAAGAAAATACCGTAAGGTTTTTTTTTCATCCCACTGTGGATTTTTTTCTGAAACTAACAAAGGAAGAATTTCCTAATTAGGACTCATTGGCTTTTATGGCAAGTAAAGTGACAGCACGTTACATAATATGCTAGTTTTCTAATAATGCCTTTCATGTCATCACAAACAAAATCATTTTATTTTTGGATAAAAAAAATGCAATACTATGCTTGTAATGAATACTGCATAAAAGTATGCGGTGGTTTGTGCGTGGAGAGGGTCGGGTGAGTATGTGATATTAAGAAAATTACAATCTTTAATAATGTAACCAGAATGGAATGATATCCAGAAAAACTAGTTTACAGCATAAAATCATTCCAATGTCCTTTTCTTAAATGTTGCCAAAACTTAGGCAGAGCTCAATTTTCTGCATATAAATTTCATAATCCCCTGCTCCCTCTAGTCAGTTTGTCAAAAAAAGTAACATCTACAGTGGCATGTAAAAGTTTGGGCAGCCCTGGTAAAAATTACTGTTATTGTGAACAGTTAAGCAAGTTGAAGAAGAAATGATCTTTAAAAGGCCTAAAGTTAAAGATGACACATTTCCTTTGTATTTTAGGCAGAAAACACACACACACACACACACATACACACATATATATATATATATATATATATATATATATATGTATATATATATATATATATATATATATATGTACATACAGAGTACAGACCAAAAGTTTGGACACACCTCATTTAGAGATTTTTCTGAATTTTCATGAATATGAAAATTGTACATTCATACTGAAGGCATCAAAACTATGTATTAACACATGTGGAATTATATACTTAACAAAAAAGTGTGAAACAACTGAAAATATGTCTTATATTCTAGGTTCTTCAAAGTAGCCACCTTTTGCTTTGATGACTGCTTTGCACACTCTTGGCATTCTCTTGATGAGCTTCAAGAGGTAGTCACCGGAAATGGTCTTCCAACAATCTTGAAGGAGTTCCCAGAGATGCTTAGCACTTGTTGGCCTTTTTGCCTTCACTTTGCGGTCCAGCTCACCCCAAGCCATCTCGATTGGGTTCAGGTCTGGTGACTGTGGAGGCCAGGTCATCTGGCGTAGCACCCCATCACTCTCCTTCTTGGTCAAATAGCCCTTACACAGCCTGGAGGTGTGTTTGGGGTCATTGTCCTGTTGAAAAATAAATGATGGTCCAACTAAACGCAAACCGGATGGAATAGCATGCCGCTGCAAGATGCTGTGGTAGCCATGCTGGTTCAGTATGTCTTCAATTTTGAATAAATCCCCAACAGTGTCACCAGCAAAGCACCCCCACACCATCACACCTCCTCTTCCATGCTTCCCGGTGGGAACCAGGCATGTAGAGTCCATCCGTTCACCTTTTCTGCGTCGCACAAAGACATGGTGGTTGGAACCAAAGATCTCAAATTTGGACTCATCAGACCAAAGCACAGATTTCCACTGGTCTAATGTCCATTCCTTGTGTTCTTTAGCCCAAACAAGTCTCTTCTGCTTGTTGCCTGTCCTTAGTAGTGGTTTCCTAGCAGCTATTTTACCAGCTATGGGCCTGCTGCACAAAGTCTCCGTTTAACAGTTGTTGTAGAGATGTGTCTGCTGCTAGAACTCTGTGTGGAATTGACCTGGTCTCTAATCTGAGCTGCTGTTAACCTGCGATTTCTGAGGCTGGTGACTCGGATAAACTTATCCTCAGAAGCAGAGGTGACTCTTGGTCTTCCTTTCCTGGGGCGGTCCTCATGTGAGCCAGTTTCTTTGTAGCGCTTGATGGTTTTTGCAACTGCACTTGGGGACACTTTCAAAGTTTTCCCAATTTTTTGCACTGACTGACCTTCATTTCTTAAAGTAATGATGGCCACTCGTTTTTCTTTACTTAGCTGCTTTTTTCTTGCCATAATACAAATTCTAACAGTCTATTCAGTAGGACTATCAGCTGTGTATCCAACAGACTTCTGCACAACACAACTCATGGTCCCAACCCCATTTATAAGGCAAGAAATCCCACTTATTAAACCTGACAGGGCACACCTGTGAAGTGAAAACCATTTCCGGTGACTTCCTCTTGAAGCTCATCCAGAGAATGCCAAGAGTGTGCAAAGCAGTCATCAAAGCAAAAGGTGGCTACTTTGAAGAACCTAGAATATAAGACATATTTTTAGTTATTTCACACTTTTTTGTTAAGTATATAATTCCATATTTGTTAATTCATAGTTCTGATGCCTTCAGTGTGAATGTACAATTTTCATAGTCATGAAAATACAGAAAAATCTTTAAATGAGAAGGTGTGTCCAAACTTTTGGTCTGTACGTTATATATACAGTACAGACCAAAGGTTTGGACACACCTTCTCATTTAAAGATTTTGTTCTACTGTCCAGAGACACCTGCACAAATAACGTGTTCATGGAAGAGTCATCAGAAGACAACCTCTCCTGCATCCTCACCATAAAATTCAGCTTCAGAAGTATACAAAAGAACATCTATACAAGCCTGATGCATTTTCGGAAACAAGTCCTGTGGACCGATGAGGTTAAAATAGAACTCTTTGGCTACAATAATGAAAGGTATGTGTGGAGTAAAAAGGGCACAGAATTTAAGGAAAAGAACATCTCGCCAACCATTAAGCATGAGGGTGGATCAATCATGCTTTGGTGTTGTGTTGTCGCCAATGGCATGGGGAACATTTCACGGGGAGAGGGAAGAATGGATTCAATCAAATTTCAACAAATTCTTGATGCAAACATAACACCATCTGTAAAAAAGCTGAAGTTGAAAAGAGAATGGCTCCTACAAATGGATAATGATCCTAAACACATGTCAAAATCCACAATAGACCACCTCAAAAGGTGCAAGCTGACGGTTTTACAATGGCCCTCACAGTACCCTGATCTGAACATCATTGAAAATCTGTGGCTAGACCTCAAAATAGCAGTGCATGCAAGACGACCCAGGAATCTCACAGAACTTTCAGACGAAGAATGGATGAAAATCCCTCAAACAAGAATCGAAAGACTTGGCTGGCTACAAAAAAACATTTACAAGCTAGGTTAGTACTAGGTACTAACCATACAGGGTGCCCAAATTTTTGCATAGGTCCATTTTCCTTTTTGCAATTTTTAAAATCTAAAAGATGAAAAAAAAATATATATATATATGTATATATATATATATATATATATATATATATATATATATATATTGCCTAAAATACAAAGGAAATGTGTCAGCTTTAACTTTAGGCCTTTTACAGATCATTTCATCTTCAACTTGCTTAACTGTCAACAATAACAGTAATTTTAACCAGGGGAACCCAAACTTTTACACTACACTTTAGATGCATACACCCACTACGTAGGAACCATCTAAAATATTAATCATTATGTTTTATCTGTTTTTTTAGCTATTTTAAATTGCATTAAAGGTGGTGAAATGTGAAAAAAAATAAACAAAAAGCACAATCATCAGTTAATTCCCTCAACTGTTGCAATGCGGTTACTCTGTCCACTGTGGTCCACCCCATGATCATTGTGTACTTGTCTGTAAAAGTGATGTGCCGTCTAGCACACATGAACAATGCAGCCAATCACTGGCCTCTGAATGGTATATCATGAAGGCAGGTCATATCTCCCCATTATATACAGGGTTCTGTTACACTCTCTAGTTTAAATACTGGTTTAAAAAGTGTCTAGAAAACTTCTGCAGATAAGCAGTACTTATTCTTGTATCTCCATACAGTTCTACTGCAACTTAACTATTCTACAAACATTATCACCCTGTTTTACAAGCCTATGCATGAAATAACCATCTGAATTGCATTTGTGCAAGTAAAGATTAAAACAAGAGCAAAGGTATTCTGGTGAACTATTAAAGGGTACCTGTCTGATCGTCTAACTATTAGAAACTGGCATTATAGTATATATACGCTTAGAGCACTATTATAATATACTAGAGTTGGTGCAAATCAATTTGCAGTCCAGAGGCCACTTTAATAATCCATGGAAGCTGTATGGGAACCCTGAGAACAACCTCCTACCTGACAGCACCGGTGGCTTTTAATTTTGATTGGACAGCCTGGAATGATGTCACTAGTGCATTATGTCACATCGATGATGTCATGTTAGGCCAACTATTCAAAAGAAGAATCACAGATTCTGTCAGGTAGAGGACGGTTCTCAGGGCTCCTATCCAGTGGTCAAAGATTCTAGTCTTTGTTTTATTCACGTTTTTCCCTTACATCACTTATAATCTCTTCAGAAAGGAAGGCGGACTGGAACTCTAGTGCAACCTATTGGAGGTAGCATTATTTAAATTCCTAGAAGAGCAGTGCATGGCCTATAGGTCTCCCTGCGTCGACTTGGCACTCTCCACAAAGAGAAATTTAGCCCCTTAGATTCCCTTTCATGGATAGAGCATGTATCGATTATAGTGTAAAGGTGTTGTCCCCTACTTGGGCACTCCCTTCTTGTTCTAAATGTTTGGCCCCGATAAAAAAAAAAAGCTTATACTCCCCTCCAGTGCCGACACCTTTCCTGCAGTGTCAGCACTCGCTCTTCACGGGCTCCCGTGCTGTCGTTGTGACACGTGAGCCTGGTGTCCAGTCAGCCCTGGCGTCACTGTCCCCGCCTTTGGACAAATCAAACATGAAGAGGATGTCAGGGCTGCAGCTGTTCTCAGACTTCCTCTTCGTGTTCAATTTGACAGGAGGCTTGGACAGTGACGCCAGGCTCACATGTCACAACAACTGCATGGGAGCCCCGGGGAGAATGAGTACCGACACAGCGGGAACGGCACCCACATGGGAGGTGAGTATAAGCTTTTTTATTTTATCGGGGCCAAGCGTGGGGTAAGGAGTTTTTCTAGTAGTCGACAACTTCTTTAAATTAGATTTTACATAAATCACATGACAATTTTTTTTTGCAGATCAGGGGTCATCATAACCCCCCCCACAAAAAAAATCAAAAACAAACCCGAACCATGTCGAATTTGAACCTGAGTGGATCAAACTTCCTCATTACAGTCT
This sequence comes from Phyllobates terribilis, assembly GCF_046119375.1. NCBI lineage: Eukaryota > Metazoa > Chordata > Amphibia > Anura > Dendrobatidae > Phyllobates > Phyllobates terribilis. The sequence goes on from NW_027362761.1 coordinate 882,006,945, forward strand.
AGGGGTCTGTGAAAAACTCAGACCAGTTCGTTTTTGCATTCGATAAAAACGAATGAAGCACTGATAGGAAAAACTGACCAATCAAACACCAATAAAAATGTAATCCATCAAACTGATTGATTAGTTTAATATTGAGTACACCAAAGTATTTTGGTGCAACTGGCCTAATATGCCCCCGTTTTTCATGTTTTTCAAGAAAAAAAGAGAATAAAACGGACATGTAAAACTGGCCTTTGGCCTCCTTCAGTCATTATGAATTGTACCGGGCAACACAGGTCACAGTCACCATTTTACTGTAGGTTCAACATTTGAGACCTAGAAGAAAAAGAATACTACAACAATTCCATAAAAATATGATGAATAATGCGCATTTTTCCTAAAAATGTATGTGAGAAGTGGCGTAAAACATGACCTGACCAGTCTTTATGAATCCAGCCTAAGTGAGTTATCACTATGCTGTCATTATTTAGTCTCTAAGAGCTAGATGATAAAAAGATGCCGGCTCCTACTAGAACATTGAAGCTACAGACAAAGAAGACTCTCATTTGTTACTATCAATAGTATGCGGCAATGTTAACCACATCTGCAGACATCTTAATTATTACTTCCTGTAAAAAAAGGCCAAGGTTACATGGTTACATCTACATTAGAGGACTGTCAACAGGAAAAATCATTACTGTGACAATGATTTATTAAATGTGACGCCCATGTCATTAGCCTACAACCAGATGAAATATCTTAGGTCATACATTGTAATATATCATATTATCACTAGGACAGATTAATGAAAGGAAACAAATTCTACTTTTACTGTTAGAAGGCCATTTTGAATCCCTCCCTGATATTTCACTTCAAGGCTGCATGGAAATTGTTAAATAAAAAAATACTTCTTATAGAGACTAAGAAGCAGTTAGGGTGGCTTCCCTAAAGGATTTTTACGCTGTTTTTTTTACCATGCCATTTTTTTCTCTATTGTTTTGGATAAAAATTGTACAGTAAACTGTAAAGGAAAGCTGTAATCAGAAAATGATGACCTATTGCTTAAATCCAGTTGTTGTGTTCCATGTAATGATATTTATTTAAAAAAAAAAATAGTAATCTTGTAGTTTTCACACTGTCCACTGGGGCTTTTTAAAGACTCTTCCAGAAGGAGTTTACAGGAGATTCTTTATCAGTAGAGGAAGGATTAAAATGACAGGATCCACCAATCACAATAGGCAATGTAATAGCTGACTCCGCTCCCCCTTTCTTCACAATGATTTTTGCACAGGCTTATTAGACACTTTAATATAAAAGTGCCGGCATCCTTTGTGGCTATGTACATGTGTTGGTTCCTGAAATGAGAGGAAGTTTAGTTTAGTGGGATTTTTTTGTTTCCAACCAATTCAATACTCTACTTCCTCCTTTTTTTAAATCTATTTTTTATATGCTTGCCTGTTTTTTTGCTTTCCTCTTGGAGGGTTTAGTCTAGCAATTCCAGAGGTTTCCACCTGATTCATCAATTGCGACTTTTTAAAAAGTCACTAATTCTGGTTCAGCAGTATTCCAGTCCAGCTCTTAATTTATTATTAAATATGCCTGTGTTTTGGCGCAATTAGTCCATTATGCATCAAAAGTAGCAAAATCAGTTCAAGACCGGAACTGAATTTTGACTTTGCACCAAATTCATCAATCGAATGCTCCATTTTGATGAATTTGTGCCAAAATCATCAACTAATAACACAAGAAAAGTTAGTAAATTTAAAAATAAAAAAACGCAAATGGTGAATCAGGGACTTAGGGTCTGAAAAAGCCCCATTGGCCAATATGCAAGTGTGACGCCTCTACTTCGGAAAAGCCCTTTAGTTTACCCTGGGTGTTGGGGGACTCGGTGTCGGGTCCTGTGATGGAGAGATGGGATGCAGCCGTGGCCCGGACCCGACCCGTGCTCAGGGCCGTCACATGAAAAGGAAGATGTTGTGGGCTCGTCCGGGTTGAGTGGCTTATTTAACGACTATGCCACCTGTGGTGCCAGGTGAAGGGCCACCAGCGCCGCTACAGTCCGCCGAGGCCTGGTGTCGTGGCGGCCAAAGTTCTCACTGCTCCCCACAGGCGGAGCAAGGCCTCGGGGCAGACAGGCAGGATGGAAGAAGGGGGGGTAGTAGTAGTGCGGGGAGTACGGGCACCGCGTCGCATGGTATGGCGCATAATGAACAGTCCGGAGGCCATAGGGGTGAACTTCCAAGGCTTTACTCACTTAGAGATGACAGCGGGAAGGCGACTCCCTGCTCCCCGCGGAGTCCTGCGGCCACCAGGGACGGGGGTCCGACTACCTCCGAGAAAGTCCAGTGTTCGGTAGCGACCCTACACCAGAGTGTTCCTGCACTACAGACTTCACCCTTTTCCATCTGTGCGTGTGTAGATAGGCCGGGTCTCCCTCTGAGCTCCTCTCAGGACTAGGGCACGGGTGGCATTTCCTCTCCATCCGATGCCCGGTGGGATCCTCAGGGCCTAACCGGGCTTTCCCGTCCAGGACATGGAGTACAAGGTCGGGTGTCGGGGGCCGGTACCCCTCTTGCAGCCGGAATCCCTCTGAATAGATCAGGTAGGTGAGGACAGGTGGCGTACTCCGCTCCGTCTGCATCCTCCCAGGGACCCATTTGCTGGGGAGCCCAACTCTAAAGCTCCCAGTCCTTCTTGATCCTGGTCTTTGGCCGGGTTGAGACATTACTTGTCTGCAACCTACCTCTCGTCCCAAGGCCAGGGTATGAGGGCTGTGTCCCTTGCCGGTGCAGGCCCACACAGGATCTGCGCTCCCGGAGGGGGGTCACATTACACACAGTAGTTGACAGCAACCAAGACCGCTTGACAGAAAAAGACCGCCAGAGACCAAGATCAAAGATGGCTTTCTATTAAATATGAAATCTAAAGCGTAACTAACTTGTAGGTCCTCCACCCTCACCCACTAACTGGTTCCTACCACTTTGTGTTCCCCAGTCTCCCTGTAACCAGGGGAGCAGCACCTAGTGCATACTAGCTCCCTCTGGTGGAGAGGTGTGGTGTTGGATGCAAAAGGTAGGTCACAACTATCACACTGGCCTTACCTCAGAGGAGGAACACTACACTCCATTTCAGAAGTGCAGCATTCCTGTGGCGGTCGAACCCTCAGGGGCGCCACACAAGATGCAAGATTTCTATTTTTTATTTTTAATACAAATTGTCATATGTAAAAAAAAAAAAAAAGATGCTACATTCACACATTTCGACCACGTTTTTTGCAGTTTTCTGAAGTTGAAAACAATGCATCCTTGTTGTGACATTCAATATCTTGATAAAACTGCATAATTTTTCCATTCTGGTGAAATCACTCCAAAAGCTATGCAGTTGTGAAGAGATTTCCAGCACTGTGGTAAAAACTATGCATTTGTTCTGGAACTTTGAAAAACCACAGATGCAATGTTGGAACACATCCTTTTAGTAAGGGTGATTTAAAATGAATAGACTGAGATCTGACTTGGTCCCTAACTCATGTTATCTGTTCTGTTAGGCTCACCAGGATAGGTGGACCCTCTAAGCCTTAGATCCAGGTGGGCACATGGATGCTGTAATTAGGAAGGCACATGGGCAACAAGGGCTGTAAAGGTGCACTAGGAATTTCAGGATTATCAGGACAAATGACGTGAAACCCAGCAATGATGATTGCAAGTACAAACACAAACAGCACAGATGATGGAGCACACCAACCATAGGACTAGGAGTCTCAATCCCAAGACACAAGTGTGTGTCTAAATGGACCTTAAGTAGTTCTAGGGAGATGATGTTATTGATCCACAAAACCGAGGTGGAGCAAAACTGAGGGCAGCGGACCCAGGGGAAGGAAGCGGAGATTGAGATACCTCCTGGAACAATTCTGTAACATATTATTTGATTTTTAAACATCACATCACCTGTACAAAATACATTTTGTTTATCTCCAGTATTCGGTTACCACTGCAGACATTATCTGCTCAGTCCCTGCATTTTTATCTTGAGATCCCAAATTAATCTCGACCAGATTTCCCATGCCAGATTTTACTTATATGAAAATACACATGAAACATTTTAGCATCTGGTGGCAGTGATAGGTATCAGCCACTAGAGGATTTATAAAGCCAATGTAACAAGAACTAAGTGATTTTGTTACTGATAGGGTTGGATGAGGTCTCTGTCTAAGAGCGTGTTGTAAAGCATGAATAAAACAACGCGGCAGTCAGGCGTGTTTTTTTGTATAGCTTGGCATCTGTTAGATTCTATTTCCAGCCATATGTTTAAACAAAGCGTTCTTCAGGAGGACTTTGGGCATGATTTTCTAGCATTTATTCAGCGCCAAGCATCTCAGGTTTACCTATTGGCAAGTTTTATTAAAGTTATTGTGCTAGCAGAAAATTAGATTAAGCTCAATGGCGAAAAGTAATCAGTGTATAGTCAGTGTAGGTATACAAATATGGTTATACGACAACAGACTAGAGTCGACTAATGGAAAGTGAAACATTATGCCACAATGCAATAGTATCTTAAGCATATTCTTAATATCCCACAAAAATACAGTGGAATTGTAGTGAAATTCTAATAATAAATGTAGTTTTCCACTTTTAATAAATTACTTAGTAATTTTATTTTACAACTATCCACATAAACCCTTTTACGACATATGAGCCACAGTTACATTTTTTTAATGTCTCTGCTTTTGATGCAGAGCCCGCATTTTTCCTGGCAGATGATGGCTGATTTATTCAGCCATCATCTGTCTCTAATAGTCGCAGGTAGAGCTGAGCTTTCCCATCAGCTTTTAACATGTTAAATGCTGCTGTCAATCTCTGATAGTGGCATTTAACATACGCTAGCAGGAGGGTGTGTCATACCGCGCGCCCATCGGTGCACCCATGACGTGATCGCGGGGCGCTGATGGGTTGCCATGACAGCTGGGTGAAAATCCCCGTGCCTGTCATTATGATATTCCTGTGAAAGCCAGTATTTGGCTGGCATTCATAGGAGACCGTGATTTTTGCTATACATAGCAGTGCTAAAGCACTGCAATGTATAGCACAAGGAATCAAATGATCGCAGCTTCAAGTCCCCTGGGGAGTAACAAATACAGTAAAAAGTGCCAAAAAAAATATTTAAAAATATGAAATAAATAAAAAAAATGCAAAAGTTTAATTCACGCCCCTTTGCCACATTAAATATTATTTTTAAAAAAATACATATATTCTGCATTCAGAAAAGTCCCATCTGTCAAAATATTAAATAAACTAGTCCGATCAATAAACGTCGTAACAAGAAAAGAGGATCAAAATGCCAGAATTACGTTTCTTGGGCCATCGCAACATTGCAATAAGATTTAATCAAAACATCATATCTACCCCAAAATAGTATCAGTAAAAACGTCTGCTCAGGGGGCAAAAAAAACGCTCTCACACAGTTCCATATTCCAAAAATTAAAAACGTTACGGGTCACAGAAAATTACTACAAAAGCAATATTTTTTTTTTAACTAATTTTCAAATTTAATTTCACTACTTAAATAAAAAAAAATAAAAAAACGATATATGTTTGGTATCGGCATAATTGTACTGACCTGGAGAATCATATTGCCAGTTTTACTGTACAGTGAACATGGTAAGCAAAAAAAACAAAAAACTATTGTGGAATTGCACTTTTTTTAGCAATTTCAAGGCACTTGACATTGTTTACCCGCTTTCCAGTGCATCACATGATAAAATGAACGGTGTCATTCAAAAGTACAACTCGTCCCACAAAAAACAAACCCTCGCTATGTGGACGAAGAAAGAAAAAAGTTCTGGCTCTTGGAAGAAGGGAAGGAAAAAACAAAAAAATAGTCTGGTCATGAAGGGGTTAATATAGACCTCAACTTAATATACTGTATATCAATAATTCCTTTAAATAATTCTTTTTTTTTTAATATATTGGTGCAAACTGTTATCTTATTTACCTCGCTCAGTCTGTGGTTTTTCAGCGTCCTTCCTACAATGTCCGCTCTGTATTCCTGCGCTGATATGTGTTGGATAAATGTGTGAACGCAATGATTTCTGTTAAGTATATGTAAAATAAACTTATTATAGAGCTGAATACTTTCATTTGCAGGGGTGTCAGAGTTGATGGCTTTGAATTGCTGCTGGAATATGAACAACATCTGGGAGAGGAAAGGAGAATCTATCTTTCTGAGGTGTTACAGCGAAAACGCGATAATTAAATGTTATCATCACTTACAATAACCACAGGAGATTCCCCACAAGAAGCATACCGAAGAATAGCACTGCTACAACCTTTGTAAAGGCGTCTCATAAATATAGATACCTAACATCCCAATGTTGTAAGAGAAATGTCCCTACACAGTTTCACACCATCTAATCCCTACCAACAGTGTCAGACTTTGTAGGGACAAACCATATTGACCAGGAAATAGTAACGCCTAGTTGTCAATTTATTCACATTTCAAGGAACATTGCGGAGCAGAGTTCTAAGTATTTATTTAAAAAGTCATGTCAAGAGAAGTGACTGATCCTCTTTAAGGGTTATTCCCTTTACCTCATGATCAGTGGGGTCCAATCGCTAGGACCCCCATCTGTAGGATCGGTGGGGATCGTAGCGACTGCAGAGCCCCATGTGAATGGAATGGTGGCTGTACATACACACCTCCGCTCTACTCATTCACAATGGGAATGACAAAACAAGCCAAGCGCTGTACCTGGCTATATCAGGCAGTCTCATAGAGGATGAATGGAGAGGTGGTACGTACTGCATGTCCAGCCACTGCCCCTATTTAGACATGACTTTGTGGAGCCAGGAGCTTTGGGTCCATTGGAGGTTTGACTGATGAGATCCTCACCAATCCCAAAAACGTGGCTCTGCAGATAGGTGTTAGATATCACCTATGGATACTGCATGTGAGACTTGTAAGCATGGGAATAATCCTTTAAAGGGGTTATCCGGGAATTTGCTTATTTTTCCCTATGGGGCTAAGAAATTACTAACTGCTTGTTCTGCCTGGCACTAATCTATGCTGGCTCAGAACAAGTGATTCTGCAGCTTCTCATGACGTCACTTCTACAGAGCAGCTTCTCTTCCTCTCTGCTCTGTCGACAGGGCATCACTGCCGATGTCATGCTGATTGACAGCCGGCTCCCCGCTGACTAACTGCAGGGAGCCGGCTGTCAATCAGAATGATGTTGGAATTGATGCCCCCTTGACAGAGCAGAAGAGGAAGAACTGCTCTGTTGACATGAGGTGAAATGAAGCAGGAGAATCGCTGGCAGGAGCTGACTGTGACCACTCAGGGCCGGCAGGGATTGGCACTGGGCAGGCAGGCAGTTAGCAACTACCTCCCTGTAATTTCTTAGGCCCTTAGGGAAAAATAAGTATAGTATTTACTCCAATTAAACAGCTGTCAATTAGTATGGTAATGGTGAGAATAGAAACAAGGAAATAAAATATCATGTGCACACTCTCCTTGGTACCATCATCAGAGTACAGATTGCACAGATTTTTTCAGTGCAAACCCATCAGGATCTTTTAGCCTGCTAAATGACCATTACTGATTTATAATTCATATGATAGTCTGAACATCTTCCAATGAAAATTTTGGATTTGTATGCATTATCACAAAAAGATCATCTATGGAGTGCATCACATGGATTTACAGCTAAAGAGTCACGGAGGTGGTTCCTTTCTTCTGAGCAGTCACTGGGAGACGCCTTTCCTCTGGCTGGGAAACCTCATCACAAGCCATCTCATCAGCATCAGTCACAGTAAGGTGCAAAGTAAGGTGCACTGACCTTGTCTTGGATTATGCCTTGTGAACAGTAGAATAAACTCACTGCATATTTTTTTATATTGAGCTCAATAATTCCACAGTATGCAATACATTTTCCCTAGTAATGGCTCCTAGAAGCCAAAATGTAACGTGTATGTTTATGTAAGGGATCATATGGAACCCTATAAAAAACAGCTCTGACCCCTGTAAAGATATCAGATATAAATTATAAGAACATATTCCATTCAGAATTTTGGACATAAAATGTCATGATGATAAATTTGATATGATTAATTTATAAGCAATACTACTCCTCTTCATGAGATCGACCTAGAAATAATCTGCAAAGTTCAAGGGAAAATATGTATCTTTTGCATTTTCCCAGGAGATGTTAAATTTTTGATACATTATTATATAGTCCATGCTAAGACTACAAACCTTTATAAAAGATAATTGTTTTGCTCTTACCAGAAACTAGACTGGTATAAAAGTTAATGATGATGAACTTGAACCTGTATCAATTCTGTTATTAATAATAGTAATAATAATAATATAGGTTGTGCAGGATTTCATACCCTATACTATTTATGCCTTAAGCATAGCTAGCCCATTCCTCCATTACTGAGAAATCAGCAATTAAATTGATAAGCAAATGAGACTGTAGATCTGAAGCCTATGTCACTCTAATGCTATCCCCACCCAGTGCCACCTCCTTCTTCTCAATTGACGGCCTCTATACTGTGTGACAAAGGAGCCATCTGACAAGCCGGAGAAGGCAGCACTGGGAATAGAGCTGGAGTGACAGAGGCTTCAGATACACAGCCTTATTTACATATTGACTCAAACACTGATTTCTTACTTAAGAATATTGCTGAACTTGTCCTTGAAAGAGCTACCTGCGCATATTAATAGTTTGGGGATTAAAAGCCTGCTGATACAGTAAGTAATTTCCCAAAGTGGATTTTTTATCCTATGGATTCTGTGTATTCCATGCCTTAAAGAGACTCTGTCATCACAGGATGACTGTTGAAACTAAGTCGGTGCTTCACGGCGCGGCGAATCATTTATATACACCTTCCCACCTGCTTATTTTCCCTCTATCGCCACCCCCCACTATTCTTTGATTGACAGCTCTGTCTTCATAGGGCCAGAGAATGGCAGAGATAGATGGAAACCATCAGGTGGGAAGGTGTATATGAATGATTGGCCCCGCCATGAAGCACCGAGAGCCTCTATTTGGTTTGAACAGTCTGCGCTGAGTCCCTTTAAATCCAGGTGAAATGCACCCCCAATCAGCTTCTTATTGATTTAATTGGAAAAATGCAGAATCAGTTTCAATGATTTAAATAGATTTCTGCTGCGGATTCTATGGCAAATATGATTCAGATTTTAAGATACAATGATACCCAGTGTGAACGTAGCCAAAGATCACATTTCATAATCACCATGTGTTTGGGCTTAGCTGAGTTTTCTGCGTTCTATGGATATCTATACTTAATCCAGCACCGCTCCTGCAATGACTCAGAGGAAAAACATGTCTAAGTCTGCAGCCAGCATTACTGAAACAGAAAAGAACAAAAAAAGAAACAACCTCCTTTTATGGAAGTCAGACAAATTAATGATGAAGTGATATTTTTACATCTGTTTAAAACACCAAGAGGAACCCATCTGTGTCCATTAGCAAGCGCTGTTTACTTCTGGAGCATCGCTGTCTGTATGCTTGGTCATGGATCTTCTAAGAATACAAAGATGGGACAAAGGGGTCAGATACTTTTCTTCACTGTATATTATGTGCACATACTTACTCATTTTATGGGTTATTAATCGGTGGGGTCCGACCGCGGGGACCTGCACTGATTGGCAGACTGGGGAATTTTTACTTCCTACGGGGCACTTTTATTCCAGTTGTAGAATGGAGTGTCAGACGGCTAAGTGCCGCTCTATTCATTTTCCATGGGGCTGCCAGAAAAAGCCGAGTAGCTCCATAGGGAATGAGTAGAGCGGTGGTCGAGCATGTGCACTGCCGCTCCATTCTAGTAGGGATAGAAGTGCCCCATTGTGCTGATCAGTGCGGGTCTCAGTGGTCGGACCACTACCGATCAATAAGTTATCATCTATCTCATGGATAGGGTTAGCCCCTTTAAGTGTTTGTGGTGTGTTATAATATATAATAAATATGTTATTATAACCTATTGTGCGACTAGTCTATAACTTGTTTTCACTGGACTACCCTATTAAGATCAGCATTTATAATCTATACTAGCTACTGAGCCCGTTCGACGCCCGGGTGGCGAGCATTTTTATTGGTATATGGTCTCCCATGCTGGTATGTGCTGCCCCCAACCTGGTATTTGTGCTGCCCCCATCCTGGTATTTGTGCTGCCCCCATCCAGGTATTTGTGCTGCCCCCATCCAGGTATTTGTGCTACCCAATCCTGTTCCAACATCCTGTTATGAGCTGCCGTCATCCCTATCCTGGTATGCATGACACGCCTCATCCCTATCCTGGTATGGTATGCATGGCACCCCTCACCCCAAATCCTGGTATGCATGGCACCCCTCACCCTCAATCCTGGTATGCATGGCACCCCTCACCCCCAATCCTGGTATGCATGGCACTCCTCACCACTAATCCTGGTATGCATGGCACCCCTCATCCCTATCCTGGTATGCATGGCACACCTCATCCCTATCCTGGTAGGCATGGCACCCCTCACCTCCAATCCTGGTATGCATGGCACCCCTCATCCCCAATCCTGGTATGCATGGCTCCCTCATACCCAATCCTGGTATGCATGGTACCCCATCCCTCATCCCTATCCTAGTATGTATGGTGGTACCTCTCATCCTGGTATGCATGATACCCCTCATCCCTATCCTGGTATGCATGGCACCCCATCCCTCATCCTGGTATGCATGGTACCTCTTATCCCTATCCTGGTATACATGGTACCCCTCATCCCTATCCTGGTATGCATGGCCCCTCACCCGAATCCTGGTATGCATGCACCCCCAAATCCCTATCCTAGTATGCATGGTACCCATCATCCCTATCCTGGTATGCATGGCACCTCCCATCCCCAATCCTGATATGCATGGCACCCCTCATCCCCAATCCTGGTATGCATGGCACTCCTCATCCCCAATCCTGGTATGCATGGCACCCCTCACCACTAATCCTAGTAGGCATGGCACCCCTCATCCCTATCCTGGTATGCATGGCACCCCTCACCCTCAATCCTGGTATGCATGGCACCCCTCACCCCCAATCCTGGTATGCATGGCACCCCTCACCACTAATCCTGGTATGCATGGCACCCCTCATCCCTATCCTGGTATGCATGGCACACCTCATCCCTATCCTGGTATGCATGGCACCCCTCATCCCCAATCCTGGTATGCATGGCTCCCTCATACCCAATCCTGGTATGCATGGCACCCCATCCCTCATCCCTATCCTGGTATGTATGGTACCTCTCATCCTGGTATACATGGTACCCCTCATCCCTATCCTGGTATGCATGGCCCCTCATCCGAATCCTGGTATGCATGCACCACCAGATCCCTATCCTAGTATGCATGGTACCCATCATCCCTATCCTGGTATGCATGGCACCCCCCATCCCCAACCTGGTATGCATGGCACCCCTCATTGCCAATCCTGGTATGCATGGCACCCCTCATCCCCAATCCTGGTATGCATGGCACCCCTCACCACTAATCCTGGTATGCATAGCACCCCTCATCCCTATCCTGGTATGCATGGCACACCTCGTCCCCAATCCTGGTATGCATGGCTCCCTCATACCCAATCCTGATATGCATGGTACCCCACCCCAAATCCCTATCCTGGTATGTATGGTACCTCTCATTCTGGTATGCATGATACCCCTCATCCCTATCCTGGTATGCATGGCACCCCATCCATCATCCTGGTATGCATGGCACCTCTTATCCCTATCCTGGTATACATGGTACCCCTTATCCCTATCCTGGTATGCATGGCCCCTCATCCGAATCCGGGTATGCATGCACCCCCAGATCCCTATCCTAGTATGCATACATAGTTACATAGTTACATAGTTTATAAGGCCGACAAAAGACAAGCGTCCATCCAGTTCAGTCTATTTCTTGTGCACTGCAGCTATTCCGCAGCGTTGATCCAGGGGAAGGCAAAAAAAAAAGAAACATGCGGTATAGGCCAATTTACATCATTGAGGAAAAATTCACTTCCCGACACCAATCTGGCAGTCAGATTAAATCCCTGGATTAATTAACTAAGCATAAGATGTAATTTTATTGTTCTCAAGAAAGGCGTCCAGGCCTCTCTTGAACTCAATAATCCCATCATCCCTATCCTGGTATGCATGGCACCCCCCGTCCCCAATCCTGGTATGCATGGCACCCCTCATCCCCAATCCTGGTATGCATGGCACCCCTCATCCCCAATCATGGTATGCATGGCACCCCTCATCCCCAGTCCTGGTATGCATGGCACCCCTCATCCCCAATCCTGGTTTGCATGGTCCCCTCACCCCCCAATCTTGGTATGCATGGTACCCCTCATCCCCCAATCCTGGTATGCATGGTACCCCTCATCCGTCAATCCTGGTATGTATCGTACCCCTCACCCCCCAATCCTGGTATGTACGGTACCACTCATCCCCCAATCCTGGTATGTACGGTACCCCTCATCCCCCAATCCTGGTATGTGTGGCCCCCTCACCCCCCAATCCTGGAATGTGTGGCCCCCTCACCCCCCAATCCTGGTATGTGTGGCCCCCTCACCCCCCAATCCTGGTATGTGTGGCCCCCTCATCCCACAATCCTGGTATGTGTGGCCCCCTCATCCCCCAATCCTGGTATGTGTGGCCACCTCATCCCTTTCACGCTGCACACATACAAAAAAAAAAAAAAAAACTTACACTCATCTTTATTCCCTGTGCTCCAGCGCAGCTGTGTCCTGTTCTGCCGGAGGCCGGGGGAGGAGTGTTGCGACGGAGTACGCGCATGCCCATACTGCGCTGTCCGGCTCCATTTTGCTGAAGACACACTGCAAATGTGTCTTCAGTAAAATGGTGCCGGATAGCGCTATGCACATGCGCCAATTCCGACGGCGCATTCATCTCCCGGCTACCGGCCCAAAGACACAGCGAGGTCTCCCGGATAGGTGAGTTGTTAGGGTGCCGGAGATCGCGGTTTGCGTTCAGTGCTTACGCATACCGCGATCTCCGGCACCACAATCCTCATCCTAAACTCCTCGTTTAGGATGTGGTTGCGTTCCTCTGTGGGGTCCAGACTGCGCAGGCGCGTCAAAATTGCACAGTCTATAGAGGCTTCAGACAGAGGGATGCTTGTATGATTATATTATAGATATGCTAGCTATGGTCAAATTAAGAAGTATTGCATTTAAGCAACACAATTAAAAAGTAGTAGTAATGGTAGTAAAATATCAAAACAGAACAAAATAATTGAAATTGTACGAGAATAATTTTGCAAATAGAATAAAACTGCAAGAAAAGTTGAGAACATGAGTAAATTCCTGTAAAAAAAAGCCATAAATGCTTCAGTTGTCTTTACATCAGGCACCATGTAGTAATCTGATACGTGAAAAACCAACTGTTTCACTGTAATACGGGAGCTCAGCTAAGCTGTGCGCTCATGCATGTGGTCGTTTTATAACTCCTTTATGTTCAGAGCTGTAATAGGGCTTCTATGGAAGTATATAAGCGCTCTACTCTAGCTGCACGCCTCTGATTTATGGAGGTTATTTTTCTATCGGATTCCACATGGATTCTGCAGAAGAAACATTGTCGCATGTTCCATGCAACTTAATGGATCATATTTATCAAACTAAATGATTTAGAATGCTGATGAAATATTGGTCAAAAATCTGTCTTTCATGAGCTGCACCAAACTTATGATGTATTTTAGCCACTTTCTGTGTTGTGTCAAACAAGAGGGGGTGACCTGGCAGAAAAGGTGCATAGCTTTCGGGAAAAGCGACACTGCATGCCAAATAATTTGAGCAATTTTCTGTCACAAAGTATGACAATTAGTAAAAAAAAATACATTTATCAACCATTGTGAACCACTATGATAAATATGGCACGTTTTAAAGGGAATCTGTCAGTAGGATCAACCCTTCTAAGTCATGCAGGTCATAGGAAGTAGAATAAAATGATACCTTGATATCTGCGATCCAACGTCTTATCCTCGAGAAATCCATGGTTTTTTTACATGTAAATGAACTGTTAAGATCTATGCACCAGACATAGATCTCCCTCAGAATCTGCCTCCATAGCTTATTTAAAAAAAGAGGGGGTGTTACCAGAGTGAGACATGGAGATCAGGAAAGCAGACTGTCAGTTATTACATGTCTCACACTGGTAATGCTCCCTCTTCATTTAAAATAAGCTCTGGAGTCAGATTCTCATGCAGATCAGTGTCCGGACCATAGATTCTCTGGAATAAGACATTGGATTGCCGATATCAAGGTGTCACTTTATAGAGCTTCCTATGACCTACATGTAGGAGGGTTGATCCTACTGACAGTTTGACTTTAAAACTGTCTAGTACAAGTTTGCACTAAAAATAGACATTATTGAGAAATGTGCCTTTATATGTTTTGAGGTATTAGTAGTGAATTGGGTTGTGAAAAACAGTAGAATAAACCTATTTAGCCTTTTCTCCCATTCAAGTCTATAAAAAAAATAAAAATGAAGCATATTTGGTATCATTGCATCTGTAAAAGTCCAATCATCCTAATGTAAAATTATTTAACCTCTATGGTAAATGCTGTAAAGAAAACACTTTTTTTTGCAGTTTTTTGTCATCTCGCCACCCCAAAAAATGGACTGTGAAATAATTAATGAAGTTCTGCAGTGTGTTGGCTCCATCAGACAACTCTTATCTCAGCTTTCTGGATTCCTGGGATGTAAAATTAGGATATTTTAAGGTTACAAGTAGGGTTTGGCCACATTTCTCTTGCACTGTGGTTGACAATTTGGTGTAAACTGTTCTGCTCAGAATTGGAGCCATCTCCTAAGTTCAGCACAGGTCAAGGAAGGGTGGTGCAGAAGTCATATCTGCTCTTCTAGGAATATGGCTATGAACACATAAATATTAGTAATAAAGCCAGATCTTTGGGGGTTGATTATATAAAATGATTGATGGCCTCAAGCTGTCCAGAGAATTGTTTATTTGGGAAATATGTGATCTAGACTGGCTGCTAAATGAACTAAACAGAATCCAGGAATGTGACTGGATGAATGAGCCATCACGGTTAGTAGAATGTGAATGTTGTTGTTTGTTACTTCAGGCTGTGTTCCAAAAAGGAGAACATGGCTTTATTTCATGCTCACTTGAGTGTGTGCTAGTAATTGCCACTGTCCATTATGCTTCTCCGGCTATTGCCGAGGCCAAGAGAGAAACTGTGTTTATGCAAAGCAGCGTTACCAAAATATATGATCTAGGCGTTACTAGAGTTTATTCTATTCCTTTTTGAAGTCTGCAAACAATATAGAAACAGTGCTAATATGCTAAAACCTCGCACAATAACTATATACAGTATCGTTTAAAATATACTAATAAAAGAGGTTTAAATAAATATTTAACTTCTGAGATTATACGTGGTATTTCACCACAGAAGTCACAACACCATTTGTTTAAGTGCTTTACTTCACAGCAACTGGAGTTGGTTTAAACAATATATAGTTATTTGTGCGCATCGATCACACATAAAGCAGTAGTCTAGCAAAAACAAATTGTCACCTATCCAAAAGATAGTTGATAACTTATTGATCGGTGTAGATCTGACTAGTGATGAGCGAGTATGTTCTGTTAACCCTTTTGGCGAGCACGCTCGGGTGCTCACCGAGTATGTTCATCGTGCTCGGGTGTTATGTTTCAGTTACTCTGTGCTCATGATTTGCGACTGTTTGACTGCTTTAATACATGTGAGGAATGACTAAGAAACAGGCATTCCTCACATGTATTAAAGCTGTCAAACTGACGCAAACCACGTTATTGACTCAAACATGACACCCGAGCACGCTGAAGATACTCGGAAAACACCCGAGCATGCTCATAAATCTCGCTCATCACTAGATCTGACTGCTGAGACCCGCACCGCTCCTCAGAGAAAGGCACTTTTTTTCCTGTTAGAATGCAGCGACAGTACACATACGCTAACACTGCTCTATTTATTCCATATGAAGCTCCTGAGCGCTGTAGTCAACTTTTTCTGGCAACCCTTAAAAGGGTTTTCCCACGAACAAAGTTAATTTTAAACAACATTTTAATCAATAGATCTTTAAATAATAATAAGTTCCACAATTGGATGTGTTTAAAAAAAATGTTCCTGTGCTGAGATAATCTTATAAATGTGCTCCTGCTGTGTACTGTGTAATGGCTGTGTCTGATCATACAGGAACATGGTCTGATCATACCACAGCTCCTGGGCAAGGGAAGAAGCAAAAGCGTATAAAGTATAAATCAGTGAACTGGAGAGATTTGACAGGGATGTTAGGAGTTAACTACTGTGCATACTATGCCAGGCACTAGTGGCCAAGCACCATGGAAAAAACCGTTGACCATGGAAGAAATACACTCCCACCGCAAAAGAATGACGTCAGATTGAAAAAGCAAGTCAACTGCACACTTGCTTATTTTCATGCTGTCAAAGTAAAGAAATGTAATAACAGGAGAATACCCATTTAGTGAATTAAATCATCCCTTGGCCAATAATGCAAATGCATTCTTTGAAAAAAGCTTTGACTGGGTAGCTATGATAAAATAATGCTATAAAAATCAGCAACCAGTTACCTTTACATATGGGTAATGAATATGCCATTTGTTATTTAAATTCAAAACATTGTTGTTAGCGCATGATGGTCCTTGTGGACAGATAAAAAATTATCACAAATTTATAGTTGACATAAGGAAGACTTAACTTTCTCCTGAGAAATCTTATTTTAATCACAAGAAGAAAAATGATTTTACAGATATCAGCCTTGAATATTTTTATAGTCATATTACAAAATCTGCCACTAACTAAACAGACATGTGATATATACAGTTGAAACCAGAAGTTTACATACACTATATAAAAAGACACATTTGCATGTTTTTCTCAATATCTGACATGAAATCAGAATAAATCTTTCCCGTTTTAGGTCAATTAGGATTACCAGAATTTTTAATATTTTCTAAATGCCAGAATAATGAGGCAGAGAATGTTTTAAGGCATTTTTATTACTTACTGAAAAGTCAAAAGTTTACATACACGAAGATTACTGTGCCTTTAAACAATTCTGGACTGCCAATATGATGATGATGTCATGTGTTTGGAAGCTTCTGATAGGGTTTTTGGCAACATCTGAGTTAATTAGAGACACACCTGTGGATGTATTTTAATGCACACCTGAAACACACTGCTTCTTTGTGTAGCATTATGGGAAAGTCTTAAGAAATTAGCCAAGATATCAGGAAGAGAATTGTGGACTTGAACAAGTCTGCTCATCCTTGGGTACGATTTCAAGATACCTGAAGGTGCCTCGTTCATCTGTACAAACAATTATACGCAAGTATAAACAAGTTGGGAATGTCCAGACATCATACCGGTCAGGAAGGAGATGGGTTCTGTGTCCCAGAGATGAACGTGCTTTGGTTCGACATGTGCATATCAACTGAAGGACAAAAGCAAAAGACCTTGTGAAGATGATGGCGGAAGCTGCTAAGATTGTGTCAATATACATAGTGAAATGAGTACTGTATCAACATGGGCTGAAAGGCCACTCTGCCAGGAAGAAGCCATTACTCCAAAAGAAACATAAAAAAGCCAGATTAATGTTTGTAAATGCACACAGGAACAAAGACCTTAATTTTTGGAGACATGTCCTGTGGTCTGATGAAACTAAAATGGAACTTTTTGGGCATAATGACCATCGTTACGTTTGGAGGAAAAAGGGAGAAGCTTGGAAGCCTAAGAAAACCATCCCAACTGTGAAATACAGGGGTGGCAGCATCATGTTGTGGGGTTGTTTTGCTGCAGGAGGGACTGGTGCACTTTACAAAATAGATGGCATCATGAGAAAAGAAGATTATGTGGCAATACTGAAGCAACATCTCAATACATCAGCCAGGAAGTTAAAGCTTGGGTGGAAATGGGTCTTCTAAATGGACAATGACCCGAAGCATACTGCCAAAATGGTAACAAAGTGGCTTAAGGATAACAAAGTCAATGTTTTGGAGTGGCCATCACAAAGCCCTGATCTCAATCCTATTGAAAATTTATGGGCAAAGTTGAAAAGGCAGGTGCCAGCAAGGCGACCTACAAACCTGGATCAGTTACACCAGTTTTGTCAGGAGGAATGGGCCCAAATTCCGACCAACTATTGTGTGAAGCTTGTGGAAGGATATCCCAAACGTTTGACCCAAGTCATTCAGTTTAAGGGCAATGGTACCAAATACTAATAAAATGTATGTAAACTTTTTATTTTGCTGTAAGTAATAAAAATGCCTTAAAAAATTCTCTCTCTCTCTCTCTCTCTCTCTCTCTCTCTCATTATTCTGGCATTTGGCAAATATTAAAAATGATGGTAATCCTAATTGACCTAAAACGGGAAAGGTTTATTCTGATTTCATGGCAGATATTGAGAAAAACATGAGCATGTGTCTTTTTACATAGTGTATGTAAACTTCTGGTTTCAACTGTATAATATATATATTATATATACACATATATATATTATATATACACACATACATACTTATATATATATATATACAGTACAGACCAAAAGTTTGGACACACCTTCTCATTTAAAGATTTTTCTGTATTTTCATGACTATGAAAATTGTACATTCACACTGAAGGCATCAAAACTATGAATTAACATGTGGAATTATATACTTAACAAAAAAGTGTGAAACAACTGAAAATATGTCTTATATTCTAGGTTCTTCAAAGTAGCCACCTTTTGCTTTGATGACTGCTTTGCACACTCTTGGCATTCTCTTGATGAGCTTCAAGAGGTAGTCACCTGAAATGGTCTTCCAACAATCTTGAAGGAGTTCCCAGAGATGCTTAGCACTTGTTGGCCCTTTTGCCTTCACTCTGCGGTCCAGCTCACCCCAAACCATCTCGATTGGGTTCAGGTCTGGTGACTGTGGAGGCCAGGTCATCTGGCGTAGCACCCCATCACTCTCCTGCTTGGTCAAATAGCCCTTACACAGCCTGGAGGTGTGCTTGGGGTCATTGTCCTGTTGAAAAATAAATGATGGTCCAACTAAACACAAACCGGATGGAATAGCATGCCGCTGGAAGATGCTGGGGTAGCCATGCTGGTTCAGTATGCCTTCAATTTTGAATAAATCCCCAACAGTGTCACCAGCAAAGCACCCCCACACCATCACACCTCCTCCTCCATGCTTCACGGTGGGAACCAGGCATGTAGAGTCCATCCGTTCACCTTTTCTGCGTCGCACAAAGACACGGTGGTTGGAACCAAAGATCTCAAATTTGGACTCATCAGACCAAAGCACAGATTTCCACTGGTCTAATGTCCATTCCTTGTGTTCTTTAGCCCAAACAAGTCTCGTCTGCTTGATGCCTGTCCTTAGCAGTCGTTTCCTAACAGCTATTTTACCATGAAGGCCTGCTGCACAAAGTCTCCTCTTAACAGTTGTTGAAGAGATGTGTCTGCTGCTAGAACTCTGTGTGGCATTGACCTGGTCTCTAATCTGAGCTGCTGTTAACCTGCGATTTCTGAGGCTGGTGACTCGGATAAACTTATCCTCAGAAGCAGAGGTGACTCTTGGTCTTCCTTTCTTGGGGCGGTCCTCATGTGAGCCAGTTTCTTTGTAGCGCTTGATGGTTTTTGCAACTGCACTTGGGGACACTTTCAAAGTTTGCCCAATTTTTCGGACTGACTGACCTTCATTTCTTAAAGTAATGATGGCCACTCGTTTTTCTTTACTTAGCTGCTTTTTTCTTGCCATAATACAAATTCTAACAGTCTATTCAGTAGGACTATCAGCTGTGTATCCACCAGACTTCTGCACAACACAACTGATGGTCCCAACCCCATTTATAAGGCAAGAAATCCCACTTATTAAACCTGACAGTGCACACCTGTGAAGTGAAAACCATTTCCGGTGACTACCTCTTGAAGCTCATCAAGAGAACGTCAAGAGTGTGCAAAGCAGTCATCAAAGCAAAAGGTGGCTACTTTGAAGAACCTAGAATATAAGACATATTTTCAGCTGTTTCACACTTTTTTGTTAAGTATATAATTCCACATGTGTTAATTCATAGTTTTGATGCCTTCAGTGTGAGTGTACAATTTTCATAGTCATGAAAATACAGAAAAATCTTTAAATGAGAAGGTGTGTCCAAACTTTTGGTCTGTACTGTATACAGTCATATGAAAAAGTTTGGGCACCCCTATTAATCTTAAGCTTAATGTTTTATAAAAAATTGGTGTTTTTGCAACAGCTATTTCAGTTTGATATATGTAATAACTGTTGGACACAGTAATGTTTCGGCCTTGAAATGAGGTTTATTGTACTAACAGAAAATGTGCAATCTGCATTCAAACAAAATTTGACAGGTGCATAAGTATGGGCACCCTTATCAGTTTCTTGTTTTAAATACTACTACCTACTTTTTACTGACTTACTAAAGCACTTTTTTTGGTTTTATAACCTCATTGAGCTTTGAACTTCATAGCCAGGTGTATGCAATCATGAGAAAAGCTACTTAAAGTGACCATTTGCAAGTTGTTCTCCTGTTTGAATCTCCTCTGAAGAGTGGCATCATGGGCTCCTCCAAACAACTGTCAAATGATCTGAAAACAAAGATTATTCAACATAGTTGTTCAGGGGAAGGATACAAAAAGCTGTCTCAGAGATTTAACCTGTCAGTTTCCACTGTGAGGAACATAGTAAGGAAATGGAAGAACACAGGGACAGTTCTTGTTAAGGCCAGAAGTGGCAGGCCAAGAAAAACATCAGAAAGGCAGAGAAGAAGAATGGTGAGATCAGTCAAGGACAATCCTCAGACCACCTCCAGAGACCTGCAGCATCATCTTGCTGCAGATGGTGTCACTTTGCATCGTTCAACTATACAACGCACTTTGCACAAGGAGAAGCTGTATGGGAGAGTGATGCGAAAGAAGCCGTTTCTGCAAGCACGCCACAAACAGAGTCGGCTGAGGTATGCAAAAGCACATTTGGAGAAGCCAATTTCTTTTTGGAAGAAGGTCCTGTGGACTGATGAAACCAAGATTGAGTTGTTTGGTCATACAAAAAGGTGTTATGCATGGCGGCAAAAAAACACAGCATTCCAAGAAAAACACTTGCTACCCACAGTAAAATTTGGTGGAGGTTCCATCATGCTTTGGGGCTGTGTGGCCAATGCCGGCACCGGGAATCTTGTTAAAGTTGAGGGACGCATGGATTCCACTCAGTATCAGCAGATTCTTGACAATAATGTTCAAGAATCAGTGATAAAGTTGAAGTTACGCAGGGGATGGATCTTTCAGCAAGACAATGATCCAAAACACCGCTCCAAATCTACTCAGGCATTCATGCAGAGGAACAATTACAATGTTCTGGAATGGCCATCCCAGTCCCCAGACCTGAATATCATTGAACATCTGTGGGATCATTTGAAGAGGCTGTCCATGCTCGGCGACCATCAAACTTAACTGGAATTGTTTTGTAAAGAGGAATGGTCAAAAATACCTTCATCCAGGATCCAGGAACTCATTAAAAGCTACAGGAAGCAACTAGAGGCTGTTATTTTTGCAAAAGGAGGATCTACTAAATATTAATGTCACTTTTCTGGTGGGGTGCCCATACTTATGCACCTGTCAAGTTTTGTTTGAAAGCAGATTGCACATTTTCTGTTAGTACAATAAACCTCATTTCAAGGCAGAAACATTACTGTGTCCAACAGTTATTACATATATCAAACTGAAATAGCTGTTGCAAAAACACCAATTTTTATAAAATATTAAGCTTAAAATTAATAGGGGTGCCCAAACTTTTTCATATGACTGTATAAACACATACATATACATACATACATATACATACATATATATATATATATATATATATATATACACACACACACAATGGTGGCCAAATGTATTGGCACCCCTGCAATTCTGTCAGATAATACTCAGTTTCTTCCCGAAAATGTTTGCAATCACAAATTCTTTGGTATTATTATCTTCATTTAATTTGTCTTCAATGAAAAAACACAAAAAGAATTGTCCTAAAGCCAAATTGGATATAATTCCACACCAAACCTAAAAAAGGGGGTGGACAAAAGTATTGGCACTGTTTGAAAAATCATGTGATGCTTCTCTAATTCGTGTAATTAACAGCACCTGTAACTTACCTGTGGCACCTAACAGGTGTTGGCAATAACTAAATCACACTTGCAGCCAGTTAACATGGATTAACGTTGACTTAACCTCTGTCCTGTGTCCTTGTGTGTACCACATTAAGCATGGAGAAAAGAAAGAAGACCAAAGAACTGTCTGAGGACTTGAGAAACCAAATTGAGAGGAAGCATGAGCAATCTCAAGGCTACAAGTCCATCTCCAAAGACCTGAATGTTCCTGTGTCTTCCGTGCGCAGTGTCATCAAGAAGTTTAAAGCCCATGACACTGTGGCTAACCTCCCTAGATGTGGACGGAAAAGAAAAATTGACGAGAGATTTCAACGCAAGATTGTGCGGATGGTGGATAAAGAACCTCGACTAACATCCAAACAAGTTCAAGCTGCCCTGCAGTCCGAGGGTACAACAGTGTCAACCCGTACTATCTGTCGGCGTCTGAATGAAAAGGGACTGTATGGTAGGATACCCAGGAAGACACCACTTCTTACACCGAGACATAAAAAAGCCAGGCTAGAGTTTGCCAAAACTTACCTGAGAAAGCCTAAAACGTTTTGGAAGAATGTTCTCTGGTCAGATGAGACAAAAATAGAGCTTTTTGGGAAAAAGCATCAACATAGAGTGTACAGGAAAAAAAAAGAGGCATTCAAAGAAAAGAACACGGTCCCTACAGTCAAACATGGCGGAGGTTCCCTGATGTTTTGGGGTTGCTTTGCTGCCTCTGGCACTGGACTGCTTGACCATGTGCATGGCATTATGAAGTCTGAAGACTACCAACAAATTTTGCAGCATAATGTAGGGCCCAGTGTGAGAAAGCTGGGTCTCCCTCAGAGGTCATGGGTCTTCCAGCTGGACAATGACCCAAAACACACTTCCAAAAGCACTATAAAATGGTTTGAGAGAAAGCACTGGAGACTTCTAAGGTGGCCAGCAATGAGTCCAGACCTGAATCCCATAGAACACCTGTGGAGAGATCTCAAAATGGCAGTTTGGAGAAGGCACCCTTCAAATATCAGGGGCCTGGAGCAGTTTGCCAAAGAAGAATGGTCTACAATTCCAGCAGAGCATTGTAAGAAACTCATTGATGGTTACCGGAAGCGGTTGTTCGCAGTTATTTTGGCTAAAGGTTGTACAACCAAGTATTAGGCTGAGGGTGCCAATACGTTTGTCTGGCCCATTTTTGGAGTTTTGCGTGAAATGATCCATGATTTGATTTTTGCTTCATTCTCTTTTGTGTTTTTTCCTTGCAAGCAAATTAAATGAAGATAATAATACCAAAGAAATTGTGATTGCAATCATTTTCAGGAAGAAACTGAGTATTATCTGACAGAATTGCAGGGGTGCCAATACTTTTGGCCACCACTGTATATATATATATATATACACACTGCTCAAAAAAATAAAGGGAACACTCAAATAACACATCCTAGATCTGAATGAATGAAATATTCTCATTGAATACTTTGTTCTGTACAAAGTTGAATGTGCTGACAACAAAATCACACAAAAATCATCAATGGAAATCAAATTTATTAACCAATGGAGGCCTGGATTTGGAGTCACCCCCAAAATTAAAGTGGAAAAACACACTACAGGCTGATCCAACTTTGATGTAATGTCCTTAAAACAAGTCAAAATGAGGCTCAGTATTGTGTGTTGCCTCCACGTGCCTGTATGACCTCCCTACAACGCCTGGGCATGCTCCTGATGAGGTTGTGGATGGTCTCCTGTGGGATGTCCTCCCAGACTTGGACTAAAGCATCCGCCAACTCCTGGACAGTCTGTAGTGCAACGTGGATGGAATGAGACATGATGTCCCAGATGTGCTCAATCGGATTCAGGTCTGGGGAATGGGCGGGCCAGTCCATAGCTTCAATGCCTTCATCTTGCAGGAACTGCTGACACAGTCCAGCCACATGAGGTCTGGCATTGTCCTGTATTAGGAGGAACCCAGGGCCAACCGCACCAGCTCTCATAAGGGGTCTGAGGATCTCACCTCGGTACCTAATGACAGTCAGGCTACCTCTGGTGAGCACATGGAGGGCTGTGCAGCCCTCCAAAGAAACGCCACCCCACACCATAACTGACCCACTGCCAAACCGGTCATGCTGAAGGATGTTGCAGGCAGCAGATCGCTCTCCACGGCGTCTCCAGACTCTGTCACGTCTGTCACACGTGCTCAGTGTGAACCTGCTTTCATCTGTGAAGAGCACAGGCCACCAGTGGCGATTTTGCCAATCCTGGTGTTCTGTGGCAAATGCCAAGCGTCCTGCACGGTGTTGGGCTCTGAGCCCAACCCCCATCTGTGGACGTCGGGCCCTCATACCACCCTCATGGAGTCGGTTTCTAACAGTTTGTGCAGACACATACACATTTGTGGCCTGCTGGACGTCATTTTGCAGGGCTCTGGCAGTGCTCCTCCTGTTCCTCCTTGCACAAAGGTGGATGTAGCGGTCCTGCTGCTGGGTTGTTGCCCTCCTAAGGCCCCTTCCAGGTCTTCTGGTGTACTGGCCTGTCTCCTGATAGCGCCTCCAGCTTCTGGACACTACACTGACAGACACAGCAAACCTGCTTGCCACAGCTCGCATTGATGTGCCATCCTGGATGAGCTGCACTACCTGAGCAACTTCTGTGGGTTGTAGAGTCCGTCTCATGCTAGCACGAGTGTGAAAGCACAACCAACATTCAAAAGTGACCAAAACATCAGCCAGAAAGCATTGGTACTGAGATGTGGTCTGTGATCCCCACCTGCAGAACCACTCCTTTATTGAGTGAGTCTTGATAATTGCCAATAATTTCCATCTATTGTCTATTCCATTTGCACAACAGCATGTGAAATTGATTGTCAATCAGTGTTGCTTCCTAAGTGGACAGTTTGATTTCACAGAAGTTTGATTTACTTGGAGTTATATTCTGTTGTTTAAGTGTTCCCTTTATTTTTTTGAGCAGTGTATATATATATATATACACACATACATATACATACACAAAATATCTATAATATGTATTGAAATGTCTTTAATACGATATCCTAAAAATTTTGATAATTCAACATTTATTTTTCAGCTTAGGATTGCAATATCATGTGGAAATTTAAAGACCAAAAAGAGAAGGCTCATTATGGACGCGAAAGTGCTGTAAACTGTGCAACATTCTGCCTCCCCCTTTTTCTTTTCATCATTGGTTTTATAGACAAATCCTTTTTTCTGTTAAAGGGAATCCGTCAGCAGGTTTTTGCTACCACATCTGAGAGCAGCATAATGTAGGAAAAGAAACTCTGATTCCTTCACTGTATCACTTAGTTTACTGGGTGCAGCCATTGCGATACAATCAGAGTTTTTAGATGTAGCAGATCTCAGAAAGCTAATCACACATACACATGGCTCTCTATGTACATTGTCTATTGACAGTAAGCTGTGTATTAGCGGTGAGACCAGGGCTCACTTAAGTTGTATTCAATCCAGTGAAAATCTCCTTGTGATAAAACATTGATTGTATTGAAACAACAGCACACAGCTTAATAAGAGACACATCCCTAAAATCTGTGTCTCAGCCCCTACATCATACTGTTCTCAGATTATATAGCAAAACTTGCTTACAGATTTCATTTAAAGGCAATCTTTCATCAGGTTTTTGCTACCCCAACTGAAAGCAGCATAAAGTAGAGGCAGTGACCTTGAATCCAACGATGTATCGCTTACTGGTCTGCTTTCTGCATTTTTCTTTAAAAACTCTTTTATTGCTGCAGAACTACCAGTTCTTGAATGATGAGCTCTGTATAACCCCGCACACACCACTGATTGGCAACTTTTCACTTTCAACTCTTGGTTGTCTTCAGCAAAATGACACTGGTGGTGGCGCGTGCAAAGACTGACACACGAATGTCTTTAGAAAAACGGTGCTGATGGTGACGCATGTGCAGATTCAGACCTCGGCTCAGTGACGAGTCAAGATCTCAATCTGCGCATGCACCATCACCGGCATCATGCTGAAGTCCACTGGGAGATGAATGTGCGTAAGTGCCGCCAGCGACAAGGGTAGCACAAGCGCAAACTTTAAAAAAAGGTGACTCTTACAAACACAGAGGGGCCGCGGCAGAGCCGAAAACCCTACCCAGGGTCCCGCCCTGATGAATGAAGAGGATATTGCACCAAACCTTCTAACATGAATTAAACAAGAACCAGGATGCGGATTTCTTCCCTCCAGGTATCTATTAAATCAGTATAAAAGCGCCACTATGATCATACCTTTATCTTAACATACTAAATCGTGATGACAGGTTCCCTTTAACATTCAGGTTTTATAAGATTTTTTTTCAACCATAAACAGAATTATACTTTAAAATGATATTTCAGAGGGGACAAATCAATCCAATCAGATTTGCTTTGCACCCGAATATTACTGACTGCTGGATATTGTGCTCCTGTATCTCTGATCTTTTGCCATGCGTTAGTAGATGTCTGTGACTCGCCCCCTGGGCCGTGGGGCACTCGGATCCGGGCAATAGGGGAACGATGGGGGTAGTAGTGGCGACCCGGTCCGTGGCTCAGGGTGGTCAGACCAGTGGTTGTCCCTTTATAAGTTTTAAGCGATGTCCAACTACGCCACCCGTGGATTGCGGTTATTAGAAACCGCCGCTGCAAGGCAGACCGCTGGGGCTGATGTTGTATGCAGCTGGGATAGTGTGACTCCGCACGGAAAGAGTGCGGCCCCAGGGCAGTATAATGGAAGATGGGGGTGATGGTGTAGGGCGTCCCAGTACCGTTAGTGCTGGAGGAGCAAGGAGCACGCAGACAACAGGTTGCAGTCCAGGGTCTTTACTAGAACAGGTGAACTGACCCACAAACAGTCCCGGCTAGGAGGGGACCTGGATGTCTGAGAGCAATTGGGAAATTGGCCCTGGTCAGGGTGAGGGTGTAGGCCTACCGTGCTCTCTGCGCTCCTTCTGGCTATCTCCTCCTGATAGGGTAACAGCCCACGGTCCGAGCTCACCGTGTATTCTCGCCTGTATGGCCTGCAACGTGGGTCCCTTTCTACTCCCGGCCTGGTACGGCTTTGCTGGTCCCTTCTGTTGTGGCAGAGCCTCCGGGTTTCTTAGGCCAAGGAACATACAGTCCCCTGCGGACTGGTTATCTGCTGCAGGACGAGGAATCCTCACAGCCTCAGACACCAAAGTCTGGTAAAATGGAGTTCTTTGTCTGCCAAGACAGGCTCACTTCGCCTCTTGTCTCTGGCTTGTGGCTCTTCTACTGCCACACTTCCTCTTAGGGTGCAATACAACTGTCCCTCTCTGCTCTGGGACACATCTCAGTCCTGAGACAGGTCGTCCAGTTCTCTCTAACCCTGCCCCCAGTTCCAGCTTTTATACGGGCAGCCTGCTCCCCCTACTGGCCTGAGACAGGAGGTACTGCATGCTAATGTTCCCCTGAGTAGAGAACCTCCCCCTTGCTCTCAGACACAGCTTTATTATATTTGTGGCATCCAGGCCAGGGTGACACATCTGCGTTAGTAGATAACTGCATGGTAGTAATCAGATCTCATTTGGTTTGTACCGCCACCAACATGTCAGCTCAAGCACATGGGAACTCTTTAGAAATTTCTGACATTGCAGTTTGAAACAATATAATAGTTGGTATCATAGTTACAAATCTATTATCTAAGAACTATGATGTAAATTGTTTCCATACCTGAGCAATATGTAATGATGCAGCACTTGTATATCATAAATTATATATTCCACTATGATAAGTGAGGCTATAATGGGACATTAATGATAAGTTCAATCTGTTGTACATTGGCACAAGTGCTACAAGACGCAGGGTGTGACGATCACGGTAGCAAGGCAGTAGACCGTGACCAACCATCAGAGGGATGAAGGGCCCGCACTAAAGCGGCAGGCTCTTTAAAAAAAAATAGGCTGTGCCTGTACTTACATGACAAGCAGGAGATTGAATTTGATATTTGTCATGTAAGCAGGGGCGGACACAGACTGAAGAGGGCCCCTGTGCAAGAAATCTTTCCGGGCTTCCCCCCCATACTGTAACAGAGATATGTAAACAGTTTAGAACACAACTATCAAATCTAAACAATAGATTTAAGTTCCATATTTAACAACTAAATATAACACAAAGCAGTCATGCAATTGATACGTCATTTATTTTTTTAGACATTTTTTCTGCGCACTTTTGTTAGCAAAACCTGATGCCAGCAAAGTGAATGAGAAACCTGAAGTGTCATGCACACGTTGAGTATTTTTGACTTGTGGATTTGCTGCAGAAAATAATCTACAGCATGTCAATTCTCTGTGCGTTTTTGCCAGCGTTTTTCACCCATTGACTTCAATAAAGTTAGTGAAAAATGATGTGCTGATTTGCAGCATTTTTGGTACCCTTTTACTTGCGTTTTTGATTAAAAAAAAAAAACGCATGGGTGTTAACAAATAAAATGGATGTGAGGTCACTAGTTCGAGGAGGGAATACCACCAATCTGTGCAGAGTGAGTGGCATGGCTGTGATTGGCCAGCACAGTATGAAAAAAAAAAAGACTATTTTTGATAACCAGTGCAGGTAAAGCTGACAGCTGTGGGCTGCAGCCTTCAGCTGTCAGCTTTATCTTGGCTGGTTATCAAAACTAGAGGGGTCCCAACATCATTGTTTTCTTTTATTTCTTTATTTATTCAATAAATACATGTACAGTAAAATACACACGCACTGCACTAATTAAAAAACTTTTTTTTTCTTTTTTCTTGAACTAGCTTAATTTGTGCGTAAAAACGCAGCCAAAAATGCAGACAAGAACGCACCAAAACTGCACATTTATGAAGCTGCATTGTCCTGCCAAGAGATGCAGAAATGGTACAGAAATTCTGCACACAAAATACTCAATGTGTGCACATACCCTACATCAGCATTATATTTATTAAAAACTGAGACATTTAAAGGGAATGTGCTATGTAAAAAAAAAACTATTAATCTGCAGATATGGGGTTAATCTGGAGGTTAATAGGGCTCTGAAGATGCCCAGCACCTGCACTGAGAGCCCGGATAGCAGGATGAAAAGAACTTTATTCTACCCCTCTTCTTTATTTTTAAAGAAGTAAAAGGAATAAAATGGAATAAAAGGGGGGTGATTTGAACTTTTGTTTTTTTCTTTTCATTTTTTTAAAACCTTTTTTAACTTCTCACTATTCATAATAACTTGAAGCTGACCATCTGATCGCTTGTGCTATATACAGTGATGCCACAGCATCGCTGCATATAGTGAAAATCACGGTCTCCTTTGAAGTCTGGTCACAGGCAGGGTTTGAAAGGAGCTCCGTAATGACAAGCATGGAGGTCTTCAGCAGACGGTGAACCCCTGCTGTCATAGCAACCCATTGGTGACCCTCAATCACATCACAGGCGTGCCGATGGGCGCTTAGAAGGACGTACCCCCCCATCGGCGCATGTTAAATGGGGCTGTCAGAGTTTGACAGTGGTGTTTAACAGGTTAACAATCGTGGATGGAGCGACAGGTCCTGGCTGTAACACACAGCCATCACCTGCTGGGTATGGGGTGAGATCACCCCGAGAGCCCGCTCCATACACCCACTTATGACTTGCACCGTACAAGCATGGCGCATGTCGTGAAGGGATGTAACACGGCTGATTCAAATAATTGTATATTTGGTCAGTATGACGTCCATGTTCAATGGACAGCAAACTGGCCCAATAGTAACCTTAGGTGCCCACTACTCCCAACATGATTCATATCTAAATTATTTTTTTATTTTTCAAAACCATATTCCTGAGCTGAGTTCACACGATGCGTTTTTCATGCGTTTCCGCGGCGTTTTTGCAGTTGCGTAAACGCCGCGGAAACGCATGAAAAACGCATGGTAGAAGGGCAGCAATGTTCCCCAATGGAAATCCGCATGTGCTGTGCCCATGATGCGGATTTTTCCGCAGCGTAAACGCTGCGGTCAAAAATCCGCAGCATGTCAATTCATTTTGCGGAAACGCTGCTCTTTTGCCGCCATTGACTTGCATTAGACCGCATGGAATCCGCATCACTGTATATGTTGATGCGCTTTTCATGCGGTCTAATGTGCGGATGGTACCAGGGTGTGGAGGAGAGGACTCTCATCCAGACCCAGGTACCATTAAAAAAAAAAGAATAAAATAAAAAATATATATATTCTCACCTTCTGACGGCCCGCGCTGCGTCCTGCCGGCTTCCCGCGCACTTCGCGGTTGAATGAAGGACCTTCGCTGACGTCAGAGTCATGTGACGGGTCACGTGACGCTGACGTCGGAAGGTCCTACAGTCTTCACTGCCGGCAGCCGGGACCGATGAAGCAGGACAACGGGGGCCATCAGATAGTAACGTATAGATTTATTTTTTATTTTTTGACATCACACACTATATAAATCCATGCCGGTTGCATGGATTTATATAGTGTGAAGTTGACAAGCACTTTCCAAGTGATGCTAAAATCACTTGGGAAGCGCTTGTCAACCCGCATGCGGAAATGAAAGTGAAGACCGCTTCATTTCCGCATGTCCCTGGCAGGAAACCGCATGTACAATCCGCATGCGTTTTTTCCTGCCAGAGAGATGCAGAAACGCTCAGGAAAAAATCCTGAGCATTTCTGCATCGTGTGCACATACCCTTACAGTTTCCGCAAGGCAAGTCTTCAGATCCTGTCAGCCTGGTCCATACTTGTCCTCAACAGCAGCTTCCCACTCCAATCTGGGACTCCACAGCAGACACTTTGCAAATCATCCCGTCAGCCAATCGCAGATCTGCTTGTAAGGCAAAGTCTGTGATTGGCTGAGAGGCAATAATGCACAAAATGTCAGTGTGCAGTTGAAGTTCATATAACCTTTTCAGGCTGTACCAGGGGGCGCTCTTGAGATCTCCACCCCCTTATACAGTGCAGCTGCAGCATTTAATCAATTCCCTCTCAGACCTCTCCCTATCCAACTAGCCTAGCAAACCCTGACCCTCTTCTCAGTCTCACTCTCCACTTTCCCAGTCTCGCGGATCACCGATAGAGAAGTGCGCACATGCACAGCAGTAGGGAACCACACACTTCAGTGAGCTCTCACAGCTTCAATGAGACTCCCTCTACATCAGTGATGCCCTCTGCATAGACACCACTGCACCAGTGGAAGCCGGCGCAGCATGAATACTAAAAGATGAGGTCAGGAACGGGGCCCGTTTGAGCAAGCATAATCATATGCATGCAGCAGAGCGGGCCCCCCTACTTCTCCTGCTAGCACGGATACTGCCGCCGGCTGACATCAACCACGCTGTTTTCTCACGTCCTCAGGGCCCCCTCCCACTCGGGGCCCCGGTGCAGCTGCACTGGCGGTGTGTCCGCCCCTGCATGTAAGTGCAGGCAAAGGAGGGCCTCCCAGAAGGAGGACTGGCCAGCGGGATTGGTGGCTTGTGATATTCTTGACTGTTCTTGTAGAGTAACTGGTCGTTGGTCGAAAGAATTATTGTGCAACAAGCACAAGAGGAGGCATATTACTTAGTGGTGTCCCAAATGGAGCAACTTAAATGTGAAGGCACCAAGAAGAGCATCATTACTTTGTGGGGCACAAAGGGGAAGGTACTAATATTTTGTTGGGTACCAAAGGGGGCAAAAATCTTTATGGACACAAGCTGCACATTCAAACAACAAGATGGTAGATGAGGGCTCCGATCCAAAATTTGCACTGGGGCCCATAGTACTGTAGTTATGCCCCTGACAAGATGCTTTTTGCAGATATTACATCTCTATGCATCCAAGCAAGAATATGTAGCAAGAATATGTAGAACCAATGTGGGCCTAATATCTATTTGTTATTTATGGAACCTGAGAGTATTTTCACAATGGTTTCACAATTAGTAAAATGTTCACAAACTTGTTCAGTGTTTGTAAAATTGTTTTGCACCATTTCTATGAATTTCATTTGTGTCTAGACCATACTAGCCAACTCTGGAACATCTGAGCGACTCCTGCAAATAAGAGTAGAAATTCTAGTGGAGTTCGCTAATGTCCTAAATGCTGCAAACCTTACGGAAACAAGGAAGGTTTCTTGCGCCTGACTCTAGGATGCTCCATTCTTAGATGGAGCTCCACTATCCAATTGTGTTTTCAAATAGATATGGAACTCTAAATTGTCCCTGATAGTTAATTGGAAAAGTTGGCAAATATGATCTAGATCTCAACCGCGCATGCAACTATTATCTGTCACTGTTGATTAATTAGGATGTATTGCAAAAAGGGTGTATGTGAGCCAGCCAGGCGATCACACCTGGTAAAGTGCTACATTAAATGGTCTTTAATCAACAGTACTGAAGAATGCAAGAAGCTTCGTAATATATCTTATCAGAGAATCTATTAGGTAAAGCAAGACGGACTGCCAGCAGAATGAGGTGCTTATTATACTGTATAGAGAGGGAGGGGGAGGAGGAGTGAGGTGCACTCAGCAGATTGAAAGCATAATGAGAGATACAGTCAGATGGAGCTGTAGCATCAAGCAACTGTTTTACCTCACTCCAATGCTGGATTCACAGATACATAGTTCAGTACTGCTATGTAAGGTTTTCCATGCTGCTGCTGCTGCTTCTCTCTGTCATCCAGAGAATACATCATGACTGCATGCACTGTGTTTAGGAGACATCATAGAAGCCGGTCTCCTCCCACAAGCTCAGAGAGAACTGAGAATTATAGGTCTGGGCTGAAGAGGAGAAAACTAATGAAAAATGCAGTATACAAGTCAAATAATGGCCAGAAATTGATTTATTCCTTATGAACATACACAAAAGCCTATTCCAAAATTTTACCTGAAACAACAGGTAGACTAACTTAAAGGGAACCTGTCACGTAAAAAAACGCTGTTAACCTGCATTTATATGCTTAATCTGCAGGTTAATAACATTCTGAACCTGCCCTTCGCCTTTACTTAGAGCCCCGATGCCGGGAGGAAATTAACTTTATTCCACCCGGCAGTGTTCAGGTTTCACTCATGGGGGCGGCCCCAGTGCAGGTTCAGTTACCGCTTTGTGTATAGAGAGCGGCGGCTGTAACTGCGCCCCAGCACTGACTGACAGCAGGCTCAGCATTTGAGCCGGCTGTCAGTCTGTGCCGGTGGCGTGGTTACAGCCATCGCTCTCTGTACGCAGTGTGGTAATTGGGACTACACCGGGGCCACCCCCATGACTGAAACTCAAACACTACTGGGAGGGATAAAGTTAATTTACTCCCAGCAGCGGGGCTCTGAATGCAGGCGAAGGGCAGGTTCAGAACGCTTTTAACTGCAGATTAACGTCATATCTGAAGGTTAATAACATTTTTTCATGTGGCAGGTTCCCTTTAAACATGTATGGTTGTACATTGGAGCATGCTGTTTATATATAAATACTGATTTGTACATATACATGCTTTAGAGGCTATGATCTCCCAGCTTCTGCAGGACTAATACATCATCATTTCCCCTGCCTACTTACATCATTTTCTTATTTTCCCATTTGTGAAATAAATATTAAGAAGGTCAGTTTCAGAAAACTCATGAGTAGCCAAAGAAAACAAAAACAAAGCCCCCACTAAGTACAGCGGGTAAACTATATATATAAGAGAGCAAAAATCCCTAAATATGAGCAAGTAAAGACCAAGTCTACACAATGGCAGGGGTTAAAGTGTGAATAATGGGAAACGTGACTGCAGCAGGGTCTCACAGGAAACATAGTGCCTGGAAATGCTGAATGATTAATAATGAGTAATGACATAATATATGATGGATAGCAAAGGCGCTGATGAAATCCAGGGTGAACATCTAGTACCAAAGGAGGTGCCGACAATCACAAAGTCATATACTAATGTGTGCATCTGAACTGACCTAATAATATATAATGTACCACCAGCAATAAAACTTTCTCCTGGGAACTGCTGCTGGCAATGATTTTATCTGCTGTACAGTTCAATTAATTATTGCCTTAAACCTCACACAAAGAACCCAGGGATTCATCAATCTCAGCTAAAAATATATACTTCTTCATCTGTTTTAACACTAAAATCTACAGTGATGTTTTACTCATTTAAAGGGAAAATGTGAATGATTTGTTGCTACAATGACAACAAATACACTTTATAAAATATTGTTTTCTTACATCAGAGCTCTATTTAAAATGCATTACAAACTTGAATTTGTGCAGTCTTTATTCTAGTTTACATTATAACTTTGGGATTGTCTTCTTTAAAGGGAATCTGTCAGTAGGATCAACTCTCCTAAGTCATCTATATGGGCATGTAGATCATAGAAAGCTGAATAAAATGATACCTTGATATCTGTGATCCAATGTCTTATTCCAAGTAAATCAATGTTTTTCTTAATAAGTACCGTAAATGAGCTGTTAAGATCTATGGGCCGGACACTGATCTCTATGAGAATCTGCCTTCTTCTGAGCTTATATTAAATGAAAGGAGGAGTTACTGGTGTGAGACATGTTCTGACTGACAGTCTGCTCTTCTGATCTACATGTCTCATATTGGTTACTCTGGAATAAAACAACGGATCACAGATGTCATTTTATACAATTTTCTATGATCTGCATGCCCAAAAAGACAGCTTAGGAGGGTGTTCCGCCCAACAGTGGTCCAAGTGGATTTGTGGACCCACTGCGCCACGGACCGGGCCTACCCTGGAGGCGTGTGACTAAGCAGCTACCTTGGTGTTTTCTGGAGCTTCTAGTGGTGAGGTCAGGTTTGTCCGGCAGGTAGCTGCCAGGTACCACTCCAGGGTGGTGTCTGGCAGTAGCTGACACAGATTAGGGTTCTGTTTAGACTAGTAGGTTCAGGTCAGGATCACTGCAGAACAGTACTGACACATAGGTTCTAACAGTCCGCATACTCAGATACGAAAACGTTCAAACACTGGCCGCATCGGGAAAGGTGGACTTTGGGAACAGGATTGGCCGCACCAGGACCATAGACAATGTTCAGGCACTGACTGAACCGGGCACAGGGGACTTTGAGAACAGGACTGGCCATGCCGGGGCCAGGAGAAATTATTCAGGGCACTGGCCACACAAGGACCAGGAGCTTAAGGAACAGGACTGGCCGCACCAGGACCAGGGAACGAGGGTTCAGGAACTGGCCGCTCTAGGAACAGGGGACTTTGGATACAGGACTGCCCACACCGGGACCAGGGAAATACAGACACAGGACTGGCCACTCCAGGACCAGGGATTAAGGTACAGGGCTCTGGCCACACCCGGACCAGGGGACCTCACAACTCACTAGTAGCACACCTTACTAATTAATGAAGTAACTCATTGCTTGGCGACTTCCTAGGGAAGAGGGAGTCTTTTATACAAGATGTCTACCAGCTATTGGCTGGAAGACATCTTGCAGGTGAACTACTTATGCTAAATGTCTCTCAGCAACAGGCTGAGAGCATTTAGCATATGCGTGCAGCACCTTTAAGAGCAGGGGAGCACGCATGTGCGCACTAGACACCGCCGGGAATTGCAAGGACAGGTAGCGCCAGGAATCACGCCGAGGTCCGCAGCAGCGATTAAGCCAGCGTCCCTGCATGGGGGAGAAGGGGACACCATGGTGGCAGCAGCGCTAGAGGGTTGATCCTGCTAAAAGATTATCTTTAAACATGCTTTATCTATATTACTGGGGCATATTCATGTAATAGAGTCAGATCACCATTGGGAACCCCACTCTCTATAAGCCCAGGTTGAAAGGTATTGCAAGGATGGACCCCTACTCTAGTGGACCTGGGTTGTATGTGTATATTGTAGATTGTCAATTGATGCCAATGTGTGCAGGTAACTTAGAACTACACCCTTGCAACACTGGGGTCCTGGGTTCAAATTCCCCCAAGTACAATATCTGCAGAGTGTATATATTCCCCCAAGTACAATATCTGCAAGGAGTTTGTATATTCTCCCCGTGTTTGCGTGGGTTTCCTCCGGGTTCTCTGGTTTCCTCCAACACTCCAAAGACATACTGATAGGAAATTTAGTTTGTAGCCCCAAACAATGAGGAAACAATGATAATGTCTG
The DNA here is from genome assembly GCF_046119375.1 of Phyllobates terribilis. Classification (NCBI taxonomy): domain Eukaryota; kingdom Metazoa; phylum Chordata; class Amphibia; order Anura; family Dendrobatidae; genus Phyllobates; species Phyllobates terribilis. The sequence goes on from NW_027362761.1 coordinate 882,043,195, forward strand.
CAAAGTGCTGTGGAATTAATAATGCTATATAAGCAAATAGAATAAATTATTAGCAGTGAGAATCTCCCACAATTAGCTCATATCTGGACATGCAAGCTTCATTAGTGTTTTATGAAATTAATTAATGGAAAACTCTCAGTGGTCTTTAATTCTCATTCATTTCAATTTTCATTATTACTCAAAGGAATTTTTAATTATAAGTTAATATTAAAGTAAAAATACACCCATAACACAAAAATATGTAGTATAAAAGCTCTGAATTTGTGGTTGCTTTCATAAGGTCACTGAATTCAGTTATGAAATCTATATTATTATGATCATTTACATATATTCTCCCAAATATTTCCCAAAATAACTTCTTATGAACCATGTGGTGATACAGCCTATAATCTTAATAATCCAGACGTTTAGATTTGTTAATACAAGAGAAATACTCTATTATCTTTGTGTTGACTTGTAAATGTATGTGTATTTATGTGGCTGGTCAAGAAGAACAGACCAGTATTTGTATAACCCTGATTGTTGTCTCCTCTTTGATTCTGAAACATCGATGTTTGTTACGGATCCGGGTGGCGGAACCTCTGTGCTGTGATGCAAGGAGGGACCAGAGGGGCATAACTAAGTGCCTACCCGGACCGACCCTGGCCACACGGCGGCTTAGTCGACTCTGTGAACCAAGGAGGGACTGGAAAGGTGAACCAGGTGCCACTCTGGGCCCGACCTTGTGTGAGAGCAGGCGACTCCCACGGGACTGATGGCTGAAGCTGACAGGTACAGCAGATGAGCACGGCTGGTAGACAGGCAGGTGATGCGGGTAGGCAAGCAGGCAGGGACGGCAGGTAGACAGGCAGGCGGGCGCGGCTGATAGACAAGGCGGGCTCGGCTGACAGACAGGCTGGCGGGCACGGCAGATGGACAGGCTGACGGGCACGGCTGATAGACAGGCTGGCAGGCACTGGAACGTGAGGGCTGAGGAGAGTGTTAGCACACAAACAACAACCTTGCACAGGCACCTCCATTTTGGAGGAGGTGCTTTATATAGGAGCAGTCCTCTGGCCATTGGCCACGAACTCTTTAGGATGGCGCGTGCGGCTCCTTTAAGAATGAGGGAGCGCACGCGCCCTAAGTACAGTGCCCGGGGAACTGCATGTGGTGCGCGCACCCTGGGCAGATGAAGCAGGGGAGCTGGAGGATATTGGACCGGGCCGCGGCGGGGAGGGGATCAGGAGGCAGAGACGCCGACGCTATAATGTTGATTTAAAGAACCCCTACTATACCAACTATGTGAATAGATTAGCTCAAATAATGATAGCTGAGCCTTGTGATTAATGCCTTCCCTAACCCCTTACCTGTGAATGTGTACTTGCAAGGACACCTGTAACTATTTTAAGGGGCATGTGCTTCTGTAGCAGTTAGACTTGAAACAGAGATTGGAAAGAGACTTTACAAGGAGAATCAAAGATCAGACTCTCTTCACACCATCAGCTTAGTAGAATGGCTTTACCCAATGAGACACAGACTTGGATTCTATATGATTCTAGCCTAAGGGTATATACAGTACAGACAAAGTTTGGACACACCTTCTCATTTAAAGATTTTCTGTATTTTCATGACTATGAAAATTGTACATTCACACTGAAGGCATCACACTGTAGCGCTTGACGGTTTTTGCAACTGCACTTGGGGACGCAGAGTGAAGGCAAAAGGGCCAACAAGTGTTAAGCATCTCTGGGAACTCCTTCAAGATTGTTGGAAGACCATTTCCGGTGACTACCACTTGAAGCTCATGAAGAGAATGCCAAGAGTGTGCAAAGCAGTCATCAAAGCAAAAGGTGGCTACTTTGAAGAACCTAGAATATAAGACATATTTTCAGTTGTTTCACACTTTTTTGTTAAGTATATAATTCCACATGAGTTAATTCATAGTTTTGATGCCTTCAGTGTGAATGTACAATTTTCATAGTCATTAAAATACAGAAAAATCTTTAAATGAGAAGGTGTGTCCAAACTTTTGGTCTGTACTGTAGCTCTGACCGGAAAGAGACGGATCTGCTACATTGACCATCAGAGAGACATTGGATACATTTGAGGAGACCAGGTTGGGACGATGAAATCACCTGGCCCCATGGATATGTTGTTTGGGGTTGCCAGGTGGGACCCTCCGGTCGCCTGGAACCCATGGAGACATTCGGAGAAGCAAGACTGGGATCAACCGGTCATCTGGCCCCATGGAAACTCTCGAAGAGGCCAGGGTGGGACCCTCGGGTCTCCTGGCCTTGCACCTCGATGGCTCTCTGTGGGGGCCTGCCAGAAGCTTGTTTTGTGGTTCAATAAAGTATTGCCAAGTGCTTTTAGAAACACACTGTGTTGCTGAGTGGTATTACGCCCATAGAAGACCCCGTGTCTTCACATTTTGGTGGCAACGGTGGGATATTACTCAGCCCAGTGGATCTGGGGGAGTGGCAGGGGACTGGTGTTCGCAGACACTGTCCAAAGCACTCCACAACCAGGGAGGCATGTACAGTCATGGCCAAAAGTATTGAGAATGACACCAAAATTATATTTTCACATGATCTGCTGGCCTCTGGTTTTTATTAGTGTTTGTCTGATGTTTATATCACATACAGAAATATAATTGCAATCATATTATGAGTACCAATAGGTTATATTGACAGTTAGAATGAGTTAATGCAGCAAGTCAATATTTGCAGTGTTGCCCCTTCTTCTTCAAGACCTCTGTAATTCTCCCTGGCATGCTCTCAATCAACTTTTGGACCAAATCCTGACTGATAGCAGTCCATTCTTGCATAATCAATGCTTGCATTTTGCCAGAATTTGTTGGTTTTTGTTTGTCCACCCGTCTCTTGATGATTGACCACAAGTTCTCAATGGGATTAAGATCTGGGGGGTTTCCAGGCCATGGACCCAAAATCTCTATGTTTTGTTTCATGAGCCATTTAGTTATCACCTTTGCCTTATGGCAAGGTGCTCCATCATGCTGGAAAAGGCATTGTTGGGCGCCAAACTGCTCTTGGACGGTTGGGAGAAGTTGCTCTTGGAGGACATTCTGGTACCATTCTTTATTCATGGCTGTGTTTTTAGGCAAGACTGTGAGTGAGACAATTCCCTTGGCTGAGAAGCAACCCCACACATGAATGGTTTCAGGATGCTTTACAGTTGGCATGAGACAAGACTGGTGGTAGCGCTCACCTCTTCTTCTCTGAATAAGCTGTTTTCCAGATGTCCCAAACAATCGAAAAGGGGATTCATCAGAGAAAATGACTTTGCCCCAGTCCTCAGCAGTCCACTCCCTGTACCTTTTGCAGAATATCAGTCGGTCCCTGATGTTTTTTCTGGAGAGAAGTGGCTTCTTTGTTGCCCTCCTTGAAACCAGCCCTTGCTCAAAGAGTCTCCGCCTCACAGTGCGTGCAGAAGCACTCACACCAGCCTGCTGCCATTCCTGAGCAAGCTCGGCACTGCTGGTAGTCCGATCCCGCAGCTGAAACAGTTTTAAGATACGGTCCTGGCGCTTGCTGGTCTTTCTTGGGCACCCTGGAGTCTTTTTGACAACAATGAAAGCTCTCTCCTTGAAGTTCTTGATGATGCGATAGATTGTTGACTGAGGTGCAATCTTTGTAGCTGTGATACTCTTCCCTGTTAGGCCATTTTTGTGCAGTGCAATGATGGCTGCACATGTTTCTTTAGAGATAACCATGGTTAACTGAAGAGAAACAATGATACCAAGAACCAGCCTCCTTTTAAAGTGTCCAGTGATGTCATTCTTACTTAATCATGACTGATTGATCGCCAGCCCTGTCCTCATCAACACCCACACCTGTGTTAATGGATCAATCACTAAAACGATGTTAGCTGCTCCTTTTAAGGCAGGACTGCAATGATGTTGAAATGTGTTTTGGGGGTTAAAGTTCATTTTCTGGGCAAATATTGACTTTGCAAGTACAGTAATTGCTGTTAAGCTGATCACTCTTTGACATTCAGGAGTATATGCAAATTGCCATTACAAAAAATGAAGCAGTAAACTTTGGAAAAATTACTATTTGTCTCATTCTCAATCCTTTTGGCCATGACTGTAGACAGACCCAACAGACCATATATGAGGCATACACAGCGGGTTTCGGATGCTACCATGTCCAACCCTACCATTCCGGCCTTGGGAGGAAGACCGGAGAGAATATACAGCAGCAACAATAAACAGCAACTACAGAACCTGTGCCAGCTTCAACGGATGGAATACAAGGCCACCGATACTCATCTGATTTAATTCAGGAACCACAGGATGCTGAGGATGGCATGTGTGGACGCAATGGACACCAGTCTGTTTTTGGCAATTACATGTGGAGTTTATTTTCAAGGAAGACGTGGAATATGCTCTCAGGAAACTGGATGATACAAAGTTTTGTTCTCATGAAGGTGAGACTTCTTACATTCGTGTCTGTGCTTAAAGACATGCTGATGGACTCTCTCCAAAAAGTGGAGGAGGACGATTGGAATCCTATCATGTCTGTCTGATTAAGATTGGGGGAAGCAATCTGACAATACAGTCTATAATCTTAATAAGCCAGACATTTAGATTTGTTAATCCAAGAGAAATACACTATTATCTTTGTGCTGACTTGTAAATGTATGTGTATTTATGTGGCTGGTCAAGAAGAACAGACCAGTATTTGTATAACCCTGATTGTTGTCTCCTCATTGATTCTGAAACAACGATGTTGATTTAAAGAGACCCTACTATACCAACTATGTAAATAGATTAGCTCAAACAATGAAAGCTGAGCCCTGTGAGTAATGCCCCCCCTAACCCCTTATCTGTCAATATGTACTTGCAAGGACAACTGTAACTATTTTAAGGGGCATGTGCTTCTGTAGCAGTCAGACTTGAAACAGAGATTGGAAAGAGACTTTACAAGGAGAATCAAAGATCAGACTCTCTTCACACCATCAGCTTGGTAGGATGGCTTTACCCAAAGAGACACAGATTTGGTTTCTACATGATTATAGTCTAAGGGTATATAGCCCTGACTGGAAAGAGACGGATCTGCTCCATTGACCATCAGAGAGACCATGGATACATTTGAGGAGACCAGGTTGGGACGATGAAGTCACATGGCCTCATGGATATGTTGTTTGGAGTTGCCAGGTGGGACCCTCCGGTCGCCTGGAACCCATGGAGACATTCGGAGAAGCCAGATTGGGACCAGCCGGTCATCTGGCCCCATGGAAACTCTCGGATATGCCAAGGTGGGACCCTCGGGTCTCCTGGCCTTGTACCTCGATGGACTGCTAGCTTCCTAAGCTTGCCACTACCTTCTCTCTGTGGGGGCCCGCCAGAAAGGGGGGCCACTGAATGAGGTAGTTGTCCCTGGAAGTCCCAAAGTCACAGCTGTTCTATCACAGGCGGGTGGAGCGGAAGGGTGAGACTGTGTAATGTTACAGTTGTGCTCAAAAGTTTACATACCCCGGCAAAATTTTTGCTTTCTTGGCCGTGTTTCAGAGAATATGAATGATAACAAAAAAACTTTTTCTCCACTCATGGCTATTGGTTGGGTGAAGCCATTTATTGTCAAACTACTGTTTTTTCTCTTTTTAAATCTTAATGACAACCAAAAACATCCAAATGACCCTGATCAAAAGTTCACATACCCTGGTGATTTTGGCCTGATAACATGCACAAAATTTGACCCAAATGGATTTGAATGGCTACTAAAGGGAACATCCTCACCTGTAACCTGTTTGCTTGTAATCAGTGTGTGTGCATAAAAGCCGAGTGAGTTTCTGGGATCCAGACAGACTCTTGCATCTTTCATCCAGCCACTGACCTTTCTGGATTATGAGTCATGGGGAAAGCAAAAGAATTGTCAACGGATCTACGGGAAAAGGTAGTTGAACTGTATAACACAGGAAAGTGATACAAAAAGATATCCGAGGAATAGTGATGAGCGAGTATGTTCTGTTAACCCTTTCGGCGAGTATGCTCGGGCCGAGCACCCAGTAGTTACAGCTGCTCAGTGTTATGTTTGAATCGCTACCGTGTGCATGATTTGAGACTGTTTGACAGCTTTAGTACATGTAAGGAATGTCTATTTCTTACACATTCCTTACATGTACTAAAGATGTCAAACAGTCGTAAATCATGCACACGGGAGTGATTCAAACATAACACCGAGCAGCTGTAACTACTCGGTGCTCGGCCCGAGCATACTCGCCGAAAGGGTTAACAGAACATACTTGCTCATCACAACCAAGAAATTGATAATGCCAGTCAGCAGCGTTCAAACTGTGATTAACAAATAGAAAATCAGGGGCTCTGTAAAAACCAAACCAAGGTCATGTAGACCAACAAAAATTTCGGCCATAACTGCCAGGAAAATAGTTTGGGATGCAAAGAAAAACCCACAAATAACATCAGCTGAAATTCAGGACTCTTTGAAAACTAGCGGTGTGGCTGTTTCAAGATGCACAATAAGGAGGCACTTGAAGAAAAATGGGCTGCATGGTCGAGTCGCCAGAAGAAAGCCATTACTGCACAAATGCCACAAAGTATCTCGCCTACAATACGCCAAACAGCACAGAGACAAGCCTCAAAACTTCTTGAACTTGGTAATTTGGAGTGATGAGACCAAAATTTTACTTTTTGGCCACAATCATAAACGTTACATTTGGAGAGAGGTCAACCATGCCTATGATGAAAGGAACACCATTCCTACTGTATCGTGCAGTGTCATGGTATTTTGATCTATTGCACACCATATTAATTGGATGTATTGTATTTATTGGATTTATTAAATCATGTATTTTAAGATTATCTAATAAAAATTGATTTTTTTATGACATGATACTCATATTTCATCCTTCTTATATCTTTTTGAGTAGGCAACTTTTGTGTGTTTGGCTTTTTGTCGTTGGTCCTTGACTGGCCTCCCGGGCTGATTATGAAATGATGTGGGCTGCTGTTTGTCTATTAATAATAAGAATTAAGGGCATATACCTGAAGGTTGAACAATTACCTTAACAAATAATACTCACGTTATATACTAAAGAACTGAAGACACAAACGTAGGAGACACCACAGATTATGGCCGGACCATGCTGCTACTAAGAGCATTATGGTTAAAATTGCTAATAAAAGGGATAATATATACTTATTACTGGTTCTTCTACTGCAGATATTTTTATGTATAACTTTTAAATGTATTTATATATATTGTCAGCCATGTACTGATGCTCAGCTATAATAACATCTGGAATTTTCAACTGCTCTCTATGAGGCACTTTGAAGTATAACTGACCTTGAACTAGGGTTCATTGTTAACTTTGACAAGATAATTGTATGCACACAAAATGCTATGGTTCACATATTAGGAAGTAGCAAACTCTTTTATCACTGTCATATTTCACATAGAGCTTCCGTAACACAAGTTTACAGACAATTACAATGATGTTCTGACCAAAGAAGTAGTTAGGCTGCATTCACACATCAGTGTGTCTTGGTATGGGCACAGGCCATGATGCACGGATTGTCCAAGGGTCTCGCAACTTGAATTTGACAGTCTCATATATGTCAATGAAATTGTTAAGTTTGAATCAGAGGACCCGCGGCTGGTCCCTGAATCATGGTCCATGCTCGGACAGTAACACACGGTTGTGTGAATGCAGCTTTATGGTTTCTTTGGAATATATAGGGGTGAATTGTCTATTATGCAGTTATTAGGTTCTGGATAAAGTTTTCCATCTAAATTTAGATACATTTAATAACACCATTGTCTGAGATGAAAAATAATTAGGCTTCACTTCCCACCTACCTGATTTTCTTCAGCATACTCCAATATTGAGCTGAGTAGCTTAGTTATGCCTGACAGTCTGGTTGCTAAGTATATGATTCCTAAGAATCATGGAATTTTCAGATGGCACAGGTTACAACACTATGGTGTCTGTTTTTTACTGCTGAGTTTAGGGATTTTTCTCTGATTAAAGTTTGTGTCAGATACATTTCTTATTTGCCTTAAAGTCTAATTGCTGGAGGTGTGACATGGTATGCCCATTCTCAAGTCTGATGGGGTTTCCATTGGGAAGATATATTCCAATTAGAATGTTCTTAAAAAAATCAAATAGCACTTATAAAACTGATATTTTTAGAAAATAAAATAAAGTCAGTATTGGGCCTTCTTCTTTTTATCATATTTTAATGACCGTGTAGAGGGCATACAGAGCAGTATTTCAATATTTGCAGATGATAATAAACTCTGCAAGGTAATCAAAACAGAGGAGGATAATTTAATATTGCAGAGGGATTTATGTAAGCTAGAGGCTTGGGATGAGCAATGGCAGTTGAAGTTTAATGTAGATAAATGTAAGGTCGTGCACTTTGACAGAAAAATAAAATGTATAATTATGTGGTAATACACTGGGTTAAACTGTTGCTGAAAACATTAGGGTGCAAGGGTGAACAACAAATACATCTTTAGTGACCAGTTACAGACAGCTGCTGCCGAGGCAAATAAAATCACGGAATGCATTTAAAGAGGAATGGATGATCATAACAAGAACATAATTTTGCCTCTATACAAGTCACTAATGCAGCCACACTTATATAGTGTACAATGTTGGGCTCCAGTGTGTAAAAAAGATATAGCTGAACTAGAGAAGGTGAAGAAAAGCGACCAAGGTTATTAAGGGAATGGATGAACTGCAATACTAAGACAGGTTATCAAAGTTGGGGTTATTCAGTTTGGAAAAAGGAATGTCTAGGGGCAATCTTCTCACAGTGTACAAATATAATAAGGGACAGTGCAGAGATCTTTTTAATGATTAGTGATGAACGCAGTGGCTCATTACTTCAGTTTGTCTAGGGTGCTCGGGTATGTACAGAGTATCGCGGGGGCTCGAGTGACATGTTCAAGTCTCCGAGGCCACATGTTTCTGGCTGTTAGACAGCCACAGAATATGCAGGATTGCCTGACAAACATGCCAATCCCCACATGCATTGTGGCTATCTAACAGCTGCGAAATATGTGGCCGCGGGGGTTCGAATATGTCACTCGAGCACCCACAATACTTGGGGCATACCCGAGCACCCTAGACAAACTCGAGAAAAGAGCACTTGTGCTCATCACTATTAATATTCCTTCCTCTGGATCAACATGTTAGGTTGTCGGTTGACCTTGATAGACTAATGTCTACCTTTAACCTTACAAACTATGAATAAAACTATGTACAACTAGACATGTTATACTGTAAGCTCTAGTTTCCTTCTGCTTGCAATATCATCCATATAAGTATACAATACATACTGAAGTCCCTTTGAGAAAAGGTGAATAGATAAAGTAGATTTCCTGTGTTTGATTTCCTTTCACAAAGAAGCTACATCTGTTATACACAAAGTCATGCCTTATGAACTACGTTTGGATTTGTATTCAAGGCTTGGCAATTCCAAACCATAAGCGATGACCATTGTATGTGTACTTCCCTTGCTCTATAAAAATGAAAAACAATCAGTCATACAGATCTCCAACAGCTTATTTCACAGAAAGAATAAGTGGGGAATGTTTTGGGAATTGAGAGCATAGTTGAAGAATGGACCTGGTATACATTAAAGTGGATTACACCCCAGCTTCCCGTGTCTGCTGCGCTATCGAACAGCTAATTTAACATGCTTCTGAACCATTATAATAAAATAATTCATTCTGACATCTGTTCCTTTCACAGGCTCCACAGCAGGTCAAAGGATATATGAAGGATTACCTCATTGCGCTTTTATTGTATCAGATACTAAACTAGATGTTTAAACCATGATCTTATGGATCTCTTTAACTAAAATATTAGAATTTTCCAAGCTGCTCCTTTTTACTATGTATGTCACACAACATTGCTGCAGCTTTACCGCTGCATCCAGCTTTTATTCATCATTATATTATAATGTTTTGATGTGCCGCCATTTTTCTTATCGCCTTGCCAGTCAAGTGGTAGCCTAGCTCTGATTTTCTAACTTTCTGTGGCATCATGTACATTCTTTGCGACCTTCTCTCCCGGCTTTGGTTGTGTACAGGACGTCATATGTGACATCATGTTCATTGAGTGGGGGAGGACGCAGCAATAGGTATTAGAGTGGCATTTGGGAAGTATTTTAAAAAGGTAGGAAACACTTTATTGGGATTCGAATTCAGTGCTGAAAAACTCTTTACAGGGGTTGTCTCAACATCATATATAGTTAAAATTGTAAAGTGTTTGTAAAAACATGCAACTTTCCAATTTTCTTGTTACTAATAATCCACTCCGTTCTCAAGAACACTGGGGATTTTTAAATATATTGTTTACTGCTCATTGCCTAGTTACCGTCCACCTCTTCAGTCTATCAGCAGGGGCCTGTCTCCTAGGCAAGGAGAACAGAACTTACAAGTTCTCTCTAGCAGTGCTGGTAAGCACTGCTCTGTATTTGGTCCTTGATCCGCGCAGCTTCCGGGTCCCTACGTTTCTGAGATGATGCAGAGGTAAAGCTGCCTCTGCTTGAAGAGCACACAGTTCGGGCCAGCAATGTGTTCATGGTCCAAACTGTCGATCAAAAAGGAGGGCACTGCCCCCACAAGCAGGAAGTAGGGAGGCGGTGGAGTGGTGCACTACTGATGATTGATAGGGAGAAAACTCCTTTACCAACATCTGAATCCTGAATCACTGGACATTTAATAATATTTTTTTTTTATATAGAGCCAACATATTCCGCAGCACTTAATTATTTAAGCGGAGACATGTACAGACAAATGCAAAACAAGGTAAGACAGTTTAAACAGTTACATTAGGAGTGAGGGCTCTGCTCGCAAGCTTACATTCTACAATGAAATGGGTGGACACAATAGGTGAAACGTGCTCGCCCTTTCAGGTCTGGCAATTATAATAAGTAGGGATTTTCAAATAAAGCTGCATGATCTGGTAATCAGCCAGTATGTTTAAGTGCAATAATCAAGTATCGAGTGCAGTTATCTTGTGCATGGAGGGTGTAGAGACAGATGAACAGTAGGGAGCAGATTCTTAATAATATTTAGGAGGGAACAGGGGAAAGTTAGTTTACTGAGTAGTTGAGGTGGTAGGCTTGTTTAAAGAGATGGGTTTTTAAAGCGTGGGTAGAGCATTCCAGAGAACTGGCGCATCACGAGAGGAGTCTTGGAGACGGAGGTGCGAGGTTCGAATTATGGAGGATGTTAGTCTTAGGTCATTTGTGGAACGGAGGGCACGTGTAGGGCGATAGACAGAGATGAGAGAGGAGATATAAGGCGGTGCAGAACTGTGAAGAGCTTTGTGGGTGAGAGCGATGAGTTTATATTGGACCCTGTAGCGAATGGGTAACCAGTGTAATGACTGGCACAAGATGGAGGCATCGTTGAAGCGGCTGGACAGAAATACGACCCTGGCTGCCGCATTCAGGATGGATTGGAGAGGAGAAAATTTGGTAAGAGGGAGACCGATTAGAAGAGAGTTGCTGTAGTCCAGACGACAGTGAATAAGAGCAACAGTAAGAGTTTTAGCAGTTTCAAAGGTGAGAAAAGGTCGGATTCTGGAGATGTTTTTAAGATGCAGGTGACAAGAGCGAGTGAGTGATCGGATATAGGGAGTAAAGGAAAGGTTAGTGTCAAATATGACCCCAAGACCCCATAACATTTAGAATTCTACTCAGTTCACCCACAAATTACACTTATACTGCAAATTTTTTATAATTTCTGTCCATTTTTAGGTCCAGTTCATTGGACAGTCCAGTGAAAATAGAACTGCTAAAAAGTATGTCAGCGCTTCTAGGAATTGTAATCTTGTGTATAAAAAGTAGAGAGGGCAGAAGGTTGAGCTGTTGTCCAGTCAGTTCCGAAAGTATCATTTCCCCAGGTTAGATAAGATGATCATTTGTCTTTGGGACCTACTCTTCTTTTAGCCAACATACATTTTTATAAATAAGGCTCATAATGTAATTACATTACACAAAGTAACATTACCTACAAGTAATCTGAGAAAATGCTACAAATAGAAATGTACAATACCACTGGCCTGTGCGCTGCTCTTCCACAGCAATCACTTGAATTCCCTAATTCCATACACAACAGAAGACACTTAGATGAGTGATTTTGTCACAATAGATTTTTATAAATGTTTTTGCATATATGCACGTTGTAGAAATATTAATTGAACATATTAATGTGTGGTGTGTGTAAATAATGCCTGTCTTATGACTAGTACATTGCTTGACAAATGCCTGCTAGTGCCTACACATCTCTTAAAATTGTTTTCCATTTTCAGCAAAGTGGATCCCACAAGCTTACAGACATGTAAAATAACAAATGTAGATGGTACATGTGCGCCAGCAAGTCACTGCTGCTATGATCTATGTATTTTGTTGCGGCTCTTATGTCTCGTCAACAGTGAGCATCCCTGGTGCAGCTAATCACTGAGCTGAGCGGCAGTTTACAATGGCAGAGCTGATAAGCTCAGTGATTGGCTTCAATGGTGATGCACACTGTCAATGTGATGTCACAGCTTCAGCCAAAACACAGAGACTGGAGCAGCGACAGAGAACCGGCGCTGGAGGGAGAGAGGGTGAGCACAATCTGACTTTGCTATTTTAAATGCCTTTAAGCACTTGAGGTCCACTTTGCTCAAAGTGGATAACTCCTATATGTCAACTTCAATAGTTGCTGCTATCCATTTGGCCTCTAAAAAAAATTTACTAAATGTATGGTAAAATACTTTGAAATGAAGTTTTATATTAGTCATTTTCTGACCTGTCATAGGTGGGAACCTCAACGACTCATTGGAATTGCATTTTCAATGAACTGTGCCATGTCTAGATGTGTCTTCAACAGAAAATATGCACAACACAATCCCATTGATTTCACCTGGGAACCCATTGGTTAAAGTACGTAACTTGTAGATATCCTCTTTCCTCCAACTTGATGGGTGCTGCTGGCTCTATTTTGGGTATCCTAACCATACTATATTGATATCAGAATCCCAAAACAGAGCCAGAAGCATCTATCAACTAAAAGGAAAAAGAATCTCTGCAAGATACTTACCTTTGTTCAACCTCCTGAGACTAGGTTCAGAGGAGCAGAGAAGTTGATTCCTAGACAATGTAGTTTGTTCATGTTGATGAGAGGGCAAGAGCCTGGAGGAGCTAGAGAGCTGTTCAGGAGATCAGGAGCAGTGTGGCACTGAGGGTGCAGAAGGCACAGGATTCATCTCCAGTGTGAATAGAACTTTGCCCCCTTCTACTTCTACACCCCATGACTCTATCTTCAGTAATCCTTATACCCAACTACGACTGGGTTCAGATCTGAGTTCTAAATTAAATTTTTTGTTCTATCAAGAACAGAAAATAGGAATTGAAGGAGAAGTCAAATGATGGAAACCAACGCCTCATGGATCCCTTTGAACTAAATTAGGGTCTGTATGGATTTTAAAATGGTGGTCATTTTACTAGAAAAATGGTAAGGCTGTGATATATGTATGGTTTAGCACCACCCAAATATTTCCCACTTTTTGCTGATTGAAAGTTGGGAGGTAGGTCATCAATATCTTCTCACCAGGCAACCGCTTTAAGGCCTCTTCAGACGTCTGTTTTTCATGTACGTGCTCTATCGGTGGTGTTCATGGACAGAACATGTGCCCATTGTAATCTAGGGGGCTATTCACATGTCCATGTTTTTTTGAGGACCATGTGTTACCAAAAAATCACAGAGACATGTCGTTTTTGATCCGCATCATGGATGAAAATTAACCATACAAGTCTAGGGATCCTAGAAAATCACTGACAGCACACGGATGCCAGTGTACAATCCGTGTGCTGCCTGTGATTAACATTGCAATATATAGGAGAAGCTTTGCAGTGTAATTACTTATGGGGCTCCCAGCTTTGGACATGTTCAATGAAATGTCAGAAATAGAATAAAAGTAAACATTTTACATTATATTCTCTACAATGTTGTGTAGTACAGAGAATATTATCTATATTTTTTACCAGCATCAACTTTCTTCCCATTAGAGGATATGGGAGATACAATATGAAAGTTCTTCATTCCAGCAAAAGGCTGAAAGCTGATTAGACAGTGCATGTGCCATAAACATCTTAGGCTCAAGAAAGAATATTCTGAATACCTGTCTTGTTAGGGATTTGATCACTGTAATGGAAACCATTTCTGTAACATAATAAATAAAAAGATAAGAAGCACTTTCACATACTTCAACAGTTTTCTCTTCAGGGGACTTTACATCAATTCAGAAGGGAGTTCCTGCTTTGTACTGATTTTTCTTGGACACATGCCTGCTTTAAATCATCATTCTTGCTGTTAGCAAAGGTCTGCTCTGAAAGAATACAGGCCTAGGCTGACGAAATTCCAAAGCTGAGCAATGGAAGCACAAAAACCTGTATGTGGACGTAGTAAAAACAGCAACTGTAACTCAGGAATAACAACAGAGCAGGCCATGGGAGGACTAAATGCACTATGCTTAGGCAGGCTCACTTAAAGGGAGTCTGTCACCCCCAAAAATCTAATTAAACCAACTACAGTCATATAGGGGACTTAGCCCCTATAAATATCATGTCTGTGTTATAAATTTTACTACTTTAGTTTTTCATTTAAAAAAATATTTTTTAGATATGCAAATGAGGGCTCCTTGGTGCAGTCCTGGCGAGGCCAAGGGCTCAGTGCACCATTCAGCCCCCTCCACACTTCTCCTTAGGCCCCCTTCACATGTCAGTATAAAAAGACGTATGCGTGGCATGTACCATTTTTGGGACCCATGTGGCTTGCTGTTGACCATCCGTATATACGTGTGTACCATCCATGTGTACGTATGTACCACCCGTGTGCCATCCCAGTGCCATCCATGTGACACATACGTGAATAATTCATTCAAGAAATGACTGATTTTTATGTGTTAAAGATGTGCAAAAATAATAGATAGATAGGTAGATAGATAGAGCAGACAGCTGTGAGCTGATATTATTAGGCTGGGAAGGTCCATGGTTATCGGGCCCTTCCCAGTCTAAAAATACGAGCCCACAGCCGCCCCAGAAGTGGAGCATCACATCAAATGGTCCAATTCTAGCGCATCTCCTTGGCTCTTCCCGATGCCCTGGTGCTTTGGCAATTGGGTAATGGTGCTTAGTGATGGAGAGGTGTCTACTAGACATCCCCATTACTAACCCAGGAAAAAAAAGAATAACACATATAAAAAAATACTTTATCGAAATAAACACTTTCCCTGGTTCACCACTTTAATAAGAAAAAAAAAAAAAATCCTACGCAGGTCTGACGTAGTCCATCGAAGCCGACGTAGTCCACAAATGGAAACCTGAAAACATTTTTCTGTGTTTATGTGTGTGTTGTTTTCAGGTTTCCATTTGTGGACTAACCAGGTTTCCAAGTGGTGAACAAGGGAAAGTATCGGTATAGTGTTTATTTCAATAAAGTATGTTTTTCTGCGTGTTAATCATTTTTTTTCTGGGTTAGTAATGGGGTGTCTGATAGACACCTCTCCAATACTAGTGTGGCACCCCAGGGGTCTGGTTTCCACAGTAACAGCAATGTTATGTCTGAGAGCAGGTGGGAGGTCTCTTGGTCAGGGATCCTGTGCATGCCACACCTCCTGCCCAGTCCTGGGAGGGGAAGAACTTCCCCTATATAAACCTAGGGCTGAGGCAGGGTTAGTGAGTAGAGAAGAAGTAGAGACAGAGAAGAGAAGCAGATCTAGGAAAAGAACATCAGGAGCTCTGTGGGAGCAGTGCTATAAGGAGTCAGGGGCTGGCAGCTGCAGAGCTCGCCCTGACTGAGAAGCTATCACCGGACCCGGAGTCCGAGGCTGTGGGGACTAATCTTTACCCAGCAGCAGAGACCGCCCGGCAGGGGATTTCAGGTCCTCTGGCCAAGAAACCCGAAGGCACGGTCACACGCGTGGGACCAGCACCGCCGTCGTGGAGCGGACGCCACTAGAAGGCCCCGAGTCACCGGCCATACGGGTGAGCACCACACGGTACACTCAGGGACGTGGGCTACTTATACCCGCCTCTAGCAAGGTAGCCAGAAGAGTACAGTCAGTTTGGGAGGCCTACAACTCCGCCTGGCCAGGGGAGATCCCATCTGCTCAAGGACTGACCAGGCCCCGATCGCTAGCCAGTACTCCGGGAGGGTCTATCTTTATCACCAGTAAAGACCCTGAATTACACCGCATCGTCTCTGAGTGATTCCTGCTACCCCCATCATCCACGTCGGCTGCCCTGAGGCCATACCCCTCCCGTTGGGGGTGATACTATCACGCTGCACAATCCTACCACCGGCCTCAGCGGTCTGCCCTGCAACGGCAGCTCCTTCGCTGCATTCAACGGGTGGCGTAGTCGTCCAACATCTACCGCTAATACATCGCCGCTCAGTTTGACTCCCTGGGCACGGACCGAGTCACCGCCACGAGACTACAACCCTCAACAGATCCGGCTCCGGGTAAGCTCCCGTGCGCGCGATGCCGCGCGACGAAGGCCCAGGGGCGCGTCACTAGCATAAAGGCTTGATGTCAGCTTTGTTTATGGACACTTCTTAGTTGACATCAACCCCAAGCACCATTGCCAAAGCACCAAGTTATCGGGAAGAGTCAAGACGAACCGCCATCTACTATCTATCTATTATCTATCTGCCTATCATCTCTCTATTTATCTATACATTTTATTCCAGTAAATGTCACCCGGATGGCACACAGATGTCATCCATGTGCTGTACGTATTTACACTGACCCATTGACTTATATTGTCCCTTGTCATCCATGTGGCCGGGAAAAACGGACATGTGAAGTTCACCATAGATTTTAATAGGTACGTGTGGATACGTGTCCTTAGTACTTGCAAAAATGGATGCCACATGTACTGGAAACATATACATGTGAAGGAGGCCTTAGCTTGATTGAAAGCGCTCGCTTTCCTAGAGCAAAATCATTACCAAATCATTCGCCATCTTATTGATCTGGTACCAGTCTTTTTTTTCTATTCCATCCAATCAGGGATTAGCAAATTATAGCGCATGAGGACCTAAGCAGATTGAACTGTACTTATGTGGAAAAAGTTCATAAAGATTCATTACCCACAGGATACCAATGACCCATATCTGCACGGGGATGACCTATACCTAGCCACAATGTACAGATGTCAACCTGGGAGAGCTTTTCGTAGAATGGCAAAACAGAACTGGCCTTTTTTGAGAGTGTATGGTATGTAAAATATACTTAATGTACCTGTACCCTCTAGATAGTTTATTATACTTCTTATAATACAATATTATTATACTACATATACCTTCATATGCCTACTATATAGGGAACTTGACAGCTTGTCCAGGTTCCTCAAACTGCCACCATGTAAATATTGCTGTGTGAAACCCCTTTCTAACAAGTTCTTTTTAATGTCTAGAGGATTGCTGCATATTGCAAAAAACTATTTTATAACTTTGATGGCGATATGCTGATTAGTGGGTGACTAGTATTGGGGGCGCTGTTTTCCCCTACAACATAGGACTCCATTTCGGCTGGCTGAGTCCTACATCATTGCTGTCTCCTGGCTATGTGCAGTGCACCGGTTAAGCCAGGTGCGTACACCCAGCTCACTGCGGACTGTCAGGGAGGCAGAGACTGGCAAAGTGGCACCGCTCCAGAAACTCCTGTTACTCACAACCACATGGGCCAGATTACATGATTAGTGGGACAATTAGTCCGGGGAAAAAAACGCCCCCACAACTCGTCACCCAGTAATTAGCATATCGCCATCAAAGTTATAAAATATTGTTTTGCAATATGCAGCAAAATGAAAAGGGCTTGTTAGGAATGGGATTCACATAGCAATATTTACATGGTGGCAGTTTGGGAGACCTGGGCAAGCTGTCAAATTCCCTTTAATCTGTATGACTGATTTAAGGGCAGATTGTAGCTTTTCTGCTGACTGAGGTGAAAATTAAATAGTGCCCCCTACCATCCAAAAAAGCATCAAGAAATTAATAAACAGCCTATACAAATATATATCAGTGGGAAGAAACCATATACTGTACATAAGTATATAGTTGCATCAATCAATGAATAAATGGTACACATAAATATGTATCAGCAGGGAAGAAACCAAATACATTTATTTATTTTACTCAGTTATATAGCGCCATCAATACCACAGCGCTTTACAGACATCATTATCTCTGTCTCCACTGGTGCTCACATTCTATATTCCCTATCTGTATGTCTTTGGAGTGTGGGAGAAAACCGGAGAACCCGGAAGAAACCCACACAA
Source organism: Phyllobates terribilis (assembly GCF_046119375.1). Taxonomy (NCBI): domain Eukaryota; kingdom Metazoa; phylum Chordata; class Amphibia; order Anura; family Dendrobatidae; genus Phyllobates; species Phyllobates terribilis. The sequence continues at coordinate 882,061,508 of NW_027362761.1, forward strand.
ACTCGGGGAGAACATACAAACTCCTTGCACATGTTGTCCTTGGTGGGATTTGAACCCAGGACCCCTGCAATGCAAGGAGACAGTGTCTCTGAGGACAGACAGCAGCACAGCGCATTACATGTTGGGGTGGGGAGGGAGTGGGCAAGAGGTCCAGTATGCGTGATTGGTCATCCACTTACTTGTTTTCCACCTGTCTTCACCTTTCTCTGTCTCCTATAAAGTCATAGCTGATAATCAAGGAAGAAGGGGTCTAGAGGAGATATATGGAAAACAAGTAGGTGACAAGGTGCCCTGAACTGTTTGTCACCTCACCGCTCACCTCCGCTGCTCGTTGTCCCCTGTACAGTTCTCAGCGCCTCTTCTTATCGCTGTCTCACTGTCACGGGTGTGTCTGAAGTGGCAGACAGTCGCCCTGCAGTTGGTTGCAGAAGATCTCTTCGTTTGCCATTACAGACACCTTCTTAGAAGCTGTCTCTCTAGGACCCAGCGGCTACCTTCCTCTTGCTAATTAACACCCCGGCCTGGGTGTATAAATTCCTGCTGTCTGCTAGAGGGAGGTGCCGGTGATACTCACATTACCCCTTGTGAAGGCTCGGAGCAAGTGCATTACTTCTTCCTCTCTGGTGCTAAGAGGACGTGTGTTCATCTCTCTGAAGTCGACTAAAGCTAAGCTATCTTCCCTTGTTTGTTCCCCCTCGTTGTCTTTAGTTGTCAGTGGAGATCGACTAGCGCTCATTCCCTCCCTTCGCCAGCCAGGGACAAACGCCAGGGAAAGGTCTCCACTTCCCCCTTTCCCTAGAGTTTGGGCCCCCTTTTCCCCCTTCCCTTTGTGTTGCACTTAGTCTTTCCTACACCTTGCGTGACACTCACGCTGAAACTGGAAAGGGTTCTTTACAGTTATAGTAGTCAGACTGAAATGCCTCACCTCCAGAGCCGCAATCACAATTCTGCTAGCTGTTAATGGAGACATCGACAAACCTGTGGTCAGACATACACCTATGAAGCTTTCTCATTAGGTCAGTACACCCACATTTGGGCTGATACTTGCATATGTAATACAGGCACAAACATTAGCTCATATTATGCTGGTATGAAAATAATCATACTACTAACAGTTTCCTTTAGCTTATTTAATACCATAGGAAAATAAGTTAATCCATATCTGTCTCAGGGGGCTGCACAAGTTCTTCTATTTCAGAGTGCCTACTCCCCCCCCCCACATCTGGTCCCTGGAGTTTAGCATCAAAGTAATCAGGTGGACAAATCATTCATTTTACTGTCTCAAGTTACACTAAAGAGAAGTACTCGCCCTCCCTGGCACCTGCAGCATTATTAGTAACACAGACACAAAGTCCAGTTGGCTGTGCAAAGAGATGAAAAGGCATCAGCTTTTGTACTACATAAATTCTACCTCTCTCCTCATTGGTGTCATATGTGGCTGCACACTTGACCTACCCATCATATGTTTTGTTGCAAAGTTTATAATATTTCAATCCAAAAAGTTGTAGAAACTTCTACATTGAAAGATGCAGTACCGAAACATCTCACTAGGTGGCAGGACTTCACTGTGCCTATGTGTGTGTGTGTTAAGATACTGGGAAAAAATATTGAAGTAGTTTTTGTCTTCATTTTTTTTACTAGTAACTTTAGCAAATGAGATTGACTTTTGTGATTGTTTCAGATCGTCAAGTTATTTATGGATGAAAATAGTTGTCATAAAGCAAATAAGACAGATATTGTTTTAGTGTTGTGCATATCACATACAAATGTAGCAGTGCTGTATTACATTGTCTATGGCTGGTGATAATTCTGAGTTGTGATGGTAGGTTTGCCTATGCAGAACAATATATATATATATATATATATATATATATATATATATATGCGCATCTATTATATCTATATATACATTTATAGATGCATATATCTATGCATGTTTATATATATATATAAACATCATACACACATAGATATATGAATGGTAATGTATATATATATATGTGTACATGTATAAATGTATGTATATATATGTGTGTATATATATATGTATATATATATTATATATATGTCTACCGTGCCATTCAGGTAATGTTATATGCTGCTCTGCATGATAACAATTACAGGACATAATCTCCATACTTGATAAGCAGAGACATAACCCTGTGTTAGTTTGTGTATTCTTGTCCGGATGACTGTATATATCTATAACTACAGAACGGTGTGGACAGGACTTGATTGTAGTATGATGCATGACCCAATACTTGTGGTCCGCATAAAATGTGAATCTTGTTTTGAAGTCCTGTTGCACGCCATTAAAATGACATTAAGCATGTTCTCCATGTAAACATTACCACATTTGTTAGTACTTGCGATGCCCCCTGGCTGTGTACATAGCTGCGTCTTATTTAGGAGTCGTCTCTACATCCATGATTGGTGCAGAAAGTTATTACAAGTTATCTGTGCTGCATCAGTAAATATGTCCTACATGTAAGTCATCATCTTCTGAGAGTCTGACATGAAGAATTCCCAGTGATCAGTGATGATCAAAGGCTTTCTAGCAGCTGACTTAAGAATAATCTCTGTTGTAAACTTTGGAAAAATGTTTCCTTTACGAAAGAAAAATATATTTGATGAGTTTTACAAATTCAGAAACCTGTATATATTGTACCAAAGAGGCAGGAGGAAGTAAATATAAACCTACAACACTACAATACAAGCATGGTGCTGTGGGAGATGTTCTTCTTACCTTACACACATGCAGAGGCTCCTGGTACTCTTTGCCACCTTGCAGTCTGAACCCCCAAGGTGCTCCCCCGATCATTGTAACACAGATATAATCCCCAGTGCCCATCTTGACTTGTGGATAAAATTAAATTCCTTTTTGATGATGGTAAAAACTTTCTGACTTGGAGCTGAGTGGTGTGAGCAGACTAGCTGAGAATGTGCAGCACCACTCAGTGACTTATTGCGCATTGAAATGAGGTTATGGAGGAGGATGGATGCATCCAGAGAACTCCAGGGATCAGCCCACTGCACCGTCATGGGATAATGGGATATGGCCGTCCCCCAAATCCTGGGAAAGCATCAGTTCTCATTCACCATATTAGCAACTTCTTGTAAACTGCTTCAATTAGCAGAGAAAAAAAGTTATTACAGGATCAGAAACGGCAACCTAAATGTATATGTGATTTACGTGACGAGAGTAAGAGTAATATATTAACTACAAAATGAATACAATTCAGACATTAGAGACACCACTTGTGATATTATCATCACTCTGTAAGATGCTGAAAGTATGTAACACATCCTGTATCAGAGACCACAAGCCAAAATGTCAGTGACCTCACCGCATGGACAATATATAGGTGCACAGTCATACAGTGAACCTGAGGAGCCATGCACAAGTCCATGGAAGCAGTGGGAGCCGCATCGCGGGACCTGTGCATGCAGAATGAGAATGGGATGTGTACTGCAGGTTCGGCACTTTATGTTCCGCAATGAACAAACAGAATATTTGTAGTCTGGGACTCTAAGAATAGGTCATCAATATCATAAGCTTGTACAACCCCTGTTGTGTTCTCAAGTTTAGAAGTTATCATCTTTCCAGTGGTTAGGGGATAACTCCGAATGATCATACCACATCCCCTGGGGAGGAAGCAAAATAAGTATACAGACATTACATTATTGTAATTATCGCGAAGAATTCTTTGAGGTAAAACATTTTTTTTTAAAATAGGCAGTGAAATGTTTTACCTCACAAAAAGAATCAGCTGTGATCCCCTGCTGTAATGTCAGTATACTCTTCGGCTTCCACCCCTGCACAGGAGATGTGGTATGATCAGACCATGTTCTGTACAAGGCCAGACACAGCCATTACACAGTACACAGCAGGGGCACATTTATAAGATTATCTCAGCACAGGAACACTTTATTTAAGTACATCCAATTGTGGAAATTATTATTATTAATCCAAGATCTATTGATTAAAATCAACTTTAGAATTAACTTTGTTTGTGGGAATACCCCTTTAAGTCATTTGCCTACACAATATTACACGGCCTGTATACTGAGAGAGAGTGGCCAGCAAATTATTACACTGCCTGTGTGGCACCCTGCTGTGCACAGGTACCACAGAACCCAAAAGGGTGCATGGACGGACTTCTCCACAAGAGGCCCTCACTTCATACAAACACCTCCACCCTTCCACCTCATACCACAAGAGGGAGCCCGTTAGGGATATATATATATGGAGGGTGGAACCAGGCAGTTCAGTTAGTAGTCAGACTGAGAGAGAGTCAGGGCGTGCTGACGCTGAGAGCAGCAAAGACGCAGCGTGTCTGCTGCTGAGTTCTGAGGGCCCCGAGTGTGGCTGAAGGCAAGAGGAGAAAGGAGAGAGGAGTTGAGGGGGCAGAGGAGCATCATAGGCTCACCCCGATATACAAACCGGACACCGGGTCCGCGCCTACAGGGTCCCTTTATACCCAGTAGGAACCACCGGCATTCCAGGAGGACTACAAGTCCCTAGCCGACCTGAAGCTAGACCCACACAGGACCAGGAACCACGAAGGCCCCGACACCCAGGGATAGTGGTTGCCAGCAGAAGGTCCTACTACCGAGCGACAGGTGACGGAACAGCACGGCACAGAAGCTAGGCCCAGTTGCAGGCTGGCCAGGAGCATACAGAGAGGCAGACACGAACCAGGAGGCCTTATACCCGCTCACTGGGGAGAAGTCCTGAAGTGCACCCATCCTACTTAGTACCCTGGACCGTACCTGACATCCACACCAGTAAAGGTATTGAAGTGAATCCCCTGTCTCTGTCAATTATTCCTGCTGCGCCATCCCGCCTGCACTACAAGTCCCAGCATCATCACCCACCAAACTCCACACTGCCCCGGGGGCCCGCTCCACCTGTGGGGAGCAGAAACACCTCAGCTGCCGGTATGGGATGAAACTAAAGCCTTCTAAATGCCACTTGCTCAAGCAGAAGGTTCAGTACCTGGGGCACATAGTCAGCTCGGAGGGAGTAGCACCAGACCCGGAGAAGGTCACTGCCATCCAGAAGTGGCCTGAACCGAGAAGCATCAAAGAAGTACGGAAATTCCTGGGACTGGTCGGATACTACAAGAGGTTCATAAAGAACTACACCAAAAAGGTAGCACCTCTACAAGACCTCCTGGTAGGACAGTCTAAAAGAGGAAAGAGTCCCCCATTCCAGTGGGGCAAAGAACAGGCTGAATCCTTTGCAGTAATGAAGGAAATCCTGACTGGTGAAGAAATCCTGGCTTACCCTGACAACAGCCAGCCTTTCCTGCTGTACACCGACACTAGCAATGAGGGACTGGGAGCTGTGTTGTCCCAGAAGCAGAATAGAAGAGAGAAGGTAATTGTGTATGCAGCAAGAAGCTACGCCCTACCGAGAGGAACCCGGAGAACTACAGTTCCTTCAAGCTGGAGTTCCTGGCCTTGGTCTGGGCTATCACTGAAAGGTTCAAGCATTACCAAGCCTCAACTAAGTTTACAGCTTTCACTGACAACAATCCCTTGACACACCTGGAGACAGCCAGGTTGGGAGTCATGGAACAGCGTTGGGTGGCCAGACTGCCAAATTATCAGTTCACCATCAAGTACCGGCCAGGTCGCGAGAACACCAATGCTGATGACCTGTCAAGGATGCCCCACCAATCAGACACCGAGGATGAAGTGGATGATTTAGAGGAAGTTGAATTACCTGCTTTCCACTGAAGCGGAGTGGTGCATGAGCAACACGTCACCAGAAGACGTCAGGGAAGGACGCTGAATCCTCTACCCCATCACAGTTGGAAGGAGACTCAAGACAGTGACCCGGTTGTCAGCCTCATCAAAAGACTGATTACCCAGGAAGGTTCTCATCTGGAGAAGGATGCTCCTCCACAAGCAAAGCAACTGTGGAATGAGAGAAACCGGCTGTTCATCTATAGAGAGAAGCTGTGCAGAAGATACGTCAACCCCAAGACCCATGAAATGGTGTGGCAAATTGTTGTACCCAGAACGGATATCCAGATGGTGTTGGAAGCCTACCACGATCAAGCAGGTCACTTTGGCTGGAAGAAGCTGGAAACCCTGCTGAAGGACCGGTTTTATTGGGTTGGAATGCAGAGTTCCATAGAAAGGTGGTGCCGGAATTGTGGGCCCTGTAGCCTCAGAATGAAAGACTACGGCAGCCAGAAAGCACCCTTGCAGTCCATCAAAACAACCCAACCCCTGGAGATTGTCGCTCTAGATCACGTCAAACTGTTACCCAGCAGGTCAGGCTACTCCTGTGCCCTGACCATGGTGGATCACTATTCCCGGTTCCTGGTGGTAGCCCCTGTCAAGGATCTGACAGCAGAAACTGCAACAAGAACGTTCCAAGCATACTTCTGCAGGCCCCATGGATAGCTGGACAAAGTGCTGATGGATCAAGGCCCTGCCTTTGAAGCCAAGCTGTTTAAAGAATTCTGTCATCTGTATGGGTGCAAGAAGATCCGGACTACGCCGTATCACCCTCAGACCAATGGTTTGTGTGAGAAAATGAACAACATCGTCATAGACGTGCTGAAAACCTTACCCTTGGAAGAAAGGAACCAGTGGCCAGACAAACTACCTGACCTGGTAGATCTGTACAATCACATACCTGTGAGTTCTACTAATTGTACCCCAACGTACCTCATGAGAGCAAGACCTGGAAAATTGCCCATGGACCTGGAACTCGGAGTGGTAGAACCTGAAGCAGATATGTCCACTGAAGACTGGGATACAAATCAGCAAGAGCAGTACAGGAGAGTACAGGCCTGTGTCGAAGACAGTCTGAACAGAGTAAGGGAGAGGCAGGAAGAACAGTACAATAAACATACACCAGCAGAACCTTTGGCACCTGGAGAGATAGTGCTAAAGCAGAAGAGGAGAAGTCACAAGCTCGATGACCAGTGGGAAAGAGAGCCCTACACTGTGTTAAACTCCAGATTTGACAACAGTAAAACTTGCCTGATTAGCAAAGATGGAGGAAAAACAACTGCAACAGTCTCAAGAGACCATCTGAAAGTGTGCCCAGGTCTACTGAAGACAACAGAGGAAGAAGTACTTCCCATAGCATCGGAAGAACCCAAGGAAGAAGTGCTTCACACAGTTCTAGGAGATTTCCCTGCGGACGGGCCTCAACTTGATGGAGCTGTTATAATACAGGTGATACACTTCTATCAACAACCAGAAGAACCTGTAAGCGCCCTGGAAGTGCCTGCTCGGGAACAGGAAGAGTCCCCAGTAAGAGGAGGATCACCCGTTGAAGCAGAGCCTGCAGTCCCAGTGGACAGTGCACTTGCCATTCCCATAGAGAGATTAAGGCAGTTCTATAATCTACCAGCACATACACCTGCTAGATTAACAGAGAGTGCATGCACAGACACTAGAATTCTGAATACTCAGTGCGAGAGGTATATACCGTATGGGAATAAAAGGGCCAGAAATAAGAGGAAACCAATATGGTTGAATAAGAACGTAAAAGGGGCGTTAAATAGCAAAAAAGAGGCATTCAAGAGATTAAAATAGGAAAACAGTAAGGAGGCACTAATGTGTTACAAGGAAAAAACGAGAACCTGTAAAAAACAAATAAAAATAGCGAAGGAGGAAACAGAGAGACGTATTGCTAGGGAAAGTAGATCAAATCCCAAACTGTTCTTTACGTATATAAATAGTAAAAGGATTAAATCGAATAATATTGGACCGATAAAAAGTGATGAAGGCAAAATCATAGAGAAAGATGAGGATAAAGCTAATCTATTAAATAAATTTTTTTTCGTCAACTTTCACAAAGGAAAAAGAACTAACAGGCGAAATGAGAAGTGACAAGCTTAATCCTCCACTAAGTATGACAAATCTAACCCAAGCTGGGGTACAGAAACGCCTCAGTAACATTAAAATAAACAAATCACCAGGACCTGATGGCATACACCCACGGGTACTAAGGGAACTAAGTAATGTGATAGACAGACCGTTATATCTTATATTTAAGGACTCTGTTGAGACTGGGTCTGTACCACTTGATTGGCGACAGGCGAATGTAGTGCCAATATTCAAAAAGGGAGCAAAAAGTAACACCGGAAACTATCGGCCGGTGAGTCTGAAGTCCGTTGTGGGCAAAATTTTTGAAAGCTTCATTAAAGAGGCGATTACGGAGCATCTTGATGCTAATAATCTATTAACCCCGAACCAACATGGATTCATGAGGAATCGCTCCTGCCAAACAAACCTGATTGACTTCTACGAGGAGGTTAGCTCTCGAGTAGATCAGGGGGAACCAGTGGATGTCGTGTATCTCGACTTCTCAAAAGCGTTCGATAGCGTGCCACATAATAGGTTGGTATACAAAATGAGAATGATGGGGCTGGGGGAAAATGTCTGCAAGTGGGTAGCTAACTGGCTAAAGGATAGAAGGCAGAGGGTGGTTATAAATGGAATATACTCAGATTGGGTAAGCGTCACTAGTGGGGTACCACAGGGGTCTGTACTAGGCCCAATGTTATTTAATATCTTTATTAACGACATAGTCAACGGGATAAATAGTAAAATATCAATATTTGCAGATGACACAAAGTTATGTAAAACAATTAATACAAAAGAGGACAGTGCAGACCTACAGAGGGATTTGGATAAGCTGGGTAGGTGGAGCATTAAATGGCAAATGAGGTTTAACGAGGAGAAATGTAAGGTCATACATATGGGAAGGAAAAATGGAAGTCACCAGTACTCACTGAATGGGAAATCATTGGGGCATTCAGAGATGGAGAAGGACTTGGGCATCTTGATTGATAGCAAACTAAATTGGAGTGCCCAAAGTCAGGCCGCTGCTGTAAGGGCAAACAGGGTAATGGGATGTATCAGAAGAGGTATAGCTGCAAAGGATGAGAACATTGTTCTTCCACTGTACAAAGCACTGGTCAGACCACACTTGGAATACTGTGCTCAGTTATGGGCCCCAATATATAGAAAGGATATAAACGAGCTTGAAAAGGTACAAAGGAGGGCAACAAAATTAATAAGGGGAATGGAGGGACTGCAATACCCAGAGAGGTTGGCAAAACTAGGACTATTCAGCCTGGAAAAGAGAAGGTTGAGGGGGGACATAATAAATGTGTACAAATATGTGAGGGGACAGTATAGAGACCTTGCCCGGGATTTGTTCAAAAGGAGGGATATTACGGTAACAAGAGGGCACTCACTAAGACTGGAAGAGAAAAGGTTTCAGCACCAGCATAGGAAGGGGTTCTTTACGGTAAGAGCAGTGAGAATATGGAATTCACTGAGTGAGGAGACGGTAATGTCGGATTCACTACACCAGTTCAAGTGGGGACTGGATGCATTTCTAGATACCAGGCAGATTTCAGCGTATACTTAAAAATAAAATAAAATAGTAGGTTGATACAGGGATTTATTCTGACTGCTGGTTTTAGAGTCGGGAGGGAATTTTTCCTCAGGTGAAGATTGGCTAAATCATTTGGGGTTTTTGCCCTCCTCTGGATCAACTTTAGCAATTACAGAACTAACAGGTCGAACTTGATGGACGCAAGTCTTTATTCGGCTTTACTAACTATGTAACTATGTAAGTAACACCCCAGTGCTACGAAGGTCCACACGCAGCACACAAGGACAAATCCCTGCCAGGTTTAGGGAATAAGAACAAAGTGCCTAAATTGTAAATAGTTACCCAGTTGGGTATTGCCTATTTTTTATTGTATAAACTGTCAATAATATGTGTGCATTTAGTTACCCGTCAGGGTACCAAGACTTGTAGGCTGAGGACTGTGAGCAGCCAAAAACTGTCCTTGTAAATAGTTGCACTTATTAAAGTGCCCTTATTGATTGTATGCAACACATGACCACTGAACAAAAACCCGTTTGGCGTGGCCGAAGACATGGTCCAGCACCTTGATCACTTATGCCCTGTAGCCACGCCCAGGGCCTACGTTGAGGGTTTTCAGGTGGGTCCCTCATGTTCTTTCTTCGGTTAAATGGACACTTGGTTACGGGACATACTGTAACTTACAGTGGCATGTAAAAGTTTGGGCACCCCTGGTCAAAGTTAGTGTTATTGTGAACAGTTAAGCAAGTTGAAGATGAAATGATCTCTAAAAGGCCTGAAGTTAAAGATAACAGATTTCCTTTGTATTTTAGGCAAAAAATATATATTTAATCTTTTACATTTTAAAAATGACAAAAAAAGGAAAATGGACCAATGCAAAAGTTTGGGCATCCTGCATGGTTAGTACCTAGTAGCACCCCCTTTTGAAAGTATCACAGCTTGTAAAAGCTTTTTATAGGCAGCCAATAGTCTTTCAATTCTTGTTTGAGGGATTTTCATCCATTCTTCCTTGGAAAATTCTTCCAGTTCTGTGAGATTCCTGGGTCGTCTTGCATGCACTGATATTTTGAGGTCTAGCCACAGATTTTCAATGATGTTCAGAAAAGGGGACTGTGAGGGCCATTGTAAAACCTTCAGCTTGCACCTTTTGAGGTAGCCTATTGTGGATTTTGATGTTTGTTTAGGATCATTAACCATTTGTAGAAGCCATCCTCTTTTCAACTTCAGCTTTTTTACAGATGGTGTGATGTTTGCATCAAGAATTTGTTGAAATTTCATTGAATCCATTATTCCCTCTACCTGTGAAATGTCCCCTATACCATCGGCTGTAACACAACCCCAAAGCATGACTGATCCACCCCCATGCTTAATACTTGGTGAGATGTTATTTTTCTGAAATTTGGTGGCTTTTTTTCTCCACACATACCTTTGATCATTGCAGTCAAAGACTTCTATTTTAACCTTTTCGGTCGACAGAACTTGTTTCCAAAATGTATCAGGCTTGTTTAGATGTTCTTTTGCATACTTCTGATGCTGAATTTTATTGTGAGGCGGCAGGAGAGGTTTTCTTCTGATGACTCTTCCATGAAGGTCATATTTGTGCAGGTGTCTCTGAACAGTTGAACAATGAATCACAAAGCTAGAGTCTGCTAAATATTTCTGTAGGTCTTTTGAGGTCAAGCGGGGGTTCTGATTTGCCTCTCTAGCAATCGTACGAACAGCTCTCACTGAAATTTTGCTTGGACTTCCAGACCTTATCTTGACCTTCACTATTCCTGTTAACTGCCATTTCTTAATTACATTTCAAACTGAGGAAAGGGTAACTTGAAAATGCTTTGATATCTTCTTATAGCCTTCTCCTGCTTTATGGGCCTCCACCATTTTCATTTTCATAGTGCTAGGCAGCTGCTTAGAAGAACCCATGGCTGCTGTTTTTTTGGCATAAAGTTAGAGGAGGCTTGGTTTTTATAAAGCTGGGAAATTTTCATTACCTGGCATTTCCTAACGATGGTAGTGAACAAGCCATAACCCTAACAGGCTAATTAAGGTCAGAAACCTTGGTCAAAATTATCAAAGCACACATCTCCAAGGGTGCCCAAACTTTTGCATAGGCCCATTTCCCTTATTGTAATTTTTTTAAATGAAAAAAAAAGATAATATATATTTATTTGCCTAAAATACAACTGAAATATGTCATCTTTAACAATATGCCTTTTAGAAATCATTTCATCTTCAGCTTGCTTAACTGTTCACAATAACAGTGATTTTGACCAGGGGTGCCCAAACTTTTACATGCCACTGTAATTATTGTTATTATTATAATTGTTATTATTGTTGTAACCTGTTACAAAATGCTTCAGTCTAGGAGTACTGAATTGTACTAGGGGGGGAATGTGGCACCCTGCTGTGCACAGGTACCACAGAACCCAAAAGGGTGCATGGACGGACTTCTCCACAAGAGGCCCTCACTTCATACAAACACCTCCACCCTTCCACCTCATACCACCAGAGGGAGCCCGTTAGGGATATATATATGGAGGGTGGAGCCAGGCAGTTCAGTTAGTAGTCAGACAGAGAGAGTCTGAGAGCGTGCTGACGCTGAGAGCAGCGAAGACACAGCGCGTCTGCTGCTGAGTTCTGAGGGCCCCGAGTGTGGCCGAAGGCAAGAGGAGAAAGGAGAGAGGAGTTGAGGGGGCAGAGGAGCATCATAGGCTCACCCTGATATATAAACCGGACACCGGGTCCGCGCCTACAGGGTCCCTTTATACCCAGTAGGGACCACCGGCATTCCAGGAGGACTACAAGTCCCTGGCCGACCTGAAGCTAGACCCACACAGGACAAGGAACCACGAAGGCCCCGACGCCCAGGGATAGTGGTTGCCAGCAGAAGGTCCTACTACCCAGCGACAGGTGAAGGAACAGCACGACACAGAAGCTAGGCCCAGTTGCAGGCTGGCCAGGAGCATACAGAGAGGCAGACACGGACCAGGGAGCCTTATACCCGCTCACTTGGGAGAAGTCCTGAAGTGCACCCATCCTACTGAGTACCCTGGACCGTACCTGACATCCGCACCAGTAAAGGTATTGAAGCGAATCCCCTGTCTCTGTCAATTATTCCTGCTGCGCCATCCCGCCTGCACTACAAGTCCCAGCATCATCACCCACCAAACTCCATACTGCCCCGGGGGCCCGCTTCACCTGTGGGGAGCAAAAACACCTCAGCTGCCATCCCATCACCCCCCGGAGGTCTGCAGCAGCGCTGGTAAACCTTACCAGGTACCACAGGTGGAGTCACGAACTATTTACTTTATTTTTATTTTCTATCCAAGTTGCAATCCCCTTTTTGGTTGACCGCCCCGGGCCACGGACTGGGCCAGCCACTGTGACATACCCCCCCCCAGCATCCATAGGCCCGGCTGCTGAGTACCCCATTGCCCCGGGGGCGCGTCACCTGTATGCAGAGTGCCCCCACAGAGCCTGTTCTGTTTTCAGAGTACCCCCCAAAAAATAAATAAAAAGAAACAAAACAAAAAAAACAGTGTTGGCTATCTCCTCTTCCACCTACACTGCTGCGTCCACCTCCTCCTCAACCTCCTCCTCCACTTAGAACTCAGCCTCCTGGTTCAAGATTATTATTTTTTATATTTTTTTATTCTATGTTATTTTAAGTAATTTCCCTATCCACATTTGTTTGCAGGGCAATTGTCCTGCTCGTACCCCCATTTTGCTTCCTTTTACAGCCCCCAAGTCCTTACAGATCCTTATTATGACCATTTTACAGCGATTTTAAAGCACCGAAGTTCGGGCCCCAATTGACTTCTATTGGATTCTTGTTCGGGGTCAAGTCCGGATGCTGAACCGAACTTTGAACTACAGTTCGGCTGAACCCGACGCACCCAACCATGCACGGGTCCGCTCATCCCTAGTCGAAAATTGTCACATCTAAATGGGCTTTAATGGGAAGCTATAATCAGAAAATTACCTATTGCTTAAATCATATTTCAGTGTTACATGTATTTTTTATTTTAAAGTTAGCAATTAGCGATGAGCGAACGTGCTCGCCACTTCTTGGTACTTGCCCGAGCATCACTGTGCTCGCCACACGGCGAGTATTTCCTGGTTGCTCGGGCGGGAACTTGGGTCCCCTCCCTGCATGTTTGGCGCTCTTTAGAGAACCAATGAACATACAGAGATTGCCTGCCATGCACTGTAATGCCGTAGCCATGTTGATTGTGGGCATTACAGTGATTGTCTGGCCGCACAGCACCATCAGGTGTATATCAGACCTGGCGCCGCTATGCTCGTCATCGCATTTTGTCAGTGCAGGTTTTTAGTGCCGCCGGTGGAATTATAACCGATAGGCGCATCCACCTATCAACTGAAAATGCTGACACGCTGACTCTTATAAAACTGAACAAGGGCTGGATTGGGCCAGACTTCTCAACACCACCGAATGATAGCAGCGTAACATAAACTCAAATCCAGTTTCTTTTTTTGGGAGGTCTAACTTTATTCCCATGCACCTCTGTCTTCACACCCAGACATTGGTATTTGCTTCCTGATTTTGTCAATTTGCTCGTGTCCTCATCCTCCTCCTCATCCTCATCCTCCACCACCATATGTACCATATCAACATATCTACGTCTATTGCAAGGGGCATTGGAGTTTCTCCAAATTTTTGGCAGCCGTTGCTTCACTGCATAGGCAAACAGTATGGGAGACTTGCTCCTTTCTAATGGGAATATGTCATTACTGAGGTCCACCTCTATGTGTCTTTAAATTGTTATTAGGGTTTTTCCAAAGTTTTGGCAGCCGTTGGACTCACTGCATACTCTATAACTGTATAGCAGACCCTCTCCTTTCTAATGGAAACATGTCGTTACTGCGGCCCAGCTCTGTGTCTTTAAATTGTTAGTGGGGTTTTTCCTAAATTTTGGCAGCCCTTGCAGTCACAGCATGGGCATTACCACTATAGGAGACCCGCTCCTTCATAATGGGAACATTTTTTTTACTGAGACCCTCCTCTATGTCTCTTCAAAGGGGTATTTGGTTCCCTCCAAATTTTTGGCAGCCCTTGCAGTCACTGCATACGCAATAACAGTATAGGAGACCGATTCGTTAATAATGGGAACAACAAAGCATAGCCGGCTGATGGCTCTCTAACAATAGCGAGGGCAGATTGCTGGCCCTTTAAGAATAGTAAGGGCCGCCTGATGACCCTATAAAAATAGGCTTTGTGACCTCCATCATAAATGAAATAGGATTTGTCTGATGATGCGTCACACACCACATGGCCAGATAAGGTTGTAAAATGTTAAAATGACATTTCCCGGTAAGACATTTGTCTTAAAAAATAACGCAAAAAAAAGAAATAAATAAAAACACAGTAGGATATTTGTTTAGTATAAAAACCAGATTCGTCAATGTAACCTCAATGTAATCACACTGTTCAGCTCCTGCACCTCCTCCTCCAGTTCGGCCTCCATCTCCGAAATGATCACATCAGTCACAAGCTGAAAGCACTGCAGCACTGCCTTGGCCAAGCGGCAACAGGCTGTGCTGAAGAAAACATGCTTAATGCTTAGGTGACAAGCTGCCCAGCGTTGCAGAGTTGTTGAAAGCTGTAACACAGCAGCCTGATCTGAGGCTCTCACCGCTGAACATATAGCCAGGCATGGTCGTGTGTGACAATGGGCAGAACCTGGCGATGGAGAAATGACAGCAGGAGTAGATACGGTCTCCCTCTATGCCAGTCCTTTCACTGAGCTAAAGAATATGCCTGTGGTGAAATACAACTCCCACTGAGAAGCAGTTTCAAACTGAAAAACATTGTGTCCACCAGAGGATTTGATTCTGAGGGCTCACCTTTCTCCCTCGCTCAAGAGCCCCATAGCTGCTGCAAAGTTTGCGCTATCATGAACTCTCCTGATGGAGAAGCCAGGGCACACCAGAGGATTCTCTGGTGGGACCGTCCACCCTGCCGAGAAGCAGCCCTGGCTAAGAAAAGTGTGTGGGTGTGCGAAGGTTCCCGGACACTCTATGGCTGCTTTTTTAATGTGGATTGGACTTGCTTATACATGTTATTTCTGAAACCGCATTGCAGATCAGGCTATTGCCCAACTCTGTAGTTATGAAATTAAAGATGCAAAGAAAGATGTTTGTGTCTCGAAGCACCACCAACAAGTGCAAGCTGATGTTGGACGGGCTGCCATTGCTTCTGCAACAAGCTGCAGTAGAGGACTTCCTGAAAGAAATGACAGCTGGAGTAGATACGGTTTCCCAAGTCCTTTCACTGAGCTAAAGAATATGGCTGTGGTGAAATACAACTCTCACCGACAAGCTGTGGACTGGCTCCGTACTGTCGCTGGCCACATTCACCTGTCCAAGTGTTTGTGGTTAGGCGGTCCTTCCCAGTAAGTGCACTGGGGAGGGCACGGGTAATGTTGTAGGACCCGTGCTTGTGGAAGGCGGAGACGACACAGGGACAAATAGTGGCGGCTGGGGATCGAGTATGGACACCCGGCCGCCGCCATAATGTTGTGGACAGTTTCCGCCTCCACGAGCCTAAAAGGCCACATTTCAAGTGCAAGCAGCTGTCAAAAATTTGGCAGTATAGTGTTGCAGCCTGTGGGTGGGTGGATGGCTGGCTGCATACTTGCGCTTGCATTCCAAGGAAAGGGGTAGGGACAACTGAATGCTGCGCTGGGACAAGGACATGGACGGTGATTGTTTCAAGTCTGCAACAACAGAGGCATCTTTGCATGCGCCAAGGATCACTTGTGATGGGCACAGTGACCTGGGAGTCACAGATGCTTCCAGGGGTCTTTCCCATGCTGTTCCCATGTCTTTTCAGCATTGTATGCATGTGTCTGATGATGTGTCACACACCACATGGCCGGATAAGGTACTAAAATGTTAAAATGGCATTTCCCAGTGAATGCATTTGTCTTGGTTGAAAGTAATGCAAAAGTGCAAAAACGCATCAAAAACGTTACGTGTGAACATAGCCCAAGATATGGAGGAGCATTTTTGTTTTTGTTTATTTATTTTGCCTTATATACAGGTCATTACCCTAGAAAGGATGTTCTTTAACATATTTAGCAGGAAAATCCATTTTGGTTTAGTTTTTGCATGTTTTATTGTGAGTCCGTAAATGTGGCATAATACCTCTGACAACATTGCTGACAGCAGCGACCTGGGCATCCGGAATGCTTCCAGGGGTCTTCCCCATGCTGATCCCATGTCATTTGAGCACTGTTCCCATCGATTTGGGCAATTTTTAGGCCCTCTGCAGACTGCCGGGGGGAGCCACTGAAAAAATGCTCGAGTTTCCCATAGACTTACATTGGGCTCGTTACTCAGTCCGAGCACTCGAGCATTCCAATTTGTTAGACCCGAACAATGAGTACCCGAGCATTTTAGTGCTCGCTCATCACTATTAGCAATGTTTGTTTTTTCATTAACTTTATTAAAAGTAGTAATCTTGCTATTCGTACATTGGTGACTATGGCTTTTTATACCCGTGTCTCTTGCCCTTTCAGGAAGCGTTTTCAGCAAGGTTTCCATTGACAGGTAATAGCAAGATTACAATGACAGGTAATACCTCTATCTCTATCCACAACTGATAGCACAAAATCCACCAATCACCATAGGTTATGTTGTCACAGCTGACCCAGCTCCCTCTACCTTGATTTCACCTCTGCATAAGCTTGTTAGACACTTCAATGCAAAAGATACGCTCTGGGTTTGACCATTGTAGCTATGTGCACATGTTGTTTCCTGAAACAACAGGAAGTTAGAGTCAAAAAAGCTGCAGCGGCCAATGTGAAAATTGCAAGATTTCTATTTTTATGCAGATTGTGATATTTAAAAAATGAATTTACACAAAAGCCTGATTTAAACAGTTGGTCATTCTCTGATGATAGCTTCCCTTTTAGACTGGAAAAACCCTGTAAAGTGTTTTATCTTTTCACTGAGCATCATTACAAGTTTTGTCCTATGGCAAGATAACCATAAAGGTTTAACTGTGAAGAGAGTGTATTATTGAAAGACATGTTACAACTAGGAGATAAGCACAGCAGTTCTAGTAGACCAGGGGTAGGGAACCTGGATATTTAGACCATCATTCACGGGCCGCAAAAAAATATTCATTTGAAATTTAATCTGCTATATTTGGTCAAACAATTAATTAACTCATCCTTAATGTGACGGCTGGAGCTGATTCTTCGATGTGATATTAGGTGGTATTGATGATGTTACTACTCACAACTGCTTTGGTCTGGATTCAACTTTTTGTGATGAATTTTGAAAAGAACTCGCAGCTGGGGACATATATACATCACAAGAGACACTGGGGGCATATACATCACAGAAGACGCTGGGGCATATATACATCACAGGAGGGGCTGGGGCATATATGTATCACAGGAGGGGCTGGTGTTATATACACATCACAGGAGAAGCTGGGGCATATATACATCATAGGATGGGCTGGAAGAATATAGGCATCACAGGAGAGGCATATATGCATCACAGGAGTGGCTGGGGGCAAATATGCATCACAGGAGATGCTGGGGGCATATATGCATCACAGGAAGATCGGCGGTATATACAGTTGTGCTCAAAAGTTTACATACCCCCGCAGAATTTTTTCTGTTTTGGCCTTGTTTCAGAGAATATGAATGATAGCAAAAATACTTTTTCTCCACTCATGGTTATTGGTTGGGTGAAGCCATTTATCGTCAAACTACTGTGTTTTCTCTTTTTAAATCTTAATGACAACCGAACACATCCAAATGACCCTGATCAAAAGTTCACATACCCCTGTTCTTAATACCGTGTATTGCCCCCTCTAACATCAATGACAGCTTGGAGTCTTTTGTGGTAGTTGTGGATGAGGTTCTTTATTTTCTCAGATGGTAAAGCTGCCCATTCTTCTTGGCAAAAAGCCTCCAGTTGCTGTAAATTCCTGAGCTGTCTAGCATGAACCACATGCTTCAGATCTCCCCAGAGTGGCTCAATGATATTGAGATCAGGAGGCTGAGATGGCCACTCCAGAACCTTCACTTTGGTATGCTGTAGCCAATGGCAGGTTGACTTGGCCTTGTGTTTTGGATTGTTGTCATGTTGGAACGTCCAAGTACATCCCATGCACAGCTTCCGGGCTGATGAGTGAAAATTTGCATCTAATATTGGCTGATAACGTGCTGCATTCATCTTTACTTCAACTTTTACCAAGTTTCCTATGCCTTTGTAGCTCACACATCCCCAAAATATCAGCGATCCACCTCCGTGCTTTACTGTAGGAATGGTGTTCCTTTCATCATAGGCCTTGTTGACCTCTCTCCAAATCTAACGTTTATGGTTGTGGCCAAAAAGTTACATTTTGGTCTCATCACTCCAAATTACCTTTTTCCAGAAGTTTTGAGGCTTGTCTCTGTGCTGTTTGGCGTATTGTAGGCGAGATACTGTGTGGCATTTGCGCAGTAATGGCTTTCTTCTGGCGACTCAACCATGCAGCCCATTTTTCTTCAAGTGCCTCCTTATTGTGCATCTTGAAACAGCCACACCGCTAGTTTTCAAAGAGTCCCGAATTTCAGCTGATGTTATTTGTGGGATTTTCTTTGCATCCCGAACAATTTTCCTGGCAGTTGTGGCCGAAATTTTCGTTGGTCTACCTGACTGTGGTTTGGTTTTAACAGAGCCCCTGATTTTCCATTTGTTAATCACAGTTTGAATGCTGCTAACTGACATTATCAATTCCTTGGATATTTTTTTGTAAACCTATCCTATGTTATACAGTTTAACTATCTTTTCCCGTAGATCCATTGACAATTCTTTTGCTTTCCCCATGACTCACAACCCAGAAACATCAATGGCTGGATGAAAGATGCAAGAGTCTATCTGGATACCAGAAACTCACTCAGATTTTATACACACACACTGATTACAAGCAAACAGGTCACAGGTGAGGGTGTTACCTTTAGTAGCCATTCAAACCGATTTGTGTCAAATTCTGTGTATGTTATCAGGACAAAATCACCATGGTATGTGAACTTTTGATCAGGGTCATTTGGATGTTTTTGGTTGTCATTAAGATTTAAAAAGAGAAAACACAGTAGTTTGACATTAAATGGCTTCACCCAACCAATAACAATGAGTGGAGAAAAAGTTTTTTTGTTATCATTCATATTCTCTGAAACATGGCCAAGAAAGGAAAAATTCTGCCGGGGTATGTAAACTTTTGAGCACAACTGTACACATTGCAGGAGAAGATGGGGGCATATAGACATCACAGGATGGGCTTGGAGGCATATAGACGTCACAGGATGGGCATATATGCGTCACAGGAGGGGCTGGGAGCATATAGACAACACATGACGGGCTGGGAGCATACATACATCACAGAAGGGGCTGGGGCATATAGACATCACAGGAGGGGCTGGGGGCATGTAGGTATCACAGGACGGGCTGGGGCTGCCGCTGCTGTTGTCATCGTTGATGGGACTGGAACTCGGAACGCAGAGCGCTCTGACTCCAAGTTATGTCAGTGTCGTCAGTGCATGCGCCGAGTGTTCTGTACTGAATGCTGTGTGAGGATGCTCGAAGTCTCAGGAGCAATTAAAGAGCCCACAGCCGGCAAAGCGCGTCCACCGACCCAGACACTGCGGACCCCATAATCTGCCTGGGGGCAGCAGAAAAGGACACCGCGGGCGGCAAATGACTGGCAGCCTGGAGGTTCCCCACCCCTGTAGTAGAATGATTACAAAATAGATAATGTTTCTTTTTGCAGATACTGTTGGTGTTAGGTATATAGGATAACTAATTTACACAAATAGTAAAAAATGATAAATAATCAGTAAAAATAAAAAGATGAATAAACTAAAATTATTTCTATAAATGAGCCACATTTTTTCCCAAAAATGTGAAGTTATGACTGTCAGTCAAATTTCTGTACACATTTTAAAGGGAATTTCTGAAACCCAAACTGCAGTCAGGATGAATCAGAGCCTGGATGCACAATTGCAGCCAGGTATATTTTTCTTTGAAATGCTTCTGCGTTTCAGAGAAAATATTTGTGATGACACAGCTTCTAATCTTAATTACCAGGCATCTAGATTTGTTAGGCCAGGAGAAATACACTATTGTGTTTGTGTTGACTTTTGAATTTATGTGTTTTTCTTTGGCTGGTCAAGAAGGACAGTGACTCAGGGTAATAGAACAATAGTGTTTGCTAATATGCTAATTACGTATTGAACCAGGCTAGCTAGCTTGTTGGCTCACAAAATTATGCAAATTGGTTAAATGCTCAAACAATGAGACATGAGCCCTGCACCTTCCCTCCTACCTGTGAATGATGTCCTGAGCCACAGATGTAAATATAAAAAAGGATTTCTATCGTACTGCAAGGAGAATCAGAGAGACTATTCAGGACAGCAGCTTGGTAGCATGGCTCCATTCAGAGGGACACCGATTTGGATTCTACAGCATGCCAGGCTAAGAGAACACGGCCCTGGCTGGAAGGATACAGATCTGCTCCATTGACCATCACTGACCCTATGGAGACATTTGTGGAAACTGGGATTGTGACCCTCCAGTCAGCTGGTTCCATGGATATGTTCTGAGTCGCCAGGTTGGGACCATCCAGTCGCCTGGTCCCATGGAAACCATTGGGAAAGCCAGGATTGTGACTCTCCGGTCACCTGGTCCCATGAATATGTTTGGGTTAGCCAGGTTGGGACCATCCGGTCACCTGGAACCCATGGGTACACTCGGAGAAAACCAGGTTGGGACCATCCAGTCACCTAGTCTCATGGATTTCTGCGGAGAAGCCAGGGTGGGACCCTCTGGTCTTCTGGCATTGTACCTCAATGGACTGTCAGCTTCCTAAGCTTGCCGCTACCTCCTCTGTGGGTGTCATCTCCTTCTCTTGAAGAAGCCACACTTCAGCGGCGGAACGCGTGGGGTATCATTCCACCCACCATGGACTGTATACAGGTTTAATGATTTACCCCAACCCTCTTCCAGAGAGCTTATCATTACTTGGGCTCTATGTTGAGCACACTAGAGTGCATACGATCATTCCTAATTGAAGGATAGCAGGTTGTAGCTCAGGTTTGGCACTGTAGTTTATTGCTTCAGGCCATCATCATCTATCATAGAGCATTATCAGTATCATCTTTTGTACCAGTATATCTATACATGTTTATGGTTATTTGTATTTTCTACAGTGTTGCGGGTATTCATATATATTGTGTATTAGCCTGTTATGGTCATTTATATATCGTGGTTATATTCACATGGTGGTTTGGACGATAACAATCAGCCCTAACATGGGCTGTTGATGAAGGTTATAGCCATTATGGGCTGCTTTTAAATGTGTGATTTTCTATTTGTCCAATAAAATTCCATATATTATTATATCTGTTATCTACTGGTGATCCCGATTATTCATATACACACTGTCTTTTCTTCTCTATATAATGAACCAGAGGCATAGCTAGGGTTTTGGTTCAAGAAGGGGCGAAACTTCTGAGTCGGCCCCTAACTAGGTAACCCTGATTACAAAAATAGTGGCGCATCCAGATAGTGGATGTAGGAGAATGTCAGCAGATGATAGCGCTGTTACTGAAAATAATCTCTATACAAAGACCAGCACTGCTATTACCACCATATGGTGACATATTGCTAGATAGCAGTCCTGCAGAACATATAAGAGATCACAGCACCGTTATATATAGTAACTTACAGCTGACGTTCTTTCTGATTAAATTGTTAATTTTCCCGTCTTTTCCATCTGGCCCAGACCGACACGACGACTTCTCCATCCAGGACTCAGAGTCTCAGGTCTGCAGAGATCACAACAAAGACACATTTGACTCCTTACATTTCAGGCACCATCCCGATCTATTCCCAACCTGCACAAATGCCTCATCCTGCTGACACAGCAACAGCAGAGGCTCAGTATTGGGGTATGTGTCCATATTACTGCACTTTCTGTCTGCTTTCAAGATGGTAAAACAAACCTCTAGAATATAGTAATGCAGTGTGCAAGTGCCCTAGAAAACAGTGACCGCATTTTGCCCCCTAGAAAGTAATAATGCCCTCTGTGTGCCCCTCTGACAGTCATAATAACCTGAGTTCCCCTATAACGATAAGGGCCCACTTAACATTTAATAATGTCCTGAGTCTACCCCATGTACAGCTCCCCTATACACAGTATGATGCTCTCCTATACACAGTATAATGCCCCCTCACTATATAGTAGCCAACACACAGTATACTGACCCCTTAGTAGCTTCCAAACTGATGTCTCCAACACTGTATGATGGACCCCACACTGTGCAAAGACCCCACATTATCTCCCATACTGTATGATGGCCCCTACACTGCACAAAGACCCCACATTATCTCCCACATTGTATGATGGCCCCCACACTATACAAAGACCCCACATTATCCCCACACTGTATGATGGCCTCCACAATATACAAAGACCCCACATTATCTCCCACACTGTATGACAGCCCCTACACTGTGCAAAGATCCCACATAATCTCCCACACTGTATGACCCTAACTGTAATCCCCACACTGTATAAATAACCTTCATATAGTATAATGCACTCCCCATAGGCAGAGTCTGTAGGATAATCCCCCCAAAGGCAGTCTGCAGCATAATCCCCCCACCCACCATAGGCAGTCTGTAGCATAATCCCCCCACCCACCATAGGCAGTCTGTAGCATAATCCCCCCACCATAAGTAAAAATAAATAAATAAGCACAATACTCACCTCTCTCTCCTCCTGGTTCCCCCGCTGCTCTGAGCACCTGGCCTGCACACATCTTCACAGTGGGCCAGGCGCCAAGTGATGACGTCAGACACAGAGGACGCTATGGGGACTGATGGGAGAGGGTGCGTCGCTCCCTCTCCCATCACTGAGCTCGCGGTGAATGGTGGGGGGGCCAGATGCTGGCACCGGGGGCCCCCCACATGCTCAAGGGCCCCATAGCGGCCGCCAGGCAGTGAAGGTACATCTAGTCTCCCTGCTCTGCCCGGAGTATAACTGTGCTGCTCACGCCGCTACAGTTACAATAGTGTAGCTCCGGGTGGGTCCCCTCAGAGCGTGGGCCCCCCCCAGTAGCTACACTACTGTAATGAACTGTTTACCATCTGCACATGTTGTACCATCTATGGCTGTTACCATCAAGGCTGTGCGAAGTAAAGATTTTTTTTAAATAAAATTAGTTATATCTGCTACAGATCTACCATTTCTCTGACTGTGGAGCTCTGTGTAACCCCACCCACACCTCTGATTGGCAGATTTATGTCTACACTCTGCATAGGCCGAAAGCTGCCAATCAGTGGTGGCGGAGGAATTATACAGATCTCGTTAATATTGAGGACCAAATGGAAGTAGGTTTACTAGTCCTTCAGTGATAATTTCCAGCTGATAAAACAGTGATTATAACAAAACCTCTCTAATAAGTGTTACATCACTGGAATCAAGGTCTCTACCCCTACATCATGCGGCTCTTGGATTACATAGAAACACCTGGTGACAGATGCTCTTTGCCTCATCTATATGTCCTATTGGGGCATGTATATGCTTAAATCTCTCCCTTGGTTACCGGATAACACTGCTGACATCTCTTTCTGTGTGCACATTGTGATGAAACCATGTATACCTGGAATGCAATGCACATAATAATGCAAATTAATTAAATGTTGCTTGTCTATTAAACTTTATTTACTAGAACCCAGACAACATATGCAAGGAAATAATGATATTGGAGCCAAACCTCATGTGACTTTATTTGCTGTTATTGTGCATTCAGTAGTATGTAAAAATTATATCTTTGTTTAGTGCAGAACAAATAATTTGACTATGTCAGATAACATACAATATGACCTACAAGAGCATTTACAGAAAAAAAATCCTATGGTAGTATGTTCCATACTCATTAAATAATTTAAAATTTGAGCTTCTGTAATTAAACAAAACTCCCTTGATGGCTACTTTTTATTATATACAGATGTAACCATAGTGGTTATATTCAACAGATGCTAAAACTAATACCTTTAAAGCCTTTTGTGTTTAGCTTTTAACCTCTTGAGGACACAGACTGTTTGGGCATTAGGATGCAACAGTTGTGTCTTTTTTTTAATTACAACCACATTCTGAGAGACAAACATTTTTACTGTTCAGCACCATGACTTTTAATGGCAATGTTTTGAGGGAACAAGTAATGCATTGAATAACATTTTTTTCTGGGTGTGGGGGGAAAAAAACAGCAATATGGCCATAGTTTTTTGGGTGTTGCTCATGTTTACTGGGCATTATAAATGACATTTCTACAAATAGAAATCAATTAAGATAATGCAATCATATGAAAAAGCAATTCCAAATAAATATCAAAGACAAAGGAGTAAGCAAGACAATACAAAAATATTTTTTTTATTGGTAAGAAATAGTGATGAGCGAGCGTGCTCGGCACTGCTCCATCGAGCATCGGGGTACTCGGGTACGATCGTTACTTGATCGAGTATCGCGGGTGCTCGAGCGCAATACTCGAGTCCCCAACCCACATGTTATGCGGCTATTAGACAAGCAATAAACATGCAGGGATTGCTCACTATACACAATAATGCTGTAGCCATGTTGGCTACTGACATTACTGTGTATGGCTGGCCGCATCGTGTCATGAGGTCTTATATGAGACCCGGTGATGCGATGCTCGGCACACTGCCCTCTGGAAGCTGTTCAGAGAGAGTTGTTATAGGAGGGAGAGCTTATGTTTAACCCCTTAATGACCGGAGTATTTTCCGCTTTTGCATTTTCAATTTTTGCTCCCCTTGTTCCCAGAGCCATAACTTTTTTTTTTTCGGTCAATATGGCCGTGTGAAGGCTTATTTTTTGCAGGACGAGTTGAACGACATCACTGGTTTTACCATATCGTGTACTGGAAAACTGGAAAAATATTCCAAGTGCGGTGAAATTGCAAAAAAAATGCAATGCCACAGTTGTTTTTTGGTTTGTTTTTTCTACCACGTTCACTGAATGCTAAAACTGACCTGCCATTATTATTCTCCAGATCATTACGAGTTCGTAGACACCAAACATGTATAGGTTCTTTTTTATTCAAATGGTGAAAAGAAAATCCAAAATTTGCTAAAAAAAAAAAAAAAAGCGTCTCCGTTTTTTTGTGATCTGGGGACGGATGAGGGCTTATTTTTTGTGCACCGAGCTGATGTTTTTATTGATACCATTCTTGGATAGATCCAATGTTTTGATCGCCCGTTATTGCATTTTGTTGCAATGTTGCAGCGACCAAAAAAACGTAATTCTAGCGTTTAGAATTTTTTTCTCGTTACACCGTTTACCGATCGGATTAATTCTTTTTTTATATTGATAGATCAGGCGATTCTGAACTTGGCGATACCCAATATGTGTATGTGTGTTTTTTTTATTGTTTTATTTTGAATGGGGTGAAAGGGGGGTGATTTAAACTTTTATATATTTTTTTCTTCTTTTAGATTTTTAAAAACATTTTTTTTTTACTTTCTGCTTTCTTCAATAGTCTCCATGGGAGACTAGAAGCAGCAATTACCTGACTAGAAGCAGCAATTACCTGATTGGCTCTACTACAGATCGCCTGTATGTAACAAATTTGCTCACTTGTTATGAGCGCCGACCACAGGGCGACGCTCATAGCAATCTGGACATGACAACAACAGGGGTCTGCTGCAGACCCCGGCTTGTCATGCCAACCCATCAGGGACCCAGGATTATGTGACGGGGTCACCTATGGGCGGGGTAAGTGACGCACTTCCGGCGCGGCGCTGTGAAATGCCACTGTCAGAGATTGACTAGTTAACAGCCGCGGGTGGATCGCAATTTCACCCGCGGCTGTTGCGGGCACATGTCAGCTGTATAAATCAGCTGACATGTGCCCGGTTTAGTGTGGGCTCAGCGCCGGAGCCTGCGCTGAACCGGGAGTTACGACATGGTGCGTACTATTACGTACCATGTCGTACAGGGCTTAACCTAATAAATAAATAATTTTAAATTTTATATACAATACAAGCCCGCAGCCACCCCAGAGTTGGCGCATCACATTTGATGCGCAAATTCTGGTGCTTTGCCTAGCTTTTCCCGATTGCCCTGGTGCGGCGACAATCGGGGTAATATTTTTTGTGGTTGATATCAGCTGTCTAATGTCAGTTGGCATCAACCCCTGGGGTTAGTAATGGAGAGGTGTCTATCAGACACTCCCATTACTAACCCGGTAAGAAAAAATAAAAACACACACAGAAAGAAAGTACTTTATTTGAATAAAGATTCCCCCACACTATCACTCCTTCACCAATTTATTAAAAGAAAATAAAATTCCGATGTAGTCCACGTTCCCGGACGCCTCCGGTGTCTGTGAATAGCAGTAAAGTACAGCTATTCACAGGCACCGGGTAGTGACGACAATGCTCATCAGAGCCCCCGTCTCAATGCTGCGCTCACCCTCCAACTCTAGCCCTGGTTCACCAATTGTTAAAAAAAAAAAAGCCATGCAGATCCGAAGTAGTCCAAGGATTCCGCCGTAGTCCACAAATGGAAACCTGAAAGACATAAAAAGAGAGAAATAAAGATAAGACACTGTCCCTCGTACACCAATTTATTCTAAAAAAAAATAAACTCCACAGCTCCGACGTAATCCATGGCGTTCCCGCCACGACTCAGTAATGTCATCAGTCATCAAACATCCCGAGTCTTGCGCTGCCCTCTGTGTGACCCGGCTAAAGCGGGGACGTCAGTAACATTACTGACGTGATCATCGCTCTCGCCGGGTCTCGCGGAGCACAGCCTGACCGGAAGTGACCTATGAAGCTTTATTCTCAGAACGAGGCTCCATAGGTTACACTCCAGAATCAGTGGACGTCGTGAGAACGCCATGGATTACGTCAGAGCTGCGGTTAATAAATTGGTGAACAAGGGATTGTCTTTTGTCTTTATTTAATAATCTCTCTTTATGTCTTACAGGTTGCCATTTGTGGACTACATTGGAATCCTTGGACTACTTCGGACCAACATGGCTTTTATTTTATTAATAAACTGGTGAAACAGGGTGTCGGTGAGTTGTTTTTTTTAAATATTTTTGTGTGTTTTTTTTCTTTCAACTTACTGAGTTAGTAATGGATGTGTCTCATAATTGCCTCTCCATTACTAACCCCTGGGCTTGATGACAGCTGACACTGCACAGTTGACATCAACCCCAACTTCCATTACCCCAATTGCCAACGCACCAGGTCAATTGGGCAGAGCCAGGCAAAGTGTCAGAATTGGGGCATCTAATGTGATGCGCCAATTCTGGGGTGGCTGCAGGCTGGTATTTGTAGGCTGGGAAAGGCAAAATAACCAGGGACCTTCCCAGCCTGATAATATCAGCCCCCAGCTGTCTACTTTAACTTAGCTATTTATTTCTTTATTTATTAACAATGTTAATATCATGCCAGACTCAGACAATGATTAAAAACACGACAGTTCGAAATGCGTAAGGCTGGGCATATTCCCGGGAATAGCTCTTTTTTTTTAATTTTTCTGTTTTGCTTTTTCATGAATTTTTCAATAAACTGAAAATTGTTTTAACTATTTCCTCCAGATCTGTTGCTGGATACCGTCTATAACTTTATTCAAATATTTTTTTTTTCTGTGTATTTTTATTTTTTATTACCGGGTTAGTAATGGGGGTGTCTGAAAGACACCTCTCCATTGCTAACTCCAGAGGTTAATTCCAATTGACATTAGACAGATGACATCAACCCCAAACAATATTACCTCAATTGCCACTGCATCAGGGCAATCGGGAAAAGCCAGGCAAAGCACCAGAATTTTCGCATCTAATGTGATGCATCAATTCTGGGTCGGCTGTGGCCTGGTATTTTTAGGCTGGGAAGGGGTCAATATCAATGGACCTTCCCAGCCTGATAATATCAGCTCCTAGCTTTCTGCTTTACCTTGCCTGGTTATCAAAATGGGGGACCCCAAATCTTTTTTTAATTACTTATTTATATCAATCACAGCAGTGATCTGGGAGTCAGAGATGCATCCAGACGTCTTCTCCATGCTGTTCCCATTCAATTTGAGCTCTGTTTCCATCCATTTCAGTGATTTTCCTGCCCCTCAGCCCTCCTGTTAGGGTCTCCAGGGTAAAGGCTAGAGTTTCTCATTGACTTCCATTATACTCTTTGCTCAATTCGAGCACGTTTGAGTGTCCGACCTGCTCAATTCGAGTACCGAGCACTCGAGCATTTTAATCACTAATAATGAATTAAAAGCATTAGTATAGTACAGAAAAAAAAAGTCACTTGAAAAGTGGTGGTAAAGGGGAAACCACGTGGGAACTACACATTGGTTAAGATAAACATTGCATACATTGGTAGTAAAAAAAGATGTATCATGTATATATGGAACTCCATATCCATATAGACCAAAAGATGTATATATAATGTAAAATGTACAGGCAAAATAAGTGATCATTAATTCTTCATATATAAAGAGCCATAACACTAAGAGATGTTGACATGGAGTCATGTAGTAATTTAGATACGAGAGAGCATGGTATATAGAATGCTTCCAATACAGAACTACAGATACAGATAACTATAGACGCACAGCAATGTCAGTTACTGCTAAGATATATATACAGCACTTATATATCTATAGATAGACAGATAGATAGATAGATAGATAGATAGATAGATAGATAGACAGTGCCATGAAAAAATATTGATACCCTGTGAACTTTTCCACATTTTTTCATATTATACCCAAAAAATCTACATTTATTTTATTGTGATTTTATGTGATATACCAACACAAAGTAGCAGGTATTTGTGAGGTGTAAAGGAAATGATACATGGTTTTCTAATTAATTTAAAAATATAAATCTGAAAATTGTGACGTGCATTTGTATACAGCATTCTGTAGTCTGATATCCCTAAATAAAATCCTGAGTGATCAATCGCCTCCAGAAGTCACATAATTAGTAGATTGAGTCCACCTGTGTGTGATTTATTCTCAGCATAACTACAGCTGTTCTGTGAAGGCCTCAGAGGTTTGTTTGAGAACATTAGGGATCAAACAACATCATTAAAACCAAGGAGCACACCAGACAGGTCAGAGATAAAGTTGTGGAGAAGAGTAAAGCAAAGTTAGGTTTTAAAAAAGAAATAGCCCAAGTTCTGAACATGTCACGGAGCACTGTTTAATCCAGCATCCAAAAATGGAAGGAGTAAGGCACAACTGCAAACCAACCGAGACATGGCAGTCCACCTAAACTGACATCTAAAGCAAGGACATCACTAATTAAAGAAGCAGCCAAGAGGGTCATGGTCACTCAGGTTAGAGAATCTGCCCACAAGACAGCTATTATACTCCATAAAGCTGGCCTTAAGGGAAGAGTGGCAAGAAGAAAGCCATTTTGAAAGCATACAATATGAAGTCCCGTTTGCAGTTTGCAAAAAGTCATGTAGGGAACACAGCTAGCATGTGGAAGAAGATTCTCTGGTCAGATGAGACCAAAGTATAACTTTTTGGGATAAATGAAAGACGCTAAGTGTGGTGGAAAACTGACACTGCAAATCACCCTGAGAATACCATCCCCGCTGACAAACATGGTGGTGGCAGCATTATGCTGTGGAGATGATTTTCTTCAGTATGGATAGGGACACTGGTCAGAGTTGATGGGAAGATGAATGGAGTTAAATACAGAGCAATCCTTTACAAATACTTGCTACATTGTGTTGGTATATCACATAAATCCCAATAAAATGCATTTCGTTTTGTGGGTGAAAACGTTCATGAGATATAAATACGCTACATCAGAGAATAGTGTATGGGTGAGAAATGTAATCCAGACAATGTTTTGAATGCTTTTTCAGTTTTCTAGATCACAGAATTGTACCCCACACCATGGAATAGTGTATGGATGAGAAATGTAATTCAGCAACTTTTTGGAACGCTTTTTTGTAGTGTTAGATATCACAGAAATGTAACCCAGACCACGGAATACTGTACGGCTGAGAAATTTAACCCTGAAAAACTTTAACGCTTTTTCAGTTTTATAGATCACAGAAATGTACCCCACACCTATGAATAGTGTATGGGTGAGAAATTTAACCCAGGAAAAATTTTCAATGATTTTTGGGAGTATAATATATAAAAAAATGTACCCCAGAACACAGAATAGTGTATAGGTAATAAATTTAACCCAGGAATTTTTTTCAACGATTTTTGGAAGTGTTATACAACACAAAAAAAAGTACCTCAAAGCACGCGTTACTTGATGGATCAAAATATATTCAATTTTTTCACCAGTCCCCAAAAAGTCTGCAGTTATATACAGTATTTGCCAATGGATTGCACAGCTCTAAACCCTGTTTACAGACTGCATTCTGCCACTCTCCCTGCTCCTTCTACTCGCTCTCCATTCCTACACTTAATGCAGAATGTATGTGATCCAGACAGCAAAGCACAGGATTAGCCCTGACAAGGGCTCTTAGTATGATGGTTCAGCTTCAGCACCAGTATCAATAGTACATGGCTCTGAAGCATTATACTGTGCACATATGCCTGGACAAGCACTCTCTCCCTCTAATATGAACTGTCACAGAGCTGTGCAATGGCGTCAGTGTGCTGAGCCGGGTGGCGCCTGTTCTTTTATAATCCCTGATGATGTCAGACGGCCAGCCAATCACAGTAATGCCTTTACCAAGTTGGCTATGGCATTACAGTGACTTATAGGCAATCCCCGCATGCTTATTGGCTGTGTAATAGGTGCCAAACATGCGGGGTGGGGATTCCAGTTTGAAATCAACCACCGCCCAATGCTCGCCAAGTAACGAGCACATCCGAGCACCCAGATACTCGAGTGATATCCGAGTATCACCGAGCACGTTCGCTCATCCCTAAATATAACCTGTTCATACTGACTTAAAGGGGTATTCCCATCTCCGAGATCCTATACCAATATGTGATAGGTGTATTAATAATAATATTAGCAAATACCTCCAATTAGAAATGTAATATAGTTCTTCTAATTAGCTAGGTTGTTTACCCCATATGCATGGCATTGAAGTAGCTTAGGTATCCATAGTTATGACCACTCATATAGTGACAGTTAGTTTGTTAGTTGTTAGAGGTCGTAACCATAGATAGCTAAGCTACATTTATAATTGGAGGTATCTTACTACATAAAGAGCTTAATGTTGAGGTGAGTCCGAGAAAAACATCAGCTGACGTCGGAGCGATGACTCTTGTTGTAGATGACGACGATGAAAGGGAACATTTTCCTATTGAATTTTTAAATAGCTTAACCCCATCAGCCATGCCAAGTTATTGCCTTAGATTTAAGGTGGGCAGTATTATCATGTTGAGAAATTTGAATACAAAACGAGGACTCTACAATGGTACAAGATTAGTTGTAACATCATTGAACAGAAATGTTCTTGAGGCAGAGATTTTAACAGGGTCAACTGAAGGTGATAAGGCATACAGAGAGGTTTCCACGCGATCTGCCCTGGGCAATTCACTTTTTGAATTGGCGAACGTCTCTGTAATCTTCTAAATTTTATTTTTGTTTTCCGTAATGCCATTTACTAATTTATTAATTATGACAACTTTGTTGTTTATCGTATAAAAAGGCTAAAAGTGAATAGACATGGGTAATTGGAGTTAGTTTTTATTATGTAGAGCACACTTTTCTAGCTTCCGAAACGTATTTGTTTCGGAACTTGGGCTGCTAGTTTATTAATATTATTATTATTAATACTACACCTACTACACATTGGGATAGAATCTTAGAGATGGGAATACCCCTTTAAATATTACTTTTGAGCTGCTTTTCTTCTATTATTAGGGTGTCTCTATACAAAACTATAGCAATGATATGTATAACATATCTGATTACTAAAGCTTAAAAAAATTTAGAGGCCTACGAATATATAAATTTGTTTTTCTTAGAAAATGTGGTCAATCTATCTTCACTTTAGTTTTCACTGGTTATGAAAAGCTTATGAGATATCAAATCTAAAGCACTTAAGTTAACAATTTTGTTTGAGATCTGACTTGGCAATAGAGTGTAAGTCCCTGAGGGTAACAACATGCAAGTATTCCTTTTATAGTATTAACCATAGAATAAAGTCTTTAATAGTTCTTGGTTACTTTCCATAAAGTAGATAAAGTAGATAAATATAAAAATACCCCAAACTAACCTAGGCCCACATGCTAACATGTTAAAGAAATGTTTTACTTTTCTTCTAACATTGTTGTGGCTCATCTCCCTTCTATCAGTTATGTGAACTTCTATGAATATGACAGACAGTCCGTAGGGCTACAACTTACCGAGCTATACAATGTCACTGTACAATGGCGTGTGAAGTGTGTACAGTGCTTTTCTCTGCTACAAGCATTTATTTTAGGGGAAAAAGAGAGCCATACATCCATCCAATTGAGATGTGGTATGGCAGAATGCTTAAGGAGTCCTATGGTAAACTAAGCTAGTTTTTTACCGTGTTCTAAATTATTATGAAAATACTATTTTTCTCAGATTTTTCTAAATGGTCGATGCAAATAGGTCAGTATAATGTTCAAATTATCAAGCTTTAGAGTATATATCAAATTTTATTGGACAAACCTCTCAATGATAACAGTATTTTTTTTTCAAAACTGAAAAACAAATTATGCACAACAGAGTTTCCAAACATTTTATAGGTTGTAAAATGGTCATTTGTTGAATTTGCAGCATTAAGAGATCACATTTACTGAAATCAAAAGCGTTTAAAAAAAAAAATATCTTAACAGGCCAAGTTGCATCTTAACATAGGACCCTTTATTTTGATATCACCTTTGCATAATAACTGCGCACGAGCTGCCTCCGGCGGCCATTTTGCCAAAGCCAACCACAGGGAAATCAATGGTAAGTGCAGGGCCTGCAGCCTCGCACAGCTGGGACACCCACTCCTCCCTGCCCGGGGCCCGCAGAATCGCCCCACCCCTGCCTCCGCCGACAGCATCGTGCAGCAGCAACCCTGCCTCCTGTGACCCAGCTCCACCACAGCCGCCGCACCCTGGTAGCTACCTTAAAATCAGACTATACGAAGCACCACTATTTTATTTAAAAAAATGTTTTTCCTATTTTCCTCCCCAAAATTTAGGGTGCCTCTTATGGCCTGGTGCGTCTCATAGTCTGCAAACTACGTTATATACTTCTATCTCCAACAATTTTATATGGATGAGCTTAAGGAATATATTATTAACCCCTTTCTGACGTGTGACCTAATAGTATGTCATGGTGACCTGGGCCGATTGGACCAATGACGTACTATTAGGTGTAACGGGTCTGGGAGGTGGAACCTCTGAGCTACTATACAAAGGGGCAGTCCTTGTAAGGAAGCGGGTGGCTCCCAGGGAAAGCGGGCAGGCAGCCACGTCAAGTGACAGGGATAGTCTCTTGACAGGCGGGTGGTCACGGCAAGTGACAGCAGGACAAGAGTCTCTAGACAGGCGGGTGGTCACGGCAAGTGACAGCAGGGTAAGAGTCTCTCGACAGGCAGGTGGTCACGGCAAGTGACAGCAGGATAAGAGTCTCTGGACAGGCAGGTGGTCACGGCAAGTGACTGCAGGGTAAGAGTCTCTGGACAGGCAGGTGGTCACAGCAAGTGACGGCTAAGCCTCCAGGTAGGCTAGCAGGCGGGTAGCAGGTGAGCGCTCCCAGGTGAGCGAGTAAGAGTCTCTGGACAGGCTGGCAGGCAGGCAGGTATCAGGCATGTATCAGGCAGGTGCTTCCTGGTCCACGGGCGGACTGATCCATAGACAGACTGGTAGGTGCTGGTAGGCAGACTGTCGGACAGCAGGATTGCAAGCAGGTAGACAGGTATCAGGCAGGTATCAGGCATGTATCAGGCAGGTGCTTCCTGGTCCGCAGGTGGACTGATCCATAGACAGACTGGCAGATGCTGGTAGGCAGAATGTCGGACCGCAGGATTGCAAGCAGGTAGACAGCACTGGAAAACAAGCTGGCAACGGGACCTGAGGGCTGAAGCAGAGTTGAAAGGCTTTGCAACAACATAGCTCGGGCATCTCCATTTTGGAGGAGGTGCCTTATATATGGTGAGATCCTCTGGCCATTGGCCGGGGACTCCTTAGGACGGCGCGCGCGTCCCCTTTAAGAGAGAGGGAGCGCTCGCGCGCCCTAAGCACAGTGACCGGGAAGCAGCGCGCGCTGCCAGCAGAGCGGGAGGAGGACGCCGGGCACGGAGCGGAGAGGTGAGGGGAACGGCGTCACTGCCTAGCAGGAGGCAAGGACGCCGACGCTACATTAGGTCATATGGCGATCGCGCCCGCACACAAGCGGTGGGGGGGCGATCGCCGCCAGGTGTCACAGCTGACACCCGGTACTATGTGCAGGGAGTGGTCCTGCACAGCTCCCTGAACATTAACACCCTCAATGCTGCGATCAAAGTCAATCGCAGCATTGCAGGGGCAAAGGGAGGTGATCGCTGATACTCACCTCTCCTGCTGGCGTCCAACGCTGCCAGCCCGGCTTCCTGGATGTTGACATGACGACCCGATGTCGTCATGACAACATCCGGGTCACCAGACAGCAGGAAGATACTTTGGTCATGAGCCGTGAATGACCAAAGTATCTTCTGCATCTGCAGCAGTGACAGCCTGTATAGCACAGGGATGCTGCTGCATTCCTGTGCTATACAGGCAATCTGAAAATAAAATGTGAAAGTCCCATAAAGGGACAAGGTGTAAAAGTAAAAAAAGAATCAGAATGTGAAAAAAAAATAAAAAAAAATTTAAAAAAAATATTTAAAAAAACTGAAAAAAATAATCCAAAAAATAAAAATATATTGTACCCATAAAAAAATATTATTGTGTAAAAAACAAAAAAATACAATAAAAGTACACATATTTGGTATCGCCGCGTTCGGAATGACCTGTCCTATAAAACTGCCCCACTAGTTAACCCATTTAGTGAACACGGTAAAAAAAATAAAAAAAATAAAAAAAAGCAAAGAACCATGCTTTATCATCATACCACCAAGCAAAAAATGCAATAAAATGCTATCAAAAAGACAAATGCAAATAAAAATGGTACCGCTGAAAATGTCATCTTGTCCCACAAAAAACAAGCTGCCATACAGCTCCATCAGCAGAAAAATAAAAAACTCAGCTCTCAGAATAAAGCGTTACAAAATAAATATTTTTTCTATAAAATAGTTTTTATTGTGTAAAAGCACCAAAACATAAAAAAACGATATAAATGCGGTACCGCTGTAAACGTACTGACCCGAAGAATAACGCTGCCTTATCAATTTTACCACACGGGGAACGGTATAAAAAAAAAAAAAAAAAATCAATTCTGGAATTCTAGAAAGCAATGTCACGTGCCCAAAAATGGTACTAATAAAACGTCAACTTGTCCCGCAAAAAACAAGCCGTCACATGACTCTGTTGGCCGAAATACGGAAAAATTATAGCTCTCAAAATGTGGAGATGCAAAAACTAGTCTTTGCAAAAAAAATCGTCTTTTAGTGTGTGACAGCTGTCAATAATAAAAACCTGATATGAATCTGGTATCTCTGTAATCGCACCGACCTGAAGAATAAAGCGGTCTATTCACTTATACCGCTCGAGGAACGGCGTAAAAAATAAACTCTATGGTTAGGGTTATGCTAGGGTTAGGGTTGGGCTAGGATCAGGATTGGGATTTTTTCAAAAGTAAAGAAAAAAAATGACGATATGACGACTAATGTTGAGCGCAAGTGCTCGCTACTTGAGTTTGCATCGGGTGCTCAGGTGTGGACCGAGTATAGCGGGTGCTCGAGTGACATTCTCGAGTCTCCGCCCCATATGTTTTGCAGCTGTTATTCAGCCAAAGAAAACTCACGGGGATTGCCTGCCATGCACAAGCGATCCCTGCATATTGTTTTTTTTTGGGTGTCTAATAACCGTGAAACATGAAGGGTGGGGACTCGAGTATGTCACTTGAGCACCTGCGATACATGGTGCATACCTGAGTACCCGATGCAAACTCAAGTAGCGAGCACATGTGCTCAAGACTAATGACAATTTATTCAATATGATGACCTAATGTTATCAAATTCTGTGTCGTACCTCTGGGTTCAAAATGTTCACTATACCCCTTGATAAAATCCTTGAGGGGGCTAGTTTCCAAAATGGTGTCACTTGTGGGGGGTTTCCACTGTTTAGGCACATCAAGGGCTCTCCAAAAGCAACATGGCGTCTGCTAATTATTCAAGCAAATTTTACATTCAAAAAGTCAAATGGCGTGCCTGCCTTTCCGAGCCCAGCCGTGCGCCCAAACAGTGGTTTTCCCCCACATATGGGGTATTGGCGTGCTCAGGAGGAATTGCACAACAAATTGCATGGTGCAATTTCTTCTGTTACCCTTGTGAAAATGCAAAATTGAAGGCTGAAAAACATTTTTGTTACAAAAATGTGAAAATTTTATTTTTATGGCTCAGTGCTTTAAATTTCTGTGAATCACCTGGGGGTTCAAGGTGCTCACCACACATCTAGATAAGTTCCCTGAGGGGGCTAGTTTCCAATATGGTATCACTTGTGGGGGGTTTCCACTGTTTAGGCACATCAGGGGCTCTCCAAACGCAACATGGCGTCTGCTAATTATTCAAGCAAAATTTAACATTCAAAAAGTCAAATGGCGCTCCTTCCCTTCCGAGCCCTGCCGTGCGCCCAAACAGTGCTTTGCTCCCACATATGGGGTATTGACATGCTCAGGAGAAATTGCGCAACAAATTTTGGGGTCCATTTTTTCCTGTTACCCTTGCAAAAATAAAAAATTGGGGTCTAAAGTAACATTTTTGTGAAAAAAGTTACATTTTTTTTCTTCTACATTCGAAAACTTCCTGTGAAGCACCTGAAGGGTTAATAAACTTCTTGAATGTGGTTTTGAGCACCTTGAGGGGTGCAGTTTTTAGAATGGTGTCACTTTTGGGCATTTTCTGTCATAAAGGCCCCTCAAAGTCACTTCAAATGTGATGTGACCCCTAAAAAAGTGGTTTTGTAAATTTTGTTGGAAAATGTAGAAATCGCTGGTCAACTTTTAACCCTTATAGCTCCCTATAAAAAAAAAAATTTGGTTCCAAAATTGTGCTGATGTAAAGTAGACATGTGGGAAATGTTATTTATTAACTATTTTGTGTGACATACAGTACAGACTGAAAGTTTGGACACACCTTCTCATTTAAAGATTTTTCTGTATTTTCATGACTATGAAAATTGTACATTCACACTGAAGGCATCAAAACTATGAATTAACACATGTGGAATTATATACTTAACAAAAAAGTGTGAAACAACTGAAAATATGTCTTATATTCTAGGTTCTTCAAAGTAGCCACCTTTTGCTTTGATGACTGCTTTGCACACTCTTGGCATTCTCTTGATGAGCTTCAAGAGGTAGTCACTGGAAATGGTTTTCACTTCACAGGTGTGCCCTGTCAGGTTTAATAAGTGGGATTTCTTGCCTTATAAATGGGGTTGGGACCATCAGTTGTGTTGTGCAGAAGTCTGGTGGATACACAGCTGATAGTCCTACTGAATAGACTGTTAGAATTTGTATTATGGCAAGAAAAAAGCAGCTAAGTAAAGAAAAAACAGTGGCCATCATTACTTTAAGAAATGAAGGTCTGTCAGGGCAAACTTTGAAATTGTCCCCAAGTGTCACCTCTGCTTCTGAGGATAATTTTATCCGAGTCACCAGCCTCAGATATCGCAGGCTAACAGCAGCTCAAATTAGAGACCAGGTCAATGCCACACAGAGTTCTAGCAGCAGACACATCTCTTCAACAACTGTTAAGAGGAGACTTTGTGCAGCAGGCCTTCATGGTAAAATAGCTGCTAGGAAACCACTGCTAAGGACAGGCAACAAGCAGAAGAGACTTGTTTGGGCTAAAGAACACAAGGAATGGACATTAGACCAGTGGAAATCTGTGCTTTGGTCTGATGAGTCCAAATTTGAGATCTTTGGTTCCAACCACCGTGTCTTTGTGCGACGCAGAAAAGGTGAACGGATGGACTCTACATGCCTGGTTCCCACCGTGAAGCATGGAGGAGGAGGTGTGATGGTGTGGGGGTGCTTTGCTGGTGACACTGTTGGGGATTTATTCAAAATTGAAGGCATACGGAACCTGCATGGCTACCACAGCATCTTGCAGCGGCATGCTATTCCATCCGGTTTGGACCATGATTTATTTTTCAACAGGACAATGACCCCAAACACACCTCCAGGCTGTGTAAGGGCTATTTGACCCAGAAGGAGAGTGATGGGGTGCTACGCCAGATGACATGGCCTCCACAGTCACCAGACCTGAACCCAATCGAGATGGTTTGGGGTGAGCTGGACCGCAGAGTGAAGGCAAAAGGGCCAACAAGTGCTAAGCATCTCTGGGAACTCCTTCAAGATTGTTGGAAGACCATTTCCGGTAACTACCTCT
Organism: Phyllobates terribilis; assembly: GCF_046119375.1. NCBI lineage: Eukaryota > Metazoa > Chordata > Amphibia > Anura > Dendrobatidae > Phyllobates > Phyllobates terribilis. Next base: position 882,100,425 of record NW_027362761.1, read on the forward strand.
TGAAGCTCATCAAGAGAATGCCAAGAGTGTGCAAAGCAGTCATCAAAGCAAAAGGTGGCTACTTTGAAGAACCTAGAATATAAGACATATTTTCAGTTGTTTCACACTTTTTTGTTAAGTATATAATTCCACATGTGTTAATTCATAGTTTTGATGCCTTTAGTGTGAATGTACAATTTTCATAGTCATGAAAATACAGAAAAATTTTTAAATGAGAAGGTGTGTCCAAACTTTTGGTCTGTGCTGTATCTCTCTGATTTAAGGGCATAAAAATTCTAATTTTTAAAATTGCAAAATTTTTAAAATTTTCGCCAAATTTCTGTTTTTTTCACAAATAAACGCAAGAGTTATCGAATAAATTTTACCACTATCATGAAGTACAATATGTCACGAAAAAAGAATCTCAGAATCAGGGGGATCCATTGAAGTGTTCCAGAGTAATTACCTCATAAAGTGACAGTGGTCAGAATTGTAAAAATTGGCCCGGTCATTAACGTGCAAACCACCCTCGGGGTAAAGGGGTTAATATAACTATTATTTTTCACTTACAGGACATTTTTTGTTCAATGCCACGGTTGATCTATTGGAGTGAAATTCTCACCATCTCTTGCTAATATTTCTATGAATTGATGGGAATAATTTTATATATACAATAACCATAATCTATTTGTCTGTAATTTTTTCTGGTATGGGCACTTCATTGATGATGTGTTGTTCATCATAAGGCGAGGAGGTGAGGTGTCCATACTGGAATTTTCTCAATACATTAATGACAATAACAGTAATTTAATCTTTTCTTCCCAGTTTTACAAAACATCTATTTATTTTCTGGATATTCTTTTGACAGAAGATGTTCATAATCATATAGTCAATTGTGAAATTTACAGGAAACCCATGTCAGGCAATTTGTTACATTATGCCTCCAGTTGTCATTCTAGACATTTGATAAGTAACATACAGTTGGGATTATGTCAGAGCACGCAGATATTGTACATCAGAAAAGAGCTACACTCAGGAGTGTTCCTGAATTGACACTCGTATATTACACAAAATATATTCTTTTTAAGGGCTCGCTTACACGAGTGTATACATCGGATGAGTGCTAACCAATGTTATACTATGGGGCAGTGCGCTCAACAGAGCGAATTGGTTTGTGGGAAAAAATTGCAGAATGCTGCGAGTGGCTCAGTAGATGGGTTTACGTGCACCCATTCAAATCTATGGGTGCATGTAAAACATCGGACTGCACTGGAATGTCATTCGACTGCAGTCCGATTTACGTGAAGAGAGGCAATAGAGAAGATGGAGAAATTAAGTTCTCCGCATTCTCCGCATCTGTGATACGATTCTTTCATACATGAGAATCAGTAGCGTAGCTACGAGGGAGCAGTGGCTCCAGGCCCCACCCGGAGCTATGCTAGTGTAACTGTATGGGCATGCGCAGCCTGCCAATACAGTTACACTCTAGGGCAGAGCAGGGAGACTCGATGTCCCTGCACTGCCATGCTGCTGCTATAAGGCCCTTGAGCAGGCAGCTGGCACAAGTGGCCCCCCGCCTGTCACCACAGTTCAATGATGAGAGAAGGAGCACGATGCTCCCTCTCCCATCAGTCCCCCTCTGCGTCTGACATCATTGACGCAGACATTGATTGGGCGCGATGACGTCATTACTTGGCGCCTGCTGCCCTGAGATGTACGGGCACCAATAGCAGTGCGGGGAACGAGGAGGAAAGGTGAGTATAGTATTTATTTTTATCATTTTTTTATGGGGAGTGCATTATAATATAGAGGTCAATGGGGGTGCATTATATTATATAGAGTCAGAATATGGAGGTACATTATACTATATAGAGTCTGCCTATGGGGGTGCAATATACTATATAGAGTCTGCCTATGGGGGTGCATTATACTATATAGAGTCTGCCTATGGGGGGTGCATCATAATATATAGAGTCTGCTTATGCGGGGTGCATTATACTATAGAGTCTGCCTATGGGAGTGCATTATACTATATAGAGTCTGCCTATGAGGGTGCATTATACTATATAGAGTCTGCCTCTGGGGGGTGGATTATACTATATAGAGTCTGGCTATGGGGGTGCATTATACTATATAGAGTCAGCCTATGGGAGGTGCATTATACTATATAGAGTCTGCCTATGTGTTGCATTATACTATATAGAGTCTGCCTATGGGGTGCATTATACTATAAAGTGTCTGCCTATGGGGGTGCATTATACTATATAGAGTCTGCCTATGGGGATGCATTATACTATATAAAGTCTGCCTATGGAGGTGCATTATACTATATAGAGTCTGTCTAAGGGGTGCATTATACTATATAGAGTCTGCCTAAGGGGGGTGCACTATACTATAGAGGCCCATGTGGTGCATTATACTATATAGTCTGCCTATAGGAGTGTATTATACTATATAGTCTGCCTCTGGGGGGTGCATCATACTATATAGAGTCTGCCTATGGGGGTGCATTATACTATACAGAGTCTGCCTATGAGGGTTCATTATACTATATAGAGTCTGCCTCTGGGGGGTGGATTATACTATATAGAGTCTGGCTATGGGGGTGCATTATACTATATAGAGTCAGCCTATGGGAGGTGCATTATAATATATAGAGTCTGCCTATGGGGGTGGATTATACTATATAGAGTCTGCCTATGGGGGTGGATTATACTATATAGAGTCTGCCTATGTGTTGCATTATACTATATAGAGTCTGCCTATGGGGTGCATTATACTATAAAGAGTCTGCCTATGGGGGTGCATTATACTATATAGAGTCTGCCAAAGGGAGTGCATTATACTATATAGTCTGCCCATGCAGGGTGCATTATACTATAGAGTCTGCCTATGGCGCTGTATTATACTATACAGAGTCTGCCTATGGTGGCGCATTATGCTATATATAGTCTGTTTATGGGGGAGCATTATACTTTTGTTGTCTGCCTATGGGTGTGCATTATATTATATAGAGTCTGCCTATAGGGGTGCAATATACTATATAAAGTCTGCCTATGGGGGTGCAATATACTATATAGAGTCTGCCTATGCGGGTGCAATATACTATATAGAGTCTGCCTATGGGTGTGCATTATACTTTATAGTCTGCCTATGGGTGTGCATTATACTATATAGAGTCTGCCTATGTAGTTACATTATGCACTACATGGAGGCCTGAGGGGTGCATTATACTATATAGAGTAAACCTATGGGGTTACATTATACACTATATGTAGGCCTATGGTGGTGCATTTTACTATAGAGGCCTATAGCGGTGCATTATACTATATAGTCTGCCTATGGGGAGTGTATAATACTATATAGAGGCCTATGGGGAGTGATTTATACTATATGGAAGCCTATGGGAGTGCATTATACTATATAGAGTCTGCCTATGGGGGGTGCACTATACTATATATAGTCTGCCTATGGGGGTGCATTATGCTATATAGAGTCTGCCTTTGGGGGTGCATTATACTATATAGAGTCTGCCTATGGGGATGCAATATACTATATAAAGTCTGCCTATGGGGGGTGCATTATACTATATAGAGTCTGCCTATGGAGGGTGCATTATACTATAGAGGCCCATGTGGTGCATTATACTATATAGTCTGCCTATAGGGGGTGCATCATACTATATAGAGTCTGCTTATGCGGAGTGCATTATACTATAGAGTCTGCCTATGGGGGTGCATTATACTATATAGAGTCTGCCTATGGGGGTGCATTATACTATATAGAGTCTGCCTATGAGGGTGCATTATACTAAATAGAGTGTGCCTCTGGGGGGTGGATTATACTATATAGATTCTGGCTATGGGGGTGCATTATACTTTACAGTCTGCCTATGGGTGTGCATTATATTATATAGAGTCTGCCTATAGGGGTGCAATATACTATATAAAGTCTGCCTATGGGGGTGCAATATACTATATAGAGTCTGCCTATGGGGGTGCAATATACTATATAGAGTCTGCCTATGGGTGTGCATTATACTTTATAGTCTGCCTATGGGTGTGCATTATACTATATAGAGTCTGCCTATGTGGTTACATTATACACTACATGGAGGCCTGTGGGGTGCATTATACTATATAGAGTAAACCTATGGGGTTACATTATACACTATATGTAGGCCTATGGGGGTGCATTTTACTATAGAGGCCTATAGCGGTGCATTATACTATATAGTCTGCCTATGGGGAGTGTATTATACTATACAGAGGCCTATGGGGAGTGATTTATACTATATGGAAGCCTATGGGAGTGCATTATACTATATATAGTCTGCCTATGGGGTGCATTATACTATATAGAGTCTGCCTATGGGGGGTGCACTATACTATATAAAGTCTGCCTATGGAGGTGCATTATACTATATAGAGTCTGCCTATGGGGGGTGCATTATACTATATAGAGTCTGCCTATGGGGGGTGCATTATACTATAGAGGCCCATGTGGTGCATTACACTATATAGTCTGCCTATAGGGGGTGCATCATACTATATAGAGTCTGCTTATGCGGAGTGCATTATACTATAGAGTCTGCCTATGGGGGTGCATTATACTATACAGAGTCTGCCTATGGGAGTGCATTATACTATACAGAGTCTGCCTATGAGGGTGCATTATACTATATAGAGTGTGCCTCTGGGGGGTGGATTAAACTATATAGATTCTGGCTATGGGGGTGCATTATACTATATAGAGTCAGCCTATGGGAGGTGCATTATAATATATAGAGTCTGCCTATGGGGGTGGATTATACTATATAGAGTCTGCCTATGGGGGTGCAATATACTATATAGAGTCTGCCTGTGGGGTGCATTATACTTTATAGTCTGCCTATGAGTGTGCATTATACTATATAGAGTCGGCCTATGTGGTTACATTATACACTATATGGAGGCCTGTGGGGTGCTTTATACTATATAGAGTAAACCTATGGGGTTACATTATAGACTATATGTAAGCCTATGGGGGTGCATTTTACTATAGAGGCCTATGGCGGTGCATTATACTATATAGTCTGCCGATGGGGAGTGTATTATACTATATAGAGGCCTATGGGGAGTGATTTATACAATATGGAAGCCTATGGGAGTGCATTATACTATATATAGTCTGCCTATGGGGTGCATTATACTATATAGAGTCTGCCTATGGGGGATGCACTATACTATATATAGTCTGCCTATGGGGGTGCATTATGCTATATAGAGTCTGCCTATGGGGGTGCATTATACTATATAGAGTCTGCCTAAGGGGTGCATTATACTATATAGAGTCTGCCTATGGGGGGTGCATTATACTATAGAGGCCCATGTGGTGCATTATACTATATAGTCTGCCTATAGGAGTGTATTATGCTATAGAGTCTGCCTATAGGGGGTGCATCATACTATATAGAGTCTGCTTATGCTGGGTGCATTATACTATATAGAGTCTACCTATGGGGGTGCATTATACTATATAGAGTCTGCCTATGAGGGTGCATTATACTATATAGAGTCTGCCTATGAGGGTGCATTATACCATATAGAGTCTGCCTCTGGGGGGTGGATTATACTATATAGATTCTGGCTATGGGGGTGCATTATACTTTACAGTCTGCCTATGGGTGTGCATTATATTATATAGAGTCTGCCTATACGGGTGCAATATACTATATAAAGTCTGCCTATGGGGGTGCAATATACTATATAGAGTCTGCCTATGGGGGTGCATTATACTATATAGAGTCAGCCTATGGGAGGTGCATTATAATATATAGAGTCTGCTTATGGAGGTGGATTATACTATATAGAGTCTGCTTATGGGGGGTGGATTATACTATATAGAGTCTGCCTATGGGGGGTGGATTATACTATATAGAGTCTGCCTATGGGGTGCATTATACTATATAGAGTCTGCCTATGGGGTGCATTATACTATAAAGAGTCTGCCTATGGGGGTGCATTATACTATATAGAGTCTGCCAATGGGAGTGCATTATACTATATAGTCTGCCCATGCAGGGTGCATTATACTATAGAGTCTGCCTATGGGGCTGTATTATACTATATAGAGTCTGCCTATGGTGGTGCATTATGCTATATATAGTCTGCTTATGGGGGTCCATTATACTTTATAGTCTGCCTATGGGTATGCATCATACTATATAGAGTCTGCCTATAGGGGTGCAATATACTATATAGAGTCTGCCTATGTGGTTACATTATACACTATATGGAGGCCTGTGGGATGCATTATACTATATAGAGTGTACCTATGGGGTTACATTATACACTATATGTAGGCCTATGGGGGTACATTTTACTATATTGGCCTATGGCGGTGCATTATACTATATAGTCTGCCTATGGGGAGTGTATTATACTATATAGAGGCCTATGGGGAGTGATTTATACTATATGGAAGCCTATGGGAGTGCATTATACTATATATAGTCTAACTATGGGGTGCATTATACTATATAGAGTCTGCCTATTGGGTGTGCACTATACTATATATAGTCTGCCTATGGGGGTGCATTATGCTATATAGAGTCTGCCTATGGGGATGCATTACACTATATAGAGTCTGCCTATGGGGTTGCAATATACTATATAGAGTCTGCCTATGGGGGTGCATTATACTATATAGAGTCTGCCTTTGGGGGTGCATTATACTATATAGAGTCTGTCTATGGGGGTGCATTATACTATATAAAGTCTGCCTATGGAGGTGCATTATACTATATAGAGTCTGCCTATGGGGGTGCATTATACTATATAGTGTCTGCCTATGGGGGTGCATTATACTATATAGAGTCAGCCTATGGGAGGTGCATTATAATATATAGGGTCTGCTTATGGAGGTGGATTATACTATATAGAGTCTGTCTATGGGGGGTGGATTATACTATATAGAGTCTGCCTATGGGGTGCATTATACTATATAGAGTCTGCCTATGGGGTGCATTATACTATAAAGAGTCTGCCTATGGGGGTGCATTATACTATATAGAGTCTGCCAATGGGAGTGCATTATACTATGTAGTCTGCCCATGCAGGGTGCATTATACTATAGAGTCTGCCTATGGGGCTGTATTATACTATATAGAGTCTGCCTATGGTGGTGTATTATGCTATATATAGTCTGCCTATGGGGGTCCATTACACTTTATAGTCTGCCTATGGGTGTGCATTATACTATATAGAGTCTGCTTATTGGGGTGCAATATACTATATAGAGTCTGCCTATGTGGTTACATTATACACTATATGGAGGCCTGTGGGGTGCATTATACTATATAGAGTGTACCTATGGGGTTACATTATACACTATATGTAGGCCTATGGGGGTGCATTTTACTATAGAGGCCTATGGCGGTGCATTATACTATATAGTCTGCCTATGGGGAGTGTATTATACTATATAGAGGCCTATGGGGAGTGATTTTTACTATATGGAAGCCTATGGGAGTGCATTATACTATATATAGTCTGCCTATGGGGTGCATTATACTATATAGAGTCTGCCTATGGGGGGTGCACTATACTATATATAGTCTGCCTATGGGTGTGCATTATGCTATATAGAGTCTGCCTATGGGGGTGCATTACACTATATAGAGTCTGCCTATGGGGGTGCAATATACTATATAGAGTCTGCCTATGGGGGTGCATTATAGTATATAGAGTCTGCCCATGGGGGTGCATTATACTATATAGAGTCTGCCTTTGGGGGTGCATTATACTATATAGAGTCTGCCTATCGGGGTACATTATACTATATAAACTCTGCCTATGGAGGTGCATTATACTATATAGAGTCTGCCTATGGGGGTGCATTATACTATATAGTGTCTGCCTATGGGGGTGCATTATACTATATAGAGTCTGCCCAAGCAGTGTGCTTTATAATATAGAGTCTGCCTATGGGCCTGTATTATACTATATAGTCTGCCTATGGTGGTGCATTATGCTATATATAGTCTGCCTATGGGGTTGCATTATACTATATATAGTCTGCCTATGGGGTGCATTATACTATATATAGTCTGCCTATGGGGGTGCATTATACTATATATAGTCTGCCTGTGGGGGTGCATTATAATATATAGAGTCTGTGTTATGATCTGCAACAAAACTAAGGAAAGATAAGGAAAGCTGTCCCTACAGTAAGACTAAGCTGAATCCCTACGATGTAGCGGGCTGCCTGTTCCTTGTGAACAGACCCGCCTTCGTCCTAGGTTAGTCTGAACGGAGACCTATAGAATTAAGGGAGGGGTCCCTAAAAGAACTAAGGACTGGGACAAAAATGGGACACCTCCTAAACAGAAGTTGTTGCAGAGCAAAACGGACAAACTGACAAAAAGTACTAACGGTCCCAGAGGACCAAGAACTGACAGAGATAGGCACCGAAGCACCACCACTAGAGAGACAGTCAAAACAACACTGAAGTCCAGCAAAGCCAGAAGGGTGGAGCTGGAATATATAGGCAGGGCAGCTGGTCACATGACCGGAAAACACAAGATAGCAAAAACTAACAGGAGGGTTCTAACAGTACCCCCTCTTCTATGAGGATCCTCCGGATACTCCAGGCCCAGGCCTATCTGGAAACCTCCTGTGGAAAGCTTTAACAAGCCTAGGAGCAGAGACATCATCCGTCCTTACCCAGGAGTTGTCTTCGGGACCGAAACCCTTCCAGGAGACAAGATACTGTAATATCCCTCTATGCCATCTAGAATTCAAAATACGAGAAATTTCATATTCGCCGTCTACCACCACAGGGGGAACTGTGACAGTGGCGTCCCTATTAGATACGTCAGCCATTTTCAACAAGGAAACATGAAACACAGGATTAATCTTCCAGGAAATAGGGACATCCAACCTAACAGCAGACGGGTTAACAACCTGAAGCACTTTAAATGGACCCTCAAACTTAGGACCCAGTTTTTTAGAGGGAATCCTCAACCGCAGGTTCGAGGACAACCAAACCATGTCACCCACAGTAAACAAAACCTCTTTACGTTTCCTGTCAAAATACTTCTTGGACTTCTTGTTAGCCTCTTGCAGGTTCCAACGTACATTAGTCCAAACTCTCTCCAAATCACCGGAAAAATTCTCCTCCTCCAGCACCGCCGACCCCAATTTGGAGGATGAACTAAAAGACGGATGTCTCCCAGTACAACAAAAAAAAGGACACCCAGCAGAGGAGGATGTATGATTCTTAAGAGCAAATTCTGCGAGAGGCAGAAACTCAGACCACACCTCTTGATTGTCCACCACAAAACAACGCAAAAACTGTTTAACATCCTTGTTCTTTCTTTCAGTCTGTCCATTCGATTCAGGATGATAACCAGATGAAAATGACAAATGGACTCCCAACCTGTCACAAAAAGCACGCCAAAAGCGAGCCACAAACTGAGGTCCTCTATCAGAAACAATATCCGTGGGAACGCCATGGAGCTTGACAATCTCCTTAACAAACGCCTTAGCGAGTGTCTTGGCGCAAGGCAACTTAACGAATGGAACCAAATGACACATCTTACTAAAACGGTCCACGACCACCCAGATGACAGTAAAACCCTCGGACACCGGAAGATCAGTAATAAAATCCATAGTGAGATGCGTCCAAGGCACACTAGGAACCTCCAGAGGGCAAAGCAACCCCGCAGCAGGAGTATGTGAAGCCTTTGACCTAGCACACACAGTACACTGACGCACCCACTTGATGACTTCCTTCTGCCATCCAGGCCACCGAAAGCTACGACTGACAAGTCTCTTAGTCTCCGAAACTCCTGGATGATCTGCCAACCGAGACTCATGACACTCCACAAACAAGTCTCTCCTAAAGGCTCTAGGCACGAACAACCTCCCATGGGGAGTGTTAGATGGAGCTTCATCTTGAGCATTCAGAATCCCATTCTCTAAAAACGGAGTTCAAAGCTGTCACCACAACTCCTTTCTGCAAAATGCTCTCCTCCTCCTCGGAACCGACCGTAGGAGAGAAGCTGCGAGATAAAGCAGCGGCTTTAACATTCTTAGTACCAGGGATATAGGTAACAGAAAAATGAAACCGAGAAAAAAAAAGTGCCCACCTAGCTTGACGGGCATTCAAGCGCTTGGCAGCATCCAGATAGATCAAATTCTTATGATCTGTTCAAACCTGAATAGGAAATCTAGCGCCTTCCAAAAAATGACGCCAATGTTCAAACGCAAGTTTAATAGCCAGCAACTCCCGATTTCCAACATCATAATCAAGTTCGGTTTCCGAAATTTTTTTCGAAAAGAAGGCACAAGGATGTACTCCACTCTTGTTCTCCTGAGACAAAACTGCTCCGACCCCCACCGATGAAGCATCGACCTCGACCACAAAAGGCTTGGTCTCATCAGGCTGCATAAGGATAGGGGCAGAACTGAACCTCTCTTTGAGATACTCAAACGGTTCAATGGCCTCAGTAGTCCACTGGGCCGTATTCGCACCTTTCCTGGTGAGATCGGTTAGAGGTTTAACAATTACAGAAAAATTCTTAATGAATTTCCTGTAATAATTGGCAAAACCCAAAAATCTCTGTATAGATTTCAAACCAATAGGCCTAGGCCATTCCTGCACAGCCTGAACCTTCACAGGGTCCATCTCAAAGCCCTCGCTGGAGACAATGTAGCCCAAAAAACTAATTTTCTGCACAGCGAACTCACATTTCTCCAGCTTAGCAAAGAGTGAATTGTCACTCAATAACTGCAAAACTTCACGTACACTCTGCCAATGGGACTCTAGATCTGGTGAATAAATCAAAATGTCATCCAAATACACAACCACATTCTTACCAATCAAAGGTCTCAGGATGTCATTAATAAGGTTCTGAAAAAATGCAGGTGCATTGGTAAGACCAAAAGGCATCACCAGACTTTCAAAGTGACCTACCGGAGTGTTAAAAGCAGTTTTCCATTCATCACCCTCCTTCACACGTAACAAATTGTATGCCCCCCCGGAGATCAATCTTGGAGAACTACTTGGCTCCCACTAACTGGTTAAACAAGTCAGGAATTAACGGCAATGGGTAGGAATTGCGTACGGTAATCTTATTAATTTCAGGAAAATCCAAACATGGACGTAAACCGACGTCCTTTTTTTAACAAAGAAGAATCCAACTGCCACAGGTGACTTAGAAGGTCTAATGTGACCAGCAGCCAAGCTAGTCTGTATGTACTCCTCCAAGGGCTTTCTTTCAGGGATAGTCAGATTAAACAAGCGACTTTTGGGAAGAGTAGCACCCGGAACAAACTCAATGGCACAACCATAATCCCAATGAGGAGGTAAAACTTGCGACTCCTCCTCCGAAAAAACCCTCCAAAAATCTTGAATAGGGAGAGGTAATTCACCTTTTTCCACAGCTGCAATGAGACCATTACAACATTTATCATAGCACTTCGGACTCCAAGACTTAATCACATTAGTAGACCAGTCCAGTAAAGGATTGTGCAGTCTTAACCAAGGCAATCCTAGAATAACTGGAGAGGGCAAATTATCCAAAACAACCAAGTCCAAAATTTCTTGGTGATCTCTATTGATAGTGAGAGGAAATGCAGCAGTCTTGTGAGTAATACATTTCAAAGGAGTGTTATCAATTGCAACCACAGAAATAGGTGATGACAAAGGTTTGGATTTCAATTTAAGGTTTTCCAAAAACCCTTTATCAATCACATTAAGTGTTGAACCACAATCCACAAATACCTGAAATTCAATCAAATCTCCTTGCAGAGTAGTACTCCCAGAAAGAAATACTCCTGTGAAGCGTAAACAAGCTATACGGGCGTAACTGACCTTTTTTTTTTCTTTACTTAAACGACGCTCACAATACTTAATCAAATGGTCATTTTTACCTCAATAAAAGACACAAACCTTCGGCGAATCTCCAATCTCTTTCCTGAGAGCGGAGTGACATCGCCCCAAGCTCGATTGGTTCTCAGCTGTCAGAGCAGGAAAAAAAATCTTGCTGTTTACCATAAAAAACATCAGGCAGTCCTACCTTCGGTTCCACAAAATGCGCTCCAGGACAGCTACTCACGTGTTGCTGAAGCTCGGCCACCTCCAGAGACAATCCCTGCAGGCGTTGAGCCAAATCCTGGACGGAAACCATACTGATCCCCGAATTTCTTTCCTATTAGTTTTTTTTTTTTTGGGTTGGACTTACTGTTATGATCTGCAACAAAACTAAGGAAAGATAAGGAAAGCTGTCCCTACAGTAAGACTAAGCTGAATCCCTACGATGTAGCGGGCTGCCTGTTCCATGTGAACAGACCCACCTTCGTCCTAGGCTAGTCTGAACGGAGGCCTATAGAATTAAGGGAGGGGTCCCTAAAAGAACTAAGGACTGGGACAAAAATGGGACACCTCCTAAACAGAAGTTGTTGCAGAGCAAAAAGGACAAACTGACAAAAAGTACTAACGGTCCCAGAGGACCAAGAACTGACAGAGATAGGCACCGAAGCACCACCACTAGAGAGACAGTCAAAACAACACTGAAGTCCAGCAAAGCCAGAAGGGCGGAGCTGGAATATATAGGCAGCTGACCGCAAAACACAAGATAGCAAAAACTAACAGGAGGGTTCTAAGTCTGCCTATGGGGGGTGCACTATACTATATATAGTCTGCCTATAGGGGTGCATTATGCTATATAGAGTCTGCCAATGGGGGTGCATTATACTATATAGAGTGTGCCTATGGGGGTGCAATATACTATATAGAGTCTGCCTATAGGAGTGCATTATACTATATAGAGTCTGCCTATGGGGGTGCATTATACTATAGAGTCTGCCTATGGGGGTGCAATATACTATATAGAGTTTGCCTATGGGGTGCACTATACTATATAGAGTCTGCCTATGGGGGTGCATTATACTATAAAGAGTCTGCCTATGGGGGTGCATTATACTATATAAAGTCTGCCTATGGAGGTGCATTATGCTATATAGAGTCTGCCTATGGAGGTGCATTATGCTATATATAATCTGCCTATGGGTGCATTATACAATATATAGTCTGCCTATGGGGGTGCATTATACTATATCTAGTTTGCATAGGGGGGTGTATTATACTATATATAGTCTGCATGTGGGGGTGCATTATACTATATATAGTCTGCCTATGGGGGTGCATTATGCTATATAGAGTCTGCCTATGGGGGGTGCATTATACTATAGAGTCTGCCAATGGGGGTGCATTATACTATATAGAGCCTGCCTATGGGGGTGCATTATACTATATAGAGTTTGCCTATGGGGTGCACTATACTTTATAGAGTCTGCCTATGGGGGTGCATTATACTATATAGTGTCTGCCTATGGGGGTGCATTATACTATATAGAGTCTGTCTATGGTTAGTGCATTATACTATATAGAGTCTGCCTATCGGGGTGCATTATACTATATAGTGTCTGCCTGTGGGGGTGCATTATACTATATAGAGTCTGCCTAGAGGAGGTGCACTATACTATGTAGAGTCTGCCTATGGAGGTGCATTATACTATATAGAGTCTGACTATGGGGGGTGCATTATGCTATATAGCGTCTGCCTATGGGGGGTATATCATACTATATATAGTCTGCCTATGGCGGCGCATTATACTATAGTCTGCCTATGGAGGTGCATTATGCTATATAGAGTCTGCCTATGGGGGATGCATTATGCTATATAAAGCCTGCCTGTGGGGGGTGCATTATACTATATAGAGTCTGCCTATGGGTGGTGCATTATACTATATAGAGTCTGCCTATGGGGGTGCATTATACTATATAGAGTCTGCCTATGGAGGTGCATTATACTATATAGAGTCTGCCTATGGGGGTGCATTATACTATATGGAGGCTTATGGGGGTGCATTATACTATATAGAGTCTGCCTATGGGGAGTGTATTATACTATATAGAGGCCTATGGGGAGTGATTTATACTATATTGAGGCCTATGGGAGTGCATTATACTTATAGAAGCCTATTGAATTAATTTTCGACATGATGCCGGACTTTGTCTCAATCTATTTTTGATTCCTCTTGCTTGTTACTATACCCAAAATGGTAACGCCAAAGCACATTATTGATATATTTCAGGTCGCATGACACGCTGATTTATGGACCTCTTCAATGAATGACATCTACTTATTCCTGAGAAAATCATGGAAATTTGGGACGTATCTTACAAACATCACCTTCCTCCTGCTTTTTTTTTTCACACATACTGTATAGTATCACATATTTTGCATAGACACTATAATATATGCTTCATATATTTATTTTTTTCAGTCATATTCTGATACCAAAAACTTTTTTATTTTTCCGTAGATGGAACTTATTGAGGTTTTGCTTTTTTTTTACAAGACAAGCAGTAATTTTATTGGTACCATTTTTGGGCACATGACTTTTTGATCACCTTTTATATCTTTTTATTTTGTTGGAGGCATGAACAAAAAAAAAAATAAATCTGTTTTTTTTTTTTAATTGATCAGACCGAGTAACCTTTATTTCTATGATTGTGTGCTTACCAATAATTCACTAGGAGCCAGTGACATCACGCGGTACTTAATTCCCAGTGATGTCACCAGTTCCACTATTGGTTCCTCCGCGTCCACTACCAGCACTTGACAACCCTATTGGCTGCCTGCAGCAGAGAAGCAGGGTCATCTTCTTTAAGTTAATTTGAGTGCAACTGAATTTTACTCAAATTCGAAAAAAATCCATATTCTTTAGAAGACGGTTTTCTTGTCACTTGCTCTGTGCAAATTTAGCAAAATGGTGACCTGTCATTTATGACGTGCACCCTGACCTTATAATGCATATGTATCCAAGCTAGCATAAAGGGGCCCATGGTATCAGTGCCCAACGGCAGTAAGCAGAGGCTCCAAGGAACGGACAGGTGACAGCAAGCAGCAAAGCTGGCCAGAGAGGTAGATGGTAAAGTGAGTATTCGTTGTTGTTTTTTTACTACATCTTATGTTTATTAATCCCCCGGTCTGGAAAGAACCCAGGCATAATAAGGGGCATTCAAATTGAATTTCCCAGTAAAATCCGTGCAATTTGGCAAATTCAATCATCTCTTATAGACATGTTCACTTTAGTGTGTAGCTCGATAAAATTATGTTGATCCCCAATTTATATTTTTTATGTTTTAATACTTTCAAGATGGAAATTTTTTTCTTTTACATTTTTTGGGGGTCGTCATATTTTGAGACACAATTTTTTCAACTTTTTTTATCTATAGAGCTACAGTGGGTGAACTAAGTATTTAACCCGTCACCAATTTTCTAAGTAAATATATTTCTAAAGGTGCTATTGACATGAAATTCTCACCTGATGTCATTAATAACCCATCCAATCCACACAGACAAAGAAATCAAACAATAGATGTTCATAAATGAACTTATGTGCAATAATGAGAAGAGACACAGGGATAAAGTAAGGAACACACTTACTGAAATGTAATTAATACTTCATACAAAAGCCTTTGTTGGTGATGACAGCTTCAAGATGCCTCCTGTATGGAGAAACTAGTCACATGCATTGCTCAGGTGTAATTGACGCGCCCCTGGGCCTGTGTCGTGCTGCGTTGCGCACGCGGGAGCTTACCCGGAGCCGGATCTGTTGAGGGTTGTAGTCTCGTGGCGGTGACCCGGTCCGTGCCCAGGGAGTCAAACTGAGCGGCGATGTATCAGCGGTAGATGTTGGACGACTACGCCACCCGTTGAGTACAGCTAAGGAGCTGCTGCTGCAGGGCAGACCGCTGAGGCCGGTGGTAGGATTGTGCAGCGTGATAGTATAACCCCCAACGGGAGGGGTATGGCCTCAGGGCAGCCGACGTGGATGATGGGGGTAGCAGGAACCACTCGGAGACGGTACGGTGTAGTTCAGGGTCTTTACTGGTGACAAAGATAGACCCTCCCGGAGTACTGGCTAGCGATTGGGGCCTGGTCAGTCCTTGAGCAGATGGGATCTCCCCTGGCCAGGCGGAGTTGTAGGCCTCCCAAACTAACTGTACTCTTCTGGCTACCTTGCTAGAGGCCACGTCCCTGAGTGTACCGTGTGGTGCTCACCCGTATGGCCGGTGACTCGGGGCCTTCTAGTAGCTTCCGCTCCACGACGGCGGTGCTGGTCCCATGCGTGTGACCGTGCCTTCGGGTTTCTTGGCCAGAGGACCTGGAATCCCCTGCCTGACGGATTCTGCTGCTGGGTAGGAGTTAGTCCCCACAGCCTCGGACTCCGGGTCCGGTAAGAAATCTTCTCAGTCAGGGCGAGCTCTGCAGCTGCCAGCCCCTGACTCCTTGTAACACTGCTCCCACAGAGCTCCTGATGTTCTGTTCCTATATTTGCTTCTTTTCTCTGTCTCTACTTCTTCTCTACTGACTAACCCTGCCTCAGCCCAGGGTTTATACAGGGGAAGTTCTTCCCCTCCCAAGACTGGGCAGGAGGTGTGGCATGCACAGGATCCCTGACCAAAGGACCTCCCACCTGCTCTCAGACATAACATTACATTACTGTGGAAAACCAGACCCCTGGGGTGCCACATAATTTTGGCCCATTCTTTCAAACACTCTTAAAATCCTGAAGGTTCCGTATGCTCCTTCTATAAACGCTGAGCTTTAGTTCCTTCCATAGATTTTCTATTGGATTCAGGTCAGGTGACTGGCTGGACCATTCTAGTAATCAACACATAAGACCTACAACAACAGGAATTTCTGCTTTGTATGTAAATTAGGTTAAAACTTTTCAGTTGAGCAGGAGTGATAAATGCTCTATTAATTTAGCAGTCATATACTAATGGCAACAGCCTATACCCTTGGTCTTCTGAGTCCCCCTGTTGACACAAGTGAGAAAAAATACACTACAGGGTACTAACATTCATAACTCAATGAGTAGTTAAACAATGTAGCCCCTTTACACAAGGCAACTACATGATGGACTTAAAACCTTTGATGCATTTAGCTTGTATCTGTAAGAAATAAAAAATGCATTGAAATACAACACATACCCCCCCCTTTTCCATTAACTAAATTTTTATTATCCCTTCCTTTCTTACCTTCTCTCTATTACCCTTGTTCTTACACGTTATAATCTTCCCTCTCCTTGTGAAGTTTATATTCAGATTTGGAAATGGATACGTATATGTACACTTTATTATTATTATTATTATTATTATTATCCCCCCCCCCCCCCTGAAAAAATTCCTCAATAATTTTTTTTTCTGAAATACAATACATTTTAACAGTTTTAATTGACAAAATGGAAAATATATGAGGTGAATTGCATACCTCCTGCTTTCTTTGGTGATCTCAAATACTGATGAGGAGGCACATATACAGTAACATTTCCTCAGTGTGATTATCTGCTCTTTCAGCACTGTTGAGTTTCCCTCCTTGCTTAGTTCACTCAATTTTACACTTTCTTCCTTACTTAAAAGGCCCAATTATGACTTGATATAAGCAAATCCAAGCATAGCATACTATCCAGATGAGGATACAAGGAATTGTTTTGGCCAGATAGCATAGTAAAACCTCCATGAAACAAACAAACAAAAAATTACATTCTGTACTGTGGTAAAGCACATCATATAACATGCTGGCAGAAATTATATAGGTCTTAGTTCACACAGGAGAGCATCCTGAGTGACACATACCTCTCCTCGCATATAAAAACAGTGACTCTGTCACATATACCCCCCCCCTCTGTTCAAAGCCGGGGGTTTGGGCACCTTCCGATACCAGACAGGGAATCCTAGAGAGGGCATCCGCATTCCCGTGTAACTTCCCGGGCCTATGCTCTACTTGAAAGTTGAAGTCCTGAAGAGCTAGGAACCATCTAGTTACCCTGGCATTTTTACTCCTCTTTTCCCTCAACCATCTCAATGGGGCATGGTCTGACACTAACTTAAACTTCAAGGCCAAGTAGGTAATATCTAACAGTATCTACGGCCCACTTTATGGCTAAACACTCTCTTTACTATTGCGTAGTTCTTCTTGCATGACGAAAGTTTCCGGCTCAGATAGAGAATCGGATGCTTTTCCCCATTTATCTCTTGAGAGAGTACGGCTCCTATACCAACCTCTGAATCATCTGTCTGGACCACAAACTCTTTCTTAATGTCTGGTGCGACCAGGAACGGCTGTTCACACAGTGCTGACTTCAACGGTTGAAATGCGGTCTCTGTCTCCTCCGTCTACTTCACCATGCTTGATCTGGTGCCTTTTAGGAGATCCGTCAGTGGCGCGGCCATCATAGCAAAATTTGGGATACCCCGTCGATAATATCCCACCATTCCTAGGAACGCTCTTACTTGTTTCTTGGAGAGTGGTTGCAGACAGTTCTGGATTGCCTCCACTCTATTCACCTGCGGTTTTATTTCACCTTTCCCAACGACATAGCCCAAGTACTTGGCCTCCTCTTTCCCGACGCACATTTTGTCAGATTTATGGTAAATCCTGCCTTCCTTAGAGCATCCAGAACGGCCTGTAGTTTAGGTAGATGGCTAGCCCAGTCTGGGCTAAAGATTACAATGTCGTCAAGGTAGGCCGCGGCATACTTCTTATGTGGAGCAAGGCTCCGATCCATAGCCCTCCGGTACGGCTTCAGATTCACTCTAATGTGTGGCTCTGTTAGCACGTCATGCTCTACCACCTGAGTATGCCCCGGCAACTCTGAGAACTGCTCCCGATTCCGCTGTAGTAGTTCTCGACACTGTTGCTTCTGGGCCGGCTATAGAGTCTCTGCTATAGTGACCTCCTCCACCTTGCCTTTGGGTGTGGCTCCCAGGCAAGCAATTTCCACAGGTTCCCGGTCCTGCCACAGCTTGAGCAAGTTCACATGGTATATTTGGTGCGGCTTTCTTGGGCCAGGCTGGTGGACGTTCTAATTAACCTCGCTGACTTTCTCCACCACCTCGTACGGACCTTGCCATTTGGCCAGGAACTTGCTCTCGATGGTAAGGATTAGCACCAAAACACTCTCCGTCTGTATGACCCCGGCACCAACAGCTGTTCCACTATCTCACCGCCCCTTAGTTTGGCCACCCGATATAGCAACTCCCCCTGCACTGCAAAGTGGGGGAAACTGGTGTCGGCCTCCGGCTCTTCCCCATACAGTAACCTGGTCAAACGCCCCTTTAAGGTCAGGTCTCAAACTTGAGCAGTCCCAAAGTTCTCTCCGGACATATGTAACTCAGGGAAGTCGGCCTCCTCGGTCACCGTCTCGCCCTCGTCGCCGGCAAGGACACACAGTGGGAACTCCTCCACCTGAGACTTCGTCGGGGGTTCTTCTCTAGGGACCTGGCTTTTGCCCACGCTACTTAGTCCGGTTCCCTTTCCCCACAAGTCCAAAAATAAAGAAAAATCATGGCGCAGTATGATGGGATGTATCGGGTCCTTAACCACCCCGACTTCATGGGACTGGGCACCACGGTCTGTTGCCACTGTCACTGTGGCCATGGGATAATCCTTGGCATCCCCATGGATGCACCGAACGCCCACAGTTTTGGAAGGGATCAACTGGTGGAGAAGGCTAGATCTGATTAAGGTCACCAGACTCCCTGAGTCCAATAGTCCAAGCACCTTTACCACATTAACGGACATGGCACACGCTTGCGGCCCTTCGCTGGATCGACAGTCCACACTGTAGGCTGGATAAGCATAATAGGACACCCGTCTGCCTAGGCTGCAGTCCATCGGCTCAGGGGACATATGACAGCTGGCGGCTACATGTCCAGGGTTGTGACACCGCCAACAGACTATATCTTTAGCAACAGTCCTTGTGGCACCTTCAGTGGGAGTGGGACACCCCACAGAGGTGGCTCTAGATCCCTTCTGTGGTGAACCCCCCCCTTCAGGGTATCCCAGTGTGGAGAAGTGACTATATCCGGTTTCCCGAGGGATTCCTCAACCACCTGGTACCTCTCTACCAGGCCAATGAAATCATTTGCATTCCGGGGATCGCCCTGGGCAACTCAAGTCTGTACTGACTTGGGAAGGGAGTGCACGAATCTATAAACCACCACCCGCTCGACCATCTGGGCCGGAGAGGAGGACTCTGGCTGAAACCACTTCTGAATGAGATGCTTTAGATCAAATATCTGCGAGCGAGGGGGCTTATCGCTGGCATACACCCAGTGGTGGACTCGTTCGGCTCTCACCACCATATTTACTCCCAGGCGTGCTAAGATCTTTGTCTTTAGCTTGGCGTATTCCTTGGCATCCTGAAGTACCAAGTCGTAATATGCCTTTTGGGGTTCCCCCGACAAATATGGTGCCAGAACCTATGCCCACTGTTCTGGTGGAAGTCTCTCCCTGATCAGCCAAGCTCTCAAAGACTGTCAGAAATGCTTCTACATCATCCCTGGGGGTTATCTTCTGCATGGCCCGTCTTACCGCCTTTCTGACGTGGGAGTCATCAGTCGGCCCTTGGGTTGGGGCGGTCGCTCTGCCCTGGATGGCGTCCGCCAGAAGCTGTATCTGATGTTGCTGCTCCTGTGCCTTTTGCTGCAACTAGATCTGTTGTAGTAACAGTTTGGTCATCTCCTATTGAGCTTGCTGCTGCTGTAAGATCTGCTGCTGCAGCTCCCGGTGTTGCTGTAATTGTTGCAGGTGCTGCTGACTCTGGACTAAAAGCTTAATAAGCTCCTCCATGTTGCCGGACATCTCTGGCTGGTTGACGGCCCTCACCTAGGACATCCACCATTCTCTGTGGCAGGTAAACGTGTTCCTGGATCTTTGCCCGCATTCTCCACCAACTGTGGTAAAGCGACTTGCTCGGCTCTCCGGAGGCAAACACATGGTTTGGGTAAACTTCCTGCGGGTTTATTGTGCGGCATAAACTCCACCAGCGTCCCATAAAAATAAACAGTCCCTCTTGGGGTTAACGGGAAAACAAAAGATGAAATATAACAGAGTTCTTTAGCCAGCAAGGCCATTGCCGGCTGCAGATAGTCCTGTGAAGTTTCAGCAACACCAGTCCTCCGGTGTTGCTCTCTGGCATCAGCCACACACAGCCTGGAAACTTCAATCTCCAGACCACACACTCCACCCCGGAAAACAAACTGACTGAACATTTAAACCCTGTTCAGCCACACCTTGAGAGGGAGGTATGGGGAATGACTTCCCTCCCATCTCTACGTCATTCCCATAAAACCACACACTTTTAAAGAGGTAACCCCCAGCATATAACATGCAGGGAGAAATTCCGTAGGTCTTAGTTCACACAGGAGAGCATCCTGAGTGACACATACCTCCCCTCGCATATAAAGACAGTGACTGTCACATATTCCCCCCCTCTGCCCAAAGCTGGGGGTTTGGGCACCTTCCGATACCAGACAGGGAATCGTAGACAGGGCATCCCCATTCCCGTGTAACTTCCCGGGCCTATGCTCTACATGAAAGTTGAAGTCCTGAAGAGCTAGGAACCATCTAGTTACCCTGGAATTTTTACCCCTCTTTTCCCTCAACCATCTCAATGGGGCATGGTCTGACACTAACTTAAACTTCCGGCCTAGTAGGTAATATCTAAGAGTATCTACGGCCCACTTTATGGCTAGACACACTTTCTCTACTATTGCGTAGTTCTTCTCGCATGACAAAAGTTTCCGGCTCAGATAGAGAATGGGATGCTCTTCCTCATTTACCTCTTGAGAGAGTACGGCTCCTAGACCAACCTCTGAAGCGTCTGTCTGGACCACAAACTCTTAATGTCTGGTGCGACCAGGAACGGCTGTTTACACAGTGCTGACTTCAACAGTTGAAACGCGGTCTCTATCTCCTCCGTCCACTTCACCATGGTTGACCTGGTGCCTTTTAGGAGATCTGTCAGTGGCGCGGGCAAAATAGCAAAATTTGGGATACCCCGCCGGTAATATCCCACCATTCCCAGGAAAGCTCTTACTTGTTTCTTGGAGAGCGGTTGCGGCCAGTTCTGGATTGCCTCCACTTTATTGACCTGCGGTTTTATATCACCTGTCCCGACGACATAGCCCAAGTACTTGGCCTCCTCTTTCCTGACGGCACATTTTCTCAGATTTATGGTAAATCCTGCCTTCCTTAGAGCATCCAGAACGGCCTGTAGTTTAGGTAGATGGCTAGCCCAGTCTGGGCTAAAGATTACAATGACGTCAAGGTAGGCCACGGCTTTCTTCTTTATGTGGGGCTAGGATCTGATCCATAGCCCTCTGGAAGGTGGCTGGAGCCCCCTGTAGTCAGACCGGCATTCGAATGTACTGGAAGCACCCATCAGGTGTCGAGAAAGCTGTCTTCTCCTTGGCCGTCTGGGACATGGGGATCTGCCAGTAGCCCTTTGTCAGGTCAAGAGTGGTGACAAAACAAAACTGACTGAACATTTAAACCCTGTTCAGCCACACCCTGAGGGGGGTATGGGGAATGACTTCCCTCCCATCTCTACATAATTCCCATAAAACCACACCCTTTTAAAGAGGTAACCCCCAGCATATAACATGCTGGCAGAAATTTGTAGGCCTTAGTTCACACAGGAGAGCATCCTGAGTGACACATACCTCCCCTCGCATATAAAACCAGTGACTCTGTCACAGTACCTAAAATCCATGGTAAAATCCAAGTAAAACAATAATAGAAATCTGCATGAAACAGAGTGGATTTCTGCAGTGGATTTTCTTGAAATCTGGTGCAGGTAGTCCAAGCACAAAATGTGTAGTGTGAGAATGTGCCCTAAATTGAAAATGATGTTAGAACACAAAACAAAAAAGAAACGATTGTTTTCATAATGTAAATATCACTATCTTGTTCTGAATATTTTCTTTCCAACGTACATCCCATATTGATTTAGCTTTCTCTATTGTTTGTTCAGAAATTATGAATCTATCATTAACAAAAGGTCAGAATGCATGCTTGATTTAATTGGGCCTGAAGACTGGGGACTATTTCTTTTATTTGTATGCAGAGTTTATTTGCTTTAGTGGTGCTATAGGAGATCTGGTCCTGTAACCAAATACCAGAATCCAGATAATTTGACCAACTGCTTATATGGTCCAATTTCTGCCAAAAGTAGCATGAATAGAAACAATCTGTTTACCTGAAAGCTGTGCTTTATTCTGTAATTTACTTATAAGTTTGCAAAAATAAATTTAAAATGTGTCCCCATATTGGTGGAAAGGTTCCATTTTTGCCTATAAAGTAAAAAAAAACACAACAGAATGTAACGTTGGTGGGTGTGGACCCACTGCGCCACTGGCTGGGCTTACCCTGGAGGGGCGTGACTAAGTGTCTACTGGGTCTTCACTAGGGCCTCTGATGGTGAGGATGGGCTGGGCTGCCGATAGACACCAGGTACCACTCCAGGGGAGTCGCCAGGACTGCAGCAGCAAACCGGAGGGTCAGAGGTACGGGTACCAGGTATAGGATTGCGAGACAGAAGTGTAGTCAGAAAGTCTGAGGTTGGGGCAGGCGGCACGGGTTCACAATAAAAAGCAAGGGGCAGGGATGGATAAGTCAAATTGAGTGGGTAAACAGGCCGTGTTGATAACGGAATACAGAATACGGAGATATGCATAAATAGGTGCTAGAAAGGAACTAACATTGAAGCAATGAGTGGTGGGAAGAGCTGCCAAGTATAGACCCTGCTGGGATAGACCAGGGAACCTAATCTCTAACAGACACAGCAGGGTTAAATTCCTGCAGAGACTGGCCATGCTCCCCTAAAGCCAAATGGAAACAACAGGCATATGCAACAGTGCTGAGGAGTGCTGCAAGAGGCAAACTCAGCAAAACGGCCTGATACAAGGAGAAGCCACGCAGTGACCATGGTGGGTAGGGTGGTGCTGAGGAGGTATTGGAGTTACCACCTTGACAGTACCCCCCTTTTATGCCCCCCCCTTTCTCTCCAAGATGACAATGGCACAAATATTCTCCCCAGGTTCCCAGGATCTCTCCTCAGGTCCAAAGCCCTTCCAGTCCTCCAGATAGAAGGTCCTCTCCCACACATTTTTTGTATCCAGGATGTCCTTAACCTTGAAGACATCCATGGGACCCTCAGGAACAGTGGTAGCGTAAGTAGCTTGGGGCTTTGTGAAGCGATTCAAGAACACCTGCTTCAGAAGCAAAACATGAAAGGCGTTTTGGATACGCAAATTCGCAAGGAGTTGAAGATGGTAGGTCACCGGATTAAGTTGCCTGAGGATTTGTACAGACTGAACTTATACGAAGGCACCTTCTGGTAAATATTCCGGCAAGACAGACAAACTTTATCTCTAGGATGATAATGAGGTGGCAGACCTCTCTTCTTGTCTGCATGTGTCTGCATCTCAGAAACGGCCTTAAAGAGGGAAGCTTGTGTCTACTGCCAGATTTGGAGGAAGTCGCCATACAAGGCATAAGCTGCTGGAACCTTGGGGGAAGCAGACATAGGAGAAGACACTAGAGGATGCTATGAGTATACCACCAAGAATGGAGATGCTCCGGAAGACTAACCAACGTGATTGTTATAGGAAAACTCCGCACAGGTGAGTAGTCAGACAGTCATCCAGACGGGCAGAGATAGAATAGCGATAGTAGCTCTTGAGAATCTGATTTACCTGTTCCACTTGCCCAATTGTCTGTGGATAGTATGTGGAGAAGTCCAGCTGGACACTCAGTAGCTGGCACAAAGCTCTCCAAAAGTTTGAAGTAAACTGGACTCCACAATCAGAGACTATGTGGAAAGGAAGAAAGTGGAGACAAAATACATGCTGTAAAAACTGAAAGGCGAGCTTAGGAGCGGAGGGAAGACTGGTCAGGGGTATGAAGTAATGCATCTTAGACAACCGATCCACTACAACCTACATGATGTTGCAACCCTCAGAGAGGTTGATGTAATCCATAGCAATATGTTGCCAGGGAGCAGAAGGAACCGGTAGTGGCTGGAGGAGACCAGTAGGCTTATCCCTGGAAGACTTGTTTCTGCCGCACTGTGAACAAGCGGTAATTAAGTCCCAGACATCCTTGACCAGCGAGGGCCACCAGAAGGGGCAAGCAATCAGTTCAGTAGACTTGCGTATGCCCATATGAGAAACCAACTTGGAATTGTGCCCCCCAGGACAGAACTCTCCTCCCTCTAACAGTGGGGACAAACGTTTTGCCAGGAGAAATGTCTTTAAAACGGACAGGGGCTGCTTCAATAATCCTGGCCAGGTTAATGATGTTCTGAAGCTCTTCCAGGGAATCGGTCTCATCAAAGGATTGAGATAGGGTATCTGTTTTGACATTCTTCTCTGCAGAACGAAAGTGTAATTCGAAGTTAAAACGAACAAAGAAGAGAACCTGCCTGGCTTGACGAGGATTCAACTGCTGAGTGGACTTCAGGAAGGTCAAATTTTTATGGTCCAATTTTATTACCAGAGAACTGGCACCCTCCAGTAGATCCAGTAATCGCCATTCCTTGAGTGCCATCTTGATAGCCAGAAGTGCACGATTCCCAATAGTATAATTTCACCCAGCTGGGCGAAAACAGTTTAGAGAAAAAAATACAAGAGACAGACTTCCCTGAAGAAGTTCTGTGCAGGAGCAGTGCCCAAGCACTGATAGATAATAATAATAATAATTATTATAATAATGAGATGAGGCATCTGCCTCCAAGAGAAACTGCTAGTTGGGATAGGGGTGATGCAGCACAAAGGCCTCTTTCAAATGCTGGAAGGCCGACTCAGGCCAGTCTCGGACATTGGCCCCCTTCTTGGTTAAGGTGGAGATAGGTACCATAAGGGACGAGAAGTGCAGGATAAATTTCCTGTAGAAGTTGGTGAAACCCATGATGCGATGGATGGCACGCAGACCTTGAGGATGGGCCAGGATAGAACAGCAGAAACCCTCTCTGAATCCATTTTGAGACCTTGGTTGGAAACAATGTAGCCGGCAAAAGGCAAGGAGGTTTTTTCAAAGACACATTTGGACAATTTGGCAACGAAATTGTTCTCCGGGAGACGCTGAAAAACTTGATGGACGTGTTTTCTGCGGGAAGGTAGATCAGGGGAAAATATCAGGATAGTGTCCAAATACACAACCACGGAAACATAGAGGAGATCCCGGAAGATGTCATTAACAAACTCCTAAAACACGGTGGGTGGATTACACACCCGAAAGGCATGACGCGATTCCCATAGTGACAGCCACGGGTATTAAAGGTCATTTTCCATTTGTTGCCCTTACAGATAGGAATCAAGTTGTAAGCACCTCGCATTTCCAATTTAGAGAAAATCTTAGCTTCATGGATTTTGTCAAATAGCTCATAAATCAAAGATTGGGGGTATTTGTTCTTTATAGTGGTTTTGTTAAGACCTCAATAGTCTATACAGGGGTGAAGGAAACTATCCTTTTCAGATACGCAGAAGAAGCCAGCACCGGCAGGAGAAGACGACTTACGAATGAATTCCTTCACTAAATTCTCTTCCATGTATTAAGACATGGCTTAATTCTCAGGTAGGAGATACACCCGCCCCCCAAGTACAGGACAGTCATAATGTCTGTGGGATGGCAGGACCTCAGTCTTCATTTCACAGAAAACATCTGCAAATGCACGATAATGGATGGGCAGCGAAGCAAGGTTCGAAAGCACAGGGGGCGGAGTCTTGGTTGTGACCTTGTCTAGGCAGTTGGAAGCACAGTGCGGTCCCCAATGAAGTACCTGACCGGAGGGCCGGTCAATATCCGGCATGTAGATGCAGCCATGGAAGGCCCAAGAGAACAGAATTCACAGATCTGGGAAGCATGTAGAAGGAAATCCTCTTAGTATGCAGGACTTCCATCTTCAGCGTGACTGGCAGCATGATGATTCAAACAGGTTCTGCCAGGAGTTGTCAGTCAATGGAGGCAACAGTCAGGGGATGATCCAGATGTTGTATAGGGGGCTGATGTCGACGGACCAGATCCAGATAAATGAAGTTACCTGCCAGATCAAGGTAACCTCAGAAATAGCTCCCCTTGCAAAGAGGGTTTGCCCAGACAAGGGCTTCTCCAGAGAGCAGTGAGACCATAAACGCTATCTTGGTCTGGTCTGAAGGAAAGAGGTGAGCATGGAGTGTGAAGTGGATTTGACACTGATTAATTAAGCCATGGCTCTCCTTGGGGTCTCTATCGTAGCGGGATAGCTGGAGCTTAGCAGTTCCACCAGAAACTGGAGCATTAAGTGGTTCTCTTGGAGAGGTTGACTGTCCAGAGTACACTAAACTTGGAGTCCCTGGGTCCCGATTTGTCAGAGGGGTTCATGACCAAAACGTAATGTACGCCACGGGCCCGGCTTACATTGAAGGAGCATGTCTATGTGTCTACCAGGTCTTTACTAGGGCCTTTGATGGTGAGGATAAACTGGGCTACCGGTAGACATCAGGTGCCATTGTAGGGCGGTCCCCGGGACTGCAGTAGCTAACCGAAGGGTCAGAGGCATGGGTACGAGGTACAGGAGGGCGAGACAAAAGTGTAATCAGACGGTCTGAGGTCTGAGCACGGGTTCAAAATACAAAGCTGGGGGAAAGTATGGAGAAGTCAAACTGAGCAGGTAAACAGGCTGGGTCGATAACAGGAGACAGAATATGGAGATATGCATAAATAGGTGCTAGCAAGCTAGGAATCAATTTTCAGCCAAGCAGTGTTGGGAGGAGCTGCCTTATATAAACCCTGCTGGCACGGGATAGGCCAGAGAACCTAATCTCTGCAGGACACAGCAGGGTTAAATGCCTGCAAAGACTGGCCATGCCACCTAAAGCCAAATGGAAACAACATGCAGATGCAGCAGTGCTGAGGAGTGCTAAAAGAGGCAAACTCAGCGAGACGGCCTGACACAAGGAGAAGCTGCGAAATGACCAGTGAGTAGGGCGACGCTGAGGAGGCATGCGAGTTACCGCCATGACACAGAACCCTGATAGATTCCAAGATAATAAAAACTTTAATACTTTATATGTACACATGAGATGTATGGAGGTCTGACCATAGCCTTTCTGAAATGATAGTGTAAAGGTGGAGAAGATGGCTAACACTCCTCTGAAGACCCCTGTTGTTGTAATGTGTGTGAATTGTATTTTATTGCATGTTATACTCTCATGGAGGCTGCAGTTTCCTGTTAGTCAGAGGTGGCAGGGTTAGCTGCAGGGCCAGCCCATATTTGGGGAGGGGTAGATTGGTACTAGTTCTTTAGTTCCTTGTTTCTAGTGAGTCTGGAGAGAGCTGAAGTGAAAGAAAGGACACCCTGAAAGAATTCTGTCATCATTGGGTGTGTATAGAGAAACAGATCTGCAAGGGAGCACATTTCAGCAAGTAATATACAGTGGCGGCAGTTTTCCTCATAGCAGGAAAGTTGGGGCACCTATGAGAGAGAAGTTTAAGACAAGACAGTGTTAGCCAGACCTGGAGGTCAGCAGTGAAAGAATATGGGACCAGCCAGGTTGGGGCATGTCCGTAAGGTAGTAGCTAGTGAGAGCTCCCTTACACCGGTCACAAGAGTGCAGCTAGAGTGCAGGGGCACCACATAACATATTGACTAGTGTGGCCGTGTACCGGGAAGATGGAGGCCCCCAGCGTTACCTGTTATGTATATGTAATGTCCCTCACAAGTAATGTGCCGCAGTCTGTAACCGTTATGCACAAACCTCTGTCATGTAATACACATGAAAAAGAAAAGCATTGTTCTTGCTAGACATCGTACATATGTTTTGAACTCATTACACAAGATTTTATTTTTGCAAACCCGTCTGTTTTCTTCTTCGTGAAGATAAAGGGGTCAGGTGTTGCACAAATTGTGCCAGAACATATGCTGAAAGTTTCTGCAACCAAAACGCAACCGCATGCACACACCCAGGGACCCCTATGTATGGTGTTTAGGGAGGCAGAAATAGATGTCAGCCAAATCCCCCCATTACAATAAAACAAGTGATAACAAGTAAAACAAGTAATCAAATGAATTATCAGCCTATATAGCCCTTCTACTGAGCATCCTCATAGTGTAACTATAAAGACTAAGCAGAAAACAAACATCACACAAGGTCTCCTGATGAAGCCAAGTGATTTCCCTTTCCACTTCTATTAGAAGGGCAATGAACAAAGTGCCTCTTTGTTGATCGATTTCACCTCCATTAAAAGGACTTTGAATAGTGCCTCCCTAACCCAATATAGTTATCGGGAGGAATAATGGTGCTGCTGCTTTGAACTAAAGAAAAGAGAATTTACGGTAAGAAATTACACTTTCCTTGTTGTCCTTCAGCATCACGAATGGGATTTAGCAAGTAACCATTTGGCAGGGTCATTTTAAGTAAAGGCTGATTTTCCAGAACCTCTGATAACTAGCCTATAATGCCTTACAAAAACGTGTGGAGCAGTTCTACAGAGCTACTAATTTTGTGTGCAATTCTGCTATGCCTCTGTAAGGGGGAAGACCGGGGTGTAAGTACTTTCAGAACAAAGGATCCGGAACTACCGGGGCCGTGCCTCTGGTTGCAGGGGGAAGACAGACTGCGAGCACAGGAGTCAGGTGACCGGGAAGCTGTGGGCGTGTCGAGAGCGAGAGCTCAGGAGTCAGATGGCCGCGGAGCTGGGGTCGTGTCTAGGAAGAGGGAGAAAAACCGGAATTAGTCTTAGCGGTAATGATGTTTCCAGGAGTCCACATGACAGCACCATAGGAGGAGTAATCCCATATCCTGTGTAGGGACAGGAAGCACAAGAGGTTAAAAGCCCTCCCACCCCCAACCTCCTCAGTGATTTTCCAAGAACCACATTGGCTGGGTACATCAAAATTTTATTTTTAGACTTGCTTAGACATATGTTAGAATCACATACAGTAGCAATATAGGGAGGGAAATAAGGGTGCTGTCATGTGGACTCCTGGAAACATCATTACCGCTAAGACTAATTCCGGTTTTCCAGTACATCCCCATGACAGCACCATAGGAGTATACCCAAGAACTCATAGCTTAGGGTGGGATAACTGCATGAAGTACCTTCCTACCAAACGCAGATCTCTGCTGTGAGAGAACATCTAGCTTGTAGCGTTTGCAGAAAGTAGTATGTCCTGACCATGTGGCTGCGGTACATATCTGTTCAGTGGTAGCCCCTGCTCTAGTTGCCCATGAGGTGGAAATTGCTCTGGTGGAATGGGCTTTGATAGTTTCAGGGGGAGGCTGTCCTTCTGAAAGATATGCTGGATTAATCATGGATGTAACCCATCTAGCTAAGGATGGTCTTGAAGCCTTCCTGCCTCTATTTTTTCCCCCCAAACTGTATAAAAAGATTAGAGTCTAATCTCCAGTTCCGAGTGGCTTCCAAATAGGCCAACACTGCTCTGCGGACATCGAGATGGTGGAACTCTTCCTCCCTCTGATTCCTAGGGTTTTTGTAGAATGATGGAAGAACCACTTCTTGGTTTAAGGTCATTGATGACACCACCTTCGGGGAGAAACTTAGATCCAGCTTCAGAATGATGCAATCATCCCGAATCTGCATACAAGGCTCGACAATAGATAGAGCCTGGATTTCACCCAACCGTTTAGCCGTGGTGATTGCCACCAAGAAGACTGTTTTCAGAGTCAAGTTCTTAATTCCCAATTCATTAACTGGGCCAAAGGCAGGCTTACAAAGGACTCTCAGGATAAGATTCAGATCCCATGGAGGGGAAGAAATTCTCTGGGTAGGCATAAGTCTATTGATTGCCTTGACAAACCTGATTATCCAGGGATGCGAGGACAATGATGTGTCGAAGAAAGCACCTAGTGCCGCAATGTGTACCTTCAAGGTACTTGGTCTAAGACCTGTGTCAAATCCTGCCTGCAAGAAATCAAGAATCGCAGGGATGTCTGGCTGAGAGGTGTCTACGGTCCTATGGAACTGACAAAAGGTCTTCCAGACTTTTTTATATATGGACTGAGTTACAGGTTTTCTACTAGCCTGCATAGTCTGGATCACTCTGGCGGATAAGCCCTTATTCCTCAGGATCTCTCCTTCAGAAGCCAGGCTGAGAGCTGGAGTTGTTGAAGATTCCGATGCAACAGTGGACCTTGCATCAGAAGATCCTCTTGAAATGGTAAAATGATTGGGTCTTCCAACGCTAGATGACGTAGAAGGGAGAACCAACTCCTCCTTGGCCAGAACGGGACAATTGCTATGACTGTCGCCCGATGTTCCTGAATTTTCCGCAGCATTCTCGGAATTAGAGGGGCAGGTGGGAAGGCATATGTTAGGCCTTTTCCCCAATATTGTGAGAGAGCATCCACTGCCAGAGGATGATCTCCTGGGTCGAGAGAGAAGAAAGATGTTGTCTTTGCATTCGTTCTGGATGCAAAAAGGTCTAGGTGCGGCTGACCCCATCTGCGAGTTAGTTGCTGCAACACCTCTTCATTCAGTTCCCATTCTGAAGCCTTTATCTGACGCCTGCTGAGATAATCTGCCTCCTGATTGTCGGATCCCCGAAGGTGAACTGCTGAAATGGAGCTCACTATTTTCTCTATCCCTAAGAATATCCTTTTGGTCAGGGACTGCAGAAGTGGATGTCTTGGTCCGCCCTGATGTCTGATGAAGGAGATTGCCATGATGTTGTTCGACAGGATTTTTACATGTCTGTCTCTTAAGACCGCCCGGCTTCTCTGTAGGGCTTCCCAGATCGCCTGTAGTTCCCAAAAATTTGATGATCGGGTCTGAATTTCTGTGGACCATGTTCCTTGGAGATAAGAATCTCCCACTCGAGCTCCCCATCCTGAGAGACTTGCGTCCGTGGTCACTAAAAGACAAGGTTCCAGAATCCACTGCACTCCCGTCTGTAGATTCTTCTGGTCGAGCCACCAGTGTAGAGAGTCCTGGGCGTCTCTGGACAAAGACATCCTCCTGTCTAGGTAATTCTGATGTCCGTCTGTCACTTCCAGGATGCATTTCTGTAGAGGCCTGGAATGGAACTGGCTCCATTTGACACAGGTGATACATGACGTCATAATTCCCAAAATACTCATTGGCTTTCGGATTGAAGGTTTCTTCTCTCTTGAAAAAGAATGAATCCTTTGTGGAATTGAGAGCATTTTGTCTTCCAGGAGATAAGACATTCGCCTTCGGGAGTTGAGCTGGACTCCCAGGAAGATGTGTGAAGTACTGGGGATAAGATTGGATTTTTCTTTGTTCACAATCAAACCCAGGTTGGTAAATGTCTGTAGGACAACTTCCAGATGTTGCATCATACCTAGAGGAGATCCTGCCACCACCAGGAAGTCGTCCAAGTGCGGAATGATGGTAATATCCCTGAGTCGGATATAGGCCACCACCTCTGCCATGATCTTCGTAAAGATTCTGGTAGCAGATGACAGGCCAAAGGGAAGACATCGGAACTGGTAGTGTAGAATCTGACTGCCTGATGGTAGTGCAAACCTCAGATATTGCTGACTTGAGGAATGTATTGGCAGGTGGTAGTATGCATCTCTGAGGTCCAGGGTGCACATTACCGCATCTGCGTCTATTAGAGGAATGGCTGATCTTACTGATTCCATGCTGAATTTTTTGTAATGGACCTATCTGTTTAGGGGTTTCAAGTTAATCATTGTATGGAACTTCCCTGACGGTTTCTTTATTGAAAACAGAGAGGCGTAATGGCCCTGATGTTGTTCGTGTTCCGAAACTGGCACAATAACCCTCTGATGTAGCAGCTTCTCTATGTCTGCCCGTAGACGGGAAAGAGAGGTAGGGGAACCCTTTGTCAGTCGGAATTTTTGAGGGGGATATTGAGAAAATTCTATCCTCTAACCCTGTGCTATAGTTGTTAGTATCCAGGGATTTTGAGTGACCCGATGCCAACTGTTTTTGAAAAACTTTAATCGCCCCCCCACTCTGACATAGTCATTGTCATTTTGGACGGGAGCTAGTACTGGGCTGGTATTTCCTATCTTTGTTCCCCTTATTAAAACTCCAGCTTGTGGACCCCCCTTTTTTCTGAGTGTTATATTTACGGGAGGGGAAGGGTTTACGAAAGGGCTGCTCCTTCTTTTTCTCCTCAGGGAAGCCCTTCTTTCTATTGGACGTTTTTTCTAGAATGTCATCTAGTACAGGTCCGAATACTCTGAGCCCTGAAAATGGAATAGAGCACAGCTTGTTCTTAGAAGCTGTATCTCCAGACCATGTTTTTAACCAGACAGCTCTACGGGCCGAGTTGGAAAGCACATTATTTCTGGCCGCAAATCTGACCGATTCCGCCGAAGCGTCGGCCAAAAAATTTGTTGCCATCTTTAACAGGGGCAATGATTGAAGGAGAGTTTCCCTCGGGGTGCCATCCCGTAGGTGACTCTCTAACTCTTCTAGCCAGATTCTCATGGATCTGGCAATAGATGTAGCAGCGATATTAGATTTAATGATTGCCATCGAAGATTCCCAGGCTTTTTTCAAAAGTCCGTCCGCCTTCCTATCCATAGGATCTTTAAGTCCTGACGAGTCCTCAAAGGGGATAGAGGTTTTCTTGACTACTTTAGCCACTGTGACGTCAATTTTAGGAACAGTGTCCCACACGTTGGTGTCCTCTGGGTCAAAAGATAGTCGGAAGTCTCGTGGTATAGAGAGTCTCTTCTCTGCATCTTCCCATTCCTCCAGTATCATGTCCTTCACATGAGCATTAACAGGAAAAACCATGGATCTCTGGGTTTTAAGACCACCAAACATCTCATCCTGAATGTTACTGCTCTTCTCCGTTTCCTCTACTTGCATCGTGTTTCTGACGGCTCGTAGAAGAATATCCATACCATCTGAGTGGAACATATATCTTTTCTGTTCCCCGCCCTGAGGCCCTCACTGTCAGAGTCGCCAGATGGGTCGATTTCACCCTCAGATGATGGTGCTATATCTTCTCTGGGTCTTTTGGGTCCCGGGACTTCCTGGACTCCTGAACCTGGGGGCTGTAGAGACGTGATAGAAGCCTGAACTTCTTCTTTAATTATACTGCGCATCTCATTTAATAAAGCCCCGTGCTCCTACTTTAGCATGGAGGCTCTACATTCAGCACATAGACGCTTTGTATATGAGTCGGGAAGTTTGATGTTACAATCCAAGCACCTCTTGGATTTTACTGTGGCCTTTTTTCCCGTATCCTTCTTTTTTTCAGAAGGAGGTGGTAACTGCCCAGAGACATCCTATAAAATATATGGAGGGCCTGGTAAGCGTAAGCCCCATTAGCCATATAAAATGGGGTAATGGTACACTTACATGACTCTGGGGCGATCCAGGGTGGGTATCAGGGTGTGACACGTCAGCCATTGTACTGCCAGGGGTGCCAAATCCATAAGCCTGGTTATCCAGTCATTTTCTCCTGCTCCCTGGCGTCTGGTCTAACCGCGGTTTGAATTTCCCACGCGACCGCCACCGGAAGTCGTCATCTCCGGACTTCCGGTTTCAACGACGGGCGGTCCTGGAGCCGGGAGAAGCCGGACCCACCCACAGCAGGACACCGAGAGCCCCGGCGATGGGGAAGCGGCACCCGGAGGCTCCAGCACACCGGAGGGCTGAGGGACTCCCGGCAGGGAGTGTCGGCCCAGGACCCGTTTGATGGCGGGAAGGAGAGAGCCGCGGCCCCCCCGATCCCCTGGGGTCCCTCGAGGTAAAAACCTTTACTTCAGTGCTCCTGTAACAGCGCTCCTCCTGCACTCCCTGTCCTGTGTAGGGACAGGAAAAACACTGAGGAGGTTGGGGGTGGGAGGGCTTTTAACCTCTTGTGCTTCCTGTCCCTACACAGGATATGGGATTACTCCTCCTATGGTGCTGTCATGGGGATGTACTGGAAAAGGAGGTTTGGCGGGAAAGCAGGCAGTTGACAGTTGGAGTCAAGCTCGACTAGAGGGAGAAGAGTCTGTGGAGCCGAGCAAGTGAGGAGCAGTGTTATGGACTAGGGGCTCAGCGGGTCAAACCGGAGACCGCCCGCTGCCGCCAGAAGACGGAGCATTGTTTAGGCGGGGAAGCCAGAAGAAAACAACACTGGCATCAGCCGGCAACTGCCTTGTGGGGAACAAGAGTCAGCTAAGTGTAAAACTGCCGATTACAACCGTTTCGACTCTGCTACATGTAGCCAAACTGTGGATTGTCGGTTATAGCCTGTTACCTGCTACTTCCCTTGTTGTCCCCGTATTTCCCGTTACTCCCTGCATGGAGATTGACCCTGTAACAATAAATCCCCCCTGTTTATTAACCTTGTACAGTCTGCTCTGTGTTTCTGTGTCACTGCATCTAAAGTACCTGTGTCACACCTCGTGAAGCAGACATGGCTCTGCTTGAAGGAACTCTAATGGTCAGTAGTACCTTGAGACCCCATGCTCAGAGTAAATAGGTACTTTGTTTAATTATATTTTATATAGTTGATCATGGGAGTGGCCATCTGGCTTGAGTTGCTAACCGCATTTAGTGATATGAGTTACAGCATCCACATGAACTTTGGTCAATTGAAGGGAAGGAAGCTAATCACTGAATGTTTATCACCTATCGTGAATGGGGTGATCTTTTGTTATCTGTGTGTAGGTGTTCCCATTCATTGTAATTCTCCTGTGATGATATTGTGATAACTACTGAAAAGTGATCTTCAAATGTAGTATTAGCCTAATATTAGGTTTAGTGGTCTAAGTGAATAAGCAAGATTTTATTTTTTGTTATACAGCAAATAAAAAATATATATTTAAAGGGGTTATTCTATTTCAGAAATCGTCTGTCAATTATTCAATTAAGTGTAAAAAAAAGTGTGCTTTATGTTTCCTCCCCATGGTCAGCGCTGCGTGTTGCTGCGTGTTGCTGCTCCAGTCTCTGTTGTTTGGTTGCAGCCGTGATGTCA
Organism: Phyllobates terribilis; assembly: GCF_046119375.1. Taxonomy (NCBI): domain Eukaryota; kingdom Metazoa; phylum Chordata; class Amphibia; order Anura; family Dendrobatidae; genus Phyllobates; species Phyllobates terribilis. The sequence continues at coordinate 882,136,229 of NW_027362761.1, forward strand.
TGTCAACAGTGCTGCAGTCAATCCCTGAGCTCAGCAGCTTGTGCTATCTACAGGTGCATCTCACTAAATTAGAATATCATCAAAAAGTTAATTTATTTCAGTTCTTCAATACAAAAAGTGAAACTCATATATTATATAGAGTCATTACAAAAAGACTGATCTATTTCAAGTGTTTATTTCTGTTAATGTTGAGGATTGTGGCTTACAGCCAATGAAAACACGAAAGTCATTATCTCAGTAAATTAGAATACTTTATAACAACAGCTTGAAAAATGTTTTTAAAATCTGAAATGTTGGGCTACTGAAATGTATGTTCAGTAAATGCACTCAATACTTGGTCGGGGCTCCTTTTGCATCAATTACTGCATCAATGCGGCGTGGCATGGAGGCGATCAGCCTGTGGCACTGCTGAGGTGTTATGGAAGCCCAGGTTGCTTTGATAGCAGCCTTCAGCTCGTCTGCATTGTTGAATCTGGTGTCTCTCATCTTCCTCTTGACAATACCCCATAGATTCTCTATGGGATTAAGGTCAGGCGAGTTTGCTGGCCAATCAAGCACAGTGATACTGTTGTTTTTAAACCAGGTATTGGTACTTTTGGCAGTGTGGACAGGTGCCAAGTCCTGCTGGAGAATGAAATTTCCATCTCCAAAAAGCTTGTCGGCAGAGGGAAGCATGAAGTGCTCTAAAATTTCCTGGTAGATGGCTGCGATGACTTTGGTCTTGATATAACACAGTGGACCTACACCAGCAGATGACATGGCTCCCCATACCATCACTGATTGTGGAAACTTCACACTAGACCTCAAGCAGCTTGGATTGTGTGCCTCTCCACTCTTCCTCCAGACTCAGGGACCTTGATTTTCAAATGAAAATTGGAACTCTGGGACCTTGTGAAGTATGTCAATGACTGCCTTCTGGACATCTGTCAAGTCTTCCCCAAGATTGTAGAGACTACTGAAACAGACAAAGGAACCTTTTTAAATGCTTAGGAAGCCTTTGCAGGTGTTTTTTGTTAATTATTTTAATTTACTGAGATAATGAGTTTTGTGTTTTTTATCGTCTGTAAGCCATAATCATCAACATTAACAGAAATAAACACTTGAAATAGATCACTCTGTTTGTAATGACTCTATATAACATATGAGTTTCACTTTTTATATTGAAGAACTGAAATAAATGAACTTTTTGATGATATTCTAATTTAGTGAGATGCACCTGTATATCGGCTGAGCTGCTTAGCTCAGTGAATGCTTGCAGCCAAGTAACAATTAATGGGGCTGCGACGGAGATGCGGCTCTGGACCTGGGGTGGGAAAGTAAAACAGTGCATTTTTTAACATCTAAGCCTACAAGCAAAAGATTGCTAAACAAAAAGAAAACCACTTTAACATAAAAAAACTAATATTTTAACCCCTTTACGACTAATGATGAGTATAGCATGTCATGAGCGGCTGTCAGTTCCCACATCATGATATGCTATGTCCGTCATGGATGTAAACTGTCACTGTGTGTAAAAATACAGTGACAGTTCTGTACTCTGACAGCTGAGCGGCATGGGAAGAGGTGTTGGGACCCATGTCATCAGTCCCTGCACTTAGATCAAAAGGACCAATGAAAATAAAAATGGTATCACTGAAAAAGTTATCTTGTCCCACAAAAAACAAGCTGCCATACAGCTCCATCAGTGGAAAAATAAAAAAGTTATAACTCTCAAAATAAAGCGATGCAAAAGCAATATTTTTTCTATAAAATAGTTTTTATTGTGTAGAAGTAACAAAACATAAACAAAATTATACAAATGTGGCATTGCTGCAATTGTGTAACATACCTGGCGGCGTCCTTGCATAGTGGTCCATCTCCCACTGTGCAAGAGCGTGCACTTGATCTCCAGTCCAGTCTGCTAGCCTGGCTTCCCTCCATGCTGTCTGCTTGCCTCTGTTTTTGCTGCTTAAGGGCGGCGCCCGATCACTTCCTGTTTCTTGTAGCTGCTGCAGACACACCCCTGATGCGTCCTCAGCCTATTGCTGTCTGTCTCCTGGTATTTAACCTAGCCCCTCCCTGGAATCCTTGCCTGAGCATTGTGTTCTGTCAGTTGGCTTCTTGTCACTGATGTGCCAGGTCCTGTCTATGTTTCCTGCCTTGCGGTATCAGTTCCCGTGTCTGAACTGTGTCCTGTCTGAACTATCTTCTAGCCTGTTGTCTTCTGCCTATCCTGGAGGCTGTATTTCCAGGCCAGTGTGAACACGCTCCTAGCCTGTTCTTTCCGCCTTCTAGGGGCCGCATACCTAGACCCGTTCCTGTATCTTGCCTGTTCCTGTCTGGACACGCTCCTAGCCTGTTCGTTCCGCCTTCTAGGGGCCGCATACCTAGACCCGCTCCTGTATCTTGCTGCTGTGTCTGTTCTTGTCTGAATACTCTCCTAGCCTGTTACCTGTTTTTCTCTATGTTCGTACCTTCCCTTTTCCTGCAGAATCTGATCCCGTACCTAACTCCTACTCGTTGTCCCTGTACTCCCGTTTGTGAGTTTAGAGTCCACTCACTACTTCATTGCAAGTATCTTGTGTGTACCTGGTTCTGCCTTTCCCTTCCAGTCTGTTCTGTGTGAACAGAGCCCTATCCCCTCTGCTCTGCCTTGCTCACCGCTCCGGCGCTTCTGGCCTGCTCTTGCCTTGCTCACCGCTCCTGCGGTTTCCGCTCTGCTCTGCCTTGCTCACCGCTCCTGCGGTTTCCGCTCTGCTCTGACCCTTTGCTCACTGCTCCGGCAGTCTCGCTCTGCTCTGACCCTTTGCTCGCTGCTCCGGCAGTCTCGCTCTGCTCTGACCCTTTGCTCGCTGTTCCGGCAGTCTCGCTCTGCTCTGACCCTTTGCTCGCTGCTCCGGCAGTCTCGCTCTGCTCTGACCCTTTGCTCGCTGCTCCGGCAGTCTCGCTCTGCTCTGACGCTTTGCTCGCTGCTCCGGCAGTCTCGCTCTGCTCTGACCCTTTGCTCACAGCTCCGGCAGTCTCACTCTGCTGTGACCCTTTGCTCGCTGCTCCGGCAGTCTCGCTCTGCTCTGACCCTTTGCTCGCTGCTCCGGCAGTCTCGCTCTGCTCTGACCCTTTGCTCGCTGCTCCGGCAGTCTCGCTCTGCTCTGACCCTTTGCTCGCTGCTCCGGCAGTCTCGCTCTGCTCTGACCCTTTGCTCGCTGCTCCGGCAGTCTCTCTCTGCTCTGACCCTTTGCTCGCTGCTCCAGCAGTCTCGCTCTGCTCTGACCCTTTGCTCGCTGCTCCGGCAGTCTCGCTCTGCTCTGACCCTTTGCTCGCTGCTCCGGCAGTTTCGCTCTGCTCCGACCCTTTGCTCGCTGCTCCGACAGTCTCGCTCTGCTCTGACCCTTTGCGCGCTGCTCCGGCAGTCTCGCTCTGCTCTTAACCCTTTGCTCGCTGCTCCGGAAGTCTCGCTATGCTCTGACCCTTTGCTCTCTGCTCCGGCAGTTTCGCTCTGCTCCGACCCTTTGCTCGCTGCTCCGGCAGTCACGTCCTGCTCCTTTCTCGCTCACCGCTCCAGGCGGCCTTGTCCTGCTCTTCTCTCGCTCACTGCTCCAGGCGGTCTCGTCTTGTTCTGCTCTTGCTCTGGGCGGCCTCACTCTGCTGTGTTTGTCCACCGCATCTGCGGTTCTGTTCCTGAGTCCCAGTCTGTACTGGGTCCTATCCACTCGGTGCTCCAACCTGTTGTACCTGCCAGTACCTCCCTGCCTGCATACCAGTCGTGCTTACCAGCATCAGCCAGTCTGCATACCAGCCGTGTCTGCCTATACCCAGCAGTTTGTGTGCCAGCCTAACCTGCCTGTTCCTGTATTCCCCTGTGTGGGTCAACAGCCGTGTCCGGGGTCTGTCCTGGAGTAGCACCTGGTCCCTCTGCTCGGTTCCTCCTTGGTGCACTGGCGTCGTATGCCGTCGTGCGACCCTGGTCGGATCGGGTGGATACTTAGTTACGCCCCTCCAGGCACTCTCCGGTTCATGGCCCAGTGGAACTACTAAACACGCACATGACAGTCTGTCCGGGCGTGTGCATTACAAATTGTACTGACCCGAAGAACAAAAGCTGTCTTATCACTTTTACCACACGGTAAACTACATAAACCTCCTCCAACTCCCGAAAAACAATTCCTGAATTGCTGTTTTTTGTTCATTCTGCCCGCAAAAATCAGAATAGAAAGCGATCAAAATATGTTATGTGCCCGAAAATGGTACCATTAAAAATTTCAACTCGTCCCGCAAAATAACAAGCCCTCACATGACTCTGTCAGCAGATACAGTTATATGAAAAAGTTTGGGCACCCCTATTAATCTTAAGTTTAATGTTTTCTTAAAATTGGTGTTTTTGCAACAGCTATTTCAGTTTGATATATGTAATAACTGTTGGACACAGTAATGTTTCTGCCTTGAAATGAGGTTTATTGTACTAACAGAAAATGTGCAATCTGCATTCAAAAAAATTTGACAGGTGCATAAGTATGGGCACCGTTATTATTTTCTTGTTTTAAATACGCCTACCTACTTTTTACTGACTTACTAAAGCACTTTTTTTGGTTTTGTAACCTCATTGAGCTTTGAACTTTATAGCCAGGTGTATGCAATCATGAGAAAAGCTACTTAAAGTGGCCACTTGCAAGTTGTTCTCCTGTTTGAATCTCCTCTGAAGAGTGGCATCATGGGCTCCTCAAAACAACTGTCAAATGATCTGAAAACAAAGATTATTCAACATAGTTGTTCAGGGGAAGGATACAAAAAGCTGTCTCAGAGATTTAACCTGTCAGTTTCCACTGTGAGGAACATAGTAAGGAAATGGAACAACACAGGGACAGTTCTTGTTAAGGCCAGAAGTAGCAGGCCAAGAAAAACATCAGAAAGGCAGAGAAGAAGAATGGTGAGATCAGTCAAGGACAATCCTCAGACCACCTCCAGAGAGCTGCAGCATCAACTTGCTGCAGATGGTGTCACTGTGCATCGGTCAACTATACAACGCACTTTGCACAAGGAGAAGCTGTATGGGAGAGTGATGCGAAAGAAGCCGTTTCTGCAAGCACGCCACAAACAGAGTCGGCTGAGGTATGCAAAAGCACATTTGGAGAAGCCAATTTCTTTTTGGAAGAAGGTCCTGTGGACTGATGAAACCAAGATTGAGTTGTTTGGTCATACAAAAAGGCATTATTCATGGCGGCAAAAAAACATAGCATTCCAAGAAAAACACTTGCTACCCACAGTAAAATTTGGTGGAGGTTCCATCATGCTTTGGGGCTGTGTGGCCAATGCCGTCACCGGGAATCTTGTTAAAGTTGAGGGACGCATGGATTCCACTCAGTATCAGCAGATTCTTGACAATAATGTTCAAGAATCAGTGATAAAGTTGAAGTTACGCAGGGGATGGATCTTTCAGCAAGACAATGATCCAAAACACCGCTCCAAATCTACTCAGGCATTCATGCAGAGGAACAATTACAATGTTCTGGAATGGCCATCCCAGTCCCCAGACCTGAATATCATTGAACATTTGTGGGATCATTTGAAGAGGGCTGTCCATGCTCGGCGACCATCAAACTTAACTGAACTGGAATTGTTTTGTAAAGAGGAATGGTCAAAAATACCTTCATCCAGGATCCAGGAACTCATTAAAAGCTACAGGAAGCGACTAGAGGCTGTTATTTTTGCAAAAGGAGGATCTACTAAATATTAATGTCACTTTTCTGGTGAGGTGCCCATACTTATGCACCTGTCAAATTTTGTTTGAATGCAGATTGCACATTTTCGGTTAGTACAATAAACCTCATTTCAAGGCAGAAACATTAGTGTGTCCAACAGTTATTACATATATCAAACTGAAATAGCTGTTGCAAAAACACCAATTTTAAGAAAACGTTAAGCTTAAGATTAATAGGGGTGCCCAAACTTTTTCATATAACTGTATATGGAAAAATTATAGCAATGCAAAATAGGGCGATGCAAAAACTTTATTTTGCAGCTTTTAGTGTGTGATAACAGCCAAACATAAAAAAAAGTATATGAACCTGGTATCGCTGTAATCGCATTGACCCAAAGAATAAAGTCATCTAATCACTTATGCTGCACGAGGAATGGCGTAAAAAATAAAACCAATTCTTGACCTGCTGTTGATTTGATTGATCACAGTAAGGCTGAGCGCTTACACTGGGTTTCCATGTAAATCTCTGAAATATGTGATTCAGATGGAACCCCCGACTGGAGATGTCCTATACTGAGGCAGATAGAGGCACTGTGGATGGGGTATGACCTATGATCTGGCAGTATAATCTTTTTAGGCGTTCATAAAAGCATGGTTGGCCATAGTTTTTTGCACCTCTGAAAAGCCAAATACCACCAAACAGAAGGCAGACAGAGTCCAGAGTAACTCTGCTGCCTCATTAGTTAATGGATCCCTCAGGGGTTTCATCCGACTCACATATTTTGTAGACTTAGATGGAAACCCCGATGTAAGTGCTCATTATAGAGCACAGGATAAATGTGATCCAAAATGTTCTGTACCCAAAAATGCCACCAATAAAAGCTTCTACTCAAACTACAAAAAAACAAGTCCACACTCAGGTTCGTCATTTGTTTACAGAAATATAGGGGGCTTCCACATTACTGGTAGCACAAAGGCTCTGGAAAAGTGACGTGGCTTCCACCAAAATCTGCTTTCCCAAATCCAAATGTCTCCCTCCTCCTGAGCCCCACAGTGTGCCTAAACCACAGTTAGCGTCCACATCTTTGGCATTACTGTAGTGAGGAGAGCCCACTTAATTTACGGGGTGCGTGTCTCCAGAAGAACGAATTGGGCACAATGTACGGGCACTACAATGGCATATTTGCATTTTCACTTAGCAACATCTATTGCTGCTCATTTTTGGAAATCACCCATGGAGTCAAAATCATCATTACACCAGTAGATTCTGCTCTTCAGGCACTTAGAGGCTCTGTATATGAGTTTGCAAACTATTCTAGGAAAATTTGTTCTCCAAAAGTCAAATAGCACTCCTTCCCTCCCGAGTCTCGCCGTGTGGCCAAATAGTACTATACAGCCATATATGGGTTATTGCCTTGTTCAGGAGAAATTGTGAAACAAATTATATGGTAATTTTTTACCTATTTCTCCTTGTGAAAATGTAAAATCTGGGGGTAAAACAACATTATAGTGGTAAAAATTGTATAAAATTTTGTGAAACAACTGTGGTGTCAATATGATCACTGCGGCCGTAAATGATTTCATTAAGAGATGTAGTTTATAACGTGGGGTCATTTATGGGGGGTACTGCTGTTCTGGCACCTCAGAAGCTCTGCCAATGTGACATGGCACCCGCAAACCATTCCAGGCACATCTGCACACAGATATCGCTCTCCTTCCCTTCTATGCTTTCCTCTGTGCATAAAAAGTAGTTTTTGACCACATATGGGGCACTACCGTACTCAGGAGACATTGCGTAACAAATTTTGGGGTTCATTTTCTCATGTCACCTTTGAGAAAATGAAAAATTTGGGGCTAAAAAAACATTTCTGGGGGAAAAAACGTTATTTAAAATTTTCACGGTCCGAGTTTTAACCCCTTAATGACCAGGCCAAATTTTTAAAATCTGATATGCATCACTTTATGTAGTAATAATGCTTCAACATATCCCATTGATTTTGAGACTGTTTTTTCGTGACACATTATACTTTATGATGATGGTAAAGTTAGGATGATATTTTCGTTTTGTGTTTATTTATAAAAATATCAGAAATGTGACAAAGATTTAAAAAAAATTGCAATTTTCAAACTTTGAACTTTGAATGATTATCCCATTAATCCAGATAGTCAAAGCATACAAAAACATTAATAAACAACATTTTCCTCAAGCCTGCTTTACATCAGCACTAGTGTTGAGCGATACCTTCCGATATCGGGAAATATCGGATCGGATTGGATCGGACCGATACCGAAAAAGTATCGGATATCGCCGATTCCGATACCGGAAACCAATGCAAGTCAATGGGACAGAAATATCGGAATGAAAATAAACCCTTTCTTTCCTTGTAGGTTAATTCTACATGAAGGAAAACAACTAAGAATAATGTAGAATGTATTGGGGGAGGTGGGGGAGACAATAAAGGCATTGAGGTTTAGCCCAATCAAATGGAATAGCAGGAATTAATATTTTTTTTAAGACGTTCTGAGTTACGGAAATATTGACTATGTTAAGTATTTTTATATTTTGTCAGATATTTATGTTTCACTACTTCCATGCTCTTCACCTTCTTTTTTACTTCTCCCACACTTTCTCCTTCATCATCATCAGCATCTTTTTCATCCTCTTCTTCTTCACCTTCTTCATCTTCTTCTTCTTCACCTTCTTCGTATTATTCTTTTTTTTTACATTCTTCATATTCTACTTCTTCATCTTCTTCATATTCTTCATCATATTCTTATTTGTGACAGGCATTCCTGTAGTTGTTATCTATAAAAGGTTGGACATTACACCTTTCGTTCTGCCAGTCACAAAAGATTTACAACAGGATTTGTCCGCGTTCTGTTTGGCCTGCAGCAGCAGGTCTTTTCCAGGGGCACCACGAGGAGGAACGGACTCACCCCCATACACTGCTTAGTCATCTTCTGCTTATAATTTAGATATTATCTTTTGCTCTGATTTTTAGTCTTATGCTTAATGTTCTTCCGCTTTTTGTTCTGCAGCTTCTTGTATTTCTGCTTCTTGGTTTTCTGTCTCTTGTTCTTCTGTATCTTGGTGCTTGTCTTCTCTTCTTTGTCCTCTTGGTCAACTTCTTCAGGGTCATCTTCTTGGTCTTCTTCGGGGTGGTCTTCAGGGTCGTCGTCTTCGGGGTCCTCGTCTTCTTCGGGTTGGTCTTCTGGGTCCTCGTCTTCGGGGTCCTCGTCTTCTTCGGGGTGGTCTTCAGGGTCCTCGTCTTCTTCGGGGTGGTCTTCAGGGTCCTCGTCTTCTTCGGGGTGGTCTTCAGGGTCCTCGTCTTCTTCGGGGTGGTCTTCAGGGTCCTCGTCTTCAGGGTCGTTGTCTTCAGGGTCCTCGTCTTCTTAGGGTTGGTCTTCAGGGTCCTCGTCTTCAGGGTCCTCGTCAGGGAGATCCAGAGTGATTACCAAGAACAATTTCAAAAAGCTTGAACTTGGAAATGTAGCAGAAGGTACAAGAAAGCTGAGGAACTACCGAGAACCAGCTGAC